>NC_090444.1:1250487948-1252887948 GCF_031143425.1 Pleurodeles waltl
GATGAGGACAGTCCTGCTGTCCCGTCGGAAGCACAGTCTGTGCAACGGGGCAAAAGCGGGTTAGCCCAACCCAGAGAGCAGGTGAATTCAGCGGCAAGCACAGAGAGAGAGTGCTTTCTTGGGAGCTCCCCAATTTAGTTCAGCCCCAAATTCCACCGCCCAAATCGTATTGTGGAGACATCAAAATTACCGATCACAAAACAAACTGGTTATGTAAGGCAGGCACCTGTGTTTTTGGTCCTGGGCTCGGCGGCCATATAGGGAAACATACTAAACCCAAACATTTCTGGAAACTAGACATCCAGGGGAGTCCTCAGAGGTGTGACTTGTGTGGATTCCCCAAAGAGAAAACTCTATTTTTCTTGCATTTCTGTCACTCAAACTACAGGAATATGCTGGGATCCACAAAATTCCTACCACCCAGTGATTCCTCACCTGTCCTGATAAAAACACTACCCCACTTGAGTGTCTGTACCTAGTGCCTGCGTCAGGAATGGATCACCCCAGGGTCAACAGTTGCCTCATGTAAGGACCAACATTGACCGCTGTGTGATCTATTCCTGTTGCGGGCACTTAGGCTTACCCACACAAGTGAGGTACCATTTGTATCAGGAGACATGGAGGAACGCTGGGTGGAAGGAAATTTGTGGCTCCTCTCAGATTCCAGAACTTTCTGTCACCGAAATGTGAGGAAAAAGTGTTTTTTGGCCATATTTTGAGGTTTGCAAAGGATTCTGGGTAACAGAACCTAGTGAGAGCCCCACAAGTCACCCCATCTTAGATTCCCCTAGGTGTCTAGTTTTAAAAAATGCACAGGTTTGGTAGGTTTCCCTAGGTGCCGGCTGAGCTAGAGGCCAAAATCCACAGCTAGGCACTTTTCAAAAAACAGCTCTGGTTTCTTCAGGAAAATGTGATGTGTCCACATTGTGTTTTGTGGCATTTTCTGTCGCAGGCGCTAGCCCTACCCACACAAGTGAGGTACCATTGTTATTGGGAGACTTGGGGGAATGCTGGGTGGAAGGAAATCTGTGACTTCTCTCAGATTCCAGAACTTTCTGTCACCAAAATGTGAGGAAAAAGTGTTTTTTGGCCAAAGTTTGAGGTTTGCAAAGGATTCTGGGTAACATAACCTGGTGAAAGCCCCACAAGTCAGCCCATCCTGGATTCCCCTAGGTGTCTAGTTTTAACAAATGCACAGGTTTGGTAGGTTTCCCTAGGTGCCGGCTGAGCTAGAGGCCAAAACCTACAGCTTGGCACTTTGCAAAAAACACGTCAGATTTCAATGTAAAAATATGGTGTCCATGTTGCCTTTCCTGTCGCAAGCATTAGGCCTACCCACACAAGTGAGGTACCATTTTTATCGGGAGACTTGGGAGAACACAGAATAGCACAAAGTGTTATTGCCCCTTGTCTTTCTCTAAATTTTTTCCTTCCAAATGTAAGACAGTGTGTAAAAAAAAGACGTCTATTTGAGAAATGGCCTGTAATTCACATGCTAGTATGGACACACCAGGATTCAGAGATGTGCAAATAACTACTGCTTCTCAACACCTTATCTTATGCCCATTTTGGAAATACAAAGGTTTCTTGATACCTATTTTTCACTCTTTATATTTCACCAAATGAATTGCTGTATACCCGGTATGGAATGAAAACCCAGTGCAAGGTGCAGCTCATTTATTGGCTCTGGGTACCTAGGGATCTTGATGAACCTACAAGCCCTATATATTCCTGCAACCAGAAGAGTCCAGCAAACGTATCGGTATATTGCTTTCAAAATTCTGACATTGCAGGAAAACGTTACAGAGTAAAACGTGGAGAACAATGGCTGTTTTTTTCAGCTCAATTTCAATATTCTTTTTTATTTCAGCTGTTATATTCTGTAGGAAAACCTTGTAGGATCTACACAAATGACCCCTTGCTGAATTTAGAATTTTGTCTACTTTTCAGAAATCCTTAGCTGTCCTTGATCCAGTATTGGTTTCACACCCATCCTGTCACTAACTGGAAGGAGGATGAAAGCACCAAAAATAGTGAAAAATGGGGTATGTTCCAGTAAAATGCCAAAACTGTGTTGAAAAATGTGCTTTTCTGATTCAAGTCTGCCTGTTCCTGAAAGCTGGGAGGATGGTGATTTTAGCACCGCAAACCCTTTGTTGATGCCATTTTCAGGGAAAAAAACACAATCCTTCTTCGGCAGCACTTTTTTCCCATGTTTTTGAAAAAAACTAAATATTAGCTGTATTTTGGCTGATTTCTTGGTCTCCTCCAGGGGAACCCACAAACTCTGTGTACCTTTAGAATCCCTAGGATGTTGGAAAAAAAGGATGCAAATTTGGCATGGATAGCTTATGTGGACAAAAGGTTATGAAGGCCTAAACGCGAACTACCCCAAATAGCCAAAAAAGGGCTCATCACGGGGGAGGAAGGCCCAGCAGCTAAGAGGTTAATGGCAGATAATAGCTCACTGTGCTAATTAACGAACTGCAGAGTAAAAAAGAATCTCTGTGACAAAAGCTGTAACCCACTGTGCTAGGCGCATACAATAATGTTCTTTGCTTTAAACACATTCTTTGCAGCAGGCATATCAACTATCTGTGCTACCCAAACTGCCACTAGACAAACTCCCATCTCTATCCAGCAGGTACACCAATCACTAGAGTTATCTTGACGCTTTTATTTTAGCTTGAAAGATGCTGGATGTACAAGGAACTTTGCAATGCTTTGAAAACTTCTGCACAAATGAAGAAATGAATATAAACACCCAGCGAGAGGCCCCAGCTGGAGAAGTGCCTTCCTGCCGGCCCAGGCTTGCAGACCCGCTGGGAATATGCCATGGACTCCTGCGGGGCTGCGGACCACAGGTTGGGAACCCCTGCCCTATGACATTAGAATGTCCTAATTAATAACACAGTCTTCCCATGAACACAAGGGGTATAAAAACCCTTGTGGGTCTCAGCAGCCCCTCTCTCTCATCTGTCATAGCCCTTGCTTTCCATGTTTGTCAGTTATTTATACCATACACGCCTGCTCACAAGGCCTTGTCAGTAACTGACCAACATGGACAGTGCGAGATGCAAAAAAAGTCGGAGGGGAGGTCTCCACAGCCCCTGCCTCTCCGCTGGCTCATCCAAAATGCATCTCTTCTGTAATTTGACAAGATAGAGGGACATACACACACACTCTCCCACCCGCGTTGGCTACTGCTGCTCAGCTGGCTTTAAACATCTGACAGTGTCCATCAGTCTTCCTATTAGCAAATGGAAGATTGCAGATGTGAACTACTTAGAAAGGACATTCACATCCCCAAGTATGCTTTTATTCTTTTTATTTTTCTATTTTCATTTTTTGTAAGGGTCTCTGACAGCCCCCCACCCCCAAGTGTCTGTTGTTCTGCACCCAAATGCCTTTCACCTCCCGACTCACTCTGGTGCACCCCCCCCAAACCATGTCCAATGTGTTTTTCGATTGTTGTTAATTAGTTCTTTATCACAGTACATATCAGGATCTGCATATCGATCACCCTCTATGGTAGACAAAGCTGTTTTTTTGTAGCAAGTGAAAGAACAGACTATAGACATACACAATAAATCTCTGAACATCTATACTGCTGGAATATCTAGCTACAAAAAATATTCAGCTGCTGGTGACCTTCTAAGTATATTCGCCCTTTTTTTGGGATTTTTTATTTATTTTTAAAGTCATACTTCTAGCAAGGAGCTTTTTTAATAAATGAAGCAGACTCAATTAGGTTTTCACATTTTAGTTTTGTGAGTCAATCATTTTTCATTAATGAAATATTTTTGTTTAACATAAAATAAATTAACATTGAATTGCTGAAAGAGTGGGCCACAGATAGTTGTATAGTGCCTCCCAAATCTCTACATTAGATTTAATGCAATCTTCTAAAGTGTGATGTTCAATAATGTTTGCAATAGCAAATCTGAGATCGATTTTTTATTGTATTTATTGGCTTTTAAACAGAAAACATTAAAGGGAGATACAGGGAAAAGGGGAAGGGAAAGTTATGCCTTACATATGTTAGCACCCCATTACAACAGAGAAGAGGATACAGAATATGGATGAGTTAAAAGCACATCATTTACAGCGTCCAGTGCACCAAGAAACAAAGCAGGATCAACGCATGTAGGTCTAGTGGAGAAGGGCATCCATCGACACCAGGATGACCCAAGTAATGAGTTCTCAGGATCAGGAAGTAGAATCCCAGGCCATAAAGTCTTCTGTGTCCTCAGGGACCCCTTCAATTCCCCGTAGTCCCAGATATATGACTAATGGGCCCCAAATGTCCTTGGGTCCAGAACAAACTGGCATGCAATCCCAGTAGTTCGCCAGCTGTTCCTGACAATATGACGCATCCTGCTGCCAATCTTCAGTTTTGGGCTCAGGTAGCTGCCCTCAGTGAATAGCCACCCTTTGTTTAGCTGGATGAAACAGCAATGCTCTGAGCCATCGTACTGTGGAAGGAACCTCCTTCATGTATCCCAACAGGGCAACCTGTGGTACTTACTGAACAAGGTAACCAGTGATTTGGGTCATCTCTCTATAAACACTAGTTCAGAAGCTCCCCACTGTGGGGCAGTTCCAGGTGAGGTGGAGAAATGTGCCCACTGGAGCACCACATCACAAGCAAATCGGAACCTCCACGCGTCCCATCCTGTGTAGCTCGGCAGGTGTGTGATATAGTCTGTGCAATAATTTGAAGTGGATGAGTCAGAGCCCGTAGTTCGGAGAGAGGGCACAGGACTGAGTGCAGCAATAGCATAATTTTACCTCAGAGAATGGGGGCAATGTGCCCATCTCCCAGGCAGCCCAAGCCCCAGGAATGCTAACAGGTGCCTTTTCTTGCATCATGGTGTAAGACAAGTTATATTCTTTCAGGAGAATTGTTAGAAATTGGGTTTATGGCTGCTAGAGGTATGCACCATGTTCAAGTAGGAACCACAATCCTAGTCAGGATAAGTCACAAACACACCCTAGTTTAACCTGTGCTCATCCTCTGGAAGCTTGGCACAGAGAAGTCAGGCTTAATCTAAGAGGAAATGTGTAAATATTGATGCATCACTTCAGACAGTAAAACAGTGAAAACACCACACAAAAGGATATCATGCCTTGTTAGAAAAATAGAGTGTAATTAAATAACTAAAATAAGGCCACAATGACCCAAATCCAATAAATAGACCTTGAGTTATGAATTTTTAAAGAATAAACTGTAGAAAAGCGCTTAGAAGCAAGAAGCAGCTGTCGCGGATATCTGTCACACAGGACCAGGACAAAGTTAAGAGTTCAGGCCAACTACGATGGAATGTGGTCCGGATATACAGACCCACTTAGGTCCGCTGAACAAAAGTATGTTGATCCTAGTTGTAACGATGTTGAGGAAGGTGTGAACTGAAGCCGAGGCAATGCATCAGTTTTAATCCCTCAAAAGAAGGAGATGCATCAGTTCTTTCCACGCAGAGTCAGCGATGTGTCGGTTACGAGGGCGATGCACTGGCCCCAAATGCAATGCATCAGTTCTGCTCCTGTAACAGAGGAAGCGTCAATTTTGAGGATGATGCGCTGGTTCCAAAGACGATGCACTGGGCCCACTTCACGCAGCAACAAGGATACACTGGTTAAGATACATGCAAAGGTGAAGATGTGCTGGTTCTGATGAGGATGCGTGGGTTGGCTGAAGAAGCACCTTAGGACTCACTTTCAAGGGTCCAGGACTCGGTGGCATCCCTTGGCAGGGCAGACTCACAGATGGCAGAGTCCAGGTGCAGCTGCAGGTAAGTTGGAAGTTTTTTATGTCCCTGCGACTTGAGAAAACAGGAGATCAATCAGCTGGCCCTTGGAGTCACTTTGGGTTCTGCTGTGGAGAGATGCAGGTCCAGCCCTATTTACTCCCAGACAAGAGGTAACAGGAAGCAAGTCAACATAGCAAAGCAGGTGTCCAGCAGAGTAGCAGTCCATCAGAGTGGCAGCCCTTGTAGCAGCTCAGCAGTCCTTCTTCCTGGTAGAGTATCTACAGTGCCAGAAGTGTACTGAAGTGGTGGTGGTATCAGAGGTCCAGTACTTATACCCAGTTGTGCCTTTGAAGTGGGGGAGACTTCAAAGAAAGGTCTTTGAAGTGCACAGAGGTCCTCCCTTCTTGTCCTGGCTCTAAACTCATTACAAGGAGGTATACAGCTCTTTGTGTGGGGACAGGACATTGCTTATTCAAACGTGAGGCCCCATCTCTTCCCTCCCATTCTGCCCAGGATTGTCCATCAGGGGGTGGATAGTTGGCCAAGGAGGAGCTTGCAAAGTTTCACTCTGTGGAATTCCTGTGGAGTTACCGAAACACTCTGGAGATTCCATGGAGTTCAGTGAGGAGGTGGAATACAGCAGTTCCAATTAGATTCTCTATGTTATTCTTAATGCAAGTCAAGCTGCAGCAGGAGAAGGATCGTGTGGGTACTAAACTGATAAAAATATAGCACTAATGTTCCTCTGCCATTGTATCTCACAATTATTCCTACTCATATGATAAATACACCCCTGTAATGTGGTTAGTATTCTGCGCCACATGCCACCAAACAGATCTTTGGAGCGCTCAGACAGGTGGAGAGTGCAGAAAGCAGAACATTTTTCAGACTTTTGATCTAGGCACACAAAAGCAGTGGCAAGGGGGAGCCATTTCATTGTGGACACCCGTCACTGCCAGGGCTCGACTTTTAAGAGATGCTGAAACATGAAAACTATAACGGAGCTTCAGAATCCACACCAAACGAGAAACAGGCTGGCCTGAGTATTACTGGTCAACAAGTCTGTGCCCTTGTACCTCATCATCAGGCCGAGTGCTTTAGAACGGACTCTGGCAGGTGCTGCTGACCATCGCTCTTATGTGGCTATCAAAGTGGCTGTACGATGCAGCACTCCCATTGAATGGTACAACCCCCGGCTTTAGGAAGAATGGAGGTTAGATATATGGGAGGGGGGTTGATTACTTGGTTCCGCCAGAGTACATGCATGAATAGATACTAGGTCTGCTCTCTACTCTCACAAGGCACCACATTCTCCCCTTGCAAAGTCTGAAAAACATGGAATGGGGGTGGAGTGTATAGGGAAGGCAGTGTAACACAGCTCTGTAGATGTACGTCAGTCGTGACCTGCTCTCACTTGGAGTTAACAAGAAGAACATTTACACATACACAGTGCTATCTCTGCATTAAATGTCAATCTTGCTTCACAGAGCGCTTGCTGATGCTCACCCCTACAGGACGGCCAGTGCACTTCAATTCTTCTTCACAGAGCCACCTGCTGTTCAATCACTGAGACCTCACACTGATCGGATAGTCACTTCTGAAACAATGCCAGTGCACCTCAATCCTGCCTCACATAGGCCCAGATTTTAGAGAGCCTAGCGCCACTTTAGCTCCCACTTAGCATTATTTTTGTTACGCTAAGGGGGTGCTAAAGTGGCCTTTTCCGTGCCATATTTATAAAGTGGCGCAATGCATGCATTGAGCCACTTTCTAAGTATTTGCAGTACATTATGCCTGCACCAGGCATAATGTATGCAAAGAGGTATTCCCCCATTAGGTGGAATCAACCTAACCTTAACCTCACCTCATTCCCATGTCAACCACCACATCACATCAAGCTCACCTCAACCTCATCCTATCTTTGACCTCAGCTGTGCATCAAACAGGAACTTCAAGGGGTGTTTAGCACATCATTTCAATCTCATTGAAATCTTAGGCGTACTAGACCTCAACTGCATTTCACCTGACCGTACCTCTATATAACCTCAACCAAACCTCACTCTCACATCTGCTTCACCTCAACCTCACAGCTAACCAACCTCAGTGCAAAGCAGTATCACACATACTAACATTTCCTCACAACACCTTCACCTCAACCATACCCTGCCTCACTTTAATTTCACCTCAATTTAACTGCATCTTTAACCAATATCAATTTAACATAACTTAACATAAGTTCAAGCCTATGTCATCAGTTACTCAACTGCACCTTCACAACAATCTCACCTCTACCTGCACCTTTAACATCACTTCATCTTCAGCACTACTCTTCCCTCTTAACCTCACCTCAATAACATATCATGCTAATCTCAACATGGTCTGATCTAAACCTCACCTCTACCTCTCCTCTCTTTATACACCACCTCACATCATGTTCACCCCTAACTCAAATATGTCACATATTAACATTTTTTAGCCTTAACCCCAACTAAGGTTTATATCAATCTCATCTGGATCTCACTTCAAACTCATCTCTAACTATCATAGCCTCATCTCATCTTAGCATCGCCTCAACTTCAGTTCAAGCGCACATCAATTTCCACCCACCTCAAACCTCACTTTAAGTTCACTCTCTGATCAATTTCTTATCATCCACGCCTCTGCTCAACCACACTTGCATTTCACCTTAACATCACATCCACCTTATATGCAGTCCCTCATATTTCTTCAACCTCACTTCACCATAACCATACCTCAACTGCAACTCAATCTTAATGCAACCTCAAATTCAACCATTCTTTACTCCAAACTCCTCACAACCAAATCTTAGCCAAACCTCAAGCTCCCCTCAACCTCATCCTCAACTAGACCTCAACTTGCCTTGCCTCATTTCTACCTCGATTTTACCATAGTTTCACCCCAACTCAATCTGACCTCGACATCCCCTTATCTCAGTTTTAGTTCATCTCAGTTTCAGTTCCCCTCACATCACCAATCTCTTCTTAGCTTCACCTCACTCACACATCAACATTGCCACAACCTCAAGTCAACTGCACCGTCATCCACAGCTTCACCTTACCTCACCTCACTTTTACTTCAACTTCATGGTTTCCTCATTTTAAACTTACTTCAACCTCACCCTCGTCTCAAATTCAGTGCAACTAAACCATACTTTGTAATCAATCAATCAATCAATCAATCAGAATTTGTAAAATGCAATACTGTCACCATAGGGGTATCTGGGCGCTGTGTCTCTGCTGAAGAGAAAGGGCTTGAGTCCCTTTCTGAAGTCTGCCAGCGAGGGGGCTGTATGGAGTTGGAACGGAAGGTCGTTCCAGGTCTTAGCGGTGAGGTAGGAGAAGGAGCAGCTGAGACAGGTGGGGGGGGTGCAAAGGCATCTGCATCCTTAGCTCTCCTCACCTCAAATTTACCTCAACCTAAACTAGCCATCACCTAAGCAACAATCTCTCTCCCTTATCTAAGTCCTCCTCAAGTCACTTCCGACTATCTCCTCCTTACTTGTCTATAATACCCATGCTTACAAACGTAACCTTTTTGTGTTAGGGGGTTGGCATGTAATTTAACTTTGCTGTCCATGTTTGATCTATGTTTCTGTTGTGTAAACGGTTCATTACAGGTTGCCTTATTCAATGCTTCCAGTATTTTTGTCTGGTACACTTTGTGGGATAATTAAAACAGCAACTTCAGGATTAGAATTCCACTTCAGCGATATATATGTATGTGTGAGTATATGTATATATATATATATATATATGTATATATATATATATATATATATATACATATATAGTTATTTATATTCACTTAAAAAAACAAATGTTACAGGGACGTTATAGTTAGGTCCTGAATTCACTCACACAAAATCACAGAGATTCAGCATTTGTTGTTAGAGTTATTTCAAGTAACTATAACTCACCCCATGCCCCCGCCATATCGTTTTTTGCTTCAATAATTTGATGGCTTATGATTTGTTTATATTATTAATGACGTTATAGAAGTTGCCATGAGTGCTGTAAATTGTGGGATAATTAGCAGTGCATGGCGAGGGTGTGAGTTATAGTTGCTTTAGGGCGCAAGTTATAGTTATAGTTACTTGAAACTGCTGAATTGCTATAATTTTGTGTGACTAAATTCACCTAAATATAACATCCCTGGTTTTTTAAGTGAATTTCTATGTTTTTTTTAAATTCTAGTTTCTCAGTGGGTCTGTGAGTGGGGGTGTGTGTCTAAGTCTGTGAGTGGGTCCATGAGTGGCTGAGTGGGCCTGTTGGTGGGTGGGTGAGTGTCTGAGTGGGTCTGTGATTGGGTGTGTGAGTGTCTGAGTGGGTCTGTGAGTGGAAGCGTGAGTACAGGAATGGGTCTGTGAGTGGGTGCATGAGAGGTTGAGTGGGTCTGTGAGTGGGTGCGTGAGTGGCTGCATGGGTCTGTGAGTGGGTGCATGAGTGCCTGAGTGCCTCTGTAAGTATGTTCATGACTATTTGAGTGGCTAGGTGAGTGTGCCAATGTTTTTTGGGGGGGTTCCCAAGATATTCGCAAATTCGCCACAACGCTACACAAGGGAGCAGTGCTGGGCATCGCAATGGATTCACAAATATCCATGTTGTGAAAAAAAAATTCTTCCCATTTTTAAAACACATAACCTGTCACAATTTCACTTTGTCATTTTATTATTGGGTTCGGAGTACCACCACCCTGACCCCTAATGCCATCTTGCACATTTTTTCCCACCTCATTTCAGCCCCAGAGACCATTCCCCAGTTTATAAAATAGCATGCCACAACTTTCCGATCAGGTTGTGGCCAGCCAATGAGAGCATTGCTGAGGTTTGAGGGTTCGCAAATATGCTGTGAGTAGATTTGCAAAGTGTACTGACTTACAGATATCTATATTCAGTTTTCTTTTACTATCTCCAAAACTACTGAATGGATTTACACCAAACAATAAAAAGGCTTCTTTCTAGACTAAAAGCTGCCTTCCTGCCAAATTTGGTGTATTTCCTTCCAGCCATTCGGGCTGTAATCGTATTCAATATATCAAAGGGAATTATAATGGGAAACTCACTTTTTTTTACCCTGCCCTTTTTCTCCGCCGGCTTGACAGATCACCCTGAAAATTCCCATGAATAAAAAGTTTCTCAGAAACACTTTTTCGGGAAAAGTTTGTGAAGATTCGTCAAACAAAGTCAAAGATATAGACTAGTAAAAAAAAAGCTTTTTTTATGGAAACTATGGGCCTGATTATGAGTTTGGCAGTCTTGTCACCACTGTCATGGTGGCGTTGGAAACCCCAACCGCCGACTAGGTGGTCCACCAGCTGAATTACTATGTTGGCAGTTTGTTGGCAGTTTGCTGAACTACAGACCGCCGGAGTCCAGCCGACACTGCCTGCCATCCGCCGTCCGCCTTGACTGCGGCTGGAGAAAAGCAGCTGTCACAGGGCACTATAGACAAGGGTACCGCCGTCCAAATTACAATGTGCTTTTCCGTTGAGCCAACTGTCAGGGGGGAACCATCTACTTCAAGATGGCGGAATAGAGGGAAATGAAGTGCTAGCTCCCCCATTTTCTTCTTTTCACATCAGTCTCTGACATGAGCCCCTTAGTCCAGGTTCCCCCCTTCACAGCAGCAACTTCATCCCAAAAATACAGGTAAGTTCAGTTTGCATTTTTCTGCCATTGACTGGACTGGGCATAGATAGCCCAGCCTCCAGCAATATAATGGTACATGTGCAAAGTATTTTTACCCATGTCATGATATGTGTAGTTTTTGGTAAAAGTTTACATATCTCCATTGACATAAATGTATAAATATACCTTGTATTGCTGACTGCATACCCTGCTGGTTTACCGCCATCAGGTACACCAATGCTGGGCCAGTGTTAACATTGTAATATGGTGGACGGGAGACCGTCAACTCAGTGGTCTTTTTGGGACTGCCGCCTCTTAATCGAGCACTAGGTCCTAACTATAACTATATATATATATATATAGAGAGAGAGAGAGATAGAGATATATATATATATATATATATATATATATATATATATATATATATATATATATATATATATATACAGGGAGCGCAGAATTATTAGGCAAGTTGTATTTTTTAGGATTAATTTTATTATTGAACAACAACCATGTCCTCAATGAACCCAAAAAACTCATTAATATCAAAGCTGAATATTTTTGGAAGTAGTTTTTAGTTTGTTTTTAGTTTTAGCTATGTTAGGGGGATATCTGTGTGTTCAGGTGACTATTACTGTGCATAATTATTAGGCAACTTAACAAAAAAAAATATATACCCATTTCAATTATTTATTATTACCAGTGAAACCAATATAACATCTCAACATTCACAAATATACATTTCTGACATTCAAAAACAAAACAAAAACAAATCAGTGACCAATATAGCCACCTTTCTTTGCAAGGACACTCAAAAGCCTGCCATCCATGGATTCTGTCAGTGTTTTGATCTGTTCACCATCAACATTGCGTGCAGCAGCAACCACAGCCTCCCAGACACTGTTCAGAGAGGTGTACTGTTTTCCCTCCTTGTAAATCTCACATTTGATGATGGACCACAGGTTCTCAATGGGGTTCAGATCAGGTGAACAAGGAGGCCATGTCATTAGATTTCCTTCTTTTATACCCTTTCTTGCCAGCCACGCTGTGGAGTACTTGGACGCATGTGATGGAGCATTGTCCTGCATGAAAATCATGTTTTTCTTGAAGGATGCAGACTTCTTCCTGTACCACTGCTTGAAGAAGGTGTCTTCCAGGAACTGGCAGTAGGACTGGGAGTTGAGCTTGACTCCATCCTCAACCCGAAAAGGCCCCACAAGCTCATCTTTGATGATACCAGCCCAAACCAGTACTCCACCTCCACCTTGCTGGCGTCTGAGTCGGACTGGAGCTCTCTGCCCTTTACCAATCCAGCCACGGGCCCATCCATCTGGCCCATCAAGACTCACTCTCATTTTATCAGTCCATAAAACCTTAGAAAAATCAGTCTTGAGATATTTCTTGGCCCAGTCTTGATGTTTCAGCTTGTGTGTCTTGTTCAGTGGTGGTCGTCTTTCTGCCTTTCTTACCTTGGCCATGTCTCTGAGTATTGCACACCTTGTGCTTTTGGGCACTCCAGTGATGTTGCAGCTCTGAAATATGGCCAAACTGGTGGCAAGTGGCATCGTGGCAGCTGCACGCTTGACTTTTCTCAGTTCATGGGCAGTTATTTTGCGCCTTGGTTTTTCCACACGCTTCTTGCGACCCTGTTGACTATTTTGAATGAAACGCTTGATTGTTCGATGATCACGCTTCAGAAGCTTTGCAATTTTAAGAGTGCTGCATCCCTCTGCAAGATATCTCACTATTTTTTACTTTTCTGAGCCTGTCAAGTCCTTCTTTTGACCCATTTTGCCAAAGGAAAGGAAGTTGCCTAATAATTATGCACACCTGATATAGGGTGTTGATGTCATTAGACCACACCCCTTCTCATTACAGAGATGCACATCACCTAATATGCTTAATTGGTAGTAGGCTTTCGAGCCTATACAGCTTGGAGTAAGACCACATGCATAAAGAGGATGATGTGGTCAAAATACTAATTTGCCTAATAATTCTGCACTCCCTGTATATATAGATATATATAGATATATATATATAGATATATATATAGGAACACACACACATATATGTATATATATATATATATATATATATATATATATATATATATATATATATATATATATATTCTTTTGTCTCCATTTTTTTCATTATTAACACACATTCATATTCATATCACAAACATTGTTCTCAAAACTTTAGCAGAGTCAAAATTATATTCTATTGCTTTTTTTAATGTCTTGAATCCTACATTTCTCATAGTGAGGCATATACATCATAAATCTGAAATGAACTATAAAGTTCACTGCAGTATTTGTAGTCAAAGAGGTGCAGCTTAATTGCTGCATAATTTACTTTTCTTGCTGCACAATGTAGTTAGCCATGCGGCATAATTTGGTCCTCCATTGTGCATACTTCTAGTGGTCCTCATTTTTTATACATATTTAGATGGGATATACAAGTGCAAACGCTGACAGTGAATTGCAACACGCTTAAGCACATTTTCTCACTGGAACATTTATAAAGCTACTCTGACGTATGTGCAATTCATATAAGTATCTCTAAGCGTTTTCAAAAGTGGCGTTTGCACAAAACTCTAGGACAGCCTGGCACAAACCACATAAATATACGCGCCTAAGTATTATGTAGAAGGCTGTAATGAGTAAGAGAAAAGGGAGGTTCGTTGTCGAAGCAGTAAAACGTAACTTCTGTCATCAGTTTCAAATTGTTTCACTAATTTACAATATACAGTGAAAGGAGACGTTAATGAACAGGCGCTCCTATATGGAAGAAAGGCTCATATGTCTAAATGAAAAGCACTCCGTTGAATGAATTACAGCCCAGTAACACGACATACTTGGGTGTATGTTAATTTTTGATCGTGCTACCAATGCTATTTTTCAAGTCTTTAAGACATAGTTCCATTGAACATTTTTATATAGTTCTTATTTCGACCAGCTTTTCGTGTTTTGCTTTCGGCCACAGTAGGCTAGGGTTCTGATTTTCTTTTTATTCATATACTCCTACCTTTCTGTGTAATATCCATTGCCTGCCATGGCTTTCAGCTCTTGCTGGTTGGTGGGTTTTATCAACGTAGTCCTAACTGTGTCTATTTTCAGTCTGATAATATTACCTTACCCTATGAGAGCTGGTAAGGATGGAGCTCCACTTTCATCCATGTTTCAGTCTCCGTTAAAATTAATAAAGAGTAATTTTCAATATACCCACACTTGGATAATTTGTACTATTGACCACAATTAAGGGCACATAAAGGGGCACTGCCAACCAGTAATGTGACTGTTCCTGCAACACTCCCATCCACGGGATTTCTCCTACATACACTATTATGGCTCCGGTTCTTCATCAGAAGAGAATCAAACCTTGCTGTGGAACATTTTCTGCCCCTATATTCTCAGCAAATGCCACCATCCCAGCCCACCACTGACCAGCAATAACTTTTATAAAGTTCAAACTAGCATCCTTCCGCATAAATAACAAAAGGCTATCGTTCACTCCATGGTAACAACATATTCACCTGCTACCCCAGCTCAACCACTAAACAATGCACAGGACTCAAGCATCTGAGGTCAAATGATTCTCTAAAAATTAAGACCTTAAATTATTTCCAAATTATTCTCCTTCTACAAACACAATATAGAGTCACCTATGTTCACTGGTGAACGATCAAGCAGCATATACTTTGATTAACAATTTGACAGACCCATCCCTATATTTATGCATGAAGCTATGCAGGCATTGCATCATGATTTTGAGCAGTGAATATTTGGACTTCCATAACACAGACAAAGACAGCTTCTCAGTAGACATAGGGGTAGAATTCTGCTCTGCTGGAGGAGTTTGCAGAGTCGGGGCATTTCACGCTTTGCAGAGGAGCGCCAAGTACCTGAATTCCGCAATCCGGTCTAGAGCAGAGTTTGTTTGCATGTGCAAGTTAATGTTTTGGCGCTCTATTGCGAGCACCATAATACTCCTGGCACCGCTAGTGAGTGCACATGAGATTTTGCATTGCCCTTGCAGTTTCTGGCCGCATGCACAAGACTTCGTGTCTACTCACGCATGCTTCCGGCCACGAGGGCGGCCAAAACAGTCCCACTCGTAAGCGCAAATGCACCTGGAGTAGTTTTTCTACTCTAGACACATCTAAATCTAGTCAAAATGTGTTTTTTGAGTTGAATTTCTTCTCTAATGGACCCTTCAAGTTGTTTTTAAGATGGAGAAGCCTTTTTCTTTCAAACAGGAAGGAAGTGCCCCAGAGACTCAAACTTCCTGTTCCTGTCCAGCAGTCTCAACCCAGTACTCCTGGTCACTTTTCACTTGGATTTCGAGGTGGAAGGATCACTCTCTTGGTCTCCTGGATATACCTTTGCATTTGAGGACTTTTTCTTTTTTTTTATAAATCACACAAGTAAGTTCCAAAACTATTGAATAAGGGTGTTGTTTGTTTGCTTGGGCATGTGCCAGTATTTCTTTGTACTTTAATTAGATTTTAAAAATGTATAGTGGTGGGTGGCCAGGAGTTTAAGTATGGGCCTAGTTATTTTTATTACATTTAATTGATTTTTCATCTTTTGTAAAGGAAAATTGTTGCACAGTTCAGTACCTGTCCTTTTCTACATGTTTGTAACATTTTCAATATTATTTTACTATGTGGCCTAGATTTCCAAAGGGCCATCTAGCCAGCAGGCCCAGTACTAGTAGTCATCAGTGCATGAAATAAATATTTCAGGATATGTTTTTAAAACTTTATTTAGGGTAGAGATGGAATTGGATTAAATTAAAAATGTTGGCATTTTTTTGTTGCAAAAAGTGTACATGTTGTGTGGTAATATATTATAGCATAGGAGAATGTGTGTACTGTTGTTGTGAAATTTTTATAGCTCAGTTAATTTTCGTGTTTTGCATTGCTGAATACATTTTAGTGGTTCTCATTGTTACCACCATTCTTCTTTACTGAGTGTGTATGTGTGTGTTTGTAATTGTTCACCATGTATCTTTGTTCTCCATGCAGGTTGTCTAGGGGCCCTTTTGTGTAGTCTATGTTCGTAGGCCTGCATGTGTTCTTTGTTCTCCATGCCTCCTTGTTCACAGTTGTTGTTTGACCATGTGGGTTGCGGCCATTTTCTGCATACAGCCAGTGTTTTTTTTGCCCTAGGCTTGCATCAATTCTTCATTGTTCTACTTGCTCCTTGTTGTTGTTGTTTGACCATGTGGCTGGCAGCCTTTTGTGCATACAGCCAGTGTTCCTTTGCCATAGGCTTGTATGTGTTCTTTCTTTGTACCCCATGCCTCCTTGCGCCTTGTTGATATTGTTTAACTATGTGGCTGGTAGCCATTTTGTGCATGCAGCCAGTGTTCCTTTGACGTAGACTTGCATGTGTTCTTTCTTTGCCATGCCTCCTTGATCCTTGTTGTTGTTGTTTGACCAAGGGGCTTGCACCTATTTTATGCATCCAGCTACTGTGTCTTTGCCTCAGATTTACTTACAAACATCATTAATTATCTATCATTTGTTTTTTATGTTTCTATGTTGATTTTTTTATATATTTAAAATGTTTATTTTATTTTTTATTTTATTTTTATTTTTTATTACAATTTTTAATTTTAATTTTTCAATTTCTTGTTTTTAATTTTAATTCTGATGTTAGTTTTTAACAGTTTTTTAGATTTTTACAAACTTTAAAAAAAAAATTTTTTTTTTATTTAATTCTGAATTTTGCCTTGATCCATCCATCCATCCATCCATCCATCCACATCTATTTCTCCATCCATCCACCAAAGGCGCACAGCAGCCCTATAGCACTCCATTTTCTCCTAGACACCCTGGCTGTGGCGCACTACAGACAAATCAGCAGCATAATTCAATTTTGAATGATTATTCCATTTCCCCTAGACCACCTTGCCGCCATAGGTTTATTAAGGATTATTGCATTTACCCATGCGCCTCTCACTGACTACCCCAGATGTCTCCTTTAAAACAGATGGAGATAAAGCAAAGAGCTATATCTGCATGTTGTGCTGCCTGATTGTAAATTAACTTTTATAGCGTGGAGGTGTGGTTTGACGTTACAATGTTTGATGAAATTGGTATTTATTACATAAGTAACCAACAGCAGTAAGATTGGATTTGTCCTTACTGTTTCAACCTGCAACAATGCCATGTTTCACAAACAACATGTTTTTCTTGTTTGGTTGCCTTTAGGTGCAAGAGAAGAGATGACACATCATCTGCAGTACTACCAAAGACAAGGCCTGTACAGTTAAGTCCTCAAATCTCTTCCGCTTGCGCAGCTTAGTGACACTGCAAACTGTGAGCTTTAAGATGGCCCCAAAGATAGTTGCTCCCAAGAAAGTGGTCAGTGAGAAGCAGCTTTCCACCAGTGGTGTGCTGACTGCAACTTTTTTTGAGAGACATGGGCCTACTACACAAGCCTCCAGTGAGGAACCTGGGAGCAGCACTCCTGCAGCTACAGCATCACCCCAACCTAAGCTCAAGTCCATGCCTGTCAGTGAGGCAACCACTGCAATCATGGCGATGCCGACAGTGACGCTGAATTCAGTGTACACAATCATTTCAGGAAACAGAGCAAAGTGTACAGCAGCTGCAAGCAGCTATAGCAGATCTTCCCTAAACTGGAGCAAAACAGGAGGTTGAGCTTCCTGCTGAGCAAGAACCTTCTCTTTTAGAATGAATAGCTCCCAAATCTTCAGCAAGAAAATGGAAGGGTACTACTCTGCCATCTTCTCCAAGCACCACTTCTGATGACGATGATAGGAACATGGAGTGGACCGCGGCACAGTCCAGAGACACCATGAGGAGTAAAGGAGAAGGAAAAGTTCTAGAAAGCCTTAGAATCATGGAAGGGGATGATGGTGAGCTGGATTATGATGACAAGCCAGTCACTGTGGAAGTTTGCACAGAGGAGTCCGACAGTACTATACAACCTGCTCTGAGGGATGTGGCACAGGCAGTGGCACCAGCTCCCATTTTATAAGGCCCCAGCAGAGACCTGCACCTCAGTAGAAAAATGCTCTGCAGAGAGGCAATCGACAAACCCACCTACCACCAGTTCTTCTTTAGGCATTGGCTGTGGCCCAGTAAGAAATTACTTTTCCCCAGTTTGGGACTTTTTAACAACTAGCAAACAGGAGGAGAACATTGCGATATGCTCTATTTGCTATGCGAGTGTTTTTCGAGAGTAGCCTGGTTCACATTATGGTGCTAGAGGCCAGACAACCCGTATGAAAAAATATCATGCAAGTGGGAGAAGCACCTAAACAATTGCTGAACGTGGTCATGGTGGTGAAGGTAAGGAGAGCTGAGAAACATCGGCTACAACTGGTCAAATCACCATAGAAGGTGAGGAAGAAGAGGGTGACACCCTCACACAAAGCAGCCCTTTTCTCAGCAGTGTGCTAGAATCACCTACCTCAGCGACCTCACAGTGGCACAGGAAGACTCAGCGTCAGAAGGAGACACCACAACATACAGTGACTGCACAACAATGTACACATTGAGTCTACCACCACCTACATCTCAAAAGTCGCCTGCGTCATCAAAACAGGGAAGTGTTCATGACTCAGCTTAGGTTATAAGCTATTAGCGTCAGCTCCTTATTGAGGTCAGCAATAAGAAACTGAGCGATAAAGGGATGGGTGTACAATCCTGCTTTTCCCTCCATTATGCTGTTCCGGACATGCTAGAGATGATTAGTGCATTATGAAGTGAGGAGCAAACTTTATGAATGTAAGTTGTGGTGTCAGAAATCTCTTTAAAAGTAACCAGTTCCAAAATACACCAATTTAGGCTTTTAGAAGCATCATCAGCTACTTGTTTTGTTTTCTGAGTCAGTCTATCCCTTTTAAAGACTTTAATCAGAATTGAACCCTCCAAACAAGGTCCTGGACAAAACCATTAGCACTCTAAAAACTAGATAAGTATGGTGGCCCAGCACCAAATGTTAGATAGCTGATCAACGTCAGCTGCTCAATACGTCATCAATGAGACGCTTAATAAAGCCAAATCAACGGGCAGCAAATTAGCTACCCCAGCACAGTTGATTTCCATGTTATTCCTCGAGTGATTCACTCTGTCAATATTTATGAGATTACTGTTATATAATCCAAACACATAAGTCTCCTATTTAGCAGGATCAACAATAAATGCACTGCGTCCAGATTTAACCTCTGCATGAGCAATAAGCATCCTGAATTTTGGGGCCTTCCCTTCATGTATGACCTCTATCTCACAGGTCCAGATACATGAAGAGACCTAAGGCCTGAATTAGAACTAGGTGGATTGGTTACTCCCAGGATGCTTGTTTCCGGTCCAGTGAGGACCTGGCTTGGCAGTTCGGTCTGGACTGTTCCCATGACGAACAGGGTCAAGACTGATTTGCATATGGCTGGGTCCAAACTGGGGTGGCATGGTGAGCAAAAGAACGATGGATTAAACCCAGATCTACGACTGGGGGTGAGTGTTTGACAATGTTCAGCATTCCGTCCATCACTTGTTGTTTTTGCTTTGTCGCCCTAAGTGGGAAGGGTATGCCCAGACGTGGAACCCGTGCTTCCCATGCCACTGGATTCAAGCTAGCCTGGCTGATGAGGGGTGAAACCCCGAAACCGGTCCCAGGATGCTTGTTTCCGGTCCAGTGAGGACCTGGCTTGGCAGTTCGGTCTGGACTGTTCCCATGAGGAACAGGGTCAAGACTGATTTGCATATGGCTGGGTCCAAACTGGGGTGGCATGGTGAGCAAAAGAACGATGGATTAAACCCAGATCTACGACTGGGGGTGAGTGTTTGACAATGTTCAGCATTCCGTCCATCACTTGTTGTTTTTGCTTTGTCGCCCTAAGTGGGAAGGGTATGCCCAGACGTGGGTCCCGTGCTTCCCATGCCACTGGATTCAAGCTAGCCTGGCTGATGAGGGGTGAAACCCCGAAACCGGTCCCAGGATGCTTGTTTCCGGTCCAGTGAGGACCTGGCTTGGCAGTTTGGTCTGGACTGTTCCCATGAGGAACAGGGTCAAGACTGATTTGCATATGGCTGGGTCCAAACTGGGGTGGCATGGTGAGCAAAAGAACGATGGATTAAACCCAGATCTACGACTGGGGGTGAGTGTTTGACAATGTTCAGCATTCCGTCCATCACTTGTTGTTTTTGGATTGGTTACTTCGTCACAACGGTGACGGATATCACGACCACTGACATCTAATCCACATTCTATCCTATGGGATTTAGATTTTGACTGACTGCATATCCGTCACCAAGTAATCTGTCCACCAAGTTCTACATCAGGCCCATAGTTTTCTTATGAGTAATACAATTTTTTATTGTTCGCAGTTTCCTAATGCTCATGTGTCATTTTCCCTGTGCTGTGAGAAATTGAGTCTTGCAGATAGCTCTTCTCTTTCTCCTAAGTTCCATAGTCATCTTCCAAAAATTGGCATCAAATCAGCTTTGGACGTCTCAGAGTAAGCGTCACTAGCTTTTGTTTACCTCCTCCACATCAGCCAGAGAAGGTTCACTTATCAATCTTCAAAGACATATGATTGAGAAATTGATCCATATTTAACAAGTTTGGCTTCTGTCCATTTGTCAATTACCAAAGGTCTAATCAAATATCCAAAGAATAGAGAAGGCTTGTTGTGTCAGGGCAAACAATCAAATTCAACAACATCCAGTATTGTGAAATGTCTGATCAATTTACTATGTTTGGCATCGACAGGCATGGAGTCCAGAATGGGACCAGACGTGCCATTCATTCAGGTGTAATGGTATGACATGTTGCCACATTTAGAGCCATTAATATCCGTTCAACATTTATAAATAACTACACAACATCGCACTGACGACCAAGTTTAACTTCACACAACCCAGGACGGTATTTGCAATTATTTGTCAAGAATGCCAACTAGTAGGTCATAAACCAATATACCAGTAAACCTGGCTTTACAATCACCGGTAAAGATAATTAATGCTTCTGAGAGTTTCTGTGACAACTTTTCTAAAATCCTCTCCACTCTTCAGATCAGAATATCAGTAATATACCTTGCAGGTAATAATGCATTCACTGCACACAATTTTTGTTTGACCTTCATATGTAAGGTGCATCCTATGGCAACTACAGTAGTGCTAGGATTTCACTGATACAGTATAAACGTTTGCTACACAGGACCTTCAGTTGTCTGATGTTTCTATCATCAGACCTCCTCTACATCTACCTTTTGGGTCTTTGTCGGCTTTTGAGACACAATGCCCAGATCCAGTCACACAAATGAATCAGTCAACGATGTTTACTTAATTCTGAAGATGTCACATTTCTTCAATCAAAAACAATTATGTTATGTTGGTCAACTCAACATTTTAAACAGGCAATATTTCTGACATCAGGTCAGCACCTCCTTGAGCTTTCTTGGAACAGTTACTGTTAGGCTTCTCATATACAGAACCAGAGAGCCGGCGCCAGTCTTAGACTACACTGGCCTGTTATTCATTTATGACATCACCCAAAGCTACTCCCAGCTTGGACAACTCCATAATGCTCTAACTTTGAGCTCCCTTCTGGCTTAAATTTGCCTGAGATAGGATAAAATTAGAATTTGAGGCATACAGACCGGACAAGGCAAACTCTAATATCTGGTTTCCAGCCCCATGCTCACAGTCACCTGCCAAATGTTCTTCTTTCCAAACAAGGGCTGGATGAGGGATTCATTGTAACAGACAACCCATCTTTCTCTTTAATCCATAACTACCTGGCATATAACCAGACCACAGCCATGCCCTGAGTGAAACGAACACCACCTTTCTAGCCTCATACAAGGTGTCCTTACCTAGGCACTTATTTAGAATATGGGGCCAGATGTAGCAAAGGGTTTGCAAGTCGCAAACGGCAAAAAACGCCGTTTGCGAGGCGCAAAAGCCCCTCTGCTATGCAGAAATGCATTTTGCGAGTCGGATCCGACTCGCAAAATGCATTTCCGACTCGCAAATAGGAAGGGGTGTTCCCTTCCTATTTGCGACTCGCAATGCTATTCAATTTCATTTGTGACCGCGAAAGCGGTCGCAAATGAAATCGCAGTTACCATCCACTTGAAGTGGATGGTAACCCAGTCGCAAATGGGAAGGGGTCCCCATGGGACCCCTTCCCCTTTGTGACTGGAAAACAAATATTTTGTCAGAGGAGGCAGTGGTCCAATGGACCACTGCCTGTCCTGAAAAAACCCGAAACTAAAGGTTTCGTTTTTTTTTTTCAAATGCAGCTCGTTTTCCTTTAAGGAAAACGGGCTGCAGATGGAAAAAAAAAACTGCTTTATTAAAAAGCAGTCACGGACATGGTGGTCTGCTGACTCCAGCAGGCAACCATCCCCGTGAGTGCCCATACTCGCAATGGGGTCGCAAACTGCGACCCACCTCATTAATATTAATGAGGTGGGTCTTTGCGACCCCATTGCGAGTTGCAGAAGGTGTCTGAGACACCTTTCTGCATAGCAAATTGCGACTTGCAATTTGCGAGTCGCACGGACTCGCAAATTGCAAGTCGCAATTTGCTTTGTTGCTACATCTGGCCCATGGTGTGCTGGCTAAGGAGCTTCTAGGACAGCATGGCTGCTGTCTTTGCCAGCCCAGAAAGGGGTGTTGCACCCAATCTAGGGTTCCCTGCTGGTTCAGTTACAAATGTTCCCAAAAGTTCTTCTAATATGGTAGGATCTCTTTTGGAAAAACTTAATTTTGCTAGCCATGACAGCTCAGAGAAAATATTTTGTTTACCGATAACAAATACCTTTTTTGTTTTTGAAAAGTAAAAAAACAATATTGTTGTGTGGGGAGTTTTCTCCCTGCCCATTAGGGATATTTTATTATTGGGAAAGCTGTGGTGCATATGGCAGTCTTGGGGTTAAAAAAGGCTGTCAAGAATGATGTTGCAGGGCCCATCCAAAATATGAAGGCCACTCTGACACAGTTGTATCTTCAGACGGAAGCAGAGCTGGCTTTAGCGCATTGTGGTGTCCAGTGTGACAATCTTTTTTGCCCCTCCTGCCCCATGACCTCCTCCTTGGATTCCCTCACTCCCACCCGGCCAAAGTTCCCCTCATTTCTCTAATAGCTGCTTTCTCACATACATTGTGTTTTAAAGCGCTGATAAAGAATGGTTTTACTAATCCACTAAACTATTCACATAAAATACAGATCTATTCTTTGCAGCAGGCATATTAACCCTCTGTGCTTCTTTATGGCGAGTCGAAACTGCCACTACACAAAAACTCTATCTCTCTCTTTCTATCAGGGACATTAATCACAACAGTTATCTTGACATTTCTATTGCTGCCTGAAAGCTGGACGCATAAGGATCTCTGATTTTAAATCATAGGTTATTGCTCAACAGAGTACCCCCCCCCCTGAGGTCACGTCCCCCTCCCCTGGTCAACATCCAGTGCGGCCTCACCGGTCACACCACCATAAAGGCAGCCCTGGATTGGAGAGATGGGAGAGATGTTAGTGATTCTGATTTCAGAAATGCATCAGTTCCAACACCTCTAAAAGCGGAAGGGAAACTGAAAGTCAGGCAGGTGAGACATCCATCAACTTATAACAGATGTCCTGTTACCACCTCATCCTAAATTAGGCCAATCTGATGACATCACCATGAACAAATTATTTCAAATTATACCTTTAGTTGTGGGATTCTATGAAATAATTATAGTATCCTGCCTCAAGGAAGATACAGAATCTCCAGAAAAAGGGGAGGAACATGGGAGGGTGGGAAAAATTAATTGGGGATTGTCTTACGGCTCATAATTTGTCAGATACAGGTTCTTTATTCCTCCTTCTACCTAAAAAACTATATATCTGTTCATTCTTCTCCAATGCTAAGTGAGACACTTGTATGGCATTATAAAATGTACCCAGTAAAGGCCTTGTCTAAAATGGCTACAACATAGAAATAGAGCCAGCGGGCTTCAAAATGGAAAATGGCTGCATTATATTAGGACTCCAGCATGATCCTGGTCTCCAGTAACACTTATTACAAGTGTAGATTATGGTGAGATGGTAACCTAAAGTTCTAGTTCCTTATTGTTTCTACTCCAAACCACCACGCACTGGCATTTGTGATCAGGGTAAGAAGTGTTCTTAGTGTTTTTTGTCACATAATTTGAAAAGAAAATGTTCTGCTTCTATTTGTAAGAAATGTTGAGGGACATTTAGTATGTTGAATGGTGGATTATGTGTTAAACGGTGGATTAAGTGGCCTGATTGAATTACATACCATAAGAAAAAGATTTAAACCTAAGATGCATTTTGATTGAATTAAATAACATAATAAAAATATTTAAACTGAGGTTCTCCATATGAATAAAGTGCTGAGTCTCGGTACTGTTCAGTGATGTGTGGATGCATTTTCGACGACAGATGTTGGAGTGTATTATACAGAGGTCGTTCGCAGGGCTTAAATGATCCTTGTGGCCTACGTCATATAGCAAGAAACACAGAGCAGATGAGGAACTAATTTTAAAAAAAATGTCTGGACTCATTTTCAACCATTATGCTAAGTTTATTTTTGTGCACATCAACTACAATAGTGAATGAGGTTATTGGTATAAAACGGAAAAACAGAAGCATTGGTAAATAAATATCCACTGATGTTAGAAAGATGTCTATAAAACAGTTGAAATACAGAGAAACATTTTTTGTTAATTTATGGTTGATTGGAGAGCCTTTGTTTTCTTATATCAAGCCCTAACCACAATGGTCTTTAGAGGACAAACCCTGTGTACATAAGTAACAAATCCATGTCATCCGGCATCCCTGCCAGTCCTTTAGTAATAAGTGGTGCATTCAAATATTTCTCTCTTCTATGTGTATTGATATAAGTCTTGAAAATCAGGTATCAGAGGGATTCTGTCAAACATGTTGAGAAGACAATCAAGCTATTACTGAGTTAATGATGGCTTTGAGGAGCCAATTAAAATAACTTCAGTTCAAACGTTCCCTTCCCAGAGCTGACTTAAAACACTTAACTCAATCACTGGTCATTCATGGGCCTCCCAAAACAAGGAATTGCTGCTCTAAAACTGAATGTCACTCTGCGGGCCACCTCATTGCTGAGAAAAGGAATTACAATCATAGCACTCCCATTCAGAAGTCTCTAAGCTGCCGACACCTGGAGGCATGCAGCACCTTGAAGACTGTCTGTATTCCCTACAATGCTCCCCGTTGTTGGTTCAAAGGTGCAAAGGTCTATACTAAAACCCAATACAAAAATCACCCTTCCTGCTTTAGTTACTAGAAGCAAGCTAAAATAAAGTCAAGGAGATGAAATGTTCATGTCGACAAGCAAAACAGACCAAAAATGTGAGCCAAATTAAAAAGGTCAATTTTAAAACGTTTGCAAGACTCAAACATTAATTGAGGCCAAATGCCAGCACTTCAACGGCAATCATGGTCTTTTAGAAAATCGCCAATGTCAACAGTTTTTATTGAATCCAGGAAAGACCCCACTTCGGCAGATGACGAAGTAACCAATTAGTTGACAATTAAAATAAGGGATCACTCACGTTCTGTTGCCTCAGCCATACCTCTGGCCGTGGAGGAAGCATCCCATGCAGTGCCAGGTATTGTAGCACCAAGAGCCACTTGATCCACAAGTGGCTGCTCATAGCAAGCTTCCAGCAGCAATCACAATCTCACTGTGCATGTCTGGTAATGAACCCTCATCAAGAACATCAACAGACCAGCATCAAAAGAAGGTATGCGCAGCATGGCAAGACACACTTCTGGTGCATGTTCAAATGAGCACCACACACATCAAAATATGGGCTGCGTGGAATTCAGAACTGATCTAAATGACAAAGACCCACCAATTGAGATGTTCTTCAGTAACGTTTTAAAACATTCACCATTTATCAAATTTAGCTGGTGATGGAATACTGGGCATTTTCAATTTGACAATTGTTGCTTAACCTAAACAACTTGTTTGTTGTACAGTTTCATTTAGAAATATAATTTGCAACATAATCAGGCATGCTCTAAACAAACTTCCCCTCCCTGTATTTGCCAATTTCTAGATCCCCATACACTCTTTAAGTCAATTGACTTCAACCAATTTTCATAGCCTTTAATAGCCAACTGAGAAACAAAGGAGTCAGAGTAAATTAATTTGGTGTCAGTTAACAGGATATTTTGCAATTTCCTACGAAACAACTTAAAATAATAAGACTCAGCATTTGTGACATCATGCCCAGAAAAAATTGCAAGCTTTCCTACATACATTTTAGAACTCCCCACTAGTGGAGTTGGACAATGTTCCCATTGTGTATAACTATAAACAGCTCTCGGGGTGCTGGTTTTATGTATAAAGTGATGTCCATAATGAAGGTATCTGAACATTTCCCCATAACTTGCTGTTGTTTGGTACACATCTTTACTATCAAACACAGCATAATATTCAAGCTAAGAAAGCATATAATTAACTGTTTTCACATCCCAATAATTAAAACCAACCAACCCAGGTGTTACTATATAATTAATAGAAACTTTGAATACATATGAAATTTGAATCATTTCCCTTATTCCGTATATGTGAAAACATACTTTATCCCAAACAATATCATACAGAAATGGTATAGCTGAAATGTTCACTAGGGACAAGTCTCTGCGGACTTTATGTGAAGACAGGTGAGGCTTCAAAACCTCATCCACCAGTTCAACAGCAGAGTGTTCAGGAAGATAATGAATAGGTTACAGCAGAAAGAAAACAATGACAAAATCAATCCAAAGGAGGAAGTAAGCACAGTTAACAAAGCCCACATATAATTCCATGGACAAATTATATAGTTAGTTTTGAGCCTATTAAATAGTTTACATGTACTTGATACAGGTGTAGTTGAAGATGCTGAAGAATTTGAAAAAGAATTGTTGATGTCAGCAAAACAATCAGAAACAGTATGTGGAAACACTGGAGCCGATGTCAAAATAGGTGAATAGGGATATGTGTCCCTTGGTGATTTGTTATAAATGATTCCATCCATTTATGTTCAAGTTGAGTAATATTGCTCTTGTCGTAGATGTGGTGACAGGTACTAATGAAAGCTCATTTTCCACCCTCCCCAAACTCGGGGAAGTCTCATGACTGTGGTCTACTGTGTAGGACTGGCCACATGGTGTAACTTGACATTGCCAATGGAAACAAAACGTTTTCTTTGGAACCAGGCGGGGTGGTAGGATGCCTTTTCTGTTACTATGTATTCCCAGGGCTGGAACCGGTGCTCAGTATGTAGGGCCAAATTCCTTTTTCACACACTAGATCCCCGACTCTTGGAATCCAGCAAGTAGGCGTTGTTTTTGAACCCCTCGTTTTCAAGGTGGTGGCACATGCAGATGAGTTTTCATCACAGAACTATTATAATTACTGCAAGACAGTGACATGTTCATTTATGTCAAAAGGTGTGTCTGCCACCACTGCGCCAGAGCCATCAAGATCTGGGACATATCTAGGTATCCCAAACAGAACCTCATATGGGGTGCACCCTCCCAAGGACCTTCTGGGCAGATTATTAAGCGCTCTCTGGACTCCATACAGGAGGTAAAGCCATCTACAACCTCAACCTAATACTCTAGCTTTTAATGATTGCTTCAAGGCTCGGTTCTTCCGCTCCACAACAGCGTTTCCCTCAGGATGATATAGAGACGAGAAATGCAGTTGGACCACCATTGTTGCCTTTGCGTCCCTGAATGCCCTGTAGGCAAAGGCAGGGCCCTGACCTCAATGGAAAGCCACAAATGCATATGTCCTGATAAAGACCTGCAAATCTTTAATAACAGTTTGAGCTTCAGCTGATCGTTGTGGCCAAACCCTTAGAAATCTGGAGTCAACAGAGACTAAGATGTATTTGTATGCACCATCAGGTGTTAGGGGACCACAATGGTCCAGGTACACACATTGCAATGATCTGTTGGAAATTAGGAGGGGTGTCTATGGTGGGTGTTTGATGTGGATTCTTTTATTAGTTATAAGATGTCACAGCAAAAGACAAACTGTTTGGCCTGTTTGTATAGACCTGCCCACCAATAGCGTTTTTGCAACAATGTAAATGTAGCCATCACTCCTGCATGGGCAGAAGCAACCCCTTCATGCGCTGCTTTTATCAGGTCTAATCTTTGGTCTTGATTAGGGATCACACAATCACCCACCCCTGGTATTGTTACAAATGCAACATTTTGGGCACTGAGATGGTAGGAATATTTGGCAGGATACGCCTTTGGCAAGGTCTTGCTGTCAGCCAAAGCTGTCACAGCAGCCAGTGTTTCATCATCCAACCTTGTCTTGGGCTACTGTTGACTTGGCTGCTTCATCAGCCAAGGTGTTTCCTGCAACGTGTATTTCTACAAGTTGATAGCCTATTGTATGTACCACATGGGTATTTGGTAGCATCTCCTTTAGATCTGTTACCTTCTCCACCGAAATCTGTGTTTGATGGTGCTTCCTTTTGGATCTCTCAATCCATTCTGGTGCCAATAATGCAGGTAGTCATTTAAGGACTGGACACAATAATATGAATCACACACAATGAGAGTCAAAAGATCAGGATTTGTATGTTCCAGTGCCAATATTAGAGACTTAAGCTCTGCCAATTGTGCAATGCAGTCCCCTAAGGTCTGCGTGTATGTGTTCTGAGGGTGGAACTTGCCATCCCTCATGTATCCGCTCATAGCCGTGCAAGCTGCACAGTATTGATCTTTGGTGCCTACTGATGGTTGCTGTGAACCATCAGTGTATATTATCATTACCATCAAGAGGCAAAATGTTTGTAGGTATTGGGTATTCAAGTTCATACTGAAGGAACTCTTATGTTTGAGGTTTTCGATCAAAAACATAATCAACATCAGTGGCAGTCAGAGAGGTGGCCCATTGGATCCTACATGTGTATAATGCTTTTGCATTTGGAATGCTGGCTTTTGTCACATACTCTAAAGCTGGTATTGGGGTCATGACTACAATGTGTTTCCCCTGAGCTAGATGTCTCTCTTTTATGACAGCCATCTGAACAGCAGTCAGAATTGTTTTCAGTGGGAGCAAAGTTTTTATTCAGCTCTTGAATACAGATGTGATTTGTATACTATAGGGGCAGTATCACCTTCATTGCATGTCCTCTTATAATGCTCTGAGAATACGGGTGTGTTCAACCGCCCAATATTTACTTGAAAAGTATGGACGTATCCAGTCATAAAGTGGTTATATGCATTGTGCATAGTCTGGAGTGTAAGTTCTGCCAACATTTTTTGAAAGCCCAATAATGAATGTAGCTCTTTGATGGTGTTTGGAGGTTGTAATTTCATGCATTTTTCTAGAAACTGTGGCGCCAGGCTCCTTCCTTCATCTGATAACTCATATCCCAAAAACAGGACACTGAGAAAGGCATTTTTTTTTTATTTAAATTTGTAGCCTATATCAGCGAAGCTCACCACAATGCAGTTGACCCTTCAAAGGTGTGTGTCCAGATTGTCGTCTGGCAGGTATATGTCATCTACATAGGACAACGCCTCAAGGTCTATGCTGTGTAGTATAGATGTTACACGTGCTGGGAACAGTCCAGGACTGTTCTAATAGCTTTGTGGAAGTCAAGACAATTTCCTTTGCATGCCTAATGTGCTGAAGGGGTTCAAATCCCTGCTTTCAAGCACTATATTTTGGCAGAAAAACCCATTGGGAATTTCTTGGGATGTTTTCTATTTTTTGCACACTAAATTGTTATTGAGTGCTGAGCTGTGTCCATTGTGTATAGCACATTTGTGTGACTGTTTAAGTGTCTATAGTCTGCGAATATTCAATATCAATCAATCAAGGATTTGTATAGTGCTGCTAATCACCCATAGGGTCTCAGTGCACTGTATGTGGGAATGCTGCTCAGTCGAGGAGCCAGGTCTTGAATGGTCCGGTTTAGCCACGGTGAACAAAGTGTTGTTTATTGGTGATATGTAGAGTTCTATTACACCCTGGTACTCAAGCTGTGTGAGTATTTTCCTCACTGGTGCTTTAGCTTCATGTTTAATGGGGTATTGTGGTTGTGGAACTGATGTTGATCTAATAGGTACTATATGGTAGCGGAAGTCCTTATCCTAGCCTACGTGGTTGCTATACAGCAGTGGTTCCAAACCTTTTCACTTTTGTGGACCCCAGGTTTATCATTAGTGGAACCCGTGGACCCCCACTGCATAATTTTTGGAATCTGGGGACCCCCCCACTGAGTCATTACTGAAAGCTGGGGACCTAAAATTTTAATATTATTTAATTTTCTAAGCAGTCGCGGACCCCCTGAGGAGGCTTCACGGACCCCCAGGGGTCCCCGGACCACATGTTGGGAACCACTGCTATACAGCTCTGGGGCTAGTGCCAATGCCAAATCGACTGCATAAGTCTGTCTTAATTCTTCAGGAACAAGAACAGAGAAAGAATGCAAAATTACATCTTCCCCTCGTGGGAGTTTGCAGACAAATTCTGGTGGACAATCTTTTTTTGCCAATAAGATATTATAACCTAATTTTTCTCAGACTATAACCTTAATTGTGCGCTCTATGTCTCCCTCAATTTGTATTTTCACTTTGTAAACCCTATCAGGGGGAGACTCACATCTGCAGTTTTGATTTCTAAGTAGCCATTAGCTGCTGTCACCTCCAGAAGCTCTTGAAGATTCAGGTGAACTATTGTGTCCTCTGCCGTGCTGTTTAGCAGAGTCAGTGCTCAATCCCTATTCTTCAGTAAAGTTCTCATTGTGCATGGCATTTCTAGCCAAAATTGCTACTACCTTTTCCTTTTTGATAAAGATTTGATTGATTTTGTAAAAGGTAAAAGAAAAACTAAGAACAGGGAATACATGATAACGAACACAAAATAAATAACGGGACACCGAAACGTGTCTTGGGACGGCTGTAACGTACCATTGGCCAGAGGGGCTCTACAATCATTGAGTACATATGCGCTATAACATGGAACTGACTAATTGAGCAACATCCAATTAATATTAACATTAATATCATGTCTAGTGGGCTCTGGGACTTTGTGGCGGGTGAACTGGGTGGTCTATGGCCACAACCAACTGTCTCGCCCTCGCATACGCGAGCACCCGTGAAGGGCCCTGCCCCATGGCAGGGCACCCAATCTACACACCTCCCAACTTCCCCCATATCTTATTATACTTGTGTAGGCATCCCCTGGCTTCATATACAGGTTTTTCTAATTGCGCCCCGTCTCCATCTGGCGATTGTGGGTGCTGCTCTGGTTTTCCACTCTACCATAATGTCTCTTTTAGCCACCAGGCAGACCACACCCAAGAAGATATAGTCCGCCCTTCTCAGCCCCGTCTCCCCCATAGCCCCCAAGAGGAGTGGCAGGGGAACCACCTCCAACCTCAATTGCAGGACCCTCGACAGCTCCTCCATGACCGCCCTCCAGTACGTTGCTATGACTGGGCAAGCCCAGACCATGTGGAAAAAGTCGGCGTTAGGACAGGAGCATCGGGGGCAGTCGGGGGATGGTCAGAGGCCTGCTTTAAAAGGTCTCTCAGGGGTAAGGTATGCCACGTGCAGGTAAAGGGTCTGGAGCACTCGAAATTTGGATGCCATGGTCAGGGTCCTGGGGGCCATCAACACATCCCTCGAGTCTTCTTCATCTATAGGGCACACTCATCCCTCCCATTTCCTGCGTAAACCATCAAGAGAGGTGGTGGCGTTGGTCAATAGGGAGCAGTAAATTTGGGAGACTCCCTTTCTACCCAGGCCTCCCATCAAGACCTTTGCTTCCATGGGACTACATTCAGAGAGGCTAGTTCCTGGTCGGACGTGTACCAGCAGTGCGTGTCTGAGGTGTAAATACTTGTGGAATTGGGTTTGCTTTAATGAGTAGGTCTCCTGGATCTCCCCGAAGGACCGCATGTGCGTCCCTCCCCAGACGTCCCCAAGGGTAGATATCCCAATGATATCCTACTTCCGGAATCCCTCTAATGTTGAGACCTCCAACAGTTGTCTCCCTTGCCACAGGGGGGTCTGCTGTGTGAGACGGCCCCACCAGCTGGTCGCTTTCTGGGCCGCACGCCAACTGAGCAGAAGCACTCCGGTGACTCGTGGAATGGGGCCACCATACAGCGCATCCAAGACCCCAGGCTAGCCCAGTATCTGGAGCTCGAGTCTGTAGGCAGGGTCCGCCCAGCCTCCTCCCAACCAATCATTGATTACTAATAAATGCATTGCAAGGTGGTAGAGGTAGATGTTGGACATCCCTAGTCCTCCATCATAGGTGTCTCTTTGACAAGTGGTAAAAGCCAATTTAGGGCGTGAGCTATGCCATAAAAATTGACGTGTCATCGTATCCATCGTCGTGAACCATTTTCGGGGGACCGGGTATGGGAAGTTTTGCAAAAGGTATAAAAATCTAGGGAGTATCATCATTTTGTAGAGAGCTATTCTGCCCAGCAAGTTAAGAGGTAGCTTCCTCCATTTTTGGACGTCTTCTTTAATTTTCTTAGTGAGTGGCAAGACATTTAACTCCCATGCTAGTTCAGGTAGGAGGGCTATATGCATGCCTAGGTACTTAAAGTTGTTGCATCGGATTGGAATGTTCTGTTGCCAATCGATGCACTCTCTGGAGGGGTGTAGAGGGACCAGGAGGAACTTGCTAGGGTTCAAGATCAGGCCTGAAGCCTGGGAGAAAAGGTCCAAGATTTGTAGGATCCGTGGGCCACTCGTAGCTGGGTTGGAGAAATAGATAAGAACATCATCTGCATACAATGTCACTCGATCCTCAGAGCCCATCGGCCACGCCCAGCCCTATATCAAGGGGTCCTCGCTCAATAGTTTTGCTAAGGGTTCTATCACAAGTGCAAACAATAAAGGGGATAGTGGGCATCCCTGACGCGTGCCGCGGCATATGGGGAACGGGTCCAAGACCACACTGTTCACCTGGACACGGGCAGTTGGATTAGAGTAGAGTAACTTTACAAGGCTCTCAGCGCCTTGGCTTCTAGTGCCGTCACTTGTGCGTCCCATGCTCGCTCTCGAATGCGAACGAGGTGTTTAGCGTGACCCCGGAGAGTATCTTGCATGCAGCCCAGACCGTGCCCGGCGACCGCACCGATCCCACATTAAGTTCGAAGTACTGGGTGAGGTGTTCTCTAATCTCCAGGGTATATCCGCCCTCCTGTAGATGCCACGCATTTAGGCGCCACAGTGGGCGTCAGGTCGGGTCAGAGCCACCCAGTCTGATCCGTATTGGCGAGTGGTCTGAGACCCCTTGTGGCAGTATCTCTGCCCCTGTGACCTTGGGAATATCCTGCGCAGTCATGAACACAAAGTCTATTCTTGTGTGCGATTTGTGAGCTGCTGAGGTGTGTGTGTACTGTCGCGTTCTCGGGTGCCAGGTTCTCCATACCTCACACAGACCCAGGCTCTCCGCCCACCCACTCAAGCTCGACGCCCGTCCAGATCTAGAGGTAGATATTGTCCCCGAGACGTCCAGGTTGGGTTCTAGGACCAAATTAAAGTCCCCTCCCAATAGCGTGGATCCCTGGGGGAGGCCCGCCATTACCCGGCGGAGTACCAGTAGGAAGGCATCAAACCCAGCCGGGGGGGCGTAAGCACATACAAGGTTAAACGGTGATCCTTGAAGGGATCCGGTCACCACCACAAATCTCCCCTGTGGGTCGGATCTTGTAGATGTAACGACCATTGGTAGCGAGTGGTGGTGAAGAATGGCAACCCCCCCTTGATCCCCGTGAAAAACCTGAATGGTAGACCCTATCAGATCCCCCATGTGCCAGCATGGGGCAGCTGGTGCCAAGTAGATGGGTTTCTTGTAATAAGACCACAAGTGGGGCATACCTGCAGAGGGTGCTAAATACAGCTGACCTCTTAATTTTGTCCAAGAGTCCGTTCACGTTCCATGAAAGAATCTGTGTCAGTGCGGGCCCTGAGTCCATTGTGCCGGTGTAGTACGATATTGGGAGTCCATCGAAGGGCTCTGAGGTGGCCGTCCCAGCCAAACAATAATAAAATAAGTACAAAAAAAGGTGGGGAAAAAGGAAACTTATCAAAACAATGTTGCTAAATCCCATAACTAGGTTCACGCCCCCCAACTCCCCCCCACCCCATACTTCTACCCAGGAAGCATCTGTCACCCAACTACCCAAACAAGGTGGCTGTCACTAAGATGAAGTGATGGACCCCTCCATTCTTGCGGATTATATACAATTGTTCGGTAGAGACCGAGCTCTGCGTGGTGACTGGCGATCACAGTGACGATTGGCATACTTGGATGCGTCGCAGTCAGTGCATGCCAGAATCAGCGGCACTTGATGTTTCAGTGGGAGGCATCTTGGCTATAATTTTGTTGTTATTGTTGTTAACCAAGCACCGGGGACTGGCTTAGTCTGTTGCTATCCAGCGTCTGCGCCGGAGAACGGGCCCCTGGGGTGTCAGTGGAGGCCTCCCCCGCCTGGGGCGTGGCCCCAGGCCCACAGTCACCTCCAGGCGGATCGCTAGTGTCTCTTTTTATACCTCGGCGAGACCTGGTGCGTCTGCGGCTTCTTCGTGCACCCGGTCGGGGCCCAGGCGCACTTCCAGTAGAGTTTCTCACTGGACCAGGGGGGCCCTTTCGACGCCCAATGCCCTCCTCTGTTAGCCAGTCCCATGCCTCCTCAGGTGATTTAAAAAAATGTGCCTTGTCGGCCATGATGACTTTTACCCACGCCGGGAAGAGGAGCATGTACGAGAGCTGCATCGCCCAGAGTTTTTGTTTGACTTGTTCATATGACCGATGTCGAGCTTGGACTTCTCGGGTATTGTCAGGAAATATTCAAATTTTATGATTGTCCCAGCAAAGGTCAGTGGCTCGTCTGGCTTCTTTGAGGATGCTATCTCGATCTTTGAAGTTGAGGAAGCGTGCAATCACAGGCCTTCTGGGCCCGCCTGGGGGGGGCCGCGGGCCAGGGCTCTATGTGCTTGTTTGACTGCGAACCAGGGCAAGAGAGCCTGTTCCGGCATCCAGGACTTAATCCATCGCTCCAAGAAATCGAGGGTCTTTCCTTCCTCCACTCCCTCCGGAAAACAAATGAATCGCAGGTTATTGCGCCTGGTGCGATTTTCTGCATCTTCAGCGTAACGGTGTAGTTCTCCGGTACGGGTTTGTAGTTGGGCCACTTTGGTCCTGAGATCAGCCAGGTCATCCTCAGTTTGTGAGACACGAGTTTCCACTGCTGTGATACGACCCACCGCGTTCCTGAGATCTTGTTGTATGAGGCCCACGTCCTCTTTTACTTCCCTGATCTTAGTCTTTACAGCTAGTAGCGATGTTTGGATTGCTTGGAGGATAGCGTTTACTCCATCAGGAGCGGGGCCACCAGCAGGGCCGTCCCCCTCACTCCGGGACGCCGCCTGTGTAGTGAACTGGTCGATCTTTTGTTGGGACATTGATGGTTGCTTAGTCGCTCTGTCTTTCCCCATATTTCTCAGGAGGCCCGCTGTGGTAAGTAGAATGTGCAACGGGACTTCAGCGCCTTTCACCCGCTACCCTCCGGGATATTGGTGTCTTTCCTAGTCCAAGGGAGCAGTTATTTATTCATTCACGGGGGGTCCGGCAGGCAGTCCCTCTCTCCCATTGGCGAGGCCACCGAACCCTCCGTGGCCCTGACCCCAGTCTGGGACGCCCACCGGGTCGCAGGTCAGGCCCGAGGGTTGGACCTGCGTGTGCCGGATTATCCAGTTGGCGCCTGGGGTTAGGGCAATCAGGTTGGCGCACCATTCCCTGTCTCTCCGTCCCGCAAGGGGCGGCCACTGCACCACCGCTCAGAGAGGCCAGGGCTCGACCCCAAGAGGGAGTGCGTCGCCCTCCTACCTCTGGGTCAGGGCCCTGGTTCACATCGTGGTCAAGAGAGCGGATCAGACCATCCAGCGTGTACCTCTCAATGTCTCTCAGCCACAGGGTGTGGGGGGGGCGCAGGCCTCGCCCCACCCGATGGAAATTCGCAGCGTCCCCGGTCGAGCACCCGGTCTCCAGTATCCACTCCCATGCCATGAAGTTCAAATCAGTCCGTGTGGAGCCCACGGGGTCCCAGGCCAGGCCCCCGGAGATGGACCCGTGTGGGTGAGTCTATTCAATTGATGCCCAGGGCCGGGGTGATTAGTCCGGTGCGCCCCCTGTCACTCTGCCTCACAAGGGAAGCTCACCGCACCACTGTACGTAGAGCCCGTCGCTCTCCTACCTCTGGGCCTGGGCCGCTAGTCCACACCGCAATCCGGAGGCTGGGTAAACCCTCAAGCATGTGCCTTTCAGCATTTCTCCGTCACAAGGGGGGGGCGCAGGTCTCGCCCCACCCGATGCAGGCACGCGTCATCCCTCAGCTGTCCGCCTGGCCTCCGATGCCCACTCCTCAGGCCAGGCCGCCGCCGCCGCCCAGGTCAATCCAGGCAGAGCACAACCGCTCCTGGCAGCGCACCCCAGACCGGGCCGCGCTCCCAGTTCGACACCCAAGGGGAGGTCCCCAATCAAGGGGCCGTCTCCCGCCGTGGCCCGGGATTCACTCCCGGCCAGCCCCGGGCCGACGACAAGAGGCAGAGTACTCCGGCCCAGGGGGTCCGCCCTTCACCACACTCCTCTCCGGGGCCGCGCAAGGGTCTCCTCTCGGCTCAGACGGTGGGTCGGACAGGGCCCACCTGATCTTTACTTTGTGCGCAGCTCTGTCTGGAGGGCGCACCGCAGCAGGGGCTCCGTCAGTCCTCGCGGGCCTCGGCCGCCACACCGGCCGTGAAGTCGGCTCTGTTTTTAGGGGCCACAGAGGCGCCGCTGCATCAACACCTACAGTACCCCAGGCATTGTCGATCACCGCACCTCCAGGGGTGATCAAGAGTGTAGGGCAGGGCTTCTTGATGGCGGTTAATTCAGGCAGATGACGGAGGGGTTTCAAAGTGCTGCCGCCATCTTGACGCCTGAAGCCGTTCCACCTTTTCCTTTTTTAATTGTGCTTTTTGTTGCAGTATTTCCTCTTCCTTTTTTATGGAAGTTTCAGATAAGTGTTGTGAATATTTTCTTGGTTTCACATACTCATTTTGTTGCTCGGAATGTCTGCCTCTCTTACTGTGTTTATCCAGTGAATCCAGAAAGGAACGAGATTGGGGTGTATCAATAAATTGGTATCTATCAGAAGTTTTTAAACTATCTCTATTTCCCAGATTGTAACTTTGCTCTGAGGACTACAATCACGGAGATCCTCCTCTTTGTTTTGTATTGTATTTGTTTTGTTTTTGTTTATCCTAGCGTTTTTTAGAACCTCCGCTCATTGCTTGGTAGAATCCTTATTGAACTTACCTTGTAATTGTGGTTTACTTTGCCTGGCCCCCAGATTACTCATCCTGTACGGGAACATCAGGAGCCTTTGGCGTACTGTCATTGCTACTGCTCCCCCTTCATGGTTACTTAATATTATCGAGGATACTGTGGCAAAGTTGCCCATTAATTACATCCCCAGATCTAGGGCTGGGGCAGACCTGTATTCATACTCAATTTGTTTTACCACTTCTGGAAGATTCACAAGTGTTGGTGTACCATGTGCAGTAGTGTAGAGTGCAACGAACACTGCACCCCAAGTGGTGCAGTTATGCACTGAGGGAACACCCCCAAATTGCAAGTACATTGTGAGAATTCTATGTTTATCTTGGGTTCCCGTATGGGTAAACAAAGCTGCAAGGCGCTCATTTTCTGTGATAACCAAAATGGATTCTCTTCACATTTGGTGGGTACCTTACCCATAGTTTAATGCACAGTAGCAGGATTTATTCCTGTGGTGGCCACATGTGGTTGTGCCTGGGGCGGTGTTTAAAATCTTCATTACAAATTGTATTAATCGTCTATATTTTTCCACTAAAATAGTGTTTAGGTGGCGTACGCATGCCACCACCACTGTACCTACATTAGGGTGTGGTGCATAGACAGCCAATTCTGGCCATGTAAGTCTGTCATTACTTAAGGGACCTAGTCTAATATTCTGTGTAACATAGAGTAGGGCGCCAACAAGACAATTTTGGTGTTCTTGATGAGATAGTGGTATTTCTAAATATCCATAAGGTTTATACTTTGTGGGTGCATATAAGCGAGTGTAATGATGAAATACATGCATGTTCTCATCTGCTGCTGGAAAGTGACCCAACACTAGAAAATTCTGTCTTCTATGCTGTGTGTGCCTCAACGACAAATGTTACTTCTCCCTCGTCTGTGAGGCCTTTATTTCTTAAATGTGCTGTGAGGCAGAGTTTTATGTTTGCTGCAATTACAACCCAGTTTTTTCGTTGGCCATTACTAAAAATGGAACTGGATTGCTCAGAGATAGAGACACCAATGGCCGTCTCAGGCAGGCCAAACACACATGTGCAGTAGGCTCTCTCTGGCCTGGCGCGGTGTTGCTGGGCTGGAGAGAGCCTGCACAGGCTCCCAGTCTACCTGGGAGCACCCAGCCAGGGTGCCCCCACCAATTCTGATGCTGCTCTGAGCAGCATCAGGATTGGCCGAAGGGCAGGCTTGGAGCCTGTGCCTGCCTGCAGCGAGACAGAGGAGAGGAGCGGCGCAATGCGGCGAGGAGCGAGGTAAGCTTTTATTTTATTTTATTTTATTTATTTTTTTAATTAATTTTTAAACCCGCCACACCTACCCCCCTCCTTACTAGTGAAGCGAACCAGGACTGCCCCTTAGCCTCTTGTCCAAATTCTCACTTCTATTAGAATATACTGAACTGGTACAGCTACGATGGTAACTAAGTGCACATAAGTCTAAAGGATATTATTCCAGCAGCACAGCTTAAATAGCCCTGGATTTCATAACAAAACAACCCCATGTCACCTGCATATGATGTCCAGAAGAACACAAAGTGGAGAGAGTAGCACCTAAGTAGCTGCTTTACTGAAACCTACTTGCCTTTGAGCTGAACACGGCCAACCTGTTAACTGATGTGCCTTTGAGAGTGTTAATAATCACCAAATTTCACTTTTCATAGGCAAGAAAAGTAAGATCTTAATCTGCTTACATTGGCCCGCATTACAAGTGGCCTATAAACATTCCCATTATTTCCTTTCCCAGATTTATCAATAGGAGGAAACACATGTTTGCACAGGGATCGGAATTTAGCCCTGCACTTGTAATCGGGGCCTAAATGGTGCTGTGGATGACTACAGCTCACACCTAGATACAAAAAAGTTAACATAAAAATATCAGAAAGATGGATAGCTGAGGATGAGTCCAGCAAAATACCCATTATCCACAGGAAATTCATAAAATGGAATCTAGATAATGTCTCCAGAGCCTGACTTAGAGTTTGGCAGAGTTGGTTGCTCAATCACAAATGTGACAGATATCCCATCTGCCATATTACAATCCCAACATAGCCAATGGAGATCGTAATACGGTGGATGGATTATCCATCATGTTTGTGATGGAGCAACCCATCTGTCAAACTCTAAATCAGGCCCAAAGTTTTTTTTAATTTGCACTTGCAAGGTATTTAGATGCTAAACACTGTAGCCCCACTTCACAAATCTGCAAGAAAAATTTCAAAATTGCAAAATTGTGCAAGAGCGGTATTTTCCAACTTTAAAATGTTTTTCAAACAGTTTGCATGAAATGGTCAAAGAGTTAAAATTGTCAGGGGAGGTACCATGACCTGTGCTTTCCATTCAGAGTCTCTCAGAAATATTTTCTGAAGTGTATAACAACAGACACAGGCAGGATTTTCAACATATTGGCAGAATCTGAATGGTCCAACATGAATTCCTTTTCTGGTGTGTAGTAAATTTTGCGAAGGAGATTTTTAAAGATTGAGAATAGACCAATTGGCACTATCTTCCCAGTTTAGTTTGTGAACAGTATTAAATGTAAAAGTGAATTCTGATTGGTTAAGATACTTTTCCCCCCGCTGGCCATTTCACAACTCATAAGCCGGCATTCCTGGTTTGTGATCCTCACATATTCTCTTTTTAAAAATTAATAATTCTTCTGTACCCTTGTAACTTCAGAGTAGGCACTAATATGGCTTGTAAATCTGCAAACATATCTAGACAGCCAAGCAGAGGAAGTTAAATAGCACAAGGGTAGGCAGAGTTATAAGGCTCCTCTGCTTGACCCTAGGGTTGGTGACCCACAAACAAGTGCAACCATATCTCTCCCCCTGCATGACCACCTTGGTGACAAAATGACAGTCAAGTAGGATGGTCATTATCTGTTTCCCTGCTTTGTTCAGAGGCCTGATGATAGACATGGTATTTAAACCTTTTGTCTTACCGCTTGCAAAGTCCCTAGTCTTGCTTTAGGATTATTTGACTCTAATGGCAAGCATCTGCAGGTCTCCTCCGGATAGGGAAAATGCAGATGGTCACATACTGGATGGTGTCCTGGGTCAAACTGGGCATCCATGCATCAAAGTGCTGCAGAGGTATTTAATAACACAAATCCTGCATCAAGTCTCTACAGAATCAAGTGTCATCTCCTTGTTGCATAAATTACGCTTAATAAAACTTAAAATACAGTGGCGGAATTAGCAAAATTCCTGAATTTCAAAAAATTCAATATTTGCAAACTTTTGCTATTAGTAATTATGAATAACCACATCATAAACTGAGTTTTCAAAAGGGACACCATCTGCCTTCTTGGTGCCCTGACATCTGCATAACCAGGTCAATCAAAGTCTCCATCAGGCATTTATATGTCGAATTTCCATGTTCAGCTATTTTTCCAACTACTTCAATATGTTCAAAAGATAGGTGACTCAGCTGAGTTGCCTTCTTGGGCTTCTCACTCAACTTCCGAATTTGCATGCAATTTGATAACTGTTGAACCAACCTAACATAACAGCACTCAACACATACATGTGTATCAAATCGTAATCAAAATTTGATTTTTTGGATGTGGAGGGCAAATCACTTTTCCTGATACAAGCTTGATTAGCTTCTTTCCTTGTGAACTAAACAGTCATTTCACAATCCCTATCTTAGCTTTTCTACTTAGTAGCACTCTCTTTTGCCTTTGTAGCCTGTTTCATTTATTTTGTCCGAGGCCCAGTTTTTCGTTTCACCCCTCCTCAACTGCTTGGGTGGCTCATCTCGGCTTCCTCCTCTCAAACTCCCTGGCCTTCTCATCCTCCTAAGCTGTTTGTTTCGGGAGCTAGAGCCTCAAGTAGGTTTAACCCCATAATGTAGCAATCCATGTGAAAATGTACAGTTGACTCCTAGAAACAGAATGTAGGGAATGTTTCAAGGATACTTTAAGGGACAGCCAATGGGGCAGATTAGAATAAGTCTGCTCTGAGTGTCTGTGATTATAGTGCTCTCCTCTTTGGTCTTTTCAATGGATCCCTTCCCTGAGATATCTACAGCCATCTCCTCATTTTCCTTAGGACCTTCTGCTACCAATGTGTCTATCATAAAATCTATTATAACTAATATGATCTTGGGAGTCTTCATCTATTGAAGCACATTTAGTTTATTTTATTTAGGGAACGTTTATGCAGTTCTACTTTTTCCTTTTTTTATTTGCTACTAGCACTAACTGAAACTAGAATCTACTGATTCAATTCTGCTAGCCAACAACTGTAAGAACTGGTTGGAGGGATGATGGGGCACATAGGAGTAGTTTGCCTCAATGTGTCCACTTGGGCTTTTTGTTTAGTTAGATAGCCTGGGGCCAATGGACACATAATTGATCACCAATGAATGAATGAAAAGTGATTTGTAAATGCAATCAGTTACTTCCATGGAAGCATCCCGGTGCTACATTGAGTTAGCAAGAGAAGGTGACCAAGTTACACCTCCCAGAAGAACAAAGTCAGCAGGTGTACCTTGAAAGCAGCTTCCGTGGAGATTGCCCAAAGATATTCTGGTAATGAGTTCCACAGGCTAGGCGCCCCAAAACAGAAAAATCTACCCCCTGCTTTGTCTCTTTGCACCCTAGGAATGTATAAGAGCTTTTGATTAGAAGAGCGAAGGACCCTGTAAGGGATTTTTTTCATTATTATTTTCTGAATGTAAAAGAAATCATTTTTGTGAAAAGCCCTATAGCTAATATTTCACTCTTTATAATTTACTCTCTGCTGCATGGGTACCCAATGCAGGTGCTTCAAACTCTACCACGTGGATTCACGTTTAGAGGTATGTAGTACAAGATGAGCTGCTGAATTCTGCACCTGGTGTAGCCTGTTTGTCAGCTTCAATTGAGCTCCTAAATAAAGGACATTGGCATAGTCCAGACCTGATGTGATCGTGGTTTGCACAATTTCCTTCTGGGTGATCACTGGGATGTATTTTATTGTCTTTCTTAATGATTTAAGAAATGAAAAACAGATAGCAGTATTAGTCTTTATCTCGTGGTTTAAAATATAGGACAGAATCAAGTTGAACCCCTACATTTTTGTCTACAGATGTGGGAAGAGGGGCTACACCTAACTCATAAGGCCATAGTCTACATCTATCTGAGGGGGAGCAATCCTAAAGAATAGGATTTCAGATTTTTATGTTGAAGCCCCAAGACTGAACAAATGGGGCCAGTCGAGTCAAATAGATATTGAACAGGGAGGGTCTGAGTGCTGACCTCACATCTCATTTCTCTGTAGCAGGAGGTGTAGGGAAATAGAAAAAACACTTGATGTCTGTCAGAAAGATAGGATTGAAGCTAACTGGTAGCTTAACTCACTATACCTGTCTCATCAAGTCTCTGCAGAGGAATGTCATGAAACACCGAATGAAAGGCGGCAGACAAATCAAAGAGTATAACTACCAATTTTTTATCAAAATTGTATCTGATACATTCTGAAACTTCCAGAAGAGCTGACTCTGCACTAAAACCAGAAAGAAAGGTCAGATTGAGTCAGGTGAAGAATGTAGCTCCTTCTAATGCGTCTTATAATTTGCAAATTTACCAATGATTCCAACATTTTCACTATTTTTTTAACCAATTTTATTAATTTCATGCACAGGTATATGCATCATTCAATCAACATTGTTAGGTGAATACACAAATATCTCATGCTTAACAAATCATTGTACCTTTTCATGTTATACGCAAGACAGAAGTTGCTGGTTTGAGAAAAAAACATTACGACCTTAACTTAATTGATTAACAAAGGAAGCATTAACTTAGCATTGTTCAAATTAGTTACAGACAAGCACTTTAGCATTATTCTAACAAGTTCTGCGTGATATTGGTCCACAACATTATCGTCAATTCACAATAGACAAAATATATTTGCATCCGTGGTTCAGAGATCCCTATTATGTGGATCAGACCATATATAGATTTCAGTGATCATTCTCTTCAGACCATGTATTATGAGGTGCTAGCACACTTCACTTGCAGGAGCTCAAATAAGATCAGCATTCTGGTCGTGGCCTACTTGGTCTTCACCATTCTAATTATTGTTATAAAGCTGTCGGGCTATATGCATTCTCTATAGGATTTCAGCTCTTGCATGTACATGTCCCACAGCCACTTGCCACCGTTCCAGCATTTTCACTAATGCAGGAAGATGGGTCTATAATTGTTTAGGATAGAAGGATCTGCATTAATTTTTTTCAGAAGTGGTGCCACGAGGGGCTTTTCCAATACTGATGGCATCATTCCAAGCTCCAAACATAGGTTGAATAAGGAGTTTATGTGCAAGTTAAGAGAGGCAGAAGCCCGGGACAAAATGTGAGGTGGGCATATGTCTATAGAATAACCTGATCTAACCTTCTGAATAATTAGCTCGGACTGAGCTAATGAAATCCTCTCAAAGCAGGTTCTCAAAGAGCCCACCCTCCCTCCAGGCAGGAGATTTTGCTCTGACCTTGTGTAGGGTTCAACGTGAACATTGTGAAAACTGGAATAAATATTTCAAACCTTTTCATAAAAAATGTGGATAAATTATCTACAAGCTGCTAAGATGCTGGAATAATCTGTTTGTCCGCCTCAGGATTCAAAATTTATTTAACTATTTTGAAGATAGTTCTCGGAACATTATCAGCCTCTGCATTCTGTTTTGTAAACATATCTGCTTTAGCTCTTTTGACATTTTTACAAAACTGCTTGAGAGCTTCTTTATAGACTTTCCTCGTCATCCAGAGCATATTTCTTTTTTCCATTTCCTTTCCAGTTGTTTACATTTTGTTTTTTCTGCCTTTACAGTAGGAGAAAAACAATCAGCTGAGGGGAAACTTCTTTTCCAAATACCTCTTTTAAGAGGTCTATAGATCAGGGTCCACAGGGAGAGAGGTTGTTGAATATTGTGAGTGAAAAAAGTCCCTCAGTTAGCCCCAGCCCCTCTAACTTTGTAGTGGAGCATGACAATTATGAGTGGTGTATTATGGCAATCCCTCCTCCAGGTCCTCCATCCAAATCCAAATGGGATATGGAATAGTCATCCAATATTGCCAGGGCGATGTCTAGTCCAGAATAAGTATTCAGCCAGATTTTGGTTACAAATACAAAGTCCTAGACATCATTGTTTAACAAGTCCCAGAACTCCAATTTATGTTTAGGTAAAGAGCTACAATTCATTAAACAGGCTTTAAGTTCAAAGTTCCTAACGCAGTTTTGCACAAAAGGTTTAGCACCGGCTTGCACCATTTCTGAGCACCAGCCGGGCACCATTTTTATGGAATGGTGCAAGCCGGTGCAAAGAGTAGGCTAGCATAAAATAAAAAATGACGTTAGCCGGGTGGGGCTGGCTGTTTGGAAGAAGGGGGTTTTGCACCAAAAAATTACATTAGGCAGGTTAGAGTAAACAAAATTACTCTAACCAGCCTAGCGTAATTTTCTGACACAAAACCATCTATACCACATGACTCCTGTCTTAAAAACGACAGGAGTCATGCCCACCACCCCAATGGCCAGCACAGGGGACCAGCGTCCCCTGGGCATGGCCATTGCACCCAGTGCCATGTAGGAGGGCCATTTCAGGGCCCCCAATGGCACTTTAAAAAAATTAAAAAAAATTACCTGTACTTACCTGGGATGGGGTCCCCCATCCTCTGATGTCCCTCTGGTGTAGGTGGGGGTGTCCCTGAGGTCTGGGGACGGCACCTGTGGGCTTATTCCATGGTGTGGCGCAAAACAAGTATAAATATGCCCCTAGGTCTAATGCTGTTTTGAAGCAGTTTAATTTTTTGCATTTCCTTTTAATTGCTCCTTGCGTCATTTTTTTCTCTCTCTCTTGCTTAGGCTTCCTTTATCAGAAGGACCACCTAAGGAGAAGAAAGCATGGCTACATGCAATTGTGTGAGAGATTTCTCCAGGGGTTGGGGGAATTATGAAGGAGGTGATGAGACAAGTGCTTTGGGGAGGCAGATCAAGTTAGGGAAAATTATCAAAATAGTCAAAAGATGTCCTTATAATTATATTTGTTTTCTTCTATGAGATTGTAATTGTAGGTAACAGGTCTTTTTACTTTTTTGATAGAATTTAATAATCCACTTTGAGGGGAAGTTGTTAGATGGAATGTCCACGGGCTGGGTGGGAAGAGGAAATGAGAAGTAATTTGGATGATTCTCAAGAAAACACAGGCTGAGCTTATTCTGTTCAGGAAACACTCATATCTCATTGCCAAAGAGAGATTCTGAAAGCCTTAGCAGGAGTTGAACAATAGTTACCTCGTAAAGATTTACTTTTTGAGGAACTGCTATGATTGTAAAGTAATGTAACTTTTTGACCACTGGAAAACAGGTTACAGATAATATGGGAAGATAAACAATAGCAGATTTAGTAGTCCCTTCAGGGGATGGTATCACTCTGGCTTGCTTCTTTAGCCAAAGCACTGATAGCTCTCCAGCTTTTTGTGAGCTCAACTCTATTCTGGCTGAATTATGATTCCTGTTTATAATAGCTGGTCATTCCAGTATAACTTTGCTAATCAATATCAATCTGCAAGACATGTTCTAGAAAATCCCTGTATGCGTACTCCAGAGGATCAGCCTGTAACGGCTTGAAGACGTCTGTGATAGGCAGCACCTATTAGAATTAGAACTTAACAGTTCTTTCCTTTCTTTCAGGAATCTGTCTTATTCTTTCTTTGACAGTTTTCTATGAATTTGTAATCCTGGGTTGTGAGATAAGAGTGACCCCAGGGTCCAGCCTTTCAAGTTGTTTTCTTAAAGTCCTCCGCCTTTTGGGGTGTACTCTGATCTCACAGGAGGAAGCACAGAACTTGCGATGGAGGACTACTCAATGGCTTAGAATTTGTGGAGTGGGCCCCGGCCAGGATCCTAGGCTTTGTTTCTGACAACTGTGGGTCTCCTGACTCTCACATAGTCTCCACATTTCATAAGCATGTTATCTCATTCAGGCTGAAAAAAGTGCTAGTGAGAAAATTCAGGATATGATGATCACTGAACTCTTAGCTCGGCTGGTAAGGGAATATCTAGCTTCAAGTTCTGCTGATCTAAAGAGTTTGCTGCTAAGGGAACAGCTTATTATGTCATATTCAATTTCCAGAGTGAAGCCAGATTTTACTAAGCCTTCGTGCTGGTGCTAGCACAAGAGAAAGTGGTGCAAGGTGGCCCAAAGTGGGGATGCTACTAAGTATTCAGCTGTAAAGGTGGATTTTTCAAAATGCAAGAACTGCTCAGCACCACTTTGGACCAATAGGGCAATATTGGGGAGGATGAACATAAACAGCCATATGTTTTCACACAAAGCACAATCTCTTAATGCAGCCAGACTGAGCGTTGTGCCAAAAAGTATAGCTTGCTTAAAGCATGGTTTTCGACCTGACAGCCTTAGGGTGGTCTTCCCCAAACTTTTTGTCTGCCTTCCCCCATTTTTCAGATCTTGTTTTAGCTGGTTTTAGGACTCTGCACTCTTTACAATTGCTAACCAGTGCTAACATGCTTGTGCTCTCTCCCCTAAACATGGTAACCTATGCTCTTACCCAACTGGCATTTAATTTACCTATAAGTCCCTAAAAATGTCATTGTATGTGCCCAGGGCCTGTAGATTAAATGCTACTAGTGGGCCTTCAGCACTGATTGTGCTACCAACATACATAGTTCCTTAGCCATGTCTCAGGTCTGCCATTGCAAGGTCTGTTTGTGCAGTTTCACTGCCACTTCGCCTTGGCATTTAAAACTACTTGCCTAGCTTTAAACTCCCCTTTTATTACATATGTCATCCCTAAGGTAGGCCCTAGGTAGTCCAGAGTGCTATGCAAGTAAAAGGCAGGACATGTACTTATAAGTTTTACATGCCCTGGTAGTGAAAAACTCCTGGAGTCATTTTTCACTTTTGTGAGGCTTGCTCCTTTCATAAGCCAGCACTGGAAATTACCTTGTATACTTTTAAGTGGTAATTTCTGATCTGAAAGGACTAACCTTGCCATGGTTGGTTTGGTTGGAATGGTAGTGAGAAATCCTGCTTACTGGTGAAGTCCGATTGAACATTACTATTTTAGAAATGACACTTTTGGAAAGTAGGCATTCCTCTGCACTTACTGCTCTCTGTGCCTTACAGCCTGTCTCCATTACACGTCTGGTATGTCCTAGTTGACAGCACCCCCTGTGCTTTACACACAGACTGCCATAAACACTCAGCTGTGTCTGCATTCATCTGTATACTGATGGGTCTTCATGGACAGGAAGGGTGGACGGGCTCTCACTTACACTTCAAAACTAGTGGTCTGACCTCACACAAAGTACTGATAACCCCCGTCACACATCTCCTGGCAGACAGGACTGAGTTGGTTGAAAAGGGAGCTTCAAAACCACTCTTTGAAGTCTCCTTCACTTCAAAGGCACATTTGGGTATCTAAACTGGGTTTGTGACCCCCTCAAATCAGACACTTCTGGACCTGCAACTAGACTCTGTCAGAAGGATTGCAGTGCTGCACGAAGGACCCAACTAGACTGCTTTTCTGGTGGACTGCTCTTCTGCTTGTGACCCTGCTGCCTGCTGCTCCCTGACTCTACTGGAAGAACATTGCCTTCCATCACAAGTGATCTCCAAGGGTTTGGACTGAGCTTGCCTCCTGTTGAGAAGTCTCAGGGATACCAACGAATTCATCTGTCAACACCTGTGCCCTCTTGCTGAGAGTCCTGACTTGTCATGTGGTGCCAAACCCAATTCCTGGGCCCTTGGGAGTGGGTTCTAGTGGAACGAAGAAAACAACAGTGTACTGACACCCAGAATGACTTCAGGACTGGTGCAGCACCATGACGCTGCACCACTGCCAGCACCAGAGCCATGTTCATTGCAGATTGCGACCTCCACCACAGGCATGACACTACCACAGTGTCTCCGAAGTCCCGCCACAACGTGAGTCCAGAGAGCCGTGTCACAGATGTCGATGGCACCTGATTCTGCCCCGGCACCTGTGGCCCCGTGGTGTGGTCGCGACCCCGCAAAGGCAGCACCTCATGTCTTGTCCTGCTGGATCCATTGACCTTGCTATGTCATAAGGAACTAACGCCTCGCAACTGACGCCGCATCAACTCCTGCCACTGTAAGGAACCAATGCCTCACCTCCTCTGTCTAGCAGTAAGGAATCAATGCCTCACCTCCTTGGTAGCAATAAGGAGCCAGCGCTGCACCAGCTGTAGCGATGCCTCACCTCCCAAACTCCATGCAACGCCTTTGTTTCCTCACCATTTTCCAGAAACTGTACTTGGGGTCCATGCAGCTCCATAGCGGCTCGCACTCCCCCACGAGTGGCATCTTGCTGTTGGAAGTGACTCCGTCACAACATTGTGGTAGCCCCAGTTGGAGCTACTGTGTTTCTAAGTGCTATACTACATTTAATATTTAAAAAATTTATATCTTCTCTTGTGAATGTTGGATTTTTACCGTTTTGGTCCTATTTTAATCAGCTAAATATTAGCTATTTTTCTAAACTGGTATGGGGTTCTTTTTGGAGTGTTTTTACTGTGTTAATGTATGAGTTATTGCACAAATACTTTACACATTGCCTTGTAAGTTAAGCGTGCCTGCTCTGTGCCAAGCTACCGGAGGGTAAGCACAAGATAATTTAGGTTGTGTTTTTGCTTACCCTGACAAGGACTGTGGTCCCTACTTGGACACGGTGAATACCTCTGCCAACTAGAGACCCAATTTCTAACACAGGGAAATGTATTATTTTCTCCAAACACATAACATTGCATGTGTGCTGGCACAGAGAGCCCACCTCTAATGTGTGGGAACATCCAAAGTTTGTTTATACGTAGTAATTTGTACAGAAAAGGTTTTATGCACAGTAATTTGTACTGAAACAGCATACCTCCAATACAAGCACTATACTGGACCCACCTCTGCACCGTGGAGTGAGGCTGCGCATCACGCAAGGCAGTCTGTTTGTGAGTCATCGTACAGGACAACCCCCGCAGCAGCCCAGTAGATATGGCATTGGGCTGTGTTTTCCCTAATTGTGCAATGCAATGCAGCAGATTTGGATGCTGCACTACATAGCTTGAAAAATTAGTAAAATTTGGCTAACAAGTCTTCCACTACATGTTAACACTGAAATAGCATACAATATCAGCAATGCTATGTCACTGTTACACAGAACATCGAAAGCCTTACAGAGCTTGTTTAGGATTTTCAAAGGTGACACAGAAGGTACAACTGCACTGACGTTGGAGCCACATTTAGGCCAATATTTATACTCTGTGCTGAATTTGCAACATTTATTTGAAGCAAATTCTGCGCAAACTTAACTCCATATTTATATTTTGACGCTAGACACGTCTAGCATCAAAATATTGGAGTTTGCACCATTTTTTGGAGGCATTAACCTACCTTGCATCAATGAGATGCGAAGTAGGCATTCACATCCAAAAAATGGTGCTATCCCCATAGCCCCATATTTATCCCCCATGCTAAACTGACTCACGGGTGGGAGGAGGGGCTAAATAATGGTGCAAAGCTTGCTGTGCACCATTATTTAACACCTGGGTCAGACCAGGCCATAGGTGACCTGTGGACCTATTTCCATGGTTAAAAACCATGGAAATTGGTCCACAGGTGCCCTCCCCAAGTCCCAGGAACACCCCCTACCCCTCCAGAGGGACACCAGAGGATGGGGGGACCCCATCCCAGGTAAGTAGAGTAAGTATTTTTTAATTTATTTTTTTTGCCATCGGGGGCCCTAACTTGGGGCCTCCTGCATGGCACAGGGTGCAATGGCCACGCCCAGGGGACACTTGTCCCCTGGGCGGGCCATTGGGGTGGTGGGTATGACTCCTGTCTTTTCTAGGACAGAAGTCATGTTTTTGGTGGTTGTGCGCCAGGAAATGGCGCTAGTCTGGTTAGAGGCATTTTTTTGCCTCTAACCAGGCTAGCGTCATTTTCTGAGGCTCAACTCCCTCCTTCCCTACCGCTACCCCCACCTCCTTCTGAGACGCTATCCCAAGTTTAGCGCCGGTTTGCGCCATTCCTTTAATATGGCGCCCAGCTGATGCTGTGGAATAGCGCAAGCCGGCAGTATACTTTTTGCCACAAAACTGTGTTTGCACAGTTTTGAGGCAAAAAGTATAAATCTGGGCCTAAATCTTATGGCAGCTTTATGGTCTATATTTGGGTAATCACGTTAAATAGAAAAATGCCTATTAGCTTACATGGGTCACTTTAACATGATGTTGACTTTATGTCACAGTGGTAGCAAGGACACAGACAAAGTTTTAATGTGTCTGATCTGGAGTGAGGGCAATTATTTATATTAAATCCGAGGATGTATTTATTCTAGGTAGCAAAAATCGATATGTACTAATTTTTTTATTTATTTTACAGCGTTATATAGCATGTACATGGCCAAAAACTTTAGAACACTTTACAATGACACGGATGAAAGTTGCAAGAGGAAGTACAGCCATCGCAACAATAACAATGCAGAAGTGAGCAAAATGTAATCAATTAAACATTGAGCGGAAATTCGTGATGGGATATATACACATTTCGAAAAACATATTGAGGACTAAGAAGGGTGAAATCTTTCGAAGGAATTCAGACGGGATACATATATAATAAAAAGCAACGTCTGCAGGGAAGAAAAATGGGGAAGATAAGACCTGAAAGAGGTTGAAAAGGTAAAAGCAACCTTGAGAAAGTAGATCTGGCAAAGGTAGCAATGTGGAAGGTATCCTAACTTAACTCAAGTAGAGAGTAAAGCAGGAGAGAGGGTGAAATGAGGCAAGGGGCCAGAGGTCAAGCAAAGCACCACAAAGCTTTGCCACACAGCTACAGGCATCATCGGAACCAATGCAGAGTGACGCAAAGCCATGCAAAGCCTGACTGCCCAGCTTCATCGCAAACAACGCTGGATTACGCAAAGCAACTCCGCACAGACTGCACACCAAGGACATAAGATACAAATCTCAGCAGACCAGCTTTAGGGCCTGAATACGACCTTGGCGGAGGGGATTACTCCATCACAAATATAATGAATATTCCGCCTTCCATATTACAAACTCCATTATATATTATGGAGCTTGGAATACGGTGGAAGAGATATCCTCCATGTTTGCGATGGAGTAATCCCCTCCCCCAAGGTTGAAATCAGGCCCTTAGTTGTTTGCTCAGCTTGAGCTCTATCATGGTTGCCTAGACTTGTGACTTTGCCCCGGCCCAGCACAACCCTCAGTTGACTATTTGCACCTTTAGGCACTTCGCAACTTTTGCTACTACCGTTATCTAACACTTTGAAATTCAGTATTTCCAGTTCTACTGATTGGATTTTTGTCATTTTTGTCTCACATCTGGTTGGTATGATAGCTAGTTGGTACATAAGAAAAAGGTAAAGATATCCCTGTGTATATTTAAGAGTGTATGGTGTTCTGTGTACACCTACCCACTGATGAACCTTTTAATCCATGCACTCATCCGTTCATGCAATCTTCCATTCATTTATAAACTCCCATTTTCAAAGGCAGCACAATCAAGTTGCAACTTTCTAATTGCATGTAGTTGCAGAAAACAAACATGCATCCGGTGCTGCAGAACACCACAGTTTCATCCTCACAGCTTCTGAGCTCACCTTCAAGATAATACAGGGGTGCTGGGAGAAAACAGGGGCAGCATCTTAAAATGAAAGGGTCAGATCTCCCTTCAGAGAGGGTCTACCTCAACGGGTGACAGATTACCAATGGTGTCAAATGTCTGTAATAAGATCAGTGCCTTAACACGAAACTAAGCAATGAATAGTATCAAGTAGCTTTGTAAAGGGTACTGCAACTGTTCTCCTCTTGCAGCAGTAATTCGCCACTGTTACTCGCCAAAGCCCTTCTTAGCAGTGCTACTCAGATGAGAAGAGCCCTTCCATGGCTATACCCTTCCATGGTACCTCTGCCGACAGCCAGCACTGCTATCGCACCCATACATTCCCAGGTCCTGAGTGGTAGGCAATGCTTCACTTCCCTCTACTGCTGCAGGGGCTGCTCTTGTCTGATCCTTTTATGATACCACACATACTGCCAAGGGTGCCTTTATCCTCTGGCATGTAATCAATTTGTATAACCTTCTCATGGCACCTGTCAACCACGAGTGCTGCAGACTCCATCCACACCTCCTCTGATAATGAGGATGATGATGATGTGATGATGCTGTGTCAGGAGGCAACGTTTTCACTCATCCTCAGCAGTGAAGCTGCATCTTCCATCCTCCCTAAGAAGAGAGAGGCAACCATGTTCCTCTTACCACCAGCTCATCAGGAGTTAATGGGGCATTCATTGGTTGCCTTTTGGAATGCCCAGCTAAGGAAGGAAGCCAATGTGTCTCCTAGGTGCAAGAACAGCAATGAGCAACAGGTTTGTGCAGTACCACATACTTTAGTTTTACATAGAACATGCTAAACTATAAGTTTAAGATTTATAATGTGGCTTTGGGATCAACACAACACCAGTTCATATCTGTTGACTATCTGTTGACTTGGAGCAGGTAGGATTTGAACTTGCTGTGGTGGCAGTCAACTTAACCACATGCTGATCTGCTTCTGTATACAAAGACAATCTGCATTTGTACACTGTGGCCCTAAAAAGCAGCGATGATGCTTGTACTTTCAGCTAATCTTATTAGCTTGTGAGTAGAATTGTCTCATCTACAATGGCTGCTGTAGGAAACTGCCCCTTTGTGTATGGTCACCCCCCACTTTTTGCCCCCAGTGCTAATGATTATGACTCTGTTAATGCACTGGAGCCTACTAGCCAGGTCTAAATTGGTTTGTCGACTTGGTAATTCTCTGACTGGCAAAGGCTTTACCTCCTCATACGTCTTTAGTAAATGGTAACCAGGCTACCCAGGGCATAGGTGGTAAAGGAGTCCCCAGGGCTGCAGCATGCGTTTCTGCCACTTTGAGTGACAAATGCAAACTATTGAAAAAAACAGGTCTGCCATTGCAGACCGAAGGAGCAGTGTAAACTGCTTGAGGTCCAGTGTGCCCTCACCATGATTGGCACAGTCCAATGTACTGCCTTACATATAGGTCAGACACCCCTAAGGAAGGCCTCTGCAGTCCAGGAGGCATGGTGCGCTATATTTAAGGTGCAGGCAAGTAAGTATGTCTTTATAGTGTCTACACCATTACATTTCACTATAAGTGATAGCCGATCCCTAAGAAAACATGAACTTGCACCTGGGCAGAACTGGGTTGCTAGCTCCTTATGGTACTATCTAGAAATGTCAGGTTTGGTGTCAAACAACATGCTTGCTCTCCCCTGACACAAACCTGGTGTGAAGGGATGGCTAGCATGTATCCAGGTGATACCTTAGAGGTTACCCACCCATTTGCCCCAACTTTTTAGTGCTATGGCCTGTCATCTTGTGCTTTTCCCACACCTATTGCTGCCAAGACAGGGTCCTGACCTCCTGCAAGGTGGTGTGGGCACGCCCAGGAATCAGAGACAAAGGTTGAATCAAGAAGGAGGTCATACCTCCCGCCCCCAGCTGGGCTAGTGAATAGGCACATCACTGCGGTAAGCTTCAAAGGCTTCACCACCCCTGATAGCCATCTGTGCTGTCCCCCAGAGGAGGAAAGGGCCCTTCCCCTTTCTCTAAGCACATTTGCTCGTGGTCAGGTGAGAAACTAGATATGCAGGACAGTACACACCGCCAGCAGGCTGACCACACCTCTAGGGTGAGCAGCCTAGTCTGTGCACTAAATTTTGATTTCTGTCATCTTAGGAGTGGCAGAACAGAGAGTTCTGTGTAGCAAAATGCAACCCGCCCACCAAATGTGGTCACCTCAGGGGTAGATTAGCTGTAGGAGCAAGCTGCCCATTGGCCATAACACCAACCCCACTAATTGTGGCCCATAAAGCCAGGATTTAAGGGACACCCCTGACACCAGAACCTCAGATCTGATTGACCGACTTCGAAGAAGGACCAGGTGGAGCACGGTGTCACCGACAACCAGACTTTCCCACTGGAACAAAGCAAAGGAGGAATAATCTGTCCCTGAGGCAACAGACTGAGAACTGCGTGAATGACCCTCGTCCCTGGCTAATTCTCGGCACTCCCGAACAGAGGGACCACTGTGGATGCGAAAAGCACCATCAGTTTCCTTTGGACTAGTGGCACTAGTACCCTGCAAACTGCATGTAAAAAAACATTCATAGGATCTGAAGATTCACCAGCATCAGGCCCTCCATGGTATGCCCAAATCCAGGTGGTCTAGTGTCTTCTGGATGTTGTAATCTCATGTGCCCTGATGTTTCAGGCTGCTATGTCACTCTCTTGAGTCCTGTGAAGTTCCCAAAGCTTTTCGTCCCCTTCACTGCTGCCAGTTCGATAACTGACTCCCAGACTCAACGCAGCATCTGCAGGGCACATCCTGTAGCCTGCATTGGACATCACCAACCCAGCTCCAGCTGAGTTTTTGTATTTTCTTCACTGCATCGTTGTTGAAGCGGTAAATTCAGCACCAGACCAAGTCCTGCTCACCACCAGGTACAGCCAGGACAATTCTGCACTCAGGCACCATGGGCTAGGTAAACTTGGACTGACTGTCTTGGCCTGGTCCCAGGACTCACTCAACCGTAACCCTGCAAGGGTTCCACATAATTTTGATTTCAATGCAACATTGAAATGCCATTTTTGCCGTGATTTAATTTTGCCTCAAAAATCCATAAGTCTGGTTATACTTATGCAATTCTGTTCATTTTGGTGTCTAAATTAAGATAAAAATAAGCTCTATTTTTATAAATTGGTGTTTTGAGTCATTCTAATTGCGTATCACCCTTATTGGTACTCTGAAATGCTTAACACATGTTCCTCTAAGTAAAGCCTGACGCCTCTTTACCACACTACCAGGATTTAGTCATGGATTTACTAGACTGAATCCAAGGACCATCTTTGGGGTATTGTGAGGCTACTATACTCCACTTTCTCTACAATCATACTCTGTGGATACTGATCCTTAGGTTGAACCAAATAATGCTACAACAAAGCAATAACTGAAGTGGGCAATTGGTCACCGTCATGCACAATATAAAGATTTGAAAGAAGGTTTGTTTGGAGAGCTCCCAAGGCTGAGGAATACGAGTACTACCAAATTTCTGAAGCCATAAACTGACAAATTGCATGTCATTGACGGACTGTTGGACCATAGAATGTCTCTCCTTTGGAAAGTTCCAAAATGTGACTAACACTTCAAATCATGTAATAGCTGAATGGCCCTGACCTAAAGCCTCTTTCTGGACATATTCTTTAGTTGTTTTTATTGTGAAGAGGACATTCAATGTCAGAAAAAACAGTTCTCTACCTAGTCCTACATTTCTAGCAATCACCAGCAACAGACATTCAAGAATGTTTATTTGTATGATTATGTCAGCTTGCGTTTTTACGACACACTGTGACACCATTTACTGGATAGACCCTTTAAGCTGTCAGTAGCCAGACCTAAAAGGTAATTGTTCTGATCCAACATCCTAACGGCTTTTTCCAGGATCAGATGCAAATGGCAAATTATTTGACAAATGCCTGTCTGAATCAATAAACACATGCAAAGAGGAATACAGCAGTGGCGTAACAAACGCCCCCGCAGCCCCTGTGGTTCGGGGGACCCCAAACTCCAAGGCCCCATTCAGCAAGCCTGGTAGGTAGTGAGCTGAGGAGGAGGGCCCCCCTCAGTCTACTTTGCAGGCGGCCCCCTCAAGTTTCATTACTCCACTGGAATACAGTCTATCCCCTCGAAGAAGCCTGTTACATAAAATGAATCTGAAAACGTGTTTAAATTAGGGTCTGGGGTTGCAAGGTAGCAGTAGGCTTTTTTTTTTAATGTGTTAGAAAATGTTGAGGTGTATGTCATTAATTTTACAATTACTGGTACATTCTATTTGTCTGTTTTGAGAACTCAAATATTTTGTTTTATGTTTTTAGTGTTTTTATAGGTCTTTAATTTGTGTATATGGACGAACAAGTCTGAATAAAAGCACATTATAATAATACTTCCTCAAACTGGCGTGCCCACTGAATATCAAACGACAATATCGAAGGGACAAAACATTGAGGGTAGAACATCCTAAATAAAACGTCAACAATTAAGTCTACAATTTTTATACTTAACTCTACATGGTCGCACCTATGCTCTAAAAATATCTTCTAGGTATCTAGATGTGGAGTTAGGAGGAGTAAATCTATAGTTCCCTATCTGCACTTAACCTTCGATATTTTGTCCCTCGATATTAGAATGCCATGATATTGTCGGTGTCGATACACAGTAGTACAATCCCTCGAACCGCGTTAATAGCAGGTAGTTATATGATGAATAACATCTTTGTGTTAACTTTCACTGTAGTAGATGCACTGGTAACTGACGAGTCAAAAGCGTGTGTATCTTTTATGAATTACAGTGCTGCTTTTGGTAACATAAGAGTTTGTGTGTTTGGGTATTTTCGAGTGGTTTACAAGTGCCTGGAAACATAGTAATTTGCTGGGTACACTTACATTAGAGTCGTGTTACAACCTTCAATGTATATATTTTGTTAAACTCACTCGTTTGCTGTGATTAACTATTTTTTGAATTGAGAAAAACGGATACGAAGGCAAGCCACTATCGTGATTCTACATTAAATCATATTGTCTTCATGAACATGGTGGTAAAAGTATTTCCAAGCTACCAAACGACTGTTGAAAGTAACATACTTCAATTACGAGATGCAGATAGGCAATTATCTCTTTAAGGCCAAATGTTCACCATCATAAGACACATTTTATTGCCGTTTGTACTAAGGAACAGCACTGCTAGAGGTCCCACCTGTTAGGGTCATATATGCTACAGAAAGTGGCTGTCTTGAACACTGGGCACATATTAACTCCACTATTTTGCAGTTCTGGTAGTCAGTGCATTATCTGGGTGTTAAACTGGTACTAATATTATGAAAACCTCTTCCAGACAGTGTTAGGTTGTGTAAAATGATAAATAAATGAAGTAATACAATCACAAAATGTGCCGCTTACTTTGCCTTTCCTTGCCACATAATTTAGTCAACCCTGCCGCATAACTTGGTCCTCTTACTCTTACATCAGTACTTGGAAAACACCCTAATACCAGACACTTTCTAAAATTGATTGGAATTTCCCAATTGCCGTCCCCACAGCTCTGCTGCCTATACCTTAAACTCATTTTTGGGTGTGAATCCCTAAAACCGGTGCTCAATTTTGCATTTGGTTATATTTACGTGTTGGTAATATTTTCGTCACAATGTTTCAATCCAGGACCCATTCTGTAATACCGTGTGTATGATATGTAGATAGCAAACGCGTGAATTACATGTTAATAATGTAGATTTCTCAGACGTAGCTTGCTTTCTTCTGACTGCATACATTTTGCTATGTGAACACATCAGAATGAGTCAAAAAAGAACATTTAACTTCAGCTCAAATGTGGATTTTGTATAACATTTATTTTGATTTGTGTTAACCTTAGCATTTCTTGAACTCTCCTGCAGCTGATAGTTCTATTTTCCTAAGCACAAAACACAAAACTATATTATATAGCAATGGTAGGCACAACTTATGTTTATTTTTTAATTTCAGTTGCACTCCACCTTACTTCTTCTGGAAATTGGTATGGGTAACAACGCACATTTACTGAAATTGATTACATTTAACAAAATTGCAGTTCTGACACAGAGATGTGATCATCTTTTTTTGCGAATATCCAATTCAGAAACGTTTAATGTTACTCTATGAGCAAGAGCATGACCTATGCCTTTATGTTGGGGTTCTCTGACACTAAACTTAGCATATCCAATAAAAAATCTTTAAATGCCTAAATGCCTTTGCCCAAAGTTGCAATGCTGTCAAGAATTTTTACATCTATATAGAAGCTGGTGGTTCTACTGCCAAACCAACACTAACCAGTATAAGAGTATGGATGCAGAACACTATACAATATTTCATAGAATAAATCAAAGAAAATAAAGGCTACAAGCTCAGTCATTGTCAAACATGTTCTAAATTGGTTTTAACCTTTGTTCAAGAAAAGTTTAGATAGTTGTAGGCGACACTTGTTTCACTCATAATGTTAAGCCTGACAAGATTCTGTCCCGGACCCAATATTATTTTCCAAACACAAACCACCTTTGATTGGACACTAATTGCAACTGTTGTATGAGGCTTGTGAAAGCGACTGGCAATATTTGCCACTGTGGGTGAAACATGCCATTTTGGTCTCCACACATTATAGTGGTAACATTGTAGGAAAGTAACTCTTTCTTGGCATGGTTACCCCCTTTTTTGCCTGATGTCAGTGTGCTTGACTGTGTTCACTGGGATCCTGGTAACCAGGACCCCAGTGATTATGCGCTCTCTTTCCCAACACTCTGTATTTCACTCACAATTGGCATACTGGTGCCCCCCTATAAGTCCCTAGTATATGGTACCTAGGTACCCAGGGCATTGAGGTTCCAGGGGATCCCTATGGGCTGCAGCATATATTTTGCCACCCATAGGGAGCCCATGCAAAGGATTCTGCAGGACTGTCTTTGCAGCCTGCGTGAAAAGGTGCCGGTACCCTTTCACTGTCATTTTCACTGCACCAGGTCACTTATAAGTCACCCCTATAGCAGGCCCTCCAATCCTGAGGGCAGGTTGCAAAGTACCGGTGTGTAAGGGCACCCCTGCACCAGCAGAGGTGCCCCCACAACCTCCAGGACCATTTTTCGAGACTTAGTGAAAGAGGGGACGCCATTTTACGCGTGTACTGGACGTAGGTTACTACCTATGTCCATCTACATAATGGTAACTCCGAAAATAGGCAAGTTTGGTATCAAACATGTTGGAATCATACCCCAAGGCTTGTGCAAGCATTGGTTGCATGATTCCATGCACTCTGGGGGCTCCTTAGAGGACCCCCATTATTGCCATTTCAGCCTTCTGAGGGTTTCCAGGCAGCCCAAGCTGCTGCCACCTCTCAAGACAGGTTTCTGCCCTCCTGTTGCTTGAAAAGCTCGAGCCCAGGAAGGCAGAACAAAGGATTTCCTTTGGAAGAGGGGTGTTACACCCTCTCCCTTTGGAAATAGGGGTTACCGGCTTGGGAGGGGTAGCCTCCACAAGCCACTGGAAATGCTTTGGTGCCCTCCTTGCATAAACCAGCCTCTACCGGTTCAGGGATCCCTAGTCCCTGCTCTGGCACGAAACTGGACAAAGCAAAGGGGAGTGACCACTCCTCTGTCCATCACCACCCCAGCGGTGGTGCTCAGAGCTCCTCCAGAGAGTCCCTGGGTTTTGCCATCTTGGATTAAAGGTTGTCAGGGAACTCTGGGAGCATCTGAGTGGCCAGTGCAAGCAGGTGATGTCAGAGCCCTCCCCTGATAGGTGCTTACCTGGTTAGTTGACCAATCCCCTTTTCAGGGCTATTTAGGGTCTCTCCTTTGGGTGGTTCGTCAGATTCAGATTTGAAGACTCTAGCAGGAATACTCTGCAGCCTCCACTTTGACTTCTCAATGAAGAAACTGCATCTGGACCATCCAGGAACTCTACAAGCTGCAACAAATAAGCAAGACACCTTCTGCAACATTGTATCTTTGGCTCCTGCCAGCAACTGTTTCCTGGTCGTGCATCCTCTGAAGACAGCCTGTCTTCAGGCTCATCAGAAGAGCAAATAAATCATCCTTGGGGTGAAGGAGTCACTCCCCTGCTTCTGCAGGCACCAACTGTGATGACGACCCGCTGCATGGATCCCCTCTCCTGCTGAGCTGCATGGATGCTGCATCATGGGTGGTGGACTGAAGTAGTCCCAACGGTCCTCTCTTCCAGCTGTCCCACTTTGGTGGAGGTAAGACCTTACCGCCCCACGAAAGACAGTACCCACATGCACCATGCCATTTGCAGCTGCCAAGGCTTGTTGGCATCCTTCCTCTAAGTCCTTCATGCATCTTGTTGCTCCAGCCCCAGCATTCTATCCTGTGATGCACAGCTCCCTGAGTGGTTCTCCAGCGGCGTGGGAGCCTTTGTCATTGTGCTGCATGGGCCTCATCTGCAACTTTCTTGTCCCCGTGCTGTGGGACTCCTGTGTGCGCTACCTTGTCTTCTGTGGGCTCTCTGAGTTGCTGAGGGCTGTCCTGGTCACTGGGATGGGCTGTGGTACTTACCTTTGGGTTTTTCTAGTACTCCCAGCTCCCCTCTACACACTACACTTGCCTAGGTGGGAGACCGAATTTTGGATTCCACTTTCTTAGTATATGGTTTGTGCTCCCGCTATGTGCATTTCTAACTTGTGATTTCCTCTAATTGCACTGTTTTCTAACTGTTTTATGGCTATTTCTGCAATCTAGTGTATATAATTTGTGTATTACTTACCTCCTAAGGGAGTATAGTCTATGTTATTTTGGATATTTGTGTCACCAAAATAAAGTACCTTTACTTTTGTAACACTGAGTATTTTCTTTCATGTGTGTGAGTACTGTGTGACTACAGTGGTATTGCATGAGCTTTGCATGTCACCTAGATAAGCCTTGGCTGCTCATCCACAGCTAACTCTAGAGAGCCTGGCTTCAAGACACTGCCTACACTTCACTAATAAGGGGTAACTGGACCTGGTATAAGGTGTAAGTACCATAGGTACCCAACACACACCAGGCCAGCCTCCTACAAACATACACGAGCGGAGACCAAACTTCACATACAAAATATAATGCCAAAATATGGCCCAGATGTATTATTTTCAGTATGCAACAATAATGTAAGCAGTAGAAGGTATGATAGATTTTAACAGTATATTTACATTATCAAGTGGTGAAAAAATCAACAAGCTACTTTGAAAGGTCACACTGGTAAGCACAACTCAGGGTATATGTGTACTAAGTAGCAGCTTATGGCCTCATTATGAGGGAGCTAAAGCTTCGGCAGATCTCCTTGTAGAAGCAAGTAGAGCCCAAGTGGAATTTAGAAACAGAGAGTTTCAGATGCATTTCAGCACAAAACTACTGCCACAGGCAGCCTCCATGAGCAGGGCTGCACCGCTGTCACCAGCGTCACTGCTTGCACTGCATATAACAACTTGCAGCTCTTTGGAGGGCCACTGAGTGTTATGCTGTAGAAGGGGCTGAGAACAGACTTCATTGCATTTTGATGCTCCCCTCCTGACGGAAACTGAGTTGTATAGATGCAAATAGCCAGCACTCATTAGGACTGACATTCCAATCATCAAATGGTTCTCTAGTTGGCTGATCCACAAACCTGAATGGCACGGCCAATAAAGCAAAAGCTAAAGGGGAGTCATCCATAGCTTCACACTATGGGCCTCATTCTGACCCTGGCGGACGGCGGAGGTCGTCCGCCAGGGTACCGCCGCTGAATGACCGCACCGCGGTCAAAAGACCGCGGCGGCCATTCAGACATTTCCTCTGGGCCGGCGGGCGCTCTCCAAAAGAGCGCCCGCCGGCCCAGAGGAAATGCCCCTGCAACGAGGACGCCGGCTCAGAATTGAGCCGGCGTAGTTGCAGGGGTGCGACGGGTGCAGTTGCACCCGTCGCGTATTTCAGTGTCTGCTTAGCACACACTGAAATACTTTTCGGGGCCCTCTTACGGGGGCCCCTGCCGTGCCCATGCCATTGGCATGGGCACGGCAGGGGCCCCCAGGGGCCCCGCGGCACCCCCTACCGCCATCCTGTTCCTGGCGGGCGAACCGCCAGGAACAGGATGGCGGTAGGGGGTGTCAGAATCCCCCATGGCGGCGCAGCAAGCTGCGCCGCCATGGGGGATTCTAAGGGCAGCGGTAAACCGGCGGGAGACCGCCGGTTTGCCTCTTCTGACCGCGGCCGAACCGCCGCGGTCAGAATGCCCTGCGGGGCACCGCCGGCCTGTCGGCGGTGCTCACGCCGACCCTGGCCCCGGCGGTCTTAGACCGCCGGGGTCAGAATGACCCCCTATGTGTGGTACTCTGATGGCTCATTCAATATGCAAACGCAGCTTCACAAACCAATGGCTGAAGGCTGTGACTCAAAGCTCCTCTCAATGTATTATTTTTTATGGTCTGGCTTGACAGCGCAGTGGTTGCCAGACAATTATATGAGCATCACTAGAGGTGGGCTTTGACCCATCCACATTTTGGGAGCCAGGGATACATGTTTTGGTTGGGCAAAAGTTGTGTGCTCCCACAAAAAAGTGCTTGCCCTCCTCCACACAGTCGTGATCATTTTCTTTATTTATCCAGCTGCTTCAGCTCTAACTTTGAGGGCACGTACTTGACATTTGAATGCTACTATGGTCTCTTAGATGACTAGATAATTTATGTTATGTTTCTCTGGCAGAACACATATGGAAGAAAGGGAGTACTTAAACTATATGGATTTTTAGGTCCAGCTTGAAAGTGCAACTGTACTCACCTAATAACGTCCGCCAACATTATTCTACAATTCTTTATACCTTTGTGGCATTGCCAATGATTGTTTCTTCATTACATGAGTTATAGCTGATGACTAAAACCATAATTCCAAATCTCAATAGGAGTTCCCATTTAAACTCTACACAAATAAAACACTATCATTTAATTGCACACAACATTTTATAAAACATCTGGATTTATCTACTATTTTGGAATTTCTAATGTCATGTGTGTTGCATCTGCATCAGAGATCAGTACGTCATCTAAACATCACAGGTTTTTATCTTGGCAGGGCTATCACAATCTTTCATCATACAGAAGTTTATACATTGGATGGGCATTTGGATTTGGCTATTTACAGCACTAGTGATCTTCCAACATTGATTGAGTGATTTATTTATTGAATTGATTTATTATTGAACATGTAACTATTGTCATTCTTATATTGACAGCTGCAGCAATACATATTTTCTTCATTATTATTATTACTTTGAAACAGTGTACATTATTTGATTGTTTTTGATTGTTATCAACACTAACATTGAACCTTGAAAGTTCAAAAATTACCTATCCATTTTTATTACGTTCATTAATTACATTAATTAATTATTACTGTAGTATATTATAGCATATTGTTCATTATTATCATTCTGTGTACACAAACATACAGAAAAACACATAATCACACTTCCAGTGACAGTTTTAGTCATCTGCTGTCAGGAATAAGGCTGTGCGCGGTCCAGGACCCGCCCTGACCTCTGCTTTGCGTCTTTGCGGCGCGTCATGCGCGCCACTTGTCATCAACGCTTGCTCCAGAAGTGGTCATCAGCGTTGCCTGCTCTGTGGTAAAGCTCATGTAGCTGCAGGGTCAGGAAATTGGTGGACAAGGTGCACTTATCAATGCCATTCTATGAATGGACTACAACTCCCACGTTTTTAGAGGCAGCAGACATCTTGGGGTGTGGCAGGCCTATAAAGCCCAGCCACACCCAAGCACATTGCTCACTATTTTGAAGACTTCAGTGCAGTCGGACCTCGTGGGGAGTTCCTCTGAAGAAAGCGGATTTCCTGCATGGCAGAGTGGCAGCATGTCAGAGTATCCTTGTTTTCATGGTGAATTAAAAAACGAGTAGGTCGTACTCGTATCGGTAAAGTCTTGATGAGTCACATCTTGAAGGGGGTTGTTTACTCCCAAAGGTAAAGCGCCCCTAAGCAAAATGAACAAAAACGCTTTCGACCAAAAGTAAAGCGCTCCTGGCACGACGATCAAAGCGCTTCAGGCCTAACGAGGAAAGCGCCCTTGGCACGACAATCAAAGCGCTTCAGGCCACACAAGTAAAGCACCCTTTAGCACAACGAGCAAAGCGCTTCAGGCTAAACGAGTAAGGCACCCTTGGCATGACAATCAAAGCGATTGAGGCTAAACGAGTAAAGTGCCCTTGGCACGATAATCAAAGTGCTTCAGGCCACACAAGGAAAGCACCCTTGGCACAACAATCAAAGCGCTTCAGGCCACACGAGTAAAGCGCCCTTGGCACGGCAATCAAAGCGCTTCAGGCCACACGAGGAAAGAGCCCTTGGCACGACAATCAAAGCGCTCCAGGCCACACGAGTAAAGCGCCCCTGGCACGACAATTAAGCGCTTCAGGCCACACAAGTAAAACGCCCTTGGCACGACGATCAAAGCACTTCTGACAAAAAGAGTAAAGCGCCCCTTGACACAACGAGCAAAGCGCTTCAGGCAAACAAGTAGAAGCGCCCCTGGCATAATGAGTAAAGCGCTTCATGCATGACGATCAAAGCGCTTCAAGTTCAATTAGTAAAACTTTTCAGGCCTCAGTTGCAAATGTGAAAGCGCTTGAGAAAAGCAAGCTGTAGTTTCGTTGTTTTTTGGGAAGTACAATATGTGAGATACATATATAAATCTTTGTACATTTCTAGGCTGAGATCAAACGTTTATGTTATGAAAGCATAATTGTTACATGGTTAATATTCAGAGTATGATCATAGTCCAAAGCTCTTGCCATCTTTAGGTACAGAGATTGCAGTTCGCTCTTGTTCCATGATTCAAAGAAGGGGCTACGCCCAGTTCACAAAGGGTCTCAATCCGATATCACAGAGACACCTTTGTTCCAGAGTTTATTGGTGAGTTTATACTGTTATGAAAGAGTATTTGCATATTTGTCCTAACCATTTTCTTTTCAGATCTCTCTCCCTGCAGTTCCCTACCCTAATTCCCTTCCCCCGCCTGGCTTCATCAATACTCAGAACTCTGATAGCTTTCTGAGTTGGTGAAGCTGGGAGGTGGGCCTTTTGGTCAGCAGCGTGCAGATCCTGAGGAAAGGGCACTGTGACATCTGCGATGCATTATCAGGCTCCCCTATTGTTTAGTTGATTTTGGTTAATTGTTCATAACCATTCGTCCCCTCATATCCCTTTCTGGAGCGATGGCTAATAAGCGGCCTTGACAAGCAGGAACCCGAAGAATATGTATAGGTAGTCTAGAGGTAAAGGAGCATACTAGCTTAGCTTTAAAAGAGACATTTTCAATCAATCATTTTAAGATTGGTGGATAGGTTGACAAATGAACAGAGTGGTGGAGGCCATCTATGAGATTTAGGGACATATTTATGAAAAAGTGGTGCAGCGCTGCATCACTGGGAAAGGGCAGGAATGCATCATATTTAAGGCAATGAAGGGCTTTCCCGTCCTTTCCCCTGCACTGGTGCACAATGCGCTGCCTAGTGCCAACATAAGCACCCTTGCACTGTGGTGCAAGGGTACCTGTCTTGCATGCAGGATTGTATTTGTGCCAGAAGGGATCCCTTCCTACACAAAAACAATCCAGAGAAGTTGTCTTCCTCTTTCTATGTGTGCCTCAAAATGCAGCACACACAGAAAGCGGAATAAATGAGGAGAAAAAATATATTTCTCCTCATTATGCCGCTCCTGGAGAGGTGCAACTTTTTGGAGCATTCCCTGGTTTGCCCGTTCTTGCAAATCTGGGAATGCCTCAAAATCCATTATTATTTCATGGTAACACCCACGCAACACCCATGGAAATGTCTCCCTGCCGCAGAGTAGAGTAATGCAATGCAGTGATTTACACTGAGTTACAATACACAAGATTTATGAAGCCATGTAGGGCAATAAAAGGTGGCCTTGCATGGCTTTGTAAATCTAATTTTTCATTTGCATCGCTTTTGCACCACTTGCTTGGTACAAGACCGACACAAAGGGGCTCATAGATATGCCCCTTAGTGTTTTCCATCACTCTGGTAGGGAATTTGTTTTGGGCTAAAGTACTCCCGCAGACACATCAACTTTCCGCATTTTTTGCTTTCTCTGAAACAAACCACAGCCTGAGGATTTGTTGTGCGTGAACACAATAAAAATGACTCTGATTTACAGGGAGTTTTCTCCCTGTGTGTTGGGGATATTTACATGTTGTCCTTAGCTAGGGACACCATGCCCTGCCTGAGCAGGAGCAATCATCGTCCGAAGACCTGCCCTACATAAGGCAGGCCTTCTGAAGCACTGAAAATGGTACTCCTATGGCAGTTGACCTACCGACAAGATGTTGCTAATGGTGGAGGCAACTGAGGCTCCACTTTTAGAATCTCAATGATTCTCCCTTCTCTAATTCAGGCAGAGTAATTGCAAGGGTGGCGAAATTGGACATCTACAAATGTACAGTGGAAGTTTGATTCTGCCATGCTCTGTATGAGGCCCTCACTTTTTTTTTTATAACAGCTCCTTTTTCTCTGTGCAGGTGTATAAGCAACAAAAGCAGGTTGAGGTCTACTTGCACACCATTTTCCCAAAAAACGCAGATAACATATTTTATTTAAGGTGTCAAAACAACATGTACACATTTTAGGAACTGCAATTTCCTCATATAGGTTCTTACTGATTTGCAATTAGGAAACTGCAATTCCTAATGTAAGAAAATGTACAAATATTAGATAGTGATTTCTAATGGGACACACATTGACCTACCTCATGAAAATTAATGAGGGAGGTTGCAGTTTGCGATCCATTCCAACTAATAGGATCACGTATCCACCGCTCGCTCAAATTAACAACTTAGATTTCCCTATACTAATCCACACTAATCCTTTTTGGGTTCTGGAGAAGTGTGCTACTTGCTGAAAAGTACTACAACGCCTCATCAATATAAATACAAATACAATAACAATCACAGAGACAGTGGCCTGCTGGAATCAGTAGACCGTCAGGTCTGTGATTGTTTTTAAATAAAGTATTCTTTTTTTTTTTTTTTTAAGTGCAGCCTGTTTATCCTTAAGAGAAACAGGATGGGTTAAATAAGAAAGAAAATGAAACTTTGAAGTTTCATCTTTTTAAGGGTAGGCAGTGGTCTGTGAGACCACTACCTGCTCTTAAAAAACATATTTTCCATTCTCAAAGGAGAAAGAGGTCCCATAGGGACCCCTACCCATTTGTGAATGGGTTACTACCTCCTTGATGGAATTGGTAAAGTATTTATGTTTTGGAAACAGAATTTGACTGCAAAACATTAATACATCCCAGTCAAGTTGGTATTTGGAAGGGATGCCGAAAATACACCACTTCCAAATACCGAATCGCAAGCATAAATTGTGATTCTATGATGTGTTGCAATTTCTACTTTGAACATATGTCAAAAGCCTTTTGGAGGCCAGGAATTCCCTGATAGAGCTGTTTTTCACCAAATAAATACTTTGCACATAGGCCCAATTGTGGTATATAAAAGTTTGAATTTAATACACAATTCTTTGTAGGGTGGCTCACAGTACCAGAGGACAGCATCCACACTTGGAGAGTGACCAACAAAGGCCCTACCTGCTGAGAGCACACCACATGCCCCTCCTAAGGCCATCTTCTTGATAATGAAGACATTTTTACATGAGTACCCAGTCTACTGCTGGATAGAAGTAGGCAGGCGGGAGAGAAAGAGACCCACTGGGTCATTTTCCCACCAGCAAAAAGAAAAGAGAATATATTATGCAATGGCAAAGCTATGCCCTTTCAAAGAGTGGGTAAAGGTAAATTTCCCCAAGAGTATTATCATTAGAGAACAGTATAACAAAAACAGGGCATGTGTTAGTAAAGTGATTCTAAAGTAGAAAGAAAGACACAAGTGAACATTTTACCTCACCAATGCTTACTCCCTTGATTCATTAAGTGATGCAAACCCATAATTTCGCAAATGTAATGGGGCACAAGGTTTCCCCTAATAATGTCCAGTCGGGGCATGTGCTCACTTTACTGACTGACTATAAACACCACCAATCAAAAAGTGTGACTGAGTGTTTTGTGCGCAGAGTAATAAGGATGTGCATGGAACGGTTTTGAAGTATTTTGAGTAGGTTAGTACACAAGTAAACGGAGTCCCATGTAACTAGTTCACCCCGGCCTCCAAACCCTCATAATGTTGATAAGGTCAGACCATGGAATACAATGTTAACAAAGTCTTAAAGTTGCATAGATAATAAAATCTGGGTGGAGGGAAATAAATACTAGGTGCAGAGGTTAAGTATTACACTGTGAATAAATGCTGCGTGCAGTTAAGTGTTACAATGTGAATAAATGCTGTTTGCAGGCCTTAAGGCTTACAATGTGAATAAGTTCAAGCCTGTTACAATGTGAATAAATGCTAGGTGCAATCCTGTTACAATGTGAATAAATGCTGCGTGCTGTTAAGTGTTACAATGTGAATAAAAGTTGGATGCAGGCCTTAAGCCTTACAATGTGAATGAATGCTATGTGCACGCCTGTTACATTGTGAATAAAGTCTGGGTGCATGCATTAAGGGTTACAATGTGAATAAATGCTGGGTGCAAGCCTGTTACAATGTGAATAAATGCTGGGTGCCTGCGTTAAGGGTTACAACGTGAATAAATGCTGGGTGCAAGCCTGTTACAATGTGAATAAATGCTGGGTGCCTGCGTTAAGGATTACAACGTGAATAAATGCTGGGTTCCTGCGTTAACTATCACTATGTGAATAAATGCTTAATGCCTGTGTTAAGTGTTACAATGTGAATACATGCTGAGTGCATGCATTAAGGGTTACCATGTGAATAAATGGTGGGTGCCTGCGTTAAGTGTGACTATTTGAATAAGTGCTCGGTGCCTGTGTTAAGTGTTACAATGTGAATAAATGCTGGGTGCCTGCGTTAAGTATGACTATGTGAATAAATGCGTATTGCCTGTGTTAAGTGTTACAATGTGAATACATGCTGGGTGCATGCATTGAGAGTTACAATCTGAATAAATGCTGGGTGCATTCATTAAGGGTTACTATGTGTATAAATGGTGGGTGCCTGTGTTAAGTGTGACTAGTTGAATAAGTGCTCGGTGCCTGTGTTAAGTGTTACAATGTGAATAAATGCTGGGTGAATGCATTAAGGGCTACAATGTGAATAAATGCTGTGCACGTGCAGTACGACTTACAATGTGAATAAATGGTGGATGCATGCATTAAGTGTTACTATGTGAATAAATGCTTGGTGCGTGCAGTACGAGTTACAATGTGACTAAATGGTGGGTGCATGCATTACGGGTTACAATGTGAATAAATGCTGGGTGCATGTTTTAAGTGTTACAATGTGGCTAAATTGTTGGTGCAGGGGTTAAGTGTTACTATGAGAGTAAATGCAGGGTGCGTGCAGTTAGGGTTACAATGTGAATAAATAGTGGGTGCCTGCTTTAGGTCTTACTATGTGAATAAATGGTGGATGCATGCATTAAGTGTTACTATGTGAATAAATGCTTGGTGCGTGCAGTACGAGTTACAATGTGACTAAATGGTGGGTGCATGCATTACGGGTTACAATGTGAATAAATGCTGGGTGCATTCATTGAGAGTTACAATGTGAATAAATGCTGGGTGCATGCATTGAGAGTTACAATGTGAATAAATGCTTGGTGCATGTTTTAAGTGTTACAATGTGGCTAAATGCTTGGTGCAGGGGTTAAGTGTTACTATGAGAGTAAATGCAGGGTGCGTGCAGTTAGGGTTACAATGTGAATAAATGGTGGGTGCCTGCTTTAGGTCTTACTATGTGAATAAATGCTCTGTGCCTGTGTTAAGTGATACTATGTGACTAAATGCTGGGTGCAGGCGTTAAGTGTTACAATGTGATTAAAGCGATAAAAGCAAGTAGGGAGCAGCTAAACACGAGCTTCAAAAAATGAAAGCTTAAAATATATACAACATTGGGCAATGGAAAGAATTTCACTACATAGCCTTTGAACAAACAAAGTGAAACTAAAATCTTTCCATCTACCCACAGGTGACCGTGCCACATCTGTGCTGCAGTGGCATTTTTTACTTTGAAGGCAGGCATCTGGGCCAATATTATAGGTTCATGTCATGTGGTGGCCATTTGTGCATGTCCACAAGAGGGAAAGAAGTGTAGAAACACCACAATGCACTGTATAATCCAATAAATAGTGAAGTCTACTGTGTATTTGCACTAAGTTCCTGTGAACAAGGGAGAGCAAACAAGATGCAGTGACAGGTGTACCCACTGTGCTGTCAAAGTATGCAGATAGCCACAAAGTCATTGAGTTGGAGTCTCAATGTTTGGCTGAGTGTACCAAATGGGGTCAGAGCTGTTAGCAAATCCTGCCCAGCAGTGACATTGTACATATGTTCAATTCCTGGTCAATTACTGAAATTGAAATTGGGAAGTGCAGACCCAGGAATCCTATACAACCGTTCCTAAAGGCCACCAAGGGGCGGACACTGGTTGTCCAACATATCAAAGTATTTGCCACTGAAGATGCTACCTTAATAGGGAATACTTTGAGTGCAACACCAGCAGCACAGACAGAGTTGGTCAAGTATGCACCACAACATCACCAAAGTAAAGGTATGGAAAACAGGATACTGGTACTAGGTTTGTAATAAACACTGTTTCCTGCACCGTGATGGAAGATCTTGTGGTGAACAGGCCTGTTCACAGTCTAAAAGAGACCCAAATTTCAGGATTTCTCCTTTTCTTTGAGGAGGAGCTCCACTGATGCCACACCAAGGGTGAAGATGGTTCCTCCTTTAGGAGCATCACCCCTCTGTCTAAAATGCCCCCCAGGGATGAAAAATAAAAATAAAATAAAGTCAATTTATTACCATTTTATTTTCCATCCTCCCGTCCTGAACTGAGTTTCAGGACAGTGAGGGACCACTGCTGCTGAGTGGCAGCAGTGAGCTGTGCACAGTATAAAGTGTGCATGCCTTTTTGGCTGGTTGTCTTGCGACAACCTGTCAGACATGCTCACTTTAAACTTCTGTAACCTAGCTGCCTTAAGGCATTAGGTTTAGAGAAAGTACAGGCCTCCAGTGCTTTTAAGAGCACTGAGAGAATCCGGTCCCTCCAATCCTGATGCTTCTTTAATGCTGGTTTCCAGCACCAGGATTGCTTAAGGGAATTTTCTGGAGCCCGAGGAGGACGTTGCACATCATGCAACAAGCAAGGTAAGTGGTTTTCTCTTTTTATTTAAACACACCACTCACCTTGCATGCATGCACACACGCAGCAACACCACATTTGCCTGCCCCCCCCCCCTGTCTACATGCCATCTGTCACTGGCCAAGGGTAGAGGACCTTAGGGGCACCCACTAGGGATCAGTAACTAACTGTAGCAGAAGCCAGCAGGGCTGAGGCAGGTCCAGTTGCAGATTAGGCTGAAGGTTAGCTGGGCAGATGGAGGCAGCCACAGTGTAGGTCAGAACAGGAGGCCAGTCACATTACCCTGGAAATCACATCAGCCTCGGATGAAGGGTACCGGTTCAGTCTTTCCTTCTCAGCAAGCAGGGTAGCAGGCAACAAGGATGGAGAATATCAGGGCAGCAGGGTTGCAGTCCTTCTGCAAGCAAGCAAGACAGCAGTTCTTCTCTAGTATCCACAGGTCCAGAGGTGAACTCAAGAATTGGGCCTGGGGATCCAATATGCCAGCTTTGCCTTTGTGATGTACATGTGTTGAGGGTGACTGCACCTATACCAAGTCAGAGATTACCCAACCTGCTGTCCTGAAGACACTTTTAGTACCTGGGTTGGACATCCCTATTTCAGCTTAGTTCTACAGTTTGTGTCATTTTATATTCATTCTTATTCATGTTCAGCAAGACTGCTTTTTAGCAATGGCTTTACAGTATTTATCAGCTGCTTTTTTCTAGGAAGACAGAGCACGCTGCTAATTCTTATAGGCCCTTGCACTACATAAAACCTGTACTCTTTGTCCAAGTCTGTTACGCAGTACACAATATGCTAACTTGTGTTGCCAGTCCAGGAACCAGCTTGTATCTCCAAGACACAGCACTACCTCATAACTGTGCTTCTAAATGCAGCATGGGTCATTATATTGACTACACATTGACCTAATGGGGATAGAGGCCATTCCGATCATGACCATCCTAAAACATATACCACACAACAGGCAGTTTTGCTTGTGCTGATCTTCCATATTCCCAAGAGGACAGCCATCTATATAACTGGCTGGTGGTGCAGTTAAAAGCCAGCGTGCCATATACCAAAGGTTGATTCCAGTTAACTTCAGGCCTCTTTAATCCACTGCCAGACACTCCCTGCCGTTTCATCTCACTCTTGCCGATTCCAGCTTTCTCCCTTTGTGACTGGTTTTCCCTCTCTTGCTCGTGGTCAATATCTGATGAAGAAAATAAGTGCGGATCCCAAAAAATGAGTATTGTGGGTCCCATCAATAACCACCAACTAAACTTAGGCACTGTGCATAACTCAGGTAAGTCTGCTAACTGTAGTATTTCAATTTAAGAACCCCCAAGTTACATATTGTACATAATTATCCCTAAGCAGAGCTATCCTTAGCTTACATACACCTTACGGGGCAAATCTCCTACAGCCATGATAGTTACACAGATATAACATGTTTGGACTGCAAACACCAGAGCTATCACCCAGCTGTATCCTAACCTCAGTTTAGAACTTTAACAGCCTGTCTATTCCTTAAGGTATATGTCTCATAAACGCAGACCAGTGGTAGACTGACCTACAGGACTATACTTAGGAACAGTGTACCTTTTTGAATTTTGACCTACAGGACTGTCAGAAGAGAGATCTGAAAGATCAGCAGGGCCAGACTGGCCCATAGAGCAATCAGGCAGTGCACAATGTGCTGGTCTGACAGGTCAGCGTGTTTTGGCTGTTTGAGGGCCTGTTTTACGGTTGCTGGGTCTGTTTTTACTATTGATTTCTGATATTAAAACAAACATTGCCCACAGCAAGTTGAAATCCATGCAGTCTCCATACCCTGCAAAACACTTTTACATCATGTGTTTACAAGTTCAAAACTGCCCGAATTTGCAAATGTGGGCTACATTTTCAGCTTTGTAGTTCATTAATATGGACCACTTTTATTTTGGTGCCTGGGTCTATTTTCTGCCCCAGTCTGACCCTTAAGACAATCACAGAGCTGGTCACATTTCAGGTTCCACAGGCTGGTAGCTCTAAAAAGCCATTTGAGCTATATCAAAGTAAGTCATGTCACAGCCAATCAAAGGCAGTATTTGTTTGCTAGAGGAAAATAGAATTATGCATGTTGCCCACAGGACCAAAATGTCAGAAATGTGGCCATTGATGTCTCCAATTCACTGTTTCATGAACATAATGGGTAATTTTGAGCATCTATTGCATCTAAGTGTTCCTAGTACACTGGTCCTAAAGGCAAGCACTTAAAGTATCTGTTGAGTCACCTTCAAAATTACTTTTCTCACCCCTGTCCATGTTTTCTAAAGTCGAAAATGCCTCGTCCACAAATTACATCACAAAAACAAGTCAAACCCTACCCCAAATGACACTTCTTATTCTACCAAATCCCACTTCACATCTAAAAAGAAAGCGCACTGGCTAAACCAATGGGGCATGCCTTTTTGGCTTCTCCATTGTAGACTAATCGGCAGTGCCAATGTTTTCACTAATGCTATTCAGCATCTACCAAAAATTAAAAAATGGGTATTGCAGAAGCACCTGCAAAAAAATGAACATTGATATCTTGCTACAGATAGCTGAAAGTTGTGTGTAGGCAAGACCTAAAAATGATGCAGTTCAAAAAAGGTAGTTTATCAATATTGCCCTTATTAAAAGAGGCCTGTTATATCCTGATTTGTGCAGTATCTCCTGTTACTGCACACACTGCAATGCCGAGCTATATAGCGTGACACCTGCTAAAGTCTAGTGGGACTAAAATATCTGGTAAATACTGAAACATATGGGATTCTGTACGGTAGTCACAAAAATCAATTCTTTGGGCCCAATTTGTACAGGCAAAACTCAAAATAGATGATGATTATCGTACCTGATAAAAAGACGGCTGTGTCGGATTTTGTCTAGTCTGATAGCTATCGCATCTAACACCAGAATACTCGCAATGAGCTCCTATGACAATGGAATGCTCACTGTAAACATCTGTGTCAAGACCAAACATGTCTCTCTCAGACATAAACTCACAATACTGATTTTTTTAGGATCCCTACACTTCCTTTACTGAAGTCAAGATTCACATTCTCAGTGACAAGAACCTTGGCTGCTTTGAGTCCCAACTTTCACTAAATGCCAAGTCACTCAGATTCAACCTGGACACCAACTTTATCCTTTCAGGAACACATTGCTAAAACAACAACGTCAAGCTAGTACTAGCTCTAGGTTTCAGAACTACTGTTCAAGCCTTCTCATATCTGGATGATCGTAGCACCATGCTCCACTGCACACCAAGCTCCACAGTGCCACCTCTTAGATACATAGTACATGCCACAGTATATACCATCTAGAGCCTCAAGAGATATGATCACATTACCCTCCTGCTGGTAGAACTACATTGGCTTAACTTGCTGGCCCAAACCATTTTCAAAACCAGCTGCAATATATTTTCAGATCTATTACGACCAGCACCCTCTGCTTATCTTACAGACAAGCTCGGCACCTAGTAGTTCTTGGCACATTTGCAGCCAAGGCTCCATCAGACTGCAGACATAGGGCCTGATTTATGTAATGTTAGCATCACCTTTACCTTATTTTTGGATGCATAATCGGCGCAAACAAATAATATGATTATATTTTGGAAGTTTGCACCGATTTTGCGTCCAAAAATGAGGTAAAGGTGGCACTAACTTTTCATAAATCAGGCCCTAAGTATAAAAAAAGAAAAAACAAGACAGCTGGTCTTGTCTACCTACACAGCCAGAATGTGAAGAAAAATGCCAGAAGCGACATTCACAAAGGGGAAGGGGTCCCATGGGGACCCCTTCCCGTTTGCGAATGAGTTACCACCCACTTCAAGTTGGTGTTAACTGCGAATTGCTTTGCAACCGCTTTCACGGTCACAAAGCAATTCTACATCGCGGTGCGAGTCGTAAAAAGGAAGGGAACACCCCTTCCTATTTGCGAGTCGGATTCACATTTTGCGAGTCGGTACCGACTCGCAAAATGTGAATCAGCATCGCGATGGCCGTTTTGCATGGCGCAAACTGCGTTTTTCGCAGTTTACGACATGCAAACCGGTTGCTACATCTGGCCCAAAGTAACAGAATTCACTAATTCATTTAGTGGAAAATAGAACCCTCTGTTTACCAGGACTCGCAATTCGGACATTTTTGGCATTTGCATGTGCTCTGAATGTTACATTGTCAGCCTTTGTTACTGTTTGGGCTGCCATGGTACAGCCCTGTAAGTACCCATGGACCCATTCTAGCCACAATATACTGGCAACGCCAGCACCCAAATGAGCATCCCACTTGATCTCTCGACACAAAGAGGCAACTATTACACGTTTTGTCTTGGAACATCAAGGAAACTGTAGCATGGAGATGAAGGTATGCACATGTTTGAATTAGATTTCTTCCGTGGGTTATAGGATCAGGATGTTGCAGAAGAAAGTCCAATCGGCCTCTGCACGGGAGTAAAGACAGAAGAAATGGAAATGTGGGCTGTCGTCCATGTTTGCAATTTATGAATTTATTTGTATGATATTATATAAAACGAACATGGCCCGAATGTGTGACAACTCATCACTTGGTCAATGTTGAGTTACAATTGAGTAATTCCATGGCAATGACAAATTTCATTCAGCTCGACTAACATGGAGTGTCAAGAGTAGAGAAGATAAATGTTGGGAAGGGTACAAAAGTAAGCAAAATGCACTAAAAATACACAAATAAGGCTTAACAAAACATCAGAGTAGCCTAAAATGTTATAAAGATGCCAGTCAGCGCAGATAGATTGACCACGCCATTAATAAGAAGAGAAGAGAGAATGAAGTAAAAAAAGAAAAGGAACTAGGCAGGAATAGATTGCCTGAGACTTGAGTGTGAGTGCAAGGACTGGATGTATAATGAGTCTTTGTTACAGGGAAATCTAAAAACATTGAATGTATAAGAGAAGCCTTCAATAGTGTTGAGGGCAGAGGTGCTGTGCTGACATAGAGGTAAGTTATGCTTTTGAGAAACTTCACACTTTGGAGTAAATTTACTACTTTTGGTATTGAAAACCCCAAAGTGCAATCTTACTACAAAAGTGTAAATTACATATCTCCAACCTCAGAGAAACGCAAATGGCTTACTCTTGTGTGGGTAAATGACATGTCCCCCTAAGAACTCATTCCTTTTCCCTGATTGCAGTAATTCTGCTTCCTTTCCCTCCCACTGCCCTATGTCGTTCCAATGTAGTAGTACAAAATGTCTTACATAGTGCAGTTTGTAGCTCAGGGCCAATATGATGCCTTTGGAAAGACAGAGGTACCTGAAGGAGAGATTTCATTAGCCGTCCATCATCATTGGCTGTAAATGCTTCAGCCTTTTAGCCAGTCTAATTTAAAAACTTTCTGCAATATGAACCCATTTTCCGGAACAAAACTGGGGTTGAGAATATGCCCCAAGCATATTGAGGAGGATCATGCTTTATTTATTGTGATGTGCACTTGTACAGTATAAAGCTCAGTTGATTTGATATGTTTTCCAGGAAAGGTTTTAGTTTCCAGTCCAGCTCTATTCCTATATACCAATAAGATAGAGAACACCTGGAGTGTGGTTTTCTTTTAAACAATGGGAGTGCTCCCAGCAAACCCACCGGATTTCACCAGCATTCTTGTTTATCCAGTACCTTGTGGTCAGATGCAGAGGCTGCTAAAATTGGCGGCTCAAACCTATAAGAACGTGAAATGCAAGTTCAGTCATGTGGGGTGCTCATCTTACTGCTTCTTGATCGAGAGTAGCTCCAGGATGCAGTATAAATCAGGATGAATACTAAAATCAGCCACTGCACCCCACCTCTGGCACTCTATCTTCAATATTACCCTTCATATTTAACTTGTCCATGGATAGTACATTTTGAAGCTAGATCACAGTTACTTGCAGCAAGCCAGAACGATGGCTCAGTAAGCTAAACTCTTGACTCTGACATATTGTTTGATCTGCTCGTTACAATTACCAATGCTAGCAGACTAACTCTGGGTGTTGCCAAGGAGGTCATCATGACAGACGTAATCACTAAGGCGCCAGATGTAGGTAGGTTGATTTTTGCGACTTGCAATTTGCAAGTCACAGCGACTCGCAAATTGCAACTCGCAAAACGAAATGCAGAAAGGTGTCTCAGACACCTTCTGCGACTCGCTATGGGATCGCAAAGACCCACCTCATGAATAATAAAGAGGTGGGTCGCAGTTTGCGACCCCATAGCGAGTCAATGCACTTAATACAGCAGTTTTATTTTCTTTTTGCAGCCCGTTTTCCTGAAAGGAAAACGAGCTGCAAAAAAAACAACTTCCGAAACCATTTGGTTTCGGTTTTTTCAGAGTAGGCCACTGCCTGCTCTGAAAAAATATTTTTTGGGGCATTCACAAAGGGGAAGGGGTCCCATGGGGACCCCTTCCCTTTTGCGAATGAGTTACCATCCACTTCAAGTGGATGGTAACTGCGAGTTGGTTTGCGACCGCATTCGCGGTCACAAAGCAACTCAGCACGGCAATGCGGTCGCAAATAGGAAGGGAACACCCCTTCCTATTTGCAAGTCGCAGCCTCAAATTGCGAGTCGGTACCAACTCGCAATTTGAGGTTGTGCATCGCGTTAGGCCTTTTGCGCGTCGCAAACTGCATTTTTCGCAGTTTGCGACGCGCAAAATGCTTCCTACATCTGGCCCTAAGCTCCCAAAACAGAGCTCTCAAATTCTGGCTAGCCCTTCTGCATCTGCCTGAATATGTGTTGCGAGAGACAGAATGTGGCGGGGGCTATTGGAGTCGATGGCGGGACAATGCAAGAGGGAAACAGACAATAGATATTGGTCCTGGCTGGAGGAGAGCCACACCACGGGTGCTGCATGGTGGAGACTTGCAGAGGCCAGGCTCTGCATGTGGGCCCGGCCTTGCTAACATGCCTGATCACCAAAGTCGAAATTTGAATGCTCGTTGTGGAGCCAGGCTGGGTTGGCGGTGATTTGCATGCCTGTGGCCACAGCCCCCCTTTTCCTGTTCTTGCAGCACCTAGGCAATCCTGGGCACCTAGTCGGCATCCCAGTGCCCTAAGAATGTGGCCAGTGGAAGGGCTAATAAAAGAGACCGGGGGAGCACCAGCCCCCAGCAGAAACTTGAGTGCCACAGAGGAGGAGGACTCTGAATGGCAGCCTCAGCCCTGATTATCATTGGAGTGATCCTTGTGGCTTCAGACTGCACATTGATGCTCTGGTGATGTGGATGGACTGCTGCGTTAAGATCTGAGTGAGATGGTCCATGGGAATATAGGCCCCCACTGTAAACTTTGAGATCCTACCCAGGCCACGTTCATTGGAGTCCTTTAGATTTTTAACTTCCCAGCAGTGAGAGAGAGAAACAGGGATGAGGGACTTAATGGAGCCCAATTGACTGCAAGCTCATCTTCTTTAGACACCTATGTCTGGCAGCTGGAGGACCCCAGGAGCAACAGACTTGCCAATGAAACCCATCCACTCTCTGACAAGTGACCCTAGCAAAGGCCCCACTCTCCTTTCTTGACCCCTAGATAAGTGCATAGGCTAACCCCAAGTTTGACTTAATGACTTGAGCTGGAGGAAGGTGAGAAGAAGCTACAAACAGCCTGGGGGTTTAGACCCTTTGGGTTGTGGTGGTAGAAGTACATTGGGTCTGATAGACTCATAAAGCACCTCTGCTAGCCTCCCATGATGAATTGTTTATCTATGTAAAAGGGCCAATGGTGCTCCCATTTGTGGGTCCAGACAGCTCATGCTGTACTACTACCGCAGCATCCTTTGTGTTTGGAAGGTGGTTACAAATGGGTCTCGACCCTTTTCCTCCTTGTCCCAACACACCATCTGGACACCCTTATTCCTCAAACTGGAATACTACCCTGGCTCTCAAATCATTTAACCTTGTGAAGAAGGAGACTGTAGCCCTTAGATGTCCTTGGTTCACTCAGAGGCCTGATTTGCTACCTCCCTCAAAACTGTACAACTGGCCAATTGATGCACTGGGGCCCCCTGGGCTGCCTGCTCAGCAGGGCTACTTGTGCTGTCACCACAAACCTATCACATCCTGCAGTCGTCTGAGGTGATCTTCAGAAACTTGGAACTCAAACTGTGACCCTGACGTCATTTTAAAAGATACTGCCTGATGTGAGTTTGGATGATCCTTCACAAAATGGGCAGGATGAATTTAACCTGGACCAGAGCCTACTCAGTGAGGCAGAGGCATAATCTACAAACTGCAGATTTTTCAGCAATCGAACCAGACAAGTTATACAAAATTCTGAATGCCATGGAGACACCCTGGGCTTCCCTTGAAGCAAAGTTGGATGTTATTGCCATCGACATCAGCTTATTACACAATGACCACAAGAAAATTGGTACTCGATACTCAATCAGAAAAAACTCTACAGAAGTTTCAATACAAGACTTCAGACCTGCAGTAACAAGTTTGAAATTTGATAGAGAGAGTGAGTTATCACAAGGGCAGAGCAGATAAGGCAGAAGGGGTTTCCAGATGCAGGTTGGTATGTCTGAGGACTCTGAAGGGCAAGAAATGGTGGCATTTCTAGAGACCTGGGTTAAAAGCAATGTGGCACCCCACATTGAGATGTCCATTGTGTTCCAGCCTGCCGACCTCCTGCTAGTGCCCTGCAAGATTGGTATTCAGCAACTTCTGCATTTTAAGTTGAAAATCTGAGGGCTGTGTAAAAGGCGGGACTTCTTGAGAGACAACCACCAGCTTCTCATTTTCCTCAAATACACACTACTGGTTCAGCACCAAAAAACATCCTTTCTGTTAGTCAAAAGGAAATTTAAAGAGATGAGCTTGAAAGGGTATCTCCTGTTTCCTGGAAATCCTAAAGTTATGTCAGTAAAGAAAATGTTCTTTTTTTAGTGTCTGAGGATACCTGGGACTTGGCTGAGAGCCACAGAACCTCATCACAGGTGGACAACTACCACAAATGATTATACAGTGATGTAGACATCCCAGGGGAGTGGGGATCTGGAGCACCACTGATCCCACTGGTGGTTCCCTCGCAAGAGAAAGCCCACAACAGCATATTTTCCATGTTAGCAGCCACCACCACCTTTTGTCACCCTCCTACTGTGGTTACTATCACCTCCTCTGAAAATGACAACATCTCCTTGCTCCTCACCCTTCGCCAGGAGCTGGAGTTCCCTGGGATGGTGAGTCCTAAGCAGACAATCTCCTGTGAGGATGGCTGGAACCCTAGTAGATCTTTGAGTGCCTCACTTGAACATATACGATTCTGCCTCCACACTTACCATTGCCCTGAAGCCTGAGACCACTTCCTCTCCTTTTAATATGGTTGTATGGCTGAAGGTGCAAATGTTCTTGTCCCCCTTGGAGGCCCCCACACCTGCTGTTAGAAATGGGGTCTTGGTTGGCAGTCAGGTTACCCCCTGTCCACGCAAGGACCCTCACTCTAGTCAGTGTAAACGAGAATCACCCTCAGCTAACCCCTGCTCTCCCACTTGGTAGCTTGGCACGAGCAGGCAGGCTTAACTTCAGAGTCTAGGTATAAAGTATTTGTACCAACACACAGAGTAACTCAGTGAAAACACTACATAATGACACAACACAGGTTTAGAAAAATAGGAAATATTTATCGAAACAAAACAAGACCAAAATGACAAAAATCCAATATACACAAGTCAAGTTATTAATTTTACAAGCAAAAGAGTCTTAAATCCTTTTGTCAACAGTAAAAACAATATTAGCATTGAAAAGTAACTGGGTAGCATCAAAATAACACGCACGGACGAGTGTGCATCGAAAAAGGTTAGCGATGCGTCGATTTCTCACCCGTAAATGCGTCTTTTCTCCTTCTCTGGTCGGGCCGATGTGAGTCATTTTTACTCTCAGCAGGAGAACGATGCGTCGATCCGGGCAAGCCCTTGGGTCCGGGCAGGCGTTGAGTCATTTTTCCAACCCCAGCAAGGTTTGCGTTGAAAATCTTGCCGCACATTATCAGCAAAACAGCGTTGTATGGGTTGTGATGTTACCAGCCTCCGTTAGCGGTGTGGTGCGTCGTTTCTCCAGCCGCGTGCATCAATCTTCCAGCTGCGCTGCAGGCAGAGTGTTGATTTCATCTGCGAAGCCGGTGGCGCACCGTTTCTTCAGCCGCATCTCAGAGGTTGCATCGGAAATTTCCCTGCACGGCGGCCTGTGCGTGGATTTTCAATCTCAGTCTGCCAGCTTCACCTGTCAAGGCCCCAGGAACTGGATAGGGCACCACTTGGCAGGGCAGGAGCCTCAGCAGAGAGTCCAGGTGCTGGAAGGGGAAGTCTTTGATGGCCCTGAGACTTCAACAATAAAAGGCAAGCTCAGGACAACCTCTCGAAGATTTCTTCACAAGCAGGAATGCACAAGAAAGTCCAGTCTTTGTCCCCTTTCACCAGGCAGAAGCAGCAATTGCAGGATAGCTCCACAAAGCACAGCCACATGCAGGGCAGCACTTCTCCTCAGCTCTTCGGCTCTTCTCCAGGCTGAGGATCCTCTTGTAGTCTAGAAGTGATATAAAGTCTGTGGTTTTGGGTGCCCTTCTTATACCCATTTTGGCCTTTGAAGTAGGCTTACTTCAAAGGAAAGTCTCTCTTGTTTGTGAAATCCTGCCTTGCCCAGGCCAGGCCCCAGACACACACCAGGGGGTTGGAGACAGCATTGTGTGAGGTCAGGCACAGCCCTTTTAGGTGTGAGTGACCACTGCTCCCCTCCCTCCTAGCACAGATAGCTCATCAGGATATGCAGGCTACACCCAAGCTCCCTTTGTGTCACTGTCTAGAGAGAGGTGCAACCAGCCCAACTGTCAAACTGACCCAGGCAGGGAATCCACAAACAGGCAGAGTCACGGAATGGTTTAAGCAATAAAATGCTCACTTTCTAGAAGTGGCATTTTCAAACACACAGTCTTAAAATTAACTTTACTAAAATATGTATTTTTATATTGTGAGCTCAGCGACCCCAAACTCCACATGTCTAGTCGCTCCCAAAGGGAATCTACGCTTTAATCATATTTAAAGGCAGTCCCCATGTTAATCTATGAGAGGGATAAGTCTTGCAACAGTGAAAACCGAATTTGGCAGTATTTCGCTGTTAGGACATATAAAACACAATAGTATATGTCCTACCTCAAAATACACTGCACCCTACCCATGGGGTAGGGTGCCTACCTTAAGGGTGTCTTACATGTAAGAAAAGGGAAGGTTTAGGCCTGGCAAGTGGGTACACTTGCCAAGTCGAATTGGCACTTTAGAACTGCACACACAGACACTACAGTGGCGGCTCTGAGCCATGTTTACAGGGCTACTAATGTGGGTGGCATAACCAGTGCTGCAGGCCCACTAGGAGCATTTGATTTACATGCCCTGGGCACCTCGAGTGCACTGTACTAGGGACTTACCAGTAAATCAAATATGCCAATCATGGAAATCCAATCAACAATACAATTTACACAGACAGCATATACACTTTACCACTGTTTAGCAGTGGTTAAGTGCTCAGAGTTCTAAAGCCAACAACAACAGGTCAGAAAAAAAGGGGGCAGGAGGCAAAAAGATTGGGGATGACCCTGCATAAGGGAAAAAGTCCAACACCTGCCATTACAGTACTATCATCTGACATATCTTGAATATCCTCAACACCAAGATGGACTGCCCCGAATGGGACTCATTGGCCTCAGGGCACCTTAAGTCAGAGATCTTGGGATGACCCTCCTCAGTCTGAGACTAGCCGCTCAACACACCCCACACAATGCTTATTGGTTTCTCTGAGCCTTTGGATGGTTGGCTGTTTGCTTCCTATCCATAGCATTTTCATTGTTGATTCCCAATTATAGGTTATTTTGCTTTAAAGTGGTGTAGGCTGGAGTGCAATATATGTAGACTTCTTTGAGGAGCACATGTAATTGCTTGTCAAAGGCAGGGAGGTCAGGGTTGTCTTGAAAGCAGCAAAACTATAGATTAATATTGATCTCATTGCATATTCAAAGGGTTTCTCTGTATTTACATGGAACATTAGGGGATGCACACCATGACAAAATGGTACAAAATACACTGTTTCCTCAAGTAAAGAAGAATCCGGATGGCTTTGCTATAGGAGTCTTACAATATCTTTAATTGAGGAGATGGCAAGGTCAGTCCTTTACCGCCAACTTCTTTGTCTTTGGCAGACGGGCCCTATCATGTCTCAAAGCAGGAATATCATTAGAGGTAGGTATGGTCATAAAATACAGAAAAGATACTTTGTTTCAGCCAAGACTAAGTTAGATGACAACCCGCTTGTTGTTTGTAGTATTTATGCCCCAAACTCAGAGCAACACAGTTTGCTCCACCTGTTGTCCAGTCAGTTAGGGAAATGGGCACATATCCCACGGATATTGGGGGCAACTTTAATAGTGTCCTGGGCACACAATAGACAAATCTCATTAACCCCTCCAACACACCCAAATTATTCAGAATGGGAAGACATTGTTTCTTTAGCTTCAACAATGGCCCTTAAAAGAAGTTTAGCACCTCTATAATCCTAAAGTTAGACTCTACTCATCATGCTCCCCAACACATGATTTATACATGCAACTAGATAGAACTCTTTGCCCCACCACATTGTCCACTGATATCCTCTCCTACTATTTAAGTAGGGAGATATGTAATCATAATTTCCTGATGGTGCAGCTAGATTGGGGCAGGGCCCTTATGTACATTTCCACCTGGTGACCCAGGAGGGCCCTTAGAGGCCAGATACAAGAATTATTTGAGAGGAATGATGGTGCAGCCTCCTCCCGAACAGTTAATGGGAAGACATTCAAATTAGTTATCCGCAGCTACTGTATACATGCAAGCTCTAGAAAGAAACTTGACCGAATAGGAGGAGTCCGATATTAGGATCGAAAGGCAACTAGGGGACAATCCAGCTCTGTGAGAGTCACTGATTAAACAAATGAAGAAGAAACAACCCTAGTAGAAAAGTTCAGCTGTATGGACTATGCTGCCTACGCTGCTTACACTCAGTCAAAGACGGATAGATTTGGTAAGATGGTTGTGTGAAGTGTGAACAATGAAACCAGACATTTGGTGGGAAGGGTGGCCCTTGAATACTCCAAACTACCAAATCTTGGGACTTTTTACTAATTCTACTGTGGGCTCTATGAGGCTAGGTTCAAATTACCTGAATTGATGAGGGAAGCTTCCTCAAAGAGCTCGCACTGTCCAAAGTGCCCCCAAAACTGTGAGATGAAATAGATGGCCCCTTGGCAGTTCAAGGCATTAGAGAAGCTATATAGGAGCTGTTGTCCATCAAAACCCTGGTCACTGGTTGGTTTCCAATAGAGTTTTATTAGGTTTATGAGGAAACCCTCACACCCAAACTGGCCCTCATGTACGAGATGGCAATAACTAAGGGAAGGTTATTCCCAACCCTTTGGGAAGCCTCATTGGTCTCTGTGCCTAAACCTGGGCATCCATCCATGGATGTGCACTCATAAATACCCACTGCTATATTAAATTCTGACTGCAAAATCCTTAGTAAAAGTCTTGCTCTCTGCCTGCATTGCACAATCCTGCTTATGATTCATGCAGCCCAAACTCGGGACAGCCCAAAAAATGTGTAGATTGTACAAAATGATGGAGGCGGGCCTGTCAATGAGTTACCTTGCTGCCTGTCTGATGCCCAACCTAGAAAAGGTGTTTAATTTACAGGCATGAGAACACCTCTTCAAGCTCCTGGCCAAACTCCCGGTTTTGGAATTGCACTCTGCGGTTGATCAGACAACTCTCACTGATCCCATAAGTCGGGCCCAGCTGAGTAAGGTCATATCGGTGGGCAGGGTGACCAGGCAAGAGTCCCCACCTCCCCTCCCCATTTTGCACTAAGTATGGGGTCTCTGGTCACACAGTTGCGACTGGAGGAGGTGGAATGGCTTATCAGACTAGCTGACACAACTCATACGATATTGCTCAATGCGGGCAATGTCTTGCTCTACATTACAGGTTTAGGAGTGACCATTTTAGCATCTCCTGAACCCTTGGTGAGATCACAGCAGGATATTACTCTTTGCCAACTGGCAGACATCTTGTCTGTTCCCATTATGTTCTAATGCACTTTATATAATCCTAGATCTGGGGGTGGCCCTGTCAGCTGGGAAAATTCCTTTTTCCGATACTTTAGTATGTACCAGTACAACCAGGATCTTCAAGATGGCAATCTTAACAGGACAGTGAAAGCCCTTAATGCTCAAGCGGGGTTTTGGAGGACACTTCCTCCCTCAATCATGGGGCTCATCACCCTATTTAAGATACTAATGCTGCCTTGCTTCTTTACCTGGCAGTTCTGAGAAATTGACACACTTCTTGAGGAACGTATCAGGCATGCTTGCCATTGTAGGGCTGCCCTGGCTAACTTACATCTTCTGGATGACGAGGGTGGGTTGGGGGTGCCCAGTTTTCAACATTACTACTTCGAGGCACACCTTCAATGGCTCACCCATTGGCTGTCGGGTTTCGCACTTGAAGAGACCTGTACGGTTGGTCAACCCATGTGCCATGAAGAAATATGTGAATTGAGGCTCCTGGGCGTTAAACCGAGGTGTGATCACCCTCTTTTAGTATACAGTGCAGTGATGCCTCACTAGATGTTTGCTAATAATAACCATGTTACCCCTCCTTAACATGGTAGTATGCATTACTGTGCACGATCTACTACACTAGGAGACGGTCGGCATTACAACTCTAGATGACCTCTTTCAAAAGGACCAACTTTTATTAGTTCTGATACTTAGAGATCAATTTGCTTTACAGGGAGGATGATTCTTCATGCCTGGTCTACTGCACCACATCCTTTGAGTCATTTGATCTATTGTTGATACCGATCCTGAAGCTTATTCCCTTGTACAAACACTTTATGTGATGGGTAGCAGTAGGAATTGTATTTGCTGGATATATAAGGCTCTACAGGGCCACACCTAAGTTTTTCTAATGCCCCTAAGAGCCACAGGAGAACTTGAGCTTGGAAGGTCAGTTTATGCCCCTACATTCAGCTCATGCACATAGCCTCTTGCATAATGCCAAATTTAAATTAATACAGTTTAATATTTTGAAGGGCATACCTTTCCACTGTGAAAATGATGACTGTGGTGCTTTGTCAGCAGATTTCTGCCACATGTTATGGGACTGCCCATCCCAGGTGACATATTGGCCAGAAGTAACAAAACAACTGGTGAACAGTACTGGATTGGCTATCCTAAACTCTTGGAAAGCTTGTGCTTCGGGAGTACATAGGAAGCCTAAGAAAAATTAGGTAGAGGCCGGATTCCTAGACACTGAGCTAGTAACAGCTGAGCCAGCAGTCATCATGAGATGGAAGGTCACGCTCACCCATCTGGTCACTGCCTAGTTCCTGGCCACTATGAAGTGGGAGCAGGCAGCAAGCAAGGCTTGCACAGGGAAGAGGCCGGCGGCCTATGAAAACACCTGACTGCTAAAAAGGGGATACATTTTGACTCACGTCAGACGAGGCACCCCGAAAAATAATCTGCTGCCATGGGTCCCATTCGACTGTTATGATCAGCAGCCTAACCAGGTGATCATCCATGGCTAAAGAACCCTGAACAACGACGGAGACTTGTCTCTCCTCTCGTATTCATGAGGGCTCTCTTTCTCACAGTGGAGCAACAATCTTCGCACCCTCTCCCCTCTCACTAGCTTGGGAGAACTCAACCAGACTCAGACTCCCCCGCCTTCATCTCCAACAAAAACATCTGATGCCTCCCATGCTACTGACACCCCTCACAAAGCATGATTAACTATTTCACCTTCCTTCAGTTCTGTTTATTTGTTGTATATTGTTTGTTTATTTTTGGTATATATTATTTTTGGACCAGATGGTTTTGCTGTCTTTTACATGGCACGCCTTCACTTCTGATGTCCATAGCCAATCTAGATCGTAGCCATTTCTCCATGCTCCTTACTTGCCCAGAATCATTTATCCCACTGATGCATAAGCCATACATAGAAATGTTATATGCAAATGCTCTGCTTTACCTTTTCATATGTTAGTTTATTTGTCAATGTAAAATTGCAAGAAAGATGATTTTAAAAACATTCTAGCGGGCCAACTCAAGCAGTGCTGCCTTCCTTCCTTCCTTGGTCAGCAAATGTGTTACTATTAAAGAGGCTTCTAGAGTGCTTAGCAACGACAAGGTATGTTCACTACCACATCAGATTATAATGCAGTGGTTCTTTCGTTCAGCATTTACTTTCTAAATGATAGTGGCTGTTCAATAAATAAAACAAAAAGACGAGGCCTCAAGATTTGAAGCATCGGACTAGCATTTTCAAATGGCTCCTAAAATATCTCCTCTGAAGAGCACTACGTGCCATTTCCAATTGGTTGCAATCCCTTATCGGAGCATGGACCGTTGCCGAGGGGCCCTTACTAATATCATGAAATCAGCCTGAAAGCAAAATAATGAATGTGAGCTCGCCTGCTGTCCCTGTCATCGCAAGCCTTTGAACCCATGGGCGGCTTTCTCATTTTAATTATGGCCGCTCGTGCTGTCAGTTCCTGTTTGCTAATCATGGGAGTAACAGTCAGCGGCAGCATGGGTGAGGCGTACAATTCCTCAAATGGAGAGATTGCACAGGCCTCGCATTGGTCAGAAATATTAGTAAAGGATTTGTTCATTTAGTTGCAGTCCATGCAGAATTCATATCCACCCCAGCTATGTGCGCTGATCAGAAAGTTTTTTTTTTTTTTTTCTATGTATACCCTGAAGATATATATTGAATTTAAGGAGGGTACTTGGCTGTACGAAGGAGCTCACATCCTGAAAGATTAAGCACTGGTTGCAAAAATATTGGGCCTGATTCACAAAGATTTTGCTGTGACTTACTCTTGTAGTACTCCTGATTACCAGGAGAATTCCACAATTCTTTCAAAAGCTGTGAAATTCTATTTTACAGCAGAAAACATCTACAAATACATTTTCAGCTACAACTAGGGGTGCTGGGCATATTTTATGAGCACTGGTGCTGAAACAGTCCATTTATGGCTTGAGTATAAATGGGCAATAACAATTTATGAGGTCGGGAGTTGGGAGGATCCACTACCACAGTCCACTTAGGCCCATATTTACAAGTGGCCTGCGCTGCCGGTGCATCACCTTTTGTGATGCACCGGAGGCGCAGGCGCACATCCATATCTATAAGGCCGCACAAAGCCACTTTGCGTGGCTTTATATGACCTTGTAGATATGGAGTAAGGCAACGCAGTGCAAGTCGCTGCGTTGCCTTACTTTGCATCAAGGAGGTGTTTCCATGGGTTTTGTGTGGGTGTTTCCACGCAACATCCATGGATTTTGATGCATTTCCAGAGTAATAAGGTTTTGTAAACCTGGACATGCCTCACAAGCGTGACACGACGGTGAAAAATATCTTTATTTCGCCCTGTTTATTCCTCTTTCTATGTGTGCTGCACACATGGGAGGAAATCGCCTACAGTGATTGTTTTTGTGCAGGAAGGTACTCCTTCCTCAACAAAAACAATCACCCTCACAGCGCAGGCACCTTTGCACCATGGTGCAAGGAAGTTCTTCATTTGTAAATAAAAACATCCTGTGCCCAAAGTTCTCTTCTTAAACACGCGTCTGCTGCATTTAAATGTGTGAGCACAGAATACCTAGTAATCCTAAAAACACTTCGGGCCTCTTTAATCCATTTACAGCCACCCCCTGCATCTTCAGCTCACTCTTGCAGCTTTCTGCTTTCTCTCTTTGCGACGCTTTTTAGTTTTTTTTCTCTTCCTCTGTCTTTCCGATATGTTTCTTTTGCTCGCAGTAAATGCTCGAGGCAGAAAAATAAGTGAGGGCCCTCAACAATAGGTGCTGGTGCCCCGCCCTAGAAACCACAGGCTCAAATTAAGCACTGGTGCAAGGGTGCCTGAGTTGGAGCATGGCAGTAATTTATGCACCAGCGCAAAGGGAGAGGACCGAAATGAGCCGTGTTTTGTAGATACGGCGCATTTTTGCCCTTTCCCGACGGCGCAGGGCGGCGCAGCAAGGCATGGGCCTTGTAAATATGGCCCTTAGTTTGCGGTCCACTATCATTTTCTATAGCTGAGAACTTCACCGAATACTTCACACCTCCGCGGAACAGTAGAAAGGCAAACCAGCTTTCTTTGCAAGCGGAAATCGATCGCACGTCCCTTTCTGTCAAATAAACGGCGAGCATAGACCGCAGACAGTGAAACATGGATGGATAAGAACACGCTGCGTCGCAAACGAGAGCCACACGCATTATTATGTGAAAAACAAAAACGCTGCGGCGGCGGACATCTGTTTCTTGCAATCCACACATACATCCAGACGCAGGACGAGGCCCTGTTCTTTACATTTCTTACATAAACAGGTTGGGCTTTTTGGGCACTTACCTCCCCACCTTGAACATCTCGTGGATTTCCCGCTCGTGCCCGTGGTCCCTGCATTCGGCGGGCAGCGCGAACCCCCACAGCAGGAGGAAAAATTCAAGCTGGACGCTACTGACAGTCCGCATGGTACCTTGGGTTAAAAAGTCCGGAAATAGTCCACACTGGAGGCACCAAAAGGAGGGTCTCGTCCTCGTTTCAGGACATGGTCGGCCAGCTCGTTATTACGATGTTTACTCATACAAAAAATCATCGCGCAGTATTTAATCCGGGCTGCCGGGAAAGCAATTTCTGCTAAAGCTATAAATCCTCCCGCGTCAGATGGCAGGGATTTTGAGACAGTGGGGAAGGCGCATCTCCACAGACACAATTCACTTTGTTTGAACGGGCTATTGTGGAAGAGGCTTCTTGCATGAGGTGGCAGCCCGGGGCCAACATTTTAGAAAGTCGCTGCTTTCAAGGAAAATGAGGAAAAAACTGAGCATCCATGGCATGATTATATACGGGTCATGTGCACAGGCGGAACATGTTCTAGGAATCTAGGTGTTTCGCTGCTCAGTAAAGGAGGAGCTGCATACCACTCTTGTGTCTAAATCTCAGTGAGGACTCAAAGAGATGTGGTACTGGGCTATCCGTTCACTCCAACCACCATAAGTACCACATCCCTCAGGCCTGCTAGCTAGGACATCCGATTACCACACAATGCAATACAATGTGCAAATATGCTTTCAATGTCACATGCCCCCAAAACACACACACACGCACACACGCTCACACGCTCACACACACAACCTCTCGCTTTCTAAGAAGAAACACTTGTGCCTCTGTAGCTAGTTTCGCCCCAAAATCAGGAGGATAAATCATTTTTGGGTTTCTGACAACTTTGGGCGACCACTTGACCAATTTTAGCCAAACTTTGGAGAAACATGCTATAACAATCTCCCCTGTCAACAGAAACATGAAGTCGATGTAAAAAATGAAGTATTCGCATGGATGCATTTTCTAATGATCCCAAGCAGCACAGCTGAAAAAATGAAAAATGTATATGGTTGAGCCATCTGACCCAGGAAGGCGGTGGCTATGGAAAGTAGTGTGCATGGTCTATAGGGATAGTCAAAGAATCTAGGAAGCTTGTGACTCTCAGAGGTCTCCATGAATCAACATGAGAACCCTGTAGAAAATGATAAAGGGCAGACCACGAAAAGCTGCACAATGTAGAGGGCTATTGGAAAAGGGCTACACACTGTGAGTAATGCCACTAACAGAGTGCACAGCCACATACTCCAAACTTTCTGTCACCAGAATAAAAACATACTGCAAATGTCCCTTAGACTGGACCCTTTTGTGCTGGGCTTGAACACTCTGCTGCTCTCCCTGCATTAGGTTTAGAATTTAGACATGTATCGTGCAGTGCTTAATTTGTGCTTGTTGTTTCCGGTGCTGAGAACCGACACTTATTTCTTAGAGCCGGGGCTTATTCTTCCTCAAGCATGTGCTGCGAGCAAAAGACATATATGGGAAAGACGGAGGAAGGGAAAAACGAAAAAGCGTCATAAAGGGAGAAAGTAGAAAGCTAAATTAAATTAATTAATTGCATTTAAATGTGTGACTGTTGCAATTAAATGTGTGAACAAGGAATACTGAGGCGGCGTAATCCTGAAGCCATCTCGGGCATCTTCAATCCACATCAAGCCACTCCCTCCCCCTTTAATTGCAACAGTCACACATTTAAATGCAATTAATTAATTTAATTGTGTTTCAGAGGCCGACTTTGGGCACCGGCACCTTTTTATTTACAAATTAAGCACTGGTATCGTGTAACTCCTCTGAAGCAATGTCAAATGCACCGGTGCTCTGTACTTCGCCTAAATGCTGTGAAGGTGATTTCTAATTGTAAATCAGACCGCTGTATGCAGCCAAATATGCTACATTCCCATTGCCTCCTAGCTGTGCTAACCTTCCAAGACATTGGTAGCTAAACAGGGTATCACAGTATCCACCTGCACATTCCTATTCTTTCCTTCCCTAACAAATGCTTCCTCCCATCCATCAATCCCTATCCATCCATCCACATAGAAAGGGACAGGGAAAAGCAAGCAGAGAGGATAGAAGAGGGGTGATAGGGAAGGAGTTGAGAGATGAGTGATAAGGAAAGAGGGAAGACGAGGAGATGGGAGAGGAGAAGTAATAGGGAAGGAGGATATGCTAGGGAAGCAGATGAGTTGGGAGAGGAAGGGATGGAAGGTAAGGAGATGGGAGAAGAGGAGGGATAGGGAAGGAGGGAATTGGAGAAGAGAAGAGAAGAGAAGAGAAGAGAAGAGAAGAGAAGAGAAGAGAAGAGAAGAGAAGAGAAGAGAAGAGAAGAGAAAGGTCATTGAATTGAGAAGGGTGAAAAAGAGCAGTTGTGGAAGTGTATACAAAGAAATGGGTGGGTTGGAAAGGTGAAGGTGAGAAGGGTTTAACTTGGAAAGGACATAAAGGAAAACGAAAAGGAGAGTGCACAATAGGAAAAAAGAGGACGGAAGTGGATGGAAAGGAAGATGAAATAGGAAAGGGGAGTAGGAAGGAAGAAAAGAATGAGAAACGATCGGGAGGTTAAAGGGGTACTTAAGGGGAGGTAAGAGGCATGGAGTGAAAAGACAGGGTAAGGGAAGTGCTGGGTATGAAAGGGAATGTACAACTGCTGGGAGGAGAGGGTATCGGAAGGAAAGGGTGCAGGGAATGGGATGGAAGTAGAGACTCACGGCGAGGGAGATAGGGAAGGAAATCAAACTCGAAAGAATGGGAGGGGTGGGGGATGAATTGAAGCGTAGGGGAAGAGTAGAGGCATGTGAAGAAAGGAGAGGAGCAGCTCTTAATTTATGCTTGTTGTTTCCGGTGCTGAGCACCGGTCCTTATTTTTGAGGGCCGGGGCTTATTCTTCTGCCTTAAGCATTTGCTGCGAGCAAAAGACACATATGGGAAAGGCGGAAGAAAGAAAAACTAAAAAACGTCATAAAGGGAGATAGTAGAAAGTTGCAGGATGAGCTGAAGGGGCAGGGGTGGCCGTAAATGGATTGAAGAGGCCCGAGATGGCTTCAGGATTACGCTGCCTCAGTATTCAGTGCTTGCAGATTTAATTACAGCAGCCTCGTGTTTGAGAGAAGGGCTTTGAGCACCGGCACCTCTATTTACAAATTAAGCACTGAAGAATGGAGGTCAGAGAAGGGGTGTGGTTGGAGAAGGAAAGGAAGTGGTTGAACGTGGACAGGAGGTAATAAATAGTTAAGGATAGAAAAGAAGGGTTTGGTTCAGAAATGTGAAATATGACGTTGGGAATGGAAGCATGGGGTTGGAGGGGCCAGGGGCAGGGCCACTGAAATTATGCAATTGTGTGGCCCGAGCTATTTTCGCATAATTATAGCTACTCCACATTTGCAACATAATCCATCATCTGCTGCATAAAGTGCAATTGTTTCTAAGTCAAACGGTTCAAAAGCTACTAACAATGCGGGTACACGTTGCTTCGCAGTGGAAGGCCCTCTGCGAAGTTGAACTGGTCACCTTTCTGTTGTTTATTGCTATATTGTTAATCACTCACCTTTGGCGCTGGGACCCACCGCGGGTCCCTTACTCGTTGGAGCCTGCTGTGCTCTTGCAGCTTTGGGAACCCCTGGCCCCAGCTCCAGCCGCCAGCAATGGTCCTTCCTGTCCAGTGTATTGAGCGCAATGCTGTAGGTGCCTGGTTACCAGCCTTTTATTCCAAGAACACGTCACAATGGAGACTTTCAAACACGTCATCATGCGTCACCACCTTGTGAGTGAGGCCATGTGTATCAGATTAACAGGGAGAGCAGGCAGCAGGTAGCATCATATTCTCAAGAAAATTCAAATATTTAGTTACAAAAATGATGCTGTTGAGATAAAGAAAAACTGTTCATTCCTACTCTACACCGTACACCAACAAGCCTCTCCTGTGGACTTACCTTGGGCCTCATGATTTCAAATTGAAGCGTCTGTGACATCATCAGTGTCCCATTCACAGAATTTTGCTTCTCAGGCTACTGTGAATGCAGAGGCCTTTCATTTACATTTTAGAATGTGGGGTCTCCTTTGTTTCAAATAAACGATAATGTCACCATAAGGCTCATTTTCACACCCTACCTGCGTTTCTTCGAAGTACATGTTAAACGAATTTTACGGGGACACAGCTTCATTATGTGCCTGATATGCTCCTCCGCTCTCACCTCTTTCGAGAAGTGTAAACATCACTATGGGAACGATAACTGTAAATGTTCTGCAGTGGTGATTGGTAATCCAGTGAAGAGAAGGAGGAGTCTTTAAGCCTGACCTCTGGAGGCCTGCAGTTCGAACGCCTTGCAGTGCTGGTTGACGCATCCATCGTCCCTTTCGCTTCCCTAGAAGTGGCGTCTGTGGTTTGACACGGACCTCCCGATGAGGTCTGCTCTGGGACTAGTTTCCTTTGGCGCTGCACTCCAGTGGCTTGTCTGCTGTGGCTCCCGTCGGTCTGATGCTTCTATGTACCCGCAGTAACTGGGTTCCCTTTCATCAAGGCTGGCTGCAGATGAGGAGTTCCTTCACCTTCCGCCCCCACCCCACTTGTTTAAATAAAAATATGAAGTAATGGGGATCTACATTCTAGTTTTTTAATTAAAAGGATCTGCGGAGCTACTGCATATATTTAGGGAACAACCAAAGAAGACTTCAATGTTGTAAATCTGTATCTTCATGTGAAAGTGATTCATATCAGTTTTTTTTTTTTTTTAACAAAATCTTAACTTTCTTTCCCATACTTTTCACAACTTTTCAGTGTAGCGCCTACCCTCACTTTTGTGTGCGCTACACAGCATAGGTGCAGTATGAAGCGCCTCCTTTTTAGGGTCCTAACACGCAGACGGATTGGACACCTCTGCTCTCCACTGTTTGTTCTGTTTTTAGTGGTTTCACAACATTCTGTGGTCGCTGTATATGTGGGGTGAACGTGTCTCCCTATATAGGAATTTATTTGAGTATTTCACTCCCTGTTCTTTTTGCTGCGGCATCTTTCTTTTTCTTTAATACCTGGTGCCTGGGCCAGTAATGCCACCCAAACCATAACCTGCAGTTCATGCCAAGAGATGGACAGCGCATGACTGCGTCAAAACATCAAAGGTACCAAAGTATTGCTTGTAAATGCACGTACGCTGAAACACACAGGTTATCTCCATGTATGGATTCAGTAGAGAGCGTATTTTTCATTATTTGTGAAGACAATGCGTCATGTTCTCATGCTGTAACAACACAATGATACACACGAGGAAGTTCTTAGATATTTTTTGTCACTAATAAACATTTCTGTAGCTGGCACTTGTTTTTGTTACCAAACCCCTCGCATCCTTGATTGCCATATATATGCGTTTTGCAAAAAGTGAAATATTGCTGATAAAGTATTTCCCTTACACTGTTCTGTGCTTTATGCGAGCTGCAATGTTATTTCTCTTCCACCCCACGGTATTCAGTCCTTGCTTGTATTTGGGTCCTTGGAATCCATGACAGTGGAGACGTTATCAAGGGAAACTCGTAATGCACTCCTACAGGCCCAGGACCTGAGGTGTCTTTTTTAAGTGCTTCTATCTTGTTTTCTCTCTGAAGCTCTAAACCCGGGGCGTATTTACTACTTTTTTTAGCAGGGCGGCGCATTCCTTTCATCTTCCCCTGTGCTGCTGCACAATTGGCTGCCTAGCGCAGGCCCCCTTGCACCACGATGCAAGGGTGTCTTTGTTGTTGGATTGGTTTATTTTGTGCAAGAAGAAACACCTTCCTGCACAAAAACAATCAAAGGAGGAGTTTTCCTCATTCTATGAGTGCTGCAGAATGAAAAAAGGAGGAGAACTAAAGTTATTTCTCCTCGTTACGCCTCCCCTGGGGAGACACAGGCTTTTGTTGCATTCCCAGGTTGACAAATCCTTGTAAATCTTGGCGTCCATCAAAATCTATGGATGCCGCCTGGGAACACCCACCACAACACCCATGGTGCTGCATTGCTTTACTCCATAGCTACAATGCCAAGAAAAGCCACGCAAAGTGTGTCTGTATCCTGCGCCACCGGTGCATCACAAAAAGTGGGGCAAAGGTGGCGCAAGCTGCTTGTCAATACCCAGGCCTAGTGTTAACGCAGTCAACCTTCACCTACAAACGGATCTGGTCAGTGGTGCCAAGTACCCAAATGACAGGCACATAACAAGTTTTGCATACGGAGGGGCATATTTACAAGCCCCTTTGCACTGCTGGAATGTCACTTTTAGTGAGAGTCCATCGGTGCACACTGCAGGGTCATATTTAGAAGACCACGGAAACCCACCCTGTCTGGCTTTTCATGGCCTTGTAAATATGGAGAGTCAACGCAGGCCAAGCTGCTGTGTTGACTCACCCTGTGACAGGGATGCGTGCCATGGGTGTTACGGTGGGTGTTTCCACATAACACCCATGGCATTTGGCACATTCCCAGATTTACTAGATCTTGTAAACCTGGGAATGCGTCAAAAGCCTATGCCTTCCCAGGGGAGCAAGGGGGGTGCAACAAGGACAAATACCTTAATTTTTCCTTTTTGTGTGTGTGCTGTATCGTGCAGCACACAGAGAGGAAAATGCCTCTCATGATTGTTTTTGTGCAGGTAGGTGTCCCTTCTCCCTGCACAAACCAATCATCCCGGCAATGCAGACACCCTTGCACCAGGGTGCAAGGGTGCCTGCATTGGTGCGTGGCAGTCCATTGTGCCCCAGGGCAGGATAAAAGGACAGGAATGCACCGTATCTCAAAGATACAGCATATTCCTGTCCTTTTCTTTTGACGCAGGGCAGCACAGCAAGAAGGCTTGCAGCACTGCCCTGTATCAAAAGATTGTTTATATGCCCCTAAGGGTGTATTATAGGTTGGACAGATTTTGTTAATATCTGCCACCGGTGGCGTTGTGAAGCTCTCGCTTTAGCAGCTACAGTGGGGGTGGGATTGTTTAGGGGCCTCTCAAGTCTGTAACTCAGCAGGCAAAACCTCATCATTAATGCTGGAATACAGCACCAATCGAAGAGCAAGCAGGAGCAAGGAAAAATGACAGCTAGGTAAACAGAACAGGGAGAGAAAGAAGGATTGTTGGAAGGAAGGAAAAAAAGGAGGAAGCATGGGTGAATGAGTAGGTGGAGGAATGAGTATATGGCTAAATTAGTGGGTGAAGGAAAGAGTGAATGATAGGTGGATGGACAGTTGAAAGGATAGCAAAGTAAAGGAATGGGTGGACGGATGAGTGAGTGCCATCCTTTCACCTATCCATCCACCTATCCATTCAGAGCAAAGGGATGGATGGACTAGTGAATGGATGGGTGGATGGACAGGAGAAGGATAGCAGAGTAAAGGGGGATGGATAGGTGAAAGGATAGGTGAATGGATGACAGAGTAAAGGGTTGGATGGATGAGTGGGTGAAAAGATGAGTAAATGGATGATGGACGGATGACAGGGTAGATAGATGGTAAAGTGGATGGATGGAAGAGGGATGGATGGATGGTAGAGTGAATGGATGGGTGGCAAGATGAGTGGATGGATGGGTGATTGGACAGAAGAGTGGATGGGTCACTGGATGGAAGAATTGATGAATGGATGGATGGAAAATTAGATGGATGAACGATGGAAGAGTGGACGGAAGAGTGGATGATGGATGGATGGCAGAGTGAAGGGATGGATGGATGGATGGCTGGGTGGATGGCAGAGTAGATTGATGCATGCATGGCAGAGTGGATGAATGGATGGTTGGATAGCAGAGTCGATGAATTGATGGATGAGCGGATGGATGGTAGAATGGATGAATGGAAGAGCTGAATGGGAGAGTGGCTGATGATGGATGGATGGCAGAGTGGATGTGTGGATGGATGGCAGATTGGATGGATAGCAGAGCTGTTTGATGGATGAATGGCAGTGGATGGATGGATGGGAGGGTGGATGAATGGATGTAAAGTGTAGGGATGAATGGCAGGGGCGGCTCCTCCGCTATGGCCGAGGAGCGTTGCTCCCCGCCAACAGCAGCAGCTGCAAAACTTTTACAAGAAAACAATAATAAATGTATTATCGTTTTCTTGTAAAGGGGGCGGGGTTACTGAGGGGACTGAGGGGGATGCACAGCACTCCCCCTCAATGCGCATGTGTGTTTGGCCGGCCTTCTCGGACTGGCCAAACACAGATGCGCACTAGTGTCTCTCCAATGCAATGGGCAGAGACTTCCACTCTGCCTCGGAGCACCCTGGCTGGGTGCTCCATCCAATCCTAATGATGCTTTCATGCTGTCAGCAGCATGAAGGCACCGTTAGGATTGGATGCAGGGCAGGCTGGGAGCCTGTGCCTGCAGTGGAGGAGGGGACTGGATCAGAGCAGTGCGAAAGGTATGTTTTAAAAAAATATATAATATTTTTTTTTTGTTGCCCCCGCCACGCGCTGCGCCACCCCGCCCCTTTTCCCTTCCTTGAGCCGCCACTGATAGATAGTTGGATCATAGAGTGGATAGATGGCAAATTGGATGGATCACAGAGTGGATGGACCAATGGGCGGCAGAGTGGATGGATGGATGAATTGCAGAGTGGATCGATAATAAAGTGTATGGATGGATAAGTGGAAAGATGGAAGAATGGATGGATAGATGGAAGGATGGATGGATTGCAAATTGGGTTTATGGATGAATGGATGGAATGGAAAAGATTATTTGATGGATGAAAGAATGAATGGATGACAGAATAAACATGAAATATTGGATATCAGTAAGTGGATGGAAGAGAGAAAGAATGAATGGATAGATGCATGACTGTAGGAAGCAAGGAAACTGTTCTATGGTGGGTTTGGCTCACTTGCTTTCGTTGCTTGGTGGCATCAGGGCTTTAGTTCAAAGCAGGGTCTATTTTAATTTTCTGGCTACTCCCTTGCTTCCCACCCCTGAGTCCCTGTTTTACCAATAGCAACAGCATTGGTTACTCTGAGGATCAGAAATACTCACCATTGCTTGTTTTGGGGGAATAACGTGTTTCACCCAGAGATTGTGGCTGCTATCACAGGAGAAAATCATTAATGAAACTTGGAATCTTTTAGTAACATATCACCATAGATTTATATCTGGAGCACATCTTCACACCTAGGAGATTTTGTTAATATTGCCAAATAATGTATGTTCAGTGTTACCCAACTCAGTGGTACTCATTTTATTGTTCTTGGAAGGACGAAAAGGCTAAGTGGATGGGATTCAAATTTGTGGCCATGGAGTCAAACAAAAAGGCCCTCATTATGAGTTTGACAGGCGACGGAGGCCACCTGCCAACTTATACCCCCACCTGACCGCCAGTGCGACCAGAACACCGCCGGCCCTATTACGAATTCACCACAGGGACGGCGGGCGGAAACAGCATTCTGACGCATCTGTGAGAACTTTGACGTAACGATTCTTCCCAAAAAGTGGCGCACCACTGAAGTTGGCCTCAGAACTGATGCAAGTTCAGCGATGCATTGAAATTTAGAGGCGCTTAACCAATTTTAAATGACGCAAGCAGCCTAATGTTTTAGGACCAATGTAAAAGACTGTAAAATGGTGGAATATCACCATCTACACTATTACATTGGTCCTGGATGTAAGAGGGTATGCATGAGGTCTGTGTATGTGTCACATTACAGTGGGCATAGTGTACATATGTGTATGTAGAGACCTGAGTATGTGTGATACAGTTACAGCGTAATGTAAGTGAATACAAGTATATGTTGAAATGTGAAGTGGAAATAAATGTATTACATACCTTAAGTGTGTACTTATCTGTTGTCCTTTCAGAGTACGCAGACCTGGACTTGGGAGCCCCTTCTTCCAGGGATAAGTGACAATCCTGGCATTTCCCTTTAAAACAATGCACAACGTCTATGGCCCTCATTACAACCCTGGTGGTCAAAGACCGCCAGGGCTGTTTCGACGGATGCACCGCCAACAGGCTGGCGGTGCAATCCATGGTATTACGATCACGGCGGAAGCGCCGCGGTCGCACCGCCGGGACCGGCGGTTTACCGCCACGTTGGTCCCGGCGGTTTACCGCCACGTTGGTCCCGGCTTGCAGCGCTGCCCAGGGGATTACGAGTCCCCCTCCCGCCAGCCTTTTCATGGTGGTAGGAACCGCCATGAAAAGGCTGGCGGAAAGGGTGTCGCGGGGCCCCCTGCCACAGCCCCCTGGAGCATTTCACTGTCTGCATAGAAGACAGTGAAAAGCGTGACAGGTGCAACTGCAACCGTCGCACCACCGCAACACCGCCGGCTCCATTTGGAGCCGGCTCCTGTGTTGCGGCCGACATCCCCGCCGGCCCAGTGATGATGTTGAAATGGCCACCGCGGAAGTGCGGCCGCATTGGCGGCCGCACGGCAGTTACAACTTTGTAATGAGGGCCTATGTCTGCAGAGCAAATGTCCCACTATTACTGCCTGTATCTGCCCAAATGCAGGATTCAAAAACAAAATATCACCCTTAGCGGTTAACCGCACATGCAAATGCGGACATCAAATACCGCCCCGGTGGGCAAATTTCTGTCATGGAGAGATTTCGGCAGGTGCAACCTGAAAATTGCATATGGAATAATGCCCCTAGCAGGCAAACATTTCTCAGGATACTATGTCAACCAAGAATTCTCGCAAGTACAGCCTCTACATATATCATATACGTGTGTGGGTGTATGTGTGTTTGTATGTGTGTATATATATATATATATACATATATATATATATATATATATATATATATATATATATATATATATATATATCACTTCTACAAAACTCTGACGCTTGTGTGTTGAATTTTTAAATGAAATGAACAATTCTAGGTAAGGTCACCGTTTGTAAACAAGGGCATTGCCTGACTACTGCTTATCTCACGAGACTTTTCGACACAGCCAAAGTTTGCAGGGATATTTACCCTTAGCATATTACTGATGGATAATGTTGAATTACGGTACAGGTGGTCCATAGGACAGGAAGTCATGTAACAAGTTGAACTGTGGATTGACAGTTCTAATACCCTTGATATTGTGTAGCACATCGCCCTGCCCAACATGAAATTAACTTCTTTGAGGCAAACAGTGGGGATATGTGTTTACGCAATTATTATGAAGCAAGAAAGATTCTGTGCAGAGTTTATGTTGAACAACTGGGTGGACGGAACAACACATACAGTTGCAAATGTATTATGGTTAATGTTGTTCTGAAATTGTTTTGAAGAACGGGGAATTTCTGTGCAGTGGAAGTGAATTTTAAAATTCCAATGTTGCAATACAATTTGATCTATTTAGACTGAAGAACTGAGCTTTAATATTCCACTGGTCACCAAGTTATATACATAAATGTTTCGCTATTTGAGTTGCAAGATTACCACGTTGGTTAGCTATGAGTTCCACTTAAAGTCTTTCTTCACTGCTTATGGTCCTTACATTTTGAAGGATGAGCAACTGTCCACTCTGTATTGCATTTTCATATGATTAGGAGCCGGAAAAGATGAAACATTGTTTAGCTTTCGCATCTAGAATTTTCAATTCTATTAAGGACATGAGGCGAGGATTATGCTTCTCTTTCTATACTTTATTTTTTTACAGCAGCCAATTAGAAAGAACTTATTTAAAAAACTATGGTGGTCATTACAACCCTGGCGGACGGTGTTAAAGCGGCGGTAAAAAAATTGGAATTACGACCGTGGCGGAAACCGCCAACAAAGACAGCCACATTAACACTCCGACCGCCACGGCGGTATAAACAAACAGCGCGGCGGTCACCGCCAACAGACAGGCGGAGGACAAAGTACCGCCCACAGTATCACAACAGGCCAATCCGCCACCTTTTCTGGGGCGGATTCGCCACAAGCAAAAACACGGCAGAAACAGGACTTCGAAGGGAAAACGCTCACCTCTACACACCCCACGAGGAATCCGGACGCCATGGAACCAGAGCTGCACATCCTGCCAGCCCTTATCTTCTTGCTCCTCTACCAGGAGCACGAACGCCGGCGGCCAAGACAACGGTGAGTACTGCACCTACGACACAGGGGAGGGGGGAGGGAAAAAACAGGGACACACACATGCAACACGCAACACCCCCACCCCCACCCTCACCCACTACAACACACACACCAATACAGCATGATACATTACAGTTACACCCCCCAACCCCCCCCCGGAAGAATGCAAAGACAAAAGGAAATGAGTGTAACCATTGTAAAATATTAAAATCAAGTACGCAAAAATATATATATACACTATAAACAAAATATACACCAAGCTTAGTAGTCCAGGTAGTGCTCCAGTGAAGTCTGTGGAACACTGGGCCCACACGGTATGGGCGAGGCCCACGCAAGATCCCCGACCATGACGGAGAGAACACTGCAGGGGCATCAGAGAGCAAGAAAACAGGTACCTCAGGGGGAGGGAAAGGGGGGGCACCTCAGCCGGTTGAGTGCACAACGCCAAATCCACGAGGAGGCCACATGCCCACTGTTCAATCCTGGGGAGTGCAAAGCCACAGTCTCTCAAGTCTTTTCAGTGGGTGGGTTGCCCACTGCTTTATCCTGGGGAATGCAAAGCCACAGTCTCTCAAGTCTTTTCAGTGGGTGGTTTGCCCACTGCTGCATCCTGGGGAGTGCAAAGGCACTGTCTCTCAAGTGGATAACAGTCTCCACTGGTTCTGGAGGGGGCCTTGTGCCCAGAGTGCTTCATCCTGCTAAGGACAGAGGTAGTGGATGACAGTCTCCACTGGTTCTGGAGGGGGCATTGTGCCCAGAGTGCTTCATCCTGCTAAGGACAGAGGTAGTGGATGACAGTCTCCACTGGTTCTGGAGGGGGCATTGTGACCAGAGTGCTTCACTCTGCTCGTGACGAACTCAGTAGCGTCAGTGCCATTGGCGCTCATGGGCCAGCGGTGCTTGTAGCGGCGGTGCCCTGTTCAGCGGTGCTTGTAGCGGCGGTGCCCTGTTCAGCGGTGCTTGAGGCGGCGGTGCCCTGTTCAGCGGTGCTTGAGGCGGCGGTGCCCTGTTCAGCGGTGCATGTGGCGGCAGGTTCCTCTGCAATGACTCATCTGCTGGTGGTCCTCTCTAGCCCAGCGGGTCTTGTGCTGGCGGTCCTCTCTAGCCCAGCGGGGCTTGTGCTGGCGGTCCTCTCTCGCTCAGCGGGGCTTGTGCTGGCGGTCCTCTCTAGCCCAGCGGGGCTTGTGCTGGCGGTCCTCTCTCGCTCAGCGGGGCTTGTGCTGGCGGTCCTCTCTAGCCCAGAGGGGCTTGTGCTGGCGGTCCTCTCTCGCTCAGTGGGGCTTGTGCTGGCGGTCCTCTCTAGCCCAGCGCGGCTTGTGCTAGCGGTCCTCTCTAGCCCAGCGGGGCTTGTGCTGGCGGTGGCCTCCTGGGCAGCAGGGCAGGTGCTGGCGGTGGCCTCCTGGGCAGCGGGGATGATGGCGGTCTTCTCCACTGTGCTGCTCTTCCCAGCCTTGCCGGGTTTCTTATGGCCCTTCCCCACCTTGGAAGGTGTAGCAGCTGACTCCACACTCCCAAAGGGACCCCTGGGAGTGGCTTTGGTGGCTGGAGTCTTCCCCCTCTCCCGCCGGGCACTGGCCAACTTCTGATGCTTGACAGGTGGGGGACTGTCCGTGCTGTGGCTCCGTGCCACACTGGCTGCTCTGGTGGTCGGTGCACTGCATATTCCGGTGACTACAGGCACCACTGGTCCCGGAGAAGTTGTGGCTGAGGTGCTAGGTTGGGATCTGGAGAGTCGGGACCTAGGAGACAGACGGGGTGGGAGAGGTGTGGGAAAGAGGTCAAGGTTGGACAGGAAATGTTTTTTGGAGACACTGGGACGGGTAGCTGGAGGGGGTTTGGGAGTGGAGGAAGAGGTTGTGGTTGTAGGAGGTGTTCGTTTGGTGACTTTGGGTGAAGGTGCATGTGCTGGAGGCTGTTGTGAGGTGGATGGCTGTTGGGTGGGTGTGTGCCTGCGTTTGTGTATCTTGGGAGGTGGCGTCACAGACACACTGGGAGAGGACACAGGGGACGTGTGAATGGTAGTGGGGGTGGTAACTGCACGTGAGCGGGGTGTGGTGGTGTGTGTGCTGGCAGTAGTGGCTGTAGATGTAGTGCATGCAGGTGTGAGTGTAGACGAGACTGGGAGGGAGGAGGGAGACGAGGAGGAGGGGGAGACAGTGGAGGCAGTGGATGTTGGTGTGTCTGCATGTGTGTGATGTTTGCGTGAGTGCCTGTGTGATGTGTGGTGCTTATGTTTGCCTGAGCTTCCCTTGTGTGTTGACGTGTGCATGCTGGTCTGAAGGTGTGCTTGGGATAGGCTGGGGTACAGGGGATTGGGTCTGGGTGGAGGAAGTTGGAGGGGGGAGGCTAGAGACAAGGACAATGGCTGCCATTAGTGCTGAAGTCAGAATCTGAAAAGCTCGCCGAAGGGCCGCCTGACCAGAATGAATGCCCTTCAGGAATGCATTTGTTTGTTGCAACTGCTTTTCTACACCCTGGATGGCATTCAAAATGGTAGACTGCCCAACAGTGAGGGACCTGAGGAGGTCAATGGCCTACTCACTGAGGGCAGCAGGGGTGACTGGGGCAGGGCCTGAGGTGCCTGGGGCGAAGGTGATGCCCACCCTCCTGGGTGAGCGGGCACGGGGCAAAGGCTGAGGGGCTGCTGGGAGGGCGGTGCTGGTAGGGGGGGTGGCAGCTGTACCTGTAGAAGCGGGGGGCACAGATGGTGCCGCCACCACAAGGGAGCTCCCATCAGAGGACGAGTCCGTGTCACTGGTGTCAGCTCCTGTCCCCGCCGAGGAGCTCCCCTGGCCCTCCGTCCCACTGGTGAACTCCGAGTCCGTTGTCTCACCCTCCAGGGCCATGTGGGATGCAGCTCCCTCCTGCTCCGGTGCCACTTCTCCTCCGCCTGATGATGCTAATGCACACAAGAATAGGGAGACCACAAAAAGGGGGGGGGGATGACAGAAGAAAGAAATGTTCAGTGCATGCATTACCGCTACCGTTGGCGGACATGACAGACACAGAAGCCCCCTGCACTACGCCGTGTTCAATACCTGGGACATGGCCTACAAGGCTATGGACGACATCTGCACACATGGATGACACAGGGACATTACTAGGTGTACTTGGCACTCTACAGAGGTGGGGTGTGGTGCCACATGGCCTGCCTTACGGAGGGACCTTACCTACTAAACTCCCCCTGGCCTAGGGAAACCCACAACCCACCTCCCCCTCCCAGACACATCCACTGCGCGCAGAATCAGCAGGAAGAGAGTGTGCTCACCCCCTTGTGGCTGCTGTGATGCCCTCAAGCGCCCATCCAACTCCGAGGCCACCGCCAGGATCCTGAACATCAGGGGGGTCATGGTGCGACGGGCACCCCTCCCACATTGGGAGGCCATCCCCAGCTGAGCCTCTGTCGTCTTCTTGCTCCAGCGGCGAATGTCCTCCCATCTTTTCCGGCAGTGGGTGCTCTGTCTGTGGTAGACCCCCAGGGTCCGGACGTCCTTGGCGATGGCACACCAAATATCTTTTTTCTGGTGGGCGCTGACCTACATGATTTGTACAGGGGGAAGAGAAATTTTATTACCAACTGCACCGTCACAGTCATTGGCCCCCATCCATACCCTTGCCATGTGGCACATGCATTCATCGTCGTTTCATGCACGCCTCAATCTCCCCCCCATCTTTCATCCACCCCACTCCACACAGGCATAGCCCATACAGCATGCTCCCAGTGTACTTACTTGTTTGTCTGGAGGACCGTAGAGTAGCGTGTACTGGGGAAGGACCCCATCCACGAGTTTCTCCAACTCCTCCGATGTGAAGGCAGGGGCCCTTTCCCCAGACACTCGAGCCATTGTCTCTTCCAGACCGAGGTCACAGCAGCACTTGCAGTGTAGGTCCTCTCTTGTCGAAGATCAGGTATCGAGTGATTGAACAGATAGAAAATGGCGGTCACGTCCGCGGCGGTGCGTACCGTCACCGCCGGCGTACATCGTCATTGGCTCCTGGGACCCATAGGGTCCAATGTTAACCAATGCAGCATTGCGCCACGGTCTTCGACTGCCTACCGCGACGGTGTACAACGCCAGCGCAGTTCCCTCACATCCCATTGTCCCACTGTACAAGTCAGACAGCCGCCATTTCAGGGGCCCACATGGCTTAATTTTTAACTGCGTCACACATACCTAGGCCTAGCCTCAACACACATACAGGCCACTTGTCGGATTATGATTCGTGTTCTGTGTAAGCTGTGGGTACGTACCTCTAAGTTGGTTGACTCTGTGCTCGCTGTTGTCATTCATAGGCACCGTCCGCTGGGACACGTGAGGAGATGGCGGCATCCTCCGGTGTACAGACCGCTGGTGAACCTGTCGACAATGGAGGAAAGACATGTGATCATCACCTACAGGCTTGACCGTGCCACAATCCAGGAACTGTGTACCCAGCTGGAGCCAGACCTGATGTCAGCTATCCGCCATCCCACAGGAATCCCCCCTCAAGTGCAGGTGCTGTCAGTACTCCATTTCCTTGCAAGTGGGTCATTTCAAACAACAGTGGCCATAGCATCAGGGATGCACACTGACAAGCTTATATCAACGGCTTCCAAACGCGTATCCTCTATTGACCAACACTCGCTTCTCATCAGGGGCCCTAAAAAAACGCCTAAAACGTCTAACAAACGTCCTGTTTCCTTCATCACTCAATTCAGCCCTGCCAGTAAAACTGTGCGCCACATCCTCAAACGACACTGGCATTTACTACTCCTAGACTCAGGTCTTAGAAATTACATCAACAACGCCCCTACCATGACTCACAGCAGGGGACGCACCCTTAGGAACATCCTATGCCCCAGCTTTCTCATGCCCCACACACATACATGCCCTTCAACATGGATTCCTACCAAACCCAATGGATTCTTCAAATGTGGTGGTTGCATTTCATGCCAAATGGCTCTCAACAAAACCACTTCTTTCTTTTACAATACCAGGATGATTCATACTGTTAGGAGCTTCATCAACTGTAACACTAGATACACTGTGTACTGTATCATCTGTGCATGTGGCCGCATCTATATTGGCAGTACCATACACCCACTCAAAGAGCGTATTCAGGAACACATTAGGGCTATCAGAAACAACAACAATGCATACCCGCTGGCTGATCATTTCAACACCACACATGGGGAAAGAGACATACTCAACATCAAATTCCACGGGATTGCTCAGGTCACAGGATCACACAGACTGGGTGATAGAACCAGGGACCTCCGCAAGTGCGAGGCCAAATGGATTCTCAAACTCCGTGCAGTTGAATTTGGACTTAACACCGACCATGAATTACATTACTTCCTCGCATGAAATGTTTTTACAACTAATGATACAAATATCTGTATTCTTTGACATACATTACTGTTTATTTTCTCTCACTTGATTTGCATTGTTCTGTCTAATCTGTTTTAGAATGCCCTAGGATGTATTTTTGGCACCAGCTCCACTTGTCATCTGACTGTATTTACCTTATGTATCGTACGTTCTCACTAGCTCAAAGTTACCTCGCTAATTTGTTGATATCCTATTATTGCTGTTATCAAGCATCTGGTTGCTTTCCCTAACATTCCTACAGTACCATGTGTTTTTCAACTCTTCTACTGCCTTTCGCCTCTACATTGTCTATATTTTTCTGTTGTGCTGCTAAGTCACTACCCTGTACGATGTGACGCCCGAATTACAGTTTGTGTCCTATAAGGATGAATAGCATAAACGGGCCTTTTTTCTTAGCTCTACCTTCCCCTATTACAGATTTTTCCAGCACGTCGCACAACCCTCTTGGGTGTCTTTACACACCACATCAATCCCATTCTTCACTTTCCAACTCCCACTCAACACGCTACCTTTCCCCACACTGTTGCCATTATATTAGGGCCTAATATTCACCTACTTGCTCTTGATCGCTTGTTACCTTTCCTTCTTCCTAATCGTCTCTCATACTTTTCTACCGTCTCTGACTTTAATCATTTTCTCTTTCTAATATGGCCGCCATGGTTTTCGTCCTTCCCCTGTGTTCTTTACTTTCCACCCCGACACCATTGTAAAATACAGTCCGTCCTCTATTTTTTCTAACCGAGAGTCGGCTCAAATAGATCGCGCGACATCGAGCATACAGACTCGCCTCGCGTGATGGACTGGACACTACCTTACTGAATTTCAGGTATTCGGGAACCCTTTTCAACATTTTTCCACTGTTCGGGGGATCTTCCAATGTTGGACCGTTATCCTTTTGTTAGCAGTCAAGCCCGTCGCCACTTATTATTAACTATTGGCATACAAACCAACACTACGCTCCCGCTTAAACGCGGTTCTCGCGTGCGCCTGTACTTAAATTACTAAGTACCGCTATATGATTGCTCGAGGTGATTTACACATTGGCCTCCAGCTTGGACATGCTCCATTTTAACTATGTTGGACGTGCCCGGTATCACGCTTAGGTCTCTGCACACGCTAGTAATTAATGCCACTAATGGGCCCCGGCCTCATACTTCTGGATCACCTTACAGCCACCTTGAAACCCACCTGACGGCGGTCCTGTGTGCATTGTCCATAATCAGTTACATTCGGGATCTGGGTCCTCCCCTGTTGTCACACCTCTCGTTAGATTAGCTGTACACGCAGTCTTACTTGGAGGTCCCAACCTTTAGTAATTTTATTCATACGTTTTCTCCAACCAGGATCAATACTTCGGGCTTATCAGGGCCTCGTTAGCACCAGCCTTTTGACTACTGGGATCACCGCACACCCGCGGCAGTCCCACCCGGGACTGACCATCGTGTTTTTTGACTCTCTGAACTCACTGCTGTCTTCTGCACCTGGCCGGACGGGCCCAGGTAGGGCCTCACTACTGAGTACCTTTGCACAAGCTCCATCATTACCCCCTAGCACGTTCCTCTCTTATCTTAACTGTACTCCTATCTGGTACCCAACTTTCTATCCATTTCTTTACCACTTTTAAGGGATACCTCGTGTATACCTACTCACCTGGCTTTACCAACCCTACTCTACTAGCACTGTCACCACTGCTTCTTTATCTCTTTGGCACCTAATTCACCAATATCCGGTTCACCAAATACCCACCATAGACGTTCTCTACACCTAAATCACTGATTATAGTCTTTGTTGTAACTTGCACTTGGGGCCGTATTTATACTCTGGTTGCGCCGAATTTGCGTCGTTTTTTTCGACGCAAATTCGACGCTAAACTAACGCCAACTAACGCCATATTTATACTATGGCGTTAGACGCTTCGGGCGCCAAAGTGCCCGGAGTGGGCGTCATTTTTTAGCGTGAACCCCTTCCTTGCGTTAATGATATGCAAGGGAGGCGTTCCCGTCTTAAAAAATGACTCCCAGGCCTTTACGTGGTATTTATACTCCCGGGCAAAAATGACGCCCGGGAGTGGGCGTGGCCAAAAACGGCGCTTTTGCGCCGCTTTTTAACGCCTGGGTCAGGCATGGCGTTAAGGGACAAGTGGGCTCAAAATGAGCCCAGAGGTGCCCTCCCCTGCCCCCAGGGACCCCCCATGCCACCCTTGCCCACCCCAGGAGGACACCCAAGGATGGAGGGACCCACCCCAGGGAAGAAAAGGTAAGTTCAGGTAAGTATTTTTATTTTTATTTTTAATAATTTTTTTTGGCATAGGGGGGCCTGATTTGTGCCCCCCTACATGCCACTATGCCCAATGACCATGCCCAGGGGACAGAAGTCCCCTGGGCATGGCCATTGGGCAAGGGGGCATGACTCCTATCTTTACAATGATAGGAGTCATGTTGATGGGGGATGGGCGTCGGAAAAAAATGGCGCAAGTCGGGTTACGACGATTTTTTAGCGTCAACCTGACTTGCGCCATTTTAAGACGCCCTAACGTCATTTTTTCCCAACGCCGGAGCTGCCTGGTCTACGTGGTTTTTTTCCACGCACACCAGGCAGCGCCGGTCTGATTGCGCCGTCTAACGCCATTCCATAAATACGGCGCCCGCATGGCGCTTCAGAATGGCGTTAGACGGCGCAAATTTTTTTTACGCTAAACTGCGTTAGCGCAGTTTAGCGTCAAAAAGTATAAATATGGGCCTTGGTCTTTAGCGTTTACGACAACATATACTGTGCCATGCCGCATGAAACCTCACTCACGTGTTTGCAATCGCACATGCATCCTTCCTTAGCGGATTACGGGCTCACCACTATGTCTCTAACACTTAACTAGTACATACCTTCAGACCAATTGTACATATCGGTATGTTTCTATTACTTCTTTACAGCCTTGATAAAGTCACTTGCGTGACGAAACACGTGTTGGCTGTTTCCTGTAAGACGACACAAACCTATACCTGCGAATAAAGACTCTAACATATCAACAACTTGGATTCATCGCTTTACTCTTCACCTTTGGATTTACAGTACTTGGGCTTTACTTTCGTCCCAGAAACATCGAAGAACTTTTACCTCTCTGTGTGCCTTGGTCTACCTGTATTCACTGTCATGGCTACTGACCCCAGTGAGGAATCCCAGGACAAGGGCAGAGGAACACTACAATGAGGCCCATGGGCGAACTTGGCAGATTATAGAACGGACCTCCGGCCTCCTGAAGGCCAGGTTCTGGTGCCTCCATATGACAGGTGAATCCCTATTCTACTCACCTAAGAAGGTGTGCCAGATCATCCTGGCCTGCTGTATGCTTCACAACTTAGCTTTGCGACAACAGGTGCCTTTTCTGCAGGAGGATGGTCCAGATGGTGGTGGTGTTGCAGCTGTGGAGCCTGTGGACAGTGAAGACGAGGAAGCAGAAGAAGAGGACATGGACAACAGGAACTCAGTGATCCTGCAATATTTCCAGTGAGACACAGGTAAGAGTACAGACCTGCCTACTACATGTACTTTAACACTACTACCTCTCTACTGTCTGTCGTTTTCACCCAGTGTATGGTCACTAAGTTGTCACTTTCACTTACGATTTCACAGATGTGGGTCCCACTGTGTGACATCTGCTTTGTTTCCTCATGGACTACAGCTGTGTGACATATGTATGTTGACATTATAATTGAAAGAGCATTTTGTCACTGTAATTGCTAACACACAATTTCGAAATCACAGACTGAATCCAGATTGTTTTGTGCTTCAAGGGTGTTTATTTAAGTGCTCAATGTTGGAGGGTGTTGTAAAATGGTGAGGGGGATGGTGGAGGAATGTCCATGGCAGAGTCCAGTCTATTACTCTTACAGGTGCATTGCCCAAATGGGCATAGGAAGTGGAGCTGGGGTAGTTTGAGGATGGACAGTGTGACAAAGTGGGACAGAAAGATGACATTCAGGGTGGTTTCATTTCTTGGCGGGGGTCTTGGCATTGTTCTCTGTCTTTGTCCTGGATCTCAGGGACCGTTTGCGGGGTGGTTCTCCCTCTGCAGGGGGTGGGGTGCTGGTGTGGTGGTCCTGTGGCGGGGCGTCCTGTCCACTAGCGCCGGGGAGATGGTGGGCAGTTCATCATCCATGCTAGTGTCAGGGGCCCCTTGTTGTGCCACAGTGTCCCTCCTGGTGTTGAGTACTTCCTTCAGCACCCCTACGATGGTGCCCAGGGTGGAATTGATGGTTCTGAGTTCCTCCCTGAAGCCCAAATACTGTTCCTCCTGCAGGCCCTGGGTCTCCTGAAACTTGGCCAGTACCGTTGCCATCGTCTCCTGGGAGTGGTGGTAGGCTCCCATGATGGAGGAGAGGGCCTCGTGGAGAGTGGGTTCCCTTGGCCGGTCCTCCCCCTGTCGCACAGCAGCCCTCCCAGTTCCCCTGTGTTCCTGGGCCTCCGTCCCCTGGACTGTGTGCCCACTACCACTGCCCCCAGGTCGCTATTGTTGTTGGGGTGGTGGGTTAGCCTGGGTTCCCTGTAGTGGTGGACACACTGCTGCTTGACGTGTCCTGGGGACAGAGGTATGGGCTCGCTGGGTGGGTGCCTGGCTGGTGTTTCCAGAGGGAGGAAGCTCTGTAGTGGCCTGTGACTGTGTGATGGGAACCGACTGTCCCGAGGTCCCTGATGGGCCGGGCTGGTCATCTAGATCCAGTTGGACAGAGCTGCTGTCATCACTGTGGGCCTCTTCTGTTGGTGGTGTGGACATGTGTGGACCCTCCTGTCCGGTGACGTTGGGTAGGGGTCCTGCAGGGGTATAAAAGGATGTTTATTACATCTGTGTGTGGCATGGTGTGCAATGGGTGGGTGACCGTGTACCCCAGTGCTTGCATTCCTGTGTGTGACCTTGTGTGATGATGATTTAGGGGGTGTATGGGTATGTGCAGTGGCCATGCTTTGGAGCTGGGTGTCCATGCTTTGTTGTTGCATGCAGGGCTTGGTGTTGGGATGGGTGGTTTGTGATATTGGGACATTTGTGAGGAGTTGGAGTGATGGGGGTGAGGGTGGGAGTATGTGATGGCATGCAGGTAGGGTGGGGGATGTAATAGTTAAGCTTTGACTTACCAGAGTCCATTCCTCCATCTACTCCTGCGAGGCCCTCAGGATGCAGAATTGCCAAGACCTGCTCCTCCCAGTTGTGGGGGAGGAGGTGGGGGTCCGCCGCCAGTCCGCTGAACCGCAAGGTGGTGTCTTGTGACCACGGAACGCACCTTCCCCCGTAGGTCGTTCCACCTCTTCCTGATGTCATCCCGATTTCTTGGGTACTGTCCCACTGCATTGACCCTGTCCACTATTCTTCGCCATAGCTCCATCTTCCTAGCTATGGAGGTGTGCTGCACCTGTGATCCGAATAGCTGTGGCTCTACCCGGACGATTTCCTCCACCATGACCCTGAGCTCCTCCTCAGAGAACCTGGGGTGTCTTTGCCGTGCCATGGGGTGGTGTGGGTGGTGTGTGTGGTGATAGGTGTGCTGATATGTAGTGGTGTGTTGTGTGAGGTGCGTGGAAGTTCTGTTGGCCCCCCACTCCACACAGGCATAGCCCATACAGCATGCTCCCAGTGTACTTACCTGTTTGTCTGGAGGACCGTAGAGTAGCGTGTACTGGGGAAGGACCCCATCCACAAGTTTCTCCAACTCCTCCGATGTGAAGGCAGGGGCCCTTTCCCCAGACACTCGAGCCATTGTCTCTTCCAGACCGAGGTCACAGCAGCACTTGCAGTGTAGGTCCTCTCTTGTCGAAGATCAGGTATCGAGTGATTGAACAGATAGAAAATGGCGGTAACGTCTGCGGCGGTGCGTACCGTCACCACCGGCGTACATCGTCATTGGCTCCTGGGACCCAGAGGGTCCAATGTTAACCAATGCAGCATTGCGCCACGGTCTTCGACTGCCTACCGCGACGGTGTACAACGCCAGCGCAGTTCCCTCACATCCCATTGTCCCACTTTACAGGTCAGACAGCCGCCATTTCAGGGGCCCACATGGCTTAATTTTTAACTGCGTCACACATACCTAGGCCTAGCCTCAACACACATACAGGCCACTTGTCGGATTATGATTCGTGTTCTGTGTAAGCTGTGGGTACGTACCTCTAAGTTGGTTGACTCTGTGCTCGCTGTTGTCATTCATAGGCACCGTCCGCTGGGACACGTGAGGAGATGGCGGCATCCTCCGGTGTACAGACCGCTGGTGAACCTGTCGACAATGGAGGAAAGACATGTGATCATCACCTACAAGCTTGACCGTGCCACAATCCAGGAACTATGTACCCAGATGGAGCCAGACCTGATGTCAGCTATCCGCCATCCCACAGGAATCCCCCCTCAAGTGCAGGTGCTGTCAGTACTCCATTTCCTTGCAAGTGGGTCATTTCAAACAACAGTGGCCATAGCATCAGGGATGTCCCAGCCTATGTGTTCCAAAGTGTTGTCCAGAGTGTTGTCTGCCCTGCTGAAACACATGCAGAGCTACATCGTTTTCCCTCCGCTGGAGGATTTGCCTACAGTGAAAGGTGATTTCAATGCCCTGGGACATATCCCCAACATCATAGGTGCCATTGATGGGACACATGTGGCTTTGGTCCCCTTCGCAGGAGTGAACAGGTGTACAGGAACCGGAACAGTTATCATTCCATGAATGTGCAGATGGTGTGTTTGGCAGACCAGTACATCTCCCATGTGAATGCCAAGTTCCCTGGCTCAGTGCATGACGCCTACATCCTGCGGAATAGCAGCATCACTTATGTGATGGGTCAACTCCAGAGGCACCGTGTGTGGCTATTAGGTGAGCACCTGGAAGCAAGACAGTGGGAATGGTTGTCTGGGTCTGGGGATATCCCTAAGAGTTAGTGTGTGTCTAAAAGTTGTCCCTCACCATTTGCAGGTGACTCTGGGTACCCCAACCTGTCATGGCTACTGACCCCAGTGAGGAATCCCAGGACAAGGGCAGAGGAACACTACAATGAGGCCCATGGGCGAACTTGGCAGATTATAGAACGGACCTTCGGCCTCCTGAAGGCCAGGTTCCGGTGCCTCCATATGACAGGTGAATCCCTATTCTACTCACCTAAGAAGGTGTGCCAGATCATCGTGGCCTGCTGTATGCACACAACTTAGCTTTGCGACGACAGGTGCCTTTTCTGCAGGAGGATGGTCCAGATGGTGGTGGTGTTGCAGCTGTGGAGCCTCTGGACAGTGAAGACGAGGAAGCAGAAGAAGAGGACATGGACAACAGGAACTCAGTGATCCTGCAATATTTCCAGTGAGACACAGGTAAGAGTACAGACCTGCCTACTACATGTACTTTAACACTACTACCTCTCTACTGTCTGTCGTTTTCACCCAGTGTATGGTCACTAAGTTGTCACTTTCACTTACGATTTCACAGATGTGGGTCCCACTATGTGACATCTGCTTTGTTTCCTCATGGACTACAGCTGTGTGACATATGTATGTTGACATTATAATTGAAAGAGCATTTTGTCACTGTAATTGCTAACACACAATTTCGAAATCACAGACTAAATCCAGATTGTTTTGTGCTTCAAGGGTGTTTATTTAAGTGCTCAATATTGGAGGGTGTTGTAAAATGGTGAGGGGGATGGTGGAGGAATGTCCATGGCAGAGTCCAGTCTATTACTCTCACAGGTGCATTGCCCAAATGGGCATAGGAAGTGGAGCTGGGGTAGTTTGAGGATGGACAGGGTGACAAAGTAGGACAGAAAGATGACATTCAGGGTGGTTTCATTTCTTGGCAGGGGTCTTGGCATTGTTCTCTGTCTTTGTCCTGGATCTCAGGGACCGTTTGCGGTGTGGTTCTCCCTCTGCAGGGGGTGGGGTGCTGGTGTGGTGGTCCTGTGGCGGGGCGTCTTGTCCACTAGCGCCGGGGAGATGGTGGGCAGTTCATCGTCCATGCTAGTGTCAGGGGCCCCTTGTTGTGCCACAGTGTCCCTCCTGGTGTTGAGTACTTCCTTCAGCACCCCTACGATGGTGCCCAGGGTGGAATTGATGGTTCTGAGTTCCTCCCTGAAGCCCAAATACTGTTCCTCCTGCAGGCCCTGGGTCTCCTGAAACTTGGCCAGTACCGTTGCCATCGTCTCCTGGGAGTGGTGGTAGGCTCCCATGATGGAGGAGAGGGCCTCGTGGAGAGTGGGTTCCCTTGGCCGGTCCTCCCCCTGTCGCACAGCAGCCCTCCCAGTTCCCCTGTGTTCCTGGGCCTCCGTCCCCTGGACTGTGTGCCCACTACCACTGCCCCCAGGACCCTATTGTTGTTGGGGTGGTGGGTTAGCCTGGGTTCCCTGTAGTGGTGGACACACTGCTGCTTGACGTGTCCTGGGGACAGAGGTATGGGCTCGCTGGGTGGGTGCCTGGCTGGTGTTTCCAGAGGGAGGAAGCTCTGTAGTGGCCTGTGACTGTGTGATGGGAACCAACTGTCCCGAGGTCCCTGATGGGCCGGGCTGGTCATCTAGATCCAGTTGGACAGAGCTGCTGTCATCACTGTGGGCCTCTTCTGTTGGTGGTGTGGACATGTGTGGACCCTCCTGTCCGGTGACGTTGGGTAGGGGTCCTGCAGGGGTATAAAAGGATGTTTATTACATCTGTGTGTGGCATGGTGTGCAATGGGTGGGTGACCGTGTACCCCAGTGCTTGCATTCCTGTGTGTGACCTTGTGTGATGATGATTTAGGGGGTGTATGGGTATGTGCAGTGGCCATGCTTTGGAGCTGGGTGTCCATGCTTTGTTGTTGCATGCAGGGCTTGGTGTTGGGATGGGTGGTTTGTGATATTGGGACATTTGTGAGGAGTTGGAGTGATGGGGGTGAGGGTGGGGGTATGTGATGGCATGCAGGTAGGGTGGGGGATGTAATAGTTAAGCTTTGACTTACCAGAGTCCATTCCTCCATCTACTCCTGCGAGGCCCTCAGGATGCAGAATTGCCAAGACCTGCTCCTCCCAGTTGTGGGGGAGGAGGTGGGGGTCCGCCGCCAGTCCGCTGAACCGCAAGGTGGTGTCTTGTGACCACGGAACGCACCTTCCCCCGTAGGTCGTTCCACCTCTTCCTGATGTCATCCCGATTTCTTGGGTACTGTCCCACTGCATTGACCCTGTCCACTATTCTTCGCCATAGCTCCATCTTCCTAGCTATGGAGGTGTGCTGCACCTGTGATCCGAATAGCTGTGGCTCTACCCGGACGATTTCCTCCACCATGACCCTGAGCTCCTCCTCAGAGAACCTGGGGTGTCTTTGCCGTGCCATGGGGTGGTGTGGGTGGTGTGTGTGGTGATAGGTGTGCTGATATGTAGTGGTGTGTTGTGTGAGGTGCGTGGAAGTTCTGTTGGCCCCCCACTCCACACAGGCATAGCCCATACAGCATGCTCCCAGTGTACTTACCTGTTTGTCTGGAGGACCGTAGAGTAGCGTGTACTGGGGAAGGACCCCATCCACGAGTTTCTCCAACTCCTCCGATGTGAAGGCAGGGGCCCTTTCCCCAGACACTCGAGCCATTGTCTCTTCCAGACCGAGGTCACAGCAGCACTTGCAGTGTAGGTCCTCTCTTGTCTAAGATCAGGTATCGAGTGATTGAACAGATAGAAAATGGCGGTCACGTCTGCGGCGGTGCGTACCGTCACCGCCGGCGTACATCGTCCTTGGCTCCTGGGACCCATAGGGTCCAATGTTAACCAATGCAGCATTGCGCCACGGTCTTCGACTGCCTACCGCGACGGTGTACAACACCAGCAAAGTTCCCTCACATCCCATTGTCCCACTTTACAGGTCAGACAGCCGCCATTTCAGGGGCCCACATGGCTTAATTTTTAACTGCGTCACACATACCTAGGCCTAGCCTCAACACACATACAGGCCACTTGTCGGATTATGATTCGTGTTCTGTGTAAGCTGTGGGTACGTACCTCTAAGTTGGTTGACTCTGTGCTCGCTGTTGTCATTCATAGGCACCGTCCGCTGGGACACGTGAGGAGATGGCGGCATCCTCCGGTGTACAGACCGCTGGTGAACCTGTCGACAATGGAGGAAAGACATGTGATCATCACCTACAGGCTTGACCGTGCCACAATCCAGGAACTATGTACCCAGCTGGAGCCAGACCTGATGTCAGCTATCCGCCATCCCACAGGAATCCCCCCTCAAGTGCAGGTGCTGTCAGTACTCCATTTCCTTGCAAGTGGGTCATTTCAAACAACAGTGGCCATAGCATCAGGGATGTCCCAGCCTATGTGTTCCAAAGTGTTGTCCAGAGTGTTGTCTGCCCTGCTGAAACACATGCAGAGCTACATCGTTTTCCCTCCGCTGGAGGATTTGCCTACAGTGAAAGGTGATTTCTATGCCCTGGGACATATCCCCAACATCATAGGTGCCATTGATGGGACACATGTGGCTTTGGTCCCCTTCGCAGGAGTGAACAGGTGTACAGGAACCGGAACAGTTATCATTCCATGAATGTGCAGATGGTGTGTTTGGCAGACCAGTACATCTCCCATGTGAATGCCAAGTTCCCTGGCTCAGTGCATGATGCCTACATCCTGCGGAATAGCAGCATCCCTTATGTGATGGGTCAACTCCAGAGGCACCGTGTGTGGCTATTAGGTGAGCACCTGGAAGCAAGACAGTGGGAATGGTTGTCTGGGTCTGGGGATATCCCTAAGAGTTAGTGTGTGTCTAAAAGTTGTCCCTCACCATTTGCAGGTGACTCTGGGTACCCCAACCTGTCATGGCTACTGACCCCAGTGAGGAATCCCAGGACAAGGGCAGAGGAACACTACAATGAGGCCCATGGGCGAACTTGGCAGATTATAGAACGGACCTTCGGCCTCCTGAAGGCCAGGTTCCGGTGCCTCCATATGACAGGTGAATCCCTATTCTACTCACCTAAGAAGGTGTGCCAGATCATCATGGCCTGCTGTATGCTCACAACTTAGCTTTGCGATGACAGGTGCCTTTTCTGCAGGAGGATGGTCCAGATGGTGGTGGTGTTGCAGCTGTGGAGCCTGTGGACAGTGAAGACGAGGAAGCAGAAGAAGAGGACATGGACAACAGGAACTCAGTGATCCTGCAATATTTCCAGTGAGACACAGGTAAAAGTACAGACCTGCCTACTACATGTACTTTAACACTACTACCTCTCTACTGTCTGTCGTTTTCACCCAGTGTATGGTCACTAAGTTGTCACTTTCACTTACGATTTCACAGATGTGGGTCCCACTGTGTGACATCTGCTCTGTTTCCTCATGGACTACAGCTGTGTGACATATGTATGTTGACATTATAATTGAAAGAGCATTTTGTCACTGTAATTGCTAACACACAATTTCGAAATCACAGACTGAATCCAGATTGTTTTGTGCTTCAAGGGTGTTTATTTAAGTGCTCAATATTGGAGGGTGTTGTAAAATGGTGAGGGGGATGGTGGAGGAATGTCCATGGCAGAGTCCAGTCTATTACTCTTACAGGTGCATTGCCCAAATGGGCATAGGAAGTGGAGCTGGGGTAGTTTGAGGATGGACAGGGTGACAAAGTAGGACAGAAAGATGACATTCATGGTGGTTTCATTTCTTGGCGGGGGTCTTGGCATTGTTCTCTGTCTTTGTCCTGGATCGTAGGGACCGTTTGCGGGGTGGTTCTCCCTCTGCAGGGGGTGGGGTGCTGGTGTGGTGGTCCTGTGGCGGGGCGTCCTGTCCACTAGCTCCGGGGAGATGGTGGGCAGTTCATCGTCCATGCTAGTGTCAGGGGCCCCTTGTTGTGCCACAGTGTCCCTCCTGGTGTTGAGTACTTCCTTCAGCACCCCTACGATGGTGCCCAGGGTGGAATTGATGGTTCTGAGTTCCTCCCTGAAGCCCAAATACTGTTCCTCCTGCAGGCCCTGGGTCTCCTGAAACTTGGCCAGTACCGTTGCCATCGTCTCCTGGGAGTGGTGGTAGGCTCCCATGATGGAGGAGAGGGCCTCGTGGAGAGTGGGTTCCCTTGGCCGGTCCTCCCCCAGTCGCACAGCAGCCCTCCCAGTTCCCCTGTGTTCCTGGGCCTCCGTCCCCTGGACTGTGTGCCCACTACCACTGCCCCCAGGTCCCTATTGTTGTTGGGGTGGTGGGTTAGCCTGGGTTCCCTGTAGTGGTGGACACACTGCTGCTTGACGTGTCCTGGGGACAGAGGTATGGGCTCGCTGGGTGGGTGCCTGGCTGGTGTTTCCAGAGGGAGGAAGCTCTGTAGTGGCCTGTGACTGTGTGATGGGAACCAACTGTCCCGAGGTCCCTGATGGGCCGGGCTGGTCATCTAGATCCAGTTGGACAGAGCTGCTGTCATCACTGTGGGCCTCTTCTGTTGGTGGTGTGGACATGTGTGGACCCTCCTGTCCGGTGACGTTGGGTAAGGGTCCTGCAGGGGTATAAAAGGATGTTTATTACATCTGTGTGTGGCATGGTGTGCAATGGGTGGGTGACTGTGTACCCCAGTGCTTGCATTCCTGTGTGTGACCTTGTGTGATGATGGTTTAGGGGGTGTATGGGTATGTGCAGTGGCCATGCTTTGGAGCTGGGTGTCGATGCTTTGTTGTTGCATGCAGGGCTTGGTGTTGGGATGGGTGGTTTGTGATATTGGGACATTTGTGAGGAGTTGGAGTGATGGGGGTGAGGGTGGGGGTATGTGATGGCATGCAGGTAGGGTGGGGGATGTAATAGTTAAGCTTTGACTTACCAGAGTCCATTCCTCCATCTACTCCTGCGAGGCCCTCAGGATGCAGAATTGCCAAGACCTGCTCCTTCCAGTTGTGGGGGAGGAGGTGGGGGTCCGCCGCCAGTCCGCTGAACCGCAAGGTGGTGTCTTGAGACCACGGAACGCACCTTCCCCCGTAGGTCGTTCCACCTCTTCCTGATGTCATCCCGATTTCTTGGGTACTGTCCCACTGCATTGACCCTGTCCACTATTCTTCGCCATAGCTCCATCTTCCTAGCTATGGAGGTGTGCTGCACCTGTGATCTGAATAGCTGTGGCTCTACCCGGACGATTTCCTCCACCATGACCCTGAGCTCCTCCTAAGAGAACCTGGGGTGTCTTTGCCGTGCCATGGGGTGGTGTGGGTGGTGTGTGTGGTGATAGGTGTGCTGATATGTAGTGGTGTGTTGTGTGAGGTGCGTGGAAGTTCTGTTGGTGATGGTATTTTGTGCCTGTGGATGCTTGGTTGTGGATTGTAGTGTCTCTCTCTGGCCTTCTCTCGGTAATGTTGTCGTAAGGGTTTGTGGGTGATGTGGGTTTGTGTTTCATATTGTATTGGGTGTGTGGGAGTGGTGTGTGTATGTGTATCAGGTGTGTGTATTTCGATTTGTCCAATGTGGTAGTGTTTTGTATATGTGTGTGTATTTTGAGCGCAGCGGTGTGTACCGCCAATGTAATACTGCGGTTGAAAGACCGCTGCGTCGATTCGTGTGTCGTGATAGTGTGGGCGTATTTCTGTTGGCGTGACGGTGGAGGTTTTGTTTTCGCCAGTTTATCACTGACCTTTGGTGTGGCAGACTTGTGTGGGTGTCTGAATTTTGGCGGACTCCGTGCTGTGGGTCGTAATAGCTGTGGCAGATTTCCGCGGCCGCGGCGGTGTGTTGGGGGTCTTCTGCACGGCGGTAAGCGGCTTTTACCGCCCATATTGTAATGACCCCCTATATATCCCATGAACCCATGTGTAACACATGATCATCCATAGAGACAAGCCCTATGAAACCTTGAGTATAACAACACACTTCCTCTTTCTTTGCGAAACAGACACAGTTAATACACTGGATCCCGAAGTCCCGCAACAAAAACAAAACCTTAGCGTCCAGAAGAAAACCACTTTCTTGAACCAAGATGCAGGACCAACCTATCGACCATCTGGGCGAAGTATGAATCCCATGAAGATCCCAGAGGCACTTGAGGGTAGAAGATCACTTCTCCTCTTGACCTAAGAGCAAACAATGTAGAAAAAAGACTAGCCGTAAACACTGTCTTAAATAATAAAACAATCCACTTTATAATACGTAACATCATTATATACAGGGTGGGAAAAAAGAACAGACATCAGCACAACTTGTGGAAGCATAATGCACAATGCAACCATTAGAACCAATGATAATAGGTCACTCGGTGGGATGATCCTCGCCTCCGTGTCCTTAATAGAGTTAAAAATTCTAGATGTAAAAGCTAGAAATTTTTTCATTCTATATCAGGACTGGAGGCTCCGATTATGCTAGTTTAAACTCGTGCCATAACAATTGAAGATATATCTAAAATAGGTTTATAATAAAATAAAAAAAAAGTGCAATCAGAAGACCAATCTGCGGCACCTAGTATATCCTCTAAACGAGAACGTAGAGAAAAAGACTTTGACGCCATAGCTCCTCTCATCGAGTGAGCCCCAAATTTTGACACATCAATACCTGTTTCTGACAGAAGCTATCGCATCTATCTGGCTAAAGTCGCCGAAGATACTGGAAGAAATGGTTTCTGGAGGGATATTAAAAGTTGACCCAACATATCTGAACGAAATTCGGCTTCTCTAACCTCATAGTCCTTCAAACATTGCACCACACAAAGTTTGGTGTTATCGGGGAATGCGGGATAAGATACCAACCTGGTATTACATTTTGTTAGTTGGGAGATAACTAAAGATACCCCCTCAGGAAAAAAAACTCTCCCTGCCAAATCTAAAGCCTTGATGTCAGATACTCATTTACAAAAGATAAGGCAAAGTATCATGGTGAGTTTAGCAGAAAACTGTTTCCTAGATAAATATTTATTGGAGGGCCAGGAATCTAAAACTCTGAGGACAACATCAACATCCCAAAGCTCTGAATACTTGGGACGGGGAGGATTCAATATCCTAATGCCTTGCATGAACTTACATACAATGGGCAATTGTCCCACAGGTTTCCCTTCAATAAAGACATGTCCGGCCAAGATAGCCAACCGGAAATTGTTGATAGAACTATAAGCCATCCCAGATGCTGCTAGGGAAGAAAGAAAATTCAATATCATGGTGCAATCAGTGTTAAAGGGATCCTGTGATCCGTGAGTTGCACCAACTACACCAGAGCCTCCAAGCGGAGGAATATCGCTTGTGGGTACTAGGAACCCAGGACTGATTAATGAATTCCTGAGCTTCATTCGAAAGCCCTGGGAGATTCCAACTTTCCCAGTAAGGCGCCAAGCCAGTAGAAACAGTTGCCCTGTTTGAATCAATGGATGAGGTGACCCCACTGGGTCCAGGAGGAGATTCTAACACCAGAGTCAGAGACTGGGAGGGGCACAGGCTAGTTCCAGAATGATTGGAAACCAGGTTTGAGCTCTCCAAAACGGGGAGATCAACACAATCTCTGCTTCCTGTCTCTGCAACTGCATTAAAAACCCTGGGAGTCATCACGAAAGGCGGAAAGGCATAGGAAATGAATAGACTCCAGTCCAGGAAGAAAGCATCCGTCACCCTCGTTCCCCGGTCCGGGCGCCTGCTGAAATAGGTCGGGAGTTCTCAACCGAGAAGCGAAAAGGTCGACATTGCAAGGACCCCGTTTCCGCATGATGACTCTGAAGAGCCATGGATGAAGTCTCCAATCGCTGGCATCCTTCAAATGACGTGAATGGCAATCTGTTACCACATTCCGTTGACCGGGCAGATATTCTGCCGTTACTGAGATGTGGTTCTGGAGACAAAAATGCCAAAAATCCTTGGCAGTTTCCATCAGTAATTTGTATTGCATCCCTCCCAGCTTGTTCACGTAGCGAACCGAAATATTGTCCATACGGAGGAGAATGCAACATTTTGCCGTGCCCGCCGTACAGCTATAAATTGCAAAGGAGCCCACTAAGAGCTCCAGGCAATTGATATGAAGGGACAGCTCTTTCCGGGACCAGCGACCCCCCTCTGGAAATATGACCACAACGGGCAACCCAACCCCACAGGCTGGCATCCGCCTCTATGACCAACTCCAAAGAGGAGGGAAATATGACTCTGCCATTCCATGCTTCCATATGGGTTAGCCACCAAGAGATCTCCGTTCTCGCATCTTTTAAGAGGGGAATTAGTTGAGAATATAACAGGCCCTTGTTCAGATGCATGATCTTCAAACATGGGAGGGCCCTGTAATGTAGAGGTACTGGGAAAATCGCCTGAATGGATGAGGCCAGAAGTCCCACCAGGCGAGCCAGCGATCTCAATGCTATAGTCCTCTTGGATAAGGCTAATCTCAACTCTCTCTTGCTGTTCTTCACCTTCAAGGGAGAGAGAACTAATTGGGCTGATTGGGATTTCACTATGAATCCTCGGAATTCTATAGATTGTGTAGGAATCAGGATAGATTTTTGCACGTTGATGACAAACCCTAATTCCTGAAGCAGAGAGATCGCCCATTCTAGATGAAGAATTGTTGTCTGAGGAGATTGGGACAAAATGATTATGTCATCCATGTATATGATAAGATGAACACCCCTGGATCTTAGAGATTCCACAACTGGTTTCATCAGCTTTGTGAAGCACCACGGAGCTGAAGACAGGCCGAAGGGAATAACGTTGAACTCGTAAGACTTTCCTCCCCACAGGAAGCATCTGTGGGTAGGAAAGATGGGAATGGAAAGGTAGGTGTCCTTCAAATCTAAACATACCATCCAATTTCCCACTTGAAGGATGTCTCGTAACAAATAGATCCCCTCCATCTTGAAATGATGGTAAAGGATCCATTGGTTGAATTCCCTTAAATTGAGGACTAACCAGGAGCCGCCCCCTTTTTTGTAGACCAGAAAAATTGAACTTACAAACCTGATGAAGATCGGTTTCCTCTATCGCATTTTTTGACAGAAGAGATTGAATTTCTGCTTGAATTAAATTCTGATGTAATTGGGAAAAATGCATTGTGATGGGGAAGGACAACTGCAGTGGATGACTCTGAAAGAATTCTATCTTGAAACCCTGCACAGATTCCAGCACCCAAGGATCGTTGGAAATCTTTTGCCAATTGTGAGAAAATAGCTGGCTGAGCCCCCCCAAAGTAATCTCCGCCCACAGGATTATTCTCACCTGAGGGGTTAGTGTGCTGTATGGCGCAGCAGCACCTCTGAACCTTCCTCTACGGAAGCGCCCTCTGAAGAAATGTCTCGAGCGGTAGAAGGTGGATGTTTGGTCTTGATAGCCACCTCCACCTCTGTGGCTTTTGAAGCTGTCCCCTGTCAAGCCTTGATAACCGCAGCCGAACGCTCGCCCCTTGAAGCTTCTAACCCGTGCAAAAAGTTGGCGCAGTGCTCTTTTAATTGAACCTTGGGCCTTATCCAGGTTGGAGATAGTGGCAATGAATTTAGAGAGTTCTTTAAGGAAAGGAGTCCCAAATAAAAGGCCTTGTGCTGCAGGGCCAGCCTCGGAAGAAGCAAGATCTGCCAGTTTCGGATCTAGTTTCATTAGAATGGAGCAGCCTCGCTGATTGGAAATCGCACAATTAGTATTGCCTAATTGACAAATCACACGTTGGGTCCATCCCACTAGGGTCTCTGTATCAACCAGGACATTAGACTCCTTTGCCTGATAGGCTAATTCGAGAATTTTGGTCAAGGACCCTGTCATGTCCAGTAGCTTATCCTGGTAAGCTTGCCACGCTCTATCAATCCCTTTCTTCGGGTCCTTAGTATATTTCCTTAAGTAGGTTAACTTAGAGGGATCTACCTCCAAAGTTTCTGCCACTTTGTCTGGAGGGTCAGGTCTGGGACACTCCGGGTGCAAGCGCGCTTGTACTTCTTTATCAAAGTCCTGTCTGATGTGAGATTTGACATAATCAACCACTTCAGGAGGGGGCACCCAAGCTGTAGACCTGAGGTCGGTCATTTCCTCTGGTTCAAAAGTTAAGAGTTTTGGTTGCTTACTGGAGGAGATATGATGGGTTTTCGACTTGCGCTTGCGTGGACGCTGTGCATCTTCCTGCAAAGAGCTCTGTGAGGAAGTTGCGTCAGAGTCATCTGCGAATGCTTCCGAATGGGGCTCTGATGGAATACTGTAGGGGTGTTCATTAGCTAAAGAGGCTGCAAGCTTCTCAAATGCCTCGGAATGAACTTCTTTATTTGGCAGGGTCGCAGGAGCGACTTCGGTCCCCTCTATCATGCCCCGGAGGGATGAATCCAGCCCTGCTTTTGAGCAAACCCATAAAGGTGATGTTTCAAAGGAGTAATAGCCTTGGCTAAGGCTTGATTACCAGTGTGGCGCACTCCTGTGTCCAGAGCCTGAGCTGGATTTTGCTCAAACGAGCTTGATTGCCCATCATCATAGTAATAACTCTCATCACCCTCCTGGTATTCATCATACATGATGGTATTTGTAATACAGAATTATATAAATTGAATACATTTGCCAAGACCCCAAAAGGTCACCAGCCAGGGTCAGAGAGCCCCAAAGGAGAGTCAAGGGGGAGCCAAGCAGGGCGCACAGACAAAGAACCCCTAAATCAGGTCAGAAAGATAGTTCAAGTATGGAGGGAGGACTTGATAAAGAGCTCTGGGCAAAGCATCGGTATTATTTATACAACCCTGGTAGAACTCAGTCTGTCAGGGCGTTCACCGGGAGCAGAAGGGACTCGGGAGAGCCACAATCCAGACACACACGCGCAAGTCAGTGAGCAGACACGATGAAAGTCACGCTTGCTGGATCGCGTGAGCGTGCGTAGGCGTATCCCAAAAGGCTAAAAATAGAAAGAGGACTGCGTGGCAAAAAGCCCCACGGTCCTCGCTCCCAAACTCCCATTCCACATACATGGGGCGGCAAGCCTCTCCCGCAACAGATTAGCATACAACTGAAAAAAAAACAACAACACAGTAGCAGTATATAGCCGTAAACTCATAGTCGTGCATAAAATGCACTCGCAAAGCGGTACATCAAATATAAACAATTACAATCACGATAAAATATAAGGAGACTTAACTGGCTGCAGAGCAGCAAAGGAAGAGGAAGTTTGTTGTTATAGTCAAGGTTTTATAGGGCTTGTCTCTGTGGTTGATCATGTGTTATACATGGGTTCATAGGATATGTAGTTTTTTTTTAAATAAGTTCTTCCTAATTGGCTGCTGTAAAAAATAAAGCATAGAAACAGAAGCATAATTGAAGCCTCTGGTCCTGACATAGAATCAAATCGCATCATGAATGGACTCTCTGCTGCAATAAAAGCAATTGATATCTGATGAATGGACTCTGCTGCAATTAAAGCAACTGTTATCACCACTAGGTAGTTATAGTTAGGACCATGTTTCCATAGAAAAAGCATTTTGACGTGCCGATATATCTTTGGCCAGTTTGACGAATCGTCACAAAATGTTCCCTAAAAAAGTGCCCTCATGATTCTTGTTGCACACAAAAAGTTTTAGGGTGATCTGTTGCGCGGGATCTGAGGAAAATGGGGTGGTCACAAAAGTTTTGTCTCCCATGTTAATTCCGATAGGACCTTCGAACAAGGCTACACCCTGAACCACTGGACGGAATTACACCAAATTTGGCAGAAAGCTAGGTTTCGGTAGACAGATTGTGCTTTTGGTTATTTGGTGTAAATCTGTTCAATTGTTTCTGAGAAATTAAGAAAAATCCAAATTTGTATATCTGAGGTCGCAAATCATTAACCAATATTCGCGAATGCGCGCACAAATAGAAGAGCTGTAATTGGCTGGCCACAACCTGAAAAGAAAGCTCCGGCCGGCATTTTATGTTATGGGAGAGGGTCCCTGGGGCTGAAAAACAAAATGAAAAGTTGTATAAGGGGTCAGGGTGGAGGTACCTTGACCCCAAGAGTCTGATATAGGGGTGTTTGAGGGTCAAAGTATAGGTTTTAAATGATTTTTCTTCACCATGCGCGATTTTCACGATGAATCAAGATTAATCACAAATAAGCAAAAAAAAATGTTAAAGAATTCACAGACTCATTCATACACAAATTCATTCACTCAAACATGCACTCAGAAACTCATGCACCTACTCACACACCCACTCATGCACTCACTCAGACCCACTCAGACTCACACACCCACTTTCAGACCCACTCAAACACTCATGCACCCACTCACATACCCACTCAGACCCTCACACACCCAATTTCACACCCAGACAGACACTCTCACACCCAGAGACACCCCCTCACTCCTATTCTCACATGAAGAGAGACAGACTGTTCGCCAGTGCGTGGGGTTGGTTTGGGTGGTTATCAGGGGTTGGCAGCAAGGACTGGCCACAGGCCAGGCCTTGCGGCCAACCCCCACTGCACACGTCCTCAGCTTTTAAAAAAAAGTTTTATTGCTAATGTTTCCTTTATAGTTTTAAGGACGTTATAGAAGTTGTCATGACTGCTGTAATATCTGGGGTAATTAGCAGTGCATCGCGAAGGTGCGAGTTATAGTTACTTTAGGGCGTGAGTTACAGTTACTTGAAAGATTTATAGCTATAACTGCTGAATTTCTATGGTTTCGTAAGAGTAAATTGAGAACCTAACTATAACATCCCTGTAATCTTTCCTTTTTTTCTGTGAATTTCTAAGGTTTTTTTAATTCAATTTTTTCAGTGAATTTCAACTTTTTTTTTTTACGTAAAGTAATTTTAATCACTATACGTTAATCCAACCACCACCTTGCACTGCTTTTGGCTTTGGCCATGTGCAGCAAGGGTTGGCCGGAGGGCCTGGCTATGGTTTTGGCCAAAGGGCCTAGCCTGTGAGGAGGCCCTGCTGCCACCCCTATACCAACCAAAAAATTCAAAGCTCCTCCTCCTTAAGCCAAACTCAGCCCCGGGGACCCCATCCCCCAGGGTTCGGCCCAAACATATAATATTTTTGGGGGTGGGGGGCTGTACACCCCCCTCACCAGGCAGATCTCCACCCCAGGGGCCCCATCCCCATGGGCCCAACCTAATTATTACATTTTTGGGGGGGGTGTATGGCCCCCCTTCCCACGGCCCCCGGGCCCGGCTTGAACATTATTATTTTTTTTTGAGGAGGGGATCCATGCGGTCCCCCTCCCCAGGCCTATCTCGGCCCCGGGCACCCCATCCCCAGCCTAAATATTTTTTTTTGTGAGGAAGCCACGTGGCCCCCTCACCAGGGCTGATCTCGGCACTGGGGACCTGATCCCCCAGGATCCCCTCATGTGACCTGTTAGGGACAGTGGGGGGAACCTGAACTCCCCCATGGTTCCAGCTGGCTCCCCACTTCCTGTGGGAGCCAGTATTGCTGCCACAAAGAACTCCCTGTCTGTGAGTGCAGTTTCTTCTGTGTTCCTGTCTGCGTCACTACTGGAAGACAGACAGAGGAAACCTCCGCTCCGATGAAGGGAGAGCTGTTTAACAGCTCTCCCTTCATCAAAGCGGAGTGTTTGCTCTGACTTGGTGGCAGCTGTCAAATCTGCCGCAAAGCCTCAGCAAACAGCTAGGTCCCTGTGGTCCCCGGGGCTTCGGGGGGGCAGGTGCCCCACCCCCCATTGTATAAGGGATGCCCCCAGGACTTGGCCCACTCGGGGGCTCCAGAAATACAAAGCGTGGGAACTCAAGCTTCTTTTTTTGTGTGTAATTTTTGGTGGATCCATCACGATTATGGGTGAAAATTTGCAAAAAAATGCTTTTAGCTGGGGTTGGAGGGGCTCCAGCACCAGAGCTAAGGGGTCAGGGTGTCTGTACCCTGCCTTCTTTTGTTTTTCATTCATTTTTTGTGGGACTCGATTGAAGCCAAGTCCCAACTTGGCTGCCAACACTTCTTTGTTGAAGTGTTGGCAGCCAATCCGATCTCATCACAAGATAGGGAGGGGTCAGGAATCCTTTGTGTCCCTAACTATACACATTTGGATTTCCTTTAATTTCTCAAAAACTACTGCACGCATTCACACCAAATATCAAAAAGGTCTCTTTCTGGACGAAGGGCTACCTTTCTGCCAAATTTGGTGTAATTCCATCAAGTGGTTTTGGCGGTATCGCTGTTCAAAATCCCTATGGAGAAATGAATGGGGAAAATGCGTTTAGGGACTCCACCTTTTTCTCAGCCCACCCGACGCTTTCCACACAGTAGCTGTAGTTTTAGCCAGTTGTTTATAGAGATTTTAATATTTTATTGTCAGCCTTGAAGAAGTCCTGATGCGGGGATAAAACAAGTGTCGGCTGAGTTCTTTCTGCAACCAAGATCATCAACACATCTGTCCTTTTGTCTGTCTGTTTTAAGGAATTATGTGAAAGTGTTCATGGTCTATTTGGGTGTTTAGTAAAAAAACATTATTTGGTACAATTGTTTGATTCCTCTTTGTTATTACATGTAGTTTACACACTTGACATCACCATGTGGAATATTACTACATGGTCCAGGACCACAGTGTATTAATCATGTACTATAACTGTTAATAGTGCTCCACTACCTTTTGTATTCATGGATCTTGGCAGAGGTTTCCCCACTTAAAACATCCACATCCTGGCAACAGATGTGTTGTAGTGTGTTGAGCAGCATTGTAATAATGTTATTGAAACTAAGGCCCATATTTATACTTTTTGACGCAAAACTGCGCCAACGCAGTTTTGCGTAAAAAAAATTAGCACCGGCTAACGCCATTCTGAAGCGCCATGCGGGCGCCGTATTTATTGAATGACGTTAGCCGGCGTTAGCCGCCGGCGCTGTCTGGTGTGCGTTAAAAAAAACGACGTACACCAGGCAGCGCCGGCATAGGGGAAAAATGGCGTATGGGCGTCCACAAATGGTGCAAGTCAGGCTGAGGCAAAAAAATCGCCACAACCCGATTTGCGCCATTTTTTTACGACGCCCATCCCCCATTGAAATGACTCCTGTCTTAGCAAAGACAGGAGTCATGCCCCCTTGCCCAATGGCCATGCCCAGGGGACTTCTGTCCCCTGGGCATGGTCATTGGGCATAGTGGCATGTAGGGTGCACAAATCAGGCCTCCCTATGCCACAAAAAAAAATATATATATATACTTACCTGGACTTACCTTAATGTCCCTGGGGTGGGTCCCTCCATCCTTGGGTGTCCTCCTGGGGTGGGCAAGGGTGGCAGGGGGTGTCCCTGGGGGCAGGGGAGGGCACCTCTGGGCTCATTCTGAGCCCACAGGTCCCTTAACGCCTGCCCTGACCCAGGCGCTAAAATCCGGCGCTAATGCAGGTTTTTTAGACCCGCCCACTCCCGGGCGTCATTTTTGCCCGGGAGTATAAATACGACGCATATGCATCGGAGTAATTTTTTAAGACGGGAACGCCTACCTTGCATATCATTAACGCAAGGAAGGTGTTCACGCAAAAAAATGACGCTAACTCCATGAACTTTGGCGCTAGACGCGTCTAACGCCAAAGTATAAATATGGAGTTAGTTTTGCGTCGAATTTGCGTCAAAAAAAACAACGCAAATTCGGCGCAAACGGAGTATAAATATGCCCCTAAGAGAGATGTGTAACTAATAGATCACTGTTGCTTTGCTTTAAGTTTGATGCTCATTTACAAGAGGCCTTCTCCGCCGGACCGTCACTTTTTGTGACGGTCCAGTGGCGCAGGCCTCTGAATCATATAGATGAGGTGACCCACTCTGCGTGGCTGTGCATGGCCTCATAGATATGGAGTAAGCAAAGGCAGCGCAAAGCGCTGCCTTGATTTACTCTACATCGAGGCGTTACATGGGCATTGCAGTGGGTTTTCCCATGCAACACCAACGTGTTTTGACACATTCCCAGATTTACAAGGATCTGTAAACCTGGGAATGTGTCATAATTGTGCATCTCCTCAGGGGAGGTATAACAAGGTGAAATAACTTTTTCTCCTCGGTTTTTCCTCTTTCTATCTGTGCTGCAGCACAGATAGAAAGACGAAAACGCCTCCATTGATTGTTTTTGTGCAGGAAAGTGTCCCTTCCTCCACAAAAACAATCGTGCCAACAACGCAGACACCCTGAGATTGGCACTAGGCACCAATTTGTGTGCCAGAGCAGGCAGAAAGGACAGGAATGCACCATATTTCATTAATACTGCGCATTCCTACCCTTTCCTTTTGATGCAGGGCAGTGCAGCAAGAAGCCTCACGGCTCTGCCCTGCACCAAAAACTTGTAAATGAGGCTCACTATTTGCTAAAATAATAACCAAGATCTGAAGGTGTTAAAGATCATACTACCTGCACCCTTCATACTGTGGTGAAAATTTCACAGATAGCTCTTCTTCTGAAGCAAAACAGTTAGTACCTTGAGTGCACACACTCTTCCATGTTACGTATAAATTATCATGCTGACTAGATTCTCTCTAATAACTCAAGACTGCTTACAAAGCTTGGGGGCTTATTCACAAACCCCATGGCGCATGGCAGCGTAGCAAGTGACCTTGCTGTACGTTGCTGTGCCACAGGTAAAATCAAGGAAATGAGCCCTATCTACAAAATACTGCACATTTCTGTCCTCTCTCCCTGCGATGGCGCACAATGGGCTACCTAGCGCTGATGCAGACACCCTTGCACCATGGGAAAGTGTGCCTGGGTCACAGACAGGATTGTTTCTGTCCAGGAAGGGACACCTTCCTGCACAAAAAGAATCCATGGGGGCTTTTTCCTCCTCCTATGGGTGCTGCTGAATGCAGTACACATAGATTAAAAAAAGAGGAGAAATAAATATATTTCTCCTTGCTGCGCCTCTCCTGGGGAGGCATAGGAATTTGATGCATTCTCAGTTTTAAAAGTCATTGTAAATCTGTGAATGCGTCAAAACCCATGGGTGTCGCATGGAAAACTCACCTCAACGCCCATGGAATGCCTTCCTGACACAGAGTAAGGCAACACAGTGACTTGCGCTGGGTTGCCTTACACCATATCTACAAGGCCATGAAAAGCCATGCAAAGTGGCTTTGAGTGGCCTTGCAGAAATGGGCCTGCACAATGCGCCAACGTGGTGTCACAAAAAGTGACGCAGCGCACAGAGCTTGTAAATAAGCCCCTTAGTATCTACTACGTGGAATCTTTCTCCTGTTTGAAACTTTCTGCAGAACCAAAAAGTTGTGTGGAGCATAATAAATACAACCGTCACCTGAAGACTTGCAAACATTTATAACATGCTCAATACCACTTCACAGTTATGGTGCTTTAGGAGCAACTCACGTTTTGTAAACACTTACACCCATTAGCTGCATCCAACCTGTACAAAATTATGCAGAATTAATATGATAGTTACTCGCCACTATATACACTGTACAACAAACTTGCAAACTCATTGGATGATGTCATCAGTGATGTCATTGGTGATGTCATCAATGATGTGAGTTTAGATGTCAGCAGTGATGTCATAAATGAGGTTATAGAACATGGCATGAGTGATGTCAGATGTGAGGTTATAGCAGCACATGGCGGGAGAGCAAGTTATAGTTAGCTCTGCTAGCCACTACTGATGAATTTCTGTGTTTTGTTTTTAAAAATAGAGCCTTTTGATTGGCCCAGGGACCTTTTTTTTCCCTTGGGTCACTTTGCTCCCATGAGAAACATGCTACCACAGGAGCCAGCTCTCTGATTTGCTGCCAGTATCATGAGAAAAATGTTGCTGGCAGTCCTTACAGGATCGGGGACTAACTCCCCTGACTTGGCGTAAAAAATTACATAAAGGGGCAGGGTATGCCACCCCTTAGGTCCTGTGGATGGGACCTCCTGGGGCTAAAATAAAAAAAATAAAAACATTTTTGCCTCTGTCCCGTGGAAACACAGCAAAAACAAAACAAAAAAAGGCACCACCATTTCATTTATAGATATATGGGGATGGGTGCATGGATAGGGCCCCCCTCCTGAGCCCATTTTGGGCCCCATGGACCACATCCCTTGGAGGTGGGTCTCTTATTGAAGGGGAGCAGAGTGAGTACCCTCCTCCCCAAGCTGTTTTCAGCCCCACTGACCCCATCCCAAGCCATTTACAGGACAGGTGGATCCCATCCCCAGAGCCCAGTGTATTTACTAAGGGGGGCTGCATGGTCCCACCCCCCAAGCCTGAAAAAGATCCTGGGGACCCCATCCCTCAGGGACATTACTTTAAATAAAAGGGAAGATAGCCACATGGCCCCGCTCCCTGAGTCTCTAATAGCCCCCAGACCAGCTCAGTGACTGTGTCCCGGGGAGCCCACCCCAGGGCACATTGGTTTCCCTGCCTGGCACAGGCAGCGAAACATGATTGGTCCCGTCAAATTAAATAATTTTTAAGTCTCCTGCCAAACAGGAGCAAACACCAAGGGCCTGATTCAGATCTCAGCAGATGGAATACTCTGTCACAAACGTGACAGACATCCTGTCCGTCATATCACAATCTCCATAGGCTATAATGGGATCATAATAGGGTGGACAGGATATCCGTCACGTTTGTGATGGAGTATTTCCCTGCACCGAGATCTAAATCAGGCCCTCAGTATGCTCTCAGCTGGCGGGAGAATAATAAATGCTCATGGAGGCTGGGATAAGACTTGTGTTCTGTTTCCTTGCCCGCAATGAAGAGGGGAGGGAAACAGAACACAAATTGGTCCCATCTGGAGGGAGCACCGGAAAAAAAGAAGCTGCTTCCTCCGGGCAGGAGCAATGCTAGCTCCTGCATCATGCTGGGAGCTGGCTGGGGCTGCTTGGGCAACGAGGTTGATCAGTGGATGCCCGGGGCAGTCACTGGGGTTCCCACATACAATAGATATGAAGCCTTGGGATAGGGTCAATGGGGTTGAAATAGGCTTGGGTGGGGATAAACATGGCCCCCTCCTCTTTTAAAAAGGGTATGACCTTGGGGGTACAGTTCCTGAGTCCAATAAAGGCTCGGGGAGGTGGGCCCGGCGGCCCCCCTCCCCTTTTGTTTACATTTCAACCTCGGGGATGGGGTTCCTGGGGCCAAATTAGGCTCAGAGAGGGTAGGCTGCACACCTCCATCACTTTATTAATTGCTCAGCCCTATGGGATGGGGTCCCTGGAGCCTAATAAGACTTGGGAGGGGGAGCTGATGCCACTCTCCCTTTAGAATTCAGCCCTGGGGATAGGGTCCCCGGGACCTATGAAGGCTCAGGGTCTGAACGTCCCCCTTGCCTTCCATTTTTTGTTGAGTTTGGCTCCAGTGGGGTGGGGTCGACAAGGACTATTAAGGCATGGGAAGGATGGCATAATTTCCTCTTTCCCCTTTATATATTGGTTTTGGCCTTGAGGAATGGGGTCCCTGGGGCTCAAAGGCCAACCCTATGCCATGTTGCCAAAGGCTGTGTGTGGCATGGGGTCGGCAGCCTATAGGGGAGATTAGCCACAGGCCCTGTGGCCAAACTCCAGCTGTGCAAGGCTGAAGGCAATGCGCAGTGTGGGTTTGGATGCCTTTGGGGGGTTTGCCATGGGGCCTGACCGTCTCGCTAAAAATGTGGGAGGACATCACCCACTTGCACTACTGTCAGCCACAGGGGGCATAACTCACTAGCAGTGCCTGCCTCTGCCATAGCTAAGACGGGGATGGGTTGGATGAGTACATTAACACACAAATTGAGAAAAAAATGTATAATAAACACAGGGGACTAGGAAACTAATCAAAAAGGGAAAATATATTAAAAAAAGGTTGGAGCAGAATGGGGTGATTTGGTTGGATGGGGCAATGGAGAAGAAAACACAAGAGGGTGGCTACGCAGGAGTAGGCCTTAGAAAACAAAATGGTCACATGCGTATACACCACAACATGGTATTTGAACTGTTCTTTATTGCAAACAGTGGCACTGGCATCATTTTTCTCACAGAATTTCTGGGTAATTCCATTTGATTACACTATGCGGAAATACACAAGTTATGCCCACCCCTACTAAGAATTCAAATGAGGTTAGGGGAAGTTAAGCACCAGGTGTCAGAAAATAAAGCCTATTAAGGCAGAATCAAATGAAGATTCAGTCTGGTGAAGAAGAATGTATTTGCTCATGAGCCTAACCCTTTAAGCAAGAGCAAAACAAGACATCAGGTCCCAAGATAGTTTAAAGGGGCATCTGAATCTAACTAGCTCAGCACTGCACAATTAAAACATACAATTCTCAACAAGATGCAACACTCCCCATAATTCTCAGGAAAAGAAGGCCTATTAGGATCCAGCATTTCACAATAAGATGGCTTCACCCTTTCTCCCAGCAGTTGCACTATGGAAGTTTGCAGCCGCGTTGCCTTCAGAGATAGCACGTAGAAGGATGATACATTGCTGTCAGTTTGTCTCCAGCACAGGTATGAGAGATTCATTATTCTGCTTTCAGTGAAACTCACAAAGATAAACAAAACAAATAACGTAAACTACTGTAGCTTGTCTCTAGCACAGGAATGGGGATTCATTATTCAGCTTTCAGTGAAACTCAGAAAGATAAACAATTCTCACAGAAACCAAAGCCTTTGCAACATTTAATAACTGAAACTACTGTAGCTTGGCTCCTGAAACAGAGAAAGGAGATAGAAAAAGCACAGTAGCCAAAGGAACATTTTCAATGTTAGTATGAGTCATTTGAACTGATGTGGACAGTAACTTGGCCAACTTAATGTGACACCATAAACTATGGTCAATCTTAACGTTGAAATCATACTTTTATATAGAAGTATATGATGTGCATTATTACATATGTTATGCAAAATGAAAAAATAGTGACAGAACATCACCAATACTTTGAGGAAGACTGATATCAATAGCAATCTGTGTGGACCTTTTAACAGCATATTGCTGACTTGAAAGCACTCAGCTAGAAACACAGATGAAGAGGTTGTTAGGTAATGTACGGGCATATTTACAACGAGCTTGCACTGCAATTGCATCATTATTTGAGACCCTCCGGCAGCGCATTCACAACTCTATATTTACAAAGTGATGCATCTAAGCCCGTGCGTCACTTTTTGTAAGCCTGCTTCAGAATATAACTGTGCCTGAATCTGCTGCGCCATGCAGATCTTAAAATATGCAAGGGAGGCGTTCCATCATAAATCCTAATATAAAGCCGATGCAGTGATATTTACAAGTCTATGAAAAAGTGACTCATCTTTGGCAAGCAGCACGCAGAGCCTGAAATGCATCACAATTTCTGCTCATCGGCAACCTAGACATAAGAAATGAATCATTGGCACTGGCATATAAACAGAACATACCCAAAGCACTTTGGCAAGCTCAACTATACCATGGAGGTGGTAATAAATCAACTAGGAGTAGCAAGGACACCACAACCACTCCACCCCCACCACTGCCACCACCACCTCCACCACCATCATGTAGGCAGCACAGGATAAGGGAACATGTGAACCGCCAGAGGACTACCCTCACTGACCCCAGGAAGGAGGAGGTCATCACTTACTATAGACTCAGGAGGGAGTCCATCATACAGCTTCTGAACCAGATTGCACCAAGGCTGCCAGCAACATCTCAGAGGTCCACCAAGTTCCCTCTGCAGGTCACGCTGATGGTAGTCCTCCATGTGTTGGCATCAGGGTCATTCCAGACCACCACAGCCAAAGTGGCAAGAATCTCCTAACCATCTTTTTTCGCCTTCCTACCCTCCTCCTGGATGCCATCATCAGCCTGACACCCTAATATCTCATGTTCCACAGGAGACAGCAACAACAAGTAGACACAAAGCAAGGCTTTAATGCCATAGCTGGCTTTCCACATGTCTTGGGGGCTATGGATTGCACACATGTGCAACTGGTGCCTCCAGCTGCAATATCACATCTGTACTGTAATAGGAAGCACAACCACTCTATCAACATACAAGCAATTGTGGATCATCTGGGAATGTTCACCATTATTCTGGTCAAGTACCCTGGGAGTGCTCATGATGCCTACATCTTCAAGTACTCCATCATCAATGAGTGCTTCCAGAATGGGCGATATGGGAATGGCCTACTGGTTGGTAAGTACATCTAAAGGTTTTGACAGACCTAATAACAGTAATTAATGCATGAAAAAATAGCAATCTCTGTGTTTGGTGACTGAGACAGAACATATATAGGAGGGGTGTGACTCATACTTGCACCATACATCATGGCACATGTGCAATGCAACCCCGCAGGTCACACATGTAAAGACACGCTAAGCCACTGCGTGTGTGTGTTAGAAATGGGGTGTTTGGTTGGCAGTCAAGTTACCCCGTGTCCAAGCAAGGACTCTCACTCTCGTCAGGGTAGGTTACACACAATCCAAATTATCCTATGCCCACCCTCTGGTAGCTTGGCACTGAGCAGTCAGGTTTAACTTAGAAGGCAATGTGTAAAGTATTTGTGCAATAAATCATGCAATAACACAGTATAGCACCACAAAAATACACCACACAGTGTTTAGAAAAATATATAATATTTATCTGGTAAAATGCAGGTCAAAACGATTAAGATGCAATAAGTATATGTCGAGATTTCACTGTAAAAGTGATATAAAGTGTTTTCAGTCATTTAAAAGCAATGAATGTCTCATTCAAGCACAAAGTACCTGGTTCGCGTTCAAAATCTCCACAAAGAACCGCAGAGGAGGAGATGCATGGAAAACAAGGAGGTGTGCGTCGATTTCTCGGGCCGCACACGGCAATGCGTCGTTTAGTATACACGCAGGGTCGGCAGTGCATCGATTTCCGGCACTCGGTCGTGGGTCCTCTTCAGGTTGCGGGGTTTTCGGACGCCCCGGGGACGATGCGTGGATTTCCGTTGCTGACAGGATGAAGTCACAGGGGCTGCATCGTTCTGGTAGGCATTGCACGGAAATTTCTACCGCACGGCAGACGCTGCGTTGATTCCTTTCTGGAAGACAGACTGCGTCGTTCTGGCTCGGCTGTGTGTCGATCCAGTGGGCCGTGCATCGAATTTCCAATCACTACGCTGGCGCCGCATCGATCTTCTCATTGCAAAGTCAGGCTGCGTCGTTCCAGTTCAGCATGCAGTGAATTTGTCACCGCAATGGAGGCTGTGTGTCGTTTCAGGCAGGCTGTGCGTCAATTTTCACTGCACAAGGAGTCCTTCTTGTAGAGATTAAGTTTTTTTGGTCCTGAGACTTCAGGGAACAGGAGGCAAGTTCTATCCAAGCCCTTGAAGAGCACTTTTCAGCACAGCCAGAGAGCAGCAAGGCAGCAGGGCAACAGCAATGCAGCAGTCCTTCACAGAAAGCAGTCAGGTGAGTCCTTTGGGCAGCCAAGCAGTTCCTCTGGGCAGGTTGCAGATTCTGGTTCAGGTTCTCTTGTCCAGGAAGTGTCTGAGTTGGTAGGGGCAGAGGCCCTGTTTAAATACCCAAATGTGCCTTTGGAGTGGGGGAGACTTCAAAGAGTGGCTTAGAAATGCACAAGGTCCCCTTTCAGCTCAATCCTGTCTGCCAGGGTCCCAGTAGGGGGTGTGGCAGTCCTTTGTGTGAGGGCAGGCTACAGTCCTTTGACATGTAAGTGTCAGGCCCTCCACCTTCCCAGCCCAGGAAGACCCATTCAAAATGCAGATGTATGCTAGTGATGCTGAGTATCCTATGTTTGGGTGTGCCTGCGTGAATGCACAAGGGAGCTGTCAACTGAACCCAGCCAGACGTGGATTGTAAGGCACAGAAGGATTTAAGTGCAGAGAAATGCTCACTTTCTAAAAGTGGCATTTCTAAAATAGTAATATTCAATCCAACTTCACCAGTCAGCAGGATATTGTATCACCATTCTGGCCATACTAAGTAGGACCTTTCTACCCCTTTCAGATCATCAGCTACAACTTAAACAGTATATGAGGGTAGCCCCAATGTTAGCCTATGAAGGGAGCAGACCTCACAGCAGTGTAAAAACGAATTTAGGAGTTTTACACTACCAGGACATGTAAACTACATAGGTACATGTCCTGCCTTTTGCCTACACAGCACCCTGCCCTATGGGTTACCTAGGGCATACCTTATGGGTGACTTATATGTAGAAAAAGGGGAGTTTTAGGCTTGGCAAGTACTTTTAAATGCCAAGTCGAATTGGCAGTGAAACTGCACACACAGGCCTTGCAATGACAGGCCTGAGACAAGGTTAAGGAGCTACTGAAGTGGGTGGCACAACCAGTGCTGCAGGCCCACTAGTAGCATTTAATCTACAGGCCCTGGGCACATATAGTGCATTTTACTAGAGACTTATAAGTAAACTAAATAATCCAATTGTGTATGATCCAATGTTATAATGTTTAAAGGGCGAGAGCATATCCACTTTAGCACTGGTTAGCAGTGGTGTAGTGTGCAGAGTCTGAAAACCAGCAAAAACAGTATCTAAAAATTGGAGGGAGGCAGGCAAAAAGTTAGGGGTGACCACCCTAAGGCTGTCAGGTCTAACAGTGTGCATTTCAGTGGTGGAAAGATCCAGAACAATGCAACACTGGGAAAAATGCTGTGTTGCATCACTGTGCGCAAGGGCTTCCATAGCAGTTGCCTGTGTCCCACATTGTATTGTATTGTAATAGCATTTATAAAGCGCTTACTACCCCTGACGAGGCGTCTAAGCACTTTTTGGCGAGTAGCACGCTACTCCGGAACCCAATAGGAATTAGTGGTGGATTAGCATAGGGAAATATGAGTACATTTTTAGTATTATTAAGAGTTAATTTGAGCTGCGGATATGTGAGTTTGTTAGTTGGATTGACTGGAGTAATGGAGGTATGGAGGAGGGAAGAATCCAGAAGTGTTAATTGGGAGTTTATGGTAATAGGATTTAGGCTTGGGATGAGTAAAGGGGTGATGGAGGAGGGAAGAGTCTGTGGAAAGGGTTAGGGAGATCATGGTAGTAAAGTGAGGTTTTGGGTGAGTTAGATGTAGAAGAGGAGGGAAAAGCTTAAGCAGGGGTATTTAGGCAATGAAAGTAGTAGAATGGATTTGGGATGAGTCAGATTGGGAATGGAGGATAGATTGATAGAGACATGATATATGGTGATGGGTAGACAAAGAGAGCAGGGATTCATAAGTATCTAATATAAAAACTTATCTAGGAGTTATGCAATGACCTATGAACATGTTAAGCATAGAATAACATACACACACACACACACACACATATATATATATGCACACACATGAATACACACACATATATGTACATACATATACATATTTAAACCATGAGTAATTATACATTAGTTAAACAAGTTTAAAGAGTATGTGTGGAGTGTATTGTTATGACATAGTAGAGATACATATTTTCTAAAGAACTATATATAACTAGAATATACACATAAACAGATAAAAAATATTTATCAACATAGGCATATGCAGTCCATAGCTGTTTGAATATGGTGGTTATGAAGGAAAGAGCCAACTTTTCTGAAGACTAGCTAGTTATCTGTGGCTCTTATAGTTGGGGGTAATGAATTCCATAGGTTTGCGGCTTGAACGGAGAAGGATGTACCACCTATAGACTTTTTCTTGTATGGTGGTGTTCTAAGGCGGGGTGCCAATCTTGAGCGGAGGTTTCTTTGTTGAATGTATTTGGTTATTTTGTTTCTGATAAAGAGCGGTCCTGTTCCATGTATAGCTTTGTGGGTGATACAAAGCAGCTTGAAGGAGCATCTTCTGGCAACGGGTAACCAGAGTAGTGCTCTCAAGGCAGGGGAGATTTGGGCTTCTGGCTTTACATGTAATAGTAGCCTGGCTGCGGTGTTCTGAATACGTTGTAGTTTTTTCATAATAGATAGAGAAGATCCATGGTAACAGTCACTAGTGATTAGAATCAGAGCAATTATATCAGAATATTGAAATAACTCTATTGTGGTTTAAAAATATGACATAGGAATGTTCTTTTCAATTAATTTCTCTTAAGACAAATGTTTTACAGATGAAGCTTGGAACAGAATTTTAAAGAATGGATGTAGTAACTCAGCAAAAATCTTTGACCTTGAAAATACAAACGGCAGCAAATCCCACACAAATTAAGTCCGTTGATACTCCCTAGGACTTTAGAAAATATACCAAACATTAAGCTTTGGTTACCGTTCAGGCCGGTGGAGAAAAGCCTGCCTTGTGTAATCGAACAGGCCTATGCCCACGGAGGTTTCACTTTAAATTAAAGAAAAGAGAGGAAAAAATATAGGTCCTTGATTTATGAAAATCAAAAGTTTGCAAAAGGTTTCCAAGAGTTCTACGAAACTACAGCAAATCCCACATAGCGACCATGCGCAGGGCTTTTCATGTACTTCAGATGAAAAGCAAAATGACTCCCTCTCCTACATTTCTCTGAATCAGCACAGCCCCAAGTTCGCCACAAGATAATTGGAGCAAGCACGGAACCTCACATAAAAGATTAAAATACTTCCCACTACCCCACCACTACAAGATACCACTATCCAAGCGCAAGAAACGGAGAAGCTACTTACTTAACCACATAGAAAGCACTTTGAGGCCTATTTAGGCATATCATCGTCTAGGAAAGCATTAAACAAATAACCAAAAATAACCACCTGACTAAACACTAACCTTGGGTACTGGAGTAGCGTGCTACTCGCATTAAAGCGCTTCAATGCCTCATCAGGGGTAATAAGCATTATATAAATGCAATTACAGTACACAAATACAATATTAATTTCACACCTTAAAAAAATTGTGAATAGGGAAATTACTGGAGTCATGTGGCTGCTCTTCTACACGGAAATGTGCCCCATCTGCGCCTCCATACATGAACACCTTCCCCTCCACCCCCACCAGTCTCAAGGGTGGACCCTTCCGATTCCCACCTTGAAAATGTATTTACCCTTGCCCCTAACTGGAGTATATATTTGTCAGTTTGCAGGGTGTGATGAGTAAACGCTTTAAGAGTACCCCCAAGTGTTGTGTTGGTGGGAGTTCACAATATTTCCAGAGTATCCTTCCGCAGAACGCCCATACTCTGTTAGGAGTTATCTATATATTATAGTACACTTCCTCAGAATAGTATTACACGTGGATTTAAGAGTGCAGGCTCGACTTTGATAAGGAACCTGCACTGGCAAATCAAGCCATGCTTTTGTAAGCTGAACACAGACATAGACATAAATGATATTCTGAATAGGGTCTATTGCATTTAAATATAACTTTCCTATAAGCTAATGTTTGCTTGAAAGGTACTGGCGACTCGCATTTTATCTTGCATTATTATGCACAATAAATACTGTCTTGTGGCAACAACATTCCAGCGAGGAGGTTTTACTTTATTTCCATAGGAAGCCACAGAGGGGACAGGTACAGTAACGTTGTATATCCATTGATGAGGTCACGCAATACACAATTTACATATCTCGCACCACAAACCAAATGTTCTTGATGATTTTTTGCAAGTATAGTAGATTGTATGCTGGAACATATGGACTAGTTTTGAAAATCTGTGCAAAAACTGCTGATCGCAGGTTTACACTCATGCAGGACAGGCCCAACCTTTCATCCTACTGAGATGACACAGATACCAATATCAAGTATGAAAGGGCGACTCAGCCATGGTACAATAGAATTTCGAGGTTAACAGACATCGGTAGCAAGTGCACAACTGCGAAGGGGCCAGGTGGTACCATTCTTTTGTAGACAGTCACTTCCTCGCCCGGGGCCAGGGGTTTCTGGCAGAGCTCCAGGTATGATTCACTGTTGGGTGCGAGCATTGAGAAGGGGAAGTTCACAGGTTGCACCTCGTGCAGGTGTAACCGCAGCCACTATGAAGGTAGCCCAAGCAGAGCTACACAAAACAGGTGGAGCGAACAATTGCAGCAACAGGGCCACTCAGTATCAGAATCATATAGATAAATTGCTGAAGACAAGTATGTAGAATATATGACAATACACCCTAGTATTTATTTCATTACCATACATATAGCATACAATAACTTTCTTCAAGAGAGGTCATTTAAGGTTTCTAGGCTGACTGCGTGTAGGTCTCAACTACATGCACCTCCCATGGTTCATGAGGCATGTCATGTATGCCACACCAGGTAAAGTGTAAATAGTCTCAAATAAATTGCCCTCCCTAGGTCATGTGTACCACGGAAATATTAGTTAAGTCAACCAACACACTCTTGTAATCTATTTGTGGTGCATTCCATGGCACACTGAAATAGACTGTCAGTCCTCCAAGGGAACATGCTGTGCAGGAAGGTGGCCTCTCATGCACAAAGTAACTCTCACATGAAATGCACCCACACGTGTGTCTGTCTCAGTGTTACGCAGTGTATTGTGTGCCAGTGCACCTTGAAAACTCAGGACTGTGCTGTATGGCCTAAAATATGTCCTGCACTGCCCTTTATCAGTGAGGCAGTGCAGTGCTGATAATTTACTTGCTGCACTGTACTGTGACACATTTCTAAATATCTGGGCCCTTGTGTCCTGTTCAGCCCAAACACTACAACAATGTTCCAAATTGACATGTGCTCACTGGCCTATCAATGGCAGCAGCTCCTGAACATCAGTGACTACTACTGTCACATTTCAATCTGTGTGAATGAATGGGACCACATCATCTGCACCGGATAACGAATTAGAAATAAAACACGTTGTAGGCCAGAAAAGCCAATATGAGTCCCAAGCCAACACAATAGAGAGGTATGAGAAAAGTATTTCCTCAATGGCATACCTATTCTCCGTATCAGTCAAGACTCATCATTTTCAGGCTAGTGAGAAAAAGTATTTTGTAAATTAGTAAGTGTGTGTCGCACATTCCAGTGTACTTGTATGTGTATTATAGTGTCAGGAATAATAATTTTGAAAGGCTGTGGTGCCATCCAAAGTCATTGTATGCCCCAGACATGGGTAACTGTCTATACAGGTTCGCAAAATGACATCGACAGTACAAAAAGAACATACCTCTCTACCATACTAACAGTCCACATAAAGACATACACTCAGGGATACGGCTGCATCAGAAGATACAAACAATGTGTGGGCATGCCTTTTCTGGGGGTAATTAGCCCTAAGGAAAACCATATAAATTCAGCAATGTTCAAGTCACAAACACTAATACAAAGCTGTCAAACATGGCATTCAACAATCATCAACATATATTGTAATGCAACATGGACCAGGCACCACAGTGTACTCAGAATAACAATCTCAACATATCTTTGACACACGGAATTATGATAGAATAATTTCTAATAGGCACACAATCCACAACAATTTACTGTATAACACATACATGTGAAGACCAATGCAATGTGTACAGGTCTGTAATAGACAGATATCAGTTACAACATCAGTGTGCTCTACATAGAGATTCCCAACATTGAATACCTATGTGTCAATCCCTGTGCACCATGACATATTGACTGATGAGAAGCAACAGCTGTAGGGTGATAATAAATCATACAACTATCCAGGGAACATGTGTAGAATGCACCACATTTGCTCCACCAGATTACACTATCTAAAGGGAGTGAACAGTTCAAAGGCTCTGTCATTGTCAAGTAGTGCAGCAACAACATCAATTGTTCCACAGGGACACATGTATGTGTGAATGTGAAAAACGTTGGTACTGGCACAGACTACCTAGTGATGACCAAAACCGACAACTTAAAAACACATTCTGTCACTTACAGTTGCAATGGACCTTCAAAACCCCTATTACACTAAGATACTTCCCAAATGAGAATGTCAGATTGTGGCAGTGTCAAAAGTAGCAGGCCATGCACATCTTTCAATATGACACAGAGAACAGTAAGAGACATGTGGAATAAAATGTGCTAATCTATATGTAACCAATATTGTCCAATACTGGTAGAAATATGTATGAGTCATTCAGTACACATAACAGACATGTACTTAAATGTGTGTCGACCAATCACCATGATCATTGATAGAATTTTCTTTTTTTTGTCTCTTCAGCTGACCAAGAACATGGAGCCAGTTGAATGGCCATTTTTTTTGCAACTCGTAATTTGCAATTTTTTGCAAATCGCAAATTGCGAGTCTCAAAACAAAATGTACAACAGTGTCTGAGACACTGTTAGCGATTTCCAAATGGGACCTGCCTCAACGATATTCATGAGGCAGGTCACAATCTGCAACCCATTTGGGAATGGTCCCACTCACCGGGATGGTTACCTGCTGGGGTAAACAGAACACCATGTTTGTGACTGCTTTTTAAAAAAACAGTTTTTTTTTTAAAATGCAGCCCGTTTTCCTTAAAGGAATTTCAAAAATAAAAATGAAATGTTTCAGTTGCATTTTTTTTAGTAGGCAGTGGTCCATGCTTTGAGAAAATGCTGGCACCCCATTCACAAAGGGGAAGGGGTCCTTTGGGAACCCCTTCCCATTTGCGGATTCAGTTACCACCAATTTGTAATTGGTGGTAACTGTGATTGTTTTGCAACCACATTCCCAGTCAGAAAACAATCATACATGGGCCTGCAAGCCGCTATTAGGAAGGCACGCCCTTGGAACAACCCTTCCAAATGGCAAGTCGCAAATCCTATTTTGCCTGTTTTATTATAACAGGTTCCAACTCGCAAAATAGGTATAGTACATGCTACAAGGCCATTTCCATTTTGCGGTCACAAAGGGCGAATTTGTCATTTGCGTCCACAAAATAGCTTTGTACATCTGGCCCTACAGCTATGGGTCATGACCCCATTTATACATCCAGAGACAGAGTGCTACTACAACCAAGCACTTGGCAAGACCAGGGGTATAGTGGAGCAGAATTTTGGAGTCCAGAAGTCTCGCTTCCAGTTCTTGGACATGTTCGGTGGAGACTGTTATACTTTCCAGAGGTTCTGCAAAATTATCCTAGTGTGTTGTATTCTGCACAATATCTGTGTGAGGACAAATGTCCCATGCAACGTGGGCTATCAGGGCCAGGAAGCACAGGATTAGGATGAGGACAGAGGGGAAATGTTGCCACAATTGCAGGTACCGGTGAAGAAACCTCATGGTACAGAAAGTTTTAACTTAAATGTGATGTAGCTTGATGGCCATAGTCCTTTTTTCTTTAATGATTCTTCAGAAATGTAAATAAATGTATGTACACTACCTTTGTGCGTGCAATTTCATTTCACAATCATAGTAAACATCAAAACACTCAGGGTCTCATTAACAAGAATGGAACGCATTTACCGCGATGCATCAGATTTCTTGAGCTGCTCTACGATCACCTAACGACACCATGGATGTGCTTTATTTACAATACAGAGCTCCATGACACACGTTTTGACAGAATTCGGACACATATTTTGACACTAAACTGCCGCATTGCTGGACTTGCGTTAAAAATTTGATGCTACTCCAGCAATGTGAGAAGGCTCCCATCGAGAAAAGCCCTGTGTCAATTTTATTCCTGCTCTGAGCAGGCTGTAAAATTCTGATGCAGCAAAGTCGCAGAATGATGCAATGAAATGTAAATTTCACTGCGTCAGTTCTCCCTGGCTTTTCCTGTGGGAACGCCTACCCTGCATTCATAATACGTGGCACAGGCATAATGTGACGCAAAGATTTACAAACTGATTGGGCTCAATGCATCAGTTTGTAAATCTGGAGCAGTGTAAAGCACTGCAAGCACCACCGCTGCATCAAAAAAATGACATGACGCAACGGTGGAGCAAAGGCCCTGTAAATGAGGCCCTGACATCTCACCTAATAGAAGTTGGCCCATCACAAAGCTTTGGTGTTACACTCACCCCAGGACAACATCATGGAGACCAGAATATGTATGCATATCAACATGTGCCAAACACATGTGGTTTGGGAAGACATACACCAAACAAAGGTAGCAATGTGGAACAGTGTGCACATGTTGTGAGTATGTGTGCTGCTACAGTTTACTGATCATCAGACATCCTATCACAATCTAAAGAGAGTGTAGATGTAAATAGTTTGCATCAAATGAGTGTGTGTGTTGTATATCTTGACATTTGTTCCTGTCTGACAGTCGTGGAGGCCAGTACAGTGACTTTCTTGCCCTATGACTGTGATTAGAGGCCAGATGATGTGCATGGGCAAACAGTGCAATGAAGATAGCCTCCATATGCTACATCAATTTTGGCAAGCACATAGCAAATTTAGTGTGGTATCTAACATAACATATATAAATGTTGAGTCATGAGCTGTGCTGGTGCTAGATTGGCTACCTAGACACAATGCAGGCACACTTCCCCTACTAGGCAAGGATGCAACTGTTATATGCAGGAATGGATGTGACAGTGTTGATGTGTCTTACTCTTAACCTCTTAGCTGCTGGGCCTTTCCCCCCCCCAGTGCTGAGCCCTTTTTTGGCTATTTGGGGTAGTTCGCGCTTAGGCCTTCATAACGTTTTGTCCACATAAGCTATCCATGCCAAATTTGCGTCCTTTTTTTCCAACATCCTAGGGATTCTAATGGTACCCAGAGTTTGTGGTTTCCCCTGAAGGAGATCAAAAAAATAGCCAAAATACAGTGAAAATTTCGTTTTTTCCAAAAAAATTGGCAAAAAGGGCTGCCGAAGAAGGCTTGTGGTTTTTTCCCTGAAAATGCCATCAACAAAGGGTTTCTGGTGCTGAAATCACTATCTTCCCACCTTTTAGGAACGGGCAGACTTGAATCAGAAAACCACATTTTCCAACACAAATTTGGCATTTTACTGGGACATACCCCATTTTTACTATTTTTGGTGCTTTCAACCTCCTTCCAGTTAGTGACAGGAATGGGTATGAAACCAATGCTGGATCCCGGAAAGCTAAACATTTCTGAAAACTAGACACAATTCTGAATTCAGCAAGGGGTAATTTGTGTAGATCCTACAAGGTTTTCCTACAGAAAATAACAGCTGAAATAAAATAATATTGAAATTGAGCTGAAAACAACAGCCATTTTTCTTTATGTTTTACTCTGTAACTTTTTCCTGCAATGTCAGATTTCTGAAAGCAATATACCGTTTTGTCTGCTGGACTCTTCTGGTTGCGGGGATATAAAGGGCTTGTAGGTTCATCAGGAACCCTAGGTACCCAGAGCCAATAAATGAGCTGCACCCTGCAGTTGGTTTTCATTCTATACTGGGTATACAGCAATTCATTTGCTGAAATATGAAGAGTGAAAAAGAGGTATCAAGAAAACCTTTGCATTTCCAAAATGGGATCAAGATAAGGTTTTGAGGAGCAGTGGTTATTTTCACATCTCTGAATTCCGAGGTGCCCATACTAGCATGTGAATTGCAGGGCATTTCTCAAATAGACGTCTTTTTTACACACTCTCTTATATTTAGAAGGAAAAAATGTAGAGAAAGATAAGGGGCAATAACACTTGTTTTGCTATTCTATGTTCCCCCAAGTCTCCCGATAAAAATGATACCTCACTTGTGTGGGTAGGCCTAGTGCCCGCGACAGGAAATGCCCCAAAACACAACATGGACACATCCCATTTTTTGATAGAAAACACAGCTGTTTTTTCCAAAGTGCCTACCTGTAGATTTTGGCCTCTAGCTCAGCCGGCACATAGTGAAACCTACCAAACCTGTGCATTTTTGAAAACTAGAGACCTAGGGGAATCCAAGATGGGGTGACTTGTGGGGCTCTGACCAGGTTCTGTTACCCAGAATCCTTTGCAAACCTCAAAAAGTGGCTAAAAAAACAAGTTTTCCTCACATTTCGGTGACAGAAAGTTCTGGAAACTGAGAGGAGCCACAAATTTCCTTCCACCCAGCGTTCCCCCAAGTCTCCCGATAAAATGATACCTCACTTGTGTGGGTAGGCCTAGCGCCCGCGCCAGGAAATGCCCCAAAACACAACGTGGACACATCCCATTTTTTGACAAAATACAGAGCTGTTTTTTGCAAAGTGCCTACCTGTATATTTTGGCCTCTAGCTCAGCCGGCACATAGGGAAACCTACCAAACCTGTGCATTTTTGAAAACTAGAGACCTAGGGGAATCCAAGATGGGGTGACTTATGGGGCTCTGACCAGGTTCTGTTACCCAGAATCCTTTGCAAACCTCAAAAAGTGTCTAAAAAAACAAGTTTTCCTCACATTTCGGTGACAGAAAGTTCTGGAATCTGAGAGGAGCCACAAATTTTCTTCCACCCAGCGTTCCCCCAAGTCTCCCGATAAAAATGATACCTCACTTGTGTGGGTAGGCCTAGCGCCCGCGACAGGAAATGCCCCCAAACACAACGTGGACACATCACATTTTTTCATTGAAAACAGTGCCTACCTGTGGATTTTGGCCTCTAGCTCAGCCGGCACCTGGGGAAACCTAGCAAACCAGCACATTTTTGAAAACTAGAAACCCAGGGGAATCCAAGATGAGGTGACTTGTGGGGCTCTGACCAGGTTCTGTTACCCAGAATCCTTTGCAAACCTCAAAATGTGGCTAAAATAACACGTTTTCCTCACATTTCGGTGACAGAAAGTTCTGGAATCTGAGAGGAGCCACAAATTTCCTTCCACCCAGCGTTCCCCCAAGTCTCCTGATAAATATGATACCTCACTTGTGTGGTTAGGCCTGGTGCCCGCAACAGGAATAGATCACACAACGGTCAATGTTGGTCCTTACGTGAGGCAGCTGTTGACCCTGGGGTGATCCATTCCTGACACAGGCACTAGGTGTAGGCACTCAAGTGGGGTAGTGTTTTTATCAGGACAGGTGAGGAGTCACTGGGTGGTAGGAATGTTGTGGATCCCAGCATATTCCTGTAGTTTGTAGTTTGTGTGACAGAAATGCGAGAAAAATTGAGTTTTTTTTCAACATTTCAGCTTTGCAGGGTATTCTGGGTAAGAAAACTTTGGGGAATCCACACAAGTCACACCTCTGTGGACTTCCCCGAATGTCTAGTTTCCAGAAATGTTTGGGTTTAGTGTGTTTCTCTATATGGCCGCCGAATCCAGGACCAAAAACACAGGTGCCTGCCTTACAAAACCAGTTTGTTTTGCCATAGATAATTTTGATGTCTCCACAATATGATTTGGGTGGTGGCCCTAGCACCACAGCCCTTGTCCACGACCCTAGGAGTAAGGTCTGATTTTGAAACCCAGGCACTGAAAGCCCTTGCGGACATGAAACAAAGGATGGCTGGAACTGAGTCAGAACTTGCAAAAATGCGGCAGATGATGCAGACATTGCAGTAGTCCGTGGATCGGATTAGTGCACAGGAATAGCCCTCCCTTTGCAATTTAGCCTTTCCCCTGTTTTTTATATGTTGGTTTTATAGATTAGTTTTTTTAGCATAGGTTAGGATAGGTTGTAGCATAGGGATAGGTTAGTCTAGTATTAATAAGTTTAATATTTAATTACTGATTTGTTATTAGGTGGGGATATGGGGGTAGGTTTTTTAGTGGGTGGGTGGTTGATGTTTAGGATATGTTTATAAAAAAAACAGAAAACAATAAAAAATACAAAATACAAAAATATTTTATTTAGGTTTTAATGTTTAGCTAGTTTATGTAAATGTGTAGTTTATGTTTATATTGTGTGAATATGTGTATGAATTGGGCAGCAGGTTGATGTTTAATGTCTGTTGTGGTATAAGTGTAGAGTGGTGTAAGTTAAGGTTAGGTAGGTCAAGATAGAGTTAAGTTAAGTTAAGGTTAGTTACATAGGTTAGCTTAGTCATAGTTTAGATAGGATGTTAGTTAGTGTAGTGTAGCTAGTATTAGATTTCAATAGTTTTATAATACTAATAATAAACAATATTTTCCACTTTCACAACTCCTTAATGATTTACTGCGTAGGAGTTGTCATATATGCTTAGTTTGTTTTAAGCACATGCTGTAGGATTTCCATGCAGTGTTTGTATATATGTGTGACTTTGTGAGACATCTACAAACAAGATTCAGTCAGGTTTGCAATGGAGTCACTTAAGGGATCTTCATGCATGATTGTGCACTGTAAGTAGCCATCTTGCTGTGAATGGACACACAGCCCAAACAGGTAATCATCTACTGTTGCCCTGCGTGTGTAGGTTATGCTACATGTATGTCAACACATAATCACAAATAAAGGATGTGTTGGTTCACACACTGATGCCAGCCACTTAGACACTCACACTTGCACCATTTAATTGTCAGTGTACTTTGCTGGCTAATATCCATGGAAGTGCCCCCCACCTGGACGGAAACTTCATACACCATTGCCATTGACTTTTTGCTAATTGCGGCACTTCATGCTTGTGACCTCAGTGAACTACTTGCTACTTTAGATGCACATAGGGCTCACCTTTACTACCCCCCCCCCCTTGACATGTAAAGAATTTTCCATAGGTGTATGATACACAAGTTTCCCTCTAGATAGTAGGAAGTGTCTTTTGGGAAAGCACATCCACTATGGTATAGTTATTACAATCAGCAACAGACATACAACACACAGGTTAAGGATAGTGCATTTATTTACAGGTGCATAATGAGGCTGAATCACAATAGCAGTTCTTGCAGCAACAACCAAAACTTTGACAGGTAAAGGATGTACAGACAGAGCCCATGTGGGATACATGTCATGTGTTATGTGGGGGAGAGGAGGATTCCAGTGAGGAGGAGGTCCTGATTGCTATTAGACAACGTAGGCCTCATCAATAGATTTCATCGACAGTCCACAAAAGGATAACACTAACAGGTGGGCAAGCACAAAGGAAATAGTACCAGATGACAAGAGTGATGGCATGTTAGTCTACACAGGTCAAATGGGAAACTGGCCAAGGGGCAAAGACAAATGTTTGTGTATGAAAGTCCACATCTTCCTTCTCTGAAGTGTGTCGTGCCTCCCCTGAGGGTGGTGGTGTTTGTGCAGGAGGCTTCTGAGGCAAACACACATCTGGGGCAAAGGATGTGGCTCCTTGTCCATGGGTGCATTTGTCTGTGCAAACAAGGAAGGCAGCACAGCACTGACAAGGGCCTGATGGCATGCCAACAAGCCTACAAGGTCACTGTAGAAGGCACCCATGGTGGCAACATGGAGTCTTGCTTGCGCTCCATAGATTAGAGGATATTGCAGATGGCCACCACCTTTGTTGCAACCTCATTAGTGTCACATTGGCAGGGCTGCTCTTTTTGCCTCTGTGTCATGACACCAGCCAGGGACCGATCCAGTCTAAGGAACAAAGGGTAGGTGCCTTTGATAGCCTCAGCAGTGTCCTTATTGGGACAGAGGCAACCATGGACTCCCTCTAGGGTGCCCTCAGGGTCTCCATCCCTGCCCAAACCTCATATGCCGCGGTATTCTACCACTTGTTATTGAAAGACTACCTGGGGTTTTCAGAATCCAGAGCTGACCTGGTACTTGCAGGCAGGGTAGGTCCCTTTGTAGGCGGTTTCTCTGGAAAGCCACTGATGCACATTCTTCCACAACCGGAGAATGTGATACAATGCAGACCTGCATTTGCTGAAATGTGTCCTCGTCCCTGGGGGGGAGGGGTGGGTGTCATTGGCAGCAGGTTGGCCATCGAGGACAGGCAGCTAGTAAAGAGGAGTAGTTTCTCCCTCTGCAATGAAATGGAGATATGTAAATGGTAATCCTTGCTAGATGTTGACATAAGTAATCTGGATGAGATACAGGTCTTCACTTACAAGGCCCATGGTGCATGGTGGTGTAGCAAGTGCCTTGCTATGCTGCCCTGCACCCCTGGGAAAGGGCAGAAATGCACTTTATCTACAAAATATGATGCATTTCTGTCCCCCCCCTGCGCTGGTGCTCAAATTGCTTCCATGCACCAAGGCAGGAACCCTTGCACCATGGTGCAAGGGTGCCTGCAATTTGGGGATGATTGTTTTTGGCCAGGAATGTACACCTTCCTACACAAAACAATCACAAGAGGTGTTTTCCTCTTTCTATGTCTGCTGCAGAATGATCCAAGCAATACCCATGGAACGCCCTTTTCACGCAGTGTTATGCATGAAAGGGGTCCATATTTACAAGGCCATGAAAAGCCTTGCAAGGTGGCTTTGCATGGCTTTGTAAATATGGGCTGGCACACTGTGTCACCAGAGTGTAAAACAATGACACTCCAGTGTGGTAGTGTGCCGCTAGGGCCTCGTAAATAAGGCTCACAGTATTTATCATCATTCACCGTCATTTCAACATTGATGTGTAGTACCTATGTGACTTGTATGTATTGAGGCCTATTGGCACTGAAGTCATCTTTCAGAGGGCTGTTTCCGTGTATTGTTCACACACCACTGTGTGACAAAGGTGATTGTGTGTGTCACACCACTCATTGCAACTGAGTTATACAGCTTGCTGCCCTGCCAGTGGAGGTAAGCTGAGGTAAGATCAACATCTGCTTTGGATATTAGCATTCTTTTTCATGATGGCTATACTTAATGTGCTTTCATTTATTGACAGCACCACTGTGCACTTTGCACCAAGTCACGAGGGTGCCATGCATTCCCTCTGGCCACTACTCAGGCCACAGCTCCTTTGAAAGTGAACTGGGTTTGGTGATGTATTTAATTGGATCCTGCAGTCAGCCTTACCCACATTACACCACTGCAGTATGCCTTGTTGTGCTGTCTTGCATGCACATTGTGCATTCATGTGGGCAAGGATCATATTGGTCATGCATCCTCTGTACTCTACCCATCAAGCAAGCTTGCTACACTGCAGTAATGTGTCAGTGCATGTGCTACCATGGTTGTGCTATCTGTGAAACAGTGGCCAGTGTGTGATAACTCTGAGGGGATAGGCCCAGCCAAACTAGGTAGATTGCTGGCACTGATGCTCACCCCATTTCTTCATGGCCAGATTTTGTTTACTGCAGAGTATCAAACATTGTTTGACTCTGCCCCGCTCACTTGTACATGTCTCCGCTGGTAATCCTCATTTGAGAACAGGGACTCCACTTACGATCACACACAGGTGGAAGCCTGTTCGCAAATTGACTCTCATGTGAAACCTTATAATCAGATTCACCACTTCCAATTGTTCAGAGTGGCCGCCCATATTAGAGGGCTATGTGTCAAGCTGTACCCACACATGCTAGTAGTTTTCATGATTAGTTACATGTACCTACCCTGGTAAGCCACACAACTAGAACCATTCTTCTCAGCCTCCAACAATCACAGATTCATGTACATAGTCGCAGCAACCTGGCTCATCCAGTCATTTCATAATTCTCTGTTTGACAGCCTCCTGCTTTTACATATGTGGCCTGGTATGAGATTTGCTCTTGCATCTCCCTCAAATGCTACATTTTCCCCTGGTCCACAAAGCATGTAGGATATAGTACACATATGCTCTCTTCTATGTCATCCCTTACCAGCTTCAAAAAAAGTGTGACACTATCAGATACAGCTGGGTATGTGTATTGCTCAGGCTACCTTGCAGTACACATGCCACTTCTCACCTCCTTGCTATGCAAGGTCCCCCATTCAAACACAGTTCCAGTTCAATGTGCTCAGCTGCACCTACATTAAACAGCGCTACCATAGGTCCATAAGTCACATACACCATCAATTACTTTTACAAACTCACATGTTCCTATTTTATGCATCACTTGCATCCCCCACCTAAGATTTCATACATGACAGGAGTTAGGATGTTGCCTTCCAGGGCAGGCTACACCTGTGTGCTTACACGCCATCACATCACAGTAGCTGTGTGAAATGTAGTTTCATGCAAGTGACTATGGATGTGACTCTGCACATGTTCCTTTGTGTTAGTACTTCACATGCCCAGCACACGAATCCCCTCTCAGGTGAGGAGTTTATATACTGACAGCACCATCACATTCCATTTTGCTTTGCAGTCCAGATCTTGATGAATAGGCCCAAGACAAACACACTACCCTCATGGTGTAAGGGGGTGCTGTGAATTCCAGTGTCCTGCCATGTTGTGGTGTTCCAGTCCAAGGCACATATATTTAAGCCCCATGCACCACCAGTGTGGCAGAATCTTTGAAGCTCCAGCAGCACAGAGTGCATAACCATATCCACGAGGCCACGCAAAGCCACTTTGCATGACTCTTCATGGCCTCATAGATATGGAGTAAGGCAAGACAGCACAAGTAGCTATGTTGCCTTACTCAGCATCTGGGGGGCATTCCATGGGCGTTGCAGTGGCTTTACCTACACAACAGCTATGGGTTTTGATGCATTCCCAGATTTACAAGGACGTGTAAACCTGGGAAGGCAGAAAGGAAAACGCCTCCCAGTAGATATATTTTCATTTCTCCTCATTTTTCCTTCTTTATATGTGTGCTGCATTCTACTGCACACATAGACAGCAGAAGATGAAGGCATGGGTTGTTTGTGTGCAGGAAGATATTCCTTCCTGCACAAACACAATCCTGCATACAACACACCCTTGTATCATGGTGCAAGGATGCCTGCATTGAACCTATGCAGCCAATTGTGCACCAGCGCAGGGAGAACAGACAAAAATGCACCTTATTTTGTAAGTACTGTACATTCCTGCCCTTTCCCTGTGGCACAGGGCAGCACACCAAGGTCACTTGCGGCAGTGCCCTGCTCCAATTTCTTGTAAATATGCCCCCAGATCTTTTGCTTGGTATTGTGGGACTTGAAGTGCTGGTCACTAATTTTATACATTGCCAACAAACCCCAATATACAAAGGACAAGCAAGATTGGTGCTGGACATCACACGTGGACTGAACACACTTCACGACATGTGAGCAATTCCATGTCCTTTCCTTACACTCAGCAAAGTGCAGCACAGGAACTTAGCATGCTGCGCTGCAGAGCACGACATATTTGATGATATTGTCCCTTGTTGCCACTTACTCTTTAGGTCTTGGTAATCCTCACTGTCTGCACTGTCGGGTCCTTCCACTCCTGCCACCAACTCCGCTGAGATGACTGCGGCCACCAGCTCCTCCGAGACATCATGTCCTCTTCCTGAAGACCACATGGCTGCCTTCAGATTGCTGCCCAGTTCCTCTGTGGTCCTGCACTTGTAATCGTGGCACCGCTTCTTGCAGTCTGTCACTGCCCTTTTGACATGCCCTACACTATTGGTTTTAACCACTACAGAGTTCCATTTGCCTCTTTCTTCCCTAATTGCTATTTTGAGATGACAATGAGTTGATGTTCATGCTTGGTCACTTCCATTGTGAGTATTTGATTCTCCTCCTCACTAAAATTACTTTTCCCTTCCCCTGGGGGGCTGTCTGGACATCCTGGCTGGTGCTGGGGTTGCTGGGGTTGTTGCCCTGTCTGCTGCTGCCTGCTTCATCTCTCCCTTTAGATGTATGGGAAAACCTTTTTTTTTTTAAATGCATCACTTTTGTAGGATTTCTGACGTATTACGCACTCAAAAGTGATGCAAGGCTGATTTGCCTTGCTTTCCATTCCACAAAGCAGCCATGCAACACTTTTGCAGCACATGCACCAGTTTTTCCTATAACATCCCTCCCACAGACGAATCATTTCTTTTGATGTACAATGAGACCTTACATTATGGTGCACCTTCTCGTAAATATGATGCATCTATGGCATAACGTTTTCAGATGCACGCTGCGTGACTGCAGCCATGCGACAGTTCTTGTAAACATGTCCCATAGTTTTCAGATAAAAAGGAATAGACTAAAAATCTGAAATTAATAATTAAGGCAAGTGCATGTCGCATCGTCATTAGGAATCAAAGGTAACAAATTAAAAAGAAAACTCATACCTGAGATGGGAATTTTTTAAAGTACGGAACACCATAGAAACAATGAGGGTCTAATTTACAAAGATTTGGCGTAGGGCAGTGCCACAAGTCTTTTTGCTGCACTGTCCTATGCCAAATTGAAAGGGCAGAAATGCACCATATTTATGAGATATGGTGTAGTCATGTCCCTTCAGCCGGTGCACATTTTGGTGCCTCTTTTCTAGGTAAACCCTGCTTGAGGAATATTTCCCCTATCTTCCCCCACCCTTCTACAGCGCTGTGGCCTTCGATTTTAATCTCTCTCCAGACGCTCAGTGCTGTTGCATTGCACAGTTGACAATAGTATCTCCTCATCAAAAATATATTCATATTCTCTTTACCTCGGCAATGCCTGCTTCTCCGGCCTTTGACACTTGTATTTGTAGCTCACTTCAGAAAAACAAAGGATGGATCCAGCCTCTGTGTGCAGTGAGGCAGCTTAAATCAGTGCAAATGCTAGCTGAACAAAATAGGAGTAAAAACCAGAGGGAATTCTGGAGGCAGGCGAATTTTCTGGTCTCCCCTAATGAGATTTGCAGTTTTTGTAAGGTCAGTCCTTGGTAGGCCATATGCTCTCCCCCACTTGGCCTCTGATGTCGCGTGTTCCCACGTAAGGATCTACATTTTTCATTTAATACAGCCGAAGAGAAAGTGAAAATGTGCTTGCAGGGATTAAGGGATGCTGGATATTCGTTCTCTATAAATCCATCCTCCTGCACTCAGAAAACACTCATACTGTCTTTAGGCTCTGTGGTGGTTTAGAAGGTGCGTGGCACTGGGAATGGCCTCCAAATAATATGATGAAATGTATTTCACCCTTATTTTTTTATTGTTTTCCGAGCGCAAGTCTTGGTTTAATCCAACTCTGTATTTAGGTGTGGCCCACTATTATTTTGAAACAAAAAGATATCAACACTTTTGAAGCAATATTGATTATACAGTGTACAGATGCCAAGCTTAATTTGTGATTCAACCTCATCCCTCTTTCATCCACTGTTCTACATTGCTTGTCTCTTCATCTCCTTCTTGCAGGTGACTTTTTTGTATCTGGTTTTTCCTTTTTTCATTTTGTTCGTTTTTTCCTATCGTTCTCAATTTCTACTGGTCTCTTGCTGGGTCATTCATGACTCACTAAAAACACGTTTGTTTCCCTAAAATTAAGGACAGTGCCCACCACCTGCAACCATCAGCAAAAATGAAGCACTGCAAATGCAGACTATTGTGTGCTGCCAAGGAAATTGACTTCCTTTCTATAGTCAGCCCTGGCCATTCAGGAATATTTCAGAATTACTCCTATAGTGAACCTGCAGTACATGTCAAATTGCAGCTGGCAGAGCAGCAACAGACCTATCTCTTCTGGTGACCCAAACCTTTCTAACTCATTGTTTAGAAATGAGCAGGGGCGGCTCCTCCGTTAGGGTGGACGAGGGTCGCCCCCAAAGCTCCCCCTCTTCCCTGCCAGCAGCAGAAGCTGCAAAACCTTTAACCCCTTCGCTGCCAAGCCTTTTCCCCACAGGTGTAGAGGCTTTCTATGGCTATTTGGGGCAGTTCGCGCTTAGGCCCTCAAAACTTTTTGCTGTCCACATAAGCTACCCACACCAAATTTGAGTCCTTTTTTTTCAACATTGTAGGGATTCTAGAGGTACCCAGAGTTTGTGGGTTCCCCTGGAGGAGACCAAGCAATTAGCCAAAATACAGATAAACGTTCGTTTTTTAAAAACAAATGAGAATAAAGGGCTTTAGAAGAAAGCTTGTGTTTTTTTCTCTGAAAATGACATCAACAAAGGGTTTGCAGTGCTGAAATTACCATCTTCCCAGCTTTCAGGAACAGGCAGACTTGAATCAGAAAAACACATTTTTCAACACAATTTTGGCATTTTACTGGGACATAACACATTTTTACTATTTTTTGGTTTTCAGCCTCCTTCTAGTTAGTGACATAAATGGGTGGAAACCAATGCTGGATCCTGGACAGCTAAACATTTCTAAAAAGTAGATGAAATTCTGAATTCGGCAATGGGTCATTTGTTTAGATCCTTCAAGGTTTTCCTACAGAAAGTAACAGCTAAAATAAAGAAATAAAGAAATTGAGGTAAAAAAAGACCCATTTCTGTCCACGTTTTCTTCTATAACTTTTTCCAGCTATGGCAGATTTTGAAGCAATATACAGTTACGTCTGCTGGACTCCTCGGGTTGCGGGTATACATAGGGCTTGTGGGTTCATCAGGAACCCTAGGTACCCAGAGCCAATAAATGAGCTGCACCTTGCAATGGGTTTTCATTCTATACCGGGTAAACAGCAATTCATTTGGTGAAATATAAAGATTGAAAAATAGGTACCAAGGAAACATTTGTATTTCCAAAATGAGCACAAGATAAGGTGTTGAGAAGCAGTGGTTATTTGCACATCTCTGAATTCCAGAGTCCCCATACTAGTATGTGAAGTAATGGGCATTTCACAAATAGATGTCTTTTTTACACTCTGTCTTACATTTGGAAGGAAAAAATTTAGAGAATGGGCAATAACACTTGTTCTTCTATTATGTGTTCCCCCAAGTCTCCGGATAAAAATTGTACCTCACTTGTGTGGGTAGGCCTAATGCCTGTGACAGGAAACGCAACATGGACACATCATATTTTTACATTGAAATCTGACGTGTTTTTTGGAAAGTGCCTAGCTCTGGATTCTGACTTCAAGCTCAGCCAACACCTAGGGAAACCTACCAAACCTGTGCATTTTAAAAAACTAGACACCTAGGGGAATCCAGGATATGGTGACTTGTGGGAGTCTTACTAGGTTCTGTTACCCAGAATCCTTTGCAAACCTCAAAATTTGGCAAAAAAATACTTTTTCCTCACATTTCGGTGATAGAAAGTTCAGGAATCTGAGAAGAGCCACAAAATTCTTTGCATCCAGCATTCCCCCAAGTCTCCCGATAAAAATGGTACCTTACTTGAATGGGTCTAGTGCCTGTGACAGGAAATTCCCCAAAACACAACATGGACACATTATATTTTCCCAAAGAAAACTGACCAGTTTTTTCCAAAATGCGTAGCTGTGTATTTTGGCCTCTAGCTCATCCGGCACCTCGGAAAACCTAGCAAACCTGGACATTTCTGCAAACTAGACACCCGGGGTCTGTGGTGTTCTCACCAGGTTCTGTTACCCCGAATCCTTAGCACACCTCAAAATCTGGCCAAAAAACACTTTTTCCTCACATTTCGGTGCTGCAAAGCTCGGGAATCTGAGGGGATCCTCAAACGTCCTTCTACTCAGCAATCCCCCCACATCTCCCAATAAAAATGGTAACTCACTTATGTGGGTAGGCCTTGTCCCCGTGACAGGAAATGCCCCAAAATACTACACATCAAAATTATCAAATACAAAGCTACCTGTTTTTGTGAGGCAGAGGCACCTGCATTTTTGGTCCTGGGCTCAGCAGCCATCTAGGGAAACCTACCAAACCTAGACATTTCTGAAAACTAGAGACCCGAGGGATTCCAGGGAGGTGTGACTTGCATGGATCCCCCAGTGTTTTCTTACCCATAATCCTCAGCAAACCTCAAATTTAGCTAAAAAATCAATCACATTTTCCCCACATTGCTGTGTGGGATCACCGCACCCGCACAAATTTCCTACCACCCAACTTTCCCCTTAGTCTCCCGATAAAAATGATACCTCACTTGTGTAGGTGGGCCTGTGACAGGGAAGAGTCAAAAACATGTGGAAAAGGAGGGGGAACCAAAGCGAGTCCAATAGGGCAGTTTGGAAAAAAACATTTTTAGGCTGACAAGTGGGGCAGAATTTTTATCGGTATAGATGCAACAATGCTGGATGATAGGAATTTTGTGGATTCCTGCAGATTCCGGAAGGTTCCATCACAAAAATGTGGGAAAAATCTTTGATTTCAAGCAAAGTTGGAGGCTTGCTGGGCATTGTGGGTCAGAAAATGATGCGGGGTGAAGCACACCACCATGGACTCACCCAGATGTTTAGTTTTCAGATGTGCCTAGGTCTCATAGACTTTTCTACATGGCAGCGTCCCAAAGTCCAAAAAGTGCAGCCCTCACCATTCCAAGTGGGACGATTTTGAGGGTAAGACAAGCTCTCATGGCCCAAATTTAAATCAAAACCCAAAAAATCAAATGTCCTCCTGCTTGCCATTGGGATAAGATCTTTTAGTGTGTGGGGGGAGAGCTGAAAGACTGTTACCCCCTTCAGTTAGGGTGGGGCGTGACCATGCCAATACTGGTTGGTAGCCACACCCCACTATTTTTTTTTCCAAATCCCTGGCATCTAGTAGGCTTTCTACCCCAAGGGAAGTGGATTGGGGGTAATTGCCCCATCTGCCCAACAGTGGCAGAACAACTTTGTCCCCATTTATTTGGGGGAGGTATGGCCATAGCCCCAATCTCTTTTTTAAAAAAAAATCTTCCCTAGTGTCTTGTGGCTTTCAGTCCCCCTTGGGGCAGATGTGCCTTACAAAATAGGCCGATCTGCCCCCAAGGAGGGCAGAAATGGCCAACAGTAATGTGCCTCCATGGGGAGTGACCCTTGCCCAAGGGGCTGCCCCCCCAAACAAAACACACACACACACATACTAGTCCCTGGTGCCTAAGTGGTTTCTGCCCCCCCAGCGGCAGATCGGCCCAATAGAAATAGGCCGATTTGCCCCCAGGAGGGGCAGAAATGGCCTAAAATAAATTTGCCCCCCAGGGCAGTGACCCTTGTGTAAGTGGTCGCTCCCCATCTGTAAAAAATAAATTTAAAAAAATCCCTGGTGCCTAGTGGTTTCTGCCCCCCTTGGGGGCAGATCGGCCTAATTAAAATAGGCCGATCTGCCCCACGGGTGGGGGGGACAGGAATGGCCTTTAAACAAATTGCCTTCCAGGGGAGTGACTTTTGCTTAAGGGGGGGTCACTTCTCAAGTGTAAAAAAGAAAGAAAAAATATCCCTGGTGCCTAGTGCCTTCTGCCCCCTGGGGGCAGATCAGCCTCGTTAAAATAGGCTGACCTGCCCCTGGGGGGGGACAAAAAAGGCCTTAAAAAAAGGCCCCCCTTGGGGAGCGACCCTTGCCCAAGCAGCCACTCCCCTTATTTGTTTACATTATGTAAACAATGTCCCTGGTGTCTAGTGGGCATATATGCAAAACAGAGTGAGAACTCAGGGGACTTCCCAAGTTTAGGTGGAGAGCAGCTCCAGTAAAGAGCACCCTGCAACACCAGCAACACTCTAGATTTACTCACCTCAAATGTCTGTTTTTCCAGCAAAGTTTTTAAGCATAGAATTGGCACAGTGCCAGCCACTCCGAGCTAGAAAGCAACAAAGTCTTTTGGCATTTGTATATATATATATATATATATATATATATATATATATATATATATATATATATATTCATTCAATATAGTTATGGTGGGGGACCTGTGCCATTTGGTAGAGCAGATATGTGCATTCTAGCTTTTAATTGAGAGGAATGAGGGATTGCACTGTATAGACACTTTGAATGAGACAGTTTGCAAAGTAGGACTCTATGGTCCAGTCGAAGGCATAATGCCAAAATGTGTCGATCTTGTTTTTTTTGCACTGCACGTGCATTCAAAATGAATAAATACATGAAAAATCTTTGGAGGCTTCATTGCATCTGGTTCAAGTTTGGTGATTCTGAAACAGATAATATATATATATTGCTTGCATCGCTCATGCACTGCATGTGCTCGCACTTGCAAGTAATTTTGAAAATAACATGGGGCTTTCAGCCTTCACATTATTTACTATTTGTTGGCTTCATTGTCATTCTTTTTTGCTTCCTTCTAGTCATCTAGCAAATGGTGGCTGCAGTGGTGGCTGGTGACATTTTAAGGTGGGGCTTAAAAGTTGGGTATGACTTTTATGTAGCGAGTGAAGCGAGCAAGCCTAATGTACAAAAGTGGGGTCCAGGGTGGGTCCTCCTCCCACAATTTCTTTTTAAAAAGATGGACAAATGGTGCATTGGAAAGCAAATTAATTTAGAGAAAAGGCAAGGTTTATAAAGCAGCGCAACTGTATAGCCTTGAAATATTAAACACATTAAAAACTGCCCCATATCCTACAGCAATAATAAATTCAACAGTTTTTGTAATGTGCAAATTGTACAACCCAAAAGGTTCAGACACTTTAAAGTGTTTGCTTGCCCAGTGTTTGCACTGCATGCGGCATCAACGTTGGAAGAAAATGTTCAAACCAGGCACCAGGAAGCACCCACTGCTGCTGGCTGCAATCAGTGAAACAGAAATATATTCAGACAGGTCTTTAAGTGGGATCAAAAAAGTGAGGGCTCTCTAAAAGGGACATGTAAAATACATTTCTGTGGTTCAAATAATACGCCACCCGACCTGTATTTTGGTTTCTCTCTGAGATGTTATTACATCCAGAAATAGAACACAACAACTGGCATACACCTAAAACTTGTCAGTCCTATTGGCTTTGTCAATGGTTATCTGTTTAAGATGAATTAGTAACAACGATGATTTGCTATAAATAATTAACATTGGAAATGTTTCAATTCTGAAATTGTGAGACTATAAATTAAATATTATTGAGGCCTGTGGAAGGAGTATGGCCTTCAGTTATGTGTGCTCTATGTTAGATATGTATGCCCTTTTTCTCTGCATATCTTATCCATCTGCACGTTTACAACCTCCTCTCTTTCCTCTTAAGCACCCTCTTTTTACTCACGCCTGAATGCACCTCCTCGCAACTCCCTAATTTTACCATCTCAAACATACACTGCACTCAAACACATTTCAGCACTTTATTTCCTTTTGCTTTCACCTTCTAAATGTTTTGACTTCTTTGCACAACCTTCGCACACATTTACACTGAATTTCAATTGTAACTGTAATACTTGACCATTGTTCTCTGTGCTCTGCAGAGATGCCAACCCACTGACAGGCACTGTGCTTTACCGGCTTCAGTCTCAGCGCCTGTGCGCCTGATAAAGCCTGTCATAAACACCTGGCACAAGTCAAATTGTGCACTTTTGAAGAGTAATACAATGCACACAAAAAATACAGAAATACAGCAAGATGAAACAGTTAGCTCTCTCGGGGAATGCAACATTAAGTAAAACGTGAAAAAAGAGCAGAACAAAATCACTGACACACATTACCTTAACATGTTTAGCATTTGTTGTTCGTATGTTTATCCATGTTTTTGGCTTTAATGTTAAGGGCATGAAGCTAGGGCCGTTTTTAATGCCGTAGAGCAGATTGTCTTTCCTGTAAGCACATATTCCTCGCCTTGAGCTTGACTAGGATATTTGGATAAACTTCACAAGGGAAATCAGAGCCCTGCTGGACTTTTGGAACAATTTAGCGGGGAACAAATATAGCAGTTCCATTTCTGAATGCGCTAGTGATCTTCAGCTAGGGCCTGGGGTGACACAGTGGGGGAGGTTAAGGTGACAAAGTGTCACAACTCAATATAAATAACTCAAGATTAGCATCTTAACACTTACCATTACTGGAGAAAAGGCACCAAGTTACATGTGCTTGCATTGACTCCTACTGTGTGATGAATAGGAAAGGGTGGGAACTATGCCTGTGAATGACGGATGGCTGCCCTCATGCAGGGATGAAGATTCCAACGCCTGAAACTATGAAGCTAACATCATCACTGGTCTACAGTGGATACCAACATAGACCACAATGTAAACAAAGGGCTTTAGAAAGGTGAACCCTGTGCTGTGAGTCACAGTGCAGAAAAGTTGATTTACTGTCTAGCTTCCGTCTCCTACTTCTGAGCGAGGCAGGCAGCCTTGGAATGAGAGTACAAAGTTAAATACATCAATTTGTTTGGAGATTTGATTGTAGCTCCGAACAAATCGATCTATTTAATATTTTTAATGTAGATGTGCAGGAGTTTCAGAGGAGCGCAGACCCTTAGCCCTAAAGTTGAAACCGCCCATGGTTGGTTGCACTTTCTCTTTTTTCTGCTGGAGCACTGACCAAGTACTGTTTTAGCTTGATTGCTATGCTTCCACTGATTGCACTGTCATTGAATGTACTATTTTTAAATGTTCTACTTCCTCCTCCCACCTCCTGTGTCCATATTGCTTCTTCATCTGACCCACCTCCTAGCCCCAGATTTAAGGAGGTCATCCATGGGCAGGTTTGATGTAAGAAAACATCCTAGACTATACTCTGGCATGCCACATTTGATCACTCATGTACAATACATCTGTCCACATCTGGATGGCAATAAACCAACAACAAAAACTTGGGAGTCTATTTTAGTGAGATAAACATCGACAAGCCAGCACCTCAATGCAGCAGGGATTCTACTTGGGAACATTTTCCCAGTTCATATGGACTGCGAATCTCCGTCAAGAGTGAATTGATAGGGGATCTCAAATAACAATAATTGTCCTCACTTATTGCTGTATAAATGTCTGGGCCAGAATGTTCATGCAACTATGTTTCACAAACACATCCCAACTGTGAGAAAAGGCCTCTCTTGTTATGATTAGCCCCCACTTTTGTCTTGGTATTTGATGTAGTCTCAAAGTTGTTAGTGCCCAGGGCACCTGCTAACCAGGTTGCCTGGGCCAAATCTCTTTCCCTAAAACTGTTGTGATGCTTTGGCACAATTGGCAACACCTTTAGCTGCCACTATAAGTCCCTAGTAAATGGTACTTAGGTACCCAGGGCATGGATTACTGAGGGTAGGCCCCCGAGGGCAGCAGCACAGATTGTGCCACTTTCTTGGGCCATGCATCCAGAAGCCCTCAACCTTCCATTGCAGGCTGAATGTTCTGATGCAATCCTAAAAGACAAACTCAACATGGCACACGGCCTTTGTGCCCTATCCACTACACACTGCATGCACTATAGGTAAGTCACCCCTCTGGCAGGCCTTCCAGCTTTAAGGCAGGTTGCACTATAATGTATGTGTGGGCATAGATGCATGAGCAATATGCGCCTACTGTGTCATTGCCAAACCCATGACATAGTAAGTGAACAGAAGAGCCATTTGAGTACATGTGCTGGACACTGGTAAGTACGAGTTTCATAGCTACATGATGGCTACTCTGAACCCTGGGTTGTTTGGTATCAAACAACTCAGAATGATAAATCCAATCTGGTACCAGTTATTACCACATGCACCCAGGGGTCACCTTATAGGTGCACCCTGCAAAAGCTAACTACCATGGCATGGTTACTGGCCAGCCACAACCAGACGGCCACCACCAAACAATATTCTGGAACCCTGGGTGAGAGATCCTGCTCTCTGGGTCCCAGAACAAACCCCTTCATGGATGGAGGTGCAAACACACCCCTCCCTCACGAATGTGCACTGTCCTGCTAGGGGACATCAAAGGGCTTTCCGCCCTGGAAACCCAAACCCCAAAACCTGCTGCTAGCAGCAGATGGCCTCCCCCAATGCAAACCCCCACTTTTGGCAGGAGCAACAGCGGGACTCTACAAAAAGGATAGGAGGAGTGGTCATCCCCAGCCTGCACCACCCCTAAGGTGTTGCACGGGAGGTGCCATCTCCATTTCATTTACCTCCATCTTGCATGGAAGGAAAATAGCCAATCATGTGTAGGAAAGTGACCTCTGCCAACGGGACGTGGTCACTTAATGGGTGTAGCCACAATAAGGTCACTACTAGATACCCCTATAAACGCCCACTAAATACATTATTTAGTGGGCATCCCTCGACCAAGAAATTGGATTCCAAGGACATAAGAAGACCAGCAGCAAAGAAGACCTAAGGCTTGAGAACTGAAGTCCTGCTGCACCAAAAAAGGTGCCAAACCCTGCCTGCTGCACCCAGGCCTTGACAGTTGCCACGAAGGGGTTGCTTGGACGCTACAAACCCCCAGAGGACCTCCACTCTTCGAAAATCACCAAAGATCTCACTCTAGAGTGAAGGCATCACTCTCCTGCAACTCGCAACCAAAGACACTGTGAAGGCCACTTCACTGACCCACTGTTGACCAGATGTGGCAAACAGACCAAACTCCACCTGATGGACCGAGAGGACAAACCCTGCAAGTGTGCTGAGTTTGGTAGCAATGTGCTCTCTAGTGGCCAAACCGAGCAATAACCCTTGGTACTGGTCACCTCACATTGGATACCAAGAATGACAGTCCACTCTGGTCTCAAAAAGGACCAGGAGGAAGCCCCAGTTGAGGGACTTTAGAAACCACCAGGACCTCCCACCAGAGTGTCCATGCTGACCCGCAAGCGACTCTCAAAGTGACCTACTTCCTGCTTCCAAAGGCACCTTTGTGCAATGCTCCTGGCTCACCGATTTGCTCTGCACCTGGCTGCCCTGTGCCTTACATCGATGACCCAGCTGTGCCCCAAAGGTCCCCCACCTCTTGCATCCTCAACACTCCAAGGGGACCCACAGGACTTACCTTTAAGTCCACCTGTGCAGTGCTTTTCCAAATGGTCTCCCGAAGTGGCCTTGCACCAGCTCCAACGACTTTCTGCCGCTGCTCCAGTTGAAATTGGGAGATGCCCAAACTTCTCCAGTTGGTCCATAGTGCCCACCTACAACCTCGACATACTTGCAAAAGGAGACATTGATAATCACATTGCCTGATTTTATATGCATTTTTAAAGTATTTAACCCATGGATACTCAAAGTACGGCCCGGGGGCGCATGCGGCCCCTTTGACCTTTACATGCGGCCCCCTGGACTACAGGAGTACAGGGTTGCTGTTCACTCGATAGCAAATAGAGAGGCAATTGTTTATTTCAAGGTTAACTGGTGTTAAGGAAAGGAAGTAACCAAGGAGTCCTGAGCTTCACTTTAGAGGCAAGTTCATTTTAGAAGACATCTTGCAGCAAAAGTGTAAAAATATAACAGTCACTTCAAAATTCAAAAAGTGTATTAAGTTAACATGCAGTCCATTTCACCTAAGTATAATTTATTGTATCAGTACAATGAGAAGTATTCATTTAATGTGAGAATTTAGAAACATAAATTTTCACCTCTACCCTGAGAAATACGCCAATAGTGAATTAGACAAGCGAGTCAGATGTTATGTGCACTTTTTGAGTGATCTTGGTTACTATTATAGATGAACAGCATTATAGTTTATTAAATCAAACACAGAAGCAGATTTGTACAATGCAGACCCTGAACCTAATATTAAGCAATTGCCTAGGATCACACAATTTGCAAAAGTGGGGAAGCCAAGATTAATCCCAGGTTTTCTAGTTCCATATTGCTCAATTCAGCCACTAGATGTATATCATTTGCCTCGCCTACCAATACTTAACTGCCAGTTCTCCCAACCCTCTTGCCCGACCACCATTCCGCTGGCATTGATGCGGCCCTCGGGCATATCATGGACCAAACTTTTTGGCCCCAGGGAAAATTTTGCGAATACCCATGATTTAACCCATTGATTCCTATGGTGCGTAGGTAAGACGAGTTTTGTTGAAACTTCAAAAATGTATTACTTAAAAAGTACTTATCTGATTTTGTTGATCTTGGTCTTAAAAAAATGTATACAAATCTGAAGTATTTTTGTAAATTGGTCTCGCGTTATTCTTTTGAGTGTGTGGTCTCATTTATTGATACTCTGAGAACAACAAATGTTTTGGACTTCTTCAAGATTAGCCTAACTGCTCGACCAAACTACCATAAAAATTACAGCATTAGGTGGTCTAGTTGTTACCTCTGTAAACCAACATGTGGTTCACTGGATCCTCTGCACATTGTGCCTAGCTTTGCACACTACATAGAGGGCCAGCCTCCTACAGCAACTTAGTCATTAACAAGTGAAATATTTCCCACTGTGTTCAGGCAGGGGATCTAACATTAAGCAATGAATTGCTAAGCACTCTTTTTATTTTTTGTTTGTTTTTATTTTATTTTATTTCTTATCCAATTTTTTTCTCTAGGCATAAAGTGAAGATTAATCAAATCCGCCAGATGCTCTTTTTATCTCACTGATCTGACTGTATAGCGCCATGTCCTTTGTCTGAGGCATCTATCTGCACTAGGAAGCATTTGACTATATTGATAAAGTGTTAAAGAAAATGAATACTACCCCACGAGATTAAGGTTGGTAAAAATAATAATAATGGGCTTCTACTTGGAATCTACAGTGATGTTTAAGGATGAGAAAGCTGGGAGCCATACATGATGAAGTCTTGAGTAAATATTTTGGGATAGAATTAGCATGAGAAGCTACACAATAAGGTAGAAGCTGTCTGTTTTATTTTCCAAGCAAACATTGATGTTTTCGAGAATAATTAGATGAGTAGAAGGGTTATTTTGTAGGATAGCAGTGAAGGTAGGTGCAACCCCACTTAAAAGTAAAAAAATGCTTTCATCTCCACAGCACCCTTCCCAGATAGATGGAAGCACACAGAGATCAGACCCCTCCTAAAGAAGCCCTCAGCTGATCCCAGCAACCTCAAGAACTATTGGGCAATGTCCCTGCTCGCATACCCAGCCAAAGAAGGACATCAACCGACAGCTTACCTACCACCTAGAATGGAACTACCTACTCAATGCATCACAATCAGGTTTCCATGCTAACCATAGCACCGGGACCATGCTCATCCCTGCAACAGACGACATCAGAACCCTCCTTGACCAAGGACAAACAGTGGCTCTGATTCTCCTCAACCTGTCGGCAGCATTCAAAACCATCGCCCACCACATCCTCATCGACACACTCCACAACATCAGCACTAAACAACACACCCTCAATTTGAACACCTTTTTTCTTGCAGAAAATACCCAGAGCTTCCGATCATGTCTGTTCGTCTCCGCTCCCAAGAACATCATATGAGGTGTGCTCCTACTCAGCCCGTCCTCTCGCTCACCAAAGACTCCTCTAATGCCAAAACCAACTTCCACAACACCATGACTGGCATAGCCACCTGGATGAGAGACAGCTCCCTCAAATTGAACTCCGACAAAACCGAGGTACTGATCTTTGGAAAGAACATCTCTGCTTGGGACCACAGCTGGTGGCCGGAAGAACTTGGACCCACTACCACACTGACTGACCACACTCACAACCTCAGTATAATCTTGGACAGCCAACTGACCATGAAACAAGAAGTCGACGCCGTTACCTCCTCCCTCCTGTTTCCACACGCTCCACATGCCCTGCAAGATCTTCAGATGAATCCCACTAAGCACCAGAAAGATCATCGCACAAGCCCTCACCATCAGCCGCCTCGATTACTGCAACGCACTTTACACCTCCATCCCCGCCCAGCTCCTCTGAAGACTCCTGAAAATACAAAACGTGGCAGCCAGACTAATCCTGGTCCCCCCCAAGCGTACCCACATCACTGCTCCCCTCAGGAAACTCCACTGGCTCCCTGCCCAGAAAAGATGCCAGTTGAAGACAGTCACACACACCTACAAAGCCCTCCACAAACTCGGCCCATCTTACATCAACCACCAGCTCAACTTCCATCTTCCCCTGAGACACCTGTGATCTTTCTCACTCGCCCTGGCACAGGTCCACCGCATTAATCGCACACGCAGTTGGGGCTGCGCTTTCTCCTTCATTGACGCCAAAGCCTGGAATTACACCCCCCCCCCACCTCAGAATGGCACTCTCCCTGGCAGTCTTCAGAAAGCAACTCAAGACATAGATTTTTGATGCAGATGCAGCACCCTCAGCACCCAGATACTCCTAGGAGTGATAGGGTTGCACTTTACAAATGACTGATTAATTGATTGAATAGTGCCAGTTGGGCAAATCGTGCAGGAATTATTGGAAAAAGGGTCATTTTTCTGGGGTTCTTAGAGAACACACAACAGAAAAGTGGTGTGGTTGGTGAAGTGGCACATGAAAATGTTGTCACTGTACATAGTTAGAATAAAGATCCCAATATCTTAACTAGACTTGCAGCTGAAAGTCCACAATTTGCAAAACCACAGGCTTTGCCTTTGCAAAAGCACATATCACATTGTACAAAAGGTACTTTGAGGGTTGGAAAAGTCTTTCTAAGACCCATAAAATGTATTTTGTGTGTCAATACAAAAAGCAAAGAGTAGGAGGCAGAAAAAGGACATCTTCCTCGTCATTGCAAGTTGTGATTATATGTATTAAAGCTTTACGACAGCAGTTGCAGTTGCAAAATATTGACAAGTTACTGGAACCCCAGCAGGGGTATTAACCTAGTCACAAAGTGAAAATTGCTTTTTGGAAAATAATTCCAGCTTATGGATCGTTGAGAGCAGCATCAAAGGGAGCAGGCAGTAGTCCAAGAGGCCATTCCATGCTCACTATTTGCTCTCCTGATTGGTTCCCTGTACGTTCATTTTTTTAAGCAGGCCATGTCCTTTAAAGGATCAGAGGGCTACCTAAAAATAATGAGGTGCAAGGAAAAGAATATTCAAGAATGTAGCCCTGCTGTCTCATAGACCTCCATTCATTTGTAGGCATTCACGTGAAGGGTGGGGGCAGGATGGGGACAGGGGATCACAAAATTCAGACATACTAAGGAGGCAGGACGTTTTGCAACCTCATGCAAATATGTACATCATTCACATTGCAAAAAAAATTAAAGGCATTTGACAAACCAATCGATGCGCATAAAACGCCAACTAGTTTGCAACCTACCCTTTAGTATATCAAGACCTACGTTTTTATGGTGTGTAATAGGGGTGAAGAAGAGGGAAAGAACCAACCTGAGTGTTAAGACCAGCTAGATAGAATTACATAGTTTACAAGTGGAATTCGTAGACATGGGTTTATAAATAATTATTATTTACAAAAATGCTTTGAAAAATCTAGTGGAAAAAGTGTTACAGAAAATGAATAATACTCCACGAGATTAAGGTTGGTAAAAATAATAATAATGGGCTGCTACTTGGAATCTACAATGATTTTTAAGGATGAGAAAGCAGGGAGTCGTACATGATGAAGTCTTGAGTTAATATTTTGGGATGGAATTAGCATGAGAAGCTACACAATAAGGTAGAAGCTGTATGTTTTATTTTCCAAGCAAACATTGATGTTTTCGAGAATAATTAGATGAGTAGAAGGGTTATTTCGTAGGATAGCAGTGAAGGTAGGTGCAACCCCACTTAAAAGTAAGGGACGCATTCCTCAGCATGGAAAGATGTCAGTGAGATGATAGACAAATGGTGCACACAATAATTCTCCTTCATGTGTGTCTGGTTGTTATAACCTTGAATAAAGAGGTTGATATGAAGCAAAGCATTCACCTGCGCAGCCTAAAAAGGAACATTTTGGTGAACTTTAGGCCATTGCCCAAAGTACAAGAAATAGTAGAATCTCTAGGAAAAATAAAGTCATCAGTTCCTTGTATTTTACAGCAGCACTCTATTAGGAAAACTCAGGGCAGCTTAACAGCATAATGTGAAAATCAGGGTAACCTGGGCAATGAAAAATGTTGGGTTACAATGACAAACAACTAAGTGACAACTGAATGTGGTATTGCACCATTATGGGGTGATTTCAGAAACCTCAAACAGGTGGGCAGCAGCTGCTAAGGCATGTAAACGTGGAACAACTCCTTTGGAAACAGCATGTAAAGCAGAGGAATGAATAATAAGCAGCTGATTTCTTACTTTCACTATGATACTTTGCTAACACCACAGGGAATAACTCTCGCTTTCATGCCAATACAATTTTAGGGGCTTTGAATAATCTCGCAAACCTAACATTGGAGTGAAGGACCAATCCATCATTAACGAGAAAAAAGTATTTTCTCCATCTGTGGACCAAAGTAAAGACTCAGGTGTACCTTTTCCTTGTGATGCTAGGATAGCCTTGATTTACTGACAGTAGTAACCTGCCAAACTAGAAGGGTGCATATTTGGGGCACATTGACCGCTATAACTTATAAATATCCTGAATGCTGTCAGCAGACAGATCTGCTTCTCTGGTGCTAATGGTGTGACCTAAATCTTAGACAGTGGACAAACACGAATGTTGTTTCTCTTTGGATGCCTTGCTCTATGCTTCGATGCTTCAGAAATCAACGATTTTAGGTCACTTTTGCATTGGTCCACAGAATATGTATTCTAGAACAGACAGTGAAAACAAGAAACTGACTTTCAGACTGTATACGAATAGAAAATAAAGTAAAACATAACTTGATAAAAGAGAAATAGGTTTTTGTGGGTGCCAGGGTTCGGAACAACAATAAAACTGGAAAGTACACAATTGATAGTTCTTAGATCTGTTGCTGAAAATATGGAAAAAGGAGAAGGCCCAGTTTTGCTAATGCATGAATTAGGGGGAAAATGTGCAGAATCGCACATGATCAGACAAGAATACAGGCCTATAATGTTCATGATGTCCAAATAGAGAGCCCGGGATAGAGAGGATGCAGGGGTGCAAGAACAGGGACAAGCAGAAATATTTATTCATAATGCAGCTGGAAGTAGAAGGCCATAGAAAGCTTGAGCCATAACTAGATAACACAAGTACGGAGAGGGAGCACATTCCAGTCCAAGTTCACAAGGGAAAGTGTACACCATGGTGGTTTTGGAAAGGGAACACAATAAGCTTTCATGCTTGAAGGCCAGCAGCTGTGCAAGGGAGGACAGACAGAAATGTTTCCAAGCGTGGAGTTAGCTGAGGAAGGATGTACTGATAGGCTTTAGAATGTGAGATCAAAAGGAACTGTGGTTATTAGCAAATGTGTCCATGACAGATGTGTAACCTTCGCTTTTCTGTAAATGCGTAATTAGATGCTTTCCTAAGGAGAAATGTGGCTTTCTGCTAACGTAAGTAGAGATAACAATGTACCAAGCAAGCACTTAAATCAAAATGCATTACAGGTGATAACACACATTCAAGGTATCATGAGGATATAAAAGAAGCTGTTTGTGATGACAACGTTGAGTGCGGTATCACTCACAGAGCTGTGCTGCCCTCCTGGCCATTATTCATAAATGCTCATATTATTTGCCAAACAGAGTTGAGTCGTTCTTTCATTTCCTGATCCCACAACATCTGGCGAGCCAGCCAGGAGCTATTTTCTCTTTCCCGGACTGTGGCTGAAGGAGGCACCACCTGCACTGCTTGAATAGAACACTGCGCTCAAAAATCAGGTGAGCATACACCTGCCTATTCAAACAGGCAGTCGGGGATTCCAGATGTTGCTGTCCTAAAGGGTGAAGAGAGGTTGGGCTTCGTACATTATTATTTTTAATTGCATGATTCTCTTTGGCAACTATAATATGAGGAAATGTATGTATGATGTATGTGGGGTTTAAATGCAACGTTATGTTGTTATGCTAAAAATGAACTGTGATTTCCCGGTCAGACCGGAAGACTAGCTAGGGGGTTTAAATGCAATGTGTTGTTGGTATGGTACAAATGAATTGTGATTTCCCGGTTAGACCCAAAGACTAGCTAGTGCAACAGGCAGTAGTGCATTACCCAGGGGGCAGGCCCTGGAAGAGACATTCAATTGGGAATGCCTACCAGGTATCCCGGTTAGATCCGGAGGGTCTGAATAGAAGTAGTAAGGTAGACCGAGTAACAAGTGTGAAGTCTGACATGGTAAGAGACGGTCACTTCACTGGCACCGGCAGACCTTGCTCTGAATGAGTCAGACGCCCAGTTCACCAAATTCCCAGATTTAACACATCTGGAAGGTATTTTTGAGGGAGAGCGAGTAGGGCTGAGATATCAGTGGTGAGTCTGAAGTTTAGGTAAGTGTCAGAGTCACCAGATCCTCGGGGTCTGTGCACGTTCCCAACACGTCCACCACTGAACAGCTCCAAGACTCTGATAGATAAATCACAGAGACTGAGAGAGTTCAAGAGGGGAAGAGGGGATTAGGAAGGGAACAGCTGGGAAGGAGACCTGTAGTAAGAAAAAGGTTAGAACACACGATATGAAAATTACATCTCCTGAAATCAATACTAGACTATGATTCTAAGCCTAGTCACTCTGAAAACATGAACAATCTAAGAGTTAAGTTTAAAATGACTAAGTTTCAAGATGGCCGGATACCTGTAAGGGAATCAAGATGAATTAAATGAAAACTTTCTTATTCAAGTACTTTCCTTTACATTAGAATCAGAAAAAACATTCTGACAAAATTTTAAACCAGTCATATAAATTCTGTTTTGAGAATGTATACTAGGACCATACAATATTGCATCTAGAAACTCTTGCCTTCTGTGTACTCTTAAAATGTTTCGACACAAATTGTACATATATAACTGGAGGAGAGAATCGTCCGTCTTGCCGATTCGAGTGTCACCATGTAAAATACCAAGAAATGGTAGCACGCAATGAAAATCAAAGTCTAATCATAATTAATCGAATCGCGCGTCCTGCCGATTCGTGCAACACGATGTAAATGTCAAGAAATAACAGCTCACAATAAATAACAAGATCAAAGTACAATAAAACGAATCACGCTTCTTTTACTGATTCTTAAGCCACCATGTAAATGTCAAGAAATGGTAGCGCGCAATGAACGACAAAGTTTAATCCTCATGAAACGAGTTGCGCGTCTTGCCAATTCGTAAAACATCATGTAAATGTCAAGAAGTAGTAGCGCGCAATGGACAACAATGTTTGAACACCATAAAACGAATTGCGCATCTTGTTGATTCTTAAGCCACCATGCCAATGTCAAGAAATGGTAGCACGCAATGAATAACAAAGTCAAACCTTTATGAAACAAATAGCACGTCTTGCCTATTTGTAAACTACCATATAAATGTCAAGAAATGGTAGCGCACAAGTAATCTGTTACTCATTTAAGAATTAAACCAAGAATATGAAAATTCTCAATAACGGTGTCGGAACAGTCCAACCACCGTCTTACCGCCTGGAACAATGATCACCAATGAAGGATGAAGGGCAGAAGACTGGAAGATCCAAATAGGCCGCCGGGACAGGAGCTCAGGAAGAAGCTGCTGCTCTGCACCAGGACCTCTGAATAGTGAGCACTGGGAGTTGGGCTGGCTCTCTTTTATAGAGTCTTGGCCCAGCCCAGAACCACGTCCAGGCATGTTGCAGGGAAAGTCTCTGGAAGGCCCTGGAAAGGGGCCACACCCTAACACACTCTGAAAACCTGCAGCAATACATTGCAAAGGAACAGTATTTGTAAGCATATTAAAAATAAGTTTTCAGGATTGAACTCTGCAATGCAAAAGGTTAAACCACAACCTATCAGCACAATGCATAAATTACGTTGTTTTGAGAGTGCTGGGTTTTTGCATTTTTGTCGCTAGTAGAGCGCGTACTGCTCTGGTGTTGACAGTAAGGGAACAACCTGATGGTTGGTGTCAGTTGACTTTGCCCTGAGCACGGTCAGACCCTTGGTTGCAAACCTGAAAAGAGCAACAGTAAAAAGTGGATTAATTTTATGAGTAATGAGTAAGAAAGAGGACAAAAAGAGTACAGTGTTTTACAATCATAAGGCTCAGGTTATAGAGAAATGGCAGGTGTCCCCACCAGTTGCCAGGCAGTCAGATATAAGTGAGGAGGAGAGGGTGCGAGATCTCTGCCATATTTTTGACATCCCAATAGACACCCCTCAAGTGTCCCGTAAGTGGGGAATAATAAGTGTAGATAAAAACACAGGGGGCAGAATAAACAATCCCAAAGTAAGTGAAGATTGATGATTCTCTGTGGCAGGAAACAGATACCACTGAGTTAAAAATAGTATTTAAATGGGCTCACGGGCAACCCCCATGCCCATGCAACACCCCGCGGTTTAAAATAATAGCACAATCACCCCTTGTATTAGAGGCTCTTCTTGGTGCATTTCTCACAGATATTCGTAATTTAACAACCTTAAACAATGAATGGCTCAACACCCCCGAGCACCACAAGTAGTTATCTACATACATGACAGCGTTTTAACACGCACTGCATCAGTTACTAATCCACTCAGACCCCCCATGAATTCACCCGCCCCAGACATCACCATAGAAGAGGTGTTACACAGATTGGCGATAAGTATGGCTGACGTTCACCAATTTGGGCTCACAACAATATATGTAAAGTCAGGTAACACTGAGTAAGACTGTCCCTGCACATCACTGCTATAGGTCAGTAACAGTGGTAAAGGTAAATACACATTAAGAAGAGAGACGAGAGCTGAAAAGAGATACACAGCGCAGCGGTCAGACTGCAAGAGGTACGCATCGGAAACACCCGACCTGTGGGGACCATGGACACCTCTCTGGACCATATGATAAAAATGTTCCCTTTAGATAAGAAAAGAATACTAAAATATTGTAAGCAGTGGAACAAAGGCACTGAGGATCACGCCCAACCATGGCCAAAGGAAGGGACATTTGATGAGGACATAGCTGAACACACATTGGCAATCATTACAACATTGGCGGTAAATCCCGCTTACCGCTGTGCAGAAGACTGCCAACACACCGCTGCGGCGGCGGAATTCCACTACAGCTATTACGACCCACAGCCCCGGAATCTGCCAAAATCCAAACACCCACACAAGTCCGCCACACAAAAGGTCAGTAATAAACTGGCGATAATGAAACCTCCACCGTCATGCCAACAGGAATACGCCCACACTATCACGACCCACGAATCCAGCCAGCGGTCTTTCAACCACGGTATTCCATTGGCGGTACACACCGCCGCACTCAAAATACACACACATTTACAAAACACAACCACATTGGACAAATCGAAATACACACACCTGATACACATACTCACACCACTCCCACACACTCAATACAATATAAAACACACATCCACTTCACCAACAAACCCCTACAACAAAAATTGAGAAAGAAGTTCAGAGAGAGACACCACCATCAACAACACTAGCATCCACAGGCACACCACACCATCACTCACACAACATCCACGCACCTCAGACAACACACACAAACACATCCCCTGACACATCATAACACACACCACCTCACACATCACCCACACCACACCATGGCACCGCAAAGACACCCCAGGTTCTCTGAGGAGGAGCTCAGGGTCATGGTGGAGGAAATCATCTGAGTAGAGCCAAAGCTATTCGGATCACAGGTGCAGCACACCTCCATAGCTAGGAAGATGGAGCTATGGCGCAGAATCGTAAACAGGGTCCAACGCAGTGGGACAGCATCCAAGAACACGGGATGACATCAGGAAGAGGTGGAACGACCTACGGGGAAAGGTGCGTTCAGTGGTCTCAAGAGACCAGATTGCAGTTCAGAGGACTGGCGGTGGACCCCCACCTCCTCCCCCACAACTTACAACATGGGAGGAGCAGGTCTTGGCTATACTGCATCCTGAGGGCCTCGAAGGAGTAGCAGGAGGAATGGACTCTGGTGAGTCAACTCTTAACTATTACATCCCCCGCCCTACCTGCATGCTATCACATACCCCACCCTCACCCCCATCACTCCAACACCTCACAAATGCCCCACTATCACAACCCACACAGCCCAACACCAAACCCTGCATGCAACACCAAAGCATGGACACCCATCACCAAAGCATGCCCACTACAGATACCCACACAGATCCCCAAACCAATTATCACACAAGGTCCTACACAAGAATGCAAGCACTGGAGTACAGGGTCACCCACCCATTGAACACAAGGGCACACACAGATGCAATAATCATGCCTTTTCACCCCTGCAGGACCTCTACCCAACGTCACCGGACAGGAGGTTCCAGACATGTCCACTCCTCCCACAGAACAGGCCCACAGTGATTACAACAACTCTGTCCAACAGGATCAAGATGACCAGCCCGGCCCACCTGGGACCTCAGGACAGTCGGTTCCCCTCACACTGGCACAAGCTACCACAGAGCCTCCCCTCTCAAGAAACACCAGCACAGCACCCACCCAGCGGGCCCATCCCTCTGTCCCCAGGACACGTCAAGCAGCAGTGTGTCCACCACTACAGGGAACCCAGGCAAACCCAACAACCCAAGAACATCAGGGACCTGGGGGCAGTGGCAGAGGGCACACGGTTCAGGGGACAAAGGCACAGGAAAACAGGGGAACTGGGAGGACTGCTGTGCGACAGGGGGAGGACAGGCCCAGGGAACCCACTCTCCACGAGGCCCTCCCCAACATCATGGGAGCGTACCATCATTCCCAGGAGACGATGGCAACGGTACTGGCCAAGTTTCAGGAGACCCAGCGGCTGCAGGAGGGACAGTATCTGGGGATCAGGGAGGAACTTAAGTCCATCAACACCACCCTGGTCACCATTGTAGGGGTGCTGAAGGACCTTGTGAACACCAGGAGGGACACTGTGGCACAACAAGGGGCCCCTGACACTAGCCTGGATGATGAACAGCCCACCACCTCCGCTAGTGGACAGGAGGCACCACCACACAACCACTACACCAACACCCCACCCCCTGCAGATGGAGAACCACCCCGCAAACGGTCCCTGAGATCCAGGACAAAGACAGAGAACAATGCTGAGACCACCACCAGGAAATTAGATACCCCTGAATGTCATCCTTCTGTCCCACTTCGTCACCCTGTCCATCCATCAACTGGCCTAGCTCTACTTCCTATGCCCCTTTGGACAATGCACCTGTGAAACAAATAGACTGGACTCTGCCATGGACAATCCTCCACCATCACACCTGCCCATTTTACAACCCCCTCCACTATTTTGCACTGAAATACACAGCCTTGAATTGCAAAACAAGCTGGAGTCAGCCTGTGCTTTCACAAAGGTGTATTTGCAATAACTATGGAATATAGCAATGTCGATTGTATTGTCAACATACCGATGTAAACAGCTCTAGTCCATGAGGTAATATAGCAGAGGTCACACAGTGGGACCCACATCTGTGAAATGGAAAGGCAAAGTGACAAGTCAAGGTCCATACACTGGGTGAAAGTGACAGACATATGATGGGTCTAATAATTGTATGAGAGATATGAGGCAGTGCCATCTTCTAACCTGTGTCTTACTGGAAGTATTGGTGGATAACGTTGTTTCTGTTGTCGATATCCTCTTCTTCTGCATTCTCTTCTTCACTGTCCACAGGCTCCACAGCTGACACAGGACCTCCATCTGGACCAACTTCCTGCAGAAAAGGAACCTGTCGTCGCAAAGCCAGGTTGTGCAGCATACAGCAGGCCACGATGATCTGGCACACCTTCTTTGGTGAGTAGCAGAGAGAACCACCTGTCATATGGAGGCACCGGAACCTGGCCTTCAAGAAGGCCGAAGGTCCTTTCGATCACTCTCCTAGTTCGCCCATGTGCCTCATTGTAGCATTCCTCTGCCCTTGTCCTGGGATTTCTCACTGGGGTCAGTAGCCATGACAGGTTGGGGTACCCAGAGTCACCTGCAAATGTCGAGGTGCAACTGTTAGACACACACTAACCCTTAGGGACAACCCCAGACCCAAACAACTATTCACAGGGTATAGGGTCCTTGTCCTCACCTATTAGCCACACACGGTCCCTCTGGAGTTGCCCCATCACATAAGGGATGCTGCTATTCCTCAGAATGTAAGCGTCTTGCACTGAGCCAGGAAACTTGGCATTCATATGGGAGATGTACTGGTCGGCCAAACACACCATCTGCACATTCATTGAATGGTAACTCTTCCGGGTTCTGTACACCTGTTCACTCCTGCGGGGGGTACCAAGGCCACATGTGTCCCATCAATGGCACCTATGATGTTGGGGATATGTCCCAGGGCATAGAAGTCACCTGTCACTGTAGGCAAATCCTCCACCTGAGGGAAAACGATGTAGCTGCGCATGTGTTTAAGCAGGGCGGACAACGCTCTGGACAACACGTTTGAGAACATAGGCTGGGACATCCCTGATGCAATGGCCACTGTTGTTTGAAAAGACCCCCTTGCCAGGAAATGGAGTACTGACTGGACCTACACTAGAGGGGGATTCCTGTGGGATGGCAGATTGCTGACATCATGTCTGGCTCTAACTGGGCACACAGTTCATGTATTGTTGCACGATCCAGTCTGTAGGTGACTATTATGTGTCTCTCTTCCATTGTCGACAGGTCCACCAGCTGTCTGTACACCAGAGGATGCCGCCATCTCACCACCTGCCCCAGCGGACGTGCCCTATGGAGGAAAACAGCGAGCAGAGAGTCGGCCAACACTGAGGTATCATCAGCAAACATTTGTAAATCCGCAATGTGCCTGTTACTGTGTGTATGCAAGGCCTAGATAGGTGTGACACAGTTAATATTAATGCCATGTGGCCCCCTGAAATGGCGGCTGCCTGACTTGTAAGGTGGGACAAGGGGATATGAGGTAACTGCGCTGGCGTTGTACACCGTCGCTGTGGGCAGTCGAAGACCGCAGCGCAGTCCTGCATTGGTTAACATTGGACCCTGTGGGTCCCAGGAGCCAATGATGATGTACGCCGGTGGTGACGGTACACACCGCCGCGGACGTGACCGCCATTTTCTGTCTGTTCACTCACTTGATACCTGACCTTTGACAGGAGAGGATCTACACTGCACGTGCTGCTGTGACCTCAGTCTGGAAGCGACAATTGCTCATGTGTCTGGGGCAAGGGCCCCTGCCTTCACTTTGGAGGAGTTGGAGAAGTTAGTGGATGGGGCCCTCCCCCAGTACACGCTACTCTACGGTCCTCCAGACAAACAGGTGAGTACACTGTAAGCATGCTGCATGGGCAATGCCTGTTTGGAGTGGTGTGGATGGAAGATACATGGGGGGGACTGAGGCCTGCACGTGCTGACGGTGAGTGTATGTGCATCAGGGCAAGGGTGGGAACGTGGGCCAATGACTGTGACGGTCCGGACAGTTAAAAAGTTTTTCCTTTTCCCCTGTACTATTCCTCTAGGTCAGCGCCCACCAGAGGAAGGATATTTGGCGTGCCATTGCCAAGGACGTCCGGACCCTGGGGGTCCACCATAAACGGAGCACCCACTGCCGTAAAAGATGGGATGACATTCGCCGCTGGAGCAAGAAGTCGGTGGAGGCCCAGCTGGGGATGGTGTCCCAACGTGGGAGGGGTGCCCGTCGCACCATGACCCCCCTGATGTTCCGGATCCTGGCGGTGCTGTATCCGGAGTTGGATGGGCGCTTGTTGGCATCACAGCAGCCAAAAGGGGTGAGTACCGTCACATCCATCTGACTCTGCGTGCATTACGAGGTGTCTGGGTGGTGGAGGTGGGCAGTGGGTTACCCTAGGCCAGGGCGAGCTTTGTAGGGAAGGACCCTTTGTGAGGCAGGCTATGTGGCACCCCAACCCCACCGATGGTAAGAGCCATCTACACCTAGTCAGGCTTCTGTGACTTCCATGTGTGCAGCAATCGGGCATAGGCCTTGTACCCCATGGGCATGTGATTAATCTAAGAACTCTAAGTGCATGGCGTAGTGCAGAGGGCTGCTGTGTCTGTAGTGTCCGCCAACAGTAGTGGTATTGCATGCACTGAACTTGTATTTCTTCTGTCTTTCCCCCACCCTTTTTGTGGTCTCCCTGTTCTTGTGTGCAATAGCATCATCAGGCGGAGGAGCAGTGGCACCGGAGCAGGAGGGAGCTGCATCCCACTTGGTCCTGGAGGGCGAGACAACGGAGTCTGAAGCCACCAATGGTACGGAGGGCGAGGGGAGCTCCACGGCAGGGACAGGAGGTGACATCAGCGACAGCGACTCTGATGGGAGCTCCCTTGCTGTGGCGGGCCCCTCTAGGTACAGCCGCCACCCCCCCACCAGCACCGCCCTCCCAGCAGCCCCATAGCGTGTGTCCCGTGGCCGCTCACCCAGGAGGGTGGGCATCTCCTGCGCCCCAGGCACCTCAGGCCCTGCCCCAGTCAGCCCTGCTGCCCTCAGTGAGGAGGCTAATGACCTCCTGAGATCCCTCACTGTTGGGCAATCTACCATTGTGAATGACATCCAGGGTGTCAAGAGGCATTTGCAACAAACAAATGCATACCTGGAGGGCATTCATTCTGGCCAGGCAGCCCAACAAAGAGCATTTCAGGCTCTGGCCTCAGCACTGATGGCAGCCATTGTCCCTGTGTCCAGCCTCCCCCCTCCAACTTCCTCCACCCAGACCCAATCCCCTGTACTTGAGCCTATCCCAAGCACACCATCAGACCAGCATGCACACACCTCATCACACAAGGGTGGCTCTGGCAAACATAAGCACCACACATCCCACAGGCACTCACACAAGCATCATTCCCATGCAGACATACCAACATCCACTGCCTCCACTGTGTCCCCCTCCTCCACGTCGTCCTCCTCCCTCCTTGTCTTGTCTCCACTCACACCTGCATGCACAACATCTTCAGCCACTACCTCCATCACCAGCACGCCCATCACCACACACCGTTCACGTGCACTCACCACCCCACTACCATTCACACATCCTCTGTGTCCTCTAACAGTGTGTCTGTGAGCCCTCCTTCCAAAGTACACAAACAGAGGCACACACCCACCCAACAGCCATCCACCTCACAACAGCATCCAGCCCATGCACCTTCACCCAAATTCAGCAATCGTACACCTCCTACAACCACTACTTCTTCCTCCACTCCCAAACCCACTCCATCTACCCGTCTCAGTGTGTGTAAAAAAAATGACCTGGCTAACATTGACCTCTTCCCTAAACCTCCCCCCCTGTCCGTCCTCTAGGGCCAGGCTTTCCAGGTCCCAACCCAACACCTCAGCCACCACATCACCGGGCACAGTGGTCCCAGCAACAGTGGGATTTTGGAGTGTGCCAAGCATCAGGGCAGCCAGTGTGCCACGGAGCGAGGGCAAGGACATTCCGCCACCTGCAAAAGTAAAAAAGTTGCCCACATCCTGGAGGGAGAAGGCGAAAACACCTGCCACCAAGGGCTTAGGGAAAACAAAAGGGGATCGTGGCAAGATAGCTGCGCCACCATCCAAGGTGGGGAAGGGCCTGAAAATCAAGGGCAGGCCAGGAGAGGGCATGGTGGCACCGACTATGGGACCAGTGTCACACCTTCTATCCACGTCAGCGCCAACTGGTACGGCGGAAAAGACCGCCACCTGCACCGCCACCTCCACTGCCACATGCACCACCGCCAGCACCGCAGTCCCTGAGCCCGCCACCAGCACCACAGTCACTGAGCCCGCCACCAGCATCGCGGCCACTGAGCCCGCCACTAGCACCACCACCACAGAGCCCGCCACCAGCACCGTAGCCACAGAGTCCACCACCAGCACCGCCACCACAGAGCCCGCCGCCAGCACCGATGCCACAGAGGCCGCCGCAAGCACCGCTGCCACAGAGTCGGCCGCCAGCACCGCTGCCACAGAGGCCACCGCCAGCACAGATGCCACAGAGGCCAGCACCAATGCCACAGAGGCCACTGCCAGTACCGATGCCACAGAGGCCGCCACAAGCACCGCCGCTACCGAAACCGCCGCATGCACCACCAGCGGCCAGCGACGTCCTGAGCCAGTGGCACCACCGTAGACATGGCTGCCATCCCCAGTGGTCAGTCGACCGAGCCTGGTGGTCAGTTCCAGGAGCCTGGGCAGCTTCCATGATGCAACACCTTCAGTGGAGAAAGGCATCCACTACCTCTGTCCTTGGCAGGATGAAGCACTCTGGGCACAAAGCCCTCTCCAGAACCAGTGGAGAAAGGCATCCACTACCTCTGTCCTTGGCAAGATGAAGCACTCTGGGCACAAAGCCCCCTCCAGAACCAGTGGAGACTGTATCCACTTGAGGGACTGTGGCTTTGCACTCCCCAGGATAAAGCAGTGGGCAACCACCCACTGGAGAGACTTGAGAGACTGTGGCTTTGCACTCACCAGGATACAGCAGTGGGCATGGAGCCCCCTCTTGGATCAGAGGCGTTGTGCACTCATCCGGCTGAGGTGCCCCCCCTTCCCTTCCCCCTGAGGTGCCTGTTTCATTTCGATCTGATGGCCCTGCAGTGTTCTCTCCGTTTGATGTCTGGTATCAAGTGTGGGCCTCACCCATGCATTTTGGGCCCAGTGGTCCACGGCCAATTATTGGTGCACTATCCGGACTTGTATAGTTGGTGTACATAATTGTATATACTGTATTTTGAGTTTTGACTACTGGTTTTTTCATGATTACAATCGTTCAACTCATTTACTTTTGTCCTTGCGTTCTTGAAAGGGGGGTGGGGGCGTATATGTAATGTTGCAGCATGTATTTGTGTGTATGTTGTTGTGGGTGAGGGTGGGGGTGTTGCGTGTGTGTATCACTCTCTTTTCCCTCCCCTATGTTGTAGGTGCAGTACTCACTGTGGTCGTCGCCACCGTCTTTGTTGCTCCTTATAGAGGAGCAGGAATACCATCGCAGGGAGTATTTGGAGTTCTGGCTCCATGGCGTCCTGGTTCCTCGTGGGGTGTGTAGAGGTGAGTTTTTTCCTTTCCAAGTCCTGTTTCTGCCATCTTTTTGTTCGCGTTGGTTCCGCCCCAGAAAAGGTGGCAGATTGGCCTCTCAAAATAGTGTGGGGGGTACATTGTCTTCCGCCTGTCTGTTGGCGGTAACCGCCGAGCTGTTTGCTTGTACCGCCGTGGCGGTCAGAGTGTTAAAGTGGCTGTCTATGTTGGCGGTTTCCACCACGTCGTGATTCCATTTTTCTGCCGGCCTGTTAGCGATATTACCGCTGCTTTAACACCGACTGCCAGGGTTGTAATGAGGGCCATTGTCTTCCATTCCCTCAACAGATAAGAAAAAGAAAATACAGAAAATGGAAACTATTCTGTCACTATGGCGGTGATTCTGTCATGAAAAGACAATGGTAAAGTCAACCGCGCCCGAAGAGGTAGTGGCACAAACACAAACAGAACCCCCAGGAGAGTCTCTAGGGGAGCCCCAACCTTATGGTCTTTATCCTATCTTGCCAGCTGCAGGGTACCAGGATCCAGTTCTTGTTGAGCCTGAGGAGGAGAGGTTAGAGGCGCAGGGAGCCAAGGCGACCCCTGCTACCTTCCCATCAGTTCCTCGAGTCGAACCTGAACACAGTGGGAGAGACAGGCTAATAAGTGAGTTGCAACACACGGTGAGACAGGCAGAGCAAACTAGGAGCCTTGCCCCCCTCCGGGGACAATGGACCACAGGGCATGTCATTCTTAGGCTCGGAGACATGTCTGTGCCCTACACAAGAGTTATTAATGACAGCAAGAGGTGCCACAGATACAAAAGGAGGGTAAATCCTAAAAACAAGGTCAGAATTGACACCTATAGGGATAATGGAGCAAAAGGAGGGGAGCTATTATTGTCAACCCTTCTCAGATGAATTGGTGAGGTGGACCAAAAGAGAAGGAAGGAAGCCATGGCCCAACAAGGGTCTTTTCAACCCTTTGATTTAACAACTGCAGAAGACTGCATGTGTCAGGGACGGGGTGACCCAGATTGGAACTATCCCTACATGCAAGAATGCCTTGCAGTGTGGGAGCTGTATGCTATAAACAAACCAACTAAAGTGACACGTGGTACAAGACCAGATCCAAGGTTAAGCCTCAGGTCAGGAAGCCCTCGACCACTAACTCAGTTGCCCCTTTTTTTTAAGGGAGGGCAGGTGCCAACATACGTGCCATGACCTCAAATGACCTCAAATGGACAAAGATAATTTAAAGAGAGCACTGTCCCCGCTGTCTGAAGGTGCGGGAAAATGGATAGGATTCTTTGCAAAACACACTGCCGGGGTCAACCTTGCCTTAGGCAATGTCAAAAGCTTGCTCAGCTCATTAGTGGGAGACAAAGTAAACACAATTTTTGTTAGGGTAGGGTTCCCTCAAGTGAGATTGATAAATACACAGTTTGACGGATCATCTTTTAACAATGTCCGCCAACATTTTTGGGATGCACTTCGGCAGACGTATCCAGATAGACCAGACATTGGAGCCCTTATGGCAGAAAGTATAAAGCTGACTGAGGATATTGCAGAATTCATTACTAGGATGAAAGAACAATGGGTGCAGGAGGTAGGATGTAACTGGGAAAACACAGGAGGAAATGGAATTTTGTTTTATAATGTATTAAAGCGAGGCCTTCCCATCGATATACAAGCAAGCTTAGATGGAGTGGTGGGAATAGAGGCTAAACCATGACCCGACATACAGGCCCACACAATACATTATTTTAAGCGAAAACAAGAAAAGGACAAGGAAAGGACAGGCAGAAAGGGCCGCATTTAAGCTGGTGCAACAAAAACGTAAGAAGCCGAGTACAGGAGGGGCACTCGTGACTGCACCAATAACAACTGTCACAACTCCAGTGCAGGTACAGGCACCAGGAGGACAACCAGTAAGTGATACGAGGAAGGAACAGGGACGTTTTACAGGAGAGCAAGGGTTGACACAAGGGAAAAGACAAGGAAGCTATAGGACAGGACAACAATGTTATTATTGCGGTAAGATTGGCCATTTTGCAAGAGAATGCAGAGCCAGGAAAAATGATGAGAGAGTACAAGGTTGGAATACCCCGTAGGGGCAGGTGCAATGGGCGCCCCAGCAGCAAGCAATGCAGGGACCCCCGCAGGTCCCCCAAGCCCAGTGGGTTGCATCACAAGGGCCAATGTCGCAGGGCGGGCCCCAAGGTGTCAGCAGCACTATGGGAGGACAAGCACAGGTTCAGGTGGGAGGAGTAACAGTGTAAGGAGGCAACCCCTTTCATGCATCACCCCAAGTATTCGGGGGAATTCCCACTCAAAAATATATCCAATGACAGAGCCCGCAGATGGCCACTGTGTGTCCAATTCTATCGGTAACCCACAGGTCAGATGAGGAACCCACTGTGACAGTAGCCATAGAAGGTCTCCCCTACAGGTTTTTAATCAACACTGGGTCCACCAAATCGTGTATAAAGGAAGGAACACTACCACTTTCTTGTAACTCAATGGACACACAAGGGTTTTCCAGGGCTGTGAGGAGTGTTCCATTCTCCAAATCAGTAAGCATGATTGTGAGAGACACACAAATTGAAGGGCCACTACTATACTCCCCAGAGTCACCAGTCAATCTTCTTGGGAGAGACCTAATGAGCAAATTGAACATGACCATCTTCTTCCTGGAGTATGGGTCAATGGTATGTTACACAACAGGTGTCACACCGAGCAGAATATTGTCCCTTCTAGCTCATGAGGAGCTAGGACAGCAGATCAGAGCAGTTCCTGTCGATACAGAGGCTTTTTTGCGTGGTATCTATGCCTTGATAGCGAACACACACCAGTGCTTCGAGGGAAAACAGTGCAGTTACCAAAGGAGCAGCTGTTCAGACCTTACGAGCCTGTGGATCACATAATAGAAACTGAAATGATATTGGAAAAATTCGCCCTTGAAATAAGATCAACATATGCTGGGCTAATGGCAGCTGACAGAAGGCAGGAGATGTGGGCATCAATAATATTCACAGATCCCGGAGTTAAATTAAGAGATATTTCAGACAAATAAATAATTGATGATTGCCCACGAATTGAGACAGTCGTGTTTGAGATGGACATTGCCATTAGAGTACAGTTACATTACAGGACAGTGTCCAGACACGCACAAGACAGAACAACAATAGAGAAAGATTTGGCAAAAGTCCCAGAAGTGTTGTGGACAAAGGGACCATATGATGTGGGACTGGTCAAAGGGGCTGAGCCTGTGAAAATTACATTGAAACCTGGAGCAATACTGCCCAGGATACGCCAGTACCCCTTGTCCAAGGAGGCAGAAGAAGGCATCCTACCTACAATCCAAGCGGTACTTGAGCAGGGAGTAATATGAGAGGTCGACACAGTGCAACACACTGATTTTTCTGATACGCAAGGCAAAGGGGGGGACTTGGAGAATGATTCAGGATTTACTCCCTAAATGATGTAGTGATACCAGAATTTCCAGTGGTACCCAACCCATCAGTCATACTGACAAACATTCCTAAAGATGCCACTTATTTTTCCATGGTCGATCTGCAAAACTGTGTTTTTAAGCATTCTAATGCATTCTGACAGCCAACATTTGACTGGATTCACATTTAGAGAGACACAATATTGCTACAGGTGCCTTCCCCAAGGCTTCTGTGAGTCCCCAAGCATTTTCAACAGAACAGTGAAAAAGGATTTAGCAAACATAAAATGCAAGAGTACTCTGTTACAAATGCTTGGATGATATCATGGTTTGTAGCGCTACTGAAGACATATGTAGAGATGACACCATTGGCCTCCTCTGCATGCTTGCAGAAAAAGGTTACAAAGTGGTCAAAAATAAATTGCAATACGTGCAGACAGAGGTCCACTATTTGGTACAGATAATATATAAAGATGTGAGGAGGGTGACACCGGACAGAGTAGAGAGCATCAGGAACATGTCTAAGCCCACAGCCACAAAACAAATGCAGAATTTTTTAGGTCTCTGCAATTATGTAAGGCAGTGGGTATTCGATTACGCCACTCTGACCGCACCACTTCTAACTGCTTTAAAGGAGTCCCACACAAATGCAAACAAAATCAACTGGACTGACGGAAGGGAGACAGCCTTCCTGGAGCTAAAGAGAGCATTCACAAATGCTCCAGTGTTAGGTACACCTGATTATAATAAAACATTCTACCTCTTCTGTCATTGTAATGGAATGACGATGACAGCAGTACTAACTCAAAAGACATCTATGGGACACAAACCACTTGTCTACTACAGTGGGCTGCTAGATCCCGTCATGAAAGGGCATTATCCATGTGAGCAAGCGGGGGGCGTGGCCAACATGGCGACCGAGATGGCCGCATAACCTGCAGCTCCGATCTCGGCCCGTGCCAAATATCCTGTTTTAGATGCCCGCACTCGTTAAAAGTGCAAGGCGCTGCATGCTCAAGTGGGGGACACCATAACAGCTGTCCAACATTTCCAAAAAAGGTGCCCTACACACCTGAAAGCAGGCTTCGACTTGGCGCGGCCGACCCGAGCAGGAGAGAGCGCGGCCCGCCTGCCTGCGTCGCTGGAGCCTGGGACCGCCCTTCACCGCCGTGGCTGCTCCGGAGGCTGGAGCTGTGAGTCTCGCGCTCCCGGGGCTCGACCCTCTGCCCAGGAGGCGGAGGTGGCTGGCACCGGAGCGGGCAAGGCTTTCTCTTGGTGCCCCCGTTCCAGGACCCGGCCCCTGAGTTGTACGCGCGCGCCGGGGGGCGCGGTCGGCTCTGTGGCGCGGCCTATGCTGCTGGAACAGGAGCCGCCCTCCCTTGCCGTGCCTGTGCCGTGGAGTTCGTCCTGCCGTCCAGGAGGCAGACAGGGTTGGCGCCGGAGCAGGTGAGGCTTCCTCTTGGTGCCCCTGCCCCGGGGCCAGGCCCCCGAGAGGTGCGGCTGGCTCTGCGACGCAGCCGGAGTGACGCAGCCGGGCTCTCTACGCCCCGACTCACGGGCTCCCGGCTCAGGGGCTCCACATAATCTGGAACGCCTCGCGCGTAGGCTCCCACTGTTCATGCCCTGACCGAAGCACACCACTGCAGAGAATCGCCTGAAAGGAGCATTATTTGAATAATAAAAGAAGTAAGGAAGACGAGAAAGAAGCAGCGCAGAGCAGGGCAATAAAGGAAGCAGAAAAGAAGAAGGTAGTGAGAAGGGAAGTAAAGAGCAAGAAGGAAAGGAAAAAAAAAAGGGGGGAAGCGAAAAGCAGGGGAAAAGAAAAAGAAAATGTTGAAAATGTTGGCCACAAAGTGAGATATCGCAGAAGCATCTGCAAGCAAGGTTAAAGTACAGTGACACAAACACCAGGAGTCTACGCACAAGGTGTACACTAATCCTAACGTCCAGGCAAAACTACGTATGGGAAACATGCCTTCCAAGCAGCAAGACGAAATTCTATGTCCTCCCTCAGCGCCCTATCGGCAACATTAATCGAGTCGCAGCACGCTCACAAGCCCGAGGGGGCTCCACCAACAAGTGCGCAAATAAACAGTCAAAAAGCTACTCACAAACAGAACTGTTCCATTTAACCTACCAGTTCTACTGAAGCAGCCTGAGTACTTGGATACTCATCATATACTCTGGATAAAGCGCAAATTACGCAACCGGAGCGCCCCCCCCCCCACATTTCATTTCTCCCACTCCAAATAGAATCTATGGCTTCGTACTTATGAATCAAGTGTCCCCGCCACAGTACTTAATCCAACTGGGTTCCACGCCTTAAAACTTGAGTACGACACAGTTTCCTCACCCAACAGACAGCAAGATACCTGCATAAAAGGTGCATATCCCTGCAGGGCCCATCATCTGTAACCGTGCAAAACACAATTGCTAGCAACAATACCATTACAAAAGTAGTCAATGGGCAAACCGAAGACCCCACGAGCACCTCCGGGGAACATGGACCCTGGTACCACACCCCCTTCCGCGGAAACCTCGATCACACACCAAGCACTACAGAAGATGGAAAAAACGCTTCAAACGCACACAACGCAGTTTGAAAAGATTCTACAAGCTATACTTGACACTAAAACCACTATGGAGGCGAAAATAGGCTCAGTAATTGAAGACGTTAATCTACTGAGTGCAGATCAACACGCCCTGGCTGAAAAGGTCGCTGAATTGGAAAAAGATACGTCACACCTTCCACCAGCGGTAACCAAACTCCAGTCACAAATGGGGGCCATAATGGCAGAGGTAGAGGCATTGAGGCGTAGGGCTGAGGACGCCGTAACAATATTCGCTTCGTGGGATTCCCCGAACGTGTTGAAGGCCCTAGTGCAGAACTGTTAATTGAGCAATGGTTAACAGAAATGGTATTAATGGACAATATCCCGAAGTTTTTCTTGGTAGAACGAGCCCATAGGGTCCTCGGAAGACCCTTGCCACCCGGGGCCCAGCCTCGCCCCCTAATAGCAAGACTCCTCAATTACCGCAACAGGGACCTCATATTGCAATTGTTTCATAAGGCAGGCCCCATTCGTGTTGAAGGGACGGAATATCGGCCTACCCAGACTTCACAGCGGAAGTACAGAAACAACGCTACTCTTTTTTCCGAATCAAAGAGCGACTGAGAGAGCACAACATCAAATACGCCCTTTTGTTCCCCGCCAAACTCCGTATACAGGACGACACACGCACACTTTTCTTTGCCTCACCAGAAGATGCATGGACCTGGCTGCATGCAAAGGGACTCGCCGAACCGGCAAATACAAAAAACACCATGTATAAAGGTCATCCCCTCAGAGACAAACGTAGATCCCGGAGGAAACAAGACACCAAACCTACCCCGGAACAATCCTGTGAGGAACGTTCTTCACTGCTACAGACCACATCCCTCTTTGCCAGTACATCCCCAGCAACTACGGCAACACAGTCGGAAACAGAACTATACCTGGGGGCGAACTCTGACTCCGTGGACTCGGCCTGCGGCCCCGCTCTTACTCCACGATCGGCTGATGACATCTGCTAGTGATTACTAGTCCCGGCGACAACAGCACATGGGGGGTTATTACAACTTTGGAGGAGGTGTTAATATCCTATGGAACTCGTAATACGGCTGGTGGTATATCCGTCACTTTACCGTCACTTTTGGGACGGATTAACACCTCCTCCAAAGTTGTAATAACCCCCATGGTGTCTCACCCTATAAAATGGACCATGTAACGCTCAATGCAACTCTCTGCAAGCCGCTGGCTTAACCTTGGACTTATTGTCGCCGCTGCCCACGTCAGCTAATTTGTGGCTGCCCCCATTTAGTAGCAACATCAACAAAAGTCCAATGGGCCGTGATCATTATTGGCTTGAACTCACTAACTTGAAACACCCCCCGAACCATACGGACCGTTCCACCTGGTTGGCAAGTACTAAATCAACACAGCCCCTGCCGCAACCACAGTTACAGTTATACATAAGTTAACGTTATTATTTTATTTAAAGTGTTACAATTTCGATGCATATCTTAGCTTGCAATATTCATAGTAAATGTCATTATTATGTTAGTAATGGGTACATACTAGGTAATCACAGTACAAACTGGCTAGGCGCGATAGACATGGAGAGTATTATACGCACAATCAGGGGCAGACCCTCAAACCTACAATGCAAAATCACACAATCACAAACATCCCATGGCTTTTCAAAGACAACAACATAATCCACAATACAAAATACTCACATGGAACATAAGAGGCATGGCATCATCACGCAAACGACAACAGATCTATGCATACCTCAGGAGACATCAAATACATTTCGCCATGCTACAAGAGACACATCTAGTTAAGTCCTCTCTGGAGAACACAAAAGCAAAATGGAATGGACAATTATATGGTACCACCTTCTCAACATACGCTCGAGGAGCAGCAATATGGATAGCCCCTGGGGTTCCCTACGCTATGTCTCATGTGCAGTGCGACTCAAATGGACGTTACGTGCTTCTAGAGGGCACCCTAGATGGCAACCCCCTTGCATTGGTAGCGATATACACCCCCAACTTGTACCAATGGGAATTCTTATGGTCACTCAACAATAGCAAACTCAACGACCCAGAGATAAATGCCATATGTGGAGGTGACTTCAATTGCGTATTAGACACCTAAACAGATCGTTCAACCCCCCCACTAGATAACACTCCCGCTAAATGTGCCTCACTCGAACTCGTAGAATGGGCCTCCAACAATAGATTAACTGAAATCTGGAGAACCGGCCACCCCACACTCCGCGAATACTCTTTCTACTCCCCAGTGCACAAACTACACACCAGAATAGATATGTTATTTGCATCAAATGACATAATCCCAAAAATCTCCACGTCAAGCTATCTCGCCCGCACCCTCTCAGACCACAACCCGCTTCAAGTCACCTTGACCACACACCTGAATCCCAACATGGCGCCTACAACCAGATGCCCTAATAGACCCTCCTTTCCATACTGAATTGGCTAAATGTTTATCGGACTATTTTGCCATAAATAAAAATACAACAACAGTGTGTGCCACGGAATGGGACGCTCGCAAAGTAGTAATACGTGGCCACTGTCTAGCAGCCTCGGTAGGGATCAGAAGAATGCTTAATAAGGAATTATTGGAGTTAGAAACTAAAATGCGTAAGGCAGAGACTGAGTCCACCACAAATGCGGCCTTGCTTCAAACACTGTCTAGCAGCCTCGGTAGGGATCAGAAGAATGCTTAATAAGTAATTATTGGAGTTAGAAACTAAAATGCGTAAGGCAGAGACTGAGTCCACCACAAATGCGGCCTTGCTTCAAACACTAAATTCGCTGAAGTCCAAATATAGAGAAGCTGACATTAGACTCTGCAGACACGACTACAGACCTTTTAGAGCGCGACAGCATGCAGAAGGAGACGGGTCAGGCAAACTGTTAGCATGGCTAGTACGACAGCCACCACAATCCTCGCCCATTGGCGTGATCAGAACACACTCAGGAGATGTGGTTAACACTCAAGCTGAAATTAATAAGACTTTTCACACGTATTACAGCACCTTATATCAATCTTCCTCCCCTCCAAATGAGCAACAACTGACTGACCTCCTATCACCGATCCCCCAAAACCTAAATATTATTAACAATGCAGACACACTAGATGGCCCCATCACTATTGAAGAGCTACGATTAGCCCTTTCTCAAATGGCACGAGGCAAAACCCCCAGGGCAGACGGACTACCAATGGAATATTACAACTCACAATCCACCCACCTTCTGCATGCCCCTGCTCGAGGTATTTAATGAAGCACGCAACAGTAAACGGCTACCAGACTCCATGCGTGAAGCATTGATAGTGGTACTGCCAAAACCAGGACGTGACCCTCTGGATGTTAAATCCTACAGACCACTTTCCCTACTAAACTCCAACTGTAAACTTCTAGGGAAGATTCTAGCAAACAGATTGCTACCTCATTTACCAAACCTGATTCACCCTGACCAGTAGGGATTTATTCCGGGGAGAAATACTTTCCTAAATATAAGGCGCCTAATCCACATATGCATAACACCTCAGAAGCAGAGTCAGTGGCCGTCTCCTTAGACATAGAGAAGGCATTTGATACACCCGGATGGGAGTATCTCTTCTGCACACTCAAAGCGTTTGGCTTTCAGAACGGCTTCATTGACTGGATTGTTACACTATACTCCAACCCAACAGCCCGCGTTAAAATGGGACAAGTGATATTGGAGGCGTTCCCCATAGGCAGGGGCACTAGACAAGGTTGTCCTCTCTCTCCTTTATTATTTGCAATAGCTATGGAACCATTGGCAATTAAGCTCCGCAGCTGCGCACACAAATGGGGCATCCAAGAATTAAACATATATCATATCATATGTCTATATGCGGATGATGCCCTAATATACTTGCGCAACTACACCTTCTCCCTCACAGGGGTAATGCAAATACTGGATAACTTTGCCCTCTCTTCTGGTTTACACGTCAACTGGGCAAAATCATGTATTTTCCCTCTTACATGTATACCTAGCGAACAGCAAATGACATTATCAACACACCATTTGCCATGGGCTTACCAGACTTTTAAATATCTTGGGGTACATGTGTATCACTCCATGACAGACTTACGGGAGTGCAACCTTGACAGGCTGCTACGCTCAACTCGCGGGTCGCTTGTCATGCTGGAGCTCGCTTCCATTATCGTCTATGGGCCATACGGCCATAGCCAAAATGTTAATACTGCCAAGATTTTTATATTATTTCACTATGCTCCCGCTATCCTTGCCACGCTTGTTCTTTCACAAACTGCACTCTTTACTAACTGATCTGCTATGGGGCAGGGACAGACGCAGAGTTGCACTAACTATCACACAATACCCACAAGAAGAGGGTGGGCTCGGCATGCCAAACTTCGAATTATACTATGCAGCAGCCCAGCTTCAATGGGTAGCCAAGTGGCTCAATGAATCATCTACCCCAGAGCGTATAGCGATATCAACTTATAAGGCACCACAGACGATACTGGCAGCTCTTATGGCTGGACCCCCCTACTCACCTAACAAAACCCCACTACTGGATACAGCCGGATACTGCTGGCGGAGATACATTCAGGGCAGAACCCCTAACCCCCCCTTATTCGCCGGTAATACCGCTGATTCAGGTGCCGGGTGTCCAAGCCCTTTCCCATCATCGCGATATCTGAGTAACCAGAACACTGAACACGGGGACCTGTTCTGGGGATCTAAAGCAAACACCTTTGCAGAACTTATTTCTACTGGAGTTATGCAACCTGGGGCCTTCTTGACATTCCGCGCCATTAACAACCTCCTTTATAACTTCTGGGGCCGCCATCCTAATGAACCAGATGAATCCCCCCTACTTACTTCACTACTCACTGTGGGAAATGCAAAGGGCATTATTACCAAATTATATAAAATACTCCTAACAGACACCTGCACAGCTTTGACTCAGGTCAAAAACCGCTGGGACGCTGTCCTTCCTACACCAATTGCCCAGAAAACCCGTGAAGCAGCCCTCGCCAAGATTAAGTCGGTATCCCGAAACGTGAGACTGAGATACACACAATTCAACTACATTCACCAATCATACCTATCACCAGCCCGCATTAGTAAAATATACCCAAACTCTAAACCTGAATGCCCCAGATGCGCTACTCCCGCCGCTAATTTCTTCCATATGGTCTGGGACTGCCACTCAATAAATACTGGCTGGAACCGCGTCATCGAGACCATAGCTGACATAACAGATAAAGCGCTCACACCCACCCCGGAGTCCTGTTTGCTGGGTATACGACATCGGGGCAAGAATGAAAAACACACTCACAAGTTTATAGATCTTGCGTTTGTAACATATAATCACTTGATCGCTACACACTGGAAGGCCCTCAATGCCCCCCCCTATTCTGCCTAGCTTAAAGACTTGCATAGCTCCGCATTAGCAGAGGCTCAAACATTAAGGCAACTGCAATATATGGGCCAAATGCAAGAAGGTGCTGAAAACTGGGATTACTTTGTGGTACAAATAGAGACCAGAGATGACATGTACCCCCCTGACAGGCTAAGCACACACAATAAGGTTCTCCTGTTAGACACAGCATTAACAACAATGGTCTCACTAAACCTGTCTTAGCATCCCCGTCGTCCCCATTATACCAGATTAAAATATAAAAGCTGACAATAAATGAAGACCCCCCCCCCAAGCGTGAACATGGGACCCGAAGGAGTATGCTGTTACCTCGCTGGCCCTGCCCCAACCTTACCAGTTATCATATATACACAAGAAAAACGTGTATGCTCCACATGGCTATACAGCCGCATATTAACGTCATTACCTAAGTTGCCTTTCTATGTACCTAAGCAAAATAAAGATATGCTTTTCCCCCCTTTTTTTTTTTTGTTATAAATTATATTACTTTAAGATGTATGTTAGCACACTGAAATATAATCACACTGTATTGTAATTACAAATATGCGAAGAAGTACGCAAAAAGAGAGAATGTTCACTCTCTCACTAATACATGGTAAAGGTACTGCTGTGAGTTATGTTTAATAAACAGATAAAAAAATTAAAAAAAATCCATGTGAGCAAGCACTGCTTACAGCAGCTTTTGCAGTCCAGAAGAGCACCACCATAGTGATGGGATCACCTTTAACACTGTATGTAGAGCATGCAGTATTCGCTATCTTGCAAAAGAGCAAGAGCACCCTTACAACTCAAAGGGTATCTGGATATGAAGTAATACTTTCAATACCATCCTTGCAAGTGGTTAGATGTCACAAAGTTAATCCAGCAACGTTCTTTGCACACCCAGTTTCTGACGATGAACAAGTACATGGCTGTGCCACGTACACCCCAGAAGAAGAGAGTAACGTAGGAGAAGACCCCAATCCTGGGAGGACGTTGCTCTTTGTTGATGGGTCCTCTTTCATAGACCAGGAGACTGGGATTAGGCACTCGGGAGCAGCAGTTGAAAAAGCCGAACAGCAGGGATCATCTGACACCTTACAGATAGTGAGTCAAATACCACTTCCATCCAATTTCACAGCACAAGCTGCAGAAGTAGTGGCCATCATTGAAGCGCTGCAGCAAGCCGAAGGATTAGAGGTTAACATTTATTCGGATTCAGCATATGTCACCACCACTGTGCATTCTAGCATTCACAGGTGGGAAAGGAGGGGATTTCTTAAATCTGATGGATCCCCTGTAATGCATAAAGATTTATTGGTGCAATTGATAAAGGCTTTAACTCTACCATCCAAGTTAGCAGTTATAAAATGTGCAGCACACACCAATCAGCAAGACCTTGTCTCCAGGGGTAATGCGTTGGCAGACTGGGCAGCAAAAGAAGCAGCTAAAACATCTTCAAATTATAGTGAACAGGATGAACACACATTAGGGATGATGACAGCCAGACAACAGAATGCTACAGAATTACCACCCCCATATACAGAGACAGCACAATTACATTTACATGAATTGCAAGAACAAGCATTACCTCATGAAAGAGAGCTGTAGGAATGGCGAGGGTGTTAACAGTCACCAACAGATTTTACCTATAGGCAAGAAAGCACAGGTAAACCAGTAATGCCACACTCCCTGTTATATACAGTCCTAGAGCAACTACACCTCCCACACACTGCCAAGGAATATTTTCTTGCTATGCTACAGACAGATTGGTTAATTCCACAATTATCTGAAATGATTACTATGTACATTGCAGAATATGCAGATGCCAACAATACAGCCCTAGACCCACACTAAAAATAATGATCTCAACAATACCACGTCCGACAGGCCCATTTAAAAATGTATATTTATATTTTGTTGACATGATTGAGAGATGTAATAATTACCGATACCTTATTGTGGTGGTTTGCCCTTTTTGCAAGGTGGATCGAGGCAGGACCATGTGTACATAATGATGCTAAAGCAGCAGCCAATTTTCTGATAATAGAGGTGATACCTAGGTGGGGAATCGCAGAAGCAATCCACTCAGATAACGGCACACACTTTGTTAATGCACCTCTCTAGGAATAAAACATAAAGGGGTTCATTACGACCCTGGCGGTCAGAGACCGCCAGGGGTAATGTGGCGTCCGTACCGCCAACAGGCTGGCGGTACAGAGACCCGTATTACGACCGCGGCGGTAGTGCCGCGGTCGCACCGCCGGGGCCGGCGGTTTCCCGCCGTTTTAGCCCCGGCGGTGATAATCCGCCAGGGCGCCCTGCAAGCAGCGCTGCCCTGGGGATTATGACCCCCCTACCACCAGCTTGTTTCTGGCGGTTTGCACCGCCAGGAAGAGGCTGGCGGTAAGGGGTGTCCTGGGGCCCCTGGGGGCCCCTGCACTGCCCATGCCACTGGCATGGGCAGTGCAGGGGCCCCCTAACAGGGCCCCGGGCAGCTTTTCACTGTCTGCATAGCAGACAGTGAAAAGCGCGACGGGTGCTACTGCACCCGTCGCACGGCCGCAACACCGCCGGCTCCATTAGGAGCCGGCTCCTATGTTGCGGCCTCATCCCCGCTGGGCCGGCGGGCGTAAACTTGGTTTGCGCCCGCCGGCCCAGCGGGGATGTCGTAATGGGGTCCGCGGGAGTGCGGCCGCATTGGTGGCCGCACAGCGGTTACCGCTAAGCTTGTAATTACCCCCAAATTGTCATCTGTTTGTCATCCCCAAAGTAATGGTATAGTGGAACGCCTTAACGGCCTTTTAATTTAAAAAAACAAAATTAGTCAATTATGTGCCACACTGCAGAAGAACTGGCTATATTGTCTTCCACTAGCTTTATATGCTCTCAGGAACCAACCAGGAAGGGATCATCACTTGACCCTTCACCAGATATTGACAGGACGTCCTATGCCGACTCCCTTAACAATAGCTCAACAGAAGACAGATGCTCAAAAGACAGCTGGGGTTTTAGGACAGGAGATGAGTAGTTATTTATCTCAGTTATTGAAGTCTGTCAAGTTCTTTTCTAAACAGGTATTACGACAGGAGAAGTGGACCACTGCAGCCCAGCAGACAAGTCTGATTTCCATGGGCCAGCAAGCGTACATCCGCAATTTTGTACAACTATGGAGAGACAGCAAGTTCGAGGGCCCCTACTTAGTTATCCAGAGCACCCCCACAGCAGTGAAAGTGGAGGGCAGGAAGCCATGGATACATCTGTCAGACGTTCGATTGGCCCCTGCTTCATGTCACGCATCACCATCTTCACAGGAACTTTTAGAGGAGGGCAAAGAAAATGACGAAGGACAACATCCCTTTTAAAGATACGAGCGGAGTTCCTATTCAATACTGCTAGTAGACAGTTATGTATTTCAATTTTGTTTTTCTGTTCATGTCTTGTTATGCTAGCAATTGCATTTCAATGGTACATTAGCCGATGCATGGCAATATGTCAGTATACCTAGCGCATGCAGAGAGAAGTATAAAAGTATGAAAATCTATCCCATTAGTTTGCTAGACAACATGTGGTACCAGAATATGACAGAGATAAGCATGGAGACTACTAATAAGTCATGTTTTGTTTGTTCCCTGATTCCACATCCTAGTGACACAGACAGGCTGCAATCGTCAAAAGATGTACACCCGAACGTTACTCAATGTTTATTACACCTGTATCTTTGCAGAATGAGAGCACAGATGAAACCCTTACAGATAAGGCAGGGAGCGTTCCTCGTAAACACCACACAATACGAGGAGGAGTTAGCCGCTATAATGAATGTTCTGACAGACCGCAAGAAGTTAATAGTGAAGTTAGAAACAATGGCTGAGACAGGGGTCTTGAGGTATAACAGTAAGAAATGGAAAACTAGAATATTAGAGCAGGGATTCCTAGGAATATCACGACCTACACTTTTCTGTAAAAACTACTCAGCCACACACATGCCCCATGATTGTCAGGAGAGGCCAAATTTTCGAGTAAATGGATCGGTATACGTCCATGGTCAGTGACACCATGATGCAACATTTGGATGTAGAGCTCTCTCTTTATGGATGGGAAATCAGAGTGACAATAGCATGCAACAAAAATGTCAGGCTATATAGGACGAAAATATATCCAGATTAACCTGGGTAGAAACGCCATCCACTCTTCGAGCAGGTAGAACACCAATAATTTTCTTTTTATGTTTCGGGGGAATGGAACGGTCCCGGTAGAGAGGAACATCAATTGCATCCCCACAAGGTACAATACTGACATGCAATGGGGCACCTCCGGTCTCATGGACTACTATTGGCAATGCGGAGAATGGCTGTATACGCGACTTCCTTCCGGATGGAGAGGTCTTTATTCTTTGGTTACTGTTCACACCCCCTCCTTGGTGATTCCAGGGGAAAACATCTCAAAGTTACATGACCATCCCATGAGCCGTCCGACTACCTTGCTACACCATCAGAAAAGGAGATCTGCAGATTATTTAGGCACTACAACCTGGAAAGACATTCCACAAGAGCACAGGTTGTTCAATGATGCCCAGTTGTTCTTCGGAAGCATCTTCCGGTTTGTCCAAGCGAAGGCAACTGCCCGCTGGCTGCAAATAACCCGATGGGAACTGATGAAGACCATTAACATGACTGAATATGGTTTCAATGCAGTCATGGAAGAAATGCGGCCTGTGAGGGTGATGCTCATGCAACATAGGTCTGTGCTAGACTTGATGACGGCCATGGAGAGTGGGATTTGTGCCAAAATCAGAACTGCCTGCTGTACATACGTGCCAGCTAACGATGCAGACAATGGGAACAATAACGGAGGCCATACAGACTCTACATAACCTAAGGAAGAAGATGGCAGACGAGGGGGGTGCCCCCCATGAATGGTTTTCAGGTTGGTTTGTATGGATGCCATCCTGGTTGTCAGGACTGTTTAAGGCAGGGGTCTTCAAACTGGGGGGCGAGCCCCCCTAGGGGGGCCTCAAGTGTTCCCAGGGGGGCACCAGGCTCTGGCCAAAAGAAGCATTTCACAGATAACAGTGTTTTGTTTTAAGCAGAAACATGTTATTGCATTTTTTAAATTGCAACAGTACTTAACTGCAATGTTTAAATATATCTAGACATATTTGAACTTTGCCATCTTTATAAAATATTTGTGAAACATTCTGAAGGGGGGCCCAGTGAATTTTATTTTTCAACTGGGGGGGCGCGGCATTAAAAAGTTTGGAGACCTCTGGTTTAAGGGGTTATTCCCTATCCTTGTGGTTATCCTGTTGGTGTTTTGTATCTTTCAGGTAGTGGAAGGATTCTGCAAGAGGGTTAGTCAGCAAATGAGTGGGATGATCACTATCAGGGCAGCCAGGAAAGTGCAGGAGGATGAGGACAACCTATACACACTGATGAATGTATGTAGCAGGGAAAATGAGGAAGTAGTTGAAAGTTCAACTAAAGGGGGGAATGTTACTGAAAATATGGAAAAAGGAGAAGGCCCACTTTTGCTAATGCATGAATTAGGAGGAAAATGTGCAGAGTCGTACATGATCAGAAAAGAATACAGGCCTAGAATGTTAATGATGTCCAAATAGAGAGCCCATGATAGAGAGGATGCAGGGGTGCAAGGACAGGGACAAGCAGAAACATTTATTCATAATGCAGCTGGAAGTAGAAGGCCATAGAAAGCTTGAGCCATAACTAGATAACACACGCAAAGGGAGGGTGCACATTTTGATCTAAGTTCACAAGGGAAAGTGTACACCATGGTGGTTTTGGAAAGGGAACACGATAAGCTTTGATGCTTGAAGGCCAGCAGCTGTGCATGGGAGGACAGACAGAAATGTTTCCAAGCGTGGAGTTAGCTGGGGAAGGACGTACTGATAGGCTTCGGAACGTGAGATCAAAAGGCACTGTGGTTATTAGCAAGTGTGTCCATGACAGATGTGTAACCTTCGCTTTTCTGTAAATGCGTAATTAGATGCTTTCCCAAGGAGAAATGTGGCTTTGTGCTAACGTATAAGTAAAGATAACAATATACCAAGCAAGCTCTTAAATCCAAATGAATGACAAGTGATAAGACGCATTCAAGGATCATGAGGATATAAAAGAAGCTGTTTGAAAGGACAAAGTTGAGTGCGGTATCATTCACAGAGCTGTGCTGCCCTCCCGGCAGTTATTCATAAATGGTCATATTATTTGCCAAACAAAAGAGTTGTGTTGTTCTTTCATTTCCTGACCCCACAACATATCTTATACAGATCAATAGGTATATGTTCTAGGCTTCTCAATCATCTACATTGGAATATTGCAAATGCTATATTTGGAATATTTCAAATCCTATTGTAAAGACCTAGCAAACCTTGATCTAAAATGTAGTAATGACTGAAGTATTCCGTCTTCATTTTCTATTAGTAGGGGATATGGTGGCATGTGGGGGAGTTTAGGAATGTTAATGTTAACAGGGGCTGCAGTTAAAATACATCCTGTATCACTAGCATGTAAGGACCATAAGGAACAGTGGACCTGTGATAAAGCCTTCAATAACTTGTGAGGAAACATTAGCAGTAGAAGTGCATTTTCCCAAATCAAGTAAAACAGTATTTTCAATTTAAAAGGATCATCCAAAAAGGTCCCATCACCCATGCAGTACAGAGTACAGTCAGAGGTTTTTAAGGTGGGCCAGCTAAAACTGATATTGATGAGTCAAGAGGTGTACCTACCATTAATAACTAATTGAACATAAAGCCATGTCTATTCTAATATGGATGATACCAGTGTTGTGGAGGAGAAGGCGGGAGGGGAGCATTGGACTGTTCAAGCTCATAATGAGCTGAGTAGTCTCTTTTTTCCCCAAATGGCAACAACTACAACAGAGGTAACTTATGGCTGAGTGAAGTCTCTCCTTTACCTCCTTTCACCACTCCCAACTCTTCTGTCTCCTCGTCTTCCTCTGCCCCTTCCTCTGACCGATTGCTGAAAGAAGGCATTTGAACACACTTTATTTGTGTTTCTTTAGATTCTTTCTTTCTCTGTTCTTGGATGGCCACACAATGATTAGCTACTGAAACCCATTCTGTTAGGTTCTTAGTGTGTCATGCCTCACAAATATTAAGCTAGTGTTCTTGGCATTTCTGGAAACTGCTCTTGAACAACCTCTGCCAGTCATGGCCTCTAAATCAGTTTCCATAGTGCTAAGGCCCCAATAGAAAATTAGCCAAATTAGGAATCATAATACTAGTCACTAACATGAGAATGAATCGCTAGGCTTAAAATCTATTGTTGCTTGAATGTTTAAAAGCATGCTCTGACCTCTGTCTGACCCATGCTGCATGACTTGAGAAACTTCCTAGGCTGCCACACTTTTTTCTTCTATTACCAGTTCTTGACTTGTGAAATGATACAACCTTCTTTAAAACAGTAGAACCAGTATTACTTGCACTCACCTACTAAACCGCTTTGAAATGCGCTGACATGTATTTAGAAAATAACATGTGCTTTAGTTTAAAACATTAACATTACAAGTATGATGGGACTAGAGTGGGTGTTATACTTCTGTATGTAAAATTGTTCTTACAGAAGTGAAGAGTGTGTGAGAAACTAAGCACATGTATTCAATCTTTGCCATCTGGCAAGACAATGCATTGTCTACTGTTGCAATATCTCAAGAAATACATAACATTGTTAACAATTGTATCAATCAAATGAATTATAAAAGGTGTCCTAGAGAAAGAGGAGAGGCAGAAGACAGAAGAGTTGTCAGATCTTCTTCAGAGAGCTGATCAGAGACAGCCCCCAATTGACCGATCAAGAGAGACTGAGAGATGACCACTGTGCCTTGACAACTAATTCTTGCTGCTGCTACTGTTGGTGCTGTGAGTTATGGGTAACTAGTGAGTACTATCCGAACAATATAGAGGGTGTGAGGTGAGATTTTAGAGAGATCCTACTGAGTTTATTAGATTAGGGAAATAGGGGTAGATTTGAAAAAAGTCATGGGAACTCTTTTTCAGAATAGCGTGATAGCTCTAAGCACATGAGATAGATAACCGTGAAATCTTATTTATTGCAACAGACTGAGGCGGTCATTCCGACCGTGGCGGTCGGCGGTGAAGCGGCGGTAAGACCGCCAACAGGCTGGCGGTCTTTTTTCTGACATTCTGACCACGGCGGTTACCGCCATGGCCAGCCGCCGCTTCACCGTTCCGACTGCCACGGCGGTAACGACTGCCGGGCTGGAGACCTGGGTCTCCAGCCCGGCGGTCGTCACATACCGCCGGCGGTATTCCGACCCGCCTGACCCCGGCTTACCGCCATGGATTTCATGCGGTTTGGGACCGCCATGAAATCCATGGCGGTAAGCACTATCAGTGCCAAGGAATCCCTTCCCTGGCACTGATAGGGGTCTCCCCCACCACCACCCCAACTCCCTCCCCTACCCCCTGCCACCCCCAAAAGGTTGCAGGACCCCCCTCCCCACCCCGATCCCCAACATGTACACAGACATACACACATACACGCACGCATACATGCACGCATTCATACACATACACCCCCCCCGCATTCATGCACGCACTCTCAACATGCACACATACACGCACGCCCCCATGCACGCACACAACTCACAACCCCACCCCACACCCTTTCCCTAACGGACGATCACCTTACCTGTTCCGGTGATCCTCCGGGAGGGAACGGGACCCATGGGGGCAGCTCCGCCGACACCGTCACGCCAACAGAACACCGCCACAGCAAATCACAAGTCGTGATTCGCTGGGCGGTGTTCTGTTGGCGTGGCGGTGGAGGTGGAGCTACCTCCACTTCCCCGCCTGCCGCCAGTATGGCTGTTGGCGGCTCTTCGTCCGGAAACGGGCGGAGCGCTGCCAACGGTCGTAATGGCCCGTGCGGAAGACCGCCAGCACTGGCGGTCTTCCGTACGGCGGTCCCTCAGCGGTCTACAAAAAAGACCGCAGAGGTCAGAATGACCACCTGAATGTTCTTTTCTAACTTTTCCAGACTAAGAGACAGTATCATTTAAACATACTAAAATTGTGGGTCATAGACAAATAGAGTAGGGACAGATTCAGGACACTCTTCATATGTGTTTCAGTAATTTTAGATTTTGCTTAATACAAACTATATTCATTCTTTAAATAAATATTTAAAAACTATTAGAACTCTATTGTCTCTAAGGGAACTAAATTGTTAATTAAGTGATTGTTACTGCCACTCAAGAATTTCTTCAGCCACTCTCAGATAAAGATCTATACTGAAGGTCCAGCTAAAAGTAAGTAAGATATAGAAAGGGGGGTGATACACCCAGCCAAAGAATTTACAACACCAGGATGACACTCAAAGATATCGCTCAATCATTCAAAATTGCCAATAGGTGTTTCATCCTTATTTTGCTCATGATTATTTGTGTCCAATTGGTGTTAGTGGGAAAAATGTTAGTTGTTGCATTAAGGAGTGCATCTTTAGTGGTAGACAAGGGGTATTCATCCCTGGAAACCTGCTTTGGCCACTTGGCTTTGACCATCAGTATATCTCAGACCTCACCGGGCATTATGACAGTAATCAAATGACATGAGCCTAATTGGCTTGTAACATTGAAAGATTAGCATTCCTCTCTAAATTTCTGGGGTTGCGTTTTCTTGCATTTGGGGCCACTTGGCTTTGACCATCAGTATATCTCAGACCTCACCGGGCATTATGACAGTAATCAAATGACATGAGCCTAATTGGCTTGTAACATTGAAAGATTAGCATTCCTCTCTAAATTTCTGGGGTTGCGTTTTCTTGCATTTGGGGGAACTGTTCAATGTTATATTAAAGAGATCAGATAGAGAGCACAAGATGTGGATTGTTACAAGGATGTGAACAGTAACCTTCCCAAGATCCCTGGGCATAGATACTGTCTCAGCCTAAAGTGCATTTGGTTTAAGGCTGTATCACATCTTATTTTTCACAAACGTTAATGCAGTTTTTAAACAGTAGCAGGTATACATTAATAGATGATAAAGCAATAATACACCCAGTATTTCCATATATAATCCCAAAATGTATGGCCATGGATAGGCCCATTGTCTCATGTACATCTAATTCCTGCTACTGCTGTATAAACTACCCCTAAGTCCTCCCCCTCCCTCCAAACACCCAACTAGCGAGAGCAGTCCACCATCCTCTATGTTACATCTAAACACCCAACTAGCAAGAGCAGTCCACCATCCTCTATGTTGCGTATGATGGAACTCATCGGTATAAACTACCCCTAAGTCCTCCCCCCCTTCAATCACCCAACTAGCAAGAGCAGTCCACCATCCTCTATGTTGCGTCCGTTGGGGCCGCTGATGCAACTCAGCGTTCCAGGGATGCAGGGTATCAGAGCTGTGAGATGAAGCCAGGTTCGGTAGGACTGTACGTAAAGCGTGAGTAGAGGCTAACTTATGCTACCCCACATGCACCATGCATACACACCATCACAGACAGGAGAAGGAGTGGGTAGGGAGCCACTTGTGCGGTGTAGGTGCAAATTCCTGGATTCTCATTCTTAGATGTCATGTTTAGGAGTTTATAGCAGCATTGTAGGAAGCTGGCTCTGTATATACTATCTCAAAGTGAGAGATAGTGTGCACAGAGTCCAAGGGTTCCCCTTAGAGGTAAGATAGTGGCAAAATTAGATAATTCTAGTGCTCTATTTTGTGGTAGTGTGGTCGAGCACTAGGCTTATCAGAGGGTAGTGTTAAGCATTTATTGTACACACACAGGCAATAAATGAGGAACATACAGTCAAAGACTTAACTCCAGGTCAATAGTTTTGATACAGAAAAATATATTTTCTTAATTTATTTTTAGAACCACAAGTTCAAGATTTGAAGTAAATACATAAAATGCAAGGCACTCCACACAGGTAAGTTAGGAACTTTGAATTAGAGAAATAACATATACAGTTTTTGTTAAAATGGCAATAAGCTATTTTAAAAGTAGACAGTGCAAAAATCAACAGTTCCTGGGGGAGGTAAGTATTGGTTAGATTGTGAGGTAAGTAAGACACTTACAAGTCTCAGTTCTTGGGCATAGGCAGGCCACCATTGGGGGTTCAAGGCAACCACAAAGTTACCATACCAGCAGCTCAGGGCTGGTCAGGTGCAGTGGTCAAAGAGGTGCCCAAAACACATAGGCGCCTATGGAGAACAGGGGTGCTCTGGTTCCAGTCTGCCATCAGGTAAGTACCTGCGTCCTCGGGGGCCGATCAGGGGAGTTTTGTAGAGCACTGGGGGGGACACAAGTAGGCAAACAAAACACACCGTCAGCGGCACAGGGGCGGCCGGGTGAAGTGTGCAAAGCAGGCGTCGGGTTTAGTATAGGAAATAATGGAGGGATCCGGGCTCACTGCTGCTGTTACAGTTCCTGCAGGGGGGAGGTGTGAAGCACCTCCACCCAGAGCAGGCTTTGTTTCTGGCCTCAGAGGGCACAAAGGCCCTCACCCCATGGGATCAGAAACTCGTCTCTCAGCAGCAGGCTGGCACAGACCAGTCAGTCCTGCACTGAAGGATTGGGTAAAATACAAGGGGGATCTCCAAGATACCCTCTGTGTGTATTTTTTTATAAATCCAACACTGGCATCAGTGTGGGTTTATTATTCTGAGAAGTTTGATACCAAACTTCCAAATATTCATTGTAACCATTATGGAGCTGTGGAGTTCTTTTTTGACAAACTCCCAGACCATATACTTAATATGGCCACACTGTACTTACAATGTCTAAGAATAGACATAAACACTGTAGGGGCATATTGCTCATGCAGCTATGCCCTCACCTGTGGTATAGTGCACCCTGCCTTAGGGCTTTAAGGCCTGCTAGAGGAGTGACCTACCTATGCCACAGGCAGTATTTTGTGGGCATGGCATCCTGAGGGTGATGCCATGTCGACTTTGCCTTTTTCTCCCCACCAACACACACAATCTGCAATGGCAGTGTGCATGTGTTAGGTGAGGGGTCCTTTAGGGTGGCACAACACATGCTGCAGCCCTTGGGGACCTTCCCTGGTCACCTTCCCTTAGTACCACTGGTACCTTTTACAAGGGACTTATCTGTGTGCCAGGGATGTGCCAATTGTGGAACAATGGTACATTTTTAAGTGAAAGAACACTGGTGCTGGGGCCTGGTTAGCAGGGTCCCAGCACACTTCTCAGTCAAGTCAGCATCAATATCAGGCAAAAAGTGGGGATAACTGCAACATGGAGCCAGTTTCCTACAAGCACCCTCCTGTTATTTCTCCCTAAATTTTTCAAAATACATATCACATTCCAGGGAGATAGGACTCTTACACAGCCCTCTATATTCTTCCCTACGCAACGCCCCACTTTCAGCCAATCCCTATTATAGCACCTCCACATGCCACTGTGCCACTATCGGGGGTATGGGTGACTTCCAGTGACACTTGATGGTGCGTTTAGCCATCAGTAGGGTCAAGTCTGCAAAACGTGTGGACACCCCTACTTTCTGAGGTCAGGGATAAAGACCCAGTATGCAGGTGTCTGGTGTCAGCCAGTGATTTTGCTCCATTAAGTCCTTAATTAACCTTGCTATCTCTGACTAGTAAAGTTCCAACTTAGGGCATCGCCAAAGGATATGTAACAGATCAGCGTCTCCCTGGTGACAGCAGGGGCAGCCTGCTTCTGCACCTGGAAAGATTTTATTTATGTTGTGCAGGGTAAGATAAGCACAGTGAAATATTGAAAATGGGATGAATTTAAATCTGGAATTTCAAGATATAGCTTTAGGGGCTTTAAGCAGGCCCTTCCATTCAGCATCGGTAAGTGTGGAATCCAGGTTTGGCTCCCATTTTATGCGGATTGCATGTAAAGATATCCCCAAGTGGGCCTTTAGGCCTCTATATAGCCAGCGAATTAGATGGCTGCTGTGTCCTTTTGTATGTAATGCATTCAAGACTTCAGGTGTAGTGGGTTCCATATCTTTGGAGCCCAAAATTGTCGTATGTAGCGAATCAGTCCTGCATGTATGAGGAATAGAGTGTCTGGTAACATATGTGTATGTATAAAGTCTAGGTGTGACATTAGTGCCCCATCTGCAAACAACTTTGACACAGTCATGATTTCTGATTGTTCCCAAGGCTCTAATCTCTGTTTTGGCAAGGTTCCCATAGCCAGTGGGATACCTCTCAGTGAGTTATTCGCAGCATAAGGAATGGGCATATGCATATACCGAACTGTTATTCGCCAATTTACCATGGCCACCTGTAATAATGTGGGGGCATTGTGAGGTGCGGGCGTGCCCGGGCACACCAGCCTATGCAGCTGCCCATTTTGTACCTGAGCGGGGGTAAAGCCTGTCTCATGTAATTATTTCCTGCTAACCATACGTCATTCATTGCAGTTGGACTGCTTTGCAATATGCCTTGAGGTCCGGGGCTCCCATGCCACCACCCAGCACTGGAAGTTGCAATTTGTTCAAGCTTACTCTGTGACACCCAGACCCCCATGCTAGTTTGGTTAGTAAAGTGTTCAATGAGCAGAATACAGGGGCCGGAATCACCACTGGCAAATTAGTAAAATAATAGAGGAGTCTAGGGAGGAGAACCATCTTTGCCAATGCCAGTCTGCCAGCTACAGAGAGGGGCAGTGTAGTCCAAAAGGCTACTTGTGGCTTGGGGGAATTGACCACTCGTAAGAGATTCCCCTCTAATGTATCTTGTGGGTCCCTGCATATGTGGATTCCCAAGTAATGAAAAGTATGTGTCGCCACCAGGATTCGGGCTCCACCCAAAGCCACTGTCTCCTGCTCCAGGTGAGTCAGGAATGCGAAAGCGCAGGATTTAGTAGCATTTACCTGCAGGCCGGATAATCTTCTGAACTCGGAAAGGCTGTCAGCCACACTGGACATAGCCTGACGTAGATCCCTGAAGTACAAAATCATATTGTCAGCATAGAGAGAGGTAGTCTGGGTCTCCCTCTTAATTGGGATATCCCATTCCCGCGCACACTGCCACAGCATCTGCGCCAGGGGTTCAATTGCTAAGACAAATAGTAACGGCGATAATGGACAACCCCGACATGTTCCTCGAGAAATGGTATACGATTCTGATATGCATGCTCCTGTTCTCACCCTCGCCCTAAGCAGGGAATATAACAGCCGCACCCATTTAGTGTAGGAGTCTGGCATTCCGTAATATGTGAGTGTGGACAGCATAAAGCCCCAGCTCAACGTATCAAGGCCCATATTTATACTTTTTTAGCGCCGCATTTGCGGCACTTTTTAACGCAAAAGTGGCGCAAACTTACAAAATACAATTGTATTTTGTAAGTTTGCGCCGCTTTTGCGTCAAAAAATGACGCAAATGCGGCGCTAAAAAAGTATAAATATGGACCAAATGCGTGGCGTATGTCTAAAGATAAGCAGCCGGCGTGTGGGTACTAGCCACGGGAGCTGTCCATTACATGGAATAGACGGCGAATATTTAGGGCCATATTTATACTTTTTGACGCAAAACTGCGCTATCGCAGTTTTGCGTCAAAAAAATTTGCGCCGTCTAACGCCATTTGGATGCGCCATTCGGGCGTCAAATTTATACTTTGACGTACGGCGGCGCAACCAACAGGTGGGAGTCATTATTTCGTGACGCACACAGCGTCGGTCTGTCGTAAGGGAAACCCACGTAAAAGTGACGCAAATCACTGTGGGTCGATTTACGACAGCGCAATCGTGAAAACGCCGTTTTTTTTCACGCTATTGCGTGACATTTTTGCGCGAAAACTGCACTTACAGGAGAGGAGACCCAAAATGGATCCTAGATGCCCCAACAGACCCCAGGAGGATGAGAGCAGACCAGGAACCAGCCAGGAGGAAGCATACAGGAACCAGGACATGTTAAAGAAAATAAGAAAGTGTCGCTTCAGTGCAGAGGAGCAGGAAATCCTGGTGAAAGAGGTGACGGAACACCAGCACCAACTTTTCATATCCTCAAAATTGCCACTCAGTAGGAGAGAGGCCATATGGAAACAAATTGTGGACAAGATAAACAGTGTGGCTGAAGAACGCCGGACAGTCACCGAGTGTAAGAAACGCTGGCATGACTGTAAACGTAGGACCAAAGAGAAAATGGCCAGGAACGGGAAGGCAGCAATGCAGACTGGAGGGGGGAGTCCAGCACAACAGGAGGCCCTGGACCACATGGAGGAGATGGTCGCAGCCGTCATCCCGGAGGAGATCGTCACAGGGATACAAGGACTGGACAGCGCAGACTACCACGACACTACGCACATGCAGGGTAAGTCGCATGGGGAATTACAATGCAATAATGGGGACTGTAAGCAGGGGGGGGATACCTACTACACAATGCATGTAACTTAGCACATATATGAAGTGGCATGGGGAAAGGGGCACGGCAGGGGGGAATGCCCAGTACTGACCATAGTCGGGGCACGACAAAATACTGCCACCACTACAGTCCCACGGGGACATCCTGTAATTACAACAAGAGAGCCAAGGGAAACCAGTGACAGGTGGGAAGGACACTACCCTGAATCCACATCCAGGCACTTGTTTTGCACAAACTATTCCCCATCAACTAGGTCCCTACCTGTAATGCAGTAGCAAATACACCAACTGCAACTTAACTGCCACCACAGTTGACAATAACACCTCTCATCTCTGGGCAGCTATAGTACCAAATGGCAGGAACCCCACTCTGGAACATACATACCTAAATTAGGGGGTGAGGATGACATCTGCAACTACTCCTAGAAATAAGACAAAGGTACCAGTACACTTAAATGCCGAATGTCCATAACTGACACATACATAAGCCCAAGTAAACAGCAATAGGAGCCACACAGCACTAACGACACACACAAGCTGCATACGTCAGGGTCCCTCACGTGCCTGCCTAACAATGCTACATCACAAATGTCATACTGCTCAGACAACAAAATTGACGAGGGGACACAGGCAACTGGTCAATGAAACACATCTGCACAGTCTAACCAAAAATTGGACATTCATACGATAAACAGGCCAATCCAGTAAGACACACATGAGACCCCATCAGATACAAACATCAACAATGTTTACATCCATACCACATCCTAACATTGACATACATAGGTCATGCCACCTAACATGTACAGATCATGCAATGTGAATAAAAAGTGTATGGTGCAGGGCCTGTGAGGCAAGTGTGCTGGCAGGGCAGTCACAACACCCACAGTCAGTCAAAGTGTAGCGTGGCAAGTGAAACGTATACTTTGCACAATAGCCTCAGGCTGGAGGCCTTTGTGCATCTTACCCTGAATGTACTTATACTCATTTGCTCACATCTAAGTGCCTCAGAGCACTTTGCACTAAATGAATCTCATTGCCCTTCCTATCAGTTAATGTAGCAAATAGTCAGTCCTAAGGTGTTGGCAATTAGTCAAATCACCCTGTTTTGCCTACTTCTGCACTGGAGTTTGCCAGAACATATTCACTCTGTGCCCCAGTCAAGGATACCGTCTGGTTCGTTGATGATAGATGTGGTAGGGGTTAAGGTTTGCCATTCCTGCGTAGGGAAACTTTGTCATCACAATGACATATGTCTTTTAAATTCACTTCCTCGTCCCAAGACACGCATGGGGGAGTTTACAAACAGAAAATCACATCTAGATGCTGCCTGCCTTGCTGCTGATGCACAACCAGATCCCAGCCCATTCCTCTGATATGAGGGATGATGTCTCCCCTGTGATTCAGTCAGCCAAGCTCCAAACTTAACATGCTGTGCTATATATAGAACAAGCAGAGGGAGAGTAGAAACTGTTAGGCACCATGATAGCTGTGTACCAATGTATTACTCTCCTGCGGACTATTTCAGTTCTAACTGTGTGTATTGTTTTGGTTATTGGGGCTCACACCTAAATTCCTACAAGTCAGTTGTACAATGAAACTTCATATCAAACAAATACTGTCTGTGTCATTTGTGTATGGGAACATACCGGAAAAGATAGAAATGTGTAGGACCTGAGTGACCACCACTTCCCTGAGAAGTCCCAAAGATGTCATGGGCTTGGACTTCTAAACATTCCTCTGTTGTGGGAGACCAGAGGCACTGCTAGTCTGTCTGAGCTAAATAGAATATCTGGGTGACAGAGTTATTTACAAGTGGGTCAAACTTAGTCCCCCACACCATTAGCTATCCTGCTGCCTAGAAAGCCAAGAATCACATGTAGGATAATGAGAGCCCACCCAAACAAATGTCCCTCCATAACAATAGTGAAACACCGAGGGAGGAGTAGGACAAAAAAATGCATATTCCGAAATAATTACAAATCAACACCTAGAGATAACCTGGCAGGCATGTCTGATAGCTCCACATCATACATGTGACACACAGGTGGGCCATAGGCCTACAACAATGCCCTATGACGGACAGCAGATACCAAGACAAAATCAGAGTACAAAGTTAAGGCATCCAAAGGCTTGTATCTTAGTGCTAAATGATCTCAACACAGACACCCTAATTGTACCCTGTTTCTTTGCAGAGGAACACGGATCTCCTGCCGATATGCCTGTCCATGAGTTCCCTGATGACATGGATGACGAGACCATCAACCTCACACAAGAGACCATTGACATGGTCCTCGAAAGCCTCCAAACCCCCCCTTCAGTAACAAGGAGGAGCCAAGAAGAAGCAGCCACCACAGTAGAACCACCCGCCACCCCAATTGTAAGACCTGCCAGCTCCAACACAGCTGAGGACTCTGACGACACTGGCACCAGCTTCGAAAGAACAGTCGTTGGGGTCCAGCGGGAGCTGGCCAAGGAGGTGCGGGTGGGGATGCAAACTATGGCAGCCAGCCTTGAGGGGGTGCGTTCGTGCATGCTGTCAACTGCTGATCAGGCAGCTGCAATGCAAGCCAGAACATCGCTGTTGGAGGAACTTTTAGTAACACAGAAGGCAATCTGCACAGCTGTCATCCAGTTGACCAAACAACTCCAACAGCAAGCCAGTCAGCGTGTGCACGAATGCAACATCGAACCCCTCAGGGCCGACCTGGCTGCCTACCATCGGGATGTGGCTGCCATTCTGAAAAACCAGCACACTCTCCTTGCTGCAGTACTGCCCTTCATAACTGGACAGGGATCAGCCCCCGGGATGTCTGCCTCCATGTCTTCTGACACTGAGGTGTGTGTTGCCCCTTCACAACCAACAACAACAAGGACACACCAGGCAACACACACATCAGAAGAAGAAGACATGGAACAGATAACATTCACTCGCAAGAGTACCCGGAAGCCCTAGTCCCTGCACCATGCCCTACTCTGACCAAGGTCCTACGTTTTGACACATGCCAGCCTCACTCCAACTACCCTCAATGACTGTTCGGCAATCTACTGTTTAACTTGTCCACATTGGCTGTAAATGTTTCTCTCCTACCATTTGGCAATTCCTGTTCCTCTGCACCGTCTGTGACATCACCCCAGCATGTCAAGAGCATCATCCACACCCTGTAAATAGGATCACCATTTAAGAATGCACCAGAACGGACTCACCTAACATTGTTAATGGACTTTTTGCACTACTCCACCTAAAAATAAATATCACTTGCACACCTATTGTGTCTCTGTGTCATTTCACACTTCAACTGTGCAGTACATAACTCCAAAGTGGCTGTGTGGCAACCATGTCGATTCTCTATACTACTGTCCTGATTTCATGTATACTGAAACATCTGTGCAGTGGCCAGGATTGCATCATAGCTTTACTAGACTGAGGAAAATAACTGATGTAGGGACTAAGCACACACAATCATGCTGTGTTGGACAGAATGAGGCCCCATCCATAGCTATTCTAGACAACTAATGGTGGCTGAGAAATGTAGGCACCTTGCAATACTAAAACAAGAAATTATGCTGTAAAATGAAAGGAATGATAACCAAATTACACTGCATCAATCACCCTTACAGTGTATACTACCATGAAGGAAAGTCATGCTCAAGCAGTACACACATGATGTAGGTCAGCAATGACAGCAACAAGACAAGAGTGTGAACAAATACTCATCTACAAAGCTCTCCCTGAACTTCACAATGCTGTCCGACCTATCTATTTACCTACAAAATCAACTCTGGAAGCACTCTTGTGAAGTAGGATACATACCAACCCCAAATCTTGATGATCTATGCACACTACCAATGGTGGCTCTCCCACATGGTGGATACTTACCAAGTTAGCACACGGGTAGCTGGCATGTTAAACCTCAATAGCCTGGGGATAGCGAGCATAGGACACAAATGTCATACTAAAACTTTCTGCTACACTGATGTCAAGGCCATGAAAAGGTAGCACCTAACGCATCAGGTAAAGGGTTAACACATTTTTTATTTCCAATAAGTAATAAAAGAGGCAACTAAGGGAAAGATAAACCTACACTAATCTAACCTGACTACTACTAACCCACAACTGTCCCTAACTAACCTAAGCTAAACTTACTCTACACATGTAACGAAACGATCTAAACATCAACCCCCCACCCACCATTATGAGACAAGACACATGCAGGACAACACTTACTAACCTACACACATACTACACTATCCTAAACAAACATATATATATATATATTTTTTTTTTTATAGATTTTTTTTTTTTTTTAAACAGGAATCCCAACATTGCCCCCCACCCACCCACCCACACAAAAAGATAAGATATAAAGAAGAAGGACCCCCCACCCTCTTACCTAACACTAACTAAGCTAATTTCCTACACTTATCCTATAACTAACCCCCCAAACCCAACTAACAGTATGAAATAGGAAAGAGGTGAGAGGGGAGGGGTAAAAGTTCTGGAGGGCAAAATGTCTACTGATTTGGCCTCCGTAGTGTTCGCCGGATGGAGCGCACCTTCCTCTTCACCTCAGCCATGTCCTCCGTCAGGGTGTCAACTTTTGCAATCAACCTGTCCAATTTCCTTGACAATGCGTGGAAGTCCGCTGGGTTGATCGGAGGGTCAGTGCAGGTCTGGGTGCCGGTGGAGGTGGATTGTGTTGGTGGAGTGGTGTGGGCACGGGACTGCCCTGCTCCCACCACACGGCTGGGTCCAGGTCTGGATGAGGATGCCTGGTCTGTTGCTGGGTCCACTTGGCCAGACCTGGTGGATGTAGTGGCGGGGGTTGTTGGGGGCACCGTTGGGGGAGCCTGTGGTGTGGCATACCACGCCCCGGAGGCCCGTTCCGAATTGTATCTGCGGGCCATCCTCCGATACCCACACTGCACCTGCAGGATGTGGCTGTACCTCATTGCCCGGCGCTCAAACTGGTTGCGAGCTGCGGCACTCAGGTTTGCAGCTGTGAAGAGAAAAGGCAAATATTGAGCATAGAATTTACAGTGGGTTGAATACCACAATGGGTAATTTGTCCATTACTAGCAATGTATTGGTTGCAGCAATTGTTACAACATAGTTCACGGGAAGGCTCAGAGGAAGGACATGTGAATCATGCATACTGAAGGGCATATCACATATAGCATATCCATGTCTCTACATGATGGATGACATCACCCTAAACTACTCATACAATTCATACCTAAGGCATTATACATTATGGCACCAGCTCGTCCGCATACTGACTTCACTACATATGTCATTCTATGTGATAAGAATCACACTCCTCACTCAATGGCATTTCGAAATAGTTGTGTGCTAAGATTGAACCCCTGGCCATGAATCATATGTCGACACTATGGGCCAGATGTAGGAATTGATGGGAAATCAACTAGCAAATTGCAAAGCTGAACGGTGTCTCTGACACCGTCTGCGAGTCACTATGGGGTCCCTAAATCCCACCTCATGAACATCAATGATGTGGGTTCCAACTTGCACCACCTTAGCAACTATGGGCACTCACGGGGATGGAGGCCTGCTGGGAACAGCAGAACTCCATAGACGTGACTGCTTTTAAATGAAGCAAGTTATTTTTCACCAAGTGTAGGCCCTTTATCTGAAAGGGAAATGAGCTGCGATTTGTTTAAATTCTCAACAATTGATTTTTCTTAATTTACACAATAATTATTGCTCCCCTAGACCACTGGCTGTTTTGTGCAGGAGTATTTTGGTCCACTCACAAAGGTGAAGGTTCACAATGAGGACCCCTTCCAGTCAGCAAGTTGGTTAGCATCCACTTCAAGTGGATGATAACAGCTACTCACTTTGCAACCACGTACTCGTTAGCAAATGGGATTGCCTACCACTGTGATTTGCAAGTAGGGCTGGTAAACTCCTTTATTTTTTTCATTTAGAAAAGCATTTTGCGAATATGTACATGACCACCAAAAACATTTCGGATTAGGAAACAGACGTTTGCAACTCACTAACATCAAATTATGCTATTTGCAATGTGTAGACATTTTGCTACATCTGGACCTAGGTACAAACTCAAGTCACAAAAGGTGTTAAGTACGTGTAACATACTGGTTGCTACAGTCCTAGGTACCCTGTTTCACAGTAACATCCCAGTCTTTGTGGGTGGTGTGGGAAGAACAAACAACAATCCCATGATCAATGCACAACCAGGAGTGTACAGAAAGTTCAACAAGCATGTGCCTTCACACACAACACCTATGAAGGGCTAGCAACACGTTGGAGTCAGCCCAACCTTGTCACATCCCAGGTCCACACATGTCAAAATGATATGACTTAGCCCAACATAACATACTATTAGTGAGGCATGTTTTACAACACACACAGAGGAGGTAGAACACCCATTCACATGATTCAACAGAACACCTAGGCCATTGCACTCAAGTCACACACACTTCGAGGTCACCTTGTGGAAGTACATGCCCCCGGAAGATCCGACCTACAGTGTACACAGTCCATCCTCAACTAGGAAGAAGCACTTGTCATCGAAGCCATGTGCCTAAGCTATCTGGGAGACTGTCAGTCTGATATGCTGACTCAGTTAATGGCAAGTTCCTGACCAAGTCTAACATTGACCAGTGTATTCAAAATGAGTCATGCCATTCCCAATTGTCGCACTAATTGAATGACCTACTGCCCCTCAATCTGAGAGATGACTAGGTATTGCTTTACAGAAACATTATTCCAATTTGATATCACACCAAAACAACAAAGCCAATGAACGGCCAGCACATAAAATCATGAATTATCCTGAACACACAGTAATCCATCATGCTTCATTTCCAAACAATGTAAATAGCACTTAGGCAACACTCACTGTAGGTATCGGGGTCGTCAAAATGGGCCACCTCACCAACGGTGTACGGGGCTGGTCCACCTGTAAAGCATGAAAGGAAGATTATACTCAGACTGGGTGAACAGACAAATAATTTCTGTTACAATGACAGTGTGTGAATATTACATGGTAATGATACACTTTCACACATGCTCATCCTGCCTGGCTGACTTTGTATTCTAGATTATCATTGGATGAGTCTCCTGCTCCAGTGACACACCCTACTACACTCATGCAGTGGCCAGGACAGTCATGTGTCGTCCAAGTTAATCCTCCATTAGTAGGCCCCAACAATCATGTGATCCATACATCTCAGCATGTGCATCCCAGAGAGAAACATTCCACAACTGGTTCCATGAGAACTGCATGACCACTCACAATCAAACAGGCTATGTGGACAGGTTCAACACACAGCAACCAGACACACATGTGACATATGTGTGGACAACATGACTAACTTCATGTGACGTGAAGGCAACACACATGTGTAGCATCATCATGTGTTTGGAATTTTCGGTCTAGCTATGGCGTTTACATATGTAGGTATGTTGTTTCTACATGACGTACTCACTGGCCATTATGACCAGTAGAGTACAAATAGAGCAGTTCACGTGTTGCTTTTCAGACACAAATGCAACAGTACATTCCATGCAGCTACAGCCATCTGGTATGTGTTGCAAAAATGAGGCATCGGCCTGGTAGCCTAGGTCTTCATACACATCCTGCAACAAATACACATTTGGACACATATGTATACCTTTGTAGCGCATCATTTGCATCATTTTGTGACGCAGAGAGGGGGCTACTTAGCAAAATACAAATAGATGTTGCATTTTACTGCTGTTATTGGGTGTACATGTGTAGCAAAAATGGGGATTTATGTGTATACCCATGGGCCTAGGTTTCCCTAGCATAACACGCAGTCAGCTACTTATTTTGCAGATTGGCTACCAATCATCACATGTTCACGCACACATTCCTATTATTCCCATGTAATTGATTAGTACTCACCAACATAGCCACCAATCCGGAGTCCCAGGTGGTCCAGCAGGTCCTGTTCCCTGCTGATCAGATCTGCCCAGCGGTGCTTGAGTTGATGGATATTCCTCAGACTCCACTAGACCCGGACCAGGTGATGGCGCACCTTCTCCCAACGGATTTTCCTCGCCTCCGTGTGATACCCCTGTATCACACGGCCCCCAGCCTCCAGCATCAGTGGGAGGAAATGGCTTACGAGCCATATGAAGCCCCCCAATTCGTCCTCACCCATCTTGGACAGGCGAGGCCTACCTGACAGGATGAGAGGTGTAAAAAAGTACAAACGAAAAATGAAAGAAAAAGTGGGAAATGGGGAAAGGTAGAGGTGTGAAAGAAAAAGAAGAAGGAGAAAAATAGCCCAACTAACCCCCCAAACTATGCTACCCACAACAGACTCCCACAGACAATACAAACTATCACAGGTATAGACAAAATAACAGTAAACAGACTGAGACAATGTTAGACAACAATAAAAGATTGACACAAAGACAAAATACAAGGCACACAGGACACTAAAGCAGTAAAACACAGGACAACACCTTTCACACAACCACACAGTCTAGATAACTCTGAGACTGCAAAGTGAAAGTGAAAGTCAACTCCCAGTACAGATTTGGTAAACAGGATATCCTATTACATCACTTCCTGCATAAAATGGCCGCCGTTTTTCTTTTCGCGTAATGCATCATATTTTCACGCATACACAGATGTGCGTCATATTTTTTTGACGCATTACAGTGCACATGATGCGGAGTGTAAAAATATGATATGAATATAATTTTTTCAAATTGTACATGAGATGACCAATATATTGTGCATGTAGCGTCAATTTCACCACGCATACATCATGGGCTTCGTTTTTTTTACACGTACAGTGGTGCACATGATGCGGAGTGAAAAAATATGATATGAATATTAATATTTCAAATTGTACATGAGATGACCAATATATTGTGCATGTAGCGTCAATTTCACCACGCATACATCATGGGCGTCGTTTTTTTTACACGTACAGTGGTGCACATGATGCTGAGTGAAAAAATATGATATGAATATTAATAATTAATACTGTACATGAAATGACCAACATATTGTCCATGTAGCGTCATTTTTAGCACGCATACATCATGGGCGTCATTTTTTTTACACGTACAGTGGTGCACATGATGCGGAGTGAAAAAATATGATATGAATATTAATATTTCAAATTGTACATGAGATGACCAATATATTGTGCATGTAGCGTCAATTTCACCACGCATACATCATGGGCGTCGTTTTTTTTACACGTACAGTGGTGCACATGATGCTGAGTGAAAAAATATGATATGAATATTAATAATTAATACTGTACATGAAATGACCAACATATTGTCCATGTAGCGTCATTTTTAGCACGCATACATCATGGGCGTCATTTTTTTTACACGTACAGTGGTGCACATGATGTGGAGTGAAAAAATATGATATGAATATTAATAATTAATACTGTACATGAGATGACCGATATATTGTGCATGTAGCGTCAATTTCACGACGCATACATCATGGGCGTGTTTTTTTTTACACGTACAGTAGTGCACATGATGCAGAGTCAAAAATATTGTGGATGTAAATAATAATTTGAAGGTGAAATATCAAGACACTTTTGGATACATTTGTATCTGACTCTGCATTGTGTGCACTCATGTACGTGAACAAATTATGACGGCCATGCTGTATGCGTAGAATATGGATCAAATTTATCCAAATGTCTTCATGTGTTTAGCTTTTGAAAGGTGATTTGTCATGGTAAAACGGTGCAATGTGAGACACATTTGTGTTTGTATATGACAAATGTCCGTACTTTTATGTATAGACGGCCTTCACACTGTGATGTTTGGGATACGTGAACTAATGTATTGACCATATTTGACAACATATTTGGTGTAATTGCTGATGGCTATTTTGAAATGATGTTTTTGATACCATTATGTATTCCGTCTCCAAAATGTCCCCACCTTTATGATGGGGATGCTTTTATCTGTAGTCCTAACAGGGAGTGGGAGAGTCACTTTCAGTTTTTATGGGGCTGACCATGTCCCATTATGATTTTGTGTTTCATATTTGTGTAGGACTTGTGACATGGAGGCCACACATGTGCCTTATGCATGTGTTTAGTTCACAAGTACTTGATTCTTGTATGTTTTGGGGGTGGTAGAGGTGGAGTTAGGCCCCCAGCACCCTAGGATTTGACCATCCAGAATAGCTACTGTATCCATGGAGTATTTTTATCATATCCTGGCAAACCTGCAGCAGCGGGCGAATGTAAGGCCATATGGTATGAATGACTGTTGACCATTCATTCATCTCATTAGCCCATTTGACGTTTGCAGTAATGATGATTTGGAGCTAAGTTGCATACCATTTTCATATGACTAAGGGGGTCCTTCTGACCGCGGCGGTCGGCGGGCACCGCCCGCCAAGCGGTTCCCGCCGAAAGACCGCAGCGGTCATTCGGGCTTTCCCACTGGGCTGGCGGGCGACCGCCAAAAGTCCGCCCGCCAGCCCAGCGGGAAACACCCTTCCCACGAGGACGCCGGCTCAGAATGGAGCCGGCGGAGTGGGAAGGTGCGACGGGTGCAGTTGGACCCGTCGCAAATTTCAGTGTCTGCAAAGCAGACACTGAAATGCTTTGTGGGGCCCTCTTACGGGGGCCCCGCGGCACCCCCTACCGCCATCCTGTTCCTGGCGGGAGACCCGCCAGGAACAGGATGGCGGTAGGGGGTGTCAGAATCCCCATGGCGGCGGAGCGCGCTCCGCCGCCATGGCGGATTCGCAAGGGCAGCGGGAAGTCGGCGGTACACCGCCGACTTCCCGTTTCTGGCCGCGGCTGAACCACCGCGGTCAGAATGCCCATCGGTGCACCGCCAGCCTGTTGGCGGTGCTACCGCCGACCTCCGCCATGGCGGTAATTACCGCCAGGGTCAGAATAACCCCCTAAGTTTGCAAGACTCTCAGAGTTCACGATGTGATAATGCGAAGATTGTTTTGCTTGTCTGTGTCCCTTTCTGCATAAACTGGTTTAGTGTCATGTTACAATCTTCCTGCTAGGTTCAAACTGGGACACAACTGTGATGGTCTACTTTCAAATATTAGGTTGGTTGTATGACATATGTGTACATGTGTGTGGGAATGTGGATCCAGTATGACCTGTCTGTGTGTATGTTGTCACTGTAACTTCAAGGTCTCCTCCTGAGTTAGTGGCAGCTGATGTTGTTGCAATTGTGTATTGCTCACATCATACACTTGAGAGAAGCCATTGATGACATGTTCACGTACACATGGATGGTCCCACCCTGTCTCTGAACACGTGTGATGTGACTTTCAAATGATCTCCAATTTTGGGCTGGATGAGAGACTGTTTCAGTTGTTTGGATCCGGCATGTGTAATTGTCACATTTGTACTCTTGTTGGGCTCTGTGTATGGTAATGTAACATGTAACATCCTACCCTCTGTGCATACAGTTGTGATGTTTATTTTTGGTGTGATGAATTTTAATGGCATTCTTGATCAATGAGACGACATTCATCTTCAGCTATTTCAAACTAAAGGTGGTCAGAAATGAATAGGCCAAAGCATGATGTGGTGTTTGTGATCTGTGTTTATTTACAAGTGTGGAATACAAGTGATTATAATAAGTTAAGTAAAAAAATTGTTCACAAGCTGTTGGCGCCTACGCACTCCTGCTGCGGTGTTAGGTTGTTCCCCCTCCTGTTGCAGGCCAGCATCCTCCTCATCATCATCCTCAGGCATGTCTGGGTCCGGTTCAAGGAGGGGAATGTTCCTTTGTACACAAATATTGTGTAATATGGCACAAGTGAGTATGATTTTGCATACCATCTCTGGGGAGTATAGGAGGCTTCCGCCAGTGATGTCAAGGCAGCGGAACCTTGACTTTAGGATCCCAAAGGTCCTCTCCACAATGCTGCGGGTCCTCTTGTGGGCGTCATTGTATGCCCGCTCAGCAGCAGTATTTGGGTTCCCATATGGTGTCATTAGCCAAGGCTGGATGCCATACCCCTGATCAGCTGAAAGAGAAACACAGAATGGTATCAATTAGATGTAGGAGGCACTGTTGTACGTATCTTTGATGGCAGTAGTTGTGTTGTGTTGTCTGTGACTATTTTGTGTACTAATGTGACAACCTATGGTTGTTGGTGGAAACTTTGGCATTGTTTTTTTTCCTTGGCTGAGCAAGTGTATGTTGGCTAACTGTTTGTCAGCAGGATGAATTGGTTTCTCAAGTACAGTGTGCCCTCCCTTGCATTGTGACTTGTGACACAGGTGTCCGTGTGTCCTCACTGGGGGTGTGATGATAGTTCCATGCAGAGTTGAAACATGAAAGGGTATTAGAAACGTTCATATGAACATAGCCAGGCCATCCCATCCCTTAAAAGTTATGCATTGTATTAGTGTACAGGTTATTGTGAGACTTCCAATTTGCAAGGTGACATTTAGGCAACCACAGTCATGAATGTCTTCACACTAAGCTGTGGAGTAAATTCAAATGTGTGAGAGGTTCAATGGTGACTTGTGACACATGGCTAGTGATGTGAGTACCTCAGTGTGTTCCTGTCTAGGTGTTGCTATTGTGGTGTATGGGTTGTTTATCCTAGAGGGTTTCTGTGCAGTGAGTATATAAGTAGATTTTTGTCCTTACCAACAAGTAGTCCATTGCCATACCGTCCATCCTGGAAGTGTTGGTTGATGGTGCAGTGACGGAAGATGAATGCGTCATGTACACTCCCAGGATATTTAGCCACAATGTTGCTGATCAGTCCTTGGTGATCGACTATGGCCTGCACGTTGATGGAATGTGTGTGCTTCCTGTTGCGGTAGAGGTGTTCACTCGCAGCAGGTGGCACAAGGCGTACGTGTGTGCAGTCGATTGCACCAAGGACGTGCGGAAAGCCACTGATGGCGTAGAACCCCTGTTTTGTTTCCTGCTGCTTCTGCACTGTGTTTGGGAAGCAGATGTGGCGGGGTGTCAGTCCAATGATGGCATCCAGTACTTTAGGCAGGAATGCGGAGAAAGATGGTTGTGAGATTCCACCAACCAGGGCACCAGTTGTCTGAAAGGAGCCACTTGCCAGCAGGTGAAGTACGGCAAGCAGCTTTGTTTCGGTTGGGATAGTGCGTGGAGTCACTAAAGTGGGGGCCAATTGCTGTTCAATATTTGTCAGCAGCTGCTGAATGGCCTGCCAGTTCAACCAGTACCTCTGGATGATGTCTCGTTCCCTGAGGCCATGCAGGGTTGTTCGTGGGCGGAATATCCTCTCCTGCCTTCTGCGCTGTCTTTGGGGTCCCTGCTGTTGTTGTTGTGGCTGCTGTTGTTGCTGCAGGGCTCTGCGTCTACGTGCACGTTGAAGAAAAAGCACCTCCATGTCTCCCTGTTGCTGCTCTGCTGCTCTGCTGCTCTGCTGCTCTGTTGTTTGTTCTGTGTGTTCTGATTAAGTACAGGTGTGTTTGCCCCATTTTAACGCCTGCCCTGACCCAGGCGTTAAAATTTCACGCTATTCGTGCTTTGCGCCATTTTTTGCGCCGCCTGCCGCGCGGGAGTGATTTTTGCCCTGGAGCATAAATACCACGCACCACTATGTGCGTCTGTTTTTAGACGGGAACGCCTTCCTTGCATCTCATTAACGCAAGGAAGGCGTTCACGCTAAAAAATGAAGCTATTTGCCCATACTTTGGCGCTAGACGCGTCTAACGCCAAAGTATAAATATGGCGTTAGTTTTGCGCCGATTTTGCGTCGAAAAAAACGACGCAAATTTGGCGCAAACGGAGTATAAATATGCCCCTAAGTGAGGTATTGTGTTGCGGCACAAAGCCACTTTGATCTATGTGCCATAATTGTGGCAGGTGAAGAAGCGTCGTCGCGCTAGAATTTTACTCCGGGTTTTATACTCCGTCTTCAAGAGGGACAGAGGTCTGTAAGAAGTCAATTCAAGGGGTGGTTTGCCTGGTTTCACCAATGACGCAGCAATTGTCTGTCGCATTGTAAGGGGTAGGTGTCCCACCCATAGTGATTCCACATACAATTTTTCCAACTGGGGGGGCCAGCTTTTGTTCATAGATGTCTTAGAACTCAACAGGGAGTCCATCTGATCCCGGAGTTTTATTGCGGGCCATCTCCCTAATTGCTCCCCTAATCTCTCCCACAGTGAGTTTTGCTCCAAGCGTGTCACGATCTAATGGCATTAATTTTGTCAGGCGTGTCCTACCTAGGTATGAGGTCAGTGTCGTGGTAGGTGGGGCGGCAGGGGCTGTGTAGAGGTCAGCATAGAAGTCCCGAAAAGCATTGTTAATATCTAGCTGGGTAAAGACCAAGCCTTGAGTCTCAGAGCGTATGACAAGTATCAGGGTCGGACTGGGGCATATTAAGCGTGCTAGGAATGTGCCAAATCTTTCAGCATCGGAGTGCGTCCGTTAGACATGTGTCTTGTAATCAATTAACCTCAAACGTTCCAGGCCCTCTGCATGCGCCACTCTCGCCTCTTGCAGTATCGCTGGGTCTGTCTCCTCCCGGACACTGCCTGCTTCACGCAGGACATTTTATATTCAACTTTCTTAGGAGCCTCCAAAGCTTCATTGCGGGCACCCACCAATGTACTAATGGAGGCTCCACGAATAACTACTTTGTATATTAGCGAAGGAGTGGCCCCATATTTTCAGCAAAGTAATCATTTATAGTTTGTGCCAGCGCTTCTCGAAAGGGAGTATCCTCTAAATAAGAGGGTTTCAGCATCCAGGTGGTTATAGCTGTCAGGGTTTTACCCCACTGTAATGCTAATTCCGGGGGTTATGGTCAGAAAGGGTCTTTGCGAGGTAGGTTGTATGCACTATATTGGGCATTAACTGTGGAGAACACAGGAATCTATCTTTGCGTGTATGCAACTTGTGCAGATGTGAGTAAAAGGAGTACTCCCGGAACCCTCCATTTAGGGCACACCAGGCATCTACTAGGGGCCAACCCACCACCCATTGTTGTAGGGACGCTGCATGCCGTGTCATTGCCGCACCAGGTAGAGGAGGGTGAGAACGATTCAATGACACATCCAGTATCACATTAAAGTCTCCTCCCAAAACCCGTGGGCACTACTCCCAATCATTAAGGACCATTTTTAAGTGTGTCTATTAGGCTTCTTGGTCTGTATTAGGTGTGTCTATACAACTAGTAAACATGGTTCCCCATCCAGTGTGCCCTTGACAAGAACATATCTGCCCTGCATGTCTATGCGCATCTCTTGTGCCGTGAAGGGTACATCCACCCTAATCCATATAGCAGCACCTCAGGCATATGCCGAATAAGACATATGAAAGAGTTGGCCCTTCCACCTTTTTTGTAGTCGGTGCGCCGCAGGTATCAGGAGATGTGTCTCCTGCAAAAAAACTATCTGCACATTTCTCCTATGTAATTAATTTAGTATTCTATACCTCTTATGTAATGTGCCCAATCCCCTTACATTCCAGGTGAGGATTTTATGGGAGGTCACATCTGATAGCATTGTACGGCATACAGTGTCCTAGTACTATTAGATAGCCTTCCTTGCTCCCCTTGCTCACACAATTCAACAGTGGAATCTGCATCTTGCATTAAACAACTAATAACTAAATTCTTGGTCCAGCACCATGTAGCTGTTTGACGGAACTTGATATAGAACAACAACATTTTATTCAGCAAACAACTGGTGCCTACGCACTTGTGGGGTTCGTAAGCCAGCAGTTAGTTTTACTATCTACTCTTTACGGAAAGCAGCCCAGTCCCAAACCCCAAACTAATCACTGCATTGTATGCCTTCATGCTGCTCTAGAATATGGAAATCATGTAGCCATGGGGATAGAAATGTACTTCAATGAGCAACCGGGCTCCTAACACCAATCAATCATTATTTGTAGAGCACGGCTACTCACCTGTGAGGGTCTCAAGGTGCTGGGGGGGTGGAGCCTCACCTGGAAAGGCACGTCGTGAGGTTCTTCCTGAAGATGGTGATTGATGTGCTGTGTCTGAGGTATAGAGGTAGGTTGTTCCAGCTCTTTGCTGAGATGTAGGTGAAGGATCGTCCTCCGGCGGTGGTTTTTCCGAATGCGAGGGATAGTGGCCAGAGCCAGTTGCGCGGAGTGGAGGGATCGGCGGGGGTGAGGAAGGAGACACGGAGGTTCAGGTAGGCCGGTCCAACGTTATGTATGGCTTTGTACATGTGGGTGAGTAGCTTGAAGGTGATTTGTTTTTCCATTGAAAGCTAGTGGATGGTCCTCAGGAGATGTTCTTGGCATGGGAGGTTAAGGACAAGCCTGGCAGCGGTGTTCTGGATGAGTTGCAATTTTTTTATGTTTCTCATCGTGGTGCCAGCATAGAGAGCATTGCCGTAGTCAAGCTTGCTTGTGACTAAGGCATGGTTAACTGTCTTGTGGCTTTCTGATGGGATCCATTTGAAAAGTTTCCGGAGTTTAAGGAAGGTGTGCCAGCAGGAGGAGGTGACTGACTTTACCTGTCGGGTCATAGTTAGGAAGGCGTTGAGGATGACGCCTAGGTTGCGGGCTTGCTCAGTCAGTGAAGGCGGGGTGCTGAGAGATGTGGGCCACCAGGAGTCATCCCATGTTCAGGGAGCGTTTCCGAAAATGATGAGCTCTGTCTTGTCAGAGTTGAGCTTGAGGCAGCTTTCTCTCATCCAGGTGGCGACGGCTTCCATTCCCGAATGGGAATTCCTTTTGGCCGTGTCTGGGACTATAGTGAGGGAAATGATGAGTTGTGTGCCATTGGCGTATGACACGATGTCCATTCTGTGGCTTCTGACGTTGGCTGCGAGTGGGGTCATGTATACGTTGAAAAAAGTTGGACTCAGAGAGGATCCTTGGGGAACTCCGCAGCTGACTCCTGTGAGTTTAGATGTGTAGGGAGGGAATCTGACTCTCTGAGTCCTTCCGGAGAGGAAGGACTGGATCCATTTCAAGGCTGTTCTGCGGATTTCTACATCGTGGAGTCTGGTGCATAGTGTGCTGTGGGAGACCGTGTTGAAGGCCGCTGAGAGGTCGAGGAGTACAAGTGCTGCGGTGAGGCCGCAGTCTAGGAATGATCGGATGCCGTTGGTGGCTGCAAGAAGACCTGCCTTCGTGCCGTGGTTGCTGCAGAACCTGGACTGGGAGCTGTCCAGAGAGTTGTTAACTTGATTAAATCTCACAGTTGTGTGTTTATGGCTTTCTCCAGTACTTTGGCTGGGTAGGGTAGCATCAAGATGGGCTGGAAGTTCTTTAGTTCTGATGGGTCAGCCAAGGGTTTCTTCAGGAGGGGGAGTACTTTGGAGTGTTTCCTGTCCTCGGGGAAGATACCAGTGTTGATGGATCGGTTTATCGTGTTCCGGAGCTTGGGGACGATGGATGTGCTGGCTCTGAAGTAGATGTGGTGTGGGAAACGGTCCATTGGGGCTATGAAGTGGGTGCTGTTCATGATGCTTTCTGTTTCTTCCATGGTGAGCGTGGACCAGCTGTGGATGGTCTGGGTGTGTTCCGGGTTCCGTCGTAGGTTCTGGTGTGGGTTCGTTTTCCAAGAGGAAGCTGTCGTAAATGTCTTGGATCTTGCGGTAGAAGAAGGTGGCGAGTTTGTCGCATCTTGCAACTGGGGATGCTGGTGGCTTTGGAGGGGGAATTTGTGAACTCATTTATGACTGAGAAAAGTTCCTTCGTGTTGTGTGTGGAGGAGTTGATGTGTTCCTGGAGTGCATTCTTTCTTGCGTTCTTGATATGTCAGCGGTGCATGGCGGTTGTGGCTCTGAAGGAGACAAAGGGGGTGATTCTAACCCTGGCGGTCGGTGTTAAAGTGGCGGCCAACCCGCCAACAGGCTGGCGGTCCAAAAAATTGAATTCTGACCCTGGCGGGAACCGCCAACACAGCCCGCCAACTTAACACTCCGACCGCCGCGGCGGTACAGACAAACAGCGCGGCGGTCACCGCCAACAGGCAGGCGGCAGCCAATGTACCGCCCACACTATCACAACTCACCAATCCGCCACCTTTTCCGGGGCGGGAGCACCGCCGATAAAAACACGGCGGAAACAGACTACGAACGGGAAAACGCTCACCTCTACGCACTCCACGAGGACGGAGGACAGCATGGAACCCAAATTGAACATCATACCTGCTCTCGTCTACCTTCTCATCTACCACGAGTACGAAGTCCGGCGCAGACGACAACGGTGAGTACTGCACCTACGACACACGGGAGGGGGAGGACGAAAGGTTACGGGCACACACATATGCGCCCCCCCCCCCAATCATGTACTCACCAATGCAGAGCACCAAGTCACAGTGACACCACCCAAACACCCCTGAAAAATGCTAGGACATAATCATATTTGGAATAAATATTTATGTACCAAAAAGCTCCAGAAAATTAGCGTACAACCATGAAAGATATCCACAACAAAACAAATGACATACACATCAGTGTATAACTGAAGTACCAAGTCCTGCACATCCTACGAATTCAGCATGTCCGTGGGCCAAAGTCTTGAGAAACAAGGGCAAAGCCCACACAGGAGACCTGAGTCCTTTGGAGAGAACACTGCAGGGGCATCAGATGTAAAAACTACAGGCACCTCAGGGGGAAGGGAAGGGGGGGGCACCACAGCCACATGAGTCCACGACGCCAGATCCACGAGGAGCCACCATGCCCACTGTTCAATCCTGGGGAGTGCAAAGCCACAGTCTCTCAATGTCTCTACAGTGGGTGGGCTGCCCACTGGACCAACCTGGGGAGTGCAAAGCCACAGTCTCTCAATGTCTCTACAGTGGGTGGGCTGCCCACTGTTCAATCCTGGGGAGTGCAAAGCCACAGTCTCTCAATGTCTCTACAGTGGGTGGGCTGGCCACTGGACCAACCTGGGGAGTGCAAAGCCACAGTCCATCATGTGGATGACAGTCTCCACTGGTCAAGGAGGAGGCATGGTGGGCACAATGAACCATCAACGGTGCTTGAGACGGCGGTGCCCTGTTCAGCGGTGCTTGAGACGGCGGGGCCCAGCGGAGCGGTGCTTGAGAGGAAGGGCCCAGCGGAGCGGTGCTTGAGAGGAAGGGCCCAGCGGAGCGGTGCTTGAGAGGAAGGGCCCAGCGGAGCGGTGCTTGAGAGGAAGGGCCCAGCGGAGCGGTGCTTGAGACGGCGGGGCCCAGCGGAGCGGTGCTTGAGAGGAAGGGCCCAGCGGAGCGGTGCTTGAGAGGAAGGGCCCAGCGGAGCGGTGCTTGAGAGGAAGGGCCCAGCGGAGCGGTGCTTGAGACGGCGGGGCCCAGCGGAGCGGTGCTTGAGACGGCGGGGCCCTGTTCAGCGGTGCTCTTCTGCACCGCGGGCCCTGTTCAGCGGTGCCTATCTCCACGGCGGGGCCCTGTTCAGCGGTGCTCTTCTGCACCGCGGGCCCTGTTCAGCGGTGCCTATCTCCACGGCGGGGCCCTGTTCAGCGGTGCTCTTCTGCACCGCGGGCCCTGTTCAGCGGTGCCTATCTCCACGGCGGGGCCCTGTTCAGCGGTGCTCTTCTGCACCGCGGGCCCTGTTCAGCGGTGCCTATCTCCACGGCGGGGCCATGTTCAGCGGTGCTCGTCTGCACCGCGGGCCCTGTTCAGCGGTGCCCATCCAGCAGGTCAAGGGAGCCAGACCTGGCCTGGACTCCCTGTTCAGTCGCCCTCGGACCGTGACGTATCTGGACCCTTCGGGGACGGACTCCTGGCCTCCTTAGTGTCCTCCTTCCCAGCTGGGATGTGGCATGTGGGGTCCACCTTCTCCGCGCTCCTGCTGCCCTTCCGCTCCTTTGTTGGGGCTCTCGGGCCCTTGCCTCCCCCAGATGGTGTGGGTGGTGAAGTGGCCGCACATTGCTCCTTGGGGGCAGCCCTGTCGGTCCTCGCACGGCGGTCCTTGGTTTTGCGGGTCCTCTTGCCGGGGGGGGGGGCTGGACGTGTCCTTGCTGCAGCTCGATGTGTCACTGCTGGCAAAGGGTGGGCTCCAGAACCCAGGCACAACAGTGACACCCGAAGCTGGGCTGGTGGTGGCTGCGGTGCTCTTGGGACTCTTTGAAGATGGATGGGGGAGGTCATCGGGGGGAAAGAGGTTAAGGTTAGCCAGGTAAAGTTTTTTAGGGCCAAGGTAAAGGGTAGGAGAAGTGGAGATGGAAGTGGAGGTAGAGGAGGTGGTTGTAGGATAGTCAGGTGTGCTGTCACTGGGTGAAGGTGCTGGTGCTGTAGGCTGTCGTGAGGTGGATGGCTGTTGGGTGGGTGGCTGCCTGCGTTTGTGTGTCTTGGAAGAGGGGGTGACAGACACAGTGGGAGAGGACACAGGGGACGTGTACATGGCAGTGGGGGTGGTGACTGCACGAGTGTGGACTGTACTGGAGGGTGAGGTGGTGATGGAAGCACTGGCTGATGTTGGGGTGCATGCAGGTGTGAGTGTAGACGTCACAGGGAGGGAGGAGGGAGACGAGGAGGAGGGGGACACAGGGGTGGCAGTGGCTGTTGGCATGTCTGCATCTCGGTGTTGCTCGGGTGAGTGTTTGCGGGATCTGTGGTGCTTGTGTTTGGATGAGCTGCTCTTGGGTGTTGAGGTGTGTGCAGGCTGGTCTGATGGTGTGGATGGGATAGGCTGAGGAACAGGAGACAGAGACAGGCTGGAGGCAGTCAGAAGAGGGAGGCTGGAAACAGGGACAATGGCTGCCGTCAGTGCTGAGGCCAGAGCAGTGAACGCTCGTTGATGGGCAGCCTGACCCGAATGAATGCCCTCCAGGTACGCATTGCTCTGTTGCACCTCCCTTTGCACACCCTGGATGGCATTCAGAAGGGTCATCTGCCCAACAATGAGCGTCCTTACCAGGTCAATGAGCTCCGCACTGAGGGCAGCAGGGGCAACAGGGGCAGAGGCTGAGGTGCCTGGGGCGAAGGAGACGCGCGCCTTCCTGGGCGAAGCGGCACGGAGCGAAGACTGAGGGGCTGCTGGGAGGGCGGGGCTGGTGCGCTGGGTGGCGGCTGTACCTGTAGAGGCGGGGGGCACGGATGTTGCCGCCACCCCTAGGGAGCTCCCATCCGAGGACGTGTCGCTTTCGCTGCTCTCACCAGCGGTCCCCGTCGTGGTGCTCCCCTCGCCCTCCGGATCACTGGTGCCCTCGGTGTCTGTTCCTGGGCCCACCGGGGCCTTGTGTCCTGCAGCTCCTTCGTGCTCCGATGCCATATCTCCTCCGCCTGATGATGCTAATGCACACATGCACAAGAAGATGAAGAGAAAGGGTGGGGGGAGAAAAAAGAAGACCAGGTTGAGTGCATGCAATGTCAACACCGTTGGCGGAGAGGACAGACACAGGTGCCTAATGCACTAAGCCGCGCATTCGGGGTACACTACTCAGTACTACTGACTAAGACAACAGGCCAAGAGACGTCAAACGCGCACATGGGAGATGCAGGACCTTCAATGGCTGTACTTGTCACCCTACAGAGGTGGGGGCCGGGGGCACAGGGCCATGCCTAAGGGAGAGGACTACACTACAGAAAGCGCCCTGGCCTAATGTCACCCACAGCCCTCCTCCCCCACCCAGACGCCTCCACTGCGCAGAAAGATAGGAGAATGTGCTGATACTCACCCCCTTGTGTCTGCTGTGATGTCTTAATGCGCCCATCCAATTCAGGGTAGGCCACCGCCAGGATCCGGGACATCAGGGGGGTCATGGTGCGACTGGCACCCCTCCTAGGTTGGGAGGCCATCCCCAGCAGTGTTTCTGCGGTCTTCCTTGTTCCGCGGCGGATGTCCTCCCACCTCTTGCGGCAGTGGGTGCCCCGTCTGTTGTGGACCCCCAAGGTCCGGACTTCCTTGGCGATGGCACGCCAAATATCGATCTTCTGATGGGCGCTGACCTATTAGACATGTACAGGGTGGAAAGGAGGAAATCATCAATGGCCTGCATGTTAGATGTAATTGCCCCCCCCCCACCCACTTTGCCATATGGCACATGCTCTCATCTGTCGGGCGTTGCACTCCTCATTCACCCCCCACCCCACCCCACCAACTTACATCCACCCCAATCCACACAGGCATAGCCCATTTCATTAGCACCCGGGGTACTCACTTGTTGGTCTGGAGGACCGTAGAGTAGCGCATACTGGGGGAGGACCCCATCCACGAGCTTGTCCAATTCTTCAGACGTGAAGGCAGGGGCCCTTTCCCCAGTCACAGCAGCCATTGTATCTTCCAGACCGAGGTCACAGCAGCACTTGCAGTATAGGTCCTCTCCTGTGGATGATCAGGTCTCGAGTGATTAAGCAGATATAAAATGGCGGTCACGTCCGCGGCGGTGCGTACCGCAGCGGTGCGTACCGCGACCGCCGGCGCACTTCGTTATTGGCTCCTGAAACCCATAGGCTTCAAGGTTAACCAATGCGGCTTTGCGCCGCGGTCTTCGACCGCCTACCGCCACGGTGTGCCCCGCCAGCGCAGTGACCTCACATCCCATTGTCCCACTTCACAGGTCAGGCAGCCGCCATTTCAAGGGCCCACATGGCTTAATTTTGACTGCGACACACAGGCCTAGGCCTTGCATTGCCACACATACACGCCTTTCAACCCATTGCCATTCTTTAACTGTGCAAGCTGTCTGTACGTACCTGTGGTTTGGCTGACTCTGTGCTCCATGTTGTCCTTCCTAGGCACCGTCCGCTGGGACTTGGGATGAGAAGGAGGAATCCTCGCGTGTACCGACCGCTGGTGGACCTGTCGACAATGGAAGAACGCCATATAATCCTTCGATACCGACTTGACCGTGCCACTATCCATGAACTGTGTGCCCAGCTGGAGCCAGCCCTGATGTCCCCCATCCGCCAACCCACAGGGATTCCCCCTCTGGTGCAGGTTTTGTCAGTCCCCCATTTTTTGGCCAGTGGGGCATTCCAGACCACAGTGGCCATGTCATCTGGAATGTCTCAGCCTATGTTTTCTAAGATTTTGAGCAGAGTGTTGTCTGCCCTGATGAAACTTATGCGGAGCTACATCATTTTCCCCGAGGAGGGTGACTTGCCCACAGTGAAGGGTGATTTCTATGCCCTTGGACATATCCCCAACATCATTGGTGCCATTGATGGGACCCATGTGGCTTTGGTACCCCCAAAAGACGATGAGCAGGTGTACCGAAACAGAAAGAATTATCATTCGATGAATGTCCAGGTGGTCTGTTTGGCTGACCAGTACATCTCCCATGTAAATGCCAAGTTCCCAGGGTCAGTGCATGACGCGTATGTGATGCGAAATAGCAGCATCCCCTATGTGATGGAGCAGCTACAGAGACAACGTGTGTGGCTAATAGGTGACTCTGGTTACCCCAACCTGCCGTGGCTACTGACCCCAGTAAGGAATCCCCGGACAAGGGCAGAGGAACGCTACAATGAGGCCCATGGGCGTACAAGGAGGGTGATTGAGCAAACCTTTGGCCTCCTGAAGGCCAGGTTTAGGTGCCTGCATATGACTGGTGGATCCCTAATGTACTCACCAAAGAAGGTGTGCCATATCATCGTGGCGTGCTGTATGCTTCACAACCTGGCTTTGCGACGCCAGGTGCCTTTCCTGCAGGAGGATGGTCCAGATGGTGGTGTTGTAGAAGCCGTGGAGCCTGTGGAGAGTGAAGAGGAGGAAGACTCTGAGGACGACACAGACAATAGGGACAGAGTGATACAACAGTATTTCCAGTAACACCCAGGTAAGAATCACCCACGCCATTTCACAATTGCTTCTAGCCTCCTGCATCTATACTTTCTGTAGTTCCCCACAGATGTTTTTTATTAATTTATGCCTTTCCCTTCCCTTCTCAGTGCTGTCTGACTCAGTACCTGACTTCTGCTTGGTTTGCCCATGAAATACAGCGTATTGACATTGGTATGTTGTCATGACTAATTGACAGAACAGAAATTGAACAGTAATATGTTATCCCTTTGTTAATAATACAGCATGACTCAAAACAGGTTTGTGTGCAAAATGTGATTTCTTTACAGTGCTAGATACCGGTACATGTGATTCTAAGGGTGATGGGTGGGGGTGGAGGAATATCCATGGCAGAGTCCAGTTCTCAGTCTCACAGGTGCATTGTTCTTTTGCCTGTGGAAGGATGGAGCATAGGCAGTTCATGGTTGGACAGGGTGGCAATGTGGGACAGTGGGAAGACTTGAGGGGGTATGTCCTGCTGGCGGGGGTCTTGACATCCTACTCTGTCTTTTTCTTTGGTCTCAGGCTCCTCTTACGGGGTGGTTGTTCTTCAGCAGGAGGTGGGGTTCTGGGGGGCTGTCGAGGTGTTGGGACCTCCTGTCCACTAGCGCCGGCGGAGGTGGTAGGCTGTTCCTGGTCCGGCCTAGTGACAGGGGCCCTGTGTGGTGCACCATCGTCCCGCAACGCGTCCTCTATCCTGTGGAGGGCCAGGACGATGGTCCCCATTGCGGTCCCGATGATTCTCAGCTCCTCCCTGAAGCCCATGTAGCGTTCCTCCTGCTGTGCCTGGATCTCAGTGAACCTGGCCAGTACCGTCGCCATCGTTTCTTGGGAGTGGTGGTAGGCCCCCATGAGGGTGGTGAGGGCCTCTTGGAGAGTGGGTTCCCTGGGCCTCTCCTCCCCCCCCTGTCGCACAGCAGCCCTCCGAGCTGCCCGGTTTCCCCCGGCCTCTGTCCCCTGGCCGGTGTGCCCGCTCCCACTGCCCCCAGGTCCCTGTTGTTGTTGGGGTGTCGGGTTAGCCTGGGTGCCCTGTAGTGGCAGACACACCGCTGATTGAGCTGTCCTAGAGACAGAGGCATGGGCCCGCTGGGTGGGAGCTGTGCTGGTGTCGGCAGAGGGGGTCGGGTCTGGTGTGGCCTGTGTCTGGGTGAGGGGAACCGACTGCCCAGAGGTCCCCGATGGTCCGGGCTGGTCATCAGGTTCACTGTCGACAGAGCTGCTATCCTCAGTGTGGGCCTGTTCCGGTGGTGGGATGGACACTTCTGGACCCTCCTGGCTGGTGTGTTGTCGTTCGGGTCCTGCATGGGGTAAGAGAGTTTGGTTATTGTTTCTGTGTGTGCAATAGCATGCGTGTTGTGGGTGCCCTTGTCCCCCAGTGCAGGCATTCCCTGGAGGGAGGTGTTGTGAGGGTATTTAGTGGGGGGGAGGGGTTAGTGCAGTGGTCATGCTTAGGTGATGGGTGCCCATGGTTTGTGTTGGCATGCAGGAGTTGGTGTTGGGATGGGTGGGTTGTGCTGGTGAGACATTGTCAGGAAGGATGTGTGCTGGGGGGTTGGGGGTGAGGGTGGGGGTGTGGGTTGGCATGCTGGTGGGGTGTGGGGGATATAGTAGTTGAGATGGGACTTACCAGAGTCCATTCCTCCGGCTACTCCTGCGAGGCCCTGAGGATGCAGGATGGTCAAGACCTCTTGTTCCCACGATGTAAATTCGGGAGGGGTGGGTGGGGGTCCGCCGCCAGTCTTCTGGACCGCGATGTTGTGCCTCGAGACCATCGACCGGACCTTCCCCCGTAGGTCGTTCCATCTTTTGCGGATGTCCTCCCTATTCCTGGGATGCTGTCCCACCGCGTTGACCCTGTCCACGATCCGCTGCCATAGCTCCGCCTTCCTGGCTATACTGGTGTGCTGCACCTGCGAGCCGAAGAGCTGGGGTTCCACTCTTAGGATTTCCTCCACCATGACCCGGAGTTCTTGGTCCGAAAAGCGTGGATGCCTTTGGGGTGCCATGGGGTGGTGTGGGTGAGGTGTGGGGTGGTGTATGTGATGAGGAGTGTGTTGGTGAGTGGTGCTTTGTGCTACTATGTGGTGTGTGTGATGGTGTAGTGTGCCTCAGTGTGTCTTGCTTTGGATTGTCTGCTGTGTCTCTCTCTCCTTCTCTCAGTATTTGGGGTCGCAGGGGTTTGTGGGTGATGTGGGTGTGTGTTTTATAGTTGGTTGATTGTGTGGGAGTGGTGTGTGTATGTGTATCAGGTGTGTGTTTTTCAAATTGTCCAATGTGGCTGTGTTTTGGTGATGTGTGTGTATTCTGACCGCGGCGGTGTGTACCGCCAATGGAATACCGCGTTTGAATGACCGCCGTGTGGATTCGTGGGTCGTAATGGCATGGGCGTATTTCTGTTGGCGTGACGGTGGAGGTTTGGTCATCTCCAGTTTATCGCTGCCCGCCGATGTAGCGGGCTGCAGTGGAGGACGGATTTTTGGAGGTTTGGCCGTTATGGGTCAGAATGACCGTGGCGGTTGACCGCGGCCGCGGCGGTGTTATGGCGGTCTTCTGACCGGCGGTAAGGGCATTTTACTGCCGAGGTCAGAATCACCCCCAAAGTCTTTGCTGGTTTGGCTATTCCTCCATTTTCTTTCTAGGCTCCTGTGGGTGTGTTTGGATTCTTGGAGTTCAGTTGTGAACCAGCTGGCTTTCTTTGGTATGTGCTTCTCCGATGTCAGACGGAGGATGGCTAGAGTGTCGGCGTATTCGGTGATCCATGAGTTGAGATTTTGCGCTGAGGAGTCGCCATCATCGGAGGGAGGTGGGACGGATTTGGCGTGAGATGTGGTGAGTTGTTCATTGGTTATTTTGTTCCGTGTCCTGTGGGGGATCCGGGGGACACGGATGCGGCTACTGGGTGTGGTGATGGTGAAGTATAGGCAGCGGTGGTCGGTCCCGTCTGGGGTGGAAATGGTCTCAATGGTAATCCGTTTGCTTGAGGCAAAGATGGGGTCCAGTGTGTGTCCTGCGATGTGCGTGGGCGCGGTGATCTGCTGCCTGAGGCTGAGGGTAGCGAGGTTGTCAAGTAGAGCAGTGGTGTTTTGGATTATTGGGGTCCTCGAGGTGGAAATTCAGGTCACTGAGGAGGAGGTAGTCATTGGATGCCAAGGCCAGGGGGTTGGCAATGTCTACGATGTTGTTGATAAATGCTGGGCAGGGGCCATGTGGTCTGTAGACCAGGGTGCTACGGGTGGAGGAGTTGTGATTGGTCTGGACCAGGAAGTGAAGGTGTTACAGGGCGGTGCACTGTTCTTCTGAGTTGGCCCACTCTCCTCGTCTCTTTAAAGAGGAATATCTGTGTGTAGGGAAAGAGAGCCGGGTAAGCTTGTTTAGTCATGGTTCATCTGGGAGCTAGATATCATGGGCCAGCTGAGGAGTAATAGATGGAAAAAGGGCCATGCTACCTATAGAGTTAGAGTCAGAACCACTGTCTTGTGATGTGCTGGAGCTGTTAGGATTAATATTGGTACTTAGCTGTGAAGCTGATCTAAGCACCTCCAGACAGCCCAACAGAACTTGCTGCGAAGAGGGCTCAAAGCCACAAGCCCCACCCGGGGAGCAAGCCAGGCGGGGACGAGGGCAATGTCATCTCCTCTGGGACCTCTAGCCACTCGCGCATTGATCCCGGAGCACCAAAGAATATTGCCTTCTTATCATGTTGGATTCTGAGCTTCACCAGAAACAGCAAAGCATAGGTGATACCAGCTGTTCTCAGGTCGCGTACATTGTATTGCCTGGAAACAGTGAGACCTTTACATTATGTACCAGGACTGGGGGCTTCTCCTGGGCAGCTCTAAGCAGCACATCCCAGTCTTTATAATTCAGGATTTTTGCTACTATGGGTCTAGGAGGTGCTCCAGGGCTTAGATTTTTGTCAGAACTCGATGGGCCCTCTCGACTACGAAGATATCCGACAGACCCAAGGGGCCACCACAGATTGGAGCCAGCTTTCTACGTATTGTGTCAGCATTTGTATTTGAAATTTTATTTCTGAGAGTGCAACCTTCAGCATCTTCTGCCTGCTCCTGAAGCATCTCCAGCTGCTGAGTTAGTTTACTGATATGTGTGGCATGAACTTCGTTGGCAGGTTCCAAAACGGCGAGCTTAGTTTCATTTGTCTTGACCCTGTCTACTAACTTACGATGTTCATCTTTGAGGAATGATACTTCAGTTGTGAGTGCTCCCATCCTCTGTTCAATGGCAAGACGGGACTCATGTATTTCATGGAAGATAAGGTCCAATTTGTCCTGGGGCGGGCCCTGCCAGTGGGGGGAACACAAGGCAATGAAACCTGGGTCGCAGAGTCGCCTGAAGGTGGGGAGCAGGAGGGCTCCTTGGAGTGTTGGTTTCCAGACTTCGCTTTTGTTTTCCCCATACCTATTAATAGTGGGGCCTATCAAGTACAGAACAAGGGGTGCCAATGTGTAACAATAGAAGAAAGGTTTAGCCAGCCCCTCCTTTATATCACATGGATTCTAGCAGCTGCAAAGCTCTAAAGTGACTGGCCCGCCCCGCTGCTACTCGCCTCTGGGCCCTCTCGAGCCGCAAAGACCGACTCCCTCTTCGACAGGCTCAGCGTCATCCAGGGCATCATGAGGATTCCCACCCCAAGCCGATACCGACAGCGGCTCTTTCGTGCCGGCCCCAGCCTTGGCCTTCAATCTCCGGCACGGTTCCTCTTGCCGTGCATAGGCCGGGCCATGTCACGTCGATTCACCTCATCGTGGCTCAGCTAGAACAGACTCTGCCACTCTGCTACACAGAACCTCCGCATTCCCCAGTCAACATAGCATCAATGGGGCTGTCGGCACAGATGGAGAGAAGGATTATTAAAATTATCTGGGGCTGGCCTGGGATCGCTTCTCCACTATGCGTCCGCCATCCTGGGCGGTTAGCCATGCCCCCCCTAATGCTGTATCACATGCCATTTAACCTACACACCTGCTATCTCCACAGGATGAATCAAATCAAGTAATTTAGACTATCTTGGAGATCCTCACTTCTGACTTCTTCACCCTCATCAGTGACTTGGGTTAATAGGTTTGGGAAAATGCTGCATTTGGGGAACTCTTTTTAATTTTATCTCCTATTTCACTAACTTAGTATCTCAACTATTCTTGGGTGTCTTTAAGAGCCTTGATTTAAGATTGCTGCCAAAACTGTATGGCTTTCTTGTGCCAATTATGGAAGGTTTGCCATTGTTTTGGTAAAACCTTATTTTTAGAGTTCTCCACTAGGTAAAAGAAATACATAATCTGTCAGCTACTCTGGCAGTTTATGTCAAGGTTGAAGCATGGAAAGTAGACATTCTCATCTGTTGAGCCACTATGTCCACAAGCATGTTACAATTTATTATTACCTCTATATGTGGTCCAGTGGAGTTTGTTGCAGAGAACCTGTGGTGCTGACTCATTGTCCTAGGATCAACAGCATCATTCAACAAAAATGTATATTAGGGACTTTAACAGTTGTTTCTACGAAGTCTCCTATATTTCACTCACACCAGTACCTTTTAATATCCTGGACTCCCTCATCTCACCCAACAGCCTTATTTCATCATTTCATGCCAGATGTCATTATCTTTCTATTTATGGTAATGAAAAAGCCCTCCTTTGAACCAATAAATGAAAATATACTCTCATGTAAAGGGCAAATTTCAAAACTGTCCAACTTGATTGATGAGCTGAGCACAGGGCCATCCTCCATCCATGTCTCCTGAGGGAAAGTCTTAGGGCCTTATTATGAGTACAGCAGTGCATAGGACCACCATAACTGCTATAGCGGTCCGACTGTTGCATTTCTGGTGGTCCGCCTGCCATATTACGATGCTGGCGGTCGGACCATCACAATACTGCTGAGATCCTGATGAGTTGGTGGCACTGAAAGTCGTGGTCAGCTACAGCGGTGCCAAGTTGTGGATGAGTCTGATAAAATTAGTTATTATAAAAAACTGTAAGTATCAGGAAAATTGAACCAGACGGTCCCTGAAGTCAAGCTCCCAGAGGTGAGGCAAACATTTTACCCTTACACATGGGCTTCTAGAATTTCTCAGGTATCTGTGGACTTCAATACTATTGTAAGCAGGTGCAGGGGTGAGGTCATGTGAATGAGAACAGATAACCTTTAAAAGTATCAACACAAGCACAGGTGCCTATTCACTGCATTTTGTAATATGCTTATTAGCACTACAATAGTACTACTAACACACTACAGATGCTATTCACTAACCTACATGCAGCTGTCTACACCTCCTACACTCCTATCTTTTATATAGGGAGATTTCCATCCCGACTGTGGAGATCTCTGTGCACATAGCTATACATTTTAGTAGAAAATGAGGGAGGGACAGGAGGCAGTAACTCAAAATAGGAAATATTTATGAATCATTAAGAGGGGTTTGGGGAAGAATAAGGAGGATGTGAGGTAGGTATAGGGAGGGATTTATCGAGGGACTTGTACCCAACCACAGAAGAGTGAGGGGGTTCATTACGAGTTTGGCGGTTGGACGAGCTGACTGCCAAATTTGCAGGGGTGAGGTGGCTGTCAACCCAGCTACCTCACCCCCATCCGTATTACGATGTTTCCACCAGGCTAACTGGCGGGAACATTGTACAATGACATACCTGCTGGTCAACCCTTAAGGGAGCCGAGGCCAATACTATAGCACAACAGCACCCTCGTGCAAAGCAGACAGTGAGCATTCTGAGAAAGCTGGGCAGGGGGGACCCCTGCACTGCCTATGCAATGGGCATGGACAGTGCAGCCCACCCCGTAGCCCCCAGCACTGTGTTTCTGCCAGCCTTTCCATAGCAGGGTGCCTGCCATGGAAAGGCTAGCAAAAACAGGAGTCATGATCAGTGCGGCGATGCTAAGTTCAGCACCGCCATGGCTGACTACGAGTCTGACCACCATGAGTCCGTCCGGAACCTTGTTCCTGGCGATGATGGCGCTCTGGCTGCCAGGGTCATAATGTGGCGGCTTCACTGCCTGGAGTGCAGCGGTCCGACCGCCGTGGCAAGTCTGGTGGTCCATGGACTGCCAGACTTGTAATTAGGTCTTAAGCCCACTGCTATTCACAAACTACATTTCTATATTGACCTCCAACACTGTGACTGCTGTGATCTCTGTAGATGTAGCTATACATTTTATTAGCAAATGTGGGATGGACAGGAGGAAGTAGTTTGAAATGGGAAATATTTATGAATCATTATGAGGGGTTTAGAGAAGAATAAGGAGGATGTGAGGTAGGAATGGGAGGGTGTTGGGGGGGGCATGCACCCAACCACAGAAGAGTAAGCCCATTGGTATTCACAAACTGCATTTCTGTATTGACCACAGTCAAAAAAGATCCCAAACAGTTCTAAATGTACTTCAGGTCACAGCTGGAATAAGTTCAGCATCACACATTGCCAGTAGGAACTAATGGAGACAGGGACCTGAAATAAAAGCCTGTTGGAAATAATGTTAAATTAAATTAACTTTTTTTTTAAAAATTCAAAATGTTGAAAATTATAATTTGGTGTTTATAAATAATATAGAAATAAAACTTAAAGTTTACTTTATTATAAATGTTAATACTCTTTTATAATATAAAGATGATTGCAACTTTATGTTTTTTTAAATGCACTATTTTAAATTTAATCTGTGCATGACTTTGAATAATTCTGCTGCATAATATATACATATGAATATCATACTTTAGTTGAGAAACTTTAATTAATTATATTAAAAATAATTACATATTTTATTAAAAATGAAGTCAATAATGCTGTAGCATTTTCTATTTTGTTCTACATTTAAAAGAAATATTTTAAATTCATTTATACTAGCATTTAACATTAAAATATTTTCAGTAATTTATCTAATTTATGTTTAAGTTTAATAACTGCTTAAACTTTTAAACTTGTTCCTATACTTCACCAAAGAGGGATCTCGCCTTGATGTAGAACCCCCACCACCCACGCACGCAACCTTGGCTTCATCCTAGACTCATCGCTCACCATGACCCAGCAAGTCAACGCCGTCTCATCCTCATGTTTCAACAGCCTCCGCATGCTTCGCAAGACCTTCAGATGGATCCCCATCGAAACCAGAAGAACGGTCACCCTCGTCAGCAGCAGACTGGACTACGGCAAGGCACTCTACGTGGGAACAACGGCCAAGCTCCAGAGGAAACTTCAACGTATTCAGAACGCCTCCGCATGCTTCATCCTCAACATCCCATGCCACAAACACATCTCAGCCCACCTCAGAGACCTACACTGGCTCCCCGTCAACAGGAGGATCACCTTCAAACTCTTCATCCACGCTCACAAGGCTCTCCACGATGCAGGCCCTGCCTACCTCAACGAGCGTCTCAGCTTCCACACACCCACCCGCCAGCTCTGCTCCACCAACCTCGCCCTCACCACTGTACCCAGCATCCACCGTACCACAGCCGGCAGCAGATCCTTCTCTCACCTCGCCGCCAAAACCTGGAACTCCCTCCCCGTCAACCTACGTCTGACCCAGGACCTCCTGTCCTTCAGGAAACGACTCAAGACCTGGCTATTCGAGCAGTAGCAAGCCTCCTCCCCCCCCCCCCATACGCCTTGAGACCCTAACGGGTGAGTAACGCGCTTAACAAGTGATTGATTGATTGACTGATTGACTATGTGCAAAGTTAACAATGTTAGGCTTCATCTACTGAATTCAGGGGGTGAGGAAAAGTCTCAATTTTGAGTACATTTACACTCATAACTTGTAAATAGCCAAAAATAAAGTTACTCAAATGTGTAGGACTAATCTTACACTGGGAGTTTTATTGAAATGTAAGTTTACGTTTGTGAGTAGCCAACATTGTTTCCACAGAAAGAGAATTTTTTCAAATATCTTCATCTCGGATTCCAAGGTACTCCATACCTTAGATCGGAGACAGAACATCTGGTTAACAGGGTTTAAAGTGAGCAAGTGAACAAGGTGGTGAGAGCTGCAATAGCCAAATATTATTCAACACAATTTGTGTTGTTTTGACAGGAATATAAGAAGAGCTGCCTCACCTTATGTTGCATTGGGGTACCCTTAAGTTTTATTATACACTATGGGCCATATTTATACTTTTTGACGCAAAACTGCGCTATCGCAGTTTTGCGTAAAAAATTTTTGCGCCGTCTAACGCCATTTGGATGCGCCATTCGGGCGTCAAATTTATACTTTGACGTACGGCGGCGCAACCAACAGGTGGGAGTCATTATTTCGTGACGCAAACAGCGTCGGTCTGTCGTAAGGGAAACCCACGTAAAAGTGACGCAAATCACTGTGGGTCGATTTACGACAGCGCAATCGTGAAAACGCCGGTTTTTTTCACGCTATTGCGTGACATTTTTGCGCGAAAACTGCACTTACAGGAGAGGAGACCCAAAATGGATCCTAGATGCCCCAACAGACCCCAGGAGGATGAGAGCAGACCAGGAACCAGCCAGGAGGAAGCATACAGGAACCAGGACATGTTAAAGAAAAAAAGAAAGTGTCGCTTCAGTGCAGAGGAGCAGGAAATCCTGGTGAAAGAGGTGACGGAACACCAGCACCAACTTTTCATATCCTCAAAATTGCCACTCAGTAGGAGAGAGGCCATCTGAAAAGAAATTGTGGACAAGATAAAGAGTGTGGCTGAAGAACGCCGGACAGTCACCGAGTGTAAGAAACGCTGGCATGACTGTAAACGTAGGACCAAAGAGAAAATGGCCAGGAACAGGAAGGCAGCAATGCAGACTGGAGGGGGGAGTCCAGCACAACAGGAGGCCCTGGACCACATGGAGGAGATGGTCGCAGCCGTCATCCCGGAGGAGATCGTCACAGGGATACAAGGACTGGACAGCGCAGACTACCACGACACTACGCACATGCAGGGTAAGTCGCATGGGGAATTACAATGCAATAATGGGGACTGTAAGCAGGGGGGGGATACCTACTACACAATGCATGTAACTTAGCACATATATGAAGTGGCATGGGGAAAGGGGCACGGCAGGGGGGAATGGCCAGTACTGACCATAGCCGGGGCACGACAAAATACTGCCACCACTACAGTCCCACGGGGACATCCTGTAATTACAACAAGAGAGCCAAGGGAAACCAGTGACAGGTGGGAAGGACACTACCCTGAATCCACATCCAGGCACTTGTTTTGCACAAACTATTCCCCATCAACTAGGTCCCTACCTGTAATGCAGTAGCAAATACAACAACTGCAACTTAACTGCCACCACAGTTGACAATAACACCTCTCATCTCTGGGCAGCTATAGTACCAAATGGCAGGAACCCCACCCTGGAACATACATTCCTAAATTAGGGGGTGAGGATGACATCTGCAACTACTCCTAGAAATAAGACAAAGGTACCAGTACACTTAAATGCCGAATGTCCATAACTGACACATACATAAGCCCAAGTAAACAGCAATAGGAGCCACACAGCACTAATGACACACACATGCTGCATACGTCAGGGTCCCTCACGTGCCTGCCTAACAATGCTACATCACAAATGTCATACTGCTCAGACAACAACATTGACGAGGGGACACAGGCAACTGGTCAATGAAACACATCTGCACAGTCTAACCCAAAAATAGGACATTCATACGATAAACAGGCCAATCCAGTAAGACACACATGAGACCCCATCAGATACAAACATCAACAATGTTTACATCCATACCACATCCTAACATTGACATACATAGGTCATGCCACCTAACATGTACAGATCATGCAATGTGAATAAAAAGTGTATGGTGCAGGGCCTGTGAGGCAAGTGTGCTGGCAGGGCAGTCACAACACCCACAGTCAGTCAAAGTGTAGCGTGGCAAGTGAAACGTATACTTTGCGCAATAGCCTCAGGCTGGAGGCCTTTGTGCATCTTACCCTGAATGTACTTATACTCATTTTCTCACATCTAAGTGCCTCAGAGCACTTTGCACTAAATGAATCTCATTGCCCTTCCTATCAGTTAATGTAGCAAATAGTCAGTCCTAAGGTGTTGGCAATTAGTCAAATCACCCTGTTTTGCCTACTTCTGCACTGGAGTTTGCCAGAACATATTCACTCTGTGCCCCAGTCAAGGATACCGTCTGGTTCGTTGATGATAGATGTGGTAGGGGTTAAGGTTTGCCATTCCTGCGTAGGGAAACTTTGTCATCACAATGACATATGTCTTTTAAATTCACTTCCTCGTCCCAAGACACGCATGGGGGAGTTTACAAACAGAAAATCACATCTAGATGCTGCCTGCCTTGCTGCTGATGCACAACCAGATCCCAGCCCATTCCTCTGATATGAGGGATGATGTCTCCCCTGTGATTCAGACAGCCAAGCTCCAAACTTAACATGCTGTGCTATATATAGAACAAGCAGAGGGAGAGTAGAAACTGTTAGGCACCATGATAGCTGTGTACCAATGTATTACTCTCCTGCGGACTATTTCAGTTCTAACTGTGTGTATTGTTTTGGTTATTGGGGCTCACACCTAAATTCCTACAAGTCAGTTGTACAATGAAACTTCATATCAAACAAATACTGTCTGTGTCATTTGTGTATGGGAACATACCAGAAAAGATAGAAATGTGTAGGACCTGAGTGACCACCACTTCCCTGAGAAGTCCCAAAGATGTCATGGGCTTGGACTTCTAAACATTCCTCTGTTGTGGGAGACCAGAGGCACTGCTAGTCTGTCTGAGCTAAATAGAATATCTGGGTGACAGAGTTATTTACAAGTGGGTCAAACTTAGTCCCCCACACCATTAGCTATCCTGCTGCCTAGAAAGCCAAGAATCACATGTAGGATAATGAGAGCCCACCCAAACAAATGTCCCTCCATAACAATAGTGAAACACCGAGGGAGGATTAGGACAAAAAAATGCATATTCCGAAATAATTACAAATCAACACCTAGAGATGACCTGGCAGGCATGTCTGATAGCTCCACATCATACATGTGACACACAGGTGGGCCATAGGCCTACAACAATGCCCTATGACGGACAGCAGATACCAAGACAAAATCAGAGTACAAAGTTAAGGCATCCAAAGGCTTGTATCTTAGTGCTAAATGATCTCAACACAGACACCCTAATTGTACCCTGTTTCTTTGCAGAGGAACACGGATCTCCTGCCGATATGCCTGTCCATGAGTTCCCTGATGACATGGATGACGAGACCATCAACCTCACACAAGAGACCATTGACATGGTCCTCGAAAGCCTCCAAACCCCCCCTTCAGTAACAAGGAGGAGCCAAGAAGAAGCAGCCACCACAGTAGAACCACCCGCCACCCCAATTGTAAGACCTGCCAGCTCCAACACAGCTGAGGACTCTGACGACACTGGCACCAGCTTCGAAAGAACAGTCGTTGGGGTCCAGCGGGAGCTGGCCAAGGAGGTGCGGGTGGGGATGCAAACTATGGCAGCCAGCCTTGAGGGGGTGCGTTCGTGCATGCTGTCAACTGCTGATCAGGCAGCTGCAATGCAAGCCAGAACATCGCTGTTGGAGGAACTTTTAGTAACACAGAAGGCAATCTGCACAGCTGTCATCCAGTTGACCAAACAACTCCAACAGCAAGCCAGTCAGCGTGTGCACGAATGCAACATCGAACCCCTCAGGGCCGACCTGGCTGCCTACCATCGGGATGTGGCTGCCATTCTGAAAAACCAGCACGCTCTCCTTGCTGCAGTACTGCCCTTCATAACTGGACAGGGATCAGCCCCCGGGATGTCTGCCTCCATGTCTTCTGACACTGAGGTGTGTGTTGCCCCTTCACAACCAACAACAACAAGGACACACCAGGCAACACACACATCAGAAGAAGAAGACATGGAACAGATAACATTCACTCGCAAGAGTACCCGGAAGCCCTAGTCCCTGCACCATGCCCTACTCTGACCAAGGTCCTACGTTTTGACACATGCCAGCCTCACTCCAACTACCCTCAATGACTGTTCGGCAATCTACTGTTTAACTTGTCCACATTGGCTGTAAATGTTTCTCTCCTACCATTTGGCAATTCCTGCTCCTCTGCACCGTCTGTGACATCACCCCAGCATGTCAGGAGCATCATCCACACCCTGTAAATAGGATCACCATTTAAGAATGCACCAGAACGGACTCACCTAACATTGTTAATGGACTTTTTGCACTACTCCACCTAAAAATAAATATCACTTGCACACCTATTGTGTCTCTGTGTCATTTCACACTTCAACTGTGCAGTACATAACTCCAAAGTGGCTGTGTGGCAACCATGTCGATTCTCTATACTACTGTCCTGATTTCATGTATACTGAAACATCTGTGCAGTGGCCAGGATTGCATCATAGCTTTACTAGACTGAGGAAAATAACTGATGTAGGGACTAAGCACACACAATCATGCTGTGTTGGACAGAATGAGGCCCCATCCATAGCTATTCTAGACAACTAATGGTGGCTGAGAAATGTAGGCACCTTGCAATACTAAAACAAGAAATTATGCTGTAAAATGAAAGGAATGATAACCAAATTACACTGCATCAATCACCCTTACAGCGTATACTACCATGAAGGAAAGTCATGCTCAAGCAGTACACACATGATGTAGGTCAGCAATGACAGCAACAAGACAAGAGTGTGAACAAATACTCATCTACAAAGCTCTCCCTGAACTTCACAATGCTGTCCGACCTATCTATTTACCTACAAAATCAACTCTGGAAGCACTCTTTGTGAAGTAGGATACATACCAACCCCAAATCTTGATGATCTATGCACACTACCAATGGTGGCTCTCCCACATGGTGGATACTTACCAAGTTAGCACACGGGTAGCTGGCTGGTTAAACCTCAATAGCCTGGGGATAGCGAGCATAGGACACAAATGTCATACTAAAACTTTCTGCTACACTGATGTCAAGGCCATGAAAAGGTAGCACCTAACGCATCAGGTAAAGGGTTAACAACATTTTTATTTCCAATAAGTAATAAAAGAGGCAACTAAGGGAAAGATAAACCTACACTAATCTAACCTGACTACTACTAACCTACAACTGTCCCTAACTAACCTAAGCTAAACTTACTCTACACATGTAACGAAACGATCTAAACATCAACCCCCCACCCACCATTATGAGACAAGACACATGCAGGACAACACTTACTAACCTACACACATACTACACTATCCTAAACAAACATATATTTTTTTTATTATATTTTTTGTTTAGATTTTCTTGTTTTTTGTTTTTTTTTAAACAGGAATCCCAACATTGCCCCCCACCCACCCACCCACACAAAAAGATAAGATATAAAGAAGAAGGACCCCCCACCCTCTTACCTAACACTAACTAAGCTAATTTCCTACACTTATCCTATAACTAACCCCCCAAACCCAACTAACAGTATGAAATAGGAAAGAGGTGAGAGGGGAGGGGTAAAAGTTCTGGAGGGCAAAATGTCTACTGATTTGGCCTCCGCAGTGTTCGCCGGATGGAGCGCACCTTCCTCTTCACCTCAGCCATGTCCTCCGTCAGGGTGTCAACTTTTGCAATCAACCTGTCCAATTTCCTTGACAATGCGTGGAAGTCCGCTGGGTTGATCGGAGGGTCAGTGCAGGTCTGGGTGCCGGTGGAGGTGGATTGTGTTGGTGGAGTGGTGTGGGCACGGGACTGCCCTGCTCCCACCACACGGCTGGGTCCAGGTCTGGATGAGGATGCCTGGTCCGTTGCTGGGTCCACTTGGCCAGACCTGGTGGATGTAGTGGCGGGGGTTGTTAGGGGCACCGTTGGGGGAGCCTGTGGTGTGGCATACCACGCCCCGGAGGCCCGTTCCGAATTGTATCTGCGGGCCATCCTCCGATACCCACACTGCACCTGCAGGATGTGGCTGTACCTCATTGCCCGGCGCTCAAACTGGTTGCGAGCTGCGGCACTCAGGTTTGCAGCTGTGAAGAGAAAAGGCAAATATTGAGCATAGAATTTACAGTGGGTTGAATACCACAATGGGTAATTTGTCCATTACTAGCAATGTATTGGTTGCAGCAATTGTTACAACATAGTTCACGGGAAGACTCAGAGGAAGTACATGTGAATCATGCATACTGAAGGGCATATCACATATAGCATATCCATGTCTCTACATGATGGATGACATCACCCTAAACTACTCATACAATTCATACCTAAGGCATTATACATTATGGCACCAGCTCGTCCGCATACTGACTTCACTACATATGTCATTCTATGTGATAAGAATCACACTCCTCACTCAATGGCATTTCGAAATAGTTGTGTGCTAAGATTGAACCCCTGGCCATGAATCAGATGTAGACACTATGGGCCAGATGTAGGAATTGATGGGAAATCAACTAGCAAATTGCAAAGCTGAACGGTGTCTCTGACACCGTCTGCGAGTCACTATGGGGTCCCTAAATCCCACCTCATGAACATCAATGATGTGGGTTCCAACTTGCACCACCTTAGCAACTATGGGCACTCACGGGGATGGAGGCCTGCTGGGAACAGCAGAACTCCATAGACGTGACTGCTTTTAAATGAAGCAAGTTATTTGTCACCAAGTGTAGGCCCTTTATCTGAAAGGAAAATGAGCTGCGATTTGTTTAAATTCACAACAATTGATTTTTCGTAATTTACACAATAATTATTGCTCCCCTAGACCACTGGCTGTTTTGTGCAGGAGTATTTTGGTCCACTCACAAAGGTGAAGGTTCACAATGAGGACCCCTTCCAGTCAGCAAGTTGGTTAGCATCCACTTCAAGTGGATGATAACAGCTACTCACTTTGCAACCACGTACTCGTTAGCAAATGGGATTGCCTACCACTGTGATTTGCAAGTAGGGCTGGTAAACTCCTTTATTTTTTTCATTTAGAAAAGCATTTTGCGAATATGTACATGACCACCAAAAACATTTCGGATTAGGAAACAGACGTTTGCAAATCACTAACATCAAATTATGCTATTTGCAATGTGTAGACATTTTGCTACATCTGGACCTAGGTACAAACTCAAGTCACAAAAGGTGTTAAGTACGTGTAACATACTGGTTGCTACAGTCCTAGGTACCCTGTTTCACAGTAACATCCCAGTCTTTGTGGGTGGTGTGGGAAGAACAAACAACAATCCCATGATCAATGCACAACCAGGAGTGTACAGAAAGTTCAACAAGCATGTGCCTTCACACACAACACCTATGAAGGGCTAGCAACACGTTGGAGTCAGCCCAACCTTGTCACATCCCAGGTCCACACATGTCAAAATGATATGACTTAGCCCAACAGAACATACTATTAGTGAGGCATGTTTTACAACACACACAGAGGAGGTAGAACACCCATTCACATGATTCAACAGAACACCTAGGCCATTGCACTCAAGTCACACACACTTCGAGGTCACCTTGTGGAAGTACATGCCCCCGGAAGATCCGACCTACAGTGTACACAGTCCATCCTCAACTAGGAAGAAGCACTTGTCATCGAAGCCATGTGCCTAAGCTATCTGGGAGACTGTCAGTCTGATATGCTGACTCAGTTCCTGACCAAGTCTAACATTGACCAGTGTATTCAAAATGAGTCATGCTATTCCCAATTGTCGCACTAATTGAATGACCTACTGCCCCTCAATCTGAGAGATGACTAGGTATTGCTTTACAGAAACATTATTCCAATTTGATATCACACCAAAACAACAAAGCTAATGAACGGCCAGCACATCAAATCATGAATTATCCTGAACACACAGTAATCCATCATGCTTCATTTCCAAACAATGTAAATAGCACTTAGGCAACACTCACTGTAGGTATCGGGGTCGTCAAAATGGGCCACCTCACCAACGGTGTACGGGGCTGGTCCACCTGTAAAGCATGAAAGGAAGATTATACTCAGACTGGGTGAACAGACAAATAATTTCTGTTACAATGACAGTGTGTGAATATTACATGGTAATGATACACTTTCACACATGCTCATCCTGCCTGGCTGACTTTGTATTCTAGATTATCATTGGATGAGTCTCCTGCTCCAGTGACACACCCTACTACACTCATGCAGTGGCCAGGACAGTCATGTGTCGTCCAAGTTAATCCTCCATTAGTAGGCCCCAACAATCATGTGATTAATACATCTCAGCATGTGCATCCCAGAGAGAAACATTCCACAACTGGTTCCATGAGGACTGCATGACCACTCACAATCAAACAGGCTATGTGGACAGGTTCAACACACAGCAACCAGACACACATGTGACATATGTGTGGACAACATGACTAACTTCATGTGACGTGAAGGCAACACACAGGTGTAGCATCATCATGTGTTTGCAATTTTCGGTCTAGCTATGGCGTCTACATATGTAGGTATGTTGTTTCTACATGACGTACTCACTGGCCATTATGACCAGTAGAGTACAAATAGAGCAGTTCACGTGTTGCTTTTCAGACACAAATGCAACAGTACATTCCATGCAGCTACAGCCATCTGGTATGTGTTGCAAAAATGAGGCATCGGCCTGTTAGCATAGGTCTTCATACACATCCTGCAACAAATACACATTTGGACACATATGTATACCTTTGTAGCGCAGCATTTGCATCATTTTGTGACGCAGAGAGGGGGCTACTTAGCAAAATACAAATAGATGTTGCATTTTACTGCTGTTATTGGGTGTACATGTGTAGCAAAAATGGGGATTTATGTGTATGCCCATGGGCCTAGGTTTCCCTAGCATAACACGCAGTCAGCTACTTATTTTGCAGATTGGCTACCAATCATCACATGTTCACGCACACATTCCTATTATTCCCATGTAATTGATTAGTACTCACCAACATAGCCACCAATCCGGAGTCCCAGGTGGTCCAGCAGGTCCTGTTCCCTGCTGATCAGATCTGCCCAGCGGTGTTTGAGTTGATGTATATTCCTCAGACTCCCGTAGACCCAGACCAGGTGATGGCGCACCTTCTCCCAACGGATTTTCCTCGCCTCCGTGTGATACCCCTGTATCACACGGCCCCCAGCCTCCAGCATCAGTGGGAGGAAATGGCTTACGAGCCATATGAAGCCCCCCAATTCGTCCTCACCCATCCTGGACAGGCGAGGCCTACCTGACATGATGAGAGGTGTAAAAAATGTACAAAAGAAAAATGAAAGAAAAAGTGGGAAATGGGGAAAGGTAGAGGTGTGAAAGAAAAAGAAGAAGGAGAAAAATAGCCCAACTAACCCCCCAAACTATGCTACCCACAACAGACTCCCACAGACAATACAAACTATCACAGGTATAGACAAAATAACACTAAACAGACTGAGACAATGTTAGACAACAATAATAGATTGACACAATGACAAAATACAAGGCACACAGGATACTAAAGCAGTAAAACACAGGACAACACCTTTCACACAACCACACAGTCTAGATAACTCTGAGACTGCAAAGTGAAAGTGAAAGTCAACTCCCAGTACAGATTTGGTAAACAGGATATCCTATTACATCACTTCCTGCATAAAATGGCCGCCGTTTTTATTTTCGCGTAATGCATCATATTTTCACGCATACACAGATGTGCGTCATATTTTTTTGACGCATTACAGTGCACATGATGCGGAGTGTAAAAATATGATATGAATATTAATATTTCAAATTGTACATGAGATGACCAACATATTGTGCATGTAGCGTCAATTTCACCACGCAGACATCATGGGCGTCGTTTTTTTTACACGTACAGTGGTGCACATGATGCGGAGTCAAAAAATATGATATGAATATTAATAATTAATACTGTACATGAGATGACCAACATATTGTCCATGTAGCGTCATTTTTACCACACATACATCATGGGCGTCATTTTTTTTACACGTACAGTAGTGCACATGATGCGGAGTGAAAAAAAATGATATGAATATTAATATTTCAAATTGTACATGAGATGACCAATATATTGTGCATGTAGCGTCAATTTCACCACGCATACATCATGGGCGTCGTTTTTTTTACACGTACAGTGGTGCACATGATGCGGAGTCAAAAAATATGATATGAATATTAATAATTAATACTGTACATGAAATGACCAACATATTGTCCATGTAGCGTCATTTTTACCACGCATACATCATGGGCGTCATTTTTTTTACACGTACAGTGGTGCACATGATGCGGAGTGAAAAAATATGATATGAATATTAATAATTAATACTGTACATGAAATGACCAATATATTGTGCATATAGCGTCAATTTCACGACGCATACATCATGGGCGTGGTTTTTTTTACACGTACAGTAGTGCACATGATGCAGAGTCAAAAATATTGTGGATGTAAATAATAATTTGAAGGTGAAATATCAAGACACTTTTGGATACATTTGTATCTGACTCTGCATTGTGTGCACTCATGTACATGAACAAATTATGACGGCCATGCTGTATGCGTAGAATATGGAGCAAATTTATCCAAATGTCTTCATGTGTTTAGCTTTGGAAAGGTGATTTGTCATGGTAAAACGGTGCGATGTGAGACACATTTGTGTTTGTATATGACAAATGTCCGTACTTTTATGTATAGACGGCCTTCACACTGTGATGTTTGGGATACGTTAACTAATGTATTGACCATATTTGACGACATATTTGGTGTAATTGCTGATGGCTATTTTGAAATGAGGTTTTTGATACCATTATGTATTCCGTCTCCAAAATGTCCCCACCTTTATGATGGGGATGCTTTTATCTGTAGTCCTGACAGGGAGTGGGAGAGTCACTTTCAGTTTTTATGGGGCTGACCATGTCCCATTATGATTTTGTGTTTCATATTTGTGTAGGACTTGTGACATGGAGGCCACACATGTGCCTTATGCATGTGTTTAGTTCACAAGTACATGATTCTTGTATGTTTTGGGGGTGGTAGAGGTGGAGTTAGGCCCCCAGCACCCTAGGATTTGACCATCCAGAATAGCTACTGTATCCATGGAGTATTTTTATCATATCCTGGCAAACCTGCAGCAGCGGGCGAATGTAAGGCCATATGGTATGAATGACTGTTGACCATTCATTCATCTCATTAGCCCATTTGACGTTTGCAGTAATGATGATTTGGAGCTAAGTTGCATACCATTTTCATATGACTAAGGGGGTCATTCTGACCGCGGCGGTCGGCGGTCGGCGCCCGCCAAGCGGTTCCCGCCGAAAGACAGCGGCGGTCATTCTGGCTTCCCCACTGGGCTGGCGGGCGACCGCCAAAAGTCCGCCCGCCAGCCCAGCGGGAAACACCCTTCCCACGAGGACGCCGGCTCAGAATGGAGCCGGCGGAGTGGGAAGGTGCAACGGGTGCAGTTGCACCCGTCGCGAATTTCAGTGTCTGCAAAGCAGACACTGAAATTCTTTGTGGGGCCCTCTTACGGGGGCCCCTGCAGTGCCCATGCCATTGGCATGGGTACTGCAGGGGCCCCCAGGGGCCCCGCGGCACACCCTACCGCCATCCTGTTCCTGGCGGGAGACCCGCCAGGAACAGGATGGCGGTAGGGGGTGTCAGAATCCCCATGGCGGCGGAGTGCGCTCCGCCGCCATGGCGGATTCTCAAGGGCAGCGGGAAGTCGGCGGTACACCGCCGACTTCCCGTTTCTGGCCGCGGCTGAACCGCCGCAGTCAGAATGCCCATCGGTGCACCGCCAGCCTGTTGGCGGTGCTACCGCCGACCTCCGCCATGGCGGTAATTACCGCCAGGGTCAGAATGACCCCCTAAGTTTGCAAGACTCTCAGCGTTCACGATGTGATAATGCGAAGATTGTTTTGCTTGTCTGTGTCCCTTTCTGCATAAACTGGTTTAGTGTCATGTTACAATCTTTCTGCTAGGTTCAAACTGGGACACAACTGTGATGGTCTACTTTCAAATATTAGGTTGGTTGTATGACATATGTGTACATGTGTGTGAGAATGTGGATCCAGTATGACCTGTCTGTGTGTATGTTGTCACTGTAACTTCAAGGTCTCCTCCTGAGTTAGTGGCAGCTGATGTTGTTGCAATTGTGTATTGCTCACATCATACACTTGAGAGAAGCCATTGATGACATGTTCACGTACACATGGATGGTCCCACCCTGTCTCTGAACACGTGTGATGTGACTTTCAAATGATCTCCAATTTTGGGCTGGATGAGAGACTGTTTCAGTTGTTTGGATCCGGCATGTGTAATTGTCACATTTGTACTCTTGTTGGGCTCTGTGTATGGTAATGTAACATGTCACATCCTACCCTCTGTGCATACAGTTGTGATGTTTATTTTTGGTGTGATGAATTTTAATGGCATTCTTGATCAATGAGACGACATTCATCTTCAGCTATTTCAAACTAAAGGTGGTCAGAAATGAATAGGCCAAAGCATGATGTGGTGTTTGTGATCTGTGTTTATTTACAAGTGTGGAATACAAGTGATTATAATAACTTAAGTAAAAAAATTGTTCACAAGCTGTTGGCGCCTACGCACTCCTGCTGCGGTGTTAGGTTGTTCCCCCTCCTGTTGCAGGCCAGCATCCTCCTCATCATCATCCTCAGGCATGTCTGGGTCCGGTTCAAGGAGGGGAATGTTCCTTTGTACACAAATATTGTGTAATATGGCACAAGTGAGTATGATTTTGCATACCATCTCTGGGGAGTATAGTAGGCTTCCGCCAGTGATGTCAAGGCAGCGGAACCTTGACTTTAGGATCCCAAAGGTCCTCTCCACAATGCTGCGGGTCCTCTTGTGGGCGTCATTGTATGCCCGCTCAGCAGCAGTATTTGGGTTCCCATATGGTGTCATTATCCAAGGCTGGATGCCATACCCCTGATCAGCTGAAAGAGAAACACAGAATGGTATCAATTAGATGTAGGAGGCACTGTTGTACGTATCTTTGATGGCAGTAGTTGTGTTGTGTTGTCTGTGACTATTTTGTGTACTAATGTGACAACCTATGGTTGTTGGTGGAAACTTTGGCATTGTTTTTTTTCCTTGGCTGAGCAAGTGTTTGTTGTCTAACTGTTTGTCAGCAGGATGTATTGGTTTCTCAAGTACAGTGTGCCCTCCCTTGCATTGTGACTTGTGACACAGGTGTCCGTGTGTCCTCACTGGGGGTGTGATGATAGTTCCATGCAGAGTTGAAACATGAAAGGGTATTAGAAACGTTCATATGAACATAGCCAGGCCATCCCATCCCTTAAAAGTTATGCATTTTATTAGTGTACAGGTTATTGTGAGACTTCCAATTTGCAAGGTGACATTTAGGCAACCACAGTCATGAATGTCTTCACACTAAGCTGTGGAGTAAATTCAAATGTGTGAGAGGTTCAATGGTGACTTGTGACACATGGCTAGTGATGTGAGTACCTCAGTATGTTCCTGTCTAGGTGTTGCTATTGTGGTGTATGGGTTGTTTATCCTAGAGGGTTTCTGTGCAGTGAGTATATAAGTTGATTTTTGTCCTTACCAACAAGTAGTCCATTGCCATACCGTCCATCCTGGAAGTGTTGGTTGATGGTGGAGTGACGGAAGATGAATGCGTCATGTACACTCCCAGGATATTTAGCCACAATGTTGCTGATCAGTCCTTGGTGATCGACTATGGCCTGCACGTTGATGGAATGTGTGTGCTTCCTGTTGCGGTAGAGGTGTTCACTCGCAGCAGGTGGCACAAGGCGTACGTGTGTGCAGTCGATTGCACCAAGGATGTGCGGAAAGCCACTGATGGCGTAGAACCCCTGTTTTGTTTCCTGCTGCTTCTGCACTGTGTTAGGGAAGCAGATGTGGCGGGGTGTCAGTCCAATGATGGCATCCAGTACTTTAGGCAGGAATGCGGAGAAAGATGGTTGTGAGATTCCACCAACCAGGGCACCAGTTGTCTGAAACGAGCCACTTGTCAGCAGGTGAAGTACGGCAAGCAGCTTTGTTTCGGTTGGGATAGTGCGTGGAGTCACTAAAGTGGGGGCCAATTGCTGTTCAATATTTGTCAGCAGCTGCTGAATGGCCTGCCAGTTCAACCGGTACCTCTGGATGATGTCTCGTTCCCTGAGGCCATGCAGGGTTGTTCGTGGGCGGAATATCCTCTCCTGCCTTCTGCGCTGTCTTTGGGGTCCCTGCTGTTGTTGTTGTGGCTGCTGTTGTTGCTGCAGGGCTCTGCGTCTACGTGCACGTTGAAGAAAAAGCACCTCCATGTCTCCCTGTTGCTGCTCTGCTGCTCTGCTGCTCTGTTGTTTGTTCTGTGTGTTCTGATTAAGTACAGGTGTGTTTGCCCCATTTTAACGCCTGCCCTGACCCAGGCGTTAAAATTTCACGCTATTTGTGCTTTGCGCCATTTTTTTGCGCTGCCTGCCACGCGGGAGTGATTTTTGCCCTGGAGCATAAATACCACGCACCGCTATGTGCGTCTGTTTTTAGATGGGAACGCCTTCCTTGCATCTCATTAACGCAAGGAAGGCGTTCACGCAAAAAAATGACGCTATTTGCCCATACTTTGGCGCTAGACGCGTCTAACGCCAAAGTATAAATATGGCGTTAGTTTTGCGCCGAATTTGCGTCGAAAAAAACGACGCTAATTCGGCGCAAACGGAGTATAAATACGGGCCTATATTGTTTGCCTTAACCTTTATCACCTCTACCGTATCTGCTTTCACACTTTGCAGCTGATGGTTGTGACCTTCTTTAATTTAAATTGTCTCCACAAGTAAGTATGTGATTAGATTATCAATCCACAGGGCCTGTGATTTCAGAACCTCACGAGCAGTGTTGTATATACTATAGCATTACATTAGGCAACAATCCCTCTATTCATATTATAACTGAACTGATCTTCACGTCAATTAAAATGTAAAGGATCATGCAGATATGGGTATGAGCACTTATCAGTTCCTTACCCGACCTCATGTCTCTCAGTATTGTAATAAAAGAGTCAACCGTTACAGTATTGGAGGTTCAAAGTTTCACCATCTGTGCTTCAGACAGGATATGAGCAGCGAAGGTGATTATTGTGGATGATTAACAACCAATTTACAGAGGTGTGTGGTGGAAACTGATGATAATAGGATAATGGTAGGTAGATGATGTTATTCATAGGAAAAAAGTACCTAAGGCGCAAAATGAAAAAGGCAGAGAAGGAAAACAATGATTAAAATCTAGAGATTTTAATAACAACTCTTCTATGCATTGCATTTAGAATGGATCACACTGGAAACCTCAAAGAGCTTTCACCATAAAAAAAATATTAATGCAGCGGCAAACGTCTTTCTTTCTTTGGAGTCATAGCTAGGGATTGCCGTTGGTGTTTGTTCCTTTTCCATTGAGGGTCGTGTAATTTATATGCAGCTTTGCATGGTTTTGCCAGACATTTTATTAACGTGGGGAAGGCACTCCTCATGAAATAAGCAGATCTGTATTATATAAACTCAGATCCAAGACTCGGATGTATTGACCTCAAGAGGATAGAAGAGGACTGTCTGCCCCGCTATCCGCAACTAGTAGACAAACAATGCATGACTATAGGGTGCTGGTGAAAATTATGTATACACAGGTAATACCAAACTCTTTACTGTACACGGTATAGGCAAGAGGAATTACTTAATGTGACATGTGTTGAAGTGACATGGGTGAGAATGCAATGTTTGCAAATAAAATCAGACTGTGTTCAGTTTGAAGTTAGTATTTTGTTCTTCGATGTTTGAAATCTGCATTGATTGCTATATATGTAACATTGGAAATGTATATGCATTTTACCACCAATTAAAAATCAATAGAAAGACACAAAAATGTGCATGATGAGATACAGAGCGTGCATTTACTCGATGTTGTTCCTGATTGCATCTACTGTGGGTCACAGATTAAGGATGTGACTCACTGTACATTAATCTGACATCTGCGTATTTAAATACCTCTGCTGCCATCTGCCTCTCAGACTGCTCCTGCTTAGCATTCACTGAAAAATGTTCTCCCCTTTACCATCCATAACTGGCAAATCAGCACTTGGTGTTCTTGACCCAGCTCTGTTGCTGAATACCTCTATAAAGCCATAGGGCCTCATTACGACCCTGGTGGTCACGGTGGCGGTTGGACCGCCGCCAATGCGGCAGTCCAAACGCCATATTATGACCGCGGCGGTAGTGGTGTGGTCAGACCGCCAACACTGCCAAATATTGTTTACACGATGGTCTAGCGGTGCTGTCAATCCGAATCCGCCAGGGCAGCGCTGCAAGCAGCGCTGCCCTGGGGATAAGATCCCCTTCTCCAGCAGCGATTTCATGGGGATGACCCCGCAATGAAAAGGCTGGCAGAGACAGGGTTCCCCGCGTGGCCCCTGCAATGCCCATGCAGTTGGCATGGGCAGTGCAGAGGCCCCCCAGTGGCAAGCCCTGTTGCAATGTTCACTGTCTGCTTTGCAGACAGTGAACATTGGGAAGGGTAGTTGTGCACTCTACCCACTACAGCATTGCCACTGGCTCTATTATGAGCCAGAGACAATGCTGTAGGCTGTTTCCCGCTGGGCCAGCGGGCAGAAACTGTGTTTCCACCCGCTGACACAGTGAGAAACTGATAATGGGCCCGGCGGGGAGCATGCCACACTGGCGGCAACCTACCTGTCGGGACTTTGGCAGATGGGTTTTCCATCCGCCGAAGTCATGATAAGCCCCATAGTGTCCAAAGGGCCCGTCAAAATACAGAACAATATGCATGTTGTGGGTGTAACTTTTTTTTAACTAATAGTGGCACATTGCCTAAATGCATGGATAGTTTAGGACTATAAAAATCTGTTATTAAAATCCCTTCCATAGAAGTACAACCAAGTTAATAGACCAATAAACTAGGGGATAGGGAAGAGTTGTGGTCCAGTGTATATCCTCCCGATAGATACGTCAAAAAATATAATACACTCTATAACAAAAGAGAAGTAAGGGTGGGGAATTTCCAAGCCATCCCTATCAAGGGTCAACATGTTTCGCGTCCCTGTGGTCCATACGGATCCAATGACGCTTCTTCAGGACCTAATGACTATGTGTATCTCCTAATCGTAAAATGTGTGGATTGCTATTACCTGAAATTCTCAGTAAAAAGTATCCAGTCACTTATATTAGTCTGGGAAAGATATTATTCCTAACTGTCACCCATCCCAATTAGGGAGCGCGCTTCATAGGATCACACAGACCAGTGGTCAGGCGCAAAACTAATTTGTTTTTACTGCCACTGCCGGCGGGTAACCTACCTGCGTCCGTGTTTCCCGAAACATGTTGACCCTTGATAGGAATGGCTTGGAAATTCCCCACCCTTACTTCTCTTTTGTTATAGAGTGATTGATCATTATCTCTGTTTCACTCTTGTGACTACTTTTTTAACCTTGGCCTCCATCCCTCATCTGGACTAATAAATTGATTACCCGCTACAGGTTTTGAGAGCCAATTTTAACCCCCTTCCCTTATCTACTTTGTTTCATACTTACACTTGGGGTCGTGGCATCATCACTCAAAAGATCTCCGGCAAAGAGCCTCCCCGTTTGGGGTGGTGCCCGTCAGACATTGCAGTGCCAGTCTGACGAGGAGCAATTCCGATGATGAAGCATGACATCCTTCTGGATGTGTGAGGTTTTTGCTCCTAAATTTTAGGACCCTCTTTTTTGTATCCTTTCTTTCCTTCTAGCTGGAACAGTGTATTATATTTTTTGACGTACAACCAAGTTAGACAACAATTAATCTAAAACTAACTTTGGGTAAAACAATAACTAATTCCTACTATTTGTGTGATTTCCATTCCATTTCAAAGAGTTTAACATCAGTGCTGCCGGCATGACCTCTAACCCCATAGCGGCTGGGCCTTTTCCCCCCGTGTTGAGCCCCTTTTTGGCTATTTGCGGTAGTTTGTGGTTAGGCCCTCATAACTTTTTTTCCACAGAAGCTATCCAAGCCAAATTTGTGTCCTCTTTTTCCAACAACTTGGGGATTCGAAAGGTACCAAGAGTATCTGGGTTCACCTGGAGGAGACTGAGAAATTAGCCAAAATACAGCTAAAATTTGTGTTTTGGGGGAAAAATGGTAAAAAAGTGCTTCAGAAAAAAGCATCTGTTTATTTTACCTGCAAATTGTATCAACAAAGGGTTTGTGGTGCTAAAATCACTATTTTCCCAGCTTCCAGGAACAGGTGAACTTGAATCAGAAAAACAATTTCTTCAATACAGTTCGTACCCCATTTTTTACTATTTTCGTGCTTTCAGCCTCCTTCCAGTTAGTGACAGAAATGGGTGTGAAACTAATGGTTGATCCTGGACAGCTAAACATTTCTAAAATGTAGACAAAAGTCTAAATTCAGCAAGGGGTGACTTGTGTAGATCCTTTAAAGTTTTCCTATAGAAAGTAACAGTTGAAATAAAAAAATATTGAAATTGAGTTGAAAAAACAGCCATTTCTTCTGTAACTTGTTCCCTGCTACAGCAGATTTTTGAAAGCAATACACTGTTATGGCTGCTGGGCCCTTTTGGTTGTGAGGCTATTTAGGGCTTGTAGGATCACCAAGAACCCAAAGTACCCAGAGCCAATAAATGAGCTGCACCTTGCAATGGGTTTTCATTGTATACCGGGTATATAGCAAATCATTTGGTTAAATATAAAGAATGAAAAATAGATATCAAGGAAACCTATGTATTTCCAAAATGTACAAACAATAAGGAGTTTATAAGCAGTGGTTATTTGCACATCTGTGAATTCGGTGGGTCCCCATACTAGCATGTGAATTACAGGGCATTTCTCAAAATTACTTCTTTCTTACACACTGTCTTACATTTGGAAGGCTTCAAATGTAGAGAAAGACAATTGGTAGTAACACTTGTTCTTCTATTCTGTGTTACCCCAAGTCTCCCAATAAAAATGGTATCTCCTTTGTGTGGGTAGGCCTAGTGCCCGCGAGAGGAAACTCCCCAAAACGCAACATGAACACATCACATTTTCCATTGAAAACTGACGTGTTTTTTGTTAAGTGCCTAGCTATGGATTTTGGGCTGTAGCTCAGCCGGCACTTAGGAAAACCTACCAAACCTGTATATTTTTTCAAACTAGACACCTAGTGAAATCCAGGATGGGGTGACTTGGGGGCTCTCACTGGGTTCTGTCACTCATAATCCTTTGCAAACCTCAAAATGTGGCTAAAAACACCTTTTCCTTACATTTCAGTGCTGCGAAGTTCTGGAATTTGAGGGGAGCCACAAACTACCTTCCACTCAGCATTCCCCAAAGTCTCCCGATACAAATGGTACCTCACTTGTGTGGGCAGGCCTACTGGCCACGACAGGAAATGCCCTAAAACACAATGAGGCACATCACATTTTTCCAAAGAAAACTGACATGTTTTTTGCAATGTGCCTAGCTGTGGATTTTGGGCTCTAGCTCAGCTGGCACATTAGGAAACCTAGCAAACCTACATAGTTTTTAAAACTAAACACCTACGGGAATCCAGAATTGGGTGACTTGTGGGGCACTCACCAGGTTCTGTCACCCACAATCCTTTGCAAACCTCAAAATTGGGCTAAAAAACACATTTTCCTCAAATTTCAGCGATGCAAAGTTCTGGAATCTGAAGGGAGCCACAAATTTCCTTCCACTCAGCATTCCCCAAAGTCTCCTGATAAAAATGGTACCTCACTTGTGTGGGTAGACCTAGTGCCTGCAGCAGGAAACGCCCTAAAACGCTATGTGGACGCATCACATTTTTCCAATGAAAACTGATGTGTCTTTTGCAACGTACCCTCCTGTGGATTTTGGGCTCTAACTCAGCTGACACATAGGGAAACCTAGCAAACCTATATGTTTTTAAAAACTAGACACTTAGGGGGATTCAGAATGGGGTGACTTTGGGGCTCTCACCAGGTTCTGTCACCCAGTATCCTTTGCAATTCTCAAAATTTGTCTAAAAAACAGGTTTTCCTCACATTTCAGCGATGCAAAGTTCTAGAATCTGAGGGGAGTCACAAGTTTCCTTCCACCTAGCATTTCCCCAAGTCTCCCTATAAAAATGGTACCACACTTGTGTAGATAGGCCTAGTGCCCAAGACAGGAAACACCCCAAAACGCAACATGGACATGTCACATTTTTTGGATTTTGGGCTGCAGCTCAGCCGGCACTTAGGGAAACCTAGCAAACCTATACATTTTTTTAAACTAAACACCTAGGGGAATCCAGGATGGGGTGACTTGTGGGGCTCTCACCAGGTTCTGTCACCCAGAATCCTTTGCAAACCTCAAACTATGGCTAAAAAACACATTTCCCTTACATTTCGGTGCTGCAAAGTTCTGGAATTTGAGGGGAGCCACAAACTTCCTTCCACCCAGCATTCCCCTAAGTCTCCCAATAAAAATGGTACCTCACTTGTGTGTTTAGGTCTAGTGCCCACAACAGGAAATGCCCCTAACCCTATGTGGACACATCACATTTTTCCAATAAAAATGAACGCGTTTTTTGCAAAGGGCCTACCTGTGGATTTTGGGCTCTACCTCAGCCGGCACATAGGGAAACCTAGCAAACCTATATGTTTTTAAAACCAGACAGTTAGGCAAATTCGGAATGGGGCGACTTGTGGGGCTTTCACCAAGTTCTGTCACCCGGAATCCTTTGCAATTCTCAAAATTTGTGTAAAAACACATTTTCCTTACATTTCAGCAATGCAAAGTTCTGGAATCTGAGGGGAGTCACACGTTTCCTTCCACCAAGCATTTTCCCAAGTCTCCCTATAAAAAGGGTACCTTACTTGTGTGGGTAGGCCTAGTGCCCACAGCAGGAAACACCCCAAAACACTATGTGGAGACATCACATATTTCCAATGAAAATGGACGTGTCTTTTGCAAAGTGCCTTGCCTGTGAATTTTGGGCTCTAGCTATGCTGGCATTTAGGGAAACCTAGCAAACATATATATTTTTTAAAACTAGATGCCTAGGGGAATCCAGAATGTGATGATTTGTGGGGCTCGCACCAGGTTCTGTTACCCAGAATCCTTTGCAAACCTCAAAATTTGTCTAAAAAAACTAATTTTCCTCACATTTCAGAGATGCAAAGTTCTGTAATCTGAGGGGAGCCATAAACTTCCTTCCACTCAGCATTCCCCCAAGTCTCCCAATACAAATGGGGCCTCACTTGTGTGGGTAGGCCTAGTGCCCACAAAAGGAAATGTCCCGAAACATTAAGTGGACACATCACATTCTTCCAATGAAAACAGACGTGTTTTTTCCAAAGTGCCTACCTGTGGATTTTGGGCTCTAGCTCAGCCGGTATATAGAGAAACCTAGCAAACGTATATGTTTTTAAAAACTAGACACAGGTGAATTCAGAATGGGATGACTTGTGGGGTTCTCACCAGGTTCAGTTACTCAGAATCCTTTGCAAACCTCAAAATATGTCTAAAAAACTAATTTTCTGCACATTTTGGTGATGTAAAGTTCTGGAATCTGAGGGGAGCCACAAACATCCACCCAGCATTTTCCCGGGTCCCCCAAATAAATATGTTACCTCACTTGTGTGAGAAGGCCATGTACCCGCGACAGGGAAGGTCCCAAAATGTATTGTGGCGATAATGATAACTAAGGTGAGTATAATAATTAGTCCTGGGATTGGGAACCATTTAGGGAAACCTATTAAACCCAGATATTTCTGAAAAGTAGACATCAAGGGGAGCCCAGGGAGGTATCGCTGGTGAGGATTTCCCAAAGTTTTGCACCCCAGAATGCCCTGCAAAGGTAAACTGTTGAATAAAACCACTATTTTTCTTTGCATTTTTGTGATGTAAACTGCACTTTGTCTGTGCCTGCCCCTGCACATACCTGCTCTCTGGGTTGGGCTAACTCACTGTTGTCCCGCTGCACAGACTGTGCTTGCAAAGGGACAGCATGACTGTCCTCTTCGTCTCCCTCAGAATAACTAGAAGAGGTGTTGTTGGATGGGACTCAGCCCTATTCTGCTCAATTGTACTCTCCCTCAGACACTGTCTCAGTATCTGCTGTCTCAATCTCTGATCCTGCCTCAGAGCTGTCCACCATAACCCGAGTTACGGCTTCATCAACAGTCATCCAATGAGGTGCCATCTCTGCTGCTGGATGAACTGTCCCTCTAAAACACTAGCCTACATAGGTGCTGATAGGGTGACAAAATTGCTAGTGGGTGCATGTGTGTCTGATGTGTGCAACAGTGAATGTCAGTCACCTTACCTCTGTTTCTTCCTCAATCAGCAAGTTCTCTGAAGACACTGAAAAAAGCTAAGAAGACACACTATTACTTCATCTTACCACATAATAATCATCATAGGCTTAAGCGCTGGTGGCGCCCAAAGCGACAAGCTTTTGTGCCACTCCCCCTCCCATGACCTCCTCCTAGGAATCCCTCACTACTACCCAGAAAAATTGCCCTTCATCTCTTCATAGCTCACTCTTGCACATACATTTAATTCGTTTGAAAGCGCAGGTAACGGCTGGCTTTACTAATCCACTCAGCAATTCACATAAAATAAAGATCTGTTCTTTGCAGCAGGCATATACACCAAACCTTCTGCGCTACGTTATGGCATCAAAACTGCCACTAAACAAAAGTCCAGTCTCTTTCTCTAGGAAGAACATAATCACAAAAGTTATTTTTATTGCTACCTAAAAGAATCTCACCTTACAAACGAGGCCTCCCTGAACGTTGGGGAAGCTCTTTCAGGCCCGTTTTCCCAACCGGAGCAGAAGGCGGCCTTACCTGTGCTTCCTGCTCCAGTGTGGAAAACAAACTGTGACATCAGCGCTTAGCGACAAACTGATGTCACAGATGGGCAGGTTGAGGGGCTGGGGGTGCCCCGGAAGCTCTTCTCTTTATCCAGAGGGGTTCACCGGATAATTTTTAAAACTCCTCCCTGGTGTCGGCCAATGGTTGTGGCCCGTTTCAGGGAGAGTGTGCGTGTGTCTGCCAATGGCCGACACACGCACTGATAGGGTTAACTCTCTTATGTGAATTATTCTGTTATTTATGACCCTCTCAGGGTTTGATCTAAATCAGTAATGCCAAAACAATGGGGCCTATTCACAAAACTGCATTTTGTAGTACATTATGTAGTACTACAATAGTACTACTAAGTACTACAAAATACTATTGACAAACCTACCAGTGTAAGTCTCCACCTCTCCTATCTTTTGTATGGATAGATTCTCACACATACACGTTTAATATTTAGAAGAAAATGTAGGAGGGGTCACGGTAGTACCTGGAAAAAGGGGCATACTTACTACTAAATTGGAGGGTTTCAGGGAAGACTGAGGAGGGGTTCTGCTGCAACACACTCGTACAGAACACTTGTAGAAAATAATGGTGGTAGGGACTTAAAATAAAACCCCATAGAAAATAATGTTAAATTTAATTATGCTATTTAAAATAGTTAAAAATGTAAACCATTGTAGTTTAATGATGAAAAAATAGCTAAAAGGAAAATCTTTTAATTTATTTTAATATATTTCAGTAACTTTTTTTAATTAAAATAAATATAACTCATTTTTCTTAAAATATAATTAAATCACTTGATTCTATACAACACTTTTAGTTATTATTGATATATATATATATATATATATTTATTTATATATATATATATTTATATACACATATATATATACATATATATATATTTTATATATATATATATATATATATATATACACATATATATATATATTCTTTCTACTTGCTTCAGAGACCGCGCTACCAGGCGTCCTCACACAGGCAGCAGAGACAGGGGTCGCAGAGCCCCTTATTATAAGCAAACAAGTTTCCACTTCAGGAAGAAAGTCTCTGCCACATTCAGTGTCCGGATCTTAATTCTTTATTAGGCAAACAGAGAAATTCAACGCATTTCGGCAGTCCTCGCTGCCTTGTTCACGAATAATCCCTACTTTTATTTCTATTCTTATATATTCTTTTTACAAACACAAACATAAAAAACAGACTACTTTCCTCCTTGCAACCAAGGCGGCCATCTTAAACTTTCATATTAACCAAATCAAATGAATAGTTGTCAACTATTTTTAAAATGATTCCTTCTATCATTCCTTAGACATAATTATACATCATTAACCTTTACAATCAAATTATAATTTCCATGATACCATGATCCATACTCTTATCTTTATATCACTTTTATACTCTCAAAATAAATAAATACATACATATAAGTCTATTCATGCCACAGAAGTTCATTACTTGTACTTCACCTGTATCTTTAATGATGCAATAGCTCTTCTGCTTTTCTGGTTACTTATTTCTATTGTTTTAAGATACAATAGCTCTTCTGCCTTTTCAATAGCACTTCTATAAAGACAATATGAAGAAAAAAAAATGTGAAAAAAGATTAGTACATATATTTGACATGGTGCCAAAATATAGCCAAAACAGCATTTACTGAAAACAATTCCTATTTCAACAAGTTACTCTATTTCAATATCAAAAATAATTTCCCATTTATTTTCTCAATGGTTTATTTACTATTTATCTAATTCAACAAGTGCTAATTCCTCATCCTTATTAAGTCCCTCAGGTTCCATGGTGTTACAGTCAATAATTAAGTGAGATTCTAATTTTCTCAACTCTAATGTTCTATTACCTCCTCTTACATTTAACCTTATTCTATCTAATACCATGAACTTTAACTCACTCACCTTGTTACCATGACACTCTTTAAAATATCTGGCAACCAGGTAGGATCTATCCTCATTAACAGAGAAAAGCGATTGAGTCATTAAGAAACGAAAAAAGCATTATCATCAAAGAATCCGACAAGGGTGGTAATGTGGTAGTATTGTCTAGAGAGAAATATATTAAAGAGGGTTTGCGACAGTTACATGATAAAAATCATTATTCCATTGCTAGTAGGGATGAGCTGAAAGAGGCAAAGAGAAGAGTGTTTGAAAAATTGGAGGGATGGAAAGATCAGGGATTTATAGAATGGGATGGATATCAGTTCCTTAAAGTTTTAAAAGGTATTATCTGATGAGTCTCTAGACATGCCAAGGACGTCTGGAGCCCCAGTACGACCCCAGCCTAGTTCCAGGTTCTTAACGGACATGAAACTGCTCCGTTTCGGCAGAACCTCTACTTCTATGTATGGAAAACGGCCTCCGTACTATAAAACAAACGGGGCCGATACGCTGACGAAGACGGATAATACCTTTTAAAAGTTTGAGTTACTATCTATTTTCTGGCAGTAAAATGTCTTCAATCCGTCCAGGATATTGGATATTCTGAGAAGTTTCCAGGAGATTAATTACGGGCATTCTGGAGCAGTACATCATTGATTTCTCTGGTAGTTTCTAACAATTCAAGAATTATTATTAAATATAGGACTATTAAATATGTCACTAGGAAAGCTTTATTTTTTAACCACTATTGGACATGCCCTGAGGAAGGTGAGCGACCCTGAGTAGGTCGTGAATTCACCGAAACGTACGTCACCACTGGCCTATACATTAAGGACATTGCATTGGATTCATCTGGATGCCACACAGCACAGTGGGTACTAAATGACGGTCTGATATGGACATTACAGGAATATGAATGAAATCATTATGAAGTTGTAAGATTTTAAAAACATCTTACATGAAAAATGAGACTAGGAGGACCATGAAAATTGGACATTGTAATATTATGGAATAATGTCAATCCTGTATTTTTGAGAAAGATTGTTTATGTTGATAGCATCTATTTGGCTGTGTGTACATATGGGGAGGGTTTTCCCTTGCTGTTATAGATTAATTTGTCCTTTCTGTATCTATTGTAATATATTTTTTTAGTATTGGTGTGAATGCAGTGGAGTGATTGTGTTTATTGTTTCTTATTCATTTTTCCTTGGGAGGGTTATCCACTTGAATTTTCTTTTTAGCTAATTAGTAATAAAGGCATTTTTGGTGATTATCTAAATAAATAATATCCATTAGACTTATTAAAAAGTAAGAAATGTGTAACCTACAATATTAGTGAGGTTGACACTATATGTGTGTTGTTTGTTTTGTGTGAGTTTTAGGGATTCCGTCCTTAGGAACCCTTTTTCAACTTAGTTATTTTGGCTTTTTCTTGCTTAGAGGGATTATTCAAATTTATGATTTGTCCCCTTTATCCCTTTTCTTTAATAGGCATACAATACTAAGCCAATGCCAAGTTCATTCCCAGAGATCCCGCACAAGGTGAGACATATATCTATTTGTCACATTCATAATACAACAACAATAAGAAATGATGCTCCAAAATCCAGTCATGTTGCTGACAGCAGTACAGTAGCCTGAGGAAGGTGACATGGAAATACTCATGTCACACTGGAAGCATATCAAAATTACGCACTTCACCATGTGTAAATTGCCCTAACGGAGTCATGAAGATCATTCTAAAGTTGCTCAGATATGCAACACATTTGGCATGTGTTGGAAGATGGGTCATTAGTTGTGTGGCCTGCACAAATAATGGGTCCGTACCCAACCACCACTGGAAACCAAATACTCCATTGTAGAGCTTCACTCTCAGAGTGTAGCATTGCAGAGCATTCTAAGGCTTACTCAAGGGAGGTGATGTGGGCTAGTAATCACCATTTGCAAACACATAAGAATAACACTAAATAAATGATTGCCCAGTCTGTGCTTTTTCTTTTGATAAAGTAAAAATACATTTATTACACACAAACTACTCAAAACTATGCAACAATTTACAAATACACACAGGTTGCTGGAATTACTTTTGGATTAGATTGTGCAATCATTCTGATCTCCCCCTGAGGGGAAATATAATCCAACAAACCACATGGCAAAACATTTACTTGTATACTAATGCAGTAGTTGAATGTAGCTTGGAGTGATAGCACCTAAATCTTACAATACTGCACGTCTATTTTGGTCACTGGTGGCTGTCAGTCTCAGATAAGCATAAACAAGAACGTGCAGAGATATGTTGGAATTATTTGGTGGTTAGGATTACTCATAGATTACTTTCAGAATTCTTCAGATTACTCTTGATTGACATTGGGTAATACCATCCTGCACCCCAGAGGACACAGTTCTGCAAGCAAACAGCAAAAGCAACAAGCAACAAGCGTATGTTTCGAGGTGCTAGGGTTATAATTCTTTTGTCCCACCCAACCTAGGGTGGGGACACAAACTTTGTGCTGGAGGGAGGCTGTGCTGCTCCTGCAGCTCCCAATGTCCATGGACACTTGGTGGGTGGTGGCCCCATCTTCTTGGGGCCACCGCAAGATCGCGAGGAGCCAAAACACCTCGTGGAGCCTCGCAAGGCATTGTGGGTCGGTTTGCATATGTGATGAGCGGCTCTCCCCTGCCTGTCTACCTCGTTGGAAGGTGTTGGAAAGTGGATTATTGGTAAGGGCAGGTAAGTGCCTACACTTAGCAATAGGCCACTATCCTCCACTTAGGTCCAGTTAGGTCTCGATAAATTAAACCCACCTCAACCCTTGAGACCTTGGCAACAAGCAACAAGGCTTAACTTAGGAGAAAAGTGTGTAAAGCATTTAAATAATCACAAAACAGTTAATAATTAAAACACAATAAAAATCCAATACCAATTTAGAACAATAGATTTTATTTTTAGCTTTAAAATGACACCAAAACGATTAGAAATTGAATAAGGAGAACCGGAGATATATATTTTTAAAGAATTTATGTTTTCTAGCGCATAGAAACAAACAGCACCAATCTGGTCATCTGATTGTACCTCGACTGAGGTAAAGTCAAAGTTTAAGGCCGACCGTGATGGAGCCCTGCTTGGTTACAGCAAGCGGGAGGCCTCAGTCAAAAGTTTACCTTCGGGTTTAGTCGTTTTCTTGAAGATATTCTTGAGTGGGGCGAAGTCTCAAGTCCGATCCGACCTCCCTGGAGCCCTTCTTCAGATATGGGTCGCAGGAGACCGTGGTGAAGATTTCTAATTTCAGACTTAGATGATTTTTCAAGATGAAAATCCTCGACCAGGCCAAACATGAATCTTGATCCGACGTCCCTGGAGCCCTCTTCAGATACGCTGCGCGGGAAGTCCTGGTCAACTTTCAACGTTCGGACGTAGTCACTATTTTGGAGATTTCCTTCAGCGGGACAAACCTGCAAGTCAGGCCAGGTCACGGATGAGGCAAGCCGGCTAGACTCACGGCGTGGGTCGATCCCTCTATTTAGCTTTTTCCAAAAAGTTCACCAATCTTCTCCAAACTTCTGGATCTTCTTCCAGAAGGTCTTTGAAGGTCCTTTAGAAGTCCACAGCTCACCCCGTGGTTCTAGAAGCTCTGAGTTGCTCCTTGAGGGTGCAGACTCAAGCTCCCAGAATGCACCTGGCTCAAACTCCAAAATTCTTCGGGTTTTGATGCAGAGGACTCTGGCTAGCTATTTTTCACCTGTAACAAACAAAGAGTCCCTTCCTGAACCAGTTGAGGCCAGGCAAAGTCCTTCTTGTGCTGAAGCCCAAGTGTGCAGCTGGTGCAGTCCTTCAGAGTGCAGTGTCCAGGTTCAGCTCTACCATATTCATCCTTGTTCCTGGGTGGAAAACAGGGGGTCCTGGTTGTCCAATCAGAGGCAGGATCCTTCCCCCTGTGATGACCACTTCCTGCCTGGGAACTGTGGCAAAAATCAGTCCCAGGGAACCCTAGGGGCACATAGGGCACACCTTAGGGGTGACTTAAATGTAAAAATAAGGTAGTTTAAGTCTTTGATGTACTTTTAATTCCAAAGTCGAATTTGCATACAACTTTAATTTAAAAGCAGCCGGCAAGGCAGGCCTCCCTTTAAAATGACCCTTGGCACCTCAGCAGTGCACATGTGGGTGCACTACCTATGCAGGGGTCCCTAAGCCTACATACCCAACCATACACCAGCAACTTATAGGTAGGCTGACATAGCCAATTATAATTAGCCTAATTTGCATACTCATTTTACACAGAGCACAGGCTCTGGGGCTGGTTAGCAGTTCCCAGGGCACCATCACAGTCAGGAAAACACCAGCAAAAAGTAAAAAATGGGGCAAAAAGATGCACACTATTGACCTGTCCTCCCCGATCCTACCAGTGAGAAGCAAAGGGTGCGGGAATGCGGTACTCCACCAGTCTTTCCAGCTGCTGCAGGGGCCCAAGGATGGGTCCTGGGCCCCCCTTCCTTCATCGGGATCTTCATGGGGAGTGCAACGGCACTCCCTAGCTTTTTCTTCATTGCGGGCCCCAGGGAGGAGTTTGGGGCCCTGGAACAATCTTCGTGGGGGGCGCAACGGCACCTCCGATTTCAACTTTGGCGCAGGGCCCCAGGATTGGGTCTGGGGTCCCACTGGCCAGTCTTCATGAAGTGCAAAGGCACCCCCTTGCTTCATCTTTGGCAGCCGGCCCTTCCACCGCCAAGGCCCATCTTCACAGGGTACACAATGGTGTCCCCCTGGCTTGACTTCCTTTTGGGGCCCTGGGATGGGGTCCGGTCCCCCACAGTCATGTTTCACAGGGAATGCAACGGCACTCTCTGACTTTGCTTCGGGGCGGTGGACCCGCCCTTAGGTTTGCGCTCCCTGATTTTTACTTCGCCCGCATGGGGCCCTGGGATGGGATCGGGGGCCCAGCGTTCCACAAGAGGGGAAGGGCAACGGCACTCCCTCAGCTCCTCTTCTTCTTGGGGGCAGACCCCGGGACCTGGCCCACCCCAGGGGCATTGACCAGAGCAGCAGCAGAGCCACACGTGCATCGCCACTTGCTCGGAAATAGGTTAAAGGTCGCAGACCTTCTCTTTCGGATATCTCAGGCCCCCAATGACAATCTTGGGGGCATATTTATACTCTGTTTGCGCTGAATTACGATAATTCAGCACAAACTCAACTCCAATATTTATATTTTGACGCTAAACACGTCTAGAGTCAAAATATTGGTGTTAACGCCATTTTTCAGATGCATGAAACCTCCTTTAGTCAATGAGATGTAAGGTAGGCGTTCCTGTCCAAAAAATGACTCAAACGTCCTAGTGCCGTATTTATCCACCTTGGCAAAAAAGACGCACGGGTGGGAGGCGGACCCAAAAAATTACGTTAACACCGATTTACGTCAAAATGTAATGCCTGGGTCAGGGCAAGCATTAATATGAGGCAAACACACCACTACTTAAGGAGAACACACAGAAGCAACATTACATCCCACAGGAGAAGGTGGATAAAGATCCAGCTTCCTAGACGATGCAGAGGACAGCAACAACTCCTGCGCTTACCACCACGACAATGCGGCCCACAAAGGCAACGCAGAAGCCAGGAGAGGGTCTTCAGAACCAGGACAACACTCCTTGGCCTCAAGGACCTGGACATTATTAGGACCTACAGACTGAACCGGCAAGCCATACTACAGCTCCTGCACCACATTGAGCCACAAATTACAGCCAGCCTGCAAACCCCACACAACATACCACCTATGACAAAGCTGCTCGCTGTCCTGCACCTGCTGGCAAGTGGTTCCTTCCAAACAACGGATGCATTGGTTGCTGGTGTATCACAGCCGTCCTTCTCTGCATTCCTGCCAAAGTTGTTAGACGCCATCATCTCTCTGATACCCTGCCACATCAGCTTCCCCAACACCCAGCAAAAGCAGCAGGAGAACAAAGAGCGGTTTTATCAAATCCATGGCTTCCTGCATGTGCTTAGTGCAATTGACTGCACCCATGTCTGGCTCGTACCACCTGCAGCAACAGAGCACTTATACCAAAATCGCAAGCACACGCATTCCATTAATGTGCAGGGCATAGTGGACCACCGGGGACTATTCATAAGCATTTTGGCCAAGTATCCAGGGAGTGTCCATGACGCCTACATATCCCAGCACAGGAGGATCAATGAACAATTCCAGGATGGACAATTTGGAAATGGCCTACTTGTAGGTAAGTCAACAAATCTAGCAATATAGACACAACATACCAACCTTGTCGGGCACACAAGACATACACCACTACAGTAACACATGGCCAGGGTAACACACATGTGCAGGTAACAACACATATGCACCATGCTGCAGTACAGCACAATCAGTGCACAGCATTATTACATACACCCACATGTACATAACACACCCACAACTTGACAGGTACACCATGTGAAGGGCAGGTGGAGACATGTACCCTTTTCTAACAGCAGAAGTACACAGACCACTACCAGTGCCCACAGGTTGCCTACTACATACACATCACACACAGTACACCAAAAAAAGAATAGCACAGACATGTCAATGGCATACACCATGCCCATGTCATGTACGTTCCAAATAGGCACAGATGCCTCAGATCATGCAGTGCAAATCTCTGCCAGAACAAATATCAAACACCACACAACCTGTGCCTATATCAACTGCATCTCATCAACACATACCTGACTTACCTGTAGTGTGCAGAGACATCTGCCTGACGCATTGGCTCACACACATAGGAATACAAGATCAATGCCCATCACATAACATGTGCCAGATGTGTGAGAAGTGGTACCACACCTACTGTAGTGCAACCTTACATACAACACTCACTGACTCACAACACCATCATGTCTGTACCAGATACAATAAATGGCCCACCATGGGGCAGAGTCACTGTCAGACAGTGAAGATCATGGATGTCATAGTGGGACCCACTAGGAGAAAACAGGACATCACTGACCTCACATGCACTGTGCCAAGAGACACATTTGCTAAGTAGTTGAGCTCCATCCCATAGCCTGTACTGTGCATGTGTTGACTGTATGAATGCACATTAATGTTTTGGAAGATAGTAGAGACACTGGTAGTTATGTTGATCATCCTGTGACAATGGGATGCACACCCTTGGACACCTCATGGCTGCCACAAACATTAGCTTACACTCTGGAACACCAAGGGACCTATGTATTAGCCCACAGTTCCATTGTCATGGCCTGCACTGTAAGTACAACTTGGCAGATGACCATTTATAATGACTTGAAGGCACATTGTAAATTGGCCACCCTCCCAAGCTGTATGTAGTGTGGAAGGGGTGTGCAAAGTTTGTCGCTGCAGGTCTGTCACCACAAGATGCATAGCATGATGATGCTGACTCACATGTAGCTGTCACCTAAAGCCTGAGGACATGCCAACAACAAACACCACCCCAGGGGCGCTGTATGCAGGTTGCAATAAGGAAGTAGACTGTGCTATGAACACAGATGATTGTGGCACCAATGCATGCTGCATACAGCTGCACACACAGAAAGAGCCAATTGGCCATCAAAACGGCACATGTATAGGGTGGTGTACTTTCCTGCCCAGATACATCCACCTCCACAAGGCAGCTAGCCAAGTACCCTGGTGCAGAGTAGGTAGTGTTGGTGCACGGCTGCAGATGAGCAACTGGCGCAGGGGACAACAAAGGGTTGCCAAGTAACATGTCACACCTGGGGCATTCTTGCATAGTCAAAATGTTGCAGGAGAGTGCAGCCAATTTTGGAGACTTGTTGTGCATTCCCACTTACCAATTTTAAAGGCCCTCAGTGTCACACATCATCTGCAATGACACTTGTCACAAAGGATGGGATGTCCAGACTCTGTAGTGCTACCATGTTGCCACCACGTCTAACCCCATTGTGTTGTGAGGATGTGTCATGTCCCCTCTAGTGATAGCACACTGATACAAAGGTGCACTACACAACGCATGGTACATACATAATGACCATCAGTGTGGAATCCAAATCATATGTCCCAGGTCCTTGAGCCAAACACAAGATTGTGATGTCCAACAACCTAGTGCTGTGGAAACATTGCACAAGGATAGGAACTCACACCATACCACAAATGCATATGAGCCACAACCAGCTCTAAATATCAACTGCCATGCTACATGACATACCTGTTGCAAGCCCTAACAACAACTTACTCCTTTAATCTTTTACAGCGGATAAGGGTTATGGTATACAGCCATGGATAATGATCCCATGTCCCAACCCAAGCACAGCAGCAGAGCATGCATATAATGAGGGACATCGGAGGACACAGACTATTGCGGAGAGGACATTTGGCATCCTGAAGTACAGATTCAGGTGCCTGGGCATCACAGGAGGCAGCTTCCTATATGCCCCACACATTGTCTACAAGATAATCCTGACATGTGCCATCCTGCACAACATATGTGTGCGGATGAACGTCCCCTTATATGAGCAGGTTGATGACCTGCTTGAGGAGGAGGAGGAGGATGGAGGAAAAGAAAATGAGGGGGAACATCACAACACAGCTGCTGGGATATGCCGCAGACTGCACATCGTTGAAAACTTCTTCACTTAATAATCATGCACTGTGTACATTTTGTCAATAAACAGCTTACTTATTCACAAAATCTGGCTTTGGTCTCTTCAATCTACACAACATATACCACAGGATTGTGAGTCTAACCTCAGGGAGCATGTCACAAACACTAATCTGATGAGTCTAGTAGCAACATCACATGTGATGCATAAGATTGAACTGCTACCATCACTCATTTCACAAATAGCCTCATCACTTGAATGTGACAACTGAAGGACACAGTCAATGAACCACAACATATTATTAAATCCATGTTGACAACTTGTACAATAGCTCATCACACACAACTACATGTCCAAATAGGAGGTGAACAAGAGGCCCACACATGAGGCAGTGGATGTCAAATCATGGTGAGATGTTTGAACAGACCACTGACACAACTCAGTGTGAGAGTTGCAATGGCTGCATGGAGCATGTGTGACAAGGGGGGACATCATTGATGACAATGGTCATCATGATTAGCCTAGTTATGACAAGCAATGGGAGAAATGGTGCCTGCGCAGTACATCGATTGAAATCAGTCCTGCCACTATCATGAGGCCCAATCCTGTCACTGGGTACACCTGACCTTACACTTTGGACAGACCCATCTGTGGAATGCACATCAGAGTGGATGAGAACATATGCAGCTAGGGCTGCAGGTCCACCACACAAAAAATATTTTTACAATGCTAAATGTAATGACTTTGAACTGACTATTGTGTTCAATACATGATATGGTTGGAATGTGGGCAGAGTGTGTCAATCACAGTATGTACCAAATATGTACACATGTCTGACATATGTGTAGTCCATACACAAGTCACCATATACTCAAGATCAACATATGGAGACAGTTGTACGGTAACATTTGTTAGATAGCATTCATCAGCCATCATCAACATTGCCCAAGCTGTGTGTCGTCTGAAATGTGGTGCTCTGTAAGACATCTACACACAGCACATAAGTGAACATAATTCACAATCACATATATTACTCTTGCATAGTACTAACTGCCATACATATGTAGATACATTGTTGTCACACATACAAACATATGCATGACGTGAATACATTTGAATGCTGTTGATTCTGTAACACCCACATTGGTATAACAGACCAATCACACCCAAATCACATTGTTGCATGGACTACCACATGTGGCCATACACAAAGTGCCACACTTCAGCCCAGCCCATTCAATTTGCATGTTGATACAGGACGCATCAATTGACAATGAACAAGAACAGAGTAAAAAAAATAAACAATGACGCGAATGCGTCGAAAAGACCCGCAAATGCAAAGTATATAACCGTTGGGCCATTAGCGTGATTTCCACCTTCGCACTCATCTCAATGCTGATCTACTGTTAAATCGACACATAAAAGTAATGCGACAATAGAAAAGACGCATGTAAGTCATGCGTCAGAAATACTCACACAAATATCAGATGTGTCAAATAAATACACGCATTACAGAAAACGTGACACACAAGGACAGGAAGTGATTTAATAGGAAATCCTGTTTACAGGCATGGTACAGTGGGTGTACTTTCACTTTCTCTTTACAGTCTGTGCCTCTTTTGACTGTGTGGTTGTGTCTTGGAGTTAGTAGTGTGCTATTGCTCTGTTTTACATCTTGTGGTGTTCCTCCTGTTGTGTTTTCTGTTGTATTTGACTACACTTTGTCCCAGTGTTAGTGAATTTGTGTGGTATTTGTATGTTTCCTTGTACCTGTACTGTGGGGTGTCTGTCCGGGTTAGTTGTCAAGTTGGGTTAGTTGGGATTGTTATTTTTGGGCATTGAGTTTCCTTTACTTATTTTTTTTTTACTATCATTATTTTTTGTCAACCTGTACCTCAGTGTTATGTCTGGTAGGGGAGGCAGACTAGGATGGGGAGGAGGAGCTGGGAAGCTTTGTGTGGCTGGTAGCCCACTACCTCCTAATAATGTTGGAGTTGGGGGGCTGTGTGATACAGGGCTACCGAACGGAGGCGAGGCAGCTGCGTTGGGGCAAGGTGCTCCACCTGAAGAGGGTGTACTGCAGCAGCCGCAACGAGCACCAGCCGAAGCATCGCTAGGCAGATCTGGTGGCCAGGGAGAAGGATTTGCTAGACCATCTTGGTGTGCTGATCGGTGGCCCTGTTGGTGAGTCTCCCATTGGCAAACTTACTGTTCACCTCACTTGAATGACAGTAGCAGATGTGTTGGTGTGCTGCATGCAATGCTTGTTGACAGGTTGCATGCAACCAGAATGAGGTGTCACTGCTCCAGTGTAGACATGGGATTCACATATCCTACCATTTTACCTATGTGAGACAGATGTTATGTGAGTCATGCACAATCATTACTAAGTCACACATTTTAGGGGCCATGGCAACATCTGTGGGCCAGCATTGTGTAATGTTTGGTAGGCCAAGACACCGCCAGCATACCATATGTAACTGGATTGTGATAGCAAAGTAGGGCAATCCATGTATGCCGCTACATTGTCATAATTTCACAAACATCATCCCTGCCATTATGTTTGCAAAGGGGGAATACCTGCCTTAGGGGGCACTAGCAATGGGGCATCAGATATCTGTGACACATCAGTCATGGATTACTCAATGCATGAAAATTGCAGTCTAAAAATTGAGCCACTTGTCCTTCACTAAGTGCCTCTGTGTGCCTTGCAGGACAAGCCAGAATACTGAGTCAGTTGTCTTTCAGAGCACCAGAGTAGTGTCATGTATCTATCACTCAACTCCCCCTCATTCCATGGAATTCCATCTTCTACAGATTGCCCACATATGGTTGTTGCAGGGTGTAGCACTACTTGAGTCTCAAGCCCAGTGTAAGAGTGCAGATGTGTGGCTCTCACTCACCTGAGTGTCAGTCTCATCGTGAGTTTGCAGTGTGTATCTGTTGCACTGTCCTCAACCTGGAGAATTAGCTCACTCCTCTGAAATAGTACACACTGTAATATGTTGTTCACTAGAAGTGACAGTGATATGATACTAACCATTGTTTTCCATCCATATCTTTCAGGTGGACCTGCCCCCTACACCATAGGCAAAGTGGCAAGATTTGAGGACCCAGATGTATCCAGTAAGTGCAATTATGTTGGTCCTGTGTAGTGATTAGGGCTTTTGTGTGAGTGAGTCATTTGTGTTCACCCAATGCTAGAAGTGATGAGCTGTCAAATGATCAGACATCAAAGTAGGCTGGATGGTGACACTGTGTCACATTTAAGGGTTCCCCATGCACGTGCAGAGAGTCGAGTCATATCTTGTGAGGCTTGTGGCGATCAATGGGCAGCATTGCGTAAACAAGGTGATGACAAGCCACATGTAGGCCCATATGTGAGTTAGATGTGCACTGTTGTGAAAATATTGACACTAGGACACACTTTTATTCTCACAACACAGTGATGCACCATTTTGTAGACAAATTGGTGCATCCCTGTATTGTAATGTACATGTAGGACTGGGTGGGCAATTGTCCCACTGCATGGTGCCACATATATTGTACTCCACTTACATGACACTTATATGGAATGTCATAGGCGTGCATGTAGGTCAAGTCCAAACGTGTGCTGGCATGGATATGGGTGTGTGAGAAATGGTATTGGCTGATCAGGTATTTATGGGTGTCTACACCTGGACACATCAATGTTAATATGATAGACCTAGGAATACCAGCTTCCTAGTTGTCAGCCCTCCTAACATATGGTCCACTCCCTGACTCCATGTATGAGTGGGCATGCCTTGGTGGATGACCTGGACAGTTGAGATGATGAATTGCATGGCCATCCCCCCTGAGGCACAGGGGGTGAGAACAACAAATTTGTAGGTAGATGTGACGCTCACAGTGTAGGTGACAGTCATTTTGATCAGGCTTGCATGTGTACCTATCAACACTGACCTCTTATGTTTACCAACTGCATCCCATACTCCCAATAACAGATTCAAGTTACTTGTTATGTATGGTTGACATTTGACACAGATAATGAGGAATAGTGCCCCTGATCTATGTGAAGTTGACGCTGCATTTGCATTGTTACACATGGCACAAAATCAACGCACACCTAATTTGGTTTGTTTTCTAATCTTGTTGTGGGTGGCTATGGTCTCAAGGAAATGATGCTAAGGCAGTGGTGTTGTTTCGTCCATCAGGGCCATTGTATTATCCGGCATGTGAGTTGGAGAGTAAGTGCAATTCGGTGTAGAGTGTAAGCTAATAATCTGTAAATACTCCACACAATGCTGACACTGATGGTTGCCTGTCTCATTTTAACAGCTGCCAACATGAACAACGAGGAACTGCGTGCATTTCAGAAGAGGGTAGTCTGCTACAACTGAGCTGTCACATTGGCAGCTACGACACATCTACATGTCTGTGCATCTGCCATCCAGTGTACCCACCGCTCAAGGTGACTATGTTGACCATGTATAGGACAGGTAGGTGTGGTAAGTCAGCTGTCATTATATGGGTTTTGTGTCAGAATGTTGGGCACTGTGGGACATCTGACAACAGCCTACATTTTATTCCTATCCTGCTAAACTGACCAGTGGCAATTACAGATGAGGTTGAGTTCCTTTGTTTCACACCAATGTGTTCTAATGGTACTCCCAGGTGATGATATTGCCCAAGAACTGTTTCACAGCCTTTTCTGCCATATGTAGTGGGTGTAACATACATGTGTTCAACATGTTTTACATAATCAGTGAATTGCTTGTAGGGGATGAGACCAGCATCGGTGTTCATCATGTAGGTACCATGTGCATAGATATGTGCCCGAACATTCATGCACTCTTGTACTGACACGCTATGATTTAGGACATGTTACAAACATCACAATTCCTAAGAGTAGTAGATGTGTCACAACACAGAAAGACATGCTGATTGTGTAGGTGGTGTTTAATAACAAGTGCTATAGTGCAATATTTATAATCTCCAGGTCTGTGACCCCATTTGTGGAATCCATCCAGTTGTGACACAGCATAAGTCCTGGGTTGAGGGACATGTCATGGGACATGCTTGGATAAAGTGTCTTTCAGTGCAGAGGAACATAAATTGCAAATTAAAAAGTTAGTGTCTATTGCAGACCATAGAAGAAAGGTCAAATATGTGTTGTGAAGAGTGCATATCTGCAACAGTGCTAACACTGGCATGATGTCAAGCACAAAAGGAAAACACTACCCATGTGGCATGGGCTGGTGCTACCATGAACTCCTACAGGTAAAGACGATCTGTTCCAAATCTTCATCCTCCAATGTGTATGGTGCCTCCTCTACCCTTGATGGTGGTAGTGGGGAGGTAGAGTGGGTCACACACACTTCAGTGGTTGGAAATGTGGACTCCCAATTCCCAGCAGCTGCCATCTGTGGCACTACATATGGCTTCACTGCAGCAAGGAGGAACTGCTGCTTTTTAAGTATAGCAGCAACATCCCTGTGGTAGGCAGCCATGTCTGCCCTGTGAGAGACCATTTCCTGGTGCATGGAGTCCTTCTTGTCCTCAAGCACGCTGCTGCCAGTTTAGAAGGGCAGTTGTTGTGGCCTCTCCCTCATGGCAGCAGCTATGCCCCTCAGACACTCCTGGACTCCACACACTGGGGAGAGTGTGTGTCGTTTGGTTGCAGTCTGTTCTGTAGCCGTAACCATGCACGTCCACATCCCCTCAAGACTGGCTGCCATGGTTTTCATCCCCACCGCACCTCCTTGGCCAGCTCCCACTGGACTCCTACCACTGTCCTCTCAAAGCTGGTTCCTGGGTCCTCGGAGTCCTCTGCTGTGTCGGTGCTGGCAGGTCATACTGTTGGGGTGCTAAGTGAGGCCTGTAGGATGTCTGCTACATCAATACTCCTCCTTGCAACTGGAGGTGGAGTCTGGAGGTTTACAAGGACTTCTTGGTGAGTCTCTTGGTTGATAGTTGCCAGCAGGTCATCCAGGTCATCATGGTACTCCAGGACAGGCAGATCCGCAGGAGAGCCATCATCCTCTGCAATGAGATTGTGTAATCAGTCTATCTGTGTTGTGGCTGACTTGATATTTGAGGCTCATTGTCATCTTAGTTCCATATTTATGTAAAAGTGGTGCAGCGCAGTGCTGTGCAAAAATTGACAGCACCGTGCTGAGTCACTTTGGAAACACAAGGATGCACCGCAAGTAAGTGAATACGGCGCAGCCCGGTGTTGTCTCCCGCCCTGCAAAATTCAGCTGCCAACGCAGGCATGTATGTATGTGTTGAGGGGTGTGATTGTTTATGTGAAGGTGTCCCTTCCTGCACATTAACAATCACTAATGGCACTTTGGCACTTCTGTGTGAGCTGTAGAATGCAGCACACACAGAAGAGCCAAAGTGTCATTTACAAATGATTGTTTATGTGCAGGAAGGGACACCTTCACACACATAAACAATCATTTCTGGCATTTTGCTCTTCCAATGCGTGCTGTGGAAAGCGGTATAATGCATTCCTCCTCATTGCACCATGCTAATGCCACCCCTGGGGGTGGCGTAAGATTTTAGCACTGCCTCAGGTTGACAAAATTTCATTTATCTGAGGCTGCATCAAAATGCAAAGGGTGTTGCTGTGGCACGCACACAGCAACACCCATTGCACGCATTTTTCCATGCACAGTGATGGTGGGAAAGAGGTCGTATTTACAAGGTTATGTTAAGCTACAAAAAGTCAATAAGGGGCAGTGCTTAGCACCACAGGAGCATACTGAAAGTGACACTTCTGTGGCGCATGGGACCTATGATGCGCCCCTTGGTTCCAAAAGATTGTTCCTGTACATCATAGCTACAGCCCTATGCCCCACCTGCATGTCACACGAAGGGAAGCCCAGTTGGCACAATTGGCTGCATCATATCTTCTAAGTGTGTTGACTATCCTTTTTGTGGCTTGACACCATCTTTTCATGTTCTACCCTCCCTTTGCATCCATTTGCATAGTGAGACCTTGCAATGGGTGTCTCTGTACTCATGTCACAGCACCACAGATGGCAATTTTCACTTGTCACAGTCTTACATGTTTAGCATACACCCATGCTGTGCTGAGACCTTGCACCACCACAGGGATGCCATTGCCAAGATACTGTGCGCTTGTTGTTGATGGCTCTTCATGTTATTGTGTGTGCTTGTGTGCTACATTGCTTGGCACTCATGGACCTGGCAGAGTTCAGTTTCATCTTCTGTCTGTGTAGGTGTGTTTGCCTTACTAAACACCAATGTCCTCCCCTTCAATGCAGCCCTCCTTGCACTATGATACATGAGTGCAGCATGGTGACAGTACAGCTCATTTGACACAAGCACAGGATTGAACCCAGGGATGGGCAGTATAGGTATGAATTTTCTGCTGTGTGCATCATTCTGTATGTGACAGTGCCTGATGGTGAATGAGTCTATTGACATGGCCATTTAACAGGAGTTGTACTTAGGTCAGGGCCTGAAGCAAGTTAGAGGTGATTCTGCAGGTAGTCATACTGGTCCCTCATTTCAAGTGCATCAGTCCATTTGGCACCTGACTGCCATTGTGTATTTGACCGCCCCCAACAGCACAGGTGGTAGTGGCAACTGTTGTCAATGTGGAATGCCCCATGGGCCAATGGCCTGGACATGGCAGGTTTCCAGCAGCTTACAGACTGGCTATGGCATCTGTCCTGTGACACCAGACCAGTGTTACATTCAACAATACCCTCCAGGTCTGTTTCCCCATTTCCACCAGCCTTTGCCTGGCGGTGTAACCCCCATGAAATGGTTGTTGGTGATGTGGTGCGGTGTGGCCCTGGATGCCCCTGCACAGCCTGCACAGCCCATGCACTTGGCATGGGCTGTGCAGGGTCCCATGCCCTGGCCCTTTGCCCTTTCCACTGCCTGATTTGCAGGCCTGAGTGCAGTGTGTCCTGTTACACCCTATGCAGCCCAAAACTGGCACTGACTCTATTTGATCCATCAACAATGTTTACTAAGTGCCCCCCAGAGCTACCATGAGCAGACAGATTTCCAGCTGCCATCTCAACGTGTGACGCATACTTCCAAGCGCAAAGGGTACACTGCACTGGCAGTCTTACCAACACAGGACTTGCCCATGCACCATCCCCCGTCCTTTGATGTGGAATTATCCGCAATTATGTTCACAGTCGTACCCCATGTATTGTATGTGTGTGTTTATTTCCCCATTCCCATGTGTCTGACATGGTTGTGTCAGAGTAGTTGTGGGCTCAGCCTGTGACTGTTGTGACCTACTGCTTGCTATCTGTGGTACATATTTTCTGTAGTGGCACATTTCTGTTCAGCATCAAGATGTGTGGTTCAACACTACTTCAGTTTAGTTGATCTGGGTAGTGGCATGTTACCAATTATACAGGTATTATAACACAAGAAGAGACTATTAGGAGGATAAATCTCTTGTGGCATGTTTAGGCTAAGAGTACGATGCCGGTTAGGCGATCTCCTTCATGGACATGGGAAATGAAAGTGGCAGTTAAGTGCATGAGGGAGTTCCCTTTACGGACTAGGTGGTCTCACACACATTATAGTGTCATGCTTCATCATATGACCACCTAGCCCCACCAAGGTAAGGTGAGACTACCTGGAGGTCTTGACCTCATTGTTAAATGAACTCTGAGGGAGTGCTGAAATTTTATCTTCCTGGATAAGTCAAGTGATCCAGCTGAAAAGTGAAATAGATGTTAAAATTACCTCACAAATCACCTATTAGATATAATGCTTTAATGGAGGTGTTTGTTGTAAGATTAAAAGAACAATAGGGACAAATTTGAATATAATGATTGAAAATGTCTTACAAAAAATTGGGACCAACATGTTTCTGCTGAGGTAAGGCCCTATGGAGAAGAGGCGGTTAGCCTCAAGTCTGGGAGCATGCAGAGGGGAGTTGCCTCTTATAGTCACACTTACTCCAAAGGCGGCATCTCAACGATACACCTAAGTGTACCAGCTGCCTTCTCCATAGGGCCTTACCTCAACAGTTTAACCAGGTAGGCCCCTTCTGCATTATAAAGTATCTGCACACTGTCTAGCATACCTATCTAGCCCCTTATACATTAGGGATCCTTGACCCTGAAGAATGCCCCAGACCGTTCCGGCTCTTAGAGAGGGCAGAAACATGTTGGTCCCAACTGCCACTTTCGTTTCCCATGTCCATGAAGGAGATCGCCTAACCGGCGTCCTACTCTTAGCTTATACAGGCCACAAGAGACCTGCCCTTGATATCCCAGCACACTAGTTGTACCAGTGATACAGGTCCAGCCTGCTATTCCCCCAGTGCCTGTTCAGTTCAGTGTTTCATGCACCAAGGGGACAACCTGACTGCATGAAGTAGGGATGGCTGCCTCATGTCGATGTGTTGTCTATGTGCGGTGTGGTGGTGCTACCGGCACATGCCTGGGTACTGTTGGGACAGTTTCAATGACTTGTGTGCTCTGAGATGCAGCGCACATGCATTTGGGCAACGAGGCAAGGCAGTTGCAAGGTGTTACTGCAAGGGATACCACTATGACGGTACCCCAGGAATGGTGTTGACTGACTACCTGGTCTCTGAGGTCTTGGTTGTGTTGGTGGTGTTGATATGACTACATGCAAGGGATTTTGTGATGTCACAACCAGTGGCACAGTGATTATACATGCCATCCATCCCATGTGCTGCATATGTACATGTAGGTATTTAGGCCTGGTGTTCAAAATATGTCCAGGTTGTGTATGTGTCATGGTGCATGGCACTACCAAGGTGTAGGTAGATGTGTAGCTTATGTCTGCGTGGTGCAACTTGCTTAATGTGCATTGTGTCCTTCTGTGCTCCTTTGACATGCATTGTGTGAGTCCTATGTACCTCCCCCTTCTTGCACTTAACATTTTAGCATACATTTCTCCCATGCAACTTATCCTGCATTTGTGCTGTTTCCTTGTAGTCTGTGATGTCCTGTCCTTGTATTCCTGTGACGATTTTCTCCGGGATGACAGCTGCAACCATCTCCTCCATCTCGTCCAAGTCCTCTGCTGGTGCTGGACTCTCACCTTCAGTTTGCAATGCTGCCTTCCTGTTCCATGCCATTTTTTCCTTTGTCCTTCGCTTGCAGTCATGCCAGCGTTTCTTGCACTCAGTTACAGTTCTCCTGACCTCTGCCACACTGTTGATCTTGTCCACAATCTGCTGCCAGATTGCCTCTCTCCTTCCAATTGGCAATTTAGAGGTGACGAAGAGTTGATATTGATGTTGATGCTCCGTCACCTCTTTCACCAGTATTTCATGCTCCTCTGCGCTAAAACAACACTTCGTCCTTTTCTTCTTCCTCCCCTGGGTCTTGTTTGTGTCCTCCTGGCTGGTCCCTGGGTGAATGGGGTCTCCCTGGGGTATTTCCTGGCTTCCTGGCTCCATTTTGGCTTTCCTTTGCACCTTTCTCTCCATCAACGTCTGTTTTTGATGCTATTGCAGGCAAAAATGGTGCATTTTCATTTTGTGATGTGTTTACTTGTCGTAAACCGGATTAGAGTAATTTTTCCTCTGTTAACATCATTTTGCCTCACGACAAGGCACAATGGTTAACGTTGGAAAAAATTACTCTAACCAATTTTTTGTGCCACCCAGTGTCATAATATAAATATGACGCCCGGGTGGCTGTAAAAAAATTGCGTTACTCAGCACTAACCTTTTTGATGCAAAACTGCGTTAGCGCAGTTTTGCCTCAAAAAGTATAAGGGCCATATTTATACTTTTCGACGCACAACTGCGCCAACACAGTTGTGCGTCAAAAAATCTAACGCCGGCTAACGCCATTCTGAAGCGCCATGCGGGCGCCGTATTTATTCAATGACGTTAGCCGCCGGCACTGCCTGGTGTGCGTCAAAAAAAATGACGTACACCAGGCAGCGCCGGCGTAGGGGAATATGGAGCTTGGGCGCCAAAAAATGGGGCAAGTCAGGCTGAGGCAAAATTATCGCCTCAACCCGATTTGCGCCATTTTTTTCGACTCCCAACCCCCATTGAAATGACTCCTGTCTTAGCAAAGACAGGAGTCATGCCCCCTTGCCCAATGGCCATGGCCAGGGGACTTATGTCCCCTGGGCATGGTCATTGGGCATAGTGGCATGTAGGGGGGCACAAATCAGGCCCCCCTATACCACAAAAAAAAAAAAATAATACTTACCTGAACTTACCTTATGTTCCCTGGGATGGGTCACTCCATCCTTAGGCGTCCTCCTGGGGTGGGCAAGGGTGACAGGGGGGGGTCCCTGGGGGCATGGGAGGGCACCTCTGGGATCCTTCCGAGCCAACAGGTCCCTTAACGCCTGCCCTGACCAGGCGCTAAAAAACGACGCTAAAGCGGCTGGACGTCATTTTTTTTGACCCGCCCACTCCCGGGCGTGATTTTCGCCCGGGAGTGTAAATACGGCGCACTTGCCTCGGAGTCAATTTTTTAGACGGGAACGCCTACCTTGCATATCATTAATGCAAAGTAGGTGTCCACGCTAAAAAGTGACGCAAACTCCATGGACTTTGGCGCTAGACGCGTCTAATGCCGGAGTATAAATATGGAGTTAGTTTTGCGTCGAATTTGCGTTAAAAAAAACGACGCAAATCCGGCGCAAACAGAGTATAAATATGCCCCTAAATATCGTTATGCTCCTGGTGGCGAGCCCTTGCCACCAGGAGTACTTTTGTTAGACCTCCTGGCCTAGAAGACCCCCAAACAGTAGGGAGCCAGTCTCACTGAATCCCTGCACCAGCCTTTCATCTGGGTGCCTTCCTTGACTTCTGGGCAGCACGCTCTCCTTGCGCCAGCCCAGTCATTCCCCCAACTGGTCCTCGGGGGTGGGTCAGGGGGCCAGCTTACCTGGCCCTGGCATGCGCCCCGCTGAGTCTGAAGTCATTCAGGGGCAGAGTCCCTGCCCCAGTGGGCATTCAGGGGGTTCTTCTTTCCAGTTGTCCATGATGCCCGTCTTCAGTCCCAGTGTCCTGCAGTGAAGCACAGCCAAGAGAGAGAGGTCTCCCCTGTGCAAGACCTTTAAAGTGGGGTTGAAAGTGTCCAGCTGACCTGCACCTCTGGCCAATCCAGATGTGCCACATCACTTCCTTGCCCCTGTTCCCTCCTTCCTGCACAGTCTTCTGGGATAGCTCAAAATGGCAGTGTCCAGGAGTTAATACCATATGTGCTCAGAAAGTCTCAGCCCCTCCTCCCTGACATTCCTTCCAGGGCATTTTCGCCCTTCTCACGACACAAGATTATAGATGGCTAATTGAGGCAAAACCCTGCTCAAGCAGCTGGGCAGAGCAGTAATTGGCCCTAATCCTGAACTGAGTCAGAGAACGCTGACATTCCTGGGTGACCCATAAGTTGTGCAACTATGCCTTTGGAGCATACTGCATTATTCTTTTTATATATGTTATAGTGTACATTGGTGTGACTCTGGTCTCTGGGGACTCTAGGGGACCTGAGTTGTGCCCTAGGCCATCTTTTCCCATTGACATTTAATGGAAGTTCCCCACAATGAAAAGACAGTAAGCAACTCTGACGTTGAAATTTAATGTAGTGTCTCTCCAGTGAAAAGACAGTATCCCTTACATGTGTACAACCATCTCATGAGGCATACTCCAGGTCACTACCACCTCTGCATAGTTACTTCTGCACCAGGCTACCTAAGCGCAGATCTTGGGCTGTGCATGCCAGGAATCCTCCCTGCACAGCTCTCACACAGGTGCACACTCGTGTGCACCCGTGATCATGTGTAACCAGCTCGGGAATCTCCTACTCCTGCTGTGACACAGCAGCCTTTCCTTAGCAGGACAGCAATGGTGGTAAACATGTGCAGTCCATCTTATTATGAGTTTATTGTAGGTGAGTCCCCAACAATGAGGCTCCCCCACAGTAAAAAAAACAGTTGTTCCAAAAGCTAAACAATCAGGGTGAACCGTCCTCTCACAGCTTGGAAATGTACACTGTAGACAAAATGTGCAAATTGTCAGTGAGATGTTTTTGCAAAATCCACAAAACTATGAACCAGCTAGCCCCTGGGAAATCACCTCTAATGTATGGCACCCCTTACAATGACATACTCTGATTGCAATAGTCCTTTGTATTTTGGAGATTCCCACTGATTCTCTAGTACTTGTAGAAGGCCCTCAACACCCCCAACATATTGCCCATTGGGAAGCTACATCACTGTCACCATTTTACCATTTTGTTCCTGCAAACCCAGATGTTCATGGATAAATGGTTGTACTCAACCACATGTGATTCCCACATAACAGTAAGTCACTCCATGATACATGCCAACAATCAGGTATCAAACCTTCCCCATTTCAAATGTGCAGAGCACTTTACTACATGATGCCACATCAATGGCATGAGCATGCATACTGTGGGTAAAAGCTGTAGTCCTACCTGTCATGTCTCTCATTGCTACTGCATTTGTGCATGACAAATGACATGCTATGATGGGTGAGGAAACGTGTGAGCCAATAATCAATGGTGACACACTCCTGTCTGTGACACCACATGGAATGTAGCCCCGTTAGATATGCCCAACTCCAGACACAGGTTGGCATGCACATATATGTGAGGGAATGCAAAAGTTGTCCAAAGAACACAGGTAGACCATGCATGAAACATCAGTGTACACATTTTGTCAAAAGAGAAAGGGACACATGCCAACATGTAGGCACAAGGAATGATGGCAGCAGTGATAGCACAGAAATCATGTCAATGGACATTCCCCAGTTGTCAAGGGAAAGTACTGATCTTTGGCTGCACCCAAATAACAATGTATGCTCTGGCACATGTATTATGGCCACCTTCACATGACAAACACTAGTGAACTACCAGCACACATCACACATTGAAGACAAGTGGCCTCTGGGGGGCAAATGCCAATTTACTCACTTGACCAGACACATGGCTGAAAACAGTGAACCATCACTTCTTCTTTGGGCTGTAACACTGAGAAGTAGTGGTCTGTTGTATAGCTTTTAGACCCACTATAGCAACAAACATTACTTGATTGATCAATGTACACATTAATGTGTTGTCCCTGGAGAGCAATGTTTTGGTGGAGTGTACTCAGTTGAGTCCTAGGTCCCTGGGCTAATAGGCAAGGCACATCAGTTTGCACCAAATTCTATAACTACACAAACAGTTACTCACCTTGTGTGTCACACATTCCCCATCCCCAATCGTCAGGGAATATGTCAAAACTTAATACATCAACTTGGCTATGTGACAGGCAGGAATCTGCCGTGCACTCACCCCCTTGTGGCTGCTGTGCTCCCCTCAAATGCCCATCAAGCTCTGGGTAAGCCACCCCCAGAATGTGGGCCATGAGGGGGGTCATGCTCTGACATGTGCCCCAGCCATGCTAGAAGGATAGCCCAGCGGGACTTCCGTGATCTTCTGGGCTCAGCATCTCAGGTCCTCCAACTCTTCTGACAGTCAGCGCTCCACCAGGGTCCGCACCTTTCAGGTGATGGCTCTCCAAATACCCTTCTTCTGATGTGCATTGACCTGTATGGATGCAAGAGTCAAATCAAAAGATTACAAACACAATTTTTTTGCACAAATGGTTGTGTCGCATACACATGAGAAACACCAAGCTCAAAATTGGCAATTTGTCAACACATCACAAGTGTAAAGCACACATGCCGATAAGTACAGGGACATGACAACACACTTTTAGAGTCATCCGCAGACTAACCCAATGCCCTGCTCATGGCCTACAATGACTAACCAAGCCTACTGGGATCACATAGGCCAGGATCCAGCAACATGTACTGTGATGTGAGCCACAATGAAACCAATGTCACTTCTGAAGTGTAAACTCCTTACACCTGACTGGACACACACATTTACACTCTGCAAAATTGATTCAATGCATACAGTCCCTACAGGCAGCTACCATAGTACAGACTTCATCCTTACACCTAAGTGACAATGAAAGGGCGGGCATGGTGGGTTTCCTGTGTATGTGTGGACATATGGCCTATCAAATGCAGACTCATGCCACTTCAGGGTAGGTATCTGTGGTATGTACTTATACCACAGAACACACCCCTTCAAAGATATGTTTCAAACCTACAGAGACGGCATCCAACATACAAAGGGATATTTGGTTCAATTTCTGCTATGTAACCAAGCTACTGAGTCACATCTCCTGACCTCCCAGGAATCTACACACTGGCTGCACTCTGGAGTTGTCATTTGTGCAATACACCTGTACAGGACAAATCTGAGCTATGTGAAGGTGATAACATGGCTGTGGGAGTAAGGGAGCTGACATGAGTCTAAGACACAGATTGACAATTTTGCAAAATGCACATTTGGACTAGTTGAGAGATTTAACTCAGTACCTATTCCTAATCTACTCAATGGACTGAGGCATGCAGGCCACGTTTTGCCACTAGAGCCTCATATTGCCCACATGACAGGATCTGCAGGTCTACAGAGAGTGGGCACAATGCCACAGTGGAATAGCCATAGTGACTCTTCCATAGCCTGGAGTGTGTCCCATACTGGGAGATACATTTGACAGGCCCTGGTGTCTGCCGGCTGAACATACAGAACCTACATGTTAGAAATGGGGATTCTGGTTGGATAGGGTATGCACCTAAGCCAGGCAGAACCCACCACTCTGGTCAGGGTAAGTGAGTTACACATCTAATTAACCCCAGCTCACCCCTTTTTAGCTTTGGCCACAGCAGTCAGGCTTATCACATAATGTGTAAAGCATTTGCACTGCACATACAACCCAGTGACACAATAAATACACCACCAAAGAGACTCCACAACAAGTTAGATAAAAATAGTGTATTGCACATAAGCATAGACCATAACGATATGAATAGTAATACTGTACCAAACAGGCATCTGTCAGACCGTCATCATAATCATCATGAATGCAAAATAAGGAGAAGCCTTTCCATATTGCATATATCTCAACACATTACCCTCCCTGTGCACCCGAGGCAGATCCTGAAACATATTTGTTATCCTCAACAAGGTAACCAATACAGGTAATCTGACATCAGGTCCTGAAACATGGAGGAAAAGGCACCCAGTGGTAAACTGTAGATCATCCATGAGCAACGCCATCTACACCAGGTCCTTAGCACATCTGACTCCTTTTAGAAAACGTATGGTGCAAAAGTCCAGTCGGGCTAAGTGAGGAGCTCCTGCGCTACTACGTTTCTACAATCAGGCCTGTGGCACTAAAGGGGCTTGGCAGTGATGGAGCTTCCATCCATGGATTCTCTCCTGCCCTGCAAGCCATGTTAGTAATGCAACCATACATGTGCAACCAGGGAGGGAAAGAAAGCCCACACACCTTCTACGCTGGCTGAGAGACCTCTCCTAGTCTCCCCGCATAGGAAACAATGGTCTCTCTCACTATGGAAATTACGGTATCTATAAAAACCTCCTAGCTCTGGTGTAGGAGGAGTGGCTGCCAGCGAGTGAGCGGGGCAGTCCATAACACTCCAGTGTGGCCCTCCTGGCAGCGGTCTTCTCCGGCCACTCACCTAGAAGCCGGGCACCTCCCTTGTAGTGCATCTGGAGCCCTGCAAGGCTCAGGGACATGAAGTTCCGCACCCCTGCCAGGCCTGACCTCTTCCTTGGCACCGATCTCTGGCAGCTGGGACGCGTCAGAGAGCTGCGGTGCTCCTCCTTCCACTTCTGCTGGGTCGCAACTGTGAACACACCAATACTAGGTACCTGCTTGTCCCCCGGGGGCACCACTGAGTGCATGCCTTATCTGCACGTCAGGGATTGTTGGCAGTCACCGCTGCACTTCGTCTTCCATCTTGGCTATCCTTTTCCAGTGTGGAAAAACAAAGCAGCACTTCTAGCTGCTCGGATCACAGACCTCCACACATGCTGTTCAAGATTCAGGGAAGCATAAGCCTGCCTTCTCTGGTACCTCCCCAGCGCTGAACATGTACTTTCTCCTGTGCTCGCAAATAGGCAAAACAGAGGGGAAATGGGGCATACCACCCAGCCCCTAGAGACACTGGGGGGGCACCAGATGTATGAAAGGCAGCAGAAGGCCAGCACCTAAGGCACCCAGGCGAAGTAGTAGTACACTCTGCAGACCAACAAGTACAGGCTGCAGTCCAGGGCTACAAGTCCAGCAGTCCAGATGGTGGTTTCTTCCTGACAGCACCACAGCCCTCAGGTGCAGCATCTGGTTCCAGGTCCAGGTAGTGTTCTTCCCATCCGGGGGCTACAGCCCCTCTACTTATACTCAGAAATGTGTTTGTTCAGGGGGTAACTTCAAAAGAGCGCTATCAAGTGAAGCCAACACTCTTTCTACCCAGCGCTGTCTTTAGACATCAGTAGGGGTAATCAGTCCATTGGGCAGGACATAGCCTATTCACATGTAAGGTGTGAACGACTCTCCCTCTCCCCAGCCCAGGAAGACTATTGGTATGCAGATGCCTCGTCTGTCACACCCATCCTCTCCTGTGTTATGGCTGTCTGGAAAGAATGCACCAAGTGGAGCTGTCACTCTGCCCCAGACGTGGATTGGAGTCAGGCTGCAAATCACTAGCGTTAAAAGCAGAGAAAAAAGTGTAATTTCTACAAAGGTAATAAAAAATCCACCTACACCAATAAGTAGGATTTCTCACTACCATTCCAAACACACCTATCATTCTCACGCTCTTCCTCATAGCACAGAAGATACAAATTAGACATATGTAGAGGCATTTCCAAAGCAATACTATGTGAGGAGCATCACTCACAGTAGTGAGAAACTAAATAGGCTATTTGTCACTACTAAGACATAGAACACATAAAGACATATGTCCCACCTTTTTCATACACAGCACCTTGACCATAGGGCTATCTAGGACCTATTTTAGGGTGACTTAGGTGTAGTAAAAAGGGAGTATAGGCCTTGGCAAGTGGTTTGACTTGCCAAGTCAGTATGGCAGTAAACTGTGCATGCAGGCCCTGCGGTGGCACATGCACTTTAGAGCTGATTAGCAGTGGTAAAGTGCCCAGAGTCCTTAAGCCAACAACAACAGGGTCAGAAAAATAAGAGAAAGGCAAAATGTTTGGGGATAATAATGCAGAAAGGGCCATTTCCACCTGTGACACTCACATTTCCATCACTTCCATGCATGACAGTGCATCATGTGGACATCAGCAATGTGGTCTGTGTGGCATCCTGAAGGGCACAGTGAGTCATGACATGCCTTCTAGACAACAGTTTGGCAATGCCATATGTATGGTTAGAAATGTGTGGCACAATACACATGCCTTATAAGATCCTGATATATCTAAGCCAAGATGGATACACAGCTCATGCTGTCATGCATATACATGTTGTCTAACATTTACAACCATCAAAAACATCGAAATGCCATTGTATGGCAGTAAAGTCTCATTGCCTAATCATTTGCACCCAACACAAGGAGGATCTAGGGCCCCCAAAAACATCACACAACACACCATGAATGAACACAACATATAGTACTGGTCTCCAATACCTGCACAATATATATCCCATTGATGCCACACAAACTGCAATAACAGGCAAACAATAAGTCTAACTGGCACCCAGGGGCACATTGTAGCCTGTGAGGAGGGAAATGATTGTTTAGAATGGAGTCAATTGTGCCTATGAGATACTTCCCTGCTCCTCCAGTGGTCCATTGGGATGACCATACAGGGGAAGAACCTCGCTCACAATCTTCTCCAACTCCTCTGAAGAGCAGGCAGAGGCCCTTGCACCTGCTGGACGTTGCATGATTGCTCCCAGAGGTGGCACACTCCAGCTGAAGTAGTGGAGGTGTTGCTGGCAGCAGTGTCAGAGGTCAAGTGACTGCTTTGGCACAACGCTGCGCACAAGTACGCGGTCATCAACATCGACGAACACATCCATTGGTTTGCAACCGCCACAGGCAAAAGTGTTAGCCTATAGTTGTGTCTGCCGCAATTGGTACAGCTCACCACGAGGATGACTTCTGCCACTGGACATGGGCAGTTCCAGATGTCCACAGGAGTAGGTTAGGCATCCGACCATATTGGCCGTCTGAAATACTGTATATGACCCTGTTAAATGTAACACAGCAACTATATGTGTTTAGAATCTTTAGAAACATACACAACCATCAGTGTAGTGTGTTGCATGGCACAGATGGCATGTGACAGCGGTGCACGGTCCACCACAGCTTTCACATTTCTAGGGGCAAATAAGTAGCAGATAGTTGGATGTTGCCTGAATCCACGTTGTGGACACAGGTGTTGACAACCATGGGGGGCAAATTTGACCCTTGTGTAGTTGTTAGTTGTGATGTGACTGGGTGTTATGTATTTCTATTCAGAAATGTTTTGTTACATAATATTGTTGGTATGCATCAGTTATGTTGCTGTGGACCCAGTGACTAATGTTCCAAATAATGTATTTTCACTAATAAGTACCCTGTGGGAGGGAGGACGTGACAACCTCCTGTTTTCCGTCTATTGCCAGACCTTCAGGCCATGGAGGAATGCCACGTCATCCAGTTCTACCATCTGAATAGACAAACAATAATGGATTGATGGCATCAGTTGGAGCCAGATCTGATGCGACCTAACAGTAAATCATACTGCATGCCACCCATTCTTCAAGTCATGTCAGTATTGCACTTCCTGGCCACAGGGTCCTTCCAACATACAGTGGTCCTATCTGGTGGTATGCCTCAAACTATGTTCAGTCTGGTCTTCAGAGATTTCCTCTCAGCAATGTTGAAACACATTGACAGCTATATCAGGTTCCCTCAACAAGAGGAGTTGGCCAATGTGAAGGCTGACTTCTATGCTTTTCCCCTCCTCCTACTTGTGGTGGGAGCCATTGATGGCAACCATGTTATGTTAGCTTGGTGCAACAGCAGGCACTGAACAAGTCTGTCACAAGACAAAATACTCCCATTTCATCAATGTGCAAGATGGCTGTTTAGCGGATCTCTACATCTCAAACATATGTGCCCATTTTCCTGGCTCAGCCCATGATTCCTTTATAATGTGGAACAGCACGATAACCCTGCTGATGTCACAACTGCAAGCAAAGAGGGCCTGGCTGGTTGGTAAGTCACATCTGTCTTGTTTGTGTGTGAGCGATGTCAGGTGCCAGAATCATGAAGGGAGTTTTTGCATATATGTCCTGTTGGACTTTTGCTTTTGCAGGGTCATCCCCAGACTTTTTTGCCTCCTGCCTCCTATAGTTTTCTGACATGTTGCTGTTGGCTTTTCAACTCTGAGCACTTTACCACTGCTAACCAGTGCTAAAGTGCATATGCTCTCCTGTTTAAATTGTATGTAAGTGGTTTTTCCATGATTGGCATATTTGATTTACTAGTAAGTCCCTAGTAAGGTGCACTAGAGGTGCCAGGGCCTGTAAATCAAATGCTACTAGTGGGCCTGCAGCACTGGTTGTGCCACCCACATAAGTAGCTCTGTAATCATGTCTCAGACCTGCCACTGCAGTGTCTGTATGTGTATTTTTACACTGTAAATTCGACTTGGCAAGTGTACCCACTTGCCAGGCCTAAACCTTCCCTTTCCTTACATGTAAGGCACCCCTAAGGTAGGCCCTAGGTAGTCCCAAGGGCAGGGTGCAGTGTATGGATAAGGTAGGACATATAGTAATGTGGTTTATATGTCCTGACAGTGAAATACTGCCAATTTCGTTTTCACTGTTGCAAGGTCTGTCTCTCTCTCATAGGATAATATGGGGGCTACCTTTAAATATGATTAAAGTGTAGATTCCCCTAGAGAGTAGATGGACATGTGGAGTTTGGGATCCCTGAACTCACAATTTAAAAATACATCTTTTAGTAAAGTTGATTTTAAGATTGTGAGTTTGGAAATGCCACTTTTAGAAAGTGAGCATTTTCTTGCTTAAACCATTCTGTGACTCTGCCTTGTTTGTGGATTCCCTGTCTGGGTCAGTTTGACAGTTGGGTTGTTTTTCACCTCACACCAGACAGTGACACAAAGGGAGCTGGGGTGTGATCTGCATTTCCTGATTAGCCATCTCTGCTAGGAGGGAGGGGTGGAGTGGTCACTCTCATCTGAAAGGACTGTGCCTGCCTCTGACAATGCTGTCTCCAGCCCCCTGGTGTGTGTCTGAGGCCTTGCCTGGGCAAGGCAGGATTTCACAAGAAGGTGTGAGTCCCCTTTGAAGAAAGGTGACTTCAAAGACTAAAATGGGTATAAGAAGGGCACCCAAACTTACAAACTTTAGAAACACTTCTGGAATCAAGGGGAACCTCTGCCTGGAGAAGAGCTGATCGCTGAGGAACAAGTGCTGCCCTGCCTGTGACTGTGCTTTGTGGAGCTTTCCTGCAGTGCTGCTTCTGCCAGAGTAAGAGGGCAAAGACTGGACTTTGTGTGCCTTCCATCTTGAAGAAGAAATCTCCAAGGGCTTGATGTAGAGCTTGCCTCCTGTTGTTGAAGTCTCAGGGATAGCAAAGACTTCTTCCTGCCAGCACCTGGAGTCTCTGGAGAGACCCCTACTCTGCTCTGTGGTGCCCTTCCAGTTCCTGGGACCCTGAAAGGAGAGGCTGGCAGCCTAAGGACAAAAATACACGCACCGAGCGCCGTGCGGAGAAAAGATCGACGCGAATCCGATCGCGGCTGAGAAAACGACGCGACTCCGGCTCCGCAGCTGAGAAACGACGCCGCAGGAAACGCGACCGGAGAATCGACGCCCGGAGCAGGAGAAACGACGCGCAGCATCGCTGACGAAGGCTGAGAGATCGCAACCTGCGCCGCGGGACTTTCGGACCGTCGCGTGGCTGGCTGTTTCGACGCGCATCGCCGTGCCGAGTTGTTTTCGACGCATATAACCGTGCAGGGTTATTTTCGACGCGCACAGCCCGTGCGGGGTTATTTTTGACGCAAACCAGGTACATTTACACGCTAGCAGCGCTAGTGTGTTGTTACAACTACCTAAAGACTCTTTTTATTTTAAACCTTTTAAAAATCATAACTTGACTTGTGTATGTTGGATTTTTGTCGTTTTGGTCTTGTTTTGTCTAGATAAATATTTCCTATTTTTCTAAACTGGTGTTGTGTCATTTTGTAGTGTTTTCATTAAGTTACTGTGTGTGTTGGTACAAATACTTTACGCCCAGCACTCTGAGGTTAAGCCTACTGCTCTGCCAAGCTACCAAGGGGGTAAGCAGGGGTTAGCTGAGGGTGATTCTCTTTTATCCTAACTAGAGTGAGGGTCCTTGCTTGAACAGGGGGTAACCTGACTGTCAACCAAAGACCCCATTTCTAACATGTCCCATTCCTTAACAAGAGATTCAGCGTATCCAAACCATCATTGATTATTGACATCGCTTAGGAATCCAGCCACGCAAAGGGAAGTCCACTTCAATGAGGCCCATGGAAGAACACAGCAGGCAGAGTAGCAGACTTTTGGGCTCCTGAAGGCTACATTTTGCAGTCTGGAGAGGACTGGGGGAGCCCTTCTCTGCTCACTCTGGAAAGTGTGTCAGATCACTGTGGTCTGCATGCTCCACAACATGGCCCTGCAGAGGAATATCCTATGCACCCCAGAGGAGGGGGAGCCTCCAGTGCCACCGGGTGAGAATCCTAAAATACCAACTGAAGATGACAGTGGTGAAGAGGAAGGAGTTGACTTACAAGAAGATCTCATCCACAGCTACTTCCCATGAGTGTAAGTATATCATGTGATGTCATTACAGTGACTGTACAATGAACTGAAGTTGCGAGAATGTGTGGAGTTTACTGTTTTTGAAACACTTAGGGAGCTGATACTCTGATCAAATCAGCTAAAGGCTGATTGATGAGATAGCTTTTGACACATCCCCACTTGATGATGTTGCTTTGTTTGTGTCAGATTTATTGCAATGTACTTTATTTTCTAGATGCTTGCTCTGCGACTTGTGTCATATGTATGGTTTCAAGCCTATACTCCTTGTTCTGTACTTTGTACAGGTACCTTCACCATGACAGCTTCATGTGGGCATTTCAGAGTTGTGACATTGGCAGTTACGTGATGCTGTTCTGACATACAAAGTGGACATAGGTTGATCCATGTAATGTAGGTCACATAGTTTCGGTGTAGGAGACCTGTGCCAAGACAGCTTGCACAGTGTTTGGATGGAAGTTCTGAACTGCCATTTGGAATTGTTTTGTGTCCTGTAGTGGGCCTGATGCATCATGTGTGACATCATGTGGTCATAGAATATGTAGTCCTAGGTCACAACCAATTCAGTTCCCATTCACATTGGCTAAACCCTCTTTTTGTATGACCTGTATATAGCTGTCAATGTGTTTCATCATTGTAGGCCACAGTTCCTGTGCCAAAAATCTGGCAATTGTTTGTGTCATGCCACCAGATGTATGAGCATTGGATAATGATGACCCTGTGGTTAGAAACTGTTATACTGCCATCTATCTTAATCGTGGATTATGTGATTTTGGATTATTTTGGTGTGGTATTTGATAAGGCTCAAGCTGGTGACATCAACCATTTCAGTCTTTGCCTATTCTACAGCACAATATCTGGCAAATCCCTTCCTTCCATGGTCTGTAGGTCTGTACCTGTAAATATGTTCATTAACTCAGTATTTTGCAATCATTTGTTCAGACATTTTGACAGCCTATGTGCTCAACACGGTAATCAAATTTTAATTTTGAACAGACACTTGTATGTATATGTCTGTTTGGGATTGTGGTAATCCTGAGCTGGACACTGTGTACATGTAACATGTCCCATCTAGAACTGGTACCTTGGATCATCATCGTATGGTTCACATGGTCTGACATATCTACATGGCTAAATATGAAATCAAAATCAGCCCACAATGAGTCAGTGATGGGTGATTTTATTGTGAAGCTACGACTAACAGGAGATATATGTGACATGCATCAACTAAAAAATAAGACACATGAAGAGATCAGTCATGGTTAAAGAAATCTTTGTAGTAGACGCCACACCATTGGAAGTCCAAAGTCCAGAGTACTTCTCCCATTGAAAATGGAAGGTGATTCAGGATCAGTCCACAGAATGAATGTGTAACACACAAAGGAGGACCTTAAGGAAGAGGCTTATTGCTGGCAGTGGTGGGTGTTTTGCCATCCCCACCTTCTAGATTCTTTGCTGACATCCCCGTTTGCGGGGGGAATCAGCTGCTACAGAGGCGGGGTATCTGTAACTGGTTGTTCCACTGACAGGGCTTCCCTTCCTGTGGCTGGTGCTGATGTTGATGGGCCTGCTGTTCATGAGCCAAAGGAAGGGAAAGATTGGTTTGGAAAAGCCCTCCTCAGGGTTGTGTGTATGTCCTTCTGTAGATGCTTGATTTCCCAGAGTTTGGTCAAAATCCGGCCCATCACACCTTGGAACACCTGATTGACCCCCAAGACCTGGCTGATGGTGTCCTGGCTCACAGCAGGCCCAGTGACACAGTGGCCTCAATCCGCTGGCCCACAGCATACCTCCCACGCACTCTACCACCAGGAACCTGTGCCCTTGGCACAGGGGTCCCTCTCCAACTGGGTCCTGCAACCTTAGTTTTTGAAGTGTTTAGCTGTAACTCAGAATCCAGGACTGGGGCCCACATGATTGTGGAAACTGTGCTAGGTACACAGGTTGGGAGGGGATAGTTTCCTGTGATGTTGAAGCAACAGAGCTGGGAGGTGATGTTGTGGGTACAGTGAGATTCACTGTTGCCGTCTGACCAGGCTGTTCAGATGGGCCAGAACCTTCCTCCACATCCACAATTCCAGGAGTGTTGCCTTCACGGAGGACTTCATCCAAATGGATAGTGGTAGTCTATTCTGTGGCCTCTGTGTGCCCATCGGCAGATCCATCTGTTGATGAGAAACACACATTGTTACTTGTTGAAATGTAACATCTACCCCCAAACATTTTCTGTTGCAGTAAGAAGAGACCTTGGACAAAGTTAAGTTGTAGGTAATCCAATTGTGCCAAGTTACCAAGGTATTAAGTGATTTGACACGGCATGTGTGAAGCATGCCAAACCTATTTGACTCAAGAAGCTCATGAGATGTGCTGATCAGTTGCACTTTGGAAGATGGCCTGAAAATTACATCTTATCACCAGTGAAGCCAACACAGTGGAGAGGCAACATATGGCTTTAACCATGTGGAGGCCTAGTTGAGTGAGATGCAAGCAAACCCAGGACTTTGTTGTATACGTGACTGGAGTTATCATGCGCACAGCGCAGTAGCAATATGTCTGCTGCCAACACCAATCTGGTGAGGCTGCTTGAGGCCTTAGGGATACTTGTTGTGCACACTGGGTAAGCTGGAATTCCTGTCCTCAATAGTTTCATTTTTGGTTAAGAAGTCAAGATGTAGCTTGGTAGCCAGACATGTGTCTGAGTTGAGCATGAGCTATAGCTTAGTCACTCCCAGGTGAGTAAACAATAGAGAGTTGGCAATCAAGGGTATTTGGACAAGTGGCCACTGGGATACTGGGATGATGTTTGGAGTTACAACAACAGGGCTTCCTGGGAGTTGCAGTGAGGTCACTCTCTCTACTATATATATATATTGAATCCTCCCAGGCGAGTTCACTTCAATTGAGGGCTCACAAACAGGTAAATTTGGACTAGTGCACAATGTGATGCTGTTTGGAGTTAGAGAAACAGGGCCTCCTGGGAGTTGCAATCAGGTCACTCCCTCTACTTGACAACACTTAACAAATGGTATAGTCTTAGGTGAGTGAGGCACATTAGAGAGATTGCATACAGGAGTATTGAGCCAAGTGACCACTGGGCTGGTGTTTGGAGTTAAAACAACAGGGCGTCCTGGAAGTTGCAATCAGATCACTTCCTCTACTACACAAACTATACAAATGTTATCCTACCAGGTGAGTACACCTCATGTGGGAGTTCACTAACAGTTGTATTGGGCCTAGTGGACACTGGGCTAGTGTTTGGAGTTACAACAACACAGCCTATTGGGTTTTGCAGTCAGTTCACTCCCTATACTTCACAACACTAAACAAATGGTATAGTCCCAGGTGAGTACACTTCAGTTGAGGCTTCACAAACAGGTATATTCGGGCTTGTATACAACGTGCTGGTATTTGGTGTTCCAACTACAGAGCCTATTGGGCTTTGCAGTCAGGTCACTGCCTCTACTTCACAAAACTTGACAAATGGTATAGTCCCAGGTGAGTGAGGAGCATTAGAGAGATTGAAAACAGGGGTATTGGGCCAAGTGACCACTGGGCTGGTGTATGGAGTTACAACAACAAGGCTACCTGGGAGTTACAGTCAGGTCACTCTCTCTACTACACACACTACACATATGGTATCCTCCCAGGTGAGTACACGCCAATTGAGAGTTCACACACAGGTATATTTCGGCTAGTACACAATGTGTTAGTGTTTGGAGTTGGAGAAACAGGGCCTCCTGGGACTTACAGCCAGGTCACTCCCTCTACTTGACAACACTTGACAAATTGTATAGACCCAGGTGAGTGAGAAGCATTATTGAGATTGCAAACAGGTGTATTGGGCCAAGTGGCCAGTGGGCTGGTGTTTGGAGTTACAAAAACACAGCCTCCTGGGATGTGCAGTATGATCACTTCCTCTACTACACATGCTATACAAATCATACTCTCCCAGGTGAGTACACCGCATGTGGGAGTTCACTTACAGTTGTATTAGGCCAAGTACACAGTGAGCTGGTGTCTGGAGTTACATCAACAGGGCCTGCCCTAGTTCCTCTAAGGCTGTTTCACCCCCCTTCTCCCCCCCATCCCAAACGAGCAACATATTGCTCCTCAACTGTCGTTCTTTACCAGCGCACTCCCTTCACATATATACCCTCATAGAAGATCTTTCCCCTGACGCCTTGTTTCTTACCGAAACCTGGTTGGGCAATGACTCAGCAGTAGATATCTGCAATTCTCTACCCTCCACCTACTCTATGGCGCATGTAGATCGACTCCATGGAAGAGGTGGTGGTATAGCCATTATCTACAAAAATACCTTTCGGTGTACCACCTTCCCTTCTGATATCCCGGAGTGTGAAAGCTTAATTTTCTCTCTCTATCTCTCCCCCACTTTTACCTTTTCCGGTATGCTTCTCTACCGACCCCCAGGACCTTGCACTCGTTTTTTAGATTCCTTGCCGGAAGTCGCAGCTAGTCTTATCTGTAAATCCCCTAACTTTACTATTCTTGGGGATTTTAACATCCACCTTGATAATGAAAACTGTCCGCACGCCAGGTCTCTACTTGCGTCCCTCTCTGCGCTTGATTTAACTCAACACGTAATAGGACCTACCCAAACCAAAGGCCATACGCTGGACCTCCTATTCAGTAATCTCCCTGTTCTTACCACCCTGCCGTCCCAGCCCCTAACCTGGACGGATCATTGCCTTTTATCTTTCTCTTTCCCTTATAAGGTTACTCCAGATGTGCCGTCTACCTCCTTAACCTTTGGTCGCATTTGGTCAAAATTGGCTCTTGGGGAATGGCGCGCTGCTCTCCAGACCTCCTTTGGGGTCAGCAGCCCCTCCACCTCCGCAGATTTATTTAATGAGTGGATCTCCTCCTCTTTGGATAGTATTCTGCCCATCAAATTAAGATCTAACAAGCCCCCCCATAAGGCTAAACCTTGGTTCTCACCTTGTCTGTTAGAATTAAGAAAAAAGTGCAAAAGGTTAGAAAGATCTTGGAGAAAGAATTACAGTCCCACCGAAAGAGAAATATATAGGCAATCTGTCAGACTCTACCACCAAAACATTAAAGCCGCCCAGTCCTCTTACTACGGAATAAGAATAGAAAACTCCTCCTGTTCACAAAAGGACATTTTTCAGATTTTTAAGGAATTAACCATAACCCCTATGCCCTCTCCTCCCACAGAGCCCTCCACTGAATACGGTAATCTTCTGGCATCTCACTTCAATGACAAAGTCATCAAGATATACTCTGGGTTCCCTTCTTGTCCTCCCCCAGGTACAGTAGAGTACCAAACAATGGATCCCTCCCTCTCCGGAGGCACATTAACCGCTTTTGTACCTCTCACTGACACCGCTACTACCAACCTTCTTCTTCAAATTAAATCGGGCTCCCCCCTAGACCCCGCCCCTCCTTCCATCCTCTCGCGAGTTTCAGATATTATTGTACCTCCCCTTACAAAAATACTGAATCATTCCCTATCCTTAGGTTTCCTCCCCCCTCTTTTTAAGCATGCCATCATTAAGCCTCTTTAAAAAAAAACGAAATTGAACCCATCTCTGTTAGAGAATTATAGACCCATTGCTCTCCTTCCCATTTCAACAAAAATTCTGGAGAAACATGTTAACCACCAATTAACCAGCTACTTAGAGAGCCATGAACTCCTTCACCCCACTCAAATGGGTTTCAGAGCCCATCATAGCACGGAGTCAGCCCTCCTTACAGTGACGGAGTCAGCCCGGCAACTTCTGGACCAAGGGTCTCATGTAGCCGTGATTCTACTTGATCTCAGCGCAGCTTTTGATACGGTGGATCACAACCTTCTCTGCTGTAGGCTCTCTGAATTAGGGATAGGAGGCCTAGCATTGTCCTGGCTGTCCGCTTTCGTCAAAGGTAGATCTTTTCAAGTCCTGGACCGAGCCTACTTCTCTGATATCTTTCCATTGACTTGTGGAGTTCCTCAGGGCTCCTCCCTGAGTCTAACTCTTTTTAATGTTTATCTATCCCCGCTGGCTAAAGTGATCGCTCCCTACAATCTGTCTTTGGTCACCTATGCCGACGATACTCAACTTGTGGTGTCACTATCTAGTTCTGGGGATTCGTCGGCGGCCAACCTTTCGTGTTGTATGAAAGACATTGGAGTTTGGATGATCCAGTCTGAGCTTAAATTTAATGATGGAAAGTCAGAAGTCATTGTACTAGGCAATGCCCCCCCAGCCCCTCCCCTTCCACTATACTCTGAGGCCTTCAACAATCTTCCTCCTCCCAAGGACCAGGTAAAAAGCCTTGGTTTTTGGGTGGATTCTCGCCTGACCATGGATTATCAAGCAAAAAGAGTTTCCTCTACATGCTTTGGCATTTTAAGAGTCCTTAGGAAAATCTTTAATCTTCTTCCCCCTATGGCCAGAAGAATCCTTGTTCAAACTCTGATCCTTTCCCGTCTGGACTATGGGAACTCACTTTTTCTCAGCGCCCCGGCTTATGTCATAAAAAGGCTGCAAACAGTCCAGAACGCAGCTGCCAGGCTTCTTGTCAATCTTCCCAGACATTTATCCGCTAAGCCTGCTTTTTCCATACTTCACTGGCTCCCTATTAAGCAGCGTATTTATTTCAAGACCCTATGCATTGTTCACAGAGCCCTGCAAGATAAGGGTCCAATGTTCTTCAGAAAGCGGCTATATCTTTATGTCCCCTCTCGAAGTCTAAGGTCCTCCTCCTCTCGACTTGTGACCATCTTGCGGTCTAAGAGAGCCTGGGGGGCCAACTCCTTCTCCACCAAGGCTGCTCGTCTCTGGAATGATCTTCCCTCTGAACTCCGTCATGAACACTCAGAACTGCTTTTTAGAAAAAAACTTAAGACCATTCTTTTCAGTAGGTAGCTCTCTGAATTCTCCTATTGCTAGCACTGGTCAGGTTAGGTGTAGCGCTGGGATGCCTTCGGGTCACTACGCGCTTTATAAATCCTTAAAACTAAACTATTGGGATTTGCAGTCACATCCCTCCCTCTTCTACACACACTATACAAATGGTATCCTCCCAGGTGAGTACACCTCATGTGGGAGTTAATTGACAGTTGTATTGGGCCAAGAGGACATTGGGCTGATATTTGGAGTTACAATAAAAGTGCCTATTAGGCTTTGCAGTCAGATCACTCCCTCTACTTGAAAACACTTGACAAATGTTGTAGTCCCAGGTGAGCGAAGGGCATTAGAGAGATTGCAAACAGCTGTATCGGGCTAGGTGACCACTGTGCTGGTGTTTGAAGGTACCACAACAGAGCCTATTGGGCTTTGCATTCAGGTCATTCCCTCTACTTCACAACACAATACTTAATTTATAGTTCCAGGTGACTACACCTCAATTGAGAGTTACCAAACAGGGGTATATGGACAAATGTACACTGGGCTGGTGTTGGAGTTAGAGAAACAGGCCCTCCTGGGATTTGCAGTCAGGTCACTCCTTCTACTCCCCAACACTTGTCAACTGTTGTGTATTACATATCTATATGCAGGCTGCATTTAGGTTTGGCATTCATTTACATTTTGGAACATACCATACATCTAAGAATGTGCTTTTGGTATTGTGAGATTTTCAGGCATCATTTGGATCTATGGCCTGTGATGGGCCTTGGTAGCTGTGATGTGGGGTCCAATAATACACATTGACAGTGTTTAAACTCAGATACTATTGGTATTGAATGTTGGCGAAGTACATGAACAAGACAGTGGCAAAAAGGGAACTGTGAGCATGCATGACATAGTATTTTTGGGAAATGTTTTTGCGTGGGAGTGTACCAGACTCCACTCCCCCAGGTATTCCTGTCAAGCCCTCAGGATGCAGGCTGGCCAACACTTTCTCCTCCCAGGAAAAGAGACAATGGTGGACTGGGAGGGCCACCCCCAGTCTTCTTGGCCTTGGATGGTGCCTGAGACCAGGGAACGGACCATGCCCCTGGGGTCGTTCCACCTCTTCCTAATGTCCTTCTTTGTGTGTAGGGTGGCGCCTACAGGATTCACTCTGTCGACTATCATGTCCCACATTTCCATTTTCCTACTGAGAGGAGTATGCTGGACTTGGGCTCGAAACAATTGTGGCTCTACTCTTATGATATCATTCACCATGACTCTCAACTCATCTTCGGAGGAATGGGGATTTTTAGAACGTGACATGGTGGACAAAAAATGGGTGACAGGGACTTAATGAATTGGGGAAGTGCTATAGGGTGTGAATGGACAAAAGCGTGTGCAGGATGTTCTATGAGATGGTGGTAAAAGGGGTACCTAATCTATCTCACACACCAAAAAATGTACTTGGGCTTCTTTGTCTTCCTGCAGTGGAAATGCAAAGGATTGTGGTCTGTGGAGGGGTGTGTTTTATAATGTGCTTTGCAGGTGTGTCCACTGGAGCAATGTGTAACAGCTGTGTTGTTCTTAAATTCATTCAGTGTGCAGTTGACTGTTATTTTGCTGAACCTGGACCACGGTGGTTGACCGCCATTGGCTAACTGCCACCAGGAGACCGCCACAGCGACTGTGTGATTGTAATAGGCTTGGTGGTTGGTCACAGCACCGACATCGCTGGAGGTCAGACCACCTAGATATGATCCGCTGCACCACTGGCGGTTTGCATTTTTTGCTTGACGGTCAGCGGCCCTGCCTGCTTGCATCGGAATACAGCAGTCTGGGGACTGCCGGCGCAGTAGTCTTTTTGGGACTGCTAGCATAGCCGTTTGGCGGTCCGACAGATAAACTCGTAAACAGGTCCTTACAGGTGTGAGTAAATTGCACATATAATTTACTCCTACACTTTATTTAACAGAATAAAAAAATGTTAATAAGCGCCCTCCACTAAAGGGAAAAAACACCCTTAGCAAAGCATCTAACCAATGAAATTCAAAAGAAAAGCATGCAGCAAATAGGAACATTTACTAAATTAAAACATAGTATAAATAATGGATGAAAGTGTACTACAAACTGCTTTGCCTCAAGCCAATCAATCAATCAATCAATAAATTTGTTGAGCGCGCTACTCACCCACTAGGGTCTCAAGGCACTGGGGGGTGCTACTGCTCGAAAAGCCAGGTCTTGAGGCGCTTCCTGAAAGTCAGGAGGTCCTGGGTATTGCGTAGGTTGGTGGGGAGGGAGTTCCAGGTTTTGGCGGCGGGGTGGGAGAAGGACCTGCCGCCGGATGTGGTGCGGTGAATGCGAGGGACTGTTGCGAGGGTGAGGTCGGCGGAGCGGAGCTGGCATGTCAGGATGTGGAAGTTAAGTCGATCATTGATGTAGGCCGGTCCAGTGTCGTGGAGGTCTTTGTGAGCGTGGATTAGGATTTTGAAGATGATCCTTTTGTTGATGGGTAGCCAGTGTAGGGCTCTGAGGTGGTCGGAGATGTGTTCGTGGCGAGGGAGGTTGAGGATGAGATGTGCTGAGGCGTTCTGGATGCGCTGGAGTTTTCTCTGGAGCTTGACCGTTGTTCCCGCATAGAGGGTGTTGCCGTAGTCCAGTCTGCTGCTGACGAGGGCGTGGGTGACAGTTCTTCTGGTTTCTACGGGAATCCACCTGAAGGTCTTGCGGAGCATTCGAAGGGTGTTGAAGCATGAGGACGAGATGGCGTTTACTTGCTGGGTCATGAAGAGAGAAGAGTCTAGTATGAAGCCGAGATTGCGTGCGTGGGTAGTGGGAGTCGGGGCAGTCCCAGGGTGGCCGGCCACCAGGAGCTGTCCCATGCTGACTTGTTGGGTCCGAAGATGATGATCTCGTTTTTTTCTGAGTTCAGCTTGAGGTGGCTTGCTGTCATCCAGTTAGCAATGGCGAGAAGTCCGGTGTGGAGGTTGTTCTTGGCGGTTGTGGGGTTCCTCGTGAGGGAGAGGATGAGATGGGTGTCATCAGGGTAGGAAATGATGTTGAGTCCGTGGGGTCAGACGATGCTGGTGAGCGGAGCCATGTAGATATTGAAGAGGGTGGGACTGAGTGAGGATCCCTGGGGGACTTCGCATATGGTCTTGGTGGCCTTAGACCGGAACAGGGGGAGGCAAACTTGTTGTGTTCTTTCGGAGAGGAAGGAGGTGAGCCAGTCCAGGGCTTTGTGGCGAATTCTGGCATTGAAAAGGCGTGTGCGAAGGGTTTGATGGCATACCGTGTCTAAGGCTGCAGAAAGGTCGAGAAGGATGAGGGCAATTTTTTTCACCTTTGTTAAGCCTGGTCCTGATGTCATTGGTGCAGGCGATGAGGGCGGTCTCGGTGCTGTGTTTTTTGCGGAATCCAGACTGGGAGACGTCGAGTAGGCTGTTGTCCTCCAGGAAGCGGGAAAGTTGGTTGTTGACTATCTTCTCTATGACCTTCATGGGGAAGCAGAGTAGGGAGAGGGGTCGGCAGTTTTTGAGGTCTTCGGGGTCGGCTTTGGGCTTTTTGAGCAAGGCGTTGACTTCAGCGTGTTTCCAGCTTTCTGGGAAAATGGGGGTCTCGAAGGAGCTGTTGATGATGGTCCGGAGCTGGGGAGCGATGATTTGGCTGGCCTTATTGAAGACGTGGTGAGGGCAGGGGTCTGTGGGAGAGCCAGAGTGGATGGTGCTCATGGTTTTGGTGGTTTCTTCATCGTTGGTGGGGGTCCAGGCGCTCAGTACGTTGGTGCAGCAGGGTGTGATGGGGTTGACAATGTCAGTGGTGGTGGTGCTGGGGGACTGCATTGCGAAGCTTCCATATATGTCTGTGATCTTGCGGTGGAAGAAGATGGGGAGGGAGTTGCAGAGGTCTTGTGAGAGGGGAGGGTTAATGGAGCAGGATTTGGGGTTGGTGAGTTCTTTGATGATGTTGAATAGTTCCTTGCTGTTGTGTGCGTTGTTGTCTATCCGCTCTTTGTAGAAGGATCTTTTGGTGGTCCGGATGAGCTGGTGGGGTTTGCGTATGGCTGATTTGAGGGCGGTGAAGTTACTCTCTGATTGTTCTTGGTGCCAGGTTTTCTCAGTTTTCAGGCATTCTAGTTTGGAACAGGGAGCTTTCTTGTTGATGCAGATGTTGTTGGTTTTCTTGAGTGGAGCGAGGGTGTTGGTGCAGTTGTTGAGCCATCGATTGAGGTTGAGGGCGGCGGTGTTGGGGTCGTTGGTTTTGGGTGGTGGAGATTGGGCGAGGTTGGAGATCAGCTGCTCCTTGGAGATCATGTTCCACTTGCGGTGAGGGATCGGATGCTGTTGGTGGTGTGTGGTGGACTTCAGGAAGGAAAAATGGACACAGTGGTGCTCGGTCCAATGGAGTTCGGTGGTGTGAGTGAAGGTGATGTGGCTGTAGGAGGAGAATATGGTGTCAAGCGTGTGCCCGGCTGAGTGGGTGTGCGAGGTGTCCAGTTGCTTGAGGCCGAGTTTGCAAGGTTGTCCAGTAGGGCAGTGGAGTTGCAGTCGGTGGTGCTCTCCAGGTGGAAATTTAGGTCCCAGAGGAGCAGGTAGCCCGGGGAGGCGAGGACATGGGAGCTGATTGTGTTGGCGATGGCATCGCAGAATTGGGGGCGGGGGCCTGGTGGTCTGTAGACGAGAGTTCCTCTCAGGGTGGTGTTGGCGTTGATGTGTATCTGAAAGTGCAGGTGCTCTTGGTGTCGTTGGTGTTGGTGGAGATCCTGATGGAACTTCTGGGTACTATGGCGATTCCTCCTCCTGGTTTGTTGATACGGTCTCTTTGGGTGATCTTGTAGCCCTCCAGGATGGCTATGGCGATGTCTGGTTCCGATGAGGGGTTTATCCATGTTTCAGTGAGGAAGGCGATGTCAGGGGAGGCTGTCGTGAGTAGGTCCCAGAACTCGAAATTCAACAGAAAGGACTGCATCAAGTTGAAGAGAAAACACCTCCCAGTACGGTACAGGGAAAATTATATAACCTAAAAGTAACGCAACAAAACGTTATACCGCTTCTAAAAATATTGGACACCCCGAATCGCTATTTTATATGTCAAATAAACAGACAATGACACTGAAGAACACCAAATCAAATGTTAATTAAATAAGAAAAATCCTGAAAATCCAAGCAAGAGAAAATGCCCTGATAAAATGTAAGTTTAAAAATTAAATGCACAATAAATATCTAAAATGTAAAACACACAGAAAAGAAAACTTTTTTTTGTAAATTAAGAAATCAACCAGGTAAGAAAGAATTACAATTTTACCATTAATACAAATACTTAAAATAATGATAATGTTTTTTAGAGTAAATAAGGAAAAACTAAACATTCTGGAAACACAACCAACAGCATATAGAAAAGGAGAAAAGTTAGTATATAATTTGAGATCTTAGAAATAAATATAATGACATTAACAATTATCATTATTTATTAATGAATGTACCATGTACTTTTGATATTATTCACGGAACCTAAAATCTTTAACTGCTACATATATAACATTCCAGAAAGGGAAACTTTTGAGCCATATGGCCAACATGTACAGCAAAGAAAGTAGCACTAACAACAAAACACATTGGAAACATACAAAATAATATTTAAATGGATGTTATGACAGGGCAACAACAATTAATGATAGTGTTCAAAATGTCAGAGAACAAACCATCCCCCAAATATTGTTGAGGTGCAAGTAAGAAATGAAATACAATACAATACACAAGGGAGGCAGGTACCATGTACTATACAGCTATAGGGGCTATAATAAAATATATTATACCCCAAGTTCTTGAGGAAGCAACAGGACAATAACCAGCAGCACTACCCTTGAAAGAGTTATCAGAGGACTGGAAGAGTAGCAAGTCAAAGTACCTGGGCTCTCAGAATATCCAAAGACATAGACACCCCAGAAATCTTAAAAACCCATATTAACCAAGATTTTATATTGAATATTTAATTTATATTGTGAATGATAATCAAGATAAACAAACAAAAATATATTTTTGACACTACAAATAACGTACCTAACACTAACCCAAATCACAAACTGGATGATGGATGAGACCTTTAAATCATGCCCTTAGAATTCACAGAAATTAACACCTTTTGCAGCCAACATCACAACACTAATGTCACTTTACAATATGCTCTACTACCTAACAAAAAAGCTGCAATAAATGTTGAACTCCTAACAGTAATGGAGCCAAAGTCACACAACTACTACCATAAAAAAAGAGTACTATTTTGGGCAAGCCATGATAAAGATAATCCTTAAAATATACATGCATACCTCCACACTATGTCCCTATTACCACTTTCACCAAGCCATATCGAGGCACCTATAAAAGTTAACTCTAAAATTGACAGGTCCACAAAAGCTCAATTTGTATGTGAAATAGAAAAATGAATTGTACTAGTGTATATTCCAACAGAGAGATAACAAAAGATTATCTTTTTATGAAGTTTATTAAGGAGCACTTGAAGAAGCTGCATTGGCTTCCAATTGAGAAACGCATTACTTTTAAGACGCTTTTATGATTCTGCGCTTTTAAGACACTGTGCTTGGCGCACAAAGACCATCACTACAGGGCTCTGGACACCTACAAATCAGATCAGATGGTATACACCAAGTCGCTCACTAAGATGATCAGATCTCAGATTGGCGAGAATTCTGAGGAGCAATAAAGTAAAATGGGGGTATGGGGCATTCGTAACAGCAGCTGCCAAATTGTGGAACTCCCTTCCAAATCAGATTAGAGGAATCCCATCCCTGCTTCCATTCAGTAAGCAACTCAAGATGTGGATATTTTCCCTCTACATACAGGATATCCAGCATCCTTATCCGTCAGCGCTTCAATACCACTGGTCTGAATGCTCTTTACAAGAATCAAATACATACAAATACAAGTTGGAGGACAGGTCTTCATACAAGAGTCTGGAGCCACTTAGGTAAGAGGTACTTTCTTTATTTCATATTAGGCCATTAGATTACAGCAACATCAGAAATAGGTCATGTCAGGGACCCATCCTCTCTCCTACTGTGTCTATCTCCTAGCTACCACTCCATACCACACACTGCCTTCGATTGCATCATTCACTTTCAGCATTTCAGACAACAGCTCAAGCATCAGTTCAGACATACAGGAATGGGGATGCACATGGTACTACAGACCTCCCTTTATTACAAACAACAAAAGGGAGAACAACCATTCCTGTGCATATAAAGTACAGGAACACATTTAGGGCCAGATGTAGGTAGAAACGGGATTACGACTTGCAAATTGCGAGTCGCATTCCCATATGCAGAAGGGTGTCCCTGACACCATCTGCGAATCGCAAGGGGGTCGCAAAGACCCACCTCAATAATATTAGCGAGGTGGGTCGCAATTTGCGACCCCCTTGCGATTCCCTGCACTCACAGGGATGGTGGCCTGCTGGAGACAGCAGACCACCATGTCTGTGACTGCTTTTTTAATAAAGCAGTTTTTTTTATTTCCATTGCAGCCCGTTTTCCTTATAGGAAAACAGGTTGCAATACACTCTGTAAAATGAAACCATTTGGTTTCATTTTTTCAGAGTGAAAACAGCACTGCCTGCTCTGAAAAAATATTTTCAGAGCCATTCACAAAGGGAAGGGGTCCCATGGGGACCCCTTCCCTTTTGCGAATGAGTTAGCACCCACTTCACATGGGTGCTAACTGCAAATTGCTTTGCGACTGCCTTCGCTGTCACAAAGCAATTCTGCATCGCGGTGCGAATCGCAAATAGGAAGGGTAACACCCCTTTATATTTGTGAGTCGCATTGCCATTTTGCGAGTCGATACTGACTCGCAAAATGGGAATGTGCATCGCAATGCGCGTTTTGCATGGCGCAAACTGCAAATTTTGCAGTTTGCGCCATGCAAAACTTTACCTACATCTGGCCCCAAATCTCTAATATGTCTAGCTTACACATTTACCTAACAACAACCGGTTATACTTGCCAATATTCATGCAAGCACAGAGAGACTACAAAGAGCTGTCACAGAGACTACACAAAGGGGGTAATTCAGGAAGCTCCTCATCATGACACAATACAACATTTATAGATGTAGTACAAGAAGTCATGGCTGGTGTTGTGACATTGACGCAGATGTTAAATGGCAGGTGCTCTCAATGGAGAAGGAAGGACACAGAACAAAGTGGGGTTGTAGCTGCTCACTGTGGTTGCTGTTGAGTGTTTGGGTCATTGGCTGTTGGATGTTGGACATCCAGGTGCTGCTGTAGTCGAATGGTGTTGAGGAAGAGGAGGACGGACATAGTGCTGCAGCAGTGATGGTGCAGGTCCTGCTGCAGTTACCGCTGAGCTACTAGGTTATCGGGTGTTGCCACTGCCATAGTTGTGGGTCTTCCGGCAGGCTGCCAGAGGTGCTATCTCCTGTCTGCTTCATACCCTTCACTTGCCTGCTCACAATGAGGTAGCAGGCATGCTATGACAGAACTTCTGGTGGAAAATATGAACCATGTTGGAACAAGGACAAAGTTTAGTTAATTGTTTAATTTAGTTAATTTCATTAGCTAGAAAGTTATTGTCCCACCATTTGGCTCCTGCCTCAATCTGACTATCTAACCATGTTCCTTTTAACAGTCTTTATCAGAGAAACCAAATGTAACCAGAATGAGAGGTGCCTATTACATGGTAAGTGGGTTCAGAGAAGTGTGGTGAATCATTCAGTACTTTTATTGTCGATTTCAACTTGTAACCCCATAGCGAAACTGGTCTATTATACCGCAACTTATGCCATGAAAGCAACTGGTGTGCTTCCGCCTGTGCAGTTTTTCCCTTGCCCCACTTGCCTTTGTGTGCCAAGATGAACCCACCTCCTAAGGCCCCTATTGGTCGGCCAATGAGTTGCGCTGCAGGAGTGTGACACTGGGGGTTGGATTGGGGAAATGGTCTTGTGACTTTGGTGGCTATATGGTTGTAGTGTTTGTGGCTACAGTATATTGCAAATCTATTGAATACATTGATCATGCAGTCAGATTGGTCAGATTGGACCGAGTGGATTGCCAGTACTGCTACCTAATTGGCCAGGAACATCTAAGGTATAAGAGCTGAGAAGTCCAGCAAAAGCTTTCAATTGACTGCTAGAATGCTGTGATCAGAGTGTATGGTACCCACGAGGGCTTGTAAGAAAACAAAGTCCAATCTGCTCAGAAACAAATCTCTTCACATAAACGCAGTGAGAGCCTCTAATTTTCAAGAGTAAAAATGCCAAAAAGAGTTTCAAAAGTCAAGCTGATGGAAGTACCAATTTAGAAAGTGGGAAGGAAACAAAAAAGGAAAAACAACAAAGGATACATGAAAAACGGTCTAGAAAACTATGCTTTACTCCCATCCAGGTGCCAGTAAAAGAAGTGGCAAAAGACGGAAACTTATTAGACAATAATGAATCTGTTAGTCAACAAGCTGTCTGTGCTCCACAGGCTGAGCCCGCAAGTATGGAACGGCTATATCCTAAACCCACATGCAACAGCCTTTTCTCTACTCATGACTAGTAATATTGTTTAAAAAAACGCAAAAAGTCTACCTGGACAGTCTACTCAGCACATGTTGAATGTTGCATGTGATAGGGACTTCAAAGAACTTTTGAATGATCAGTGCATGTTTTTGAATAGGTCTAATCTGTTGAATTGTTTTTTTTAAATTGAAGAATTGAGGATGGTACAAAGTAATGATATACACTCAGCACAACTATTGAACTTTCTCTCAAGTAATAGATCATGAGTTACTTTCCTTTTTATAGTGATGGCAAATTTAAATGTGCAAAATTGCCATCAATTCTTCAGTAAAGGAATTGATATTATGTCTTTTTCACCTGGGATTGATGAAAATGTAATTGCGCTAAAAACTGGTGAGGTTGATGATCATGAGAATACTATACTTACTGATAGGTGATGTGGGGGAAAGCAAAAAATACAGTAGAATCTGTTAGAGAAAGAGGTAGGTGGATATCCATCTTGGACACAGAAGATGAGTTATCTCCAATAGACGCTGAGGATGAGGATAGAAGGTGGGACTGGCTTTCAGGTGTACTCAGTCGTAATAATACTAAGGAAAACATGAGCATCGGCATAGTTAATACATGTCTAAAAGTGGTTTTCTAGAATGTTGTAAGGATTTCCCATGACTAAAATAAATTAGCATTTCTGAAGAGCTTTGAGGCAGATATTATCTGCATCCAGAAAACATGACAAACCACTTATGTTGATATAGCTAACTACCATACATTGAGATGTTGAGCTACACTCATACACAAAGTCCTCAGATAACCACAAGACTCAAGTAAACTATGCAGGTGACAACATACTATCTCCATCTTCCGAAAGCAACACACTCATATTCACAATGATGCCTCGGCATGGAACGCTCACACAAAAAAGAGCAGCCTAGCACTCTAACATGCCCCACACATAGCACACTAGCTCGAAAACCAACATGACAGCAATCTAGAAGTGAAATGACTTACTTAGGGCCTCATTACAAGTTTGGTGGTCATGAGACCGCCAAACTCGTGGTGGCAGTCGGACCGCTGCATTCCTGGCAGTCTGACTGGCAGATTATGACCCTGGCAGTCGGACCGCCTCCACCACCAGGATCATAAATCAAGATAGGATGACGGCGGTCTAAGTCATGGTCAACCATACCGGCGCTGAGTTCAGCACTGCCGTGCTAGTTACAACTTCCCTTTCCACCAGCGTTTTCATGACAGCATCCCAGCCATGAAAAGGCTGGCAGAAAGGCAGTGCTGGAGTCCCCCTGCCCAGCACCTTTGGTATGCGCACTGTCTGCTATAGCAGACAGTGCGCATTCCGAGCGTGCTGGGGGCACTCTCTGTGCAACTGCATTGGTCTCAGCTCTCTGAGGAGCTGAGGCCAATGCCGCTGCACCATTTCCACCAGGCTGACCAGCACAAACCTCCTAATACAGAGGTTTCCACCAGTCAGCCCGGTGGAAATGTTGTAATAGGTCCAGAGGGGAGACCTCCAGCTCCATGGCAGTCTCCTCCCCACCCAAACTCATAATGAGGCCCTTAATATGGAAACATACACATTAAGAATAAGATAAATCCCAAAACTTCGCATACACTTCACTTCTAGATTGACAGCATTGGTTTATAGCAGTGGTTCAACATGTACATGACAATTAAGGGCCTAATTCCGCCAGCCTTGCTGTGGTGGTCAGGACAGTTGCTGCTGTGGCGGTCCGACCGCCACATTAAGACCCTGGTGATCAGACCACCAGGGTTCCATTGTCTACGCTGGGATCGGTGATCCTGACGGGTTGACAACAAGTGGAAGTCGCAATCTGCCAGGGCAGCGCTGCATGCAGAGCTGACCTGCGGATTACAAACTCGTTCTCCTCCAGCCTTTTCATGGCGTTGCTACCGCCATGAAAAGGCTGGCGGCGAACAGGTGCAGGGTGCTAGAGGGGGGCCTCTACACTGCTCATGCATTTGGCAGGGGCAGTGCAGGGGTCCTCCTGCCCAGCATCCTCGCAATGTTCACTGTGCAGACAGTGAACACTGTGAGGGTGCTGGTGCACCCTACAGACGACAGCATTGCTGCCAGATTGATTTCGAGCCAGAGACAATGCTGCTGCCTGTTTCCTGCTAGGCTGATGGGCAGAAACCTCTGTTTCCACCCGTCAGCCTAGCAGGAAACACCTAATAGGGCAGGCGAGTGGTCGCCACTACCGCGTCGTGAGTTTGGCAGATAGGCTATCCCGTCTGCCAAACTCAAAACTAGGTCCTAAGGCCAATATTTATGGATGGTTAGAATCACTTTAGCACCATTTATTTTGGCACTACAGCGGCACTAACCTATCTCCATATATATATTTTGAAGCGAGACCCATCTAGCGTCAAAATATAGGAGTTAGTGCCATGTTTAGGATGCACGAAAACACCTTGCGTCAATGAGATGGAAGGTACACATTCCCGTCCTAAACACAACGCTAACCCCCAGCACCATATTTATCTCCAGATGCAGAAACGACATGCAAGGTGGAGACGGTCCTAAATAATGGTGCTAAGCTCGCTTAGCGCCATTATTTAATACCTGGGTCAGACCAGCCATTAGGGTGCAGGTAGGCCCATTTCCATGAAATGAGCACAAAGATGCACAACCCAAGCCCCCGAACACCACCACCCACACCACAGGGACACTACAGAAGAGGGACCCCATCCCAGGTAAGTATAATTAATTTTTGGGAAAGTGCCATTGGGGGCCACTTACATATAGCCCACTGCCTGGCACTGGATATGTTGGGCTTGCCCAGGGGACACTAGTCCCTTGTGGTGAGCATTGGGGTGGTGGTAATGACTCCTGTCTACACTTATGCAGGAGTAATTTTTGGCGGCTTGGGTTTCAAAAAATGATGCTAGGCTGGTTAGAAGCATATTTTTTGCCGCTAACCAGCCTAACGTCATTTCAGACCCACTAGCGCCATTTCGCCTAATGCCATCCCTGACCGACTATTGTCTTTTTTTTAGACGCTAGCTATGCCTTAGCTCCATCTTGCGTCATTTAATAAATCTGCCGCAAAGATGGCTCTGTGGAATGGCATTAGCCGGTGTTAAGAAAAATAACGCAAAACTGCGTTATTGCAGTTTTGCGTCATTTTTCGTAAATATGGGCCTAAGTGTTTAGGCCTGGGTTTGCACAGTAGGTGTGAGTCTCTGCGATGGCAGTGACATAGTTTTTAACAGATGGTATGAATTATTTGATTATTAGGTATTGCGATCTTCCTAAGTCCTGAAAAAGCCTATTAATAAAGTGAGGCTGAAATGTGTTGAGAGGCATCATATTTGGAGGGCCCAACCAACATTTTTAAAGGTGAAATAATTACGTGGATGGATAAAGAATTTTGAGGGCAGGATTGCTCAAAGTATTATTAAGGACTGTCTTCAATGTGGAGTACATACAAAATGATGAGTGCAACCACAATGTGATTAGAAGAAAGACAAGATATTTTGACCACAGCGCTAGTAGGACCTGCACCATCTTTTCTAGTCTCCCCACTCTGGGCACCATAAAATATGAAGAATACATATAACCAGCACTCTTACACATTGTGAACTGAAGGGGGCATGGCTTGAGGAGCCAAGATGGCAGACAGGCTTTGAAAGAGCTCCACCACGAGGTCCAGTTTATCCTTCTATTATTTGTCTGCAGGCGCTGCATCGAGTGCTGCAGAATCGTGGATTGCTAACAGCACACCTGGGAACTGATGTGAGGCCCCTGTGGCTAAATGGGATGACCGCAGCTCGTGGCACCCCGAACACGGGTGCCGCTGACGCGCGAGGCCTGCTGGCGCACGCGAGAAGAGTAGGTCGCCAGGGCAGGTGAGCGGAGGAGTGGCGAGGCAGGGGTCAGATGCAAAGCTTATCCACAGCAGACAGCAGCCACAGTCTCCGTGGGTACAGCCGCTGCCTCCAGTGCACTAGCGGGGCAACTGGCAATATGGAGGAGGTGTGAGGACTCACAGAGGGAGAGTTGCCGCTTTGGGGTGTCCCTCGTATCCCTTCTCCTGTCGGGCCAGACAGGCTCCCCTTGAGAGCGGACACAGTGGCTGACCTTGGTTCTTCACCTCCTGAGGCTTTGGAAGGGAGAGAGACCAGGTGATCGGTGGACAGATTGGCCTGCAGTGAGAGGGCTCTCAGGAGTGCCTCTGAATTTTCCAGAGGGGTGGAGAGCCCGCTCCTGGAGCTGGGCATCAGATTGGAGGACGCTCTGGTTGGCGGAGGCCGGGGGGCTGTCAGTGAGCGGGCCCCCCGAATGAGTAGAGGACTCTGCGTGGACTGGCTGCTGAGGCCAGCAGGAGACCGACCTGCTTACGCTGTGCTACCCCCGCCTTGGCGGGAGATACTGGGGAGTCCTGCTGCTGGAGGAGGGGTTTGAGGAGACCTGCTTACTCTGTGCTACCCCCCCTTGGTGGGAGATACTGGGGAGTCCTGGAGGGGGTGGGTGCTGGATCGACCTGGTATGGGCTGTTTACCCCTGGCTAGGAACTTTGCTGCATCAGGATTTAGGGGCGAGGAGGGGTGTGGAGGTGGACTGCTGGCCTCCGTGCCTGCTAACCCTTTAGCATGCTACTATCCAAAACAACAACAGGGAACATGCTAATTATTGCTGCTGTGGCATATATGCAGTAGCTGAAGTGGTAACTCCGGTTGCTGTAGCCGCCACTATCATTAGCCCTACTGCATTGTCTCGGCGAAGTGGATGCTGCTCGCCCACATTAGAATATTTATAGGGGGGAACCTGGGTTGCAACTTCCTGCTGATGTGGCGATTATGTGAATGTGACTGCGCATCACTGGAGGACTGAGCGACCGGCCACAGCTGCCAAATAATAAACACCACCCCATTTGGACAGGTTGTTCAGGGTAACCTGTCCCCGGATACCATTACCATGGGGCAAATGCGCTCCAGGGTGAGTAGTGACTCCTCAGTTCCGAGTTCTGACTCTCTGACATTGTCAGGCTGTAAACTAGCTGCAGAATTAGAGGTGGTAGAGCGGTTTGGTGCATCTTTGGATCAAATCAGAACATTTTTGGAACATAAGATCGACACTGTGGTGGCTGATCTCACTTTCCTACATGTGGACCTCCAAAAATTGGCTGATAAGACTCACTCCATGAAACACACCCTACACGAACTTGCCCCTAAGACCCAATGACTGGAAACCTCTATGCAGTCTTTACTTGATCAGGTAACTGCCCTGGAACGTAGAGTGGAAAACTCTGAAGGACGCTCCAGGAGAAACAACATCCGAGTAGTGGGCCTCCTGGAGGGGTTTGAAGGAAACAACACTGTGTCATATGTGGAGCAGTGGATAAGGGAGTTGATCCCTGCTGGGGCGCTCATGATGTTCGTCACTGTGGAGTGGGCTCATCGGGTGCTAGCACGACCCCGCCATCGAGGTTGGGCCTTCACCCTCTCCTGTTCTGCTTTCTTCATTATGCAGACAGAGACTCCATATTGCTTGAAGCAAGGGGGCTCCCAAACATCCAAGTTGACAATGCCAAGGTCGTTTTGTTCCCCGATTATACCATGGCTGTACAAAGGAGCTCCTTCTTATCTGTGAAGCTTCAGCTGCAAAATCTTCATTTTAAGTACTCTCTCCTTTTTCCTGCAAAGCTATGCTTTGTGGCTCAGGGAGAATCGTGATTCTTTGATGCACCTGAGGCTGCTTGGGAATGGCTGGAGTCGATGGTCCAGGCCTGCCGGACTGCATCGGCGGACTGCATCACCGGAGACTCAGGGTGGGGCACAGTAGACACAGACTGGCCGTCGGCAGAACCAGGGACGCCATTGAACCTCTTCTTGACGATGGGCTCATGCTCCTGACCTGGAACAGATCATATAGGATCGTCAACATGCTTTACAAACTGTGGCAGCTATTGGAGAGCCGGCGAGGACCTCTGACCCGGAGGAGGGTCCTGGAGACACCAGCAGTGAGGATGACTCCCTGAGCGGTGATGGTTAGGAGGTTCAGTCTGTGGCCCCTCTGGACGTGACACCGCAGACAGCAGATTAAATTGTTTGAGATGGCAATTCTCCTCATTACTGCTTATTCCCTGCAGCTGTATCTCACTATCACTGTTATGGTTAGCATGGTTATACATCTGCACAACTATTAATCACCTGCAATGCTCCAGGATTCTGGAAAATGCCTTCCTGGACTTTGTCCTTGACCCTGCCCTCCCTTACCTGGCCTCCCCGCTTTCTGTTCTCCCCCCACCTTCCCCTTCCTCCGCTCTTTATAAAAATTGTGTATATATCTGATGGGTGATGCTATAAACAAGGCAATGTTAAATTCCCCTGTTTTGCTTGCCTACATGCAGTAGATGACTGGGACTTCCACTGTTGCACTCCTCTTGACGAACCCCCTTAGAGGTACTTTCTTCATTATTTCTAGTTGGAAGTTTGGGCTAGAAGCTGTTTGCCCCTCTGCCCTTGTAGTATTCACATTACGAGTTTTAGCTCCACTTGTACCTGTTTTGCATTGTGCATTGGTTTGTTACTAGGTGGAACCCCGACCTTTGCTTTCTCCCTGAGACCCCTCGACTGATTATAGAGTGCTCACGTAGCTGCCCGACTCCTGGATTTCACACTCCCCCCCCTACTAACTACTATTGGCCCCTACAAACATTCTCATGTGGACTGTGAGAGGTATACATGCGCCAGCACGTAGATACTCTATTTACTCATACCTCAAAAGGCATTCCGTTCACATTGGATTTTTGCAGGAAACGCACCTCACATTGTCAGAGGCCACTAGGCTGCAGCAGCACTGTCATGGACCGTTATTTGCAACAGCCTTCTCGTCATGTGCTAGGGGCGCTCTTATATGGGTTAGACCGGATACCCCATTGTAGCTGAGGAGCAGGTAGTTGACAATGAAGGCCGTTATGTATTTGTACGAGGACAATTAGATGGTCGCCCATTCATTTTAGGGTCTAACTATGCACCAAACATAGAACAAGCTTCATTCTTTCACAGGTTATCTGGCGTATTGTCCTGCTGTATTGGTATCCCATGGCTTGTGGGAGGGGACTTCAACAGTGTCATTGCCCCAGGGCTCAACTGCTCCTTTCCACTGTTACCTACTGCACCTGCGATACACGCTGCATGCTCACTGCATAATTATATCCAGCACTGGCACTTGACTCACATTTGGCACCACCAAAATGACCAAGTTTGAGTCTACTCGTATTATTGCACCCCACACAACCTGCACGTAAGACTAGACATAATCCTTTGCACTGATAATCTAATGCCCTCTGTGTTACACACAGACTACCTAGGTTGCACCCACTCTGATCATAACCCACAATACTTACAGCTGGCAGGAGATAACTCTGATACTGCCATTCCCACCTAGAGCCTGAGACCTGAGGCATTGGAGGATTCCCCCTTTTGGTAGTCTCTGGGTAGAGCCATCACTGAATACTTTAATAGCACTGACCAGACGGCCTCATCAAGACGCCTGGAGGGGGACGCATTCAAAGTCACCATGTGGGGCCATTGTTTGGGAATGTAATGGAATACGCACAGATCGATCAAAGGGGACTTAACACGGGTGGAGGGAATGCTTTTAAACCAAGAAAAACATGCACTGCAGGACCCAGCTGGCAACGTGGACTAGCCGACAACCACAGGGAGCGTGTTTCCCTGCTGGAACGTCTATGTTGCCTTAACTATGCTGCGCATTCAGTTCGTACGCATGCTGTGGCAGACAGGTCAGGTCGGTTACTGGTCTGGCTGATATGCCAGGAATGCTCCGTCTCACCAATACTGGTGCTGCGCTTCGCAGCGGGCCCCCTGCTGCACACCCAACGGGAAATACATGATGAACTCACGCACCACTATATACTCTTGTACCAATCAATGGTGGCGGCGGACTTTGTGGATTTCGATGCATTTCTCTCCCCACTCCTGCTGTCCTGCCTTAATGATGACCAGCAAGAAGAACTGGAGGAGCCACTAATGTTGACCGAGCTGCAGGAGAGCATATGCGCTCTTACCACCGGAAAGACCCCAGGTCCTGATGGTCTCCCAGCTGAATTTTATAAGGCTTACACCCCTACAATTGCCCCTCGTCTGCTATGCATGTATAAAGAGGCATTGTCTGTGGCCACTTTATCTGCTTCTCATCTTGAGGCAGTTCTGATCTCCCTTCAAAAACCTGGCAGAGGCCCAACAGCACTGGGATCCTATAGACTGCTGGCATGCTCAGCACAGATTATGAGACTCTTGCTAAAACACTGGCTGTCCGCTTAGCGCTCCTGGTCTCCACACTGGTTCACCTGGACCAAAATGGCCTTGTGCCAGCACGCAGCACATCGCTGAACCTCTGGTGCTTCTTTTGAGGGGTGGCTCTTCCAAAAAGGTGGACGAGCAGAGGGGAGTCCACTGTGCAGTTCCCTCAGAGTGCATGTGTTTGGCCAGCTGTTCTGGGCCAGCCAAACACACATGCACACAGGGATCTCTCCAGCCCAGCAACACAGCCAGCCAGTGCGCATGCTGCTTTGAAGAGTATCAGGATTGGCTACAGCCTGGGAGCCTGTACGTGCATGCAGCAGAGGAGCGGTGCGGAGGTACATTTTTTTAAAAAATGTTATTAATTATTCCTCCCCCCTGTGCACTGCCCCGCCTCAGGAATCTCTGCGAGCCACGACTAGTCCTGGGGGCTGCGGGTGCAGTGCTTGGTCCAGGCGTCGGGGTCCTTGTTACAGGCAGTCGCAGTAAGGGGGAGCCTCTGATTTCTCTCTGCATGTGTCGCTGTGGGGGTCTAGGGGGGTCGTCTAGGGCTACTCACGGGGTCGCAGTAGACTTGGAGTCCTCCCTGTGGTTCTCTGGATCTCGAGCCGGGGGCGCCTGGTGCAGAGGGTGAAGTCTCAGGCTTCCGGCGGGAAAAGTGAAGTCCTTAGAAGTTGCAGAAAAGTTGCAATATTGTTACTGTTGTTGAGCAGAGCCGCTGCTCACTGGAGTTTCTTGGTCCTTAGGTTCAGGGTAGTCCTTTGAGGCTTTAGAGGGCGCTGGTCCCTGTTGGATGCGCTGCTGTTGCAGTTTTTTCGAGTCAGGAGACAGACCAGTAGTGCTGGGGTCAAAGCAGTTGTCTCCATCGTCTCTGCAGGGCTTTCAGGTCAGCAGTCCTTCTTCTTGGTTCAGTTTGCAGGAATCTGATTTCCTGGGTTCTTGGGTGCCCCTAAATACTACATTTAGGGGTGTGTTGAGGTCTGGGGGGCTGTAGCCAATGGCTACTGTCCTGCAGGGTGGCTACACCCTCTTTGTGCCTCCTCACTGAGGGGAGGGGGCACATTCTCAATCCTATTGAGGGAATCCTCCAAACTTAAGATGGAGGATTTCTAAAGGCATGGGTCGCCTCAGCTCAGGGCACCTTAGGGGCTGTCCTCACTGGTGGGTGACTTCTCCTTGTTATTCTCATTATCTCCTCCAGGCTTGTCGCCAAGAGTGGAGGCAGTGGCCAGAGGGAGGTGCATCTCCACTAGCTGGAATGCCCTGTGGTGCTGTAACAAAAGGGGTGAGCCTTTGAGGCTCACCACCAGGTGTTACAGTTCCTGCAGGGGGAGGTGAGAAGCACCTCCACCCAGTACAGGCTTTGTTTCTGGCCACAGAGTGACAAATGCATTCTCCCCATGTGGCCAGAAACCCGTCTGGTTGTAGCAGGCTGGCAGAAACTGGTCAGCCCAACACTAGAAGTTGGATTTGTAATCAGGGGACATCTCTAAGATGCCCTCTGGGTGCATTTTGCAATAAATTCCACACTGTCATGACAGCATAAGCGCTCTTACCACCGGAAAGACCCCAGGTCCTGATGGCCTCCCAGCTGAATTTTATAAGGCTTACACCCCTACTATTGCCCCTTGCCTGCTATGCATGTATGAAGAGGCATTGTCTGTGGCCACTTTATCTGCTTCTCATCTTGAGGCAGTTCTGATCTCCCTTCAAAAACCTGGCAGAGGCCCAACAGCACTGGGATCCTATAGACTGCTGGCTATGCTCAGCACAGATTATGAGACTCTTGCTAAAACACTGGCTGTCCGCTTAGCGCCCCTGGTCCCCACACTGGTTCACCTGGACCAAAATGGCCTTGTGCCAGCACGCAGCACATCGCTGAACCTCTGGTGCTTCTTTTGAGGGGTGGCTCTTCCAAAAAGGTGGAGGAGCGTCACCCCCCACCAGCAGCAACCGCTGCAAAGGGGCAGGGTATTGGGGGTGATGAGCAGAAGGGAGTCCACTGTGCAGTTCCCTCAGAGTGCATGTGTGTTTGGCCAGCTGTTCTGGGCCGGCCAAACACACAGGCACACAGGGATCTCTCCAGACAAGCAACACAGCCAGCCAGTGTGCATGCTGCTTTGAAGAGCATCAGGATTGGCTGCAGCCTGGGAGCCTGTACCTGCATGCAGCAGAGGAGCAGAGGAGCGGTGCGGAGGTAAATTTTTAAAAAAAATGTTATTTATTATTCCTCCACCCTGTGCACCGCCCCGCCCCAAGAATCTCTGCGAGCCACGACTACTTATTTTGTGTCATGAAATACTCCACGCAGGTCTGGCCTACCGCTGGATGCCTTGTACTCGATCTTTAAAAGGCCTTTGATTCACTGGAAAGGCTCTTTTTATTTCATGCCCTGTGCCGCTTGGTTTTGGCCCCCGCTTTTTGCGACTTGTACAGCTGTTAAACACTCAGCCTTTCATCAGAGTCAAAACTGTCTCTGACATATCTGGACTGATCCCAATTCGAAGGAGAAGCCGTCAAGGCTGTCCCCTCTCTCCCCTACTCTTCTCGCAGAGCTCCGCTGTCAGTGGGTGAGATGGGCCATCCCGCTAGGAGATGGGCTCAAAGTTGTGTCTCTATACGCAGAAGACCCCCTCCTCTATTTTAGAATTATCTCTGATGTGCCGGCCGAAGTCGCTTAAGTATTGCAACATTTCACCTTCCAATCTTGCCTGCACGTCAACTGGGGCAAATCATGCTTGTTCCCCTTTAACTCAGAGTCACAGGACCCAGCCCTGGTGCTCTCTGGCATTCCGGTTCTTTGGCAACCTAGAACATTTAGATACCTTGGAGTCAGAATATATCATTCACTGACTGATCTGCATGATGGGAATATTAAACACATGGTCACCTCTATTTGTACTCAAATATCCTTCTGGCAGACATTGCCACTATCAGTGATGGGCAGAGTGGCACACCTGAAGATGGTGGTGCTTTTCCATCTTTTAGATTACTTCTCCAACCTGCCTGTTTATGTCCCAGCCAAGTTTTTCAGGGATTTCAAAATCATTATCAGGGAATTTATTTGGAACACAGGCCGCTGCCAAGTTGCACTGGTGAAACCTTATGCGCTGTTGGACCGGGGCGGCCTAGCGGTGCCTAATCTGGAACAATATTACCTAGCCTCCCAGTTGCAGTGGGTAGCTAGATGGTTCTCAGGCCTGCAATTATCAGACACAGCTACTGCGTAGCCACCATAGACGTTAGCCAGTGTGTCTAACTTATTCCACCCGAACACACGGGCTAGAGCTCCAGAGCCCCTTCTCCTAGGCGTGGCACACCGATGCTACCGTAGGAGTATTTATCTCACACAAACACTGATTCTCTATGGGCCTTGGCCTTACTGGGCACCCGTAGGAACACCACATCCACATCTGCAGCAGTGTTGAAAACCTGGCATGCGGCAGGATTACACACACTTGGTGATTTGTATCAGGACAATACTGTAACCCCCTTTGACATATTGGCAGCAGAGACCACGTTTACTACTGGGACAATTTCTTCTTTACAATTGTTTGCTGTCATCCCTGACACAACATTGGGGGGAAATATCGACAGAACTGCCAACTCATCTGTGAATACAATACCTGCAGGCCATGGGCCAGGGTAGACATTTGGTTCACTGTGTAGCTAGTTCGTTGAAAGCACACACTGCATCCGCGCATGCTGGACTACATGCCAAATGGGATGGAGATCTTGCCCGACCCATTATGGACAAGGAGTGGGCAATGGCCCAAGAAAGCCCTACCCACATCCCACGTAATGAGTGATTCCACCTGATTCCATTTTATATACTGCACAGGGCTTATCTCACCCTCAACAAATAAATAAGTACTTTCACCGCATTGATGCGACTTGTCCCAGATTTGCGCTGTTCGCAGCAGTTTTCCTGCATATGCTGCGGTCCTGACCCTACCTGGATGCTTACTGGCCGGGAGTGATGCCCCGCCTCTCCACCTGCACAGCGCACCCAGCACTACCAACCTGGGAAGCATACATATTGGGTCTATTCTCCAGAACTAAGAAACACAAGGCAACCTCTAGGTTCTTGGACTTAGGTCTTTTGGCAGCTAAGCACTTCATCATCAAATGGTGTAAAGTATCAGAAACCCCCTCACTGGTAGCATGGACGCGCTCCTTTCTAGTGTGGGCACAGGCAGAGGGGCCTGCGCTGCATAGGGAAGATAATAAGGGGCTGCGCAAATACCCACTGACCTCTAGCTGGGAAGCTATGCTGACAGAACTTAGGGCACTTCTGGATGAGACTGAGGGCGAGCCCTCGACCTAGCGGAAAGTATTACACAGTTCTGGAAGGGCAGCTCGTGACCCCCCTGTGAAGTATTGCAGGGCTCTGGGAGGCCCAGTCCTGTCCCGGCTCTGTTGCTGGGGTGCTAGCGTGTCTGAATGGGATGGGTGGAATGGGGTACAGGGGAATGTAATATGTGTGAAGCTATAGATACAGGCTCGGGTTATAATTGTCAAAACTATTGTTGTTACCAACTGTTATTCCAAGTTATACAAAAAGATAAATCTTTTTTTCTTGTGCTGCAGCTGCTCTTTTATGAACGGTTATCCATCATGGGACTACCAAGAGCCGAATGCCACTCTACAATAGCACGCGCTCTGATGATTGGAGCTGTAAGGGACCCCCGCTATCACAGCCGTGCTACCCTCCCTTCCATGTACTTTATATTTGCTGTTACTGGAGACATATATGTATTGTATGCTCTTGCATGGGTTGGTGGGGCTAAAAGTAGCCAGGATTTTATCCCTGACTGTCACTTTTTATGTCTAAAATCTTTGGCGCGAAACTGCCTAATACTTGAAAACCTGAATAAAAAAAGATTTATGAATACACACTGTGAGCTGAAACTCATGCACTCAAGTGGGTTCTTCTTGTCATGCAACATACACCCCTCCATTAATGCATACAAAGATTGTGCCTTTCAACAGAACAATGACCGGGCTCATGAGTAACATATAAGCCCAACACGTGATACTTGAGCTCAAGTGGAATGATGTGCAACAGTTGCATTACACTAACACCATCGAGACACACTGGACCCTTCAAAGGCCTGAGTTAACCTATGCCATAATCACCTTAATTGAGAAATCATACAACTCACCAACACTTCTCCTCATGTCACCATCAAGATTGAGTGGATTACTGCCTAAAGCATCGCTGGTCATTTCAGAAAGGAGATGTCCTGCCACTTTGCAGTGTCTCTGCAGCACCATCTCCACAGCACTCTCCTTATAACACTGTCTCCAAAGCTTAGAACTATATATTGCGACAAATCACCTCAGTATATAACTTCCTTTTCTAGCTCCTTGTCTTTGCCAGACTTTGCCTACCCTTCTTACTCAGCTCATTATGATCAGCAGCTTGAGTTGACATGGTTTTCTGGTGGATTTAAGGGTGGGCAGCCCCACACTAATCCTTGATGGTCACAGGGTCATCTTCTGTCTCCCAACTTGCCTCCTCCAATGCCAGAAATGGCTCCCATCTGCCACTAGAGTCTTGTTGCATTTTCACACAGGTCTTTAACAACTTATAGCCAAAATGTATGTTGAAGTTGGAGAGTCTGGTCTTCATACAAGAGTCTGGAGCCACTCAGGTTGAGAGTAAGTTCATTATTCATGTTAGCCCTTTCAGTTGTAGTTACAGCCAGTAACTTCGGTCAGGTCTACGTCCTCACTTCAGCTGTGTCTATCGTCAAACTACCACTTGATATCACACACCAACCTTCTATTACATCACTTACTCTCAGCACTGCAGGCAATAGCTCAAACATACAGGACTGGAGACACACCTGATGCTACAAGTTATTTAAAAAAATGCTCTTCTGTGAAAGAATTTAGGAAAAACTATCACCAATACTTGACTACTTTAGGGACATTTGTGTTGGATGCCTGTACCAATCAGGACACAGGAGTCAAACCATATTCCATACAATAGTAAAATGTCACGTGAAGTGAAAATAAACAAGGCTGTGGAAAGGTGCACAATTCTTTAACATGAACAATTAGCAGGAGCTGCCCAATACCCTATAAATTTATAGACGTTCCAAAAACATGACAAGGCTACAAAGAGATCAGAATAACCCAGCACCCTAACACAATTAAATCCAGAACTCTCAAAACAAACCATAATAGATCGATGAAATGCTATGTAGCAACATGCTATTATTAATGTTATTACCTAACAATCATGGAACGCACTACCTTGAATCAATAATATTCTCACTACTTTAAATCAAACCCCCAAAAAACCATAAAATACACTAATAAACAATATTAAAACCAAACTAAGAACATTAGCATCCAAAAACATTTCTATAAATCTTAATAACTTTAACTAATTTTAGCATGCTGAAATAAATAATAAAGTATTCATAAACAAAATAAATGAATAAAATAAATTAAACTACAACCTATAACAGTAAATATTAACAACATAAATTATTCTGATGTCATTTAACAAGTAAAAATATGATCTAATAATGTTACTAGCAGAAAATAAACATACATTCACTGCAAAATACACCATTCAATTAACAAAATTCATGCATTCAGGAAAGCACCGAAAACATTGTCTAATAATGCATATCCATAATAAAAATAGATATTAAAACACAAGACTCTCACCCAACATTTCAGAAATAATACAAAAATACATTACTTATCTTTGATCAATGTACAAATTCAAAAACATACATTCAAGAGAAATGTTTAGAGTAAAAACAATCCCAAAAAATGCACAAATAGTTTATTAAAAAATCCAGAAACATTATATCAAATCCATTATTACTCCATGACACCTAAAATATTCAAGCATAACATAAATGTTTCAAGATGCACAAGAGTTAAGGAAAATGTATTTTTAATATATGGGTAAAATATCCCTCCTTGTTTTCCTTAAATAAACAATAGAAGCAGGAGCTGCATCCAAAAAACCATGTGTTCACAAATATTTAAAAAACAGTAATTTGGAATAATTCACAAACCATCCTAACAACAATAAAGACTCTAAAAACAAATCAGAGATTACTTAACCATATGGAAACATATATATTAATAAGATAAATCCTTACACTAAAAATATGTATTTATTAAAACATAAGAAAATGAAAACTAAGCACTGCCTGCTTCATTTTTAATGAAAAGTACAAATGTATAAATTGTATATTATTAATGCTTGAAAGTAACATTTTATGACTCCAAAGGAATCATTTTTATAACTCTCACTCCACGTTTTGCCTTGTTAGGGAACGTGTTGGACTCTAACTGGGTCAAATGTACTATTCTCCTTCCAAACTAAGATACATTGGAGAAAGTGTTGGATGCTAAAGGAGTTACATCGACTATTTCCATTCTAGCTTAGCCTGCTGGAGAAAGTGTTGGCCTTCAAAGGGTGCAAATTTACTATTCACAAACCAAGCAACACATAGCTACATTTTTGGAAGTGCTGGACTGTAAAGGGTCAAATTTACTTTTCCAACTCCAAACCCTAACGGATTAAAATGTGCTATTCCTACTTCACAATTATCCATATTAGGGAAAGTGTTGGACTCTAAAGGTATGCCATTTGCTATTCTGACTCCAAACAAAGCTATAACTGGGGACAGGTCGGACTCTAAAGGTGCCAAACGTGTTATTCCAGCTCCAATCATAATCACAATGGGGAAAGTGTTGGACCTTAAAAGGTCACATTTACTGTTCTCACCCAAAACCTAACTACATCTCAGAATGAGTTGAAATCTATTGAGGTCAGGTGTACTATTCCCATTCTAAAGTAAGCCTCACTGGGGAAAGTATTTGACTTTAGGTCATATTTACTATTACCATTCAATACTTGGACGCAATACACACATAAAATTGATGTATAGTAAAACCAAGAAACTCTTATTTAAAATAAAAGGAAAATTATAAAAAAAAACAGAATATAATAGGATAAAACAAAATAATTAGAAAAGTGAAATACCCAACTGAAAATAATAACTAAAAAAACAACAAAGGAAATATTGATTTAAAAATAAACAAAATTATTTATACAAAAATCTATAACGAACTAATATGTTTATTAAAACATATAAATATAACAACATAATAATTGTTAGAAATGGGGTTTCTGGTTGGCTAGGGTATGCACCTAAGCCAGGCAGAAACCACCACTCTAGTCAGGGTGAGTAAGTTACACACTAAAGATAACCTGTGCTCAACCCCTCTTAGCTTGGCACAGAGCAGTTAGGCTTATCCCCAGAGGTCATGTGTGAAGCGTTTGCGCAACACAGTCCAATCAATGACACAATAAATACACCACAAAAATAGACTCTACACAGGAGTATATTAAAATGTTACTATATTATATATATCATAGACTAAAACAGCAAAAATCATAACCATTACACATGTGAAACAATCATTGCCATGGAACTTAGTAGGATGACAATGTAAGTACCAATACAATCTGTATCCCGCCATCTAGAAATGCTGGGGTCCTGAACTGTATCAGTACAACACATGAATCATCGCATGGCACCATAAATAACCTAAACCACAATTATTGTGCATACTGTGCCCATGCTGAGGTAAGACTCATACCCGGACAGGGCTAGATATACATCATGCCATGAAGGCAAATATACAATAGTTTGCAATAGTTCGGTACACCTGTTACCCTAGACATCACCACATATACATAAATCACCAGAGGTCATTCTAAATGTCGGCTGATAATGTAATGTATTTGAGGCACTCTGGTATACTGCAGTTGCCATGCAATCAATCATAGGAGCTGTATGGGTAATCTAGGGGATGGCAAATTAGAGGTAATCCCATACCCTGTGCAAAAATCGCAGTGGTTCTATGGGGGCAAACAATCCATGAAGATCTCCTCAGGGGTTTCCCCTACTCTTATAATGCTCCCTCGGTTCATCTTCAAAGGGCGTGCAGAAGTACAACTGCCACGCGATGCAGGGAGACCTCATTCAGTCTCTCCCACATTCAAGATTACTGCAGATGCCCACGAGCACATGTGGAAGCTGCCAAAATTTGCCTGGCCTCGCTACCTCACCAAGAGGGCTGGGTCACAGTACCTGGTGAGCTGTTGGGTTGGGTCCAAGGGGCGAGGGGTGGGCCAACTGCCTCTTTTTCTCGTGGAGGCAAGGGGTCATGCCGTACCACCCTTGACAGTGACTTCAGCAGTGCAGGCGACCACATGTATACTCCCTCTCCAGCTAGATCCCAAGTGGGGCAAAGGGATGTGCTGCGATTGGCTCTCCTCGATCCAATGGCATCCAGGCTGCACTGAGTTTGGCTCGTTCTCCACAGGGGTGGGGGCGGAAGTGTGGGTCAGGCTGCACAGAACTATCCTGGGTAGTGTGGAATGGGATACAGCTGATCCCACCCAGGTTGGGTTGCGTCAGTCATCTACATCCCTTCTCAAGAGTCCATAGGTCGCTGCTGGGTACGGCAACCCAGGGTGGGAGCAGCTAATGTCAGTAGGCTCCCACTGTGGGCAAGAATGGTAAGCACATAACCAATAGCTAAGGGAGTAGTCAGGAAAGCGCTATTCACGCGCTAAGGAGTTGAAAGGGATGCTTTCTTCACGCACTAAGAAATCAAATGAAAAGCACTTTTCCTGCACTAAGTTGAGCAAACCAAGGAGCAGGAAACAGCACTCTCCCTGCACCGGGCTCCTTTGGAGGCACTTGGAGAGAGCTCAACAGGGGCAGGCAGCCCAGCACACAACAAGAATGGGGTTTGAAATGGTGGTTCCTCCTGGCAGTCCCTGCAGTGCCAAATGCAGTCAGAGTCAGGGGGCAACTGGCGACAGGCCAACACAACAGAGCAGCAGCAGAGTGGCAGTCCTTCATACAATTCAGCGCACAGCAGCAGTAGACCAACACAGCAATGCAGTGCAGAGTGGCAGTCTCTCCTGCCAGCTCAGTGGTCCTCCTTCCTGGCAGGGTGTCCTTGTCCCAAAAGTGCTCCAAAAATCAAGGGGCAAGAGCACCTGTACATATACTCTAGCTGCCCAGTTTCTATAAAGTGGGAGAAGGCTCCAGCCAGATCTGACCAGCTCCATACATTTCTCTTCTCCCCTACTCTGGCTCCAGACATTAGAAGGGGGTAAACAAGCCCTTTGTGTGAGGGCAGGGCTCAGCCTATACAAGTGTAAAATGCACCCTGTCTCCTTCTCTCCCAGCCCAGGAAAACCATCAGTATGTAGATGAATGCAAATGTAACCCTGTCACACCTAACCCTCCCTGATTGATGGCTGTCTGGAGGGCATGCACAAAAGTGCTCACAGCAGTGAAAAACAAAATAGGCTATTTGTCTCTACTAGGACATGTAGCATATAAAAATATATGTCCTACCTTTTACATACACAGCACCCTGACCATAGGGCTATATAGGGCCTACCTTAGGGGTGACTTGGTGTGGTAAAAAGGGAGTTCAGGCCTTGGCAAGTAGTGTGACTTGCCAAGTCAGTGTGGAAGTAAACTGTGCATGCAGGCCCTTCACTGGCAGGCCTGAGACAGGTTTGAAAGGCTTCTTGGGTGGTGCGGTCTGCACTGCAGGCCCACTAGTAGCATTTAATTTGCAGACCCTGGGTATATGGTATACCAATTTACAAGGGACTTACAGGTAAAATAAATGAGCCAAATAAGTGTATGCCAATTATACGAAGGTTTTAGGGATGAGAGCACATGCACTTTAGCACTGTTTAGCAGTGGTAAACTGCCCAGAATCCTAAAGCCAACAAAAAGAGGGTCAGAAAAATAGGAGGAGAAAGGCAAAAGGTTTGAGGATAACCCTGCCTGAATGGCCATTTCCAACACTAATTGTTAACAAAATGTTATTTTAAACATAAATACAAAATTACAAAAAATATAATTTAAATACATTCCCAAACCACCCCACTACAAAGCAAACAAACACAACGATTTAAAATTAAAGAACAAAACAATATTTAATAACACTAAAAAAGTAAATATTTTCATAATTCAAGTGTAAAAATATAAATTAAACCACAAAATAAATTAACAAATTAAACAATGAACAATTAATGAATATGGCAATAAAATTGATTAATTATACAAAATGATAATAACATATGTAACATAAAATACTCCCCAGCCTACTCCCTAGCAAACCTCACAACCTACCAGCAAAACAACACATTTTAAATTAATAAATAGCAACTAATAACAGAAACAAATAAGAATAATTAAAAACAAAAAAATCAATTACATTGAAAAATGATTAAATTAGCAATTATTAAAATATGAATGAATTAATGAACCAAATATAACAATTAAACAATATCAATTACAAAATACATATAGAATTTAAAATACTTCCCACACTACTAACTTTCAACCCAAACCCCAAAGATGATCATATTACAAATGCATAAACTGATGTGCAGAGCAAAGCCTCAGACCTCCATCTCAAACATTACTAGCCCTCCAATGATGAGTAGTGGTGCTGAATTTGTAAGACAAAAAGAAAATAGGTACAGGAACCCAAAGTTTTTCCAAGGTGCCCAACCCCAACTCTGCTGAATACCGGGGTCATAAAAAATAAGGCGGCAAAAACTTCATTCTATGCCCACCTTCTGCTTCCACCATGCTTGTGAGAAATTAGGTTGTTTGGTAGACTGTTGTCAGCCAATAGTCAAGCAACAGCCACTATCCCTTGCAGGACGGCCAAAAAAAAATCATTAAATTAACCTGTGCTTAACCTGGGTAGCTTAGCACAAAAAGCAGTCAAGCATTACTTAGAGTCAATGTGTAAAGTATTTATGCAGCACCCAAACACAAATAAAGTGAAAACACAATACACGAAAAAGCACAAACCAATTTGAAAAAATAGAAAATATTTTAAGAAGTTATTTGACACCAAAATGACAAAAATCCAATGAGAGGAACCGGAGTTATGAATTTGTAAAGATTTTAGTGAAACAAAGCTTCTAAAAGTTCAAGGAGCCAACTGCGGATATCTGGTTGAGCGAAACTAGGACAAAGTAAAGAAATATGGCTGACAGTGATGGAGCGCGGTTCAGATACAAGTGGATTGGGCCCGGTCAACACTTATTTTCAGACTTAGAAGAAAAGTTTCTGTGAAAGTAGAGTTCAGTGAGGCAATGTTGTTGTAGGAGGTGTCCGAGGAGGGATGTTTGTCATCAGATGGCCTTGGGTCAAAGCAGCGGTGAAGATTTCAACATTTGGACTTAGTTGTTGAAATGGAAGTAGAAAATCTCCATTGAGAAGAAGCAGAGGGCTGTAGCTGAAGACGGTGCCACGGGGTCAGATACCCCTTTTGACAAAGGCCCTTTGACAAGGATTTGCTGCTTTGGAGAAGAATGTGGTGGGAGAAGCCACAAAGTCACTGTGACCAGCGATGCACCTCGGGCAGATAGGCAAGCATGTTGATCCAGTATTCTACTGGTTCTCTGAGCACTTTCGGGCCCATATTTTTGTCTAAGGGGGTCATTCCAACTTTGGCGGGCGGCGGAGCCCGCCCGCCAAAGTTCCGCCGCCAGAAGACCGCACTGCGGTCAAAAGACCGCGGCGGTCATTCTGGCTTTCCCGCTGGGCTGGCGGGCGACTGCCAAAAGGCCGCCCGCCCAGCGGGAAAGCACCAGCAACGAGGATGCCGGCTCCGAATGGAGCCGGCGGAGTTGCTGGTGTGCGACGGGTGCAGTTGCACCCGTCGCGATTTTCAGTGTCTGCCAAGCAGACACTGAAAATCAATGTGGGGCCCTGTTAGGGGGCCCCTGCAGTGCCCATGCCAGTGGCATGGGCACTGCAGGGGCCCCCAGGGGCCCCACAACACCCGTTCCCGCCATCCTGTTTCTGGCGTTGAAAACCGCCAGAAACAGGATGGCGGGAAGGGGGTCGGAATCCCCATGGCGGCGCTGCTTGCAGCGCCGCCGTGGAGGATTCCCTGGGACCGCGGGAAACCGGCGGGAAACCGCCGGTTTCCCTTTTCTGACCGCGGCGTCAGAATGGCCCCAGAAGCACCGCCAGCCTGTTGGCGGTGCTTCCGCGGTCGTTGGCCCTGGCGGTCCATGACCTCCAGGGTCAGAATGACCCCCTAAGTCCTCAATTTTGGTTTTTGGCCATCTGGCACCTTTAGCACTACCACCAAGAGTCCAGGACTGATGGGAATGGCAGATTACTGAGCAGGTCACAGCAGCAGGCTGTCCTTTAAAAATCTGGCGGCGGTCTACTTGTGTGGCGATGCTGGTGGTAGCAGGGCCATCTTAACACCATCAGCCAGTATGGCCACAGCCGGATTTCCACCCTTCTTGTGGCGGAAATCAGGCCGTGGTCATAATTTGTCGGACGGATGTTAGCCGCGGCGGAGACGGTCTTTTGGTGGCTGTCGCTGCGGCGGTAGGGGGCATTTACCGCTAATGTTAAAATAAGGGCCTTAGTGTTGTTAAATAATACAACAGGTTGCAACAATAGACTCTGTAGCAACACACAAAGGGACTTCAACCTTCTAAATATGGGACCGCTAGCCTCTGTCTCCATCCACATCCGCTCAACACACGCAAGTCAGAATCAAAGTAATATATTGGATTTTAACAGTACGGAGATGTTTTAATCATTCATTGATGAGTGGATCATTTGTACACAACCTATATCTAAACAATTCCTCTAGGAGCATTTTTAAGTGAGACAATATCTGTACCCAGTTCCTCCAACTTGGGACATATTTTGAAGGGATAATCAGGTGGGTGGCACAATACCTGCTGCGGGCCCACTGGTAGCATTTAATTTACAATTCATGGGCATATGGTATACCACTCTACAAGGGATTCATAAGTAAATTAAATATACCAATTAGGTATAGGCCAAGCAAACCATGTTTAGGGAAGTGAGCACAAGCCCTTTAGCACTGGTAAGTACACGTCCACTAGAGAAATCTCCGATCTCTTGCGAAGCAGAACATTAATCACCAAAGTTATTTTGCTATATTTATTGTTGCCTAAAACTGTAGGAGGATCGGAACGTCACAGGAAGGGCTTTTAAAACCAAGATCTACCAGCAAACACAGAGCCCCAACCTGAAGGAAACACCTGATGCTGTGGCACTAGTGGCACCGCCTTAGTGCCAGCCCTGCCTACTGAGACTAGCACTAGCACCGTGTGCCCGGTGTGTGCTAGTTGTGAAAACTCCTTGGTCCCAACCAGAGGGACCCCCGTGGGCACCAAGGAAGAATCCCCTGACTGGTGGCAGCAGTCCCCTGCAAATTGCAGGAGTAAAGAAGTGCTGAGGATGGGAGAACTGCAACCTGACCGGCTCTGAGTGCCTGATCCCAAAGAAACTTGGGCCCATATTTATACTCTGTTTGCGCCAGATTTGCGTAATTTTTTTAAATGCAAATCTAGCACAAACTCAACTCCATATTTATATTTTGATACTAGACCTGTCTAGCTTCAAAAATATGGGGTTAGCATCATTTTAAGGATGTTCCCGTCCAAAACATGACTCAAACACCTTAGAGCCATATTTATCCAACAGGGCAAAAATGACGTACGGGTGGGAGGCGGACCTGAAAATTGCAGCTACACCCGATTTGCATCAAAAAGTAAGGCCTGGGTCAGTACACACCACTATGTAAGGAAAACACACACAAGCAACATCACAGCTCAACAGGAAAATACGGAGGTGCTACTGATGCAGCTTGTAAGACGGCACCGACCACAGGACCAACAGCAGCAGCCACCACCACCTCAACGTGGCCCACAAAGGCAACGCAGAAGGAAGGAGAGGGTCTTCAAGAACACAACAACCCTCCATGGTCTCAGGGAACAGGACATCATCCGGATGTATCAACTGAACTGGGAAGCCATACAGCAGCTGCTGCACCAAATTGAGCCACAAATAACAGCTAGCCTGCAGACCCACACAATATACCACTGGTGACCAAGCTGCTAGCTGTCCTGCATATGTTGACAAGTGGCTCCTTCCAGACAACGGGTGCCGTGGTAGTTGGGGTATCACAGCCCTCAATCTCCACCTTCCTGCCCAAGGTCTTAGATGCCATAATCTCCTTCACACCCCGCCACAACAGCTTCTCCAAAACACAGCAGAAGCAGCAGGTGATAAAACAGGTCTTCTACCAAAACCATGGCATCCCGCATGTGCTCGGTGCAATTGACTGCACCCATGTCCAGATCGTACCACCTGCAGCAACAGAGCATCTATTCTGGAACAGAAAGCACACGCATTCCATCAATGTGCCGGCCATAGTTGACCACCAAGGATTGTTCACGAACATCTTGGCCAAGTATCCTGTGAGTGTCCATGATTCTTTCATATTCCGCCACAGCACGATCAATCAGCACTTCCAGGACGAACAATATGGCAAAGGGCTTCTTGTCAGTAAGTCAATAAACCTAGCAATATACACACAGCACAACACAGTAGAGCACACAAAACATACACCACTACATTGGCACGTGGGCAGGATGACACTGAGGTGTGTCACAGGTAGTTATGTTGTACACCCTGACACAATGGGATACACACCTATGGACAAATGACAGATGCCACAAACATTAGCTGCCACTTTAGAGCAACAAGGGATCAATGTCAAAGCACACTGTGACAATGACATGGCCTGCACTGGAAGTACAACTTGGAAGATGAACCATTTACAATTACATTAGGCCACATAGTCAATCCGACACCCTCCCAAGCAGTATGTAGCGTGGAAGGGGTGTGCAATGTGTGTTGCTGCAGGTCTAACATCATGAGACACATAGCATGATGATGCTGACTCACATGTAGGTGACACGGAAAACTAATGCAGTCCCAACATCATACATCACTCCTGGGGGGCCGTTGCCAGGTAGCAATAAGGAAGTGGACTGTGCTATGAACACATATTGATGTGCCACTAATGCAAACTGCACACTGCTGCACACACTGAAAGAACCAATTGTCCATCAAAATAACATATGTACAGGGAGATGGCCCTTCCTGCACAGATACACCCACCTCCACAAGGCAGTTAGCCAGGTTACCTGGAGCAAGTCCGGCAGTGTAGATGCACAGTTGCACATGAGCCACTGGCAGAGGGAACAACAAAGGTTTACCTAGAACTTAGTCACACATGGGACAATTGTGCATTGTCAATACTGAACACCTCAGTGCTGCCAACTTATGGAGATGTGTTGTGCATTATCACCTAGCCAAATCAAAGGGCCTCACTGTTGCATTTCATCTGCACTGACATATGTCTAATTGGATGGGATGTCCAGGCCATATAGTGCAACCATGTTACCACCACATCGGAATCTAATGTGTGTGCGGAAGTATCATGTCCCCGCCAGTGAAAGCACACTAAAACATGTTGGACACTACACAACGCATGGTAAATACATACTGACCAGCAGTTTGGAAACAAAATCATAGATCCCAGGTCAATGAGCCAAACACAAGTTGTCAAGTCAAACAACCCACTGCTGAAAAAACCTCACAGAAGCCCAGGATCTCACACACTACCACAAACATATATGAGTCACAGGCGACACAAGATATCAACTGCCATGCTACATGACATTCCTGTTGCAAGCACTAACAAAAAACTCACTCCTATTATCTTTTGCAGTGGATCAGGGTTACGGGATCCAGCCATGGATTATGGCCCCATTTCCAAACCCAAGCACAGCAGCAGAGTGTACCTATAATGAAGCACATTGAAGGACACGCACCATTGTGGAAAGGACCTTTGGCATCCTGAAGTCCAGATTCAGGTGCCTGGACATCACAGGAGGCAGCCTCCTATATGCCCCACACATTGTTTGCAAAATCATACTTACCTGTGCTATCCTGCACAACATTTGTGTGAGGAGGAACATCCCTCTATACGAGCCAGTGAAAGAACTGCCTGAGGAGGAGGAGGAGGAGGATGGTGCCAGGGAAAATGAGGGGGAACAGCAAAACACAGCTGCAGGAATGGGCCGCAGACTGCTAATTGTACAAACTTTTTTCAACCAATAGTCACTCTACACACCTTGTTAAGATATGTAAATAAGCACCTTACTTGATCACACAATCCTGCTCGAATATCACTTCAGGGAGCATGTTACAAAGACAAATCTGACTACTTCTGATGCAACATCAAATGTGATGCCTATGATTGTACAGCAAACGTCAAACACATATAAAAAATACTAATCTTTTGAATTTCACATATGAAGGACAAAATCAATGGACCACAGCATATGACACACATCCACGTTGCCAACATGGTCTACTGTAGCACTTGACACACAACTATGACATCTCCAATCATAAGGTAAATAAGTGCCCTATACATGAGACAGTGGATGTGAAATATCAGTGGAAACAGGAATGTATGAGCAGACCCCTGACATTAGTAAGTGTGACATTTGGAATCTCTGCAAGGAGCTTGTGTGACAAGGGGGGCATCATTTCAGAATATGGATAGCATGAGTGTCACAGGTATTGCAAGCAAAGTTCACAACACATGCCCTGCTCAGTCCATCCCTGGAAATAAGTCCTGCCATAGCCATGTGTTATGTCTATGCCCTCCCATCTCTTGGGGGGGGTGCTGTAAACGGACTATCTGTACCCTGGGAATCATCATTAACACTCACCCAGAGTCCCTTTCTGATTCTTGTTTGCTTCCCTTTTCCATATGGCATGCTATAGTATTACTACATTAGTTTGCATGGACTTCAGATCCCATAATGCACTGCCTGGTAGTCAGTAAGACCTGTAATCTTCTGTCCATTGCTCCCTATGGGAAAAGTCCAGTTGTCCCTTGATACTGGATTCTCTCCTCCAGGACTTGTGTGAGACTGAAGCTGCACACACCTGTAACATCTCTTGTGCAGCCCAGCCATGTGACTCTGCCCTGGCCTTGCTTCTGCCTGGAACTGCTTATAAGCTCCCATTCCCTGATGCTCCTCGTCGTGTATTGGAGTACGATTCCTTTGTGTTCAGACCCCTTGTTGGATTGTGTTATAGTCCTGATTCAGCCTGAACCTGCTCTCTGTTTACCCAGTCATGTTCCTGCTTGTTCCAGTCAGAGTCTGCCCCCTGTTTCTCAGCCTTGTTCATGTTTGTTTCTGCCAGAGCCTGCTTTCAGTGTCCTAGACCTGTTCCAGCCTTTGCGTCAACCTGAGCCTGTTCCCTGTGCCTGACTTTGCCTCCTAGTTGGTTCCCTCGCTTTCTAGTTCCTTTTGGGTTATCGTGTCTGGTAAGTGTCCTATCAATCCTCACCTGTGTAGAAGTGTTTACCCTTGTATTTAGGTTGGCACCTGCTTTCCAGGAGGTAATTCCAGCCCCCATCCTTTGTCTAGTGTTGCATGTAGTCATTAGTGCCTAACAGTGACAGTATGCTATGGCTGTATTCCAGGAATTGCCACTGTGTCTCCAGCCGGACCCACATGGGCTAGCCTTGTGTATGTAAGTACAATCCTTGTTTGTGCCCTAAGGGTCCAGACACATAATCACTTCTGCTGCCTCCTTTCAATGGGGCTTGCATGATGACTATCTGTAAGATTAATCTACATAGAGGCACTGACATTCCCTGTTGCTGTGGAAAGTTCTGAGCCCGACCCTGTGTACAATCTTAGTGATAAGCCCTGCGTGTTTGTTGTTTACTGACCGGTTCCAAATTTGTTTACATTAAGGTTGCTCTGCCTTCACATTTCTGTTTTCTCTGCCTTACCATATCTGGCCTTCCCCCTTGTATACCTTTAGCTGTTCTTCTGCTTTGGTACACTTCTTCCTTGCAAGATACTCTCTGAACTCAAGTGGTGCCCCTAACAGAGTCCTGACTAGACCCGCCAGACACCGTACCACCATGGAGCCCAATCATGACACAGGGTACACATGCCCACACACTTGAACTGGACACTTCTGTGGAATGCACATCTGAAAATATGTTAACACATGCTGCAAGGGCAGCAGGTCCACCACAGCAACATAAGTAACATAGGTAATTCTTATGAGTCAAACTGACGTGTACCAAACATTTTATGGGTGGAATTAAGGCACAGTGTCTCAAACACAGTACGTACCAAACATGTACACATGTCCAACAAATGCGTAGTTCACACACAAATCACCATGAAATCATAACCAACAATTAATGACATATGAGGGGTAACATATCCGACATAACACTCATCGGCCATCCTCAATCATCCCTGAGTTTCGTTTGTCGTGTGAAATGTAATGTCCTCAAAGTCAAACAACTAAACACATCACATGAGTTAACACCTATTACAAACACATATCATGACTATTGTAGATCCCTGATTGCCATCAGATGTAGATACCCATTTGGCACACAATCATACATGAGCATTACGTCCAGTGTATTGCATGCCGTTCCATCAGAAACCCACATATTGTTGTTACAGATCATTCACACACAAAACACACAGTTGCATGCTCTACCACAAGTGGCCAACCACTATACCACACACTGCAGGCCATACCATCCTATCTTCATGTTGATACAGGGTGCTTGCATGTTAAATATTTGAAAAGCACGCAATCACAGTTTGAGGCAAAAAATTTGACGCAAGTGCATCAAAAAATCACGCAAACGCTAACTAACCATACATGGGTCCTTAGCGTTAATTCCACCTGCGCACCACACGCATGCGGATATCCATTGAAATTGAAGTCTAAAGGTAATGCGTGGTATTTTGCTGCACATGTAGGTTATGCATCAGAAATATTCACGCAAACATTGTATGCATCAAAAAAATAAATGCATGACAGAAAACGGGCTGCAAAGGGGACAGGAAGTGATGTAATAGGAAATCCTGTTTATAGGCATGATACAGTGGGCGTACTTTCACTTTCACTTTACAGTCTGTGCTTTTTATTGACTGTGTCTCTGTGTTGCTGGTGTCTGGATTGCATTTCTGGTATCTTGTGATGTCTCTCTTGTGTCTTTTGTGCATTCTATTTGTTTATTGTACCTCTTTGTGCTTTGGTGTAGTTTAGTGTCTTTTGGATTGCATTTGTACTGTCGGGTGTCTGTCTGGGGGTTAGATTAGTTGGGTTAGTTGAGGTTCTTAGGTTCGGGCTGTAAGTTTCCTTTTTTTACATTTATTTTCCTTATTTTTTAAACTTTTTCTGTTTTGCTGTGTTGTGCAAGGAGATGCATGGAAAGGTGAGGCTGACCCCCATGGGGGAGGAGGAGCTTGGGGTCTTTGTGTGCCTGGTGTGCCACTTCCTTCCATTGATGCTGGAGATGGGTGGGCGTGTGATACAGTGGTAACACACAGAGGCAAGATGGCTTCGGTGGGGCAAGGTGCTCTACCACCTCAAAAGAGTATACCACACGAGCAGGAATGAGCACCAGCTGAAGCATCGCTGGGCTGACCTGGTGGCCAGAGACCAAGATCTGTTGGACCACCTAGGAATGGTGACCGGTGGCCCTGTTGGTTAGTATCACATTGACAAATGTGTACAGTAGAATGCTCCTGAGTGACAGTAGTAGATGTCTTGACGTGCTGCATGCAATGTTTGTGGCCATGTTGAATGCAAGCAGAACAAACTGTTAGTGTCCCAGTACTGAGATGTATTCCACAAGTCTATACACGTTAACAATGCAGTCCTGAGGTTTGTTGAGTCATGTACGACTATCACTTAGAGCCACATGTACCAAGCTATTTTTAATTGTCACAAATGGCCTTGTTTACAGAATTTGTGTGTTTGAGTGAAGACATTTTTTTTATTCCAATGCACATACCCAATTTTGCCATTCTGCAATCACATTGCCGAATCACAAAACAGGGTTTGATAATTGCATTTAGGAAGGGGCGTGCCCTTCCTATTAGCGAGTCACAGTCCGCTGATTGATTGATGGGTGACCGCGAATGCTGTCACTAAACAATTGCAGTTACCACCAGTTTCAAGTTGGTGCTAACCCATTCGCAAAAGGGGGGCGGTCCCCATGGGATCCCTTCCACTTTGTGAAGGCATGGCCAAAAATTGTTTCAGAGCAGGCAGTGGTTCCATGGACCACTGTCTGCTTTAAAAAAAACATTAAAGTTATAATATTGGCTTTGAAATGCTTTGTGTATACCTTTGATGAAATAAGGCTGCATTTTTATAATAAATTTACATCTCTATTTGAAAGCAGTCACAGACATGATGATTTGCTGAGGCCAGCATCCCTGTGAATGCCGCCATTCCCTAGGGGTTTGCAAAATGAGACCTACCTCATTAGAATTCACGAGGTAGGTCAGTTGCTACCCCATTTGTGATTTGCAAACAGTGTCATTGACAGTGTTGTACCTCAGATAATCCTACTCGCAAATTGCGAGTTGCTAAGTCTCGCAATGTGTGACTCACAAAACCTGATCTTCAAACATGTGGCCCTTAGTCACACATTTAAGGTGCAATGAAAACACCTGTGCCCAGGCATTCTGTCAATGATGATCAGGTAAGACACTGTCAGCATACCACATTTCACTGTATCAGGACAGCAAAGTGACCAGTCCATGTTTGGCGCTGCATTGTCATCATTACACACACATGATTTCTGCCATTATGTTGGCAAAGGGGGCATACACGGCTTAGGGGACACTGCCAATGGGGCATTTGTTACCTACATACAACTGTGCCACATCTGTCATGGACCACTGAATGTGTGATAATTTCAGACTGAGAATTGAGCCACATGTCCATCACACAGTAACTCAGTGTCTCTTGATGCACAAGTCACAATACCTGAGTCACTAGTATTGCAGTGCACCAGGGAAATGCTATTGAAATTGTCACCCAAATACAAATCATGACATGGAGTACCATCTGAAATGGATTAGCCACAAATGTGTGTAGTCAGGTTTAGCACCACAGGATTGTTAGTCCCAGTGCATGTGTGCAGATGTGTGTCTATCACTCACTGGAGTCTCAGTGACAATGTGAGTTTGCAGTAGTATGTCTGTTGGAGTGTCTACATGCCGGATCACCAGCTCACTCATGTAAAATGTTACACACTGTGATATGTTGTCCACACGTTTGTACAGTGATCTGACATCGAGCATATATTTCATTTCCATGTCTTAAAAGGTGGGCCTGTCCCTTATACCATCGGGGAAGTGACTCGATTTCAGGACCAAGACATATCCAGTAAGTGTGATAATGTCTGTCCTGTGTAGTGATTGCAGCTGTTGTGTGAGTGACTCTTGTGTGTTGCACTCATTGCGAGATATGGTGAGCTGGCATGTGATCTGATAAATTACTTGACTGGATGTTAACATAGTGTTCCAAGCGAGGGTTAGACGTTCACAGGCAGAGAGTCATATCTTGGGAGTCTTCTGCTGCGCAATATGAAGCAGCGTGCGAACAAGGTGATTACAAGCCACATGTAGGCCCACACGTGACTTGGAAGTGCTCCAGTGTCAGTGTATTGTCACTGGATCATACCCTCATTCTCACAACACAGTGATGCATCAGTTTTCCACACAAAATTGTGCATCCCTGTATTGTGATGTACATGTAGTACTGTATGGGTAACTGTCACCCAGCTTCTAGCCCCATAAGTTGTACTCCCTTTACGTGACACTTATGTGGTATGCAGTAGACGTGCATGGAGGTCAAGGCCAGACATGCGCTGGCATCGATGTGGGTGTTTTGGGAATTGTGTTGGAAGATTAGGTGTTGCTGGTTGTCCACAACTGGACACATGAATGTAGATGTGAATGACCTATGGATACCTTATTCTTAGGTGGCAGCCCTCCTCACATGCGTTCCACTCACTAAATCCATGTACAAGTGGACATACCTTCGTGGTTGTCCTCAACAGTTGTGATGATGTATTGCATGCCCATCCTCTCTGAGGGACAGGGGTAGTGGAACAACATATATGTAGGTAGATGTGATGGTCACAGTGTAGAAGACAGTCATCTCATTCAAACATGCATGTGTCCCAAACAACACTGACCCCTTATGATTAGCAACTGTATACCATCCTGCCAATTACATCTACAAATCACTGGTATTGGATGCCTTGAAGTTGACTCTGATGATAAAGATTCGTCGGCCTGGCCCATGTGAAGTAGTTGCTGCCTTTGCATTGTGACACATTGCACTACATCAATGCACAGATCACTTTATTTGGTCCAACTCTTGTTGTGCTTTGCTGTGGTGTAAAAGCCATTACATTCATCAGGGAAATTGTATTATCTGGACTGTGATTTGGACTGCATGTGCAAATTGAGGCAGAGTGTTAGATTATCATCTGTACATGCATCACACAATGATGACACTAATGGTTGCCTGTCTCATTTTTACAGCTGGCAACATGGATGCAGCGGAGATCAGGGCTTTTCAGAATTAGGCAGTGAAATACAGACACATCTTGGATGTGGAGTCTGGGTACCGATGGATGGCAAGACACTATCAGAGAGAGAGAGCCACTGGAGAATGGTGGGATTTCAGCCAAGGGGGACCGTCATTGGCCACAAAGGTTGTAGCCACCACCACAACTACACCCAGTACCACAGTGGTCACCGTCACATCGTCCCTACCTGCTGCACCATCAACCTCTGCACCACCGGCCACCACACCTGTTGCACTATCAACGTCTACAACACGGACCACCACACCTGCTGCAATAGACATGGCCGCAATTGCTGAGCTCCAGCGGGACATGAGAAAAGTGTAAAAAGAAAAGAAAATTGACACAATACAGAAGGATGTGGACAAAAATACCCAGAGGCTAAAGGTGATTAAAAAGACACTGAGGAGGGCAAACCTGTAAACTCTCACCTCCCCTCACCCCTAATTTAGTCCCCTCTCTCCTCATTCCTCATCCTTTCTTGCAGAGGTTTTAGTGGTTTAGTGATAGGTTAGAGTAGGGTAATTGTTTAGATAGGATAAGTAGATTGGCAGGATTTAAATTATTACATATTAGTTTGTGGGTGGGTTAGTTTGTGTTGTTAATGTTGGGGCTTTTGTGTATTTAAAAAAAAAGATTTAAACAATTTAAAAAATACAAAAACATATATATTTGTTTAGTATTAGATAGTATATATTTAGGTTAGTATTGTTGTCCTACATGTGTCCCATCATATAAGAGGGGTGGGGGGCAAATGTTTAGAGTGTGTTGTTAAATGTGGTAAGTAAGCTTAGCATAGGGTAGTTAGGGCCAGTTGTGGGTGATGTATAGTTAGGATAGATTAGGTTAGTATAGGTGCGTTACATAGTTTTATGTTCTGTTTCGTACATAGTTATTAAAGATTTAGGTACTCCCTTACTGCATGTGTCATATGCTTGGGACTCATGGTCTTTGCATGAGTGTAGAGTGCCAATTGTCTGTTGGCCTGTTAATTCCACCCTGCATCCACATCCCTCCCTTGACATGTTAATTCCCACTTCCAACTGAGCTGTCACATTGGCAGCTACAACAAATCTAAATCTCAATGCATTTGCCATCCATTGTTCCCACCACTCACAGTGGCTATGGTTCCCATGTATTGGACAGGTAGGTGTGCTTTTTAAGCTGTAATTGTTTTGATCCTGTGTCGTGATGTTGGGCACTGTGGGACATCTGCCTGCAGCCTGAAGTTCATGTCAACACTGCTAAACTGAGAAGTGGCAATTTCAGATGAGGTCAAGTATACAAATTTCACGCAAATATGTTTTACCTGTACTCCCAGCTGACGTTATTGGCCAAACACTCTTACACAGCCATTCCTGCTGTATGTTGTGGGTGAGGCATGTATGTTTTAAAGCAAATGTCACATACACAATGACTTGCTTGGTGGGGATGTGGCCAGCATTGACTTTCATCGTGTAGATACCTTGGCCCTGATTTATTCTTTTTATGCGCTGCATTTGCGCCATTTTTTTACACAAAAGCAGCGCAAACTTACAAAATACAATACGCATAAAAAAATACGCAAATGCAGCACAAAATAAGTATAAATCAGGGCCCTTGTGTGTAGATATCTGACCACATTATTTCTGCACTCTGGTATTGACACTCTTTGACCACAGACATGTTACATGCATCACAAATCTCCAGCAAAGTAGATGTGTCAGATTACACAGAGACAAAGTGGGTGTGTAGGTGCTGTTTTTCATTTAAAGTGCTGTAGTGCAATATTTACATAGTCCAGGTCTGTGACCCCATTAATGTAAAGCATTCTATTGTTACGCAACACAAGTGCAAGGTTGAGGGACATGTCATTGGACATGCTGAGAGGAAGTGTTGATCAGTGCAGAGGAACATGAATTGCCAATGGAGTAGTGAGAGACAATTGCAGTCCATAGTGGAAAGGTTAACAGTGTGTCGGTGAAGAGTGCATGTCACCAACTGTAGCAACACTGGCATGTCAAGCACAAGACAAAGGAAAATCAGTGCCCATGTGGCATGGGCTGGTGCTACCGGGTAGTCCTACGGGTGAAGGTGATCTGTTCCATATCTTCATCCTCTGATGTGTTTGTCGTCTGCTCTGCCCTTGATGGTGGTGCTGGTGGATTTGAGGGGGAAACCCACACTTCAGTGGTTGGAGAGGTAGACACCAAATTCCTGGCAGCTGCCATCTGTGGAACTACATATGGCATTACTGCAGCAAGGAGGAGCTGCTGATTATTGAGTATGGCAGCAACATCCCTGTGGTAGGCAGCCATGTCTGCCTTGAGGGAGACCAGTTCCCAGTGCATGGAGTCCAGCTTGTTGTCATGAATGCAGCAGCAAGATTGTGAGGGCAGGTGTTGTGCCAACTCCCTCACAGCAGTGGTGAGGTCCCTCACACACTGTTGGACTCCATGCAGTAGTGATTGTGTGACTTGTTTGGCTGCTGTCTGTTCTGCGGATGTCATCATGCACATGTGCATTCCCTCAAGGCTGGCTGCCATAGTTTGCATCCCCGCACCTCCTTGGCCAACTCCTGCTGTACTCCCACTACTGTCCTCTCAAAGGTGGTCCCTGTGTCAAAAGAGTCCTCAGCTGTGTTTGAGCTGGCAGGTCGTACTATTGGGGTGGTGGGTGAATCCTCTGGGATGGCTGCTACATGTATGCTCCTCCTTGAGACTAGAGGTGGTGTCTGGAGGGTTTCCTGGCTGATGGTTGTCAGCTGGTCATCAGGGTAGTCCAGGACAGGCAGATCCACAGGAGAGCCATCGTCCTCTGCAATGAGATATTGGACAATTAGTGTGTCTGTGTTATGCCAGTTGTAATGTGACGTCACTGACTTCCAATTGTGGTACATTGTCATGTTGGTTCCCATGCATTGTTCCTGTCATTAATGTTTGCAGTCTCTCAGCCCTATGCCCCACCTGCATGTCACAAGTAGTGTGGGCAGTTTGGGCAATTGTCTGTGTCACATCTTCTAGGTGTGGGTTCTGTCCAAATTGTGGCTTGCCACCTTCTTGTCCTCATCAACCCTCCCTCTGCTTCCATTAGCATGGTGAGGCCTTGCAATGATTGTTGGTATGCTGATGCCACAGCACCACACATAACAATATGGCCCTATCCCAGTCTATCATTTTTCCCATACACCTATGTGGTGCTGAGACCTAGCACCACACCATGTATCCTATTTCCATGAGACAATACAGGTGTTACCATTGGTAGTTTCTCATGTTGATGTTTCCGTATGTATGCTACATTGCATTGCACTGATGGACCTGGCAGAGTTCCATTTCTTCTTGTGACTGTGTGGGTGTGTTTGCCTTCCTACACATATATGTCCTCCCCCTCAATGCAGTTGCCTTAGTACTATGACACCTGAGATGTTGCATGGTGGCATTGCAGCTATTGTGACACAGGCACAGGGGTAAACCCAGGAATGGGCAGCATGGGTATGAGATTACTGCTGTGTACAACATTATGTATGTGACAGTGCCTGATGGTTATTGACTCAATGGACATGAGCAGTTGACAGGAGTTGCACTTGGATAGGGATTGATGGGGATTGATCACGTAGTCATACTGAACCCTCATTTCCAGTATGTTTGTGCCATGGGCACCTAACTGCCATTTCCTAATTGACCAGCGCACACAGCACGGGTAGTAGTGGCAACTGTTGTCAATGGTGAATGCAGCTTGAGCCAATGGCCTGAGACTGGGCATTGTCCTCTAGTTTACATTCTGACAATACCAGCTGTCCTGTGACACCAGACCAGTTTTACGTTCTACCCTACCCTCCTGATCTGCTGCAGCATTTCCAGCAGCCTTGGCATGGTGGTGTATCCCCATGCAAAGGTTGTTGGTGGTGTGTTGTGCTGTGCCCCTGGATGCACCTGCACAGCCCATGCAACTTGCATGGGCAGTGCAGGGAGTCCCGTGCCGTGTCCCTTTGCCCTTTCCACTGCCTGATTTGCAGGGCTGACATGCATTGTATAGTAGGTATGTGCCTCCCCCTTCTTGCACTTGACATTTAGGCATTTTGGTCCCCCATGCAAATTACCCTCCCTATGTGTTGTTTCCTGGTAATCTGCGCTGTCCTGTCCTGCGATACCAGTGACATTTTCCTCCGGGATGGCAGCTGCAACCATCTCCTCCATCTCGTCCAAGCCCTCTTGCGGTGCTGGACTCCCACCTCCAGTCTGCAGTGCTGCCTTCCTGTTCCTTGCCATTTTTTCCTTTGTCCTGCGCTTGCAGTCAAGCCAGCGTTTCTTGCACTCAGTAACAGTTCTCCTGATCTCTGCCACACTGTTAATCTTGTCCACAATCTGTTGCCAAATTGCCTCTCTCCTCCCAATTGGCAATTTAGAGGTGATGAAGAGTTGATGCTGGTGCTCCGTCACCTCTCTCACCAGAATTTCATGCTCCTCTGTGCTGAAGCGACACTTCCTCTTCTTCTTGTCTCTCCCCTGGGTCTTGGCTGTGTCTTCCTGGTTGGTTCCTAGTTGTCTGGGGTCTCCCTGGGGTCTCTCCTGGCTTCCGGGATCCATTTTTGGACTCCTTTGCACTGTTTGCTCTGTTTGCGTTGCTTTTGACGCTAGTGCAGGGAGAAATGGCGCATATCTGTTTTGCAATGTTTTTCCATGTTGTAAACTGGATTAGAGTCATTTTTCTGCATTAACGTAATTTTGCCTTACGACAAGGCGCAATGGTTAGCGTCAGGAAAAATTACTCTAACCTAATCTTAGCACCATCCAGCATCAAAGTATAAATATGACACACAGGTGGCATCAAGAAATGACACTAGCCAGTGCAAACATTTTTGAAGCAAAACTGCGTTACTGCAGTTTTGCATCAAAAAGTATAAATCTGGCCCTTGGTGTCCAGCATTAAGGAGTGAGAGTGAGGCCCATGCCAAGTTTCAAGCCTCTACTCTCCACCAAGCGCCCTCCAGCCACCAGAAAGCTCATGGACTGCCCTTGCAGCTACCATGGCTTGTTTGTTGCCTACACCAACACCGACAGCCACATAACATTCACCGACTCCAGGGAACTCACCCCAGCATAGGGACCGACATCACCAACAACCCCGCTCCTGTGGGTTTGCAGCCTGAAGGAAGTGACTTCGACTGGAGCAGCAAAGCAGCTTTGGCACAACCAGCTAGGAGCTACCTCTGCACCCGGAGCCACCTGACAAGGTGGTGAAGGTCCAAACATTGAATCCTTGTCCTGGCCTTCCAAAGATCTCTACATCCGAAGAGTAGAGTATGAGTCCACCCCCAAGTCCAGTTTTGTACAGAGTGCAAAATGCACCAACCATTGCAGACCATCCAGCACCAAGGACAGCCATGTCACTGCTGCAACCAGACTCCCTGGGCAAGGTATCAAAAGTTTGACTGTTGACTCTTGGTCTAGGTCCCACAGCACCCTAGGTGGGTTCACCAGAACTCACCCTAGAAGTGCCTAAATGTGCACTGCTATTTCCCCCATTGACTTCAACAGAAGCCGTTTAAATCTGCAAAGTATTGTATTTTCCAAAGACTTAAAAATTCGCAGCTCCAGTTGTACAAATGCTACAAAGTTCATTTTGGTATTTAAATTAAGATTAAAATCTAATCTATTTTTCTAAATTGGTGTCAGATTTCTGTTGAGTCGCTTCATTTACTTATCAACCATGTTGGTATTGTGAAATGCTTTCCACATGTTCCTCTGAGTAGACTGACTGCTCTTTGCCATGCTACCAGGACTGAGCTAGGTTTTGCTGAGAGTGAATCCAAGGTCCACTACTGGGTATTGTTTTGCTATTCCACGGTAAGACTACCTAGTAATACCATATAATACCTTCGCTTTGCTACAGTGACAATGAATGTGTGAGTGCAGATGAGTGAAAAAAAGGAGAGTGAGTGTGAGTGCAAGTGAATGAGTGTGGGTGAGTGAATGTAAATAAATATAACATGGATTTGTAGAATGTGAACTTGTCACCTGTGAGGGCACTGAGCAGGTGTGAGCTAGGCAAGCTGGTCCAGTTGAAGAGCCTGGTTTTCAGTTTCTTGCTGAATTCCATAAGAGACGTGGCTGTCCTAATGTGTTGGAGGCGGTTGCATGACTGCCATCGGCAATGGCATACTGAAAGTAATTCTTGGCTTATAAAGGCATCCATGACAAAATGGTGGTGCTGGTGTATTGGAGGTAATGCCTGGCATAAGGCACACCCATGTCAAAATGCTGGCATAGTGATGATAATATTTGACCTGGGGGGCAACCATGGAAAAATGCAGCTCCTGACACATTAAGGGCAATTTCTGGCTTAAGGGGGGATAACAGATGCATGTGGATGATGGCAACTATGACAAATTGCTGGCCCTGACATACCAGAGATTATTTTGGACAAAAGGGACCCTCAGGGTACGTGGAAGGGACTAATAGCAAAATTATAACACTGGCATATCCTAAGCAATTTTTGGTATAAGGGGGCACCCAAGAAAAATGGGGAGGCACTCATGATAAAATTCTGGCCCAGACATGAAGGAGGTATTTGACATATGGGGGAAACCACAGTATATTTTTTAACAAATTGGGCCAACTTATTGGGAGCATCAGGTTTCATTTGCTTAGCGCACTATGAAGGGACTTAAACATTTAAACATTTAATGAGTGCCATTATGGTGCCTTTGTCTTTTTAGCAAATTTATGTGAAAATTGTGCATTACAGTTGACCTTTTGACCCCATATTATTCAACATTTTCTCGGGCGAGAAGCCCCTGGCCCACACAAACTCCCCTAGAAGAGTTTAGACTCAATCACTTTGCTTGTTTGCTACAATTCAGGGCACATATTATTCTCCACCACATTCAACAATCACCAGCTACCACTGCAAGAACAGAAGTTAAAGAATGTCTTGATGAATACGGTTCACTTTCTTCCACTGGGACCAGGACATTATCTTACATTTGATAAAAGTCTGCCTGAGAGGGTGCTCCCAGGCAGACTTGGAGCCTGTGCCTGCTCTCTTCAGCCCGGCAACACAGTGCCGGGCTTGAGAGAGTGCACTGCGCATATGTGTTTGGCCGGCCCGAGACGTCCGGCCAAACACACATGGTCTCTGAGGAGAGTGCACAGTGCACTCCCCTCATTCCTGTCATCCCCCATGCCCCTCAACTTTCATAACAAAAGGATAAAAAACACAGTTTATTATCCTTTTCTTGTGAAAGGTTTTGCAGCTCCTGTTGCTGGCGGTGGGGGGGCGACGATCTGTAGTGGATCCTATTTAGTTTTGATCGGAATCAGGAGTTTAGCTTAGCCTTCTGGCTTGCAGGCCTGTGCCCCCGTCAACTAGTGATTTTTAACCTACTTAGCTTGCTCCGTTTTAGCACATTTATTCTATTATTTCTTCCAAAATGGCTGCTATTTTTATAGCTAGGAAGACATTTTAGCTTCACTCTATCAGTGCTACTCTGTAAAGGCGTTACTATCCGCGTCAAAGATAAATGAGATACGGAGGTATTCAAATCCTGTACTTTCCCACTTTCGTGTGAGAGTCACATAATGTACCTTTTCAGGGAATGTTTTATATGATTGCTGCTCCAAGCATGCCATCTTATCTATTGTTTGGGAACATACCTGTGTCAGAGGTCCTAGAAGATCTGAATAAATACATCTCATACAGACAAGATTATCCGGAGGATGCCTACCAGATGCCATTAAAGCTATCTATGCTACACGTCACCTTGATGCAGACCCAGCCTTTGTGTCACCAGAGTCTGATCTAGAGACTTCATTCCAAGGTGACAAGGTTTAGGGGGCTCTTCTCATTGATACGGTACTGGCAGATTAGGTTTATCATACCTAGTTCTCTTTAGGTTAGAGATTAGGTTCATCATGCTAAGGTATTAGGGTTTATTTCACCCCCATTTCACATCTCATGTTATTGCAAGATGGCGGGGGTCTTTGTATTCATGACTCTCAATTTTTACAGTTTTGTTTCTTGCATTGTTCATTATCCTAATCATTGCAGCCCATACAATTTATAGTAGATTGAAGTCTTATTAATAAAACCTATCGAAAACGTTACTGCATCTCCTTCATTGCCTGTGTTTGACTGAGACATGTTGCTCATGTGAGAAAAGGGTACACTTTGTTTAACCACAACTCCCTTGAGATGTCGCACTCTTGAGTCCACGCGTAAAGGCTGCTGCAAAACACCTTTTACTGTTTTTTTTTTTCGGTGAGGTACTGCTTGTGAGCCAGGAGGGTTGGGCCGACAGTTGCAGCTTGTTGTAGGATTGGTCTAGTCACCTACAAACAAAAGTGCTGTGTAGAAAGTACCCTCTTTCTGAGCATGGTTACCCCCATTTTCTGCCTGTTGTCAGTGTGTTTGACTGTCCACTGGGATCCTGCTAACCAGGACAACAGTGGTTATGCTCTCTCATGTAAAGTTTGGTAACTGTACCTTTTCCTTCGCACAACTGGCTTACTGGTCCCCCATGTAAGTCCCTAGTTGTGGTACCAAGGTAGCCAGGGCATTGGGGCACCAGGGGATCCCTATGGGCTGCAGCAGTTATTCTGCCACCTATAGGGAGTCCATGCAGAGTGCCATTGCAGTCTGCGTGAAACGGGTGCATGCACCTGTTTTCACTACAGGTCACTGCATCAGGTCACTATGAGTCACCCCTATGGTAGGCCCTCTCAGCCCGGAGGGCAGGATGTAGGTACTTGTGTGTGAGGGCACCCCTGCATTAGCAGAAGTACCCCCACAAACTCCGGGCCCATTTTCCTGAACTTTGTGCGAACAGGGGATGACATTTTACGCTTGTACTGGATATAGGTCACTACCTATGTCCAGCTACATATTAGTAACTCCAAGCCTGGGCATATTTGGTATCAAACATGTCCTAATCATACCCCAATACTGTTGCAAGTATTGGAAGTATGATTCCATGCACTATGGAGGCTCCTTAGAGGGCACCCAGCATTGCTACCACCAGTCTTACAGGGTTTTCCAGCAGCCCAAGCAGCTGCCACCCCTCAGACAGGTTTCTGCCTTCCTGCTGCTTGATCTGATAAAGCACAGGAAGCCAGAACAAATGATTTCCTTTGATAGAGAAAGGTAACACCCTCTCCCTTTGGAAATAGGTGTGACTGGCTTGGGAGGAGTAGCCTCCCCAAGGCACTGGTGTGCTTAAAAGGGCACATTTGGTGCCCCCTATGCATATACCAGTCCCCTCCGGTTCAGGGACCCCCAGTCCCTGCTCTGGTGTGAAACTGGACAGTGAAAAGTGGATTGACCAGTCCCCTATCCATCATCACCCAGGGGCTGGTGCTCAGAGCTCCTCCACAGGGTCCCTGGATGCTGTCATCTTGTTTCCAAGGTTAGCAGGGATCTCTGGGAGCATCTGAGTGGCCAGACCAGGCAGGTGATGTCAGAGCCTCCTCCTGATAGGCGCTTCCCTGGCTAGGAGACCAATCCCTCTTTCAGGGCTATTTAGGGTCTCTCTCTCTTGGGTGGGTCCTCCCATTCAGCTTGCAAGATTCCAGCAGGACTCCTTTGCAACCTCCACTCGACTTCTGGCCTCCGGAACTGCGACAAGAACCTCCAGGACCCGACAAGCTTCCTCAAGGGAGAAGAACTCTTCTGTATCATTGTTTCCAGGGCTCCTGCCAGCAATTGCAACATTTCCACCAGCTGTGCATCCACTGAGGGTGGCGTGTCTTCAGTCTGCACTAGAAGAAAGAAGGAATCTCCCTTGGAGTGAAGAAGTCACTCCCCTGCAACCGCAGGCACCTGCTGCAACGATGACTGGCCGTGTGTATCTCCCCTCATCTTGAGCTGCTTGGATCCTGGATCATGGTCCGGAGTAGTCCTCTTCGTCCTCTCTGCCAAGTGTCAAACTTTGGGAGAGGGACGCCCTTGCCTTCCCATGCAGGACAATACCCCATGTACCATGTCTCTTACAGCTGCCAAGGCTTGTTTGCAACTCCTCCAAGGGATCTTCAGTTGACATGTTGCTCCAGTCCTCAGTACTCCTTCCTGTGGTGCACAGCCCTCTGCGTGCTTCTCCCGCGGCATGGGACCCCTTTCTGTAGTGCTGCATGGGCTCCTTCTGCAATTTCTGTGTCCCTGTCCTGTGAGACTCCTGTGGGTGCTGCTTCCACTTCTGTGGGTCCTCTGTGTCGCTGTGGGTCCCCTGTGACTCCCACTCTTGCATTGAGTCCTCCTGAGCCCTGCTGGTCCCCCCGCAGCACCACTTTTCTACTAACCGCAAATTTCCCTTTGCCAGGGCTTGTTGGTGGAATACCTGCACCGACACCCATCTGCAATCTTCATTCCAGCATGGGACATCTTATGCATCCATCAGGGACTCTTCTCCGGCTCCAGGGCTGCAGTGCTGACCTGTTCTTCCTCACTGTCCAGTAACTCCTGCAAGTACTGCTGGGTAGGTAGTAGCTTCTACTCCTCTTGGACTCCACAATGACTCTTGGGCTTGGTCCTGTTTATCCACAGGTCTTTCTCTTAAGGAATCCACCACTGGTTTCTTGCAGTCTTGTCTGGGTGTCTTCTTTTCTTCTTTTCCTTTCCTCTGGGTGGTTTGGGGAAATTCCAGTGATTTACTCCTGCTTTCCTGGACGCTGGGGGGTACTGTTTTACTTACCTCTGTGATTTTCTAGTACTCCCACCTCGCCTCTACACATTCCACTTTCCTAGGTGGGGGTCCTGTGTTCACATCCCAATTTTTTAGTATAGGGTTTGGGCTCCCCCTAGGGTCACTATTTATAATGGCTATTTGCACTGTTTTCTAACCTTTTCAATACCTATTAATGTTTACTAGTGTATATAATTAGTGTATTACTTTCCTCCTATTGAAGGGTTGCCCTTCTAGTACTTTTTGGTATTGTGTTCCAAAAATAAAGTACCTTTATTTGTGTACAACTGAGTGCCAGATTTATGCTTTTTGACGCTAAACTGCGCTAATGCAGTTTAGCGTCAAAAAGTATACCGCCGGCTAACACCATCCTAAGATGCCAGACGGGCGTCATATTTATGGTATGATGGTAGCCGATGTTAAGGCCTGGAAAGTGTCATAAAAAAAGACACTAGCCAGGTGGGGGAGGCATAGGGGGAAGAGAGGATTTAGTGTCAAAGGATGATGCTAGTACGGGCAGAGGCATAAAAATGCCTCTAACCAGACTAGCGTCATGTTCTGATGTTAAAGCCCCATGAACATGACTCCTGTCTTAGTTAAGACAGGAGTCATGCCCACCACATCAGTGGCCATGCCCAGGGGACTTATGTCCCCTGGGCATGGCCATTGGGCCCAGTGCCATGTAGGGAGGCCCAAGTTAGGCCTCACATCTGGCACAATTTTTTTTTTTTTTTAAATAATTACCTCTAATTATTCATACTTACCTGGGATGTGGTCCCTCATCCTCCGCTGTCCCTGTGGTGTGGGTGAGGGTGTCCCTGGGTCTAGGGAAGGGCACCTGTGGGCTCTTTCCATGGTCTCTGACCATGGAAAAAGGCCCACAGGTCCCCTAACGCCTGTCCTGACCCAGGCGTTAAAAATTGGTGCTAAGCAAGCTTAGCACCATTATTTAAGGCCTCCACCCCGTGCTTGATTTTAGCATGGGGATAAATATGGCGCTAACACCATATCGTCATTTTTTGCCCAGCAACGCCTACCTTGCATCTCATTGACGCAAGGTAGTTTTCCGCAGGCAAAAAATGACTTTAACTCCAATATTTTGGCGCTAGACATGTCTAGCGCCAAAATATAAATATGGAGTTTAGTTTGTGCTGAATTAGTTTAAAATAATTACGCTAATTCAGCGCAAACAGAGTATAAATATTCCCCTGAGTTTTTTCTTTCATGTGTGTAAGTGCTGTGTGACTACAGTGGTTTTGCATGAGCTTTGCATGTCTCCTAGATAAGCCTTGACTGCTCATCTAGAGAGCCTGGCTTCTAGACACTGCCTACACTTCACTAAGAGGGGATACCTGGACCTGGTATAAGGGGTATGTACCTAGGATACCCACCACACACCAGGCCAGTTTCCTACATGATGTCATCCCTAAACCAGAAGTCTTGCCTAGAGAAAGAGTCTAACTATGACATGGCGCCACCAATGATGGTGTTTAGGCACTAATTTACGGATGCCCTGAGTATCTCTGTCTCACACACAACAGGTACCCCAAGTACCATTACATGGCGATGACCGTGGTCTTGGGGAAGATTCTCCTCAGCTGAACAGAGAGCACCTAAGTAGGCTGTAGGTTGTTCGAACTCGAAATCTTAAAAGGACTTACTGCACTCTTGGTGTTCCATCTCTTTACCCAATACACAATATGGATAACTCCACAGACATTCCTGAGAATGCCAGACAGACATTAACACTACACTTAGTAGCGCATGGCTTAACAGAAGAGGGGGGGGATGCCACATTAATCGTAGAAGCTAGTGAAGCTTACTAAACGGAAACATTCTACTCTCGGGTCACCTTTCCTGAGGAAGACCCTAGATCATTAACATTCCACACATACAGAATTGCAAACGTACCACAACGGAAGCACACATACCAGTATCTTGTAATTCAGAATACTTATCAAGAACATCACAACTGCTTTAATGGTGCCCTACCACACGTAATACAACCCATGAGATTAGGTCCCTTAGGTAATGAAGGACCAACGTGGCCTATGTTTGCCACATATACACCTCACCCTGGTGAACAAAACATGCAGGCAGCTGATCTGTGCATTCTATACATTGATCTAGTAACACTATATGGACGTCTTGTTCAGTTCGTAATCTGAACGCTGAGCACAACACCAGCGCGTCCAGCACCACCAGCACCTGCTGGATGCCAATTGGCTATTACTGGGATCCAGCCACAAACAGTACATTCAATCATGGGCAATGTGCCCATGGAACAAGAGAAAATACCGTTCTGGATAGCCCAGAAAACAAATCACCTAGAAGCTGTGTTTCCCCATATGGGACCACAGGAAAAACATAGAATTCTCACAATGTGCTTGCCCTTTGGGATGGTTCCCTCTGTGGATGACTGTGCCACATGGGGTACAGTCTTTGCTGCGATCTACACTACCACACATGGTACCCCAACACCTGCCAATTTACCGGAAGTGTAAAAACGAATACAGAATTAACACGGGGCTGCACCAGCCCTAGATTTGGGGATGAAATGAATGCATAACTTTGACGCTGTCGCCACAATAATACTTAGTAAGATTAAAGGGGAAGTGGTAGCGTTGGCTATCCGCCAGCGGCTCCGAGAGATTCCACACCTGGAACAGGAGAAACAGCTACCAAAAGTTATTTCCAATGCCTATACCAGTATAGGACGGGATAGTTTGGGAGCCAAGCCAAAAAAGCCTGAAATACAGAGTACCACTCCTAAGGAAGGTACCAAACAAGCACAGGAGGGTTCTAAAAAGCACTGGGATAAACAAAAGCAAATTAAAGACAGACGAAGTCAGAGAGCAGATTCTCCACACCTGGAGAACTCCGAAAGGAGACATAATCTCAGAAATAGAGAAAATATAAAAGCTCCTGAAAGATATACTGATTCACATCCCTCTCGTCCCTTTCAGGATGCACCAGATAGGCGTAGCGAGAGAGTGAGCCGGACATAGTGACATCCTGACTTCATAAAACAGAATAAAGACTCACCACAGTCTTCAGACAAAAAAGAAGACAAGTCCCCACAACGAAAACCACAGTTTAAAAAGAAAAAGGTGGCAGCACTCTGAGTTAAAAATGCCAGTAAACTTCAGAACATTGCTGAAGATCAAGACATGGGCAGTGACACTGCTAGATAGCGCGGCAGAAGTCACAATATGTCACCAGAGTCTGAAAGATCATCTGGATGCGACAGCAACTAGCGACTTTATTGCAGTCGAGACTGCAGACGGGCACGTTTTCCCACCTGACAGGGTTTATGATTTAAATGTCCAAATTGAGGGAGACAAAGAGCACACCATTAGTGTGATATTCAGGGATGAACTTAGTTGTGATATCCTACTGGCCGAGAGGGATTGGCCACACAAGCACATCTGTAAACTCCTACACGGGGAAGATGTCATTTTGCATTCTTTCTCTGATCTTGTTCGAGAAGCGGTAAAACAAGCCTACACTGTCAACTGGGCTTTAGCGCAGGCACTTGCACTATACCGCAACCATGTAGGTTGGGGCAAGGATTCTTCTTGCCATGTAATACCTGATAGGTCTACACCCCAGCCTCAGCCACAATATCCTGTTAAACACAAGGCTAAAGATCCAGTGAGGGTGATCCTCACTCAGCTCGAGTACCAGGGAGGAATTGAGCCCTGTGTCTCTGCAGTGAATAATCCGTTATTCCCCATTGCAAAACCCTACCAGTCATACAGAATAGTCCTAGATTATAGACACTTAAACAGTCATACACACACATTTGCAATACAAAATTCACACAGCACAGCACTAATTAACAACATAGTGCGTAAAAAATACAAAATAACCCTGGATATCGCTAATTTTTTTTTCTGCCAAAATTTAGCACACGAAAGTCGAGACCTGAGTGCATTCTCATTTGGCTCACAAACATGCTTCTGCTGTTTGCCTCAAGGCTACAAGAACAGCCCAGGGCTTTTCTCAGCCCATGTAACATCAATATTGCATATTGATCCTGAGGCACTGTCCTACATGGATGATATCTATCTCACAGATGACGGCCTCAACATTCATCTTGCCAGGGTCAATCGGATCGTTCTAGGACTCACAGTCCTTGGTTACAAATTTAATTTTAGGAAAACTAAAATAGCCTTTCTCAGTGCATTTTTCCTGGCATACGAGCTATCAAACAAAGGCAAGAGCCTGGCCCGCACTTTTTAGAAAAATGTGCTCAACTCCTGCCACCAAATACTGTCAAGAAACTACAGTCTTTACTTGGTTTCTTTAACTTTGGCAGAAGTTAGATTCCTGACTATGCACAACGTATCAAACCACTCTATAACTTAATATGCCCTGATTTTTCTAGCAGACACTGGACAGTACAACACACATGCATTCTTAGAAGATTGCAACAGGACATGCTAGAAGCAAAACATGTACACACCCATGATAACAAAACAAATTTGGTCATCAGAATAATTGCTTGTGCCACTGGGTTCACTTATGTCACCTTTAATGAAGGGTGCCACGGTGCCCATAGCAAAACAATGCTTTCACCCACAGAATAAATTCTGACTGCAGTACAGATGGCTGTCATCAAGGAGAGAATACTTGTCCAAGGGAAACGCATTATTCTCGTTATCCCAGTGCCAGCCTTAGAGGCTGTCACCAAAGCTAGTGTTCCTAACGCTTAAGCATTACATCCACGCAGGATCCAATGGGCAACCTCCCTGACTGCCACCGATGTTGATTACATCTTTGATCCAAAACTTCAAACACAAGAATTTCTCCAATACAAACAGGAGTAATGTGCACCTCTAGACATCCTGCCGCTTGACAGATACTATACTGTCATTTACACTGATGGTTCAGCACAACCAGCCGTAGGTACTATACATCAATACTCAGCTGCTTGCGCAGCCGTGAGCGGAGTGAATAAGGATACCAATACCTACATGCCGAGCCTGGGGGACTGCAGAGCTCAGCTGGCTGAACTTCAAGCCCTTATCTTAGCACTAGAACATACGGATCCACGACAACTCACTCTGATTGTCTGTTATTCGTATTACTGTGTCCAGTCCTACAATGATTATCTTAATCATTGGCGACTGAACGGGTTCAGAGACTTCAAAGGGAACACCATAAAACACACAACTCTGTGGGGGAGAGTGGCTGATCTTAAGGATAAGCTACTGTGTGCTCATGTAGTCCATACATTGGGCCACCAAAGTGTAGGAGTACACGTTATTAGCAACACTTTGGCTGGTAAAGCGGCCAAATCTGCAGTAGCTACAGCTTCTGTGGCTGCAGTGACTCATTCTCAGATGAGATTGGATAATGAAATTTTGGATGCCGTCAAAGCTTCAGCTGAAGGCAAGCCTTTCCCAAAGGCATACCGTACAAAATACTCTTACCACATCAGTGCAGAGAATGTTGCCTATGCAACACTTCCTGGGGTGGGAGATTGAGTGAGCCCCAACCAAGACCAGAGATTAGATCTAATCAAAGCAGCGCATGAGGGTATCACCTCTGCACATGTGGGTGTTGCAGCCACAATAACACTCTTACAGAAATGCTTCTGGTGGCCAGGTCTATACAAACAGACCAAGCAATGTGACCTTTGTTGTGACATTTGCCAGCAAATTATTGGCTCCAACATCAAATGCCCTCCGCAGACATCCCTCTTAGTGTCCAAAAGGCCACTTCAATGTCTGTACCTGGACCATTCTGGTCCACTTCATCTTGATGGTGCACACAAATACATCTTGGTCGCTGTAGATTCTTGTTCTAGATTCCTGTGGGCATGGCCTCAGTGGTCGGCTGACGCTTGAACTGTTATAAAAGACTTGCTGATTTTTATTGGTACATATGCGGTTGCAGCATTCCATTCGGACCAGGGCCCTGCCTTTGCCTCTAAGGCATTCAGGGACACCATGGGGACAATAGGTGTTGAACTCCATTACTCCTCACCCTACCATCCAGAGGGAAATTCGGTTGTGAAGAGTAGGAATCAAGATCAAAAGCAGTCCTTAGCAGCTAGAGTATTAGGTTCTGGCCGCAGCTGGCTTCATCACCTATATGGGGTCCAGAGAGCACTAAATAATCTGCCAAGAAGATCCTTGGGAGAACGCACTCCCTATGAGGTTCTCTTTGGGATACCCATGTACATCCCAGATCTAGATGGCCCTGGTTTGGTGGCAGCAGATACACCTTTTGACATAAATGAACGTCTCACTGTCTTACAGGAGCTTCATCAATTTCGTGATGATAAATCATCCGCCAATGCTGCCACTTTAGTAATAAGGGATTTGCCAACAACTTCTAGTGGCTGGATTCCTAAAGTCGGGGATGTGGTTCATGAGAAGATTGCTGTGAAGAAAGAATTCAGCCCATCATACAGAGCGCCATTCCAAGTTCTGGGAATACAAGGTACCACAACTGTGATTCTACTACTGCTGCCTGGTTCTAAAGTAAACATCATCTACTATCAGCCTCCACGCCAAGTGGATTCATCCACAAGTAATGCACCAGCTCCTGTGTTTGCAGAGACTCCTTCTGGTTATTTCATTGATCTTGATGATTTTTCCTCAAATTCATCCGCACTTGTTACTGAAATTGTGTTAAAGACACGTAAGCTGTATATATGGCTTGAGAATAACTATTTAATTTATCCATGGAACTATCTGTGGATATTTCTGACATTGCTTGCATTTTGATTATGGATTGGTTTTGTGACTGTTTTCTTTCTCCTTATAAATTGTCATTATCTTCCTGAACGCTCCTCTGTTGAGCCTGTGGATGAAGTTCTCACTCCATATCTTTCCTCACATAAGGTCTGAAGAGACTTGTTCCTTGTGAACATTTCAGCTGTACCAATTCCTGACGGGATTGTGTGGGATAAGGTTCCATTTGATATATATGGGCCTACTGAGGTCATTCAAATTCCATATGTCTTTAAGATTTCAATAACTGATGAAATAACACCTGGTGTTGTTTCCGATGTCTAGGATGTTCAAACAGTTGATTCCATGTTAGCTGAATTGAAGGATTACACTGTATTTGAAAGTGATGATGTGTACACTAACACAAAGAATTATGGGGAAATGTTCTGTTATAATAACTGGGGACATTACTACCTGCACCAAGCAACTAGATACAGATCAGTATTCAATTACACAGTGGGAACACTGTTCAACTCCACCTGAGGGGAGCCCAACATTATTCAGATAATTTCGCATATTTTTCTGGACATGAAAAATGCAGAGTCATACTATTTCAAGTTATCACCTTCTAAAATTAGGAAAATGTTGCTAACAAACACAAAATTGATTTATTCAGATTCTTTTGTTTCCCGACTTACAGTTGAGGGCTATGAACACTGGAAGAACAGTATTGATGTGAAGAGTGTATGGGGAACACAAGATTGGCAAATTCAGGGTAGGGAAGCTTTATTTGGAGCGTGCCTTATTCCTGTGCAAATTATCTTTTTAAATTACACAGTTCAACAGACATCCTGTGTAGGGTTAGCAAAAATAAAATAAATTAATGCACCAGTATCCCCACACCGGCAAAATTCACCAACTGGCAATCCTTCCTGAATGTCACTGAGGAAGAATCAGAAGCAAAGGTTCAGGCTTGTACCTATAATTCTTCACTTTCCAGTCCTGGTGGGTGGTTATTATGGCCAATAGATGCAAATGGGTGTCAGGTGCGTTTTGTGAATTCCTCAGGGGGTATCAAAATTAGCCAGCCGGACCCTCGCTTTTTCTCAGGGCAACACTCGGGTATAGTTACTACATACAGTGTGGGTAAACTGTGTTACCTGAGTTACCTTAGCAGCAGTTAAGGAACATCTTAATACTCTTTATGAAGATATAGACTTGCAGGACCTCTTGTTAGGTCAATAAAAGCAACACTATAAAAGATTCATCTATTCCATATACAATGAGATCTGGGAGCTTTCTCAAATGGAAGCTGCTGCACGTTTGCTTAGCTTTCACTAATGACCGAGCTGACAAAAATCTCTGGAATGCACTTCTCAGTTCAAAGAAGACATTTATTATTAGTTCACCACGAGGTTCCTAAAAAGGAGGTTAACATGTTAAAAGCACATGTTTAAAAATAGTCACAGCAATGAAAGTAAAATATACCAAAATGATTCTCAACTGCAATGTACACAGCAAATATATGTGGTTATATTATATCAAAATTGCAAAGCAAATAATGAAGTAAAACTTCATCACTGTAGGGCCTGCCAAGCTCTTCATCTTTCTCATGCCAGCAAGAAGATGACCCTGTTCAACTGCGAGAAAGAGATCTCCATCCTTAATGGACAGGTGTCAGGCATTTGATGTCTAATCCTGACCGAGTTCTCAGAAATTTCACCGCTGCTGAGCAGGGCCATCTTTTTATATCTTAAAGAATCGGAGATGGGCTTTCTGGAAAAAAAACACTTATTTAGCAATTCAAAACATGCTGGCTGGTTTAGGCCTGCTTTGAAAATAACACATTAGAATTTGGCCACAGTCTCAAGATGCTAAATCAAAACAAATCCGTTCCCTGCCATCTGAGTACATTCTTATCAACCAAAGCCCTTGGTGAGAAAGAACACGAAAATAAGCACAGTTTACAATGTGGAAAAACACGGACAGCTTTAACATGGCAGTGTCTAATGCTACGATAAAGTCAATAGGCAGCTAAACTGAATACAAAATGTAATCTGCAACTGGTGAACACTAGACAGTTAATCCAAGTGCAAAGTGGTGCAACACAATGTCAGTGGTCAAAAACACATATTTCACTACATTCCACCCTTTGATCAATGACTTTGTGTACTTCTCTCTCATCTTTTAGTTTTTTCTTTAAAAAAGAAAACATTATAAGCAAATCAGATGTGCATTGTATACAGCAACATAATGAAATGATAAAAACAATCACTATAAAGCAATGGAAGTGGATTAACGTTTTGATCTTACAAACAGTTAAACCAGACACACCTACAATGAAAAGACTGAAGCTTATATATACTGATTGGGATAATAACTGATTGAATAGTGTCTCTAGGGTAGCAAGTTGGTTTAGAATTAGATGGAAACATTGTGAGTTCTAATCATGTAGAGGAACACGGTCCACCAGAAAGGTTTGCAGGTATATAAGTGTTCCCATACAAGAATAGTCAGCCAACTGGCAACTTAAACATTCTTAACGAGACTGGCAGCAGTCATCAGATGATAACAAGCCATGGGTTTGTTTGAGTGGTGTAAAAATGACAAGTCCCAGGCAGCTCTTGCTTTAGAGCTTGACACATATTGTACAACTCTGCATATTGGCTACATTTTCCTTCTCCTGTGGTGGTCAGCAACTTTTCAGTAACTGGATTGTATGACACTGCTTTCCAACGTCTTTTAGTATCCACATATTTGAATGCATCATTAGTAAACCAAACATGCTTTCTATCCTCAGGGGACAAGAATTCAAATGGCACACTCCATTTCACTGGTGACTCTTTTACCTGTGATACCTCCTGCATTCTCTCATCATCCTGTACAGGGGCTTGTGACACCTGTTCATGTAGGGCTGCAGTGCCTGCCGGTCCTACTCGAGCCCTGTCTTGTATGTACCATTTCCAGCGTGTACTGCTAGCCTCTTGTGCATGTCCTATACGGTGAGATTTGGGTGAACTCATCACCCGCTGCATGATTGGTATTTCAGGTCTCAGAATTACATTATGATCTAGTGTTATTTGCTCAGTATCCACTAGAGCCCAATAACAGACCAAAAGCTGTTTTTGAAAATATTTAATCAAACAGGTTGACAGAACGTCCATGGTACTCTATTGTTCTTATGCAAAACTTCGATCTGTGAAGCACAATTAGCGCAAAATGGATCCATAGGTTTTATACTTTAAAAGCAGCAGGAGCGTTGCACAAAGTTTATCAATCAGGTTCAAGTTGGGGGTACGGTCCCTCCCCCGACCCCACATGCAAACGCCCGAAGGGAGACCACACAGCACACTCATGGTCAATGGCAAATTGTAGTAAGATCTGTAAAAGAAACAAGTATGATTTTTCTTGTAAATAACATTTGTCATCTGAAATTTGCTCTCCTTTTTCCTTTCCTTGCTTTATAATCAGTTGGACATTACTGGGGCCCTTTGCTATGTTTTTATGCAGGTTCTAGAGGGTCATTTGGAAATTTAACCCACACCTTAGCACTGAGGTTTTTATCTGCTGAATCACAGATTCCCTTTCCTTGCGCTGTCAGATGAGCTGAGGCAGTCCCCTTCCTCCCCAATCCTACATACGCTTCACTTATGACAAGTTGGACAATTCTGTCTCCAATCTGTATGAATAAATCAGATTCTCCACTATTTAACAGAATAGCTTTGATTTCTATCTGTCCTAGTAACTTTCCTCTCCTCAATTGATCTTTAACTGTTTGTGGGATAGATCTCTGTTGTGTGTGCTGACAAATAGGACATTGCAAAATCACAAATTTGACCAAATCTAGGGAATGTGCATCCCTCTAATGTCTGCCCACCTGTAAGTGGCTTTTTCTCCCAGTTGTCCACATTTCTGGTGCGCCCACTTAGACATTCCACCAAGTCAGAATTCTGGGCTGACACGTCTGCCTCTGACCTTTTACCTTCGTCGTCTGCAAGGGAATTGAACTAGCGTTCTAGTGAGTCAATGGGACAATGAGCATCTATGACTTGACTCTGTTTTAACATTTCCCAAATTTCCTGCCACAACTCTTTGCTCCACACCTCCTTTGGATGAATGAACCAGTTATGTGCATGCCATGTAGGAAGCCAAATGGCTAATCCACTGGTATTGAACCAAGAATCAGTGTAAAAATGACAAGTCCCAGGCAGCTCTTGCTTTAGAGCTTGACACACATTGTACAACTCTGCATATTGGCTACATTTTCCTTCTCCTGTGGTGGTCAGCAACTTTTCAGTAACTGGATTGTATGACACTGCTTTCCAACGTCTTTTAGTATCCACATATTTGAATGCATCATTAGTAAACCAAACATGCTTTCTATCCTCAGGGGACAAGAATTCAAATGGCACACTCCATTTCACTGGTGACTCTTTTACCTGTGATACCTCCTGCATTCTCTCATCATCCTGTACAGGGGCTTGTGACACCTGTTCATGTAGGGCTGCAGTGTCTGCCGGTCCTACTCGAGCCCTGTCTTGTATGTACCATTTCCAGCGTATAATGCTAGCCTCTTGTGCATGTCCTATACGGTGAGATTTGGATGAACTCATCACCCGCTGCATGATTGGTATTTCAGGTCTCAGAATTACATTATGATCTAGTGTTATTTGCTCAGTAACCACTAGAGCCCAATAACAGACCAAAAGCTGTTTTTCAAAAGGAGTATAGCGCTCCCCAAAGTCAGGTAGTTTTCTAGTCCAAATTCCTGGGGGCACCCTTGTCCTCCCCCATTTCTGCCACATACTCCGGTTTGCATATTGTCCCTGAACTGTTACATGTAACTCAATGTTTCCCTCTTGCACTGTACACAAGTCTAAAGTCTGTTGAATTGTTTCATTTGCCAAATCAAAAGCATACAGCTGCTCTTCACTCCATTCAAACTCATGTTTTTTCTGGGTTACTTTGTACCAAAGGGTTAAGATTTTACTCAGATGAGGGCTATACTCTTTCCAAAAATCAAACAATCTCATGAAACTCTGTGTCTTCTTCTTAGTGCCAGGAGCAGCAAACATCTCTCTATGTTCAGGATCTTGTCTGAATTAATTGTACATATCGTAGTCTGTAAAAGTTGTCTGAATAGACCGATAACATCATCAACTTCTTGCTCAGTGTAATCTTTTAAAGAATGCATTTCAACTCCTGCTAAAAACTATGGGCCACTCTGTGCACTAACTGTGCTCTGCTCATGCAACTCACACTGGCCCCTAACTTGTTTAGCCTCCTCATTACTAGAATATGAAAAGTCAGATTCTCCTGTAACAGCTTGGTAGATTTCAGCTTTATTTTGTAATAACTAGTTCTGGCTGACTTGCTCTTTTAATTTCTTATTTTTATATTCTAACTGTTTACATCTCTCATGCATTTTTCTGTAAGCAGACAAAAGTATCCAACCCTCCTGTCAAGAACAAAAGGGATATCATTCTGTTAAAAAAGCACCTTTTCTAAACATGAAAAAACATTTAACACTTTTGTTTTATCCAAGCACCCATCCCAAAACTTAGAAAGTCCTGATAAACCAGAAAACACATTTGCTAAAACATCATAAGGCACTTTAATTTCACATGCATTTTGAAACATGGTTTGTGGTGCTTCCTTTAACTCTCTGAATAAAAACATATTTACACTTTTAAGTCGTGCACTTTCAACCTCCAACCTCTTTTTTTAAGACTGTCCGACCTACGCCAAAATGTTTTGCTTTCACTAATGACCGAGCTGACAAAAATCTCTGGAATGCACTTCTCAGTTCAAAGAAGACATTTATTATTAGTTCACCAGGAGGTTCCTATAAAGGAGGTTAGCATGTTAAAAGCACATGTTTAAAAATAGTCACAGGAATGAAAGGAAAATATACCAAAATGATTTTCAACTGCAATGTACACAGCAAATATATGTGGTTATATCATTATATCATAATTGCAAAGCAAATAATGAAGTAAAAATTCATCACATAGGGCATGCCAATCTCTTCATCTTTCTCATGCCAGCAAGAAGATGACCCCGTTCAACTGCGAGAAAGAGATCTCCACCCTCACGGGACAGGTGTCAGGCATTTGATGTCTAATCCTGACCGAGGTCTCAGAAATTTCACCGCTACTGAGTAGAGCCATCTTTTTATATCTTAAAGAACCGAAGAAGGGCTTTCTGGAAAAAACCCTCATTTAGCAATTCAAAACATGCTGGCTGGTTTAGGTCTGCTTTGAAAATAACACATTGGGATTTGGCCACAGTCCCAAGATGCTAAATCAAAACAAATCTGTCCCCTGCCGTTTGAGTACATTCTTATCAACCAAAGCCCTTGGTGAGAAAGAACACGGAAATAAGCACAGTTTACAATGTGGAAAAACATATTTAACTACAACGTTTAAGGCAGATTAATAAGGAAATTTTGGAAAAGGCTTTGGCTATTGTTGATAATGGCATGAACGCTCTGTCCAACAGGATTTATTCCCTTAATAACATAGTGTCATCTGCGATAGACATCATTCAGAATGTCATGTCCTTTTTACACCATGAACAAAGTCAGCTGCATTCCATCATGCAGTTAGGTTGGACACTGCAGATTCTGAAAAATGTCTGCGTTACATGGAAATATATTAACAGTAGTGACCTGTTTGCTGCTTTTAATTTATCCAGGTAACAACAGACAATGGCTAAAAGGAAAGCGACTTTCAACACGCTTCACAAACAAAAGTTAGAAAAGTTGCCTTTTACAGTTGCAGAAAGTCCATCAACAGTATGGCTAGTACATGGCATTATAAATGTACCCATTTCCACCTTTTGTTTTTCAAAATGGTTGAAACATCTTGCTGTGGGCAGATACGAGCGGCTAGGCAACAGTTATATTAAAGAAGAGTGGGAGCTGCCCTTTGAATATAAATGTTTGAACGGTGAAACAGAGGTCTTTCTTAGCAGAAGCCAATGTGAGACTACTGTTAGTCATTCAATGATTTGCAAACAGTTGTCCCTTTATGGCCTTTGCAATGCAGGGGTCATGACCTTGGCCTGTTTTCTGAAGGGTACTTCTGTCCCTTTGATTCGTCCAGCATTTCATATACTTTCTACTGGAAGTTATGTGGTCCTGAACGAACAAAGCTGTTGTGGTACAAAACTAGGAATTGCCTACGCAATTTCAGTCTTCAACATTGTAACGTGTTGTGGACATGTTTTGCTCCACCCCCTACACAAGAGATTAGAGTAGCAGAAATGTGGCTTCACATTGATATTACTAATGTAAATTATGACGAGCTGAGCAGACTAAAGATGTTACTGTTCCAGAAACAAGTTGCGTTGACATCAGCTAGAGAGACGTATGCTCTCCAGATAGCGAGATCATCAGCCGAGATACAATCCCTATTAAATACCAACTTCCCCAAGCACCTTGGAGAGCTGGTATCCAGAAATTTCAATGGCTCAAGCACTACAGGGATTGTGCACTTCTTTAAGGCCATCGGGTCTGGATTTGTGTCCATCTTCCAGACTGTCTTCGGAGTCATTCCTTCAGGCATCCATTCACTATTTTCCAGTGTGTTTGGCGGGTTTCCTGTGACTTTGGCATTGATCAGCGGGATACTGCTGCTGCTGCCCCTGATACGCAGTAGTTGTGCCTTTACAGCTAAGCAGAGTGATGTAGCTACTACCACCAGTCCAGCTGTGCCGTGATCGCATGGTACAGTTCTTTGGTGCTCCATTGCTGGAAGAATTGGAGCACGATTGGTCACTGTCATTTTCACCAGTCCTATGGTGTGTAACCAGTCTTTCATTGCACCTGGTGCATCTTCGAACATCTACCTTTGGTGTGTCTTGCTGTTCCGCCAGTGCCTCCTGTGGACAAGGAGCTGCTGATGTTCCCGATGAGGGTTAATTCACGGTTGTGCCCCATGAGACTGAGGCTGATTCGCGAGGCCGCTTACAAGCCACCCTTGGTGGACTGTGTGGCTCCTTTGGGCCCTGTGGATGGTGCTGTTTTTGCAGGAGATCCTGCGCCTGAGACTGCTACGTGCTACTGCTCCATGGATCCGTCTGCCCATCCTGTTATCAATCTAACATCTGATGATGTGGTTTCTTTCCTGAATGCCCTTCCTTTCGATGGCTCCGAAGACATTCTTCAAGATCATGACTACTGTTAAATAAATTTAACCATCGGCCTATTCTAAAGTTTCAAAGTATGCTAACATTGCCTTTGATTTTGGCCTGCTGTGCTTGTCATGGTCAAAGATGTGCCACTTTGTATGTTTTAGCTATTTTAACAAGTTTTTTATTAGATTTTAGCATTTTCTTAATATGATTTTGGCTTGTTTTAGTCCATAGCATTTTAGCTTGGGTTCATTCACTTTCTCTGGCGTCATCATTATGGCATCATAGTTGTTCTGGCAATGGGGAGAGTGTAGTTGATCCTATTTAGTTTTAATGGGAATCAGTTTAGCTTAGCCTTCTGGCTTGAGGCCTGTGCCCCTGTCACCTAGTGACTTTTATCGTACTTAGCTTGCTCTGTTTTAGCACATTTATTTTATTATTTCTTCCAAAACGGCTGCTATGTTTATAGTTAGGAAGACGTTTTAGTTTCACTTTATCAGTGCCACTCTGAAAAGGCGTCACTATCTGCGTCAAAGATAGATGAGATACATAGGTACTCACATCATGTACTTTCCCACTTTCATGTCACAGTCACATAATGTACCATTTCAAGGAATTGTTTATATAATTGCCGCCCCAAGCATGCCACCTTATCTATTGTTTGGGAACATACCTGTGTCAAGGGTCCTACAAGATCTGTATAAATACATCTCACACAGACAAGATTATCAGAGTGATTCCTACCAGATGCCATCAATGCTATCTATGCAATATGTCGCCTTGATGCTTACCCAGCCTTCTTATCACCACAGAGTGTGATCTAGAGATCTCATTCCAAGGTAATGAGGGTTGTGGGGCTCTTCTCATGGACACAGTACTGGCAGATTAGGGTTTTCCCATCTAGCTCTCTTTAGGTTAGAGATTAGGCTCATCATGCTAGGGTATTAGAGTTTATTTCACCCCTATTTCACAGCTCATGTTATTGAAAGATGGTCGGGGTGTTTGTATTCATGACTCTCAGGGGCATATTTATACTCCGTTTGCGCCGAATTAACGTCGTTTTTTTCGACGCAAATTCGGCGCAAAACTAACGCCATATTTATACTTTGGCGTTAGACGCGTCTAGCGCCAAAGTAGGAGTAAAGAGCGTCATTTTTTTGCGTGAACGCCTTCCTTGCGTTAATGAGATGCAAGGTAGGCGTTCCCGTCCAAAAAAATGTCTGCGACGCAAATGCGTCGTATTTATACTCCCGGGCAAAAATCACGCCCGGGAGTGGTCGGGTCAAAAAACCCCGCATTTGCACCTCTTTTTAACGCCTGGGTCAGGGCAGGCGTTAAGGGACCTGTGGGCTCAAAATGAGCCCACAGCTGCCCTCCCATGCCCCCAGGGACCCCCCCTGCCACCCTTGCCCACCCCAGGAGGACACCCAAGGATGGAGGGACCCACCCCAGGGACATTCAGGTAAGTTCAGGTAAGTATAAAAAAAAAAAAAATTATATATTTTTTTTGGCATAGGGGGGCCTGATTTGTGCCCCCCTACATGCCACAATGCCCAATGACCATGCCCAGGGGACATAAGTCCCCTGGGCATGGCCATTGGGCAAGGGGGCATGACTCCTATCTTTACTAAGACAGGAGTCATTTCAATGGCGTCTGGGCGTCGTTAAAAATGGCGCAAATCGGGTGGAGGCGATTTTTTGCGTCAACCTGACTTGCACCATTTTTAAGACGCCCTAGCGCCATTTTTCCCAACGCCGGCGCTGCCTGGTGTACGTGGGTTTTTTCCACGCACACCAGGCTGCGCCGGTCTGCTTGCGCCGGCTAACGCCATTCAATAAATACGGCGCCCGCATGGCGCTTCAGAATGACGTTAGCCGGCGCAAAATTTTTTGACGCTAAACTGCGTTAGCGCAGTTTAGCGTCAAAAAGTATAAATACGGGCCTCAGTTTTTACAATTCTGTTTCTTGCATTGTCCATTATCCTAATCATTGCAGCCCATGAAATTTATAGTAGATTGCAGTCTTGTTAATAAAACCTATCAAAAACTTTACTGCATCTCCTTTATTGCCTGTGTTTGACTGAAACATGTTGCTCATGTGAGAAAAGGGTAATTTCCGTTTAACCATGACTCCCCTAAGATGTCGCACTCTTGAGTCCATGCGTAAGGCTGCCACAAATCACCTTTTACTCTTTGAGTTTTTTGATGAGGTACTGCTTGTGAGTCGAGAGGGTTGGGCGGACAGTTGCAACTTGTGGTAGGATTGGCCTAGTCACCTACAAACAAAAGTGCTGTCATCCCTAAACCAGCAGTCTTGCCTACAGCAAGAGTCCAACTACAACATCTCCTCCATCCTAACGGAGGAGCCGCCATTTGTTTGCCTATTCTCAGTGGTCCAGAGGGACCAATAGCAAAACTTCTGACTGCCCTTTCTCCTGTCGGCTATCGAAGGAGTATGTCATCAGCAAAGATGGAGCATTCTCCGCTGCTGGCATTCTGAAGGTCCACCCCACTCCAAATGAGATGGACAGACTATCAGTTTGGAAAGAATACTTCATCACCTTTCTGCCGTACTCAGAACCATAGCCCTAGTCCTTATCAAGTAAGAAATGTGGACATAACTTTTATTGTTTTTTTAATCTCTGTTTTTCCCCTCCCTGCTACTTATCAATGCTTTTCTCAATGCAGTGTACTCTAGGGGAACTATTAAATTATGACAACTTGTGATATAAGTAAAGTAGGTTCTCAGTGTTATTCTGTGTTCTGTGGCCCTATATTCTCTTCAGAGGAACGCATTATTTCCATGCAACACAAACAAAAACAAGTAATGTTCTCCTGGAATATCTTGTCAGCACCCTAATACAGGTGGTTTCTAGAATAGACCTTTGTCCATGCTGTTGTGTTATACTAATCAGCTATTCGGGAACTTCAGGAACATCAATTTATGTGAAGGTCATTTTACATCCCTTTCTGGAAGGATTCTCGGTCAAAGGTCATATGAAGTCACTTTATGTGATGTCATTAAGGTGAAAATGTGTCTGATGTCACTTCTATTACCTATAGCATTTTGATGACTCGACAACCATGGATGAACGCTTTGTAATGTCACGCGCAGTGACGCAACAGTCGTGCGTCACAGGAGGTATCATGTAGAGCTCCCGTCAGGGGTGTGGGAGGAACACCCCTGCGCTGCTGGCTCATGTTGAACCAAGACTTCGAGCGGTTCATCTTTCGACAGGCCAGACAACAAGAGAGCGAGTCCCTCGATGTATTCGACACCAGGGTCAAAGAACTAGCAAGCACGTGTGGCTTCACAGACAATGGTGAGGAGATAAGAGGCCAGATCATTCAAGGGTGTGCCTCAACCAAGCTAAGGGAATGCATCCTAGAAGAACCGGGAAAACCCCTTACTGACATACTGACAATGGGGAGGAACAAAGAGCTATCAAAAGCCAGAGCCTCCCACATGGAAGCCGTCCTCAACAAACCCATCAAGACGGAAACTATAAATGCCATCTTATCAGACAAGCCCAAGAAGACGCCCACAAAGACAGAAATACCACAGAAGTCGCGTGGATACTGCGGGGGTCCCCCTCACCACATGGCGAATTGCCCAGCCAAAGGGAAAAAGTGCGCAGCCTGCCGCAAATATAATCACTTCGCCAAAGTCTGCCAGTCAATGGAAAAAGGGAGTCACCCCAACACGAGTATACATGGTAGTGGACCAACAAAGTGACATGGACGATGACGAATTTGAGCACACGGTTCATACCATCTTCACAGCAGGCAAACAAATAGGGGAACACCCACATCTCCCGCAATGTCATCTGCAAGAAGGTGATAGCAACAGTAGACACAGGAGCTTCCATTAACCTGCTGTCCAAAGAGCTATATGACAGCTTACGCCCTACTCCTCAGCTGCACAAGACGGTGGTGAAAGTCTTCGCATATGGACAGAGTAAACCCCTACACATCCATGGGAAGTTCCGTGCACCCATCACACATGAGTCGGAGGTATGCAATTAGATCATCTACATCACTGGAGAAGGAATTAGGTTGCTGTTAGGGTGCCAAACAGCAGAAACCCTCAAAATTGTCACTTTAGCCCTAGGGGTGCACCATGAAACAATCACGCACATTCTGGATGAATTCCCTGATGTGTTTGAAGGGATCGGATGTTTGAGGGATGAGGAAGTGACCCTTCACATTGACTAGACAGTGAGACCAGTGGCCCAGAGGCATCGAAGAATCGCGTTCCATTTGAGACCCCAAGTCGAAAAGGAATTAGCTAAACTAGAGAAGGAAGGAATCATAGAAATAGTGGAAGAGCCCACCCCATGGGTATTGCCCATCGTTGTGGCCAGGAAACCGAAGCAGCTCGGCGAGGTTCGCATATGTGTGGACATGAGATTACCCAACATGGCCATTAAACGAGTGAGGCATCTGATTCACACCATCATTGACCTCCTATCAGAGCTGAATGGTGCTTGTTGGTTTTCAAAAGTAGACCTCCGCTCCAGATACCATCAGATCACACTGGCCGAGGAGTCACGGTACATTACAACTTTTTCGACACACCAGGGGCTCCGAAGATACCGCAGGCTGAACTTTGGCATCTCCAGTGCGGCCGAAGTTTTTCAGAACACAATTCACGAAATCCTTGGGGGATTACCAGGAGCCACCAACGTCAGTGATGACATATTAATATATGCCAAGTCCATCCCAGAACACAACAACCAACTGAAGTGTTGAAATCCAGGCAGCAAATTCCAGCTCCCTTTTGAACAAGCTCCATGGACCATCGTTTGTATCACAGGTACCAAAGTGACAGTGAGGCGGGGCTTGGACGAGGTGTCCCAGAACATCTCACATGTTACGGAATTGCACGGTCCGTTGCCACCCCCAGAGGAGGAAGAAGGTGCTGAAGACAACTGTGATCCCTTGAACATTGCATCTCCAGAAGGTCCCTCTGAAAGAGTTGGACCTGGCGAGGACAACGAGCCATCCCGGAGACCTCTTGCTCCAGCTGAAGCGACATCAGCTCCTGAGGTAATTCACCATCCCGTTTCCACTGGACGGAGTGAGTAGACCCGCTACAATCTGAGAGCCAACCCTGCATCGTCTCTACTCCAACACCATGTAATGTATGACTGACTTTCAAAAGTGTAGCCCTTTGAACTATGCTTCATGCCAAGGGTTTATTGTTATAAGCTTTTCATCTTTTGTTAATTGTGAGGAGGAATGTAATGTCGTTCCCCGTGACGCAACAGTCGTGCATCATGGGAGGCATCATGTAGAGCTCCCGTCAGGGGTGTGGGAGGAACACCCCTGCGCTGCTGACCCAGGTGCGCCAGACCTCGGGTCAGCGCACGTAACAAATAAAAGGCAAGACCCGAGTATTGAACAAGCAAACACGTGTGGCCTCGTTTCATTTCGTCCGCGCTGCTACCGCCGCGATTGGCGATCATAAAGCCCAGCGAGGATACACACGCTGCCTCTGTAATAAACGATGCATCACAGTGTTGCCAGGACAACACTACACGCTTCACTTCTTTGCTGTAGTGTGGTTGCCTCAGACAGAAAGTTTGTGTGCAGCAAGGTTTATCAGTAAATGGAAAATAGAAGACTGTAGTTTAGTTGCAGTGCATGTAATCTGTGTGAATATAATTGCAACTATAGATGTGTTTACAGACGTGAGGCAGAATAAAAACTCTAGCCGCTACAAACGAGCAACAGAGTGCGCTCTCTCGTTCCCGGTCACTTGGCTTTGCTAATCTTGAACAGTATTTATTTCCTCACAGAGGAATCCTCGAAAGCTTACGCGACCTGATCCCCCTCCCCTGACTAATGATAGCCAGCCAACTTCCATATGCAACTGGAGAGCTTTGGCGGAAGCAGGAATCACACCAGAAAATTAACAGCTGTATCCCTGTCTAAAGCCAAAACTGATGTCAAACCTGACATTTGTCCTGCTGGCGGGAGACCGTGGGGACAAGCCTTAAAAGCTGGCAGATTTTTTGTCTTTTTTCCATCAAAGCCGGATTTGAGCGTTTTCCGTGGGTGGATGATTGCAACACTTGATCCACGGCCAGAGCATTACATTACATAAAGAGTTTTTTTCTTTCATTAGGAATTAATCCGTACTAACCAGCTGTCGACTGATGCCCTGTAACCATCAAACACTAGTTGACAAATGCGAGCCCAGGTCATCAAGTCAGTTATCACCTGTTCGCAGTTCAAAGTAAGAGGCCCCATGTTTTCTTCCGTGTTTGTAGGGATGTGAATGGGTTTTTACCTGTGGCATGTCGCCAATCAACGGCGTCAAAGCGTACTTTACACGATCAGGATAGGGACAATTGAGGGGAAATACTGACCTAAGTAGCAAGTGGGCATGTCTGTGAAGCGCTTATTTTAGGAAACTATAGCTGGGTCTCCTACGGTCCGTAACGTTCTGGACAACAGACACTTATTTTAACCAAGGCAGAAAATACATGCTTTTGACAAGAACTCTGGACGCACTCACTAGACTACACAACCTGACAATCACTGAATTACTAAAACACACCTATTTTAAACAACAGATCCACATAGGGCCAGATTTACAAGGCCCTAGCGCCTCTTAGTGTATTTTTTTTTAACGCTAGTGTGGAGTTAAGGAGGCCATTCTCCTTCTCCATATTTACAAAGTGGCGCAATGCTACTCTAATGTGGCGTTCGGAAGGCATTTTTTTCGTGCCAGATTTAAAAGTGGCGCAATGCATGCATTGCGCCACTTTGTAACCCCTTGCGCCACATTATACCTGCACCAGGTATACTGTATGCAAGGGGGGCATTCCCACACAGGAAGACCGCAAAAAATGGTGCAGTGAAATCTACAAGATTTCACTGTGACATTTTTACCGTCACTTTTTAATGCCTGTGTTATGTTTTGATTCCGCGCTGTGTTCGGCGGAATGTTGGCGTCTAAGGATTCTGGAGGTGACAGTTACTGAAGCTCTCCAGAGTGGCTGGATGCTAGGTCGCTTGTAGAAATAAACCTTCTACTTGAACTTACCTCTGTGACAGATTTGAGTTATTCACATCAGTTTGGCGACGAGGATCAAGATTAACGCGACCTAGGTCGGCCCGATTTGGATTTTCTGTGTGCCGTTGCTTATTCCTCTTCACGCTGGTACACAGGCGAGAGTGGTGCTGATCTCCGTCCGGACCCGGCAGCAGGTGTTTATTTGATGTTTGTGGGCGCGCCCATCTTCTCTCGACTTCCGATCTTGCCTGCCAGCACCTGTTCGGCAATTACGGGCGCCCCCGTCTTAATTGGTGTTCTGACTGGAGTTTCCCCTTCGTGCCGCGTTGACGAGCAGCCGGGGGTTTTATTATTTGACTGCTTGTTCAGGAAGGACACCACTAGTTCTTCCGGGGGAGCAGGCTGGTTCACGTCAAATCAGCGCATTGATTGGAGGAGGCAGACGTGTGGGTGGCATCTTCAGACTTGGAACGCGTAGAAAAAAAAAAAAGAGGAAAATAAAAACGGGGGATTGTAGGAGCCTCGCTGAGACACTGTACTGTTATTGGTGCATCGAGGCACGTGACATTAGAAAAGAGCTGGCATCTTTGGAGTAAGGAATAACTGTACTCTAACATTGTACTGTATTGTGTTGTGCACAAATTGTCTGTGCACAGTTATAATGGCTACCCAGACCAATATTTCCCCACCACCATTATTTCTATCTCTTCCAGGTATTCCAACTCTTCCCTGGGAAGATTGGATAGAAATGCTTGATAATTATATTGTCGCTTTGGATGGACAAAGTTTTTCGCCACAAAGAAAAAAAGCTATTCTTCTAAGTACTTTGGGGTGCGAAGGTCAAAGGATTTTTAAATATCTTCCCCCTTCCATGGGGCCCAATGGCCAACCTATGGACGATGTTTTTAAAGAAGCCATTAAAAGATTGGAGAACAGGTTCGCTAAACAAACTAATCTAGTGCTAGCTAGATATAAATTTTATACTCAACCCCAAGACCATCATGAATCCATTGATGATTTTGTGTCACGGTTGAGAGAGTTGTCTGTCAAGTGCAGGTTTGGAACCATGACTGATGAACTAATAAGGGATCAACTTATTGTTCAGTGCCGCGATAAAAAGATTCAGGAGAGGTTGTGGGCGGCAAAGGATCCCACATTGCAAGAAGCAATTGACCTTGCAAAAGTCATGGAGGAATCGAGACGCTGTATAAAAGAATTAGAAAGGAAAGAGAAAACTGTGGATGTTATGGCTTTGTCAAGCAATTCTACAGGGTTTCAACAGGAAACTGGAATTGTACCAAAGAAAGGGGGGTATAACAGGAGCAAGGGAAAAGAGTGCTTTCGGTGTGGCAGTACTTTTCATTTAGGGGACTCCAAGAAATGTTTTGCTGTCAACAAGGAGTGTCGCAAGTGTGGTCGTAAGGGGCATTATGCTCGGGTGTGTAGGGAAGGTAACCTATTTGCTAAAGAATCTAAACCAAGTATAAATATAGTGGAAGAGTGCTGTGAATCTGCTGGTGAGGACAGGATACTTGTAGTTGAGAATGATGTGACCATGAGAGTGAATGGGAGTGACCGCAGATGCTCTAGACCATCGGCTCTTTTCTCTATTGGGGAAGTTCAAATTAACCTCATGGTGGACTCCGGTTCATTGTACACCATAATTCCAGAGAGCCTTTTTAGAAGTCATTGGCGGAAGGAAAAATTGTTACCAAAGGATATATCCCCGGGTGGGTATCAAGGGGTGGAAATCCAATTGCTTGGTTATATGTTGAAGGAAATTCAGTTTGGAAAGAGGAAAGTTCTTGGGAAAATTTATGTGGCTGTTGAAGGTCCACCCATCCTGGGATGGATGCATCAATTTGATCTCAACATTGTCATCAGTCCTAGAGCCGCCTGTCAAATTTTGTCGGTAGATAATGTACAATTGGAAGATATTTTGGAGGGGGCCAGGGATGTTTTTAAGAAAGAGTTAGGATGCTTGAAAGGTTATGTACACAAGATAATGTTGAGAGATGATGCTCACCCTAGTCAACACAAAGTTCGCAAGATACCATTTGTGGTGAGGGATGAAGTCAAAAAAGTAATAAGCAACATGTTAATAGAGGGTACCATTGAACCTATTGAGGTTTCTCCATGGATTTCCCCAGTTGTCATTACACGGAAATCAGATGGAAATGTGAGATTATGTGTGGACTTGAGATCTGTGAATCAGAATATTGTGGTGGATACTTATCCCTTGCCAAATATAAATGAGTTGTTAACAGCGGTTAAAAATTGTAGGTTTTTCTCGAAATTAGATTTGAGAAATGCCTATCATCAGATTAGACTTCATCCTGAATCCAAACACATTACAGCGTTTGTCACTCCGGAAGGTACATTTCAATTTACCCGTATGCCTTTTGGTCTGGCTTCCGCTGCGAGTGTGTTTCAACGTATGATGGCAAAGATTTTTGGAGATGTTAAAGGAGTGTTATTTTTTCAGGATGATATACTGGTGATGGGTGAAACAGTTGATGAACATAATATCACACTCAGGAAAGTTCTCAAGATCATTGGTGAAGCTGGTTTAAGTTTGAACAAAGAGAAGTGCACTTTTCTGGTGGAGGAAATTGACTCCTTAGGGTACTCTATTTCTAAAGGGAGTATTAAACCAAAAAGAAGTCTATTAGAGGCCATTAGGTTGGCACCAGCACCAACTAATAAAGAACAATTAAGGTCCTTTTTAGGACTTGTGGAATACTACTCCAAGTTTGTGGATAAGTTTGCAAGCAAGACTGAGGATTTACGGAAGTTGCTGAGGAATGGGAGTAAGTTTTGTTGGTCTGGTGAGCAGATGAGTTGCTTTGATAAAATAAAAGGGGAAATTTGTGGTGCAGGTATCCTTACAGCTTTTGACATTAATTTGCGTTCTATCTTGACTGTAGATGCCAGCGGTACTGGTTTAGGAGCTGTGTTGTCACAAAAGCATGGGAGTCAAGAGAAGACGGTTGCATTTGCGTCTCGAACTTTGACCCAGTCGGAACGGAATTATTCTGTTATTGAACGGGAGGCCTTGGCGGCTGTATGGGGTACAGAATACTTCAGAACGTATGTGTGGGGGTTGGAGTTTACTTTGAGGAGTGATCACAAACCATTGCTAAGGATATTGTCTGCTGGTGGTGCGGGGAAGGGATCAGCGAGGTTGGCCAGACTTTCTGCAAGGTTGCAAGAGTATTTGTATCAAGTTGAGTATGTCCAAGGTTGGAAAAATGTCCAGGCCGATTGTCTGAGCAGGTTGTCTCTAGACTGGGAAAAAGTTGATCCTCAATCGATAAAGTGTTGCGATACGGATGATGCTGTAGCCTCTATATGTGATGTGGTTGAGTGGGGTTTGGGTACATTTACGCTGGAGGAATGGAAGAGTGAGATGGCTGCAGATGATTGTCTTAAGTATGTTTTCAAACTAGTTTCTTTAGGGGCTAGAAGAGAGAGTTCTCTTCCGTTGTCGGTAAGACCATTTCTGGATGTGTTAGATGAATTGTCGTGTTGTGGAGACAGTGTATTGATGCGGGGAGAACGTTTTGTTCCACCAGCTGGGTTAAGGTTTAAATTATTTTCCTTAGCTCATGAAGGTCACTTGGGTCAGGGGATGACAAGCAGGAGGTTGAAAGAGTTTTTTTGGTGGCCTGGTTTAGATGGTCAGGTCAAGTGTTGGGTGGAGCAGTGTAGACTGTGCAAGGAGAGTGAGAAGAGGTTGAAAGTCGGAGTGGGCAGGATGGAAGGGCACATTGAAGATCCTGGGAAACCCTGGCACACGATTTGTTTAGATTTTATTGGTCCACTTTTTGAACTTCCTCTTCAGATGCGTTTTGCAGTAGTGGTGGTGGATGTACATTCAAGATGGTTAGTGGTTAAATTTGTACGTGATGTGACCACAACCACGACCATAAAGGTATTGGAGGACATTTTTATGGAAGAAGGTATTCCTATGGTCATGATTACGGACAATGGCACTCAATTAACTTCGAATGAGATGTGTTTGTTTCTGAAGAATTGTGGAGTGCGTCACACTAGAACGTCCCTATATTATCCTCAGGGTAATGGAATTGTAGAAAGAATCAATAGATTAATCAAGGGGACAGTACAGCTAGCTCTTGCTAATCGTTGTTGTGTGCGGAAAATGATTGTTGATGTGGTACGTGCCTATCGTTCCACAATTCACAGTGTTACTGGCAAGTCTCCTTTTCGAGTGATGAGGGGGCGATCGATAGGGTCGAAATTGATTCCCCCCTGGCTTCAAGAGTGGGTTGCTTCAGGAGGAGTCAAGATGTCAAGTGGTGAGAAGGTTGTTATCCCTCATCACAACTATGAGTTGAAGGTTGGGGATTGGGTTAAAGTCAAGTCAGGAAGAGTCAAGGGGGGTGTTTCGAGATTTAGAGGCCCTTTTCGTGTGAAGAAGGTGGGGAAGTTTCAAGTTGAGATTGAAGGAGGGGAGAAGTGGAATCTGAGAAATGTGGCTTTGTATCAGAGAAGTGGAGCATGTGCCCGTAGTCAAGAGGTGGAAGAGTGCTCGAGTTCATTTTTCTTGGGAAATGGGAGTAAGATGGGTGTTGATTCAGAAGCTTTTGCCTTTGGTGTGAGTGATGGAACCTGTGATAATGCTGGAGAGATTGAGATACAAAGCACGAGTACAGCTCACGGAGGTGGGATACAAAGTACAAGTGCATTTCAAGAGGGTGAAAAACAAGGTGCAAGTACACCTCAAGTGGAGACATCTATTCGTAAACAACCGATGAGGATCCATAAGTGTTCTAGTTATTTGAAGGACTATGTAGTGTCCTAAGTTATCTGTTGAACTGTGTTATGAAATAACATTTGTAACTTTTGTTCTAAATTATTGCTTTATTGTTTTCTTTATTAATGTATTACTTATTTGAAGAACTATGTCATTTGTAACATGTATTCTTAAGTACGACTTGTTTTCCATTTCTCTTGTTGTTTTTGTTTATTATTTTTAATTAGTTACTTAGTGTGAAGATAAGAGGATATGTTATGTTTTGATTCCGCGCTGTGTTCGGCGGAATGTTGGCGTCTAAGGATTCTGGAGGTGACAGTTACTGAAGCTCTCCAGAGTGGCTGGATGCTAGGTCGCTTGTAGAAATAAACCTTCTACTTGAACTTACCTCTGTGACAGATTTGAGTTATTCACATCAGCCTGCTCGGGGCAGGCGTTAAGGTGATGGGCCCATACTAGCCTATGGGCCCCCCTAGTGCTTTGCTGCACTAGTGCCATGATTTATGGCACTAATCCAGCAAAGCACCACAATAGTGTCATAAAGTATGACACTATTGTGGAAACAAGCGCCATGGTGTGCCTTATTGTAAATATAGCACAATCATACTGTCGATAGGTGGGGTAGGGCAAAAAATGCAGCACATCAGGTCTCATGAGCCACTTTTCTATAGATCTGCCCCATAGTGCCTTAATCTCTTGAAGTGCATTGTGCAGCACCCTGTCTATTTGTGGCAGTTGTTAACCCTTAAAAATCCTAAATAAGAATAATTTTAAAAATACACTACCGACTTTACAGTTCGGAAATGTAACTAGACTCCGGTCCTTATAGGGGTCCTCAAAATGAGGAGGAGAAGGCCCCAAACTTTGATGGCTCTGAAAATCATACTACTGGCAGAATGTGAGCTGCAGAAATACGTTTAATACATCATAGTGAGGCTCAAGCATCCTTTCCAGGCAGTGGTACTGGCCAGCTTTACTCCTACTGGACATGTGACCGAGTGTCATGAAATGGATAGACAAAAGAAAAAGAAATACATGTACTAAAAGAGCAATTTCCTGGTGAATTTTCAGTAGTGGAGTTATTTAAAACTTTTAGGTCAGTGCAGAGGAGTGTGTTTTAAGGTGAAATAGTTCCCCGAAAGGCAGAAACACTCTTTACCAGCTGGCTAATGGGGAAGGAAGCTGCATTAGCATCTATTATCACACAGAGCTACATGGAGACAATATATGGGATAAAATACTCTCTGACCTACATTATATGGATATTGTAAGTCACCGAAGGGTTCCATGACAGTACAGGGGAGCAAGACCTTATGTTTTATAGGATTACAGGGCGGTACTTTATCCCATATAATGCATGGTCACTCAATGACCCTTTTCACTAACCACTTAAATCCTTGGTATGTATCTTTTCCATATAAGAAGAAGCATGTTTACAAAATCAAAGAATACAAATAGAATCTCTTGTGCAAAATGAAACATTGAAAGCCATAGATATTTTTTGCAAGACGATTTTAGAATCGGTTTAATACAAGTCATTGTTTTAAAAAAAGGCAAGTAGCTCAGAATGTGTATAAACATGCAGAAAGTTTCTAACTTTTCTATAGTTATAAAAGGAGTGCATAAATATGTTGCCATTAATATCTCTTTTCAGGTTGCAACTGTATCACTAGGAAAACATAGCAGAAGAGAGAAAAGTCACATAACATGTTTTTGTTCTATAGATATCTGCTTTAATCATATTACGTGACCTGACCTGCATTTCCCCTGGCAGTTGGCTCTGGCAGCAGGTATTGAGAGTCAGAACTCAATGCTAATGGGTTATTATCATACAGCACTATATGGAAAATATATAAGCATTCAAGGGATATACTCCTTAGCTACAATAACTTGCATTGAATCTGATTCAGTCAACTGGAGAGTAAAATGCCTCTATTTTTTTGCCAGAAGAGTGGTATACCTGCTTCCCGCTTCATAGCTGTTGCCTTATTTTATTGTAATGGAACAACCCTATTAAAACAGTAGCACATTTTCTTAAAAAGGGTGAAACACATCTATTGTGTAGCATTGAGTCAAATTCTTGCAAAAATTATATAAAGCACTGGAAGGGGACGTGCTGTATCATTAAGTAATTATTTTTAGAAGTGTTTGGATGGTGTATTGATCTCTCGCCTAATATAGCGCTTTTAACTATTAAAGGATTTGGACTGCAAGAAGGGCAAGACCCAGAGTAAGGTAGGATTCTAATTGCTAAAAGGGAGATTGTAAAACACTGGGGGTATATTTATGAGCTCTGTGCGCAGCCAGAGCATCACTTTTTGTGACGCTCCAGCGGCGCAGATTAGAAAATCATATTTATGAGGCAGGCTTTGAATGGCCTCATAATTATGGAGTAAGGCAAGTCAGTGCAAATAGCTGTGTTGCCTTATTTTGCGCTCGGGAGGTGTTCCATGGGCATTGAGGTGGGTGTTTCCATGCAGCACCCATGCATTTTGACTCATCCCCAGGTTTACAAAACCATGTAAACCTGGTGTTGCGCCAAATCCTTACGCCTCCCAAGGAGAGGCGTAACAAGGAAAAATCTTTTTATTCTCCTCGTTTTTTTCCTCTTTTCATGTGTGCTGAATTCTGCAGCACTCATTGAGGAAAACTTCTCTCAGGATTGGTTTTATGCAGGAAGGTGCCCCTGCATTTGTGGAGGCACCATACATCAGGTCCATGCAAAAATATTGTTTCTTGTGGAAGTATTGCTCTAACATACTACGGGCCGTATCACACAAAGGAGCAGATTCACAAGAAACTGGTGCATCAGCATTGATGCACCAGTTTTCTTGTGTCGCCCATGCCCCAACTGACAACACCGTGAGTGCTCTGTATTTACAATACGGCGTTCCATGGCTGTCGTTAGGCCACAGAGTGCAAATTAATAAAAACAGTCAAAACATAATGCAAAACAACAAATACAGTCAAACACAATATAGCTAAAACATTAAAAAAAACACCCCATATCACCACTACAGCGAAAAGAAGCATTAAAAAATGTACAAATATTCTTGTCACACATACCACTATACAATCTGCTTTTATGATGTGGTCGTAAAAGTTGCTTGCACTTCCTTACTTATCTCCAGGGATATGTACTAGTGTCAGTAAAAGTTGCTTCTGAGCCAGCACTATGTGCCTTACTACGGTTCTCGTGACTGTTCCAAGTCGTATTAAAAAATCCTCTTATAATGGTCATTATTTATGGAGTAATTGCGGCTATGCACGGCTCTGTGAATTTATTTATATTTATACATTCTGATGTCTGCCATCGATGCGGATACAATTGTTCATTTAAAAAAAAAGACAGGCTGCACGGTCTGTCCGTATAGTAAAGCAGTAACCAGTGTATTACAAGAAGCTTCCCACCATTGATTTACAAAGATTTTGTTATGTGTAGGTGTGCCAGGACCTTGTAGAATTCCTAACATACTCTAGAAATCTAAGAGTAAGCCCAGTCAGGAGTATTCCAAGAGCATAAGTCACTGCAAAATCCGTGTGAATCCCCCCTTAGTGTATAGCTCTTGCATTTCCCAGAATAAAGGACGCAGGATTTTGCTTATTCAAACTTGCTCAAAATTACACAGGTCAAGGCTAAAGATGTGTAGCGAAATTCGTGTCTTTCTAGTGCTTTATTTGTATTTACGTTTGTTACAAACCCAGAGACACATAGTCCTAATAGATTGTCGCTTACATCTGACCATCTAGCTACAAATTGTACAGCAAAGAGAGCACAGGGAGGTGTATATTCCATACATACCACACACTTTGAACAAGGCTGAACGGTTCGTTTGAGGAAAGTGTTCCATAGTGAACAGAAGATGGCGCTGTTGTCTCCTTGTAGTAAACAGAACAGCGACAAATGTAAGATTGACGGCTGATAGAGGAGATAAAGCCATCTCCTTGACCGGTATCGTTTATTGTGCATACATTTTCGAGCCACTCATAGCAGGTTCTCTGATCTAGTGCGCAGACAGTCATACTTTGACTTTTAGACAACTTTTATGACCTTTCATTCTTTTAAAGATTTTTCTATCACAATGAGCAATTTTAGCGACCCTCACCAGGCAATATTCGCTCAATTATTTTGTATAATTTAGTCTTAGGTGGACAGAAAGAAAAACCGAAAAAGTAAATTCAAAATCCAGTAGACACCAGTCCCCATGTCCAACCAACTGTGATTTTGGTCGGGCCTAGGTCCACATGGCAAAGTAATAACGACACTGACACCGTATATAAGGGTAGCACAGCTGGCCGAGGACACGTCCGTCCAGCCCCTCTATTAGAAGTCGTCACGTCACTCGTGACAACTGCGCTGAATGGGTGTGGGGCGCGTGTAAGGCCAGCCCTCGGAGGTGGCCGGAAACAGCTTCGTGTCCAGCCGCACACTACGCCAACCACATTATTTTGGACCTCTCGGCCACCTTCTACACGTCTTCCAACTTGAGGGCGGTAGATATCAGTAGTCTTCTCTGGATTCCGTGCTTAATAATTTGTTAAAAAGCAAATAATGAATAGCAAGGCTGCCTATTCTTAATTCCACTTCATCGCTTAATCTTCCCCCACCAACCATTTCCTGTCTCTTTATCCCTCCGTCACTTCCTGTTTATTTATTGCTCTCTTGTAGTTTCTTTTTCATCTCTGCTTTCTTCTTTTGTTATTATTTTCCTTTCTCTTCCTCCTTTTCACATATTCAGCATTTCTCGCTCTTGTTTTGGGTCAGTCTGATAATGAAAATAAGTCTGGGTCTCCAACGTCCACTTGCCGACCAATTGCAACCACTGGTGCGAATTTAGCACAACTTCTGCATTATCACTTGACAGTAATTAAAACTCACTTTGAAACGAGTCCCTACTAGACCCCATAATAATTTTCTCAGTGCTTAAATTTGTGAAAGAAAGCATGTGGGTACCCAAAGCTCTGCTTAGAAGCTGGTGGCGAATGCAATTAAACATAAGTTTCCCATCTTGCACTCCGTAAATATCAAATGAGGGAAATAAGTGCTGGTGGCAACCACTGGCTGAAATTAGGCACTGAGGGGCATACTTATACTTTTTCCTGCAAAACTGCGCTCGCACAGTTTTGCATGAGAAAGTATACCACTGGCTAGCGCCATTCCAAAACGCCAGCCAGGCGTCATATTTAAGAAATGACGGTAGCCGGTGGTAAGGCTAGCATCATAAAAAAGTACGCTAGCCGGGTGAGGAAGCATTAGGGGGAACAGGAGGTTGTGCGTCAAAGGATGACGGTAGTCTGGGCAGAGGCATAAAAATGCCTCTAAGCAGACAAGCCTCATTTTTTTACGTAAAACCCCCATGGACATGACTCCTGTCTTAGTAAAGACAGGAGTCATGCCCACCCCCCAAATTCCATGCCCAGGGGACATAAGTCCCCTAGGCATGGCCATTGGGCCCAGTGCAATGTAGGGGGGCCCAAGTTAGGCCTCCCCATGGCACTTTACAAAAAAATTGAAATATTTACCTGTACTTACCTAACTCACCAGAGGATGGGATCCCCCATCCTCTGGCGTCCCTCTGATGTTGGGGGAGGATGTTCCTGGGGCTAGGAAAGGGCACCTGCGGGCCCATTCCATGGTCTCTGACCATGGAAATAGGCTCACAGGTCCCCTAACACCTGCCCTGATCCAGGCGTTACATAAGGGCGCTAAGTAAGGCACCCTTTTCCCCGTGCATGATTTTAGCATGGGGGATAGATATGGCACTAAGGCCATATCGTCATTTTTTTGCCCAAGAACGCCTACCTTACATCTCATTGACGCAAGTTGTTTACCGCTAGCAAAAAATTACTTTAACTCCAAAACTTTGGCGCTAGACAGGTCTAGTGGCAAAGTATACATTTGGAGTTAGGTTTGCGCCGAATTTGCATAAAAAAATGACACAAATTCAGCACAAAGCAAGTACAAATCGGGGCCTGAATGTCCTTAACCTTATAAGCAAAAACACTAATCGATTTCTCAACAATGATTATCGACACAGTTTTTTTTTTTTTTGATAAAGTGATTTTTATTATTTTGCAGACAGATAAAAAAAATGATACAAACATTTAACATGGTACCAACGGGCACCCAACATTGGTCAAGCCCCTTGTTCCAGCGACACGTTAAAGACAACAAAGAAAAGAAAGGAAAGCTGCACGCAGATCTGTTAGACTGACCTTGATAAGTTATACATTAACCAGTTAGGAGAGATAAGGAGGGGGATCCATCTCGACCCTCTGTGGTGCAGTAGCTTACGGTGATGTAGGAGAGGCACTTGTTGCGGCTTCCCACTTCCCCATATCTTGTTATATTTATGTGAACAACCTCTAGCCTCATATACCAGTTTTCCCATATCGCTCACCAATCCACCCCACGCCTCCACTTAGTCAGAGCCGGGGCGCCCCTGGCTTTCCAGTTCGCCATTATATCCCTCTTGGCCACCAAACACGCCACCCAAAGGAAGGTCCGGTCCGATCTTCTCAGCCCGGTGTCTCCCATAAACCCCAGTAGGGAAGACAATGGTGTCCTCTCTATATCTTCTTGCAGGACATCAGAGACATCATTCAGAACTGCCCTCCAATAAGTCGTTATGACTGGGCATGACCAAACCATGTGAAAGAAGTCGGCAGCGGGATTTGAGCATCAGGGGCAGTCAGCTGTGGGTCGGAGGCCCGCTCTGTGTAGTTTAGTGGATGTTAGGTATGCTACGTGAAGGTAGTAGGTCTGTATTTGTCGGAAGCGGGAGGCCATCGTTAGGGAGCGGGGTGCCATCAGTGCCTCTCCCCAATCTCCCTCTTCTATGGGGCCCACCCATCCTTCCCACATCTGACGGAGCCTCTCCAGGGAGCTGGCTGTGCTGGTGACCAGGGTGCGGTATATTTGAGATACACCTCCTTTGCCCAGACTCCCCATCAGTGCCTTTGCTTCCATCGGGCTATGCTCCGGTATGGTGTCCCCTGTCTGCACGTGTGATTGTAGGGCGTGGCGGAGCTGGAGATATTTATGAAATTGTGTCTTGTTTAATGAGAATAGTTTCTGGAGATCCTCAAAGGATCGCATATGTGTCCCGCTCCAAATGTCGCCTAGTGTGGATATGCCAATGTTGTCCCATTTTTGGAATCCCTCTAGGCCCGCTACTTCTGCCAACTGTTTCCCATGCCACAGCGGGGTCTGTTGAGTGAGGCGTCCCCACCATCCCGACACCCTTTGAGCCGCCCGCCATCCCATTAGGATCACCATGGTTACGTCTGGGACATCTCAGGAGATCGGGCCCCCATACAGGGCATTGAAGATCCGTGGGTAACTCAGTGTTTGGAGTTCTAGTCGGTATGCCGCGTCCGACCATCCACCCCCCATCCAATCATTAATCACGTGTAGGTGCATTGCAAGGTTGTAATAGTAAATATTGGACATGCCCAATCCCCGTCATAAACGTCCCTCTGGCAGGTGACAAGAGCCAGTCGTGGACGGGCGTCATTCCATATGAATTGGCGTGCTAATGCGTCCAACTCCCGAAACCATCTCGTTGGGATGGGGTGTGGGAAGTTCTGCAGTAGATAAAGAAGTCTGGGGAGGACCATCATCTTATAAAGGGCTATTCTACCTAGGAGGTTAAGGGGGACGGTTCTCCAGCGTTGAAGGTCAGTTTTAATTCTCCTGATTGAAGGTGTAATATCAAGTTCCCAGGTTAGTTCCGGGAGTAGCGCGACGTATATTCCTAGGTATTTAAAGCTATTTCTTCTCACTGGGATGGTATGTTGCCAGTCCACGCAGTCTCTGGAGCAGTGGAGGGGGACCAGCAAGGATTTACTGGGGTTTAGAGTCAGCCCTGAAGCCTCCGCAAAGAGGTTCAATATATATAAAACGCGGGGACCGCTCGTGCTTGGGTTGGAGATGTATAACAGGACATCATCCACATATAGCGCCACCCGGTCCTCTTGGCAAGCGGGCCAGGGCCAACCCTCAGTCAAAGGGTCCCCGCGTAGTAATATCCCCAAAGGCTCGACCATTAAGGCAAAGAGCAGGGGGGATAGCGGGCACCCTTGTCGAGTGCCACGGCTAATGGGGAACAGATCAGAGACCACCCCGTTCACTTGTACCCGGGCCGTCGGGTTAGAGTAAAGCAGTTTTACCAGGCCACGGAATTTAGCCCTGAGTCCATTTCCTCGCAGAACCTGATCAAGGTAGGACCAGTCTACTGTGTCAAAAGTTTTTTCAAAATCAAGTAAGAGTAACGCCAAGGGATCACGTGACAGGGTCCCGCGATGTTCTAGGGCCACGTGTAGCCGTCTGATGCAGTGTCTAGTGCTACGGGTGGGCATAAAGCCACATTGGTCAGGGTGCACCAACGAGGGCATAGCCTCTTTCAATCTAGAGGCCAGGATTGAGGACAGTATTTTGATCTCAATATTTAGCAGAGAGATGGGCCGGTATGCCGAACAGTGTCTTGACGGAGGTTGTGTCTTAGGAATCACCACAATTGTGGCTTGATCAATCTCATCAGGGAAGTGGCCCTGCCTTTCAGCTTCCGTGTACATTTCAAGTAGGTGGGGGCTTAGGATATCGCCACATTTGCTATACAGCTCTGCCGGGAGCCCGTCTGGCCCTGGGGTCTTGCTCGATGCCAGGCAGGTGATTGCGTTTGCAATTTCAGTAAGATTAAGGGCTTCGTCCAGCCTGTTCCTTGTCTCAGGGGAAATTCTGGAAAGAGTTATTTCGTTTAAGAGAGGGGACTCTTTCTCGGAATTGGGCCGAGGGTGTTCTGCGTATAGGCGAGCATAGAAAGAGGCGAAGCTTCGTGCGATTTCGGTGGGTGTTTTAGAAAGAGAGCCTGAATCTTCTATGATTTCGGGAATGACTCTATTGGCTAGAGGCCGAGTAGCCAGCCAATGTAAGAGTTTCCCATTCTTATCCCCCCAGCCATACACTCGGACGGCTGAGGCCCTCCAAATATGTTTCGCTGACTCTAGCACTAGGTGCTTAATTTCGTCTCTAACCATGGTGAGATGCCTCCGACTGGAGGCTGACTTAGAGGTCTCATATTGGCGCTCCAGGCTTAACGCCTTAGCCTCTAGTTCAGACACTTGTGAGTTTCGGGCGCGTTCGCGGATACGAAGAAGATGTTTAGCGTGTCCTCTGAGAGTGGCCTTACCCGCGGCTCATAGTGTGCCTGAGGATCGGACTGATCCCAGGTTCATTTCAAAATATTGAGTGAGATGGTTCCTAACCTCGAGAGTGTAGTCATTATCTTGTAGATACCATGCATTTAGGTGCCACATCGGGTGCCTGGAGGGATCCACTTCCCCCAGCCGGACCCGTACCGGTGCGTGGTCAGAGACGCCATGAGGCAGTATGTCCGTTCCCGTGACGCTGGTAACGTCAAGGGCGGGCATAAATATAAGGTCAGTTCTGGATTGTGTCGGGTGGGCGGCCGATGTGTGTGTGTATTGACGCTCCCTAGGGTGCCAAACTCTCCATATGTCTCAGAGGCCGAGGCTCTCAGCCCAGGCCGTAAGACTCGAAGCCCGGTTGGATCTACTAGTGGTAACCTCGCCTGATACATCTAGACTGGGGTCGAGAACGGCATTGAAATCTCCCCCCAACAGGGTGGCCCCGTGGGGGAGCCCAGCAGTTACCTGGCGGAGTGAAGTTAGAAAGGCATCAAGCCCTGCCGGGGGGGCGTACGCGCTCACCAGGTTTAGTGGTGATCCATGAAGCACTCCCGTGACTACTACGAATCTGCCTTGTGGGTCAGATTGCGTGGTTGTAATTACCATAGGTAGTGAGCGGTGGAGTAGGATAGCCACCCCTCTAGAGCCCCTGGAGAAGCCTGCGTGGTAGACTCTATCGTATCCTCCCCGTGAAAGCATGGGGCATCTAGTTCCGAGGAGGTGGGTTTCTTATAATAAGACCACGGAAGAGGAATACCTGCGGAGGGTACTAAATACCGCGGATCTCTTGATCTTGTCTAGCAGGCCATTTACATTCCATGAGATGACCTGAGTCAGTGAGGGCCAGTCGTGGGATGCGTGTTTGCTATATTTTGTTGGGTGTCAGCCTGTGGATCTGGAGATGACCATTTCAATTGCAACAGTGAAATATTAAAACAACAAAATAAACTTATCAACACATTACTATCTAAACCCGTGTCAAACTCTTTACCCCCCAACCACCCCCCACCCCTAACTCCCACCCCGGAAGCATCTGTCGCCCAATTACCCAACTGGAACAAAACAGCCAGAAGGACTGCTGTTGGAGTGGAGTGGTGGACCCCTCCCTATAGTCGGATCAAATGCAGTTAACGGTCTTTAAGTAAGTCACACGAAAAGTGTATTGAGGAGATGCTGAGCCATCCGTGATGTTGCATCCAGTGGCCACACACCCAAGGGGGTTGTCCCAGCCGTGTCCGCCCGCCCCGTCAGGAGTTGCCTTCTCCATCTCAGCCAAGTACTGGAGACTGGCTCAGGTTGGTGTCATCCGCGGCCCGGGCCGGGTCTTGAGGCCCCGGCGACCCGCCGGAGGCCTCCCCCTCCTGCACACCAGAGCCCGGGGGTGTCCCACTGTTCGCGGGGGTGCCCGAGTCTTTCGGCCTTCCCTTCCTAGATCTGGTTTGTCGCCTGCTTCTCCGGGGTCCTCTCGTTGGGGGAGGCACCTCACAGGAGGGGCCACCCGCCGGTCCCGGGGACCCCGCCGAGCCCCAGAGCCCTCCTCGGTCAGCCAGTCCCATGCATCCTCCGGGGACTTGAAGAAGTAGGCCTTACCGGCCATGAGGACCTTGAGTCTAGCAGGAAATAAGAGCATGTAAGAGAGTTCCATTGCTCTAAGATTTTGTTTGACATGCTCATAAGACCGGCGGCGAATCTGCACTTCACGGGTGTAGTCTGGGAATATCAAGGTCTTATGGTTCTCCCATTGAAGGTCTTCGGAACGCCTAGCTCCCTTGAGGATATTATCTCGGTCCTTGAAATTAAAGAAACGTGCAATCATCGGGCCCCTGGGGCCGCTCGGCGGGGGGCGCAGAGCGAGGGCCCTGTGGGCTCGTTCGACCGCAAACCAAGGTGAGAGGGTTTGATCTGGCATCCAGGTCTTGATCCAGTGCTCCAGAAATTCGGAAGCTTTATCCTCCTCCGCGCCTTCTGGAAATCCAATGAAGCGCAGGTTATTGCGTCTTGATCGATTTTGTACGTCTTGATCGATTTTCTACGTCTTCCGCACGGCGGTGCAGCTCGCTAGTTCGAGTTTGGAGCTGGGCCACCTTGGTTTTGAGGTCGGACAGTTCATCTTCGGTCTGATAGAACTGGTTTTCTACCTCAGTGATTCGGCCCACAGCGTTTCTGAGATCCTGTCTGATTAGGCCTATGTCTTCCCGAACCTCTCCAGTCTTGGTCTCCACAGCTGTCTGCGATGACTGAATTGCCTGGAGGATAGCATTCACCCCATCAGGGGCCGGGCCTCCACTGGCTGCGTCTCCGTCTCTCCGCGGACCCGCCGGCGCTGTGAACTGGTCAATCTTTTGCTGGGAGGCTGGAGGCTGTTTGTACGCTTTGTCTCTTCCCATCTTGTCGCCTGGCGGGGAACAGATTGTGTTATCTCTTGTGGAACTCTCTTTCGGGTCTCAGTGTACATGAAGCTCACCGCAACCTGGGACCGAGGGGGGCCACCCCCACGAGAGGATCGCAGGGGCCCCCGACGATGTGGGCCGGATTATGCGCGCACCATTCCTTATTTGGGGCTCAGCAGCCCAGGGCCCGCCTCCTCTTCTGGTCGTGCCAACTCAGCAGGCAAAGAGGGGAATTTCCAGGGAGTCACTCCTTGTGCGGGGTCCCGGCGGGTAATGTCGGACCTTTGTGGTGCCACTAGATCGGGGTCTTCCTCCCGGCACCGTCGTGCCCCCTCGGGACCCAGGGGGACTCCCAGCACCTGAGGGTCAGTCCCCCGTACTCCCGGGCATCAGCGTCTCTCCGGTAGAGCTACACTCCTTCCAGCCAGGTCGTCGGCTTCTGTCACTGAGGCCGGTGAGCGCGCGCTGCTTGTGCTGCAGCCTCACGCACTCGTATGGGTCTGGGAAGTCTCCCCTCCCTCCACTTGGTCTTCGCCCGGCTCTAGACCCTGTGGTGATCGAAGAAGTGTCCCACCGGCTTGGAGCCCCAGGGGGTCGGCCAGCGCCGCGCTGCTCCTCACACTTTTCCCTTCCCCCCCCCACCGAAGCGGGAGTGCCTTTCTCCTGCGCGTGGCCCCGGACCTGTTTCCAGACGCTGTGGCCCTCGTCCGGGCCCACAGCGTAGGTCTCTCAGTGCAGGGTCGCTCTCTTAGAGGCCGCCTGTGTCTTCAGCCCTCATGGAGTCCCGGAGCACGGCTCACCCCACTCAGCGTGCCGGGATCCAAGACCGGTGGCGCGCGCTCTCCCCACTCCAAGGGGCGCCTCGCCGCGCAGTTCGCAGTACCTCCGCCTCTTCTGTGCCGGCGCCGCAATTCTTCACCGCTGTTGCTTCGGGCGGGAGCGCGGCGGCAATCCAACTCGGTCGGCGCCTTCCACCCAGTCGACGTTCCGACACCTCTCAAACGCCCACGTCAGGAGCGCGGCTCCGATCCCTTTTTGGTCTCACCGGGAGCTCCGGCTCAGAGCGGCTGGGTCTGGAGTCCCGGGCCTCAGCTCCGCCGAGGCAGCCCGGACCCGGTTGCCATTTCGTTTTAGCTGGAAGGGGCTACGGAACGGGTACAGGGGCCATTTTGGGCCACCTCTTCACCTCAGCTTGGTCCCTAAGGGGTAGGGAATCCACTGGAGCGCTCGAGACAGCGCCATTGGCACAGCAGACCGCAGCATAATCGGGCGGATGACGGAGGGGTCCAGAGCACTCTCAGAGTGCGACCGCCATCTTGACGCCCGAAGCCACGTCCTAATATCGACACTGTTAAGTCAACACCTGTCAACAGTGCAGTTCCTGTTTATATTTCATGTTTTAATTAATCTTATATTCCCTAAGATTATTTGCTTTTTCCAGATGTTGTGTTTCTCTAGTTTTTTTTTTTTTGCAAACTAAGTATGACAGTTGGGATAGTGCATGAAGTGGAATGAATAACCTCCAGGTGTCTGGGTGAATCCAGGATGTGGATGGGTGTTTATAACAGTATAAGATTGAGGAATCTACAACTGAGAATGAAGTTACTGCCGGTTTCTCACAGTGGCTGTCAGTGGGGTTTATGGTGGACTGACTACCAGTGCATCCAATCCTTGGCCTCTCTGCAGAGACCACTGAGCAGTGGTCACATATGTGCTAATTGTCAGTGTCGGAAAGTGTGTGAAGGAGATACAGAGCTCCCAAAATATGGACAGCAACAGAGGAAAAGAAAATGCAGTGCTTACAGTTGAGTGGATGGGTTGTGTGTGTCTGCATAAGGTGAAAGGAAGTACCTGTGGAAGGACAGAGTGAAAAACTGCTGAAGAGGAAATAGTAGATGTGTGAAATATGCAATGGAGGATTTAGAAAAATATGTGGGGAGAAAAAGGGCATAACTGCCTAACAGATTGAGGTTGTGGAGGAAAGCTTTTAGAAAGGATTTCTAATTACCCTTCTTGGGCCACACCCCTTTTAAAGACCCCCCACTTTTTTCATCCCACTTATAGCCCTTCCTTACACTGACACAACTATTTAAGTATTTGGTGCTGGTGTAATCAAGATTTGCATGTTTTTTTCTGCACCATGGCAATGTTTGATCAGCGAATTCCCATAGTAAGAATAATGTATATAGTATGATGAGAATAGGTAAAACAATATTGTAACAGAGAGGACCGAGAGGGGGCTAAGGTCAGATCAGAGGAGCACAAACAAATAACATTACATAACATGCTAATAGTGTAGATTTACAGGAATTTACATCTATATAGTGTGGTGCGGATGGAGACGTAAGCACATGCAAAAGAAGGTCTGTCGCATGGTGAATATTCAGGGGTGTAGCTTGGTCAATAGTATGGGGGGGGTGTTAGCTTCAAATTTCCCGACAATCACGCTGGCAGATGATGTTAAAATACATTATACAACAAGCAGGGCGCAGGAGAGGTGATTAAGGGGCAGTGGAAAGGGAGAGGAATGTTAATTGGTAGGTGTGCTAAGCGAGAGAAAGTGCATTATTTAGTGAAATAACCAACATCTTTGAAGTCTTTCCAAACAGAGAAGCAGTGTGCGTGTGTGTTTTTGTCTGTATGTGTAAACATTTCTGGTGAAATCTGACAGACACATCACCATACCGGACTTAAAGCAACTGCACCCAACTAGTAACCACAAAATACAATTAGGGGGGTGTAATCACCCTCCCCCCGAAGTTACGCACGTTCCAGAGTAAGAGGGATGGAAGGGAGGATTGAAGCTGGAGAGGAGGTATGCCCTGGATAAAAGAAACCTAGGGGCTACATATCCATCTTTTACTGACAGCAGAGCTCGAAATGCAGGGCAGTAATAGCCACTTTGTATTTCTGAGCACTGGGGTCCGAAAATCATGAATGAACTAGGAGATATTTCAAGTTATTGCATGCTCTTCAATTCAGTGTGGTGAGCAGACAGCACCCCCCCCCCCCTTCCAATGGTGTGGTCCATTGGGTAGGTTTTAGCTATAGAACTATGAGCTACAGCATCAATTTACATTTGTACCACTTAACCAAAATGTGCTGGTGCTAAATGCTGGCATTGTTTCCATAGATTGAAATGTCTGGGCTTTGCTATCAAAACTACCCCCTCCCCATGTGTGGTATGTAAGTGGGATCTGTGGAACTAGGAGACATAGGAACTTTTTTAGAGTTTGTACAAACATGGCAATTGCATACTACCCAGTCTGCCACTCTCCATGTTTAAAGTCGGGGGAACTACCATGTTTCTTCTGATAGCTCCGCCTACGTTGGCTCCACCAGTGGTAATCTTTGACTGACGGCGGTTGGCCAAGACCTCAGGCCATCTTATTTAGGTTGGATGTTCTGACATACTTCTCTCTTTGGAACCTCCAGGGAAAGCCTGTTAATTCCGGAGAGCTTAAAGAAAAGTCCTGCTGTGCCAGGGCCATTTGCATTTCAATATCAAACTCCCACATTTAGAGTTTGTTTTTGAAGAATAAAAACTTTGCTGTACTAGTGCACTCAAGATGATTCTGAGGAGCAGGGATACTCAAAGTACTTCCCGGGGCCACTTGACATTTACATGCAGGCACCTGAATGAGCACTAACATTCAGAAAGCTGTTAAACGAGTGAGCAGCATTTATTTTATTTACAGGTTAACTCAATGAAAGGGAAATAAATATAGACAGTTTCCTGCACCACTTATCTTCAGAAATAACTTCATTTTTAAAAACATCATGCAGCAATCATTAACTCATCGAAATAAAACAAAAACTGTATTTCATTAACATACAGATGCATTTCACCTTCAGAATATATCATTACACTGAGACATGTGCTAAAAGTGATAGTTATCAAATATGACCTTAGAAACATTCATGCCTCTTCCTATCCTGACAACAATGCCATAAGTGAACCAAGTTGCAAGGAGGGTGTAATGATCACCCGCTGGGCAACCCAGGTTATTTTTATGGAATGAACATTATAGTTTATTAAATGAAACACAAGTGAAAGTTTTGTACAGCAGGGGTGAGTGTTTGAAAAGTTTCAACACTTCGTCCATCATTTTATTTTGTGATATTGCCTTGTGCGCCCCAAGTGGCTAGGGTATGCCCAGACTTGGGTCCCTTGCTTGCTGTGCCACTGGATTCAAGCTAGCCGGGTTGATGAAGGGTGATACCATGAAACCGTTCTTAGAATGCTTGAATCCTGTCCAGGGAGGACCAGGCTTGGCAATTTGAGCTGGACTGCTCCCATAGGGAGCAGGGTCAAGACTGATTTGCATATAGCTGGGTCCGAACTAGGGTGACGTGGCAAGCAACATAACAATGGATTAAACCCAGATCTGTGACTGGGGTGAGTGTTTGAAAAGTTTCAACACTCAGTGCATCATTTTATTTTGTGATATTGCCTTGGGTTTTGTACAGCACACATCATGAACTCATGTATTTAAAGGTGCTCTTATGTGATAATGAAGAAAAGGGAGGTAAAGTGAAATAAAACAATTGCCTAGTATCACACAATTTGGTCAAGTTGGGCCATCACCCATGTGTGAATTAAGGTTGATGACCCCATTTGCGAGGCGAGGCTACCAAAAAGGACATGGACCGTTGCCCAATTCAAGCCGTCATTGTGAAGAGAGGTTTGGTGGTGACCCATGTGTGGGCCTGAGCCCTGACTGAGGTTTGGAACTGGAGTAACCATCCCCTCCAGTGGGAAGCATCAGAGGAACTTATTGTCTCATCGGAGGAAGCGCCGAGGCTACCCAGTCTGCTTCAGAAAAGCTGCATGTGTTGCTCACCCAACTTCAGCCACTACCGCTCCCTGCAGAGACTCTGGTCGCACATCCTTGCATAAGCAGATAAGACTGATCGCAGGGCTGGGAGGCCCGCAGGTGGACTTGTTCTGCTTTGATAGCGCTGTGGGCACTGCAATATGTTTGACTTTTATCAGAGTTTGAGAGAGACTCCTGCGACTCAGACTAAAACCTGAATGTTGCTTATAGTGATTGTGGAAAAAAAACCTACTGCTAGTGAGAGGGAAGTGGGACTCAGGGACTTACCCACTGAACACTACAGCTCTGACCTCAGGAGATCTTGTATATTATTTGTGTATGTCGTATTTCACTTTATGTTCATATATAAATACTGTTTTTTACACAAAAGGAAGCATTTGATTGGACAATGCTTTATTGTTGTTATTGACCATACTTTGAGTTGTGAGCCTGTGTTCACTCCCCACCCCTGTATCTACCTCCCCCGTGAAGCCTTGCACTGCCCGACTGGTGCTACCACTGAGATTGAAGTGCTGAAGGGGTTTTTGTCCCAGTTGCTCAGCACCAATAATAGGTCAGGCACTGGGACATCAGGAGCAAATGGCCCAAATCTCCTGTTCCTGCTTCCCTACGGCTCTCTGACAGGGGTTCTGACACATTTTTAGGGGTCTTTGCATTCACTACCTTAAGTGAGCCTGTCTCTAAGAACACCTAGGGGGAGATTTATAAACACGTTGTGCTGAGTTAGCAACAAAAAAAGTGATGCTAATTAGCACAAAAGTTTTTTTTCCTAATTTACTTTCCGATGCAAAACTTGTTTTGTGCTGGAAAGTGCCATAAAAGTAACACAAAGCAGCGAGAAGCACTGCTTTGTGTTACTTAGTGCCAAAGGGCTTTCCATAGGTGGTACATGGGCGTTCCTATGCAACCACCCATGCTTTTTGACACAAAACCATATCTACAAACAAGAGCAGACAGGGTTTTGCCCCAAAAGTAAATGCTATTTGAAAGCAGACATTAAAAGGAGAAATGTTTTCATGTTTGCACTGTGCAGCACGAATACAAGGAGGAAAAGATTTAAAGGGTGTCTAAGGGTGTCTAAGCATAGTATTTTGTACTGGAAGGGTACAAAACGTATGCTAGATTCACACACACACACTTTCACTATAGCGCAAAGGTGTGTGCATGATGGACAACAAATTAAATCTGCATCGGCTCTGAGGAGATGTAAGAGGCTGGCTCTATAGTCTGCAAAGCTAGGCACACTGTGCAGGGGGTCCAGGCAACCACACATTGGTTTACAGGGGTAAAAACTAGACCACCTAATGCGCAAATTTTTATGGTAGCTTAGTCGAGCAGTTAGGCTAATCTTGGAGAAGTGCAAAGCGTTTGTTGTACTCACAGTATCAATAAATCAAGAAACACACTCAAAAGAATAACTCAAGACCAATTTACAAACATTCTTCAGATTTTTATAAAATGTTTAAGACCAAGATCATCCAGATCAGGTAAGTGTTTTTTCAGTTATGAGGTTTTAACATTTTAATAAAGTTAGTCCCAGATTTATACTCTGTTTGCGCTGAATTACCGTCATGTGTTTATGCTAATTCAGTGCAAACTTAACTCCATATTTATATTTTGACACTAAACCGGTCTAGCATCAAAATATTGGAGTTAAAGTCATTTTTTGGATGCGTGAACCCACCTTGCGTCAATGAGATGCAGGGTGGGCGTTTCCATCCAAACAATTACTCTAAGGCCCTAGCGCCTTATTTATACTCCCATGCGAAAATGTGCATGGGAGGGAGGAGGACCTAAATAATGGCGCTAAGATTGCTTAGCACCATTATTTAACGCCTGGGTCAGGGCAGGCGTTAGGGGACCTGTGGACCAATTTCCATGGTCAAACACCATAGAAAGAGCCCACAGGTGCCCTCCCCAAGCCCCAGGAACAACCCAGCCACACCAGAGGGACACCACAGGATGGGGGAAACCCATCCCAGGTAAGTATAGGTAAGTAGACATAAGTATTAAAAAAAAAATGTAAGTGCCATTGGGGGCCCTGAAATGGCCCCCCCTACATGCCACTGGGTGCAGTGGCCATGCCCAGGGGACCCTTGTCCCCTGTGTTGCCCAATGGGGTGGTGGGCATGATTCCTGTTTTTTCTAAGACAGGAATCTTGTGTTATGGATGGCTTTGTGTCAAGAAATGGCACTAGACTGGTTAGAGTAATTTTTGTTTACTCTAACCAGCCTAATGTCATTTTTTGGTGCAAAACCCCCTTCTCCCATACCGCTACCCCCACCTGGCTAACATCATTTTTTTTTACGCTAGCCCACCCTTTGCGCTGCATTGCGCCATTCATTATTATGGTGCCCGGCTGGCGTCCTGGAATGGTGCAAGCCAGCGCTATACTTTTTGATGCAAAACTGCACAAAGGCAGTTTTGAGTCAAAAAGTATAAATCTGGGCCTTAGTCTTTCAGTGATTAATTAGAGACCATAGGAGTCAATAGAGAAATATTTGGGAAATTCACAGTGAATCAGGCAAAGCATTTACCAGTGTGTCCTTTTGCAGGTACGTCAAGGTCTTCGTTTGGTACTCTGGGCCAGCTGGAGAAGTTTGTGCAACTCCCATTTCCGACAGGAGTAGCTGCAGCAAGTCGATGGAGCTGGTGCCAGGCCACTGCGGGGGACCACTTGGAAAAGCACTGCACAGGTGGACTTAAAGGTATGTCCGGTGGGCCCCCTTGGGGTGTCTAGGTCACCAAGCGTGGGGGACCCTTCGGGCACAGCTGGATTTTCGGTGCACTGCACAGAGTGGCCGGGTGCAGAGCAAATCGGTGAGCCAGGAGCTGTGCGCAAAGGTGCCCTTGGAAGCAGGAGGTAGGTCACTTTGAGGGTCGCTTGCAGGTCAGCAGGGCACTCTGGTGGAAGGTCTTGGTGGTTCCTAAAGTCCCTCGACTGGGGCTTCCTCCTGGTCCCTTTTCAGTCTAGAATGGACTGTTCTTCTGGTGACCAGTACCTCAGGCTATTGCATGATCTGGCCACTGAAGGGCTCAGTGCCACCAAACTTGGCACACTGGCAGGATTTGTACTCATGGTCCAACGGGCGAAGTTTGGTTTGGCTGCGGCATCCAGTTGCTTGGTCAGCACCTGGTCAGTGAAGTAGCCTTCACTGGGTCTTTGGTTCCTTTGTGTTGCAGAGTGATACCTTCACTCTGGAGGGAGATCTTTGGCGATTTTTGAAGAGTGAAGGTCCTCTGGGGGTTTGTAGAGTCTGTCTGATGTCCATGTAACCCCTCACCAGCGATTATCGAGTCCTGGGTGCAGCAGGCAGGGTATGGTGCCTTTTCTTGCTGCAGCAGGACTTCTGTTCTTGAGCCTTGGGTCTTCCTTGTTGCTGGTCTTCCTTTGTCCTTAGAATCAGATTTCTTGGTCTAGGAATGCCCACTAAATACTGTATTTAGTGGGCATTTTAGGGGGGTACCTAGTAGTGACCAATGGGTCATTTACCTTAGGGTGGCTACACCCACTAAGTGACCACTTCCCGTGGGCAGAGGTCACTTCCCTACACATGATTGGCTATTTTCCTTCCAAGCAAGATGGAGGAAAATGAAATGGAGAGGTCACCTTGCATGCAACACCTTAGGGGTGGTGAAAGCCAAGTCTGACCACTCCTCCTGTCCTTTTTCTGGTTTCCCACCTTTGCTCCTGCCAAAAGTGGGGGTTTGCTACAAGGCGGCCATCTGCTGCTAGCAGCAGGGCTAGGGTCGAGTTTCAAGGGTGGCATTCCCTTTGAAGCTCGCAAGCAGGGCATTGGACATTCCTGAGGAAGGGGGTTTAGCACCTCCACCCAGGAAGGGCTTTGTTCTGAATCCCAAAGAGCAGGATCTCTCACCCCAGGGATTCAGAATCTTATGTGGTAGTGGGCTGGTTGTGACTGGCCAATATCCATGCCAGGGTAGTTATCCTTTCAGAGGGCACCTCTAAGGTGACCCCTGAGTACATTTTGGGATAAATCCAATACTGTACTAGTTTGGATTTATCATTCTGAGTTGTTTGGTATCAAACAACCAAGGGTTCAGTGTAGCCCCCTCATGTAGCTGTGAAACCCGTACTGACCAGTGTCCAGCACATACATTAAAATGGCTGCCCTGTTCACTTACTCTGTCCCAGGTTTGGCAAGAACACAGTAGGGGCATATTGCTGATGCTTCTATGCCCACACATACTGTAGGAGGCTGGCCTGGTGTGTAGTGGGTGCCTATGGTACTTACACCTTACACCAGGTCCAGTTATCTCTTATTAGTGTAGACAGTGACTAGAAGCCAGGCTCTCTAGAGGTAGCTGTGGATGAGAAGCCAAGGCTAATCTAGGAGACGTGCAAAGCTCATGCAATACCACTGTAGTCACACTTAGTACTCACACACATGAAATACATACTCAGTGTTACAAAAATAAAGGCATTTTATTTTGGTGACACAAATACCAAAAATACCATAGAGACTATACTCCCTTAGGAGGTAAGTAATACACAAATTATATACACTAGTATGCAGAAGTAGGCATAACAACAGTTCGAAAACAGTACAATTTGTGAAAAACACAATAGTTAGAAATAGGCCTAGGGGGAGCACAAACCATATACTAAGAAAGTGGAATGTGAAAGTCGGTCCTCCACCTAGGCAAGTGTAGTGTGTAGAGGGGAGCAGGAAGTACTAGGAACACCCAAAAGTAAGCACCACAACCCACCTCAGCGACCAGGAAAACAGGACTAAATCACAGTAAGTTTCCCAGAACACACAGAGAGAAGAAAGAACTATGCAAAACCCAGATGAGACTGCAAGACACCAACAGTGAATCCCTGGACAAGAAGACCTGTGGAAGAAGGGAACCAAGTCCAAGAAGCACAGAAGAGTCCAGAAAGAGCAGGAGCCCCTGCAAACCCGGATGAAGGTGCAAAAGGTGAAGCATTGGTGAAGAAGAAAAGTCAGCACTGCACCCAAGAAGATGAAGTCGGGTTCCTGGAAGGTGCAAGTGATGTCCCACGCCAGATGGAGGATTGCAGTCAAGTTTGCATCATCTGAGTCTGCTAACAAGCCTTGGCACATGCAAAGCTTGCAGTTAGTGGAAATTGGCCCTGCCGGGGAACAGGAAGGACCAGGTGGACTCTACCTAGGAGGGAGAGTCAGAGAGGGCCCTCAGCAACTCAGAGAGCCCACAGAAGACCTGGCAGCATACACAGGAGTCCCACAGTATGGGGGCAAGAAAGTTGCAGAGGAGGCCCACAAAGCACTATGATGAAGGCTCTCACGCCGCTGGAGAACCACTCAGGAAGCCGTGCATTGCAGGATAGAGTACTGGGGGCTGGTGCTTCAAGTTGCATGAAGATCTTGGAGGAAGGGTGCCAACTAGCCTTGGCAGCTGCAAAAGGCGCGTTGCATTGGGGTACTGTCTTGCATGGAGAGGCAAGGTCTTACCTCCACCAAAGTTGGACAGCTGGAAGAGAAGACCGTCTGGACCACTTTAGTCCACCACCCGCGATGTAGGATCCATGCAGCTTAGCAGGAGAGGGGAACCAAGCAGCCGGTCGTCGTTGCAGTTGGTGCCTGCAGAAGCAGGGGAGTGACTCTTTCACCCCAAGGGAGAGGCCTTCATTCTTCTGATGCAGGCTGAAAATGGGCTGTCCTCAGAGGATGCATGACTGGTGATATGTTGCAGTTGTTGGAAGGAGCCAGAGCTACAATGTTGCAGAAGACATCTTGCTTCTTTGTTGCAGCTTGTGGGCTCCTGAAGAGTCCTGATGCAGTTTCTTCAGTGAGAAGTCAAAGTGGAGGATGCAGAGAATTCCTGCTGGAGTCTTGCAATCTGAATCTGAGGAACCACCCAAAGGAGAGATCCGAAATAGCTCTGAAAGGGGGATTAGTCACCTAGCTGAGTGACCACCTATCAGGAGGGGACTCTGATGTCACCTGCTGGCACTGGCCATTCAGATGCTCCCAGAGTTCCCTGCCTACCTTGAATCCAAGATGGCAAAACCCAGGGACCCTCTGGAGGAGCCCAGAGCACCACCCCTGAAGTTGTGATGAACAGAGGAGTGGTCACTCCTCTTTCCTTTGTCCAGTTTTGTGCCAGAGCAGGGACTGGGGGTCCCTGAACCGGTGTAGACTGGATTATGCAAGGAGGTCTCTGCCCTTCAAAGCATTTCTAGAGGCTTGAAGACGCTACCCCTCCCAAGCCTGTGACACCTATTTCTAAAGGGAGAGGGTGGAACACCCTTCTCCCAAAGGAAATCCTATGTTCTGCCTTCCTGGGCTGGAGCTGCTCAAACAAAAGGAGGGCGGAAACCTGTCTGAGAGGTGGCAGCACCTGGGGCTGCCTAGAAAACCCCAGAAGGCTGTAATGGCAATACGGGGGGTCTTCTAAGGAGCCCCCAGAGTCCATCGAATCATACAACCAATGTTTGCAAAAGCATTGGGGTATGATTCTAACATGTTTGATACCAAACATGCATATGTTCGGAATTACCATTATGTAGCTGGACATAGGTAGTGACCTATGTCCAGTACACGCGTAAAATGGTGTCCCCGCACCCAAGAAGTCTGGGAAAATGGTCCTGGAGGTCGTGGGGCCACCTCTGCTAGTGCAGGGGTGCCCTCACACACAGGTACTCTTCTCCCTGCCCTCAGGGTTGAAGGGCCTGCAATAGGGGTGACTTTGACGTGACCTGGTGCAGTGTAAATGGCAGTGAAAGGGTGCTTGCACCTTTTCATGCAGGCTGCAATGGCAGTCCTGCAGAAGACTTTGTATGGGCTCCCTATGGGTGGCAAAAGAAATGCTGCAGCCCATAGGGATCCCCTGGGTACCTAGGTGCCATACACGACGGACTTATAAGGGGGGATCAGTATGCCAATTTTGGGTGAAATACTGGGTTACCAGTATGCAGTGACAAAATTTAGCAGAGAGAGAGCATAATCACTGGGGTCCTGGTTAGCAGGACCCCAGTGAACATAGTCAAACACACTGATATGAGGCAGAAAATGGGGGTAACCATAGCAAAAAGAGGGTACTTTCCTACAGTAACACCCCTCTCCCAAAGGAAATCCTTTGTTCTGCCTTCCTGTGCTCGAGCTGCTCAAGCAACAGGAGGGTGAAAACCAGTCTGAGAGATGGCAGCAGCTTGGGCTGCCTGGAAACCCTCAGAAGGCTGAAATGGCAATACTGGGGGTCCTCTAAGGAGCCCCCAGAGTGCATGGAATCATACAACCAATGCTTGCAAAAGCCTTGGGGTATGATTCCAACATGTTTCATACCACACATGCCTATGTTCAGAGTTACCATTATGTAGCTGGACATAGGTAGTGATCTATGTCCAGTACACACGTAAAATGGCGTCCCCGCACTCACGAAGTCCGGAAAACTGAGCCTGGAGTTCGTGGGGCACATCTGCCAGTGCAAGAGTGCCCTCACTCACAGGTACTTTGCACCCTGCCCTCTGGGCTAGAAGGCCTACCATAGGGGTGACTTATAAGTTACCTGGTGTAGCGAATAATGGCAGTGAAAGGGTGCTTGCACCTTTTCACACAGACTGCAATAGCAGTCCTGCAGAAGCCTTTGCATTGGCTCCCTATGGGTGGCAAAATAAATGCTGCAGCCCATAAGGATCCCCTGGAACCTCAATGCCCTGGATACCTAGGTACCATATATTAGGGACTTATAAGGGAGCACCAGTGTGCCAATTACGGGTGAAATACAGAATTTTGGGAGAGATAGCATAATCACTGGAGCCCTGGTTAGCATTATCCCAGTGAACACAGTCAAGCACACTGACATCAGGCAGAAAAAGGGGGTAACCATGTCAAGAAAGAGGGTACGTTCCTACACATACCATATAGTACACTCTGCTTTAGGGTTGGAAGGCCTATCAGAGGGGTGACTTACCTATAATGCATGCAGTGTATAGTGGACAGGTCACCCAGGCTATGTGTCATGTCAAGTTTGTCTTTTAGGATTGTATCAGGCAATGGCAGAGCTGGGTGCTTCTGGATGCATGGCCCTAGAGCAGAGGTCTTCAAACTTTGTGATGCCGGGACCCGCTGTCAAAACTTTTTAGGCTTAAGGACCCCCCTCATGACAAAATGTTCTAGAACCTGGTACTCCTCATCATCGACAATTATAAACATCCCCAATTCCCACTGCAAATCATTTTTACGTTGAGGAAATAATAGGAAACAGTGTTTAGCAAACCAAAGGTCAGTGAGTATTGGGACGTGGTCAAGGGTGTGGCTAAAAACAAAGGCCCTCATTTATGAGGAATTGGCGTGGGGCAGCGCCGCAAGGCTTCTTGCTACACTGCCCTATCTAAATATAAAAGGGTAAGAATGCACTGTATTTATAAAAAAAAGTGCATTTCTGTCCGTACCCCTAGCGCTGGCGCACAAATTGCGGCCTTGCGCCAATGTAGGCAGGATTGGTTTTGTGCAGGACGGGGCACCTTCCTGTACAAAAACATCCTGAGAGGTGTTTTCCTCTTTCCATGTGTGCAGCAGAGTGCAACACACATGGAAAGAGGAAAAAAGTAGGAGAAAGGAAGACATTCCTCCTCATTATGTCTGTGTAAGGTTTTGGCACTGCTCCAGTTTACGTTGTTTTGCAAAACCTGGACAGCGTCAAAATCCATGGGTTTTGCATAGGAACTCCCAATGCAATGCTCATGGAACACCTCCTTGACACAGAGTAAGGCAACGCAGCGGCTTGCGCTGCTTTGACTTACGCCATATCTATGAGGCCATGCAAAGCCACTTAGGGTGGCTGTGCGTCGCCTCATAGGTGTGAGTGAGAGGCTTGTTCTGACGGAGCGCCAATAAAAGTGATGCGCTGGTGTCGCAAGCCTCTCATAAATATGTCCCAAAATATTCTGTAAGTGTTTTTTTAGGTCTTTCACCGTCAGGCACCTACATATAAAATAACAGGCAGCTTAAAAGAAAAATAAATAAAAGAAAGTGGTTACTCTTTGGGAAATGCACTGTAGTGCATTTTGAAACCTCTATTAATTAATGCACTGCAGAGGGCTGTGTGTAACCAAAGAGCCACAAAATTAAATCTTGGTTAGTGCAGTGGAGAACAGTAAATCGTGCATTTTTAGTGCCACAAGATCACAGCCTGTGACAGAAAGCATGTGAAAATGTAAGTCATTATTTTATATTTGCATTACACATTGTATAAGACAGGTCACTACAAAATGCTGCACAAAAAAGGTTTAAGATAAAATGGTATTTCCAAAATGTAGATTAAGTAATACCAGACCATATGAAATAAAATGTTCTAATAGCTGTCGCGTGAACACCCCCTCAGGGGTATTAAGCACTATGTATGAACAATTACAATTAAAAGCACACACTTCATAGTCCAGTTGTTAACTCTTTGCACTATCACTCAGAAAGAACAAATCTTTGTCATCACAAAGCTTTGAGTGATTGAATCATTTTGTATATTTTACCATTTGCAGATCAACTCGTAGCTCACATTTGCATTTCATTCAGGAAGCAGGCGCCCTGGCAGAAAGGATTCTTTAGCTATCTGCCCAGCTTCATGTCACAGCACAGGAGACTCAATCAATAAAAGCTCAGCTGAAGCATTTTACGATGGGCTGAGGGAATGCGCGACCCCCTTTCCAGGACTCCACGGCCCCCCTGTGGGTCGCGACCCACAGATTGAAGACCTCTGCCCTAGAGGTTGGTACAATCTGTGGTGCTGCCTTCATGCCCTCAGTAGCCTACCCTTAGTACCCCATTCCCTGGGTGCCTAAGTACCATTTACTTGGGACTTATAGTTGCAGATAAAGTTGTTGCCAATTGCACCAATGCATCACAACAGTTTTAGGGCTAGAGATCTGGTGCAGGGAACCTGGCTAGCAGTAGCCCTAGGCACTAACAACCTTGAGGCTATATCACTCACCAGGCAAAAAGTGGGGGCTATCCATGATGAAAGAGGCATTTTCTCACAAGAGAGGGGGCGGAGAGTGCCATATCTTTGTGGGTATGGCACTATCCTGCTACCTCCCTTTCACACAACGCAGTGCAGCACAGCACCTTTGGCTGGTGGCTGCATTCCTTTTCTTTTCTGTAAATATGTGCCCTAATGTTTATATATAAACAAAAGGCATGAGTAGATTGTGAGGCTTACAATTATATTTCATTCCAGTCCAATAATCAAGTACATTCTTTTGTACATGTGACTCACAAAAGGTAGCAATCGCAAGGACAGAAGGTTCACCCCGGTTGTGGCAAAGGAATAGCAGCACAGGTACAGCATAACACTGTATTGTCAAATATATGGCTCTTTTAGAGCCAGTGGGTTTAATTTAGAGGACAGTACAGAATGAAACCCTCAAAATAGCTCTACGACTCACTGTCCAAACATGTACATGCTTCACTTATCCCATGCCCACTTTTAATCCTTTCCTACCTTACTGGCATCAATGAGGCTCTCTGGCACAACACTGGCTATACTGTTTGGGTTCTAAAACATTTTTTGTGAGTAACCATGCCGTAGAGCAAGGCTTCAGTGCCTTCTGTGGAGTCAACATGGCAGCAGTTCTGTGGAAGATACAGAGATCTCTGCCTACCTAATATAGATCTCTAATGTGGCAAGTTGTATACACTTTCAGGACAGTGAAGTAAATCTGTCCGCTGGCATGGCAGAATGGAGTACAGCCTGTCAAACACTAAAGAAGCCTCCTCATTTCTAATCAAGGTCTCTTCATAGAACAAAATTGTGTGCTCTTGGGCTATCCTGCCTTTTGCAAGGATTAGATATACTTGGAATTTGCTCTCTAAATGCTAACAGTAAGAGCATTAGAAGACAACTGGACTGAAATACTGTATAAAAATGCCCCATTTTTCATGGGCAGCCCAATTTTTTCTAGGTTTTATTTCTGACGTTTGGACTCTGTGTACTGAGACTCTGCTAACCAACCCTCTTGCATGTGCTCTGACTCTTAAAACATTGAAATTGGCCATTCTCCTAATTGGCATATTTAACTTACCAATCAGTCCCTAATATATGGTCCCAAGTATGCCGAGAGCCTGTAAGTTAAATGTACTAGTGAACTGCAGTACCCATTGTGCATCCACTACAGTGACAGGACAGTGCAAACTTGCCAACAGACTTACCACTAACAGTTTAATGCTAAACATGTCCGACAGTGATGATGCCCCAAAAGCTATTTTCACAGTAGTTGGGTGTTGGACTTGGCCCTCTTTGCAGGTTCACCTCCAAACCTTTTGTCTTCACCCCTCCTGTTTTCGTATTTTGTTTTGCTGACCATAGGACTCTATGTACTTTACCACTGCTAACCAGTGCTAAATTGCTTGTGCTCTCTCCCTAAAGTGTGATAAAATTGGTTTACACCTGATTGGCACATTTATTGTACTTATAAGTCCCTATTTAAGTGGTATAACATATACCCAGTGTTGGTAAATCAAATGTTACAAATGGGCCTGCAAAACTCGTTATACCACCTACTTAGGAAGCCCCTAAAACATGTCTCAGGGCTCCCATTCCAGCCTGTTGGCAGTTTTAAACTGCCAAAGCGACTTGGCAAAATAATCCCCTTGCCAAGCCTAAAACTAAAAGTTGAACATGTATTCTTAGGTTTTACATGACCTCATAGTGAAAAACGCACACACTTGTTTTTCAGTGGTGTGAGGCCAACCTCTCCCATTGGATAACATTGGGATACCTTATTATTAAAGTGCTAAGCTTTGTATGAGAGCAGGTAGAAAAGTAATGCTTGGTGTCTGAGGAACTGTAATTTAAAATCATCTCTAATAGTAAAGTTGGATTTTTAATCACAATTCTGAAAAGGCCACTTTTAGAAAGTTGGCATTTTCTTGTCCTAACCATTTGGTGCCTGAAGCCTGTTCCTGGGTCACATAACTAGGTGTAGTTGTCATTTGTGAATTCCTCCCACATAGCCACACAATTGAGGGACAAGGTGTTGCCTGAAGCCTCCATCTTAGGCAGGATGGGGGCGGAGCTGTGCACTGCCCCACTTGCACTTAAAAAGACTGTGCCTCAGCTCTCACACAAAGAACTCCACAATAGCCTATTGTGCCTGTAGATAGACTGTGACCAGAGCAGGGAGGAGACAATTCCAGACACTTTTGTGGGGAGAAGCCTCTAGATGGTTCCCCCACTTTGAAGGGGGTACCAGGTATAAAAAAGAGTACCCTCAGACCCAAACTTCAGTTCACATCCGGCCCTGTCAAAGGGCTCTCATAGGACTGCTGCTGCCTGTGGCCTGCTAAGTACTTCAGAGGACCACCTGGCTGTATCAAGAAGGACTGTCCTGCTGCCTAAAGCCTGCTTTGTGCCCTCAGAAGACTGCCCTACTGCTTGAGACCCACTTTTCTACTTGAACCCAGGGCTTCCAGAGTGTCTCCAAAGGCTCCAACCATCTTGAACCCGCATCTGGACCTAGCCCAAGTGAGTCGTGAACATCCAAGTGGTGGCTCTACAGTTCTGAACCCTTGGAAGTGGTGCTTAAGGTGCCCAGATGCCCAAATCCAAAACTTGGGACTTAGAAAAGGTTCTGCCAAAAAGTGCTCTGAAAACTGAGAGGAGGCCAGAATCTACCTGCTAGCAGATCCACCCAAAATGCATCACCGGTCATTCTGACTTCCTGGCAGCTCCCACTGCATTCTTCTGCACAACAGCAAATCCTGTTCAGTGCCTCCTCGCAAAAAAGGTATGTTGCCACGTAGAGCCCTCGTAGACTACAGTCTGCAGTTTTGTCTCGCTAGAGATTATTGACTTTCACAAAAGATACTAAGGGCCTGATTTATGTATTGATATGTATACTCCGACGCAATGGAGTATACCCACTGGCCAACATAATGGTCCACCTGCCCGATTTAACTGCAGGTGGACCTTAGGTTTTTTGCTACAGTGGTGATTACTTCATCACAGCCATAGCCAAGCCCCTCCAATGGCTTGATGGAGTAAGGGCTGTTGGATAGATGGCTGCATGTCCACCCACCCAATCAGGATGGGTGGAGAAGTAGCCATTCTTTACTGTCAGTCACCACCAGGCAAACCCTGGTGATGCCTGACAGTAAAAAGCAAATAATGCTCCTTCCACCAGGTAAGAAGACTACCATAGCGAACTGAGCATTACTTTTTAAAATTTTCAATAAGAAAATACAGTTTCAGAATGAAAACTGTTGGGTATAGGGCTGAATCACACTGACGCTGCCCTGCACCAAACAATGACATTCTAGCGGTTCCTGTCAATGCATTACACATAGCTGCGCACTTGGTGGTCATTTATAAATTTGACAGACGGTCCCCGTGCCATGGGGATGGAGTAATTTACTCTATTATCTGGGAGGAACAGCAGGCCATTTATCAAAAAATTAAATCAGGCCCTCAGTTTGAACGCAGAAATCTTCAGCATGACTTCTTCCAGCGGCTCCCCGGTGATGGCGCCTCCTCCTCGGACGTGGTTGGCAGCTTTGTCTTGCTTAACTCTTACGTTTTCAGATTTTTTTTTCACAATTTCCTCAACATCTGAGCATAAGCAGAGACATCCCAATTGCCCTGCCTAAAGCCTCTAGAAGCTTCCAACTGTCACCCAGCAGCTGAATAGCCCTTTGGTAACATCCAACTTGTTCCCACATCTGAGACAAAGGCATTGGGTGCGGGGAGGTGTTCTCTTCCTCTAGCAGAAGGACCATATGGGCTGTGCCCAGGAAATTAATTTACTTCAAAGAGGGCTACCCTGTCACAGGCAAATGTTAGCTGACAGCTGGACAGGGCCCACTTTTGTCCACTTGATCAGGCAGGCACCAATCTCATTGGGAAAGGTTCTGCCTCCAGAACTGGTTTGAAGTGACCACAGAGGAAGGTGACGCATTTCCCTGGCCACATATCTGGGGTGGGCACAGGAGATTTGCACAGGAGAGAAAGGTTCTGCCATGTTGGATTTAGGTAGAGAGGGGGCCACTACTGAACTTGTGGGAGACAGAATAAGGACTGTCCTTGCCTTTGAGACCTGTGAGGAGACCAGAAACGCTGCTCCCATTTACACCCAGGACCAAGAATGGGGCTCCAAGGGTCAGTTTGTTGACCTCCTGTTAAAATACAGGGACACAGCAAGCTGCAGGAAGCCCCCTTTCCCGAAGAGCCCAGCTAACCAGTTACAACTGGTCCTGCCCTCGATCTGGCTTGGACCTTCCTGGTGGTTTCTGCTGAGACCCTTGACGGTATCAAATTGTACTCCTCCTAACATCCTGGGACTTAGAAACATAAGATACAGGTTGATCTGATTGCTGCAGCAAATAAGTTTTGACAGGATGCTGAAGAGTAGGTAGCTATCCTTTTTGGCTATAGCTTGCGGCCTCTCCCCACTGGAGTAATCAAAGCTCCTAAAAAGTGATCATGTCTGAATGTAGAAATCTTCACCGATTCGAATGTGCAAAAAGAATTCAGCCATCAAAGGACCTTCCTTAGACACGAATTTTAAATCTCAAAGCTTTTCCACGAAAAGTCAATGGTTTCATCAGGACCTCATCCTACGGCTATCAGATTTGAGGAGCCCTTCTCCACCAAAGTCATCTGCTTTGGACCTCTAAGGATTTATGACTTTCATTTCCATTTCAGAGAGTAAGTCAGAAGGTAGAAAGTCCAACCAGGTTGAACCTGATTTCCATAACCAACCCTTGCTCCAACATGTTTGGCCTCAAATCACGCCTCGGTAGTGCAACTAGATGACCGCGGTTAGCACCTAATGCTTTAAGGTGCTATTTTAATTTTTAAGTTATGTCTCCAGTTTCTCTTATTGGATTTTTGTCAATTTGGTGTAATTTTGTTCATTAAACTATTGTCTATTTTTTGGCTCCTCTAAATGCTTTACACATTTTTTAAAGTTAAGTCTCTCTCTTCTGTACCACAGCTACCACTGACTGAACTCAGGTTTAAATTGCTGAAACCATTATGGGACCTACAAGAACAGTGACATTTTTACTCGTGGTGGACAGTCACCGACCCCAACTCATAACTCACTTTCTCACGAATACACAATGAATATTAACCCATGGGAGAAGTGCCCCATATCATGATCACTCACTAAAGCAAGCTATAGTGGGAAAGTTATGATCTTTGAAACAAGAAGCCCTTCATTGCAATTTCAGTTCTCCTATTTAATTTTGGGGAATTCATGTTCTTCCTGGTTCTTTTTCCACATATTTTTGTCATTTCATGAGAACTTTGAAACAGGCGAAAACAAGAAAAAGGCACCAAAGGTATATTCATGAAACCACGTAGAAAAAGTAAAACACTATTAAAATCTTTTAGTTCTCAGTTGACCAAGAACTAGCTGCAATTTCAGGCTGGCTGCGATAGAGAGACAGTCAGCTACACAACGTTGGTCACCTTGTTCAATGTTTTTGACTTCTGACTTAGTCTACTTATTTAGATGACAAAGTCTTCCAGTCAGGCAAGGTTCAAGGCCGTACATTGCTGTTAAGCTCCTGCTGAAGCTGTTGACACCAAAAGCTCAGAGTGGGTTAAAGTTTGATTTCATAGCCGCTGAGATCCGCTGAGATGGGTAGATTTGGCCCTGTGCCCCGTTCCAAGGCTTGACCTTTTGACTTAGTCACTTTTTTGGTTCTGAGTATTAACCAGCGATGCAAGACTGGAAGCTGGAGCTAAGAGGATCCGAAACCTTTACTCCAAGGTCCTGCTGAACTAGTTTTCTGCACGGCAAACAGCCTGAGTACCCATTTATTTTACTTGCCATATATGCGTTCTCTTGGAGAAGCCTCAGCACCTTTCTCAATTCCTCGTGAGGTGAAAAAATAACTTAGAGCCAGATTTATACTTTCTGAAGCAAAACTGCGCTAACGCAGTTTTGGGTAAAAAATGTTAGCGCTGGCTAGCGTCATTTCTTAAAGCCACCTGTGCATCAAATTTATACTTTGACGCTCTGTGGCTCTAAGAATAGGTTAGAGTAATTTTCCCTGACGCTAACCATTGCGCCTTGTCGTAAGGCAAAATGATGTTAACGCAGGAAAAATGACTCTAATCCGGTTTGCGACATGGAAAAACATTGCAAAACGGATATGGCCATTTTTCACCACAATAGCATTAAAAAGAGACACAAATGGAGCAAACAGTGCTAAGGAGCCCCAAAATGGATCCCAGAAGCCAGAAGAGAGCCCAGGGAGACCCCACACAACCAGGAACCAGCCAGGAGGACACAGAGAAGACCCATGGGAGAGACAAAAAGAAGAGGAAGTGTTGCTTCAGCACAGAGGAGCATGAAATTCTGGTGAGAGAAGTGACAGGAGCACCAGCATCAACTCATCACCTCTAAAGTGCCAATTGGGAGGAGAGAGGCAGTTTGGCAACAGATTGTGGACAAGATTAACAGTGTGGCAGAGGTCAGGAGAACTGTCACTGAGTGCAAGAAAAGCAGGCATGACTGCAAGCACAGGACAAAGGAGAAAATGTCAAGGAACAGGAAGGCAGCACTGCAGACCGTAGGTGGGAGTCCGGCTCCACAAGAGGACCTGGACGAGATAGAGGAGATGGTTGCAGCCGTCATCCCAGAGGAAATCGTCACTGGTATCGCTGGGCAGGACATCACAGACTACCAGGAAACAACACATAGGCAGGATAAGTTGCATGAGGGACAAAAATGCCTAATTGACAAGTGCAAGAAGGGCAGGCACATACCTACTGCACAATCCATATCAGCCCTGAAAATCAGGCAGTGCATAGGGCAAAGGGGCACGGCACGGGACTCCCTGCACTGGCCATGCCAGGTGCATGGGCTGTGCAGGGGCATCAAGGGGCACAACACAACACCAACAACCTTTGCATGGGGGTACACCGCCATGCCAAGGCTGCTGGAAATGCTGAAGCAGACCAGGAGGATAGGGTAGAACGTAAAACTGGTCTGGTGTCACAGGACAGCTGGTATTGTCAGAATGTAAACTAGAAGACAATGCCCAGTCTCAGGCCATTGGCTCAAGCGGCATTTACCACTGACAACAGTCACCACTGCTACCTGTGCTGTGTGTGCTGGTCGATTAGGATATGGCAGTTAGGTGCCCATGACACAAACACACCAAAATGAGGGTTCAGTATGACAACTTGATCAATCCCCATCAATCCCTATCCAAGCACAACTCCTGTCAATTGCTCATGTCCATAGACTCAATGACCATCAGATACTGTCACATACATAATGATGTACACCGCAGTAATCTCATACCCATGCTGCCCATTCATGGGTTTACCCCTGTGCCTGTGTCCCAATAGCTGCAATACCACCATGCAACATCTCAGGTGTCATAGTGCTAAGACAACTGCATTGAGGGGGAGGACATATGTGTGTAGATAGGCAAACACACCCGCACAGTCATACGAGGAAATGGAATTCTGCCAGGCCCATCAGTGCAATGCAATGTAGAACACATACGCAAACATCAACAGGAGAAACTACCAATGGTGACACCTGTATCGTTTCATGGAAATGCAATACATGATATGGTGCTAGGTCTCAGCACCGCATAGGTGTATGTGAAAAATGAAAGACTGGGACAGGGCCATATTGTTATGTGTGGTGCATGTGGCATCAGCACACCAACAATCATTGCAAGGCCTCACCATGCTAATGGAAGCAGAGGGAAGGTTGATGAGGACAAGAAGGTGGCAAGCCACAATTTGGACAGAACCCACACCTAGAAGATGTGACGCAGACAGTTCCCCAAACTGTCCACACTACATGTGACATGCAGGTGGGGCATAGGGCGGAGAGACTGCAAACATTAATGACAGGAACAATGCATGGGAACCAAGATGAAAATTGTACCACCAATAGGAAGTCAGTGACGTCACATTACAACTGGCACAACACAGACACACTAATTGTACAATATATCCTTGCAAAGGACAATGACTCTCCTGTGGATCTGTCTGTCCTGGACTACCCTGATGACCAGCTGACAACCATCAGCCAGGAAACCCTCCAAGATGTCCTGGGAACCCTCCAGACACCACCTCCAGTCGCAAGGAGGAGCACACATGTAGCAGCCATCCCAGAGGACCCACCCACCATCCCAATAGTATGACTGCCAGCTCAAACACAGCTGAGGACTCTGATGACACAGGGACCACCTTTGAGAGGACAGTAGTGGGAGTACAGTGGGAGCTGGCCAAGGAGGTGCGGGAGGGGATGCAAACTATGGCAGCCAGCCTTGAGGAAATGCGCATGTGCATGCTGACGTCTGCACAACAGTTAGCATCCATATAAGTCACACAATCCCTACTGCAAGGAGTCCAACAGTGTGTGAGGGACCTCACCACTACTGTGAGGGAGTTGCCACAACACCTGCCCTCTCAATCTTGCAGCTGCATGCATGACAACAAGCTGGACTCCATACACTGGGACCTGGCCTCCCTCAGGGCAGACATGGCTGCCTACCACAGGGATGTTGCTGCCATACCCAATAATCAGCAGCTCCTCCTTGCTGCAGTGATACCATATGTAGTTCCACAGATGGCAGCTGCTGGGAATTGGGTGTCCACTTCTCCAACCACTGAAGTGTGTGTTGCCCCCTCAAGCCCACAAGCTCCACCATCAAGGGCAGAGGTGACGACACACACATCAGAGGATTGAAGATGTGGAACAGATCATTTTCACCCGTAGGAGTACCCGGTAGCACCAGCCCATACCATATGGGCATTGATTTTCCTCTGTCCTGTGCTTGACAACATGCCAGTGTTGCTACAGTTGGTGGCATGCACTCTTCACTGACACACTGTTAACCTTACCACTATGGACTGCAATTGTCTCTCACTCCTCAATTGGCAATTCATGTTCCTCTGCACTGAACACTTCATCTCAGCATGTCAACCTTGCACTTGTGTTTTGTCACAGTAGAATGCTTTACACTTATGGGGTTACATACCTGGAATATGTAAATATTGCACTACAGCAATTTAAAATAAACAGCACCTACACACCCACTTTGTCTTTGTGTAATGTGACACATCTTCTTTGCTGGAGATTTTTGATGCATGTAACATGTCTATGGTCACAGAGTGTCAACACCAGAGTGCAGAAATAATGTGGGCAGATATCTATGTACAAGGGCCCTGATTTTTACTTTTTCTGCGCTGCATTTGTGTCATTTTTTAAGCAAAAGCAGAGCAAACTTACAAAATGTCATTGTATATTGTAAGTTTGCTACTTTTGCATCAATAAATTAGGCAAATGCAGTGCAATAATTGTATAATTCAGGGCCAAGGTATCTACAAGATGAAAGTCAATGTTGGCCACATCCCCTGCAAGCAACTTATTGTGTATGTGACATTTGCTTTAAAACATACATGCCTCACTCACAACATACAGTAGGAATGGCTGTGTAAGAGTGTTTGGCCAATAACATCAGCTGGGAGTACAAGTAAAACACATAGGCGTGAGATTGTATACTTGACCTCATCTGAAATTGACACTACTCAGTTTAGCAGTGTTGACATGAACCTCAAGCTGCAGGTCTTCATCCCATAGTGCCCAACATTCCAACACAGGACCCAAACAATGACAGCTTTAAAACCACACCTACCTGTCTAATGCATGGGAACCATAGTCATGCTGAGTGGTGGGTACAATGAATGGCAGATGCATTGAGATTTAGATTTGTTGTAGCTGCCAATGTGACAGCTCAGTTGGAAGTGGTAATTAACATGTCAAAAGAGGGATGTGGATGCAGCACAGAATACACAGGATGACAGACAATTGCCACTGTACACTCATGCAAATACCCTGAGCCCCAAGCATATGACACATGCAGCAAGGGAGTACCTAAATCTTTAATAACTATGTACAAAATAGAACTTAAAACTATGTAACACACCTCTACTAACCTAATCTATACTAACTATACATTACCCACAACTGGCCCTAACTACCCTATGCTAAGCTTACTTACCACGTTTAACAACACACTCTAAACATTTGCCCCCCTCACACCCTTTATATGATGAGACACATGTAGGACAACATATACTAACGTAAACATATACTAACTAATACTAAACAAATATATATTTTTTGTATTTAAAAAACAAAGGGGGTCATTCTGACCCTGGCGGTCCAAGACCGCCAGGGCCACGGATGACTGAAGCACCGCCAACAGGCTGGCGGTGCTTCATTGCCCATTTAGGCGAATCCTCCATGGCGGCGCTGCAAGCAGCGCCGCCATGGGGATTCTGACCCCCTTCCCGCCAGCCTGTTTCTGGCGGTTTTTACCACCAGGAACAGGCTGGCGGGAACGGGTGTCCAGGGGCCCCCTAACAGGGCCCCAGCCTGCTTTTCACTGTCTGCATAGCAGACAGTGAAAAGCGCGACGGGTGCAACTGCACCCGTCGCACACCTGCAACACCGCCGGCTCCATTCGGAGCCGGCTTCTGTGTTGCAGGCCCCTTTCCCCCTGGGCTGGTGGGCGCTACCTTAGGTAGCGCCCGCCGGCCCAGCGGGAAAGTTAGAATGGCCCCGGCGGTCTTTTGACCGCGGGGCGGCCGAATGGCGGTTCCCTCCAGGTGGGCGGCGACTGACGCCCGCCGGGGTCAGAATGACCCCCAAAATGTTTTTTTTTTTTAAATACACAAAAGCCCCAAAATTAACCCCCACCCACCCACCCACAAACTAACATGGAATAATATGAAACCCTCCCCCAACCTACTTATACTATCTAAACTACTACTCTACTCTAACCTATCACTAAACCTCCTAAACCCACTAATAAACAGGATGAGGAATGAGGAGGGAGGGGACTGAATTACAGGTGAGGGGAGGCAAGAGTTTACAGGTTTGCCCTCCTCAGTGTCTTCTTAATAGCTTTGAGCCTCCGGGTATTTTTGTCCATGTCCCTTTGTATAGTGTCAAGCTTTCTCAACCCTTTCCTCATGTCCCTCTGGAGTTCAGAAATTGTGGACATGTCCAATGCAGCAGATGTGGTGGTCTGTGTTGCAGAAGTTGTTGCTCCAGCAGGTGTGGTGGTCGGTGGTGCTGACGTTGAAGGTGCAGCAGGTGTGGTGGTTGGTGGTGTCAAGGTTGACGGTGCAACAGGTGGGGCTGATGTGATGGTGGCTGCTGTGGTACTGGCTGCAGTTGTGGTGGTGGCTCCAACCTTTGTGCCCAATGCCGGCCCCCCTTGGCTGAAAGCACGCCATTCTCCTGTGGCTTGCTCTCTCTGATAGCGTCTTGCCATCCTTCGGTACCCAGACTCGACATCCAATATGTGTCTGTATCTCACTGCCTGCTTCAGGAATGCACCGATCTCCACTACATCCATGTATGCAGTTGCTAATCATAAGGGATCAGTGTTGTTTGGGACACCTGCATGCTTGAATGAGATGACTGTCATCTACACTGTGACCATCACATCTACCAACATATATGTTCTTTCCCTACCCCTGTGCCTCAGGGGGGATGGGCATGCAATACATCATCACAACTGTCGAGAACAACCACGAAGCCATGTTCACTTGCACATGGATTTAGTGAATGGAACACATGTAAGGAGGTCTGCCACCTAGGAATGAGGTATCCATAGGTCATTAACATCTATATTCATGTGTCCAGTTGTGGACAACCATCAACACCTAATCTGCCAACACAATTCCCAAAACACACACATTGATGACAGCACAAGTCTGGCCTTGACCTGCATGCACGCCTATTACATTCCACATAAGTGTCACGTAAATGGAGTACAACTTATGGGGCTAGATGCTGTGGGACAGTTACCCATACAGTCCTACATGTACATTACAATACAGGGATGCACAACTTTGTGCGGAAAACTGATGCATCACTGTCTTGTGAAAATGAGGGTATGACTGAGTGACAATATTCTGACACTGGAGCACTTCCAAGTCACATGTGGGCCTACATATGGCTACTAATCACCTTGTTCACATGCTGCTTCCTATTGCGCAGCACAAGACTCCCAGGATATGACTCTCTGCCTGTGAATGTCTAACCCTTGAATGGAACACTATGTCAACAGCCAGTCAGTAATATATCAGATCACGTGCCAGCTCATCATATCTTGCAATGAGTGCAACACACAAGAGTCACTCACACAACAACTGCAATCACTACACAGGACAGACATTATTACCCTTACTGGATACGTCTGGGTCCTGAAATCGAGACACTTCCCCAATGTTATAGGGGGCCGGTGCACCTGTAAGACAGGGAAAGGAAATATATACTCAATGTCAGATCACTGTACAAACGTGTGGACAACATACCACAGTGTGTAACATTTTACATGTGTGAGCTGCTGGTCCTGCATGTAGACACTCCAACAGACATACCACTGCAAACTCACATTGACACTGACACTCCAGTGAGTGATAGAAATACATCTGCACACATGCACTGGGCCTAACAATCATGTGGTGCTAAACCTGACTACAAACATTTGTGGCTAATCCATTCCAGATGGTACTCCATGTCATGATTTGTATTTGGGTGACAATTTCAATGGCACTTCCCTGGTGCCCTGCAATACAAGTGACTCAGGTATTGTGGCTTGTACATCAAAGAACACTGAGTTACTGTGTGATGGACATGTGGTTCAATTTTCAGTCTGAAACTATCATGCATTCAGTGGTCCATAACAGATGTAGCACAGTTGTATGTAGGTAACACATGCCCCATTGTCATTGTCCCCTCAGAAGTATATGCCCCCTTTGCCAACATAATGGCAGGGATCATGTGTGTGCAATGATGACAATGTAGCGCTAAACATGGATTGCCCACTTTGCTGTCCTGATACAATGAAATGTGGTATGCTGACAGTGTCTTAGCCGATCATCATTGACAGAATGCATGGGCACAGGTGTTGTTATTGCACCTGAAATGTGTTGCTAAGGGCCATATGTACCAAGATCAGGTTTTGTGAGTCACACATTGCGAGGTTTAGCAACTCACAATTTGCAAGTAGGATGATCTGAGGTACAACACTGTCAAGGACACTGTTTGCAAATCACAGTTGTGGTAGCAAATGACCTACCTCATGAATTTTAGTGAGGTAGGTCTCATTTTGCAAACCCCTTGGGAATGGAGGCACTCACAAGGATGCTGGCCTGCTGGGCTCAGCAGACCACCATGTCTGTGACTGCTTTCAAATAGAGATGTATATTTTCTTTTAAATGCAGCCTTATTTTAACAAGGGTAAACAGAAAGCATTTCAAAAAGCAATATTATGACTTTAATAATTTTTTTGAAACAGTCAGTGGTCTGTGGGACCACTTCCTGCTCTGAAACTATTTTTGGGCATGCAGTCACAAACGGGAGGGATCCCATGAGGACTCCTCCCTTATTGCAAATGGGTTAGCACCAACTTGAAATGGATGGTTACTGCAATTGTTTAGTGCCAGCATTTGCGGTCACCAAACAATCAATCAGCGGACTGCGACTCGCTACTAGGAAAGAACGCCCCTTCCTAAATGCCACTAGCAAACCCTGTTTTGTGTTTGGGCAATGTGATAGCAGAATGGCAAAATTGGGAGTGTGTATTGGAATATACATTTTTTCCTGACGTAAACACACAAAATCTGAAATCTAGGCTGTTTGTGCCAATTAAAAAGAGCTTGGTACATGTGGCCCTAAGTAATAGTCGGGCATGACTCAACAAAGCTCAGGACTGCATTGTTAACATGTATAGACATGTGGAATACATCTCAGTACTGGGACACTAACAGTTTGTTCTACTTGCATTCAACATGGCCACAAACATTGCATGCAGCACATCAAGACATCTCCTACTGTCACTCAGGAGCATTCTACTGTACACATTTGTCAATGTGATACTCACCAACAGGGCCTCCAATCACCACACCCAGGTGGTCCAGCAGATCCTGTTTTCTGGTCACCAGGTCAGCCCAGTGATGCTTCAGCTGGTGCTCATTTCTTGTTGTGTGGAATACCCGTTTGAGGTGGTAGAGCACATTGCCCCACCGCAGCCGTCTTGACTCTGTGTGATACCCCTGTATCACACGCCCACCCATCTCCAGCATCAATGGCAGAAAGTGGCACACCAGCAACAAAAAGCCCCCAAGCTCCTCCTTCCCCATGTGGGTCAGCCTCGCCGTTCCCAACATGTCCTTGCACAACAATGCAAAACAGAAAAAGTGAAAAAGGAAGGAAAATAAATGTGAAAAAAGGAAACTTACTGCCCAAATTACGAACCCCAACTAACTCAACTAATGTAACCCCAAAACAGACACCCTACAGTAAAAATACAATCCAAAAGATACTAAACTACACAAAAGCACGTAAACAGGTACAATATACAAATAAAATACACAAAAGACACAAGAGAGACACCACAAGATGCAAGAAACGCAATCCAGACACTAGCAACACCGAGACACAGCCACACAGTCAAGGAAAAGCACAGACTGTAAAGTGAAAGTGAAAGTATACACATTCCTGTAAACAGGATTTCCTATTACATCACTTCCTGTCCCCTTTGCGGCCCGTTTTCCGTCTTGCGTGTAATTTTTTTGACGCATACGATGTTTGCGTGAATATTTTCCATGCATAACCTACATGTGCGGCAAAATACCTCTCATTAATGGTAAACTTCTATTTCAATGGATATCCGCTTGCGTGTGATGCGTTGGTGGAATTAACGCTAAGGGCCCATGTATGTTTAGTTAGCGTTTGCGTGATTTTGTGACACATTTGCATCAAAACTTTTGACTCAAACTGTGTTTGCGTGAATTTCAATTATTTAACATGCATGCACCCTGTATCAAGATGGAGGTAGGATGGTAGGGCCTGCAGTGTGTGGTATAGTGGTTGGCCAAATCTGGTAGAGCATGCAACTGTGTGTTTTGTGTGTGAATGATCTGTAACAACAATATGTGTGCTTCTGAAGGAACGGCATGCAATACATTGGGCGTAAAGTTCATGTGTGAATGTGTTACAAATGGGTAGCTACATCAGATGGCATTCAGTGATGTACAACAGTCATGATATGTGTTTGTAATATGTGTTGACTCATTTGATGTGTGTAGTTGTTTGACTTTTGGGGCATTATATTTCACACGACAAACAAAACTCAAGGATGATTGAAGATGGCTGATGAGTGCTAGGTCGGATATGTTACCCCTCATATGTAATTGATTGTTGGCTACGACTTCATGGTGACTAGTGTGTGAACTACCCATATGTCGGCCCTGTGTACATGTTTGGTACATGCAGTGTTTAAGACACGGTGCCTTAATTCCACCCATAAAAATGATATGTACACGTCAGTTTGACTCTTAAGAATTACCTTTGTTACTCATCTTGCTGTGGTGGACCTGCTGCCCTGGCTGCATGTGTTCCCATATTTTCAGATGTTCATTCCACAGAAGTGTCCAGTTCAAGTGTGTGGGCATGTGTACCTTGTGTCAGGATTGGGCTCCATGGTGTTACGGTTTCGTGCGGGTCTAGTCAGGACTCTGTTTGGGGCACCCCTTGAGTTCACAGAGTATCTCACAAGGAGGTAGTGTACCAAAGCAGAAGAGCAGCTAAAGGCATACAAGGGGAAAGGCCAGCTTTGGTAAGGCAGGAAAAAACAGAAAAGTGAAGGCAGAGCAACCTTAGTGTGAACAAATATGGAACAGGTCAGTAATGGACAAACACGCAGGGCTTATCACTAAGATTGTACACAGGGTAGGGCTCAGAACTTCCCACAGCAACAGGGAACGTCAGGGAAAGGAGGCAGCAGAAGTGAATCTGTGTCTGGACTCTTAGGGCACAAACAAGGATTGTACTTACATACATCAGTCTAGCCCTTGTTGGTCCGGCTAGAGACACAGTGGCAATTCCTGGAATACAGCCATAACACACTGCACTGTTAGGCACTAATGACTACATGCAACATTAGACAAAGGATGGGGCCTGGATTTGCCTACTGGAAACCAGGTGCCTGACCAAATACAAAGGAAAACACTTCAAGACAGGTGAGGACTGATAGGACACTTACCAGACACGATATTTTGTCATAGATAGCTCCCAACATTTGCCTGGTATTTGATGTAGTTCCAAAGTTGTTAGTGCCCAGGGCCCCTGCTAACCAGGTTCCCAGGGCCAGATCTCTTTCCCTAAAACTGTTGTGATGCATTGGCACAATTGGCAACACCTTTGTTGCCACTATAGGCCTTAGTAAATGGTACTTAAATACCAGGGCATGGGGTACTATGGGTAGGCCCATGAGGGAGCAGCACAGTTTGTCCCACCCTCTAGGGCCATGCATCCAGAAGCACCCAGCACTGCCATTTCAGGTTGAGTTTTCTGATGGAAACCTAAAAGACAAACTTGACATGGCACACAACCTGTGTGCCATGACCACTACAGACTGCATGCACTAAAGGTAAGTCAACCCTCTGGCAGGCCTTCCAGCCCTAAGGCAGGGTGCACTATATTGTATCGGTGGGCATAGATGCATATGCAATATGCTCCTACTGTGTCCTTGCCTGGGACATAGTAAGTGAACAGAGCAGCCATTTGAATACATGTGCTGGACACAGCTACTTGATGGCTACTCTGAACCCTGGGTTGTTTGGTATCAAAGAACTCAGAATGATAAATCCAAACTGGTGCCAGTATTAGAATTACTACAAAATGTGCGCAGGGGTCACCTTAGAGGTGCCCCCTGCAAAATCTAACTACCCTGGCATGGTTGCTGACCATTCACTACCAGCATGCCACCACCAGACAAGATTCTGGAACCCTGGGATGAGAGATCTTGTTTTCTGGCTCCCAGAACAAACCACTTCCTGGGTGTAAGTGCAAACATCGTCTACTTCAGGAATGTGCACTGCCCTGCTAGGGAGCTTCAAAGGGCTTACCGCACGTGATACCCAACCCCCAAGGCTTCTGATACCAGCAGATAGCCATCTCAATTACAAACCCCATTTTTGGCTGGAGCAACAGCGGGAAACCACACAAAGGATAGAAGGAGTGGTCATTCCCAGCTTGCACCACGCCTAAGGTGTGGCATGCGAGGTGACCTCTCCATTTTATTTTCCTCCATCCTACATGGAGGGAAAATAGCCAATTGGATGTAGGGAAATGACCTCTGCCCACAGGAAGTGGTCACTTAGTGGGTGTAGCCACCCTAAGGTAGATGACCCATTAGTCAATACTAGGTACTCCTCTAAATGCCCACTAAATACAGGCCCATATTTATACTTTTTGACGCAAAACTGCGCTAACGCAGTTTTGCGTCAAAAAAATTAGTGCCGGCTAACGCCATTCTGAAGCGCCATGCGGGCGCCGTATTTAATCAATGACGTTAGCCGGCGTTAGCCGCCGGCGCTGCCTGGTGTGCGTGGAAAAAAACGACGTACACCAGGCAGCGCCGGCGTAGGGGGATATGGGGCTTGGGCGTCAAGAAATGGGGCAAGTCAGGTTGAGGCAATTTTTTCGCCTCAACCCGATTTGCGCCATTTTTTTTCACTCCCAACCCCCATAGAAATGACTCCTGTCTTAGCAAAGACAGGAGTCATGCCCCCTTGCCCAATGGCCATGCCCAGGGGACTTATGTCCCCTGGGCATGGTCATTGGGCATAGTGGCATGTAGGGGGGCACAAATCAGGCCCCCCTATGCCACAAAAAAATAAAAAAATAAACACTTACCTGAACTTACCTTAATGTCCCTGGGATGGGTCCCTCCAGCCTTGGGTGTCCTCCTGGGGTGGGCAAGGGTGACAGGGGGTGTCCCTGGGGGCATGGGAGGGCACCTCTGGGCTCCTTCAGAGCCCACAGGTCCCTTAACGCCTGCCTTTTGCAGGCGCTAAAAAACGGTGCAAAAGCGGGCGTACGTCATTTTTTTGGACCCGCCCACTCCCGGGCGTGAATTTTGCCCGGGAGTATAAATCCGACGCACATGCCTCGGAGTCGATTTTTTAGACGTGAACGCCTACCTTGCATCTCATTAACGCAAAGTAGGTGTCCACGCTAAAAAATGACGCAAACTCCATGGACCTTGGCGCTAGACACGTCTAACGCCAAAGTATAAATATGGAGTTAGTTTTGCGTCGAAATTGCGTCAAAAAAAACGACGCAATTCCGGCGCAAACGGAGTATAAATATGCCCCACAGTATTTAGTGGGCATCCCTAGACCAGATAATCAAATTCCAAGGACAAAAGAAGACCAGCAACAAAGAGTACACAAGGCTCGAGAACTGAAGTCCTGCTGCACCAAGAAAAGGCACAAAACCCTGCCTGCTGTACCCAGGACTCGACAATCGCTGCTGAGGGGTTGCTTGGATCCTGGACGGACTCTACAAACCCCCAGGGGACCTCCACATTCGTTGAAGATCTCCCTCCAGAGTGAAGGCTTCAGTCTCTTGCAAACAAAGACCAAAGAACCAGTGAAAGCCACTTCACTGACCGGCTGCTGACCAAGAAACCGAACACCACAGCCAGACCAAACTCCACCTGAAAGACCCTGAGGACAAACCCTGCAAGTGTGTCAAATTCGGTGGCACTGAGCCCTCCAGTGGGCAAACTGTGCAATTGTCCCAGGTACTGGTCACCCAACATCAGACACCCAGAAGGACAGTCCATTTTGGACTGTAAAAGGACCAGAATGAAGCCCCAGTCGAGGGACTTCAGAAACCACCAGGACTTCTCACCAGAGTGCTCCTGCTATCCTGCAAGCGACCCTCAAAGTGACCTACTTCCTGCTTCCAAGGGCACCATTGTGTACAACTCTTGGGTCTCCAATTCGCTCTGCACACAGCCGCCCTGTGCCCTGCACCAAAGATCCAGCTGTGCCCTATGGGTCCCCCACCCCTTGCAACCTTCACACTCCAATGGGACGCACCAGATTTATCTTTAAGTCTACCTGTGAAGTGCTTTTCCAAGTGGGCCCCGCAATGGCCTGGCACCAGCTCCAACAACTTTCTGCAGCAGCTCCCAACAAAACCAGGAACCACCCAAACGTCTCCAGCTGGTTCATAGTGCCCAGTGACGACCTCGACATACCTGCAAAAGGAGACATTGGTAAACACATGGCCTGATTTTACATGCATTTTTTAAGTATTTCTCCATTGATTGCTATGGTGCATAATTGTGCACAAAAAGACTATTTTTGCTGAAACTTCAAACATTCATAACTTAAAAAGTACTTACCCGATTTTGATGCTCTCGGTGTTAAAATGTTTACAAAAATCTGAAGTGTGTCTTGCTTTATGGATACTGTGAGTACAACAAATGCTTTGCACTTCCCCAAGATTAGCCTAACTGCTCGACCAAGCAACCATAAAATTAGAGCATAAGGTGGTCTAGTTTTTACCTCTGTAAACCAACGTGTGGTTGCCCAGACCCTCTGCATAGTGTGCCTCGCTTTGCACGCTACAGAGAGGGACAGCCTCCTACAGAGGGTGTCTGCATTGTAGGGATGATTGTCTTTGTGCAGGAAGGGACACCTTCTTGCACAGAAACAATCAATTGAGGTGATTTACTCTTTCTATGAGTGCTGAAGAATACAGCACTCATAGAAAGAGGAAAAACTGAGAAGAAATAAAGTTATTTCTCCTCGTTATGCCTCTCCCGGGAGGCATAGACATTTGACGCATTTCCAGGTTTATGAAATCTTGTACATCTGGGAATGTATCAAATTCCATGTGTGTTTCATGGGAACACCTACCATAATGCCCTACCGTAATGCCCATTGCAGCCCTCCCTGTCACGGTTTGAGGCAATGCAGAGACTTACGCAGCATTCTTTCACTCCGTCCCTACAAGGTTATAAAAAGTCACACAGGGTGGCTTTGCATGGCATTGTAGGAATCGATCTGCAGTGTGTATCTCCGGACCATCATAAAAGTGATGTTCAGGCAGTGCTCAGTGGCTTTTGGCTCCACAACAGTTTGTACTCAATATTCCGACACTGAAGATGCTGATTGCATACCAGTTGGCCTGGCAAAGCCAATGTCCCTCCTCACTGTGCTCCAGGGGACATGCAGTGCTCAGCACAGCTGAGGCGCCTAAAAGATACAGCCATGGCCTGTAGTGTAATTAAACTAACATTCAAAGATACTGTGCAACTGAAGGGAATCTGCAAAAGGGAAGAATGAGGTTCACACTAACAGGAAGTGTAGAATAACCAGAGCTGTTTCATGACCCAGGTGGTTATCCTCCAAGGACTTCCTGAATCCTCACTTTTTACCACAGCACAACCTACAAAGACTAATTGGGAGATTGTGGCAAAAGGAGTATCTTATGAGTTTGTCCCAGGGTATTATCTTAAACCACATCCCTCATTAATTACTCAAGGGTATTTGGGTATTAGTAATGGGCAGTTTAAACCCATATGTAAACTATTATATTAGTGCATGATTTAGGTAAAGTACTGTTTATTTTTCAAAGGCTACCTCACTATTTGGCAGTACTGTTCAGGACAAGGTCTCTGTAACCATTGACCTGGTACAACTTTATGGAATCTAGATCTGTCAATCTAATTTTGCCTATATAAACAGTCCAACTTTACAATCAGTTGTGGCTACCTGTATCTGATGCCCATAGTGACCGTCTGCAGCTCTTATGCCCAGTTTCATAGTTAAATACAAAAAGAACAGATGATGGACAGAATGATGAACAACGCCAAACATTCACACCAGATCTGGGCCTGAACCCATTGGTTTTTTTTGCTCGCCACGACATTCCAGTTTGGACCTAGCCATATACAAATCAGTCTTGACCCTGTTTTCCATTGTAACAGTCCAGCCGGAACTGCCAGGCCAGGTCATCACTGGACCGGAAACAAGCATCCTAAGACCGATTTTGGGGTATTGCCCAACATCAGCCCAGTTAGCATGAGCCTGTTGGCATAGCAAGCACAGGACACACATCTGGGCATTCCGTCCCAAGTTAGGGTGATAAATGCAAAAAGAACAGATGATGGATGGAATGCTGAACAATGTCAAAAGTTCACCCCCAGTCAAAGATTCAAGCTGGTCTGACTAATGAAGGGGTGATACCCTGAAACTGGTCTCAGGATATTTGTTTCAGGTCCAGGAAAGACCTGGCTTGGCACTGTGGGCTGGACTGGTCCCATGGGGAGTAGGGTCGACACTGATTTACATATGGCAGTGTCCAAACTGGGGTAACATAGTGGGCAAAAAAATGAAGATTTGGGATACGGCCACAAGCGATTGCCAGTGGCTGAGATTAATTCAAGCATTCTATTACTCTCCCTGCAGGGTTTGCATTTGTTGCCCTAAGTGTGCCTGGTATGCCCAGACGTGGGTCCTGATATCACAGTGACAATGGATTTATGCTAGCCTTGTTGATGAGGAGTAATGCTCTGAAACTGGCCTCCGGATGCTTGTTTTTAGTGCAGGGAGGGCCTGGGCTGGACTGTTCCCATGGCGAGTAGGGTCAAGACTGATTTACACATTGCTGGGTCCAAACTGGGATAGCATGTTAGGCAAAATAACAATTGATTGGGATGCAGCCTGAGTGATTGCCAGTGGATGCGATTAATTCAAGCATTCCATCCATCTTCATCTTGTTGTATCTAGACTTTTCTAGGTAAACACACCATTATTTTGCTGGCTTGGATTCTATTCCAACCCACTAAAGTTGTGGCACCACAACTGATCATAATTCTTACTGTTTGCTCTTTAGGATTTTGCCATTAATCCACGCCTGGGTGTCTGCTACAGTCATTATTATCTACAGGTACTCTTGGTTCTTTTCACCCATGTTTTAGGTTGAAATAAAGCTCTTCTTACAGAGACGAGAAAACAGTCATAATTCACCGATTCCAATACGACTTGAAACTTAACATTAGTAGATCAGTAGGAACTCTGGTCTTTTACTCTATCTTACTTTCAGCCTGACGTAACCCTGTCAATCTAATCCATTACTTTGAAATCCCAGGATCCTACCATTCTGCCTTCCTTGACTCTAACCGTCTGTCAGTCCCTTTTATTCTTTTACTATGTCTTCTCTCTCGCTTTTTTCAATTATCCTTCCCAACTTGACAATTATAGTCGCGAGTCTCCTGTAAACACTTACTCATATTGCACGAAAGTAGAGTTATCCATTGATATATGATGTTTTACCCTAGGCGCTCATAAGACACTTTCACAAGTACCTCAACATCTTTCTAGGCTCTGGATGTTCTTTCCTGGTCACATAGTGTCATTATTCACTGAGACTGGGAAACTGGATACTGATATCGTACACTGTTCCATCGGACTAACAGGTTGATTTTTTAACTCATGGATCGAAATACACTGACTTATGCTACGTCTTAAAAGTAATTGATTTTCACTGTTTATATATGTTGCATTTTGTGTCTTCTCCATTATTTTTGTGATGTCTCGCCCAAATTGGGGGAGTTTCCAGGTTTTATGGTTTTATGACTTGGCCATTATTTATGATTTGTTGTATTACAGTATGGTTCCATTAGTAACTTTGGGCCTGATTTAGATCTCTGCGGATGTAATACTCAGTCACAAATGTGACGGATATACAGTCTGCTGTATTATGATCTACATAGGATATAATGGGATCATAATACAGCGGATGGAATATCCGTCACATTTGTGGGAGAGTATTCCCCCTCTGCTAAGATATAAATCCGGCTCTTTATTTTTACGTTTTAGTACGTATGCTAAATGTATGCAGCTTTGAAACAGCCTCAGGCCTGCATGCCCATGTGGGGCAGAATGGGTTTTGGCTCACTCAATGTCACATGTCTCTATGAGACAAAAGGCAAATGAATCACCTTATTTATAAAATACTATAAAAAGAAACAAGCTACTCAACTGCTGTAATGGAAGCATTTGAATATTATCTCAAAACAAAATATAAGATTTTCAGTTGACTACCCTGTACTATTTTTTGGTTAAAAAACTAAGGGGCATATTTATGAGACCCGTGTTCCATCAGAGCCTCAGTTTTTGGCAGCACACACTCCAAAATCATATCTAAGAGGCCAAGCAAAGCCACTTTGTTGGACTATGAATATCCTCATAGACATAGAGTAAAGCAAGGCAGAGCAAGTTGCTGCATTGCCTTACTCTGTGCTTGGGGGGGGGGTTCCATGGGCGCTGCTGTGGGTTTTCCCACGCAACACCCATGGATTTTGACAGATCCCCGGATTTACAAGAGCCTGTAAACCTGGGGACGTGCCAAAAACCTTGTGCCTCCCCAGGGCAGGCGTAACAAGGAGAAATATTTTTATTTCTCCTCATCTTTCCTCTTTCCATGTGTGCTGCATGCTGCAGCACACGTAGAAAGTGGAAACCGTATCTTTGAATTGTTTCTGTGAAGGACGGTGCCCCTTCCTTCACAAAACAACTCTGCCAACAACACAGGCACCATGGTGCAAGGGTGCCTGCATTGGCCCTAGGCTGCCGAAATGGTGCCAGCACAGGGGAAAAGGACAGGAACGCACCATATTGCATAAATATGGTGCATTCCTGTCCTTTCACTTTGGTGTAGAGCAGTGCAGCAAATTGACTTGTTGCACTGCCTTACGGCAAATCCCTGTAAATGTTCCCTGCTGCTGGAGTTGGAGCAAGTAGGTCTAGGAATGCCCTGGGAATGAATTGGAGCAGATCCTGTCAGCCCATATGGCATCTTCAAGTTGGAAGTTAGAAGTCTGTCATTTGTTTTGCCAACAGTTCCTGTTTCCCTCCTAGATGGCTAATCAAAGTTAAATTCCAGCTATTGACAACACCTCTACCTTCTTAGACAAAGAGGTCAAGCCATATTACTCTGGAAGTACTGCCATTAACCCTCAGTCAGAAATGTGTATTCAGCTTCTGGAATGGGGCTGAGTGACAATCGGTTTCGAAACCAGTTTGGCGCATGCAGCACAAAGCACAGTTATTTTTTCACTAAAATGTGCAGCAATCTATTTTTAACATTAAATTGGATTTTTAAAACTAAGGGGAAAGAAACTGCGAATCATTGTTCTTTCTCAGACAAAGATGTTAAATAGAGATTGTAATCACACCAAGGGCAGATCATGGAAATCCAACTTAACCTTCACAATGAAAACAGCTTTTGGTTATTTATTGACTGTGATGGCATGCTATTCCTAATATGTATGATGTCACTTTGTTTTATACATTAAGCACACGGGGGCCCATTTACAAGCAAATGGCGCAGCAGGATGCTGCAAGCAATTTTGCTGCGCTGAGCTGCTTCATTTCCAAAAGGAAGGGATGCGCTGCATTTACTAGAATATGGCACAACCCTGTTTCCCCTAGCGCTGGCACTAAATCAGCTGCCTTGCGTCAATGCAGGCACCTTAGCACCACAGCGTTGCAGGGAACGATTGTTGATGTGCTGGAAGGTGTCCCTTCCTGCACATAAACAATAATAAATGGCGTTTTGCTCTTTCTATGTATGCTGCAGCACACATTGAAAAAGCAAAAATGAGGAGAAAGAAACATATTTTTCCTTGTCCCCCATGCTAACGCCACCCCTTGGGTGGCGTTAGTTTTGGGTGCTGCCTCAGATTTACGTTTCCTTGTAAATCTGGGGCAGTGTCAAAAGGCAATGGGGGTTGCGTGGGTACGCCCCCAGCAACACCCGTTGCACACCCCTCTGCCACAGAAAACTGCATCTGGGGGCCCATATTTACAAGGCAGCATTAAGCCACAAAAAGTGGCTTAACGCCACCTTGTAAATATGGAAAAGGGCACAACGCCACTATAGCATCACAAAAAGTGATGCTCCAATGGTGCTAGGGGCTTATAAATATGCCTCTATGTCCTGTGGGTTTAAATCTAACACTTTAAGGGTGATTACTAGATACAAATATGTTCTCCTACATGTCAAATGACCTTTTCTTTCAATGTGCCATTGCTATGCTTTTAAAATGAAACCCTGGCAGAGCACAGTGATGCATCTAGCGGCTGTATATTTTGTCATACATGTAGGTGATCTAAAAACACTGCATAACAATACATGACATTTACCTTCCATGTCACTGGTGCAATTTATTCAACAAATACAATGATCCTACTGGAAAGTTAAATATACCAAATAGGTTAAACCAATTTTCCAGTACCATATTACGGACAGAGCATACACACTATGGCACTGATTAGAATTGACACAGTACAAAGAGCCCCATTACCAGCAGAAAAGGGGTCCAGAGAAAGGTGGAAAATTTAGAGTGCATATACAATTGACACTATACAACATAGATGTGCAGAAATATCCAACCGCCAACACATTAAAGGGGTGAAAAATGGAATGCAAAAATCCCTAATTATCACTATTTTCTATTTTGCTTTTCTATAGAAAGTAAACTGTTAACAAATGTCTACAATGTGCTAAGGTAAAAATTAATAAACTGACCATTAGCTCAATCAGGTCAATGTAAAGGCTTCCCTGCTGGTCAGGGCCTCTTACTGCAGGCGCTAAGACCCATATTTATACTTTTTGATGCAAACCAGCGCCAACGCTGGTTTGCGTCAAAAATGTTACCGCCAGCTAACGTCATTCCTACGTGCCATTTAAGGATTGACGTTAGCCGGCGTAGGGGAAAATGGGGGTTATGCGTAAAAAAATGGTGCAAGTCAGGTTTGAGTCAAAAATGATGGCTCAAACCGGACATGCGCCATTTTTTGATGCACAACCCCCATTGAAATGACTCCTGTCTTAGCAAAGACAGGAGTCATGCCCCCTTGCCCAATGGCCATGCCCAGGGGACTTCTGTGCCCTGGGCATGGCCATTGGGCAGAGTGGCATGTAGGAGGGCCCAAATTAGGCCCGCCTTTGCCACTTTTAAAAAATTTAAAGAATTATGTACCTCAACATACCTGTACTTACCTGGGATGGGTCCCCCCCATCCATGGGTGTCCTCCAGGGGTGGGCGAGGGTGGCAGGGGGTGTCAGAGACCATGGAAGTGAGCCCACAGGTCCCTTAATCCCTTCCCTCACCCAGACACTAAAAAACTGCGCACTTCAGGCTGTGTGCCGTTTTTTGAGGCCCGCCCCCTCCTGTGCATCAAAATGATGCTGGAGTATAAATAAGGCGCACAGGCCTTAAATTCATTTTTTGGGCGGGAACGCCTACCTTGCATGTCATTAACGCAAGGCGGTTTCCTGCATCCAAAAAATGACGCACACGGAGGAATTTTGACGTCCGCGGAGTCGGGCGTCATAGTATAAATATGGTGCACGGTTTGCCCCGAATGAGCGTAAAAAATGTTGACGCACATTCGGCGCAAACAGAGTATAAATATGCCCCTAAGTTTCTCTGCATTTACATTTCTAAAGGTATGGCAAGTACTAGTAGTCTGCTACTGCCATTCCTGATATTGATATTGTGCTATTTTCATTATGGTGTCCTCTAGGGGCTGTTCTAAGCATTACAGTCAACATATCAACATAGTACAATATTCGCAGCACAGAAACGTGCCCCATAATACTTTTCAGGGCATTATTTTTACAAAACATTTTTGCTCATAGCTCAGCCTGTGGTGGCCCTAGGACAATAGGACCACATTCAAAACATTCACCGTGGCGTGCTCTTTCTGTCTGCATCATCTGTGGGTCCCCAACCTAGGTTAGTGGAGACCCCAAAATAATCTATCCTCCCACCATTCAGTGTCCTTTTTGAGTGCTCTCATGGTTGTAACTTTTGTTTTATATCTAGGAGTAGTTTGTGTTTTAAAGGCCTTGTTTGTAATTTCATTTCAGTAAGCCTGCTAGCCTTAAACATGTGTAACATGCTCTGCTTTCTAGGGGCTAAATACATGGTTACAGTGCATTACTTTCTGACATTTCTTTCCATATGTTCATGATCTTAAGGGGTTAAATATACAGTTACTTCACCATGTTTCTTACAAATGCTATATTCATTGCGGTGTCTTCTAGGGGCTATTCTGAGCATTACAGTCTAATGCCAAAATTGTATTTCTGATAAATGTTTTTATTGGGTTTACATGATAATTGTACTGTATATGTTTTATTAACCTCTTCTTATTGTAATCATGACCATGATTCAGGTCAATTTGTGATCCTTATTACACTATAACTATTTGAACACTCTTGATATGTTTAGGTGACCCTTCTAGTTTATTTCTCTTGTTACTCCTCTGTGGTTGTCTTGTGTCTTTTTTTGGAATGGTGTTAGCCAGCCAGCAACTCTGATGGTGGGATGGTGAAAGCAGTATTCTATTGGAATTAGCATGGCAGATTTAAATTAGGATGCTAAATTGCAACATTTTCATTTTTGGCTTTAGATAGAGGTAGAAGGTAAATGGAAGTGCTTTAGCTATATGCAGGGCCACTGGAATTATGTGACAGGAAGAGACAAAATTATGAGGCAGGGTTGACCAATTTGTGTGGCAAGAACAGTCCAGTTATGAATTTACAATGCCAATAGCTCTAACTCAAGCAAATGTGAGACCTAATGTACTGCAAATGCTTGTTCTGTATCCGTTTGGTGAGTACTATCCATTGAACTGTTTACTTGGGCTTCTATTGCAGTAAAAACAACCTTCCATACCATAGTTAATTTTGTTTCCTCCTTTGGTGTCGCTGTTTTCTTCTCACATTCCTCTGTCATCCATCTAGCCATATCTGCTTCCCATATATTAAACCCTGGTACTCTTAGGTGCAGATATACTATAATTATGCATCGTTGTTATGTCACCTTTGTATTGCAGTCCCAAAGCAAAATCATTTTTAGTAGTTACTGAGCTGTGCAAAGCCATGTTACTTTGCATTGGGAAGGCATTTGATAGGTGGAGCATGGGCATTCTCATGACTCAACCTAAGGATTCTGGTGTACTCCCAGATTTCCTGATGCTAGTAAACCTGGGAATGTGTCAAAATGCCACGCCTTTCCCACAGAGATGTAATAAGTAGAAAAGTATTTGGGCTAAATGTTTAATTTTTCCAAGTAGCGATTACTTAATTGCAATTATGTGTGAAACATAATTACATAATCGCCATTTGAATGTATGAAACTCGAGGAGTTTCATTTAGCGATTCCCAATGGCTCGCAAATCGACCTACCTCATTAATATTCATGAGGTAGGTCGCAATTTACGATCCATTGTGAAAGGCTATAATCACAGGGATGGTGGCCTGCTAGGCTGAGCAGACCACCATGTCTGTGATTGTTTTTAAATAAAGCAATCTTTTTTTTTAAAAATGCAGCCCATTTTCTTAAAGGAAAATGGGATGCGTTTAAAAGAGAAAAATGAAAAGTTTTCATTTCGTTTTTTAAGAGTAGGCAGTTGTCCGTGGGACCACTGCCTGTTCTTAAAAAGTTTTTTCGCATCCATTCACAAAGGGGAAGGGGTGCCTTAGGGGTAAAATGCAAATGTTTTGCGACCGCATTTGGGTCACAAAACATTCCTACATACCGTTGTCGCATAGGTTCTCTTTAGGGTAATGAAGCTACTGGATTTGGGTGGTAGGATCACCTGGTTTGTGGGTAATGAGTACAATTCCACACCAGGTGACACCTGTCGGCCTAATCCAGGTTTTCAGGTTAACTAGCAGCGCCCCATCTCTGACCGATCTGATTGTGGCAACGGGGCTCATGGTAAGATAGACTCCCCAGGGGATCGTGGTACATCAGATCGAATCCCGCTCTCTCAGTTACTAAAATCTCACTCAGGCAAAGACCACAGAGGCAGAATATATTTAAATAAGCATTTATTAAAATATCTGCATCTTAGATAAAAGCATATGCATAGCAATGACGAGAATAATAGAAGACAATAGGAGCAGGCATGTGACTAAAAATGTAAAACTCAAAAATAGTCTTACCATGCTGTCTAAATATGGGAGTGGAGCTATAGCCCCTCACCTACGCTAAGTATGAGCACAACATACTAAGCCTAATCTGCCCTTCGGGTTTTCCCCTGGGAGCAATTAGCATACAATTGTGGTCATCTGGCTGGGATCTCCCTCTAACGTGTTTGGAATTAAAGGGTGTTTAATAAGAAAACAGCTGACATTCTAAGAAATGGCCCCTATGTATGAGTTTGTGTTTTTCTGTGAATGCTGGAGACACAGCATACCACATTTGTCGGCAACCCTATCTGACTGTAGCCTTGGAGAAAGCACAAAGTGAACTATGGGGGTGATTCTAACCCTGGCGGTCGGTGTTAAAGCGGCGGCCAACCCGCCAACAGGCTGGCGGTAAAAAATATGGGATTCTGAGCCTGGCGGGAACCGCCAACACAGACAGACACTTTAACACTCCAACCACCACGGCGGTACAAACAAAGAGCGCGGCGGTCACCGCCAACAGACAGGCGGCAGCCAATGTACGGCCCACACTATTCCAACTCACCAATACGCCACCTTTTCCGGGGCGGGAGCACCGCCGATAAAAACACGGCGGAAACAGACTACGGACGGGAAAACGCTCACCACTACGCACTCCAGGAGGAAGGAGGACAGCATGGAACCCGAATTAAACATCCTACCTGCTCTCGTCTACCTTCTCATCTACCACGAGTACGAAGTCCGGCGCAGACGACAACGGTGAGTACTGCACCTACGACACACGGGAGGGGGAGGACGAAAGGTTACGGGCACACACATATGCGACCCCCCCCCCCCCAACTATGTACACACCAATGCAGAGCAACAAGTCACAGTGACACCACCCAAACACCCCTGAAAAATGCTAGGACATAATCAAATTTGGAATAAATATTTATGTACCAAAAAGCTCCAGAAAATTATCGTACAACCATGAAAGATATTCACAAGAAAACTAATGACATACACATCAGTGTATAACTGAAGTAACAAGTCCTGCACATCCTACGAATTCATCATGTCCGTGGGCCAAAGTCTTGAGAAATAAGGGCAAAGCCCACACAGGAGACCTGAGTCCTTTGGAGAGAACACTGCAGGGGCATCAGATGTAAAAACTACAGGCACCTCAGGGGGAAGGGAAGGGGGGGGCACCACAGCCACATGAGTCCACGACGCCAGATCCACGAGGAGCCACCATGCCCACTGTACCATCCTGGGGAGTGCAAAGCCACAGTCTCTCAATGTCTCTACAGTGGGTGGGCTGCCCACTGGACCATCCTGGGGAGTGCAAAGCCACAGTCTCTCAATGTCTCTACAGTGGGTGGGCTGCCCACTGGACCATCCTGGGGAGTGCAAAGCCACAGTCCATCAGGTGGATGACAGTCTCCACTGGTCAAGGAGGAGGCATGGTGGGCACAGTGAACCATAAACAGTGATTGAGACAGCGGTGCCCAGCGGAGCGGTGCTTGAGATGAAGGGCCCAGCGGAGCGGTGCTTGAGACGGCGGTGCCCAGCGGAGCGGTGCATGACAGGAAGGGCCCAGCGGAGCGGTGCTTGAGACGGCGGTGCCCAGCGGAGCGGTGCATGACAGGAAGGGCCCAGCGGAGCGGTGCTTGAGACGGCGGTGCCCAGCGGAGCGGTGCTTGAGATGAAGGGCCCAGCGGAGCGGTGCTTGAGACGGCGGTGCCCAGCGGAGCGGTGCATGACAGGAAGGGCCCAGCGGAGCGGTGCTTGAGACGGCGGTGCCCAGCGGAGCGGTGCTTGAGATGAAGGGCCCAGCGGAGCGGTGCTTGAGACGGCGGTGCCCAGCGGAGCGGTGCTTGAGATGAAGGGCCCAGCGGAGCGGTGCTTGAGACGGCGGTGCCCAGCGGAGCGGTGCTTGAGATGAAGGGCCCAGCGGAGCGGTGCTTGAGATGGCGGGGCCCTGTTCAGCGGTGCCTATCTCCACGGCGGGGCCCTGTTCAGCGGTGTTCTTCTGCACCGCGGGCCCTGTTCAGCGGTGCCTATCTCCACGGCGGGGCCCTGTTCAGCGGTGCCTATCTCCACGGCGGGGCCCTGTTCAGCGGTGCTCTTCTGCACCGCGGGCCCTGTTCAGCGGTGCCTATCTCCACGGCGGGGCCCTGTTCAGCGGTGCCTATCTCCACGGCGGGGCCCTGTTCAGCGGTGCTCTTCGGCACCGCGGGCCCTGTTCAGCGGTGCCTATCTCCACGGCGGGGCCCTGTTCAGCGGTGCTCTTCTGCACCGCGGGCCCTGTTCAGCGGTGCCTATCTCCACGGCGGGGCCCTGTTCAGCGGTGCCTATCTCCACGGCAGGGCCCTGTTCAGCGGTGCTCTTCTGCACCGCGGGCCCTGTTCAGCGGTGCCTATCTCCACGGTGGGGCCCTGTTCAGCGGTGCTCTTCTGCACCGCGGGCCCTGTTCAGCGGTGCCTATCTCCACGGCGGGGCCCTGTTCAGCGGTGCCTATCTCCACAGCGGGGCCCTGTTCAGCGGTGCTCTTCTGCACCGCGGGCCCTGTTCAGCGGTGCCTATTTCGACGGCGGGGCCCTGTTCAGCGGTGCTCTTCTGCACCGCGGGCCCTGTTCAGCGGTGCCTATCTCCACGGCGGGGCCCTGCTCAGCGGTGCCTATCTCCACGGTGGGGCCCTGTTCAGCGGTGCTCTTCTGCACCGTGGGCCCTGTTCAGCGGTGCCTATCTCCACGGCGGGGCCCTGTTCAGCGGTGCTCTTCTGCACCGCGGGCCCTGTTCAGCGGTGCCTATCTCCACGGCGGGGCCCTGTTCAGCGGTGCCTATCTCCACGGCGGGGCCCTGTTCAGCGGTGCTCTTCTGCACCGCGGGCCCTGTTCAGCGGTGCCTATCTCCACGGCGGGGCCCTGTTCAGCGGTGCTCTTCTGCACCGCGGGCCCTGTTCAGCGGTGCCTATCTCCACGGCGGGGCCCTGTTCAGCGGTGCCTATCTCCACGGCGGGGCCCTGTTCAGCGGTGCTCTTCTGCACCGCGGGCCCTGTTCAGCGGTGCCTATCTCCACGGCGGGGCCCTGTTCAGCGGTGCTCTTCTGCACCGCGGGCCCGGTTCAGCGGTGCTCATCCAGCATGTCAAGGGAGCCAGACCTGGCCTGGACTCCCGTCTCAGTCGCCCTCGGACCGTGACGTTTCTGGACCCTTCGGGGACGGACTCCTGGCCTCCTTAGTGTCCTCCTTCCCAGCTGGGATGTGGCATGTGGGGTCCACCTTCTCCGCGCTCCTGCTGCCCTTCCGCTCCTTTGATGGGGCTCTCGGGCCCTTGCCTCCCCTAGATGGTGTGGGTGGTGAAGTGGCCGCACATTGCTCCTTGGGGGCAGCCCTGTCGGTTCTCGCACGGCGGCCCTTGTTTTTGCGGGTCCTCTTGCCGGGGGGGGGGCTGGACGTGTCCTTGCTGCTGATGGATGTGTCACTGCTGGCAAAGGGTGGGCTCCAGAACCCATGCACAACAGTGACACCCGAAGCTGGGCTGGTGGTGGCTGCGGTGCTCTTGGGACTCTTTGAAGATGGATGGGGGAGCTCATCGGGGGGAAAGAGGTCAAGGTTAGCCAGGAAAAGTTTTTTAGGGCCAAGGTAAAAGGGAGGAGAAGTGGAGATGGAAGTGGAGGTAGAGGAGGTGGTTGTAGGAGAGTCAGGTGTGCTGTCATTGGGTGAAGGTGCTGGTGCTGTAGGCTGGCGTGAGGTGGATGGCTGTTGGGTGGGTGTCTGCCTGCGTTTGTGTGTCTTGGAAGAGGGGGTGACAGACACAGTGGGAGAGGACACAGGGGACGTGTAAATGGCAGTGGGGGTGTGGTGACTGCACGAGTGTGGACTGTACTGGAGGGTGAGGTGGTGATGGAAGCACTGGCTGATGTTGGGGTGCATGCAGGTGTGAGTGTAGACGTCACAGGGAGGGAGGAGGGAGACGAGGAGAAGGGTGATACAGGGGTGGCAGTGGCTGTTGGCATGTCTGCATCTGGGTGTTGCTTGGGTGAGTGTTTGTGGGATCTGTGGTGCTTGTGTTTGGATGAGCTGCTCTTGGGTGTTGAGGTGTGTGCAGGCTGGTCTGATGGTGTGGATGGGATAGGCTGAGGGACAGGAGACAGAGAAAGGCTGGAGGCAGTAAGAAGAGGGAGGCTGGAAACAGGGACAATGGCTGCCGTCAGTGCTGAGGCCAGAGCAGTGAACGCTTGTTGATGGGCAGCCTGACCCGAATGAATGCCCTCCAGGTACGCATTGCTCTGTTGCACCTCCCTTTGCACACCCTGGATGGCATTCAAAAGGGTCGTCTGCCCAACAATGAGCGTCCTTACCAGGTCAATGAGCTCCGCACTGAGGGCAGCAGGGGCAACAGGGGCAGGGGCTGAGGTGCCTGGGGCGAAGGAGACGCGCGCCTTCCTGGGCGAACCGGCATGGAGCGAAGACTGAGGGGCTGCTGGGAGGGCGGGGCTGGTGCGCTGGGTGGCAGCTGTACCTGTAGAGGCGGGGGGCACGGATGTTGCCGCCCCCGCTCGGGAGCTCCCGTCCGAGGACGTGTCGCTTTCGCTGCTCTCACCAGCGGTCCCCGTCGTGGTGCTCCCCTCGCCCTCCGGATCACTGGTGCCCTCGGTGTCTGTTCCTGGGCCCACCGGGGCCTTGTGTCCTGCAGCTCCCTCGTGCTCCGATGTCAAGTCTCCTCCGCCTGATGATGCTAATGCACACATGCACAAGAAGATGAAGAGAAAGGGTGGGGGGAGAAAAAAGAAGACCAGGTTGAGTGCATGCAATGTCAACACCGTTGGCGGAGAGGACAGACACAGGAGCCTAATGCACTAAGCCGCGCATTCGGGGTACACTACTCAGTACTACTGACTAGGACAACAGGCCAAGAGACGTCAAACGCGCACATGGGAGATGCAGGACCTTCAATGGCTTTACTTGTCACCCTACCGAGGTGGGGGCCGGGGGCACAGGGCCATGCCTAAGGGAGAGGACTACACTACAGAAAGCGCCCTGGCCTAATGTCACCCACAGCCCTCCTCCCCCACCCAGACGCCTCCACTGCGCAGAAAGATAGGAGAATGTGCTGATACTCACCCCCTTGTGTCTGCTGTGATGTCTTAAAGCGCCCATCCAATTCTGGGTAAGCCACCGCCAGGATCCGGGACATCAGGGGGGTCATGGTGCGACTGGCACCCCTCCTAGGTTGGGAGGCCATCCCCAGCAGTGTTTCTGCGGTCTTCCTTGTTCCGCGGCGGATGTCCTCCCACCTCTTGCGGCAGTGGGTGCCCCGTCTGTTGTGGACCCCCAAGTTCCGAACTTCCTTGGCGATGGCACGCCAAATCTCGATCTTCTGATGGGCGCTGACCTATTTGACATGTACAGGGTGGAAAGGAGAAATTCATCAATGACCTGCATGTTAGATGTGATTGGCCCCCCCCACCAACTTTGCCATATGGCACATGCTCTCATGTGTCGGGCGTTGCACTCCTCATTCGCCCCCCACCCCACCAACTTAAATCCACCCCAATCCACACAGGCATAGCCCATTCCATGTGCACCCGGTGTACTCACTTGTTGGTCTGGAGGACCGTAGAGTAGCGCATACTGGGGGAGGACCCCATCCACGAGCTTCTCCAACTCTTCAGACGTGAAGGCAGGGGCCCTTTCCCCAGTCGCAGCAGCCATTGTATCTTCCAGACCGAGGTCACAGCAGCACTTGCAGTATAGGTCCTCTCCTGTGGATGATCAGGTCTCGAGTGATTAAGCAGATAGAAAATGGCGGTCACGCCCGCGGCGGTGCGTACCGCGACCACCGGCGCACTTCGTCATTGGCTCCTGAAACCCATAGGCCTCAATGTTAACCAATGCGGCTTTGCGCCGCGGTCTTCGACCGCCTACCGCCACGGTGTGCCCCGCCAGCGCATTGACCTCACATCCCATTGTCCCACTTCACAGGTCAGGCAGCCGCCATTTCAAGGGCCTACATGGCTTAAATTTTGACTGCGACACACAGGCCTAGGCCTTGCATTGCCACACATACACGCCTTTCAACCCATTGCCATTCTTTAACTGTGCAAGCTGTCTGTACGTACCTGTGGTTTGGCTGACTCTGTGCTCCATGTTGTCCTTCCTAGACACCGTCCGCTGGGACTTGCGATGAGAAGGAGGAATCCTCGCGTGTACCGCCCGCTGGTGGACCTGTCGACAATGGAAGAACGCCACATCATACTACGATACCGACTTGACCGAGCCACTATCCATGAACTGTGTGCCCAGCTGGAGCCAGCCCTGATGTCCCCCATCCGCCAACCCACAGGGATTCCCCCTCTGGTGCAGGTTTTGTCAGTCCTCCATTTTTTGGCGAGTGGGTCATTACAGACCACAGTGGCCATGTCATCTGGAATGTCTCAGCCTATGTTTTCAAAGATTTTGAGTAGACTGTTGTCTGCCCTGATGAAACTCATGCGGAGCTACATCATTTTCCCAGAGGAGGGTGACTTGCCTACAGTGAAGGGTGATTTCTATGCCCTTGGACATATCCCCAACATCATTGGTGCCATTGATGGGACACATGTGGCTTTGGTACCCCCAAAAGACGATGAGCAGGTGTACCGAAACAGAAAAAGTTATCATTCGATGAATGTCCAGGTGGTCTGTTTGGCTGACCAGTACATCTCCCATGTAAATGCCAAGTTCCCAGGGTCAGTGCATGACGCGTATGTGATGCGAAATAGCAGCATCCCCTATGTGATGGAGCAGCTACAGAGACAACGTGTGTGGCTAATAGGTGACTCTGGTTACCCCAACCTGCCTTGGCTACTGACCCCAGTAAGGAATCCCCGGACCAGGGCAGGGGAACGGTACAATGAGGCCCATGGGCGAACTAGGAGGATCATCGAAAGGACCTTTGGCCTCCTGAAGGCCAGGTTTAGGTGCCTGCATATGACTGGGGGATCCCTGATGTACTCACCAAAGAAGGTGTGCCAGATCATCGTGGCCTGCTGTATGCTTCACAATCTGGCATTGCGACGTCAGGTCCCTTTCCTGCAGGAGGATGGTGCAGATGGTGGTGTTGAAGTAGCTGTGGAGCCTGCGGAGAGTGAAGAGGAGGAAGACTCAGAGGACGACACAGACAACAGGGACAGAGTAATAGCACAGTATTTCCAGTAGCACACAGGTAATGACCACCCATGCCATTTTACATTTCCTGAAAGCCTCCTGCATCTCAACTTTGTCGGTTTCCCCCCAGACCTATGGACATGATGTTTGAATTTCCCTTGCCTTTTCTGTGCTGTATGGGCCACTGCGTGACCTCGGCTTGGTTGGCCCATGGACTAATGCTAAGTTACCTCGGTATGTGTAATTCACAATGTTCACAATACGTAATTGATATGTAATGTGTCATACTTTTGTAAATAAGACAGCCAGAGTCCTGATTGATTTCAGTGCAATGTGTGATTTATTATTAGTGCATAGATATTGGTACATGATGGTGAAACAGTGATGGGTGGGGGTGGAGTAATGTCCATGGCGGAGTCCAGTTCTCAGTCTCACAGGTGTATTGTCCATACGCCTGTGGCAGGATGGAGCAGGGGCAGTTCAAGGTTTGACAGGGTGGCCATGTGGGACAGTGGGAGGACTTCAGGGGGTATGTGATGCTGGCGGGGGACTTGACATCCTACTCTGTCGGTTTTTTTGATCTCAGGCTCCTTTTGCGGGGCGGTTGTTGTTCAGCAGGAGGTAGGGTTCTGGGGGGCTGTCGTTGTGGTGGGGCCTCCTGTCCACTCGCGCCGGCGGAGGTGGTAGGCTGTTCCTGTTCCTGGGTAGTGACAGGGGCCCGGTGTGATGCCACATGGTCCCGAAACTTGTCCTCTATGCGGTTCAGGGCCTGGACTATGCTCCCCATAGCGGTTGAGATGTTGGTTAGTTGGTCGCTGAACCCCATGTAGCGTTGCTCCTGCTGTGCCTGGATCTCCTGGAACCTGGCCAGTACTGTCGCCATCGTCTCTTGTGAGTGGTGGTAGGCAGCCATGATGGTGGTGAGGGCCTCTTGGAGAGTGGGTTCCCTGGGCCTCTCCTCCCCCCCCTGTCGCACAGCAGCCCTCCGAGTTGCCCTGTTTCCCTGGGCCTCTGTCCCCTGGACGGTGTGCCCACTCCCACTGCCCCCAGGTCCCTGTTGTTGTTGGGTTGGTGGGTTACCCTGGGGGCCCTGTAGTGGTAGACACACCGCTGCTTGACCTGTCCTAGAGACAGAGGCATGGGCCCGCTGGGTGGGAGCTGTGCGGTTGTTCCCAGAGGGAGTTGGGTCTGCAGTGGCCTGTGTCTGGGTGAGGGGAACCGACTGCCCAGAGGTCCCCGATGGTCCGGGCTGGTCGTCAGGTTCCAGGTCGACAGAGCTGCTGTCATCACTAGTGGCCTGTTCCGGGGGTGGGATGGACATTTCTGGTCCCTCCTGACCGGTGTGTTGTCGTTCGGGTCCTGCATGGGGTAAGAGGGTATGGTTATTGTTTCTGTGTGTGCATTAGCTTGCGTTTTATAGGTGCCCTTGTCCCCCAGTGCTGGCATTCCCTTGGGGGAGGTGTTGTGAGGGTGTTTTGTGGGGGGGGAGATGGGTATGTGCAGTGGTCATGCTTAGGGGATGGGTGTCCATAGTTTGGGGGTGGCATGCAGGGGTTGGTGTTGGGTGGGTTGTGCTGGGGAGACATTCTTAGGGAGGATGTGTGCTGGGGGGTTGGGGTGAGGGTGGGGGTTAGCATGCTGGGGGTGGGGTGAAGTGGTTGGCCTTGTACTTACCAGAGTCCATTCCTCCGTGTACTCCAGCGAGGCCATCAGGATGCAGGATGTTGAGTACCTCCTGCTCCCATGTTGTGAATTCGGGTGGAGTGGGTGGGGGTCCCCCGCCAGTCTTCTGCACTGCGATGTTGTGTCGCGAGACCATCGAGCGCACCTTCCCCCGTAGGTCGTTCCATCGTTTGCGGATGTCCTCTCTATTTCTGGGATGCTGTCCCACCGCGTTGACCCTATCCACGATCCGCTGCCAGAGCTCCGCCTTCCTCGCTATGGTGGTGTGCTGGACCTGTGAGCCGAAGAGCTGGGGTTCCACTCTTATGATCTCCTCCACCATGACCCGGAGTTCTTGGTCCGAAAAGCGTGGGTGCCTTTGTGGTGCCATGGGGTGGTGTGTATGAGGTGTGGGGTGGTGTATGTGATGATGTGTGTGTTGGTGTGTGGTGCTTTGTGCTTCTATGTGGTGTGTGTGATGTTGCGGTGTGCCTCTGTGTGTCTGGCTATCTATTCTCTGATGTGTGTCTCTCTCTCCTTCGTCTCTGGTTTTTGTTGGTAGGGGTTTGTGGGTGATGTGGGTGTGTGTTTTATATGGTATTGGATGTGTGGGAGTGGTGTGTGTATGGGTTTCAGGTGTGTGCCTTTCAAATTGTCCAATGTGGTAGGGGTTTGTAAAGGTGTGTGTATTTTGACCGCGGCGGTGTGTACCGCCAATGGAATACCGCGGTTGAAGGACCGCTGCGTGGATTTGCGGGTCATAATGGGATGGGCGTATTTCTGTTGGCGTGGCGGTGGAGGTTTGGTCTTCTCCAGTTTACCGCTGGCCGCTGATGTGGCGGACTGCAGTGGAGGGCGGATTTTCGGAGGTTTTGCAGTTGTGGGTCAGAATGTCCGTGGCGGCTGACCGCGGCCGCGGCGGTATTGTGGCGGCCTTCTGACCGGCGGTAAGCGGCTTTTACCGCCGAGGTCAGAATGACCCCCTATATGTCCTACTAAGAACACAATGCTTTCCTAGGCGAAAGAACAATAAGCTAGAGAGAAATAAAACAGCACCGCAAATGAAGCTATTGCTAGACAAATAAAGCAATGCCGAATAAAATGTAAACAGGTTAAAGTGCACAGCTGCAGGCCTAGTTAGCTAAAACAACGTGCTCAGAACATGGCTAAATTATCTACACAACACCGCTGCAATTCGGTATTAGGAAGGACGCCCTTGACACGCCCCTTCCTAATAATGCATCGGTACGTAGTCGCAATTCCAATTTACAAATCGGTAACAAGTTACCAAATCGCAAATTGGACTTCTTATATACCAAAATGCATTTTTGCGATCTCAAAAGGCCCAATTGGGCTGTTTGCGATCGCAAAAATGAATGATACAACTGGCCCTTTATTTCTACTCGTTATTTCTCCTTTCTTTGCGTGCTGCATTCTGCAGCACTCACAAAAAGAGGGATATCCTTTGTAGGACTGCTTTCGTGCAGGAAGACAATCCTACCTGTAAAGCAGGTACCCCTGCAGCATAGTGTAAGGGCGCCTGTGTTGGCACTAGACAGCTTTAAGTGAGCCAGGACAGACAGAAAGAGCTAAAGAGCACCATATATTAGGAGATATGGAGCTTTTCAGCTCTTTCCCATTTGCACTGCGCAGAAACTTGCCATACTGCACTCCATCGTGTGACTTCTTAGTAAATCTGCCCCTTTATCTTTTCTAATGTAGTGCAATCCTTTTCCTTAGAGTCATTCCTGATGTAATTGTTTTTTGTTATTGCTTTTACAGACCTATGAACTAAAACAAAACTTTCACTGTGCGAGGATGGGGCGGGGGATTGGAGAGTGCAGGGCCTAGTGCCGAGAAGTACCTAAGAACAACCTTTGCCCTCTCCCTGCCTCTAAACCCTTGCCTCCAAAAAAGAAAAAAAGCTTGGTTAGATTGGTGCTGATGTCCTGTGTGTTTTCACAGCTCTTAATGGACACAGACAGTTCAAAGCCTCTGAAAAGGAGCTGAAATCCACTCTTTACAGTGGTTTTAAGCTCTTTGTACCTGCCACTGTGTGATGGAAGCTGATATTGTGCATCACACTGTGGCACATTGTGAGTTGGCATGGCACTAATCCAAACAGGCAGGGGTAAAGTTTAGGATGCAGTGTTATGCCTCATAGCGTGCTTAGCTTTTGTGCTACCTTGCCCCAAAATGTCTATATTCCCCTGCATTACCACCATGTGGGTATGTATGTACTAGTGTTATTCACGCTTTAGGGCAGGTGGTGTTGTGATCTGAGTTTACTCTGTGCAGTGACTGGGTGTTCATTTAAGTTTTGTGTATGCATTTAAAATTGATGAGTTTGAACCTGGTGCTCTTATTGAGGTTTTGACAATTTGACAATATTTTTCCCCAGTACTTTGACCTGAGTTCTTCCTCTATGGGTCCTTTTTATCAGAATTCATTTAAACAGTCTAGTTTATTATTATTGGTGGGTATACATGCTGTTTACATTTAGGATATTAACTTGCCCTCCTCCCCAATTTCAGCAGCGCCTGGTTAATCTCATGAACGTCTGGTTCCTTGGAAAGGGCAGGACAGTTTTTGCTGATTACTGTGGCTATTTTTACATATGTGCGAAAGTGTGTGTTTCTAATCTCCCATCTAGCACAGAAATCTGCTTATCCCATTAATCTGCCCTCCGTCTGCACATCTCCTAACTGCTGAGGATTTCTTCTGTAGTTTTCTGCTGTCATGAATTTTAGCAGTGGCAGGCTTAGGGCAGTACGCCATATTATTAGCTGCATCATGTACATATATTTGTGACCCTTTATCATTACTGCCGTGTTACATGTGGTGCAGCTGAGATTTGACTGTTACCTTTGAGGTCACAATGATGATCTATGCGTGACCACATTTACCTTATATTGTGAATTGCTAATAAATTAACTGTAAAGTGGTAAACTGGAAGTCTTCCTGCAGATAAACAATCATCCCTTCAACGCAGTCACCCTTGCACTATTGTGAAGGATGCTTGTGTTGGCGCTGGAGTCTATATTTAGCAGTGGCAGACGGGGAAACACAGGGTTGTGCTGTATTTTAGTAAATACGGCACATCCCTGTGCTTATAAAGTGATGCAGTGCCGGACTGCAAACATTGGCGCAGCACCCACTGCACCACTCTGTAGTAAATCTGGGCATAGGAACTGTAGATATAGCTCAGTTAGACACTGACAGAGAGGACGGACTGCAGTTCATGTGCAAAGACATTGCAACACGTGCAGGACAAGCTTATGAAAGACTAGCTGAATTAGCCCAGAGATACGATGTTGAAAAATCAAAACCCATACGGAAGAGTTATTGATTAGGATTCACCGACAAAGATATTATGAACATGAGTCCTTGGGAATGAGATTGTGTATTAAAGAATTAATTTGTTACATTAAAAAATGGGGCGCTTTAGACAAGTGGGAAGGGTGAGGGGCAAACAAGAAGGATCAGAAGAAAGTGAGAACAGATCTACCTCGTGCTGGAGCAGGTCAGAGTGAGGGAAACATAAAGATGCTTGTGGAGGATATTTCTATCTACTTTGGACTAGAAGTGACATTCTGTCATTCACAAATGATTTCCCAAAACTGAGAAAAAAAAAATGGAATAGGCAGACTGAAAGATTTGTAAACTTTCCAAATGTTTATTGCAGGGCCAGCTTTAGCGTTGGTAGAGCCCGGTACGACAATCATTGTTGGCGCCCCCCCCACTGACCTCATCCTCAGATTCCCTCACTATCACCCGGCAAAAGTGCCCCTCATCTCTTCGTAGCCTCTCTCTTACTTACATTTCATTTGTTTTAACATGCTAGTGAGGCTGGCTTTACTAATCCACTCAGCTATCCACATACAGTATAGGTCTGTTCTTTGCAGGTAAACTCTCTGCTCTGCTTTATATGAAGTCAAAACTGCCACAGGACAAAACTCTGATCTCTCTCTAGCAGCAACATTAATCATAAGAGGTATTTTGGCATTTTAATTGCTTCCTGAAGGCTGGACACACAAGAAACCTTTCAGCAGGTGCTTTTAAAATGCAAGTCCCGTAAGTTATTGCTAAACATGCCCCCCCACAGAGGTCACCCCCTGGCCCCCATCCAGGTCAGCACCCAGTGCGGCCGCACCAGTCGCACCGCCCTAAAGCCGGCCCTGGTTTATTGGAGGATTTGAATACATTGTTTGACATTGTAGTTCAGAATGACATGTGGACTGAATGTAAAATTGCTGTTGATTGGCCTGACAGAGAACCTCCAAGAGACCCAGTGACAAATGCGCCATCTGAGGAGGTAATGGAAGGTATGGTATTGGAAGGTGATTGCATTTTTAAAGAAAAGGTGTCCCTTAAGGATATTGATTGGTTGCGACTCAGTAGTCTCAGGAGTCGATACATTCCTATTATGAGAGATTTTTGCAAGGTTTCAAGCATTTCAGTGGTACTGAGACCATATAGGCAAAAGATATGGGTCACTTTTTGCTCAGATGTGTTCAGGGATATAGGCTAAAAGTAAATGTCATGATTCAGCAGCATTTGACTGTTGGCAGAACAAACTGATTGATAAGATCCTGCGATACACAAAGTATGGTAGCGATTAATTGGATTTGAAGAAAAATAAGTTGAAGGAAAATTTAATGGTGATGCAATTGAAGGCTGCACAGAGAAATCAGACTCCTCAGTATGCAGGGAACAGTGGTGGATTACAGGGAGTGTGTCGTCAGGGAGCTCCGATGATGAAAAGAAATAACGGTTTTCAGCAGCAAGATAGAGTATGAGGTGTTCCTTCAGATCAGAATGTAGTTGTGGATGTGATAACTTTGAAGAGAACTAATCTGTGCCATGTGTGCATCAACTCTGGGCATTGAAAGAGGGAGTGTGCTTTTAATGTGAACAATAATCAGATGCAGACTAGTGGATTTGTACAAACACAGGAAAATAATCAGGTTCAACTACAGTGAGTGCAGAGACCCTGAATGCAAAATTCAAATGTGTCCCAAAGACAGCAGATGCAAGTTCCACAAGCTCCGATATCACAACAGTCTAATGTTCCCCAACAGAACTTAAACCAAGTCACACATGTAAATTCCAACCAAGTGGCAACTCAGTTTCCCTCGATCGATTTGAGTGATGAGGATTTTTCAGATAGTTTCCAGTTATGGTGCCCTAAAACAGAAGAGGAATGTGTTCTTGACGCATCCTTAGGAGTAGGCCAACGTGGTCGATATGTTGATGATGATGTGAATAGTCACCATGTGTCCTTTTTCTTTGATACAAGTGCTTCTCCCTGTACTGTGAGAATAAAAGAGGTACCAAACCTGCCCCTATCAGGAAAAAAGATTCAGGTTGTATGAGTTGCAAATCAGCAGTTGACCAACCCAGTAACAGAAGCTGTACCCGTAAAAATAGGGTCATTTACAGATGATCACTAATTTGTGGTGTGTGATTCGAGTCCAGTGAGTTTGCTTGAATGCGACTCGCTATGCATGTTGAATTGTCCCATTTGTTATACCCCAAGAGGCATAGAAATTAAAACAAATGATGACGATGCAGCATTTAAAATTGCAAATCAAACCCCAAGTGTCACACTGTACCCTATGTTGACCTGTAATGATTTACCAGCAGATTTGAAAGATACAGTGTCCCCTGAAGTCTGAGACTTTTCAGGAAAGGAGATAGGAGTAATTGAAGGTGTTGAGCCTGTCAAGATAACTGTGAAACTGAGTGCTGTGTATCCAAGAATCCCACAATATAACACGACACCCAAAGCAATTGCAGGAATTACCCAGGTGATTAAGTCTATGGTAGAACAGGGAATTTTGAAAGAGATAACGGGAAGTCCATGTAACTCTCCCATTATGGGACTGAAGAAGCGCAGTGGAAAATACTACATAGTCCAGGGTCTTAGAAAGGGAAAATAAATAGTTGTTCCTTGTTGTCCCATGGTACCACATCCAGCAGTGATTTTGTTTCAAATTCCATGTGAAGCCAAGCGGTTCACCGTAATTGACCTGTGCCAAGCATTTTTCTCCATTCTGCTGCATGAGGAGAGTCAGATTTTTCTTCACATTTTGGTTTGGGAGTCATGTTTTGATGGTGCAGAGTCCCACAAGGGTATATAGAGAGCCCGTCTATTTTCAACCAGATCTTGAAAAAGAATCTGGATTCACTTAAAATGCCATATCACTTTGTCCTTATTCAGTATATAGATGATCTGTTAGTGGCATCAAATACTCAAGAAACTTGTAGGAAAGATACAATTGCCTTTTTGAACCACTTAGCGGAGAGTGGACATACATTTTCCCAGACTAAATTGCAGTACTGTGAGAAAGAAGTCTTGTACCTAACACATCACACTGAGAAAGATGCAAGGAAGGTGTTGCAAGAGAGAATCTCAGCAATCCTGAAAATGAATCCCCCAAAGGCTCAGAAAGAAGTCTGGATATTTTTTCAGAATGGTTGGCTACGTCACCAGTGGATTCCAAACTATTCCCTTTTGGCCAAGCCTTTACAGAGGCTGACACACAAGGATGTGTCTGATCCAGTACCATTGGATGACAAATGCATTCATGCCTTCACACAGCTGAGAAAAAATCTCTGTTGTGCCTCTGCCCTGGGAATGCCTGATTACCACAAATGTTTTACTTTGTACAGCTCTCTGAGATTTGACTCAGTTGTCTGGAAATGCAAACAGACCTGTTACAGATTTTTCAGCCAATCTTAATCCTGTTGCTTCAGCATTGCCTGGCTGTCTTAAGTTGGTTGCTGCTGCCAGTGTCAGTATTGAGAAGTATGAAACCTTTGTCATGGGTCATCCATTAATGTTTTTGTTCTTTACTCTGTGGAAAGTTTGTTACCCAGTACCAAAACTCAGCACATAACTAGTTCCAGACTTACCGGTTATGAACAAGTCACATAGGCTGCACCTCAGATAACATTGAAGAGGTGTCACTCTTAACCTTGCTACCTTATTGGCCCTACCTGTTGATCTCACAATTGTTGAAATTGATCCTGACTGTCTAGATGTCACTGAACTATGTACCAAGCCAAGACTCAATATTCAAGATATTCCACTTCCCAAATGTTTGTTGATGGCTCCTGTTTGAGAGACCATGATGAAACCCTGACAGCTGCTTCTGTTGTTTGCACTGTCTCAGGAGTGGCCAAAGCCTTTTGGCTTTAAGGACTCTTTTCTGCCCAAGTAGCTGAGTTAATTGCACTTACAAGAATCTTCTATGTTTCTGAACAGCTGAAGGTGACTATGTTCACCGATAGTAGGAATGACTTTGGAGTTGTTCATGATTTTGGACAGTTATGGCCCCAGAGAGGTTTTATGGCCTCTTCAGGATCCCCCATCTGAAATGGAGAAACGTTTACAATTTGTTGATTGCATTACAGTTACCTTCCCAAACTGTGGGTGTGAAGTGTTCTGTACACCACAAAGCCACTGATTATGTAACTCTTATAAGATATTGTGCCCTAAGTTGTACTGCCTTTAACAGTGAATGTGTTAATGAGGTAAATGATGAGACAAATTACAATCTCTTGTTGACTGCTACAGAGACATGGGAAGAAGTCAAAAGATTACAGGAAGTGTCAGAGCAAGAACAGCAAAGTTGGATTAAAGCAGGTTATGTCAAAAGAAATTAAGTTGATGTTTGGGTTTCAACTGATGGAAGTTATGATGCCTAACAGTTTGTTACCCTCTATGGTGAGGTATTACCACGGTCCAGCTCATGTTGGTTGTGATGTTACAGTGAGAATCTTTTGGCAGATGTGGTTTAACCTGAGTCAGATTGATGACAGGAGCTCTTTGTCACAGGTGTGTTACATGCCAGCAGATGAAAGTAGGTAAACGTAGGCCTATATTTATATTTTGTTTGCGTCGCACTTGCGTAATTTTTTGTATATATAGTTGTAATTTGTAAGTTTGCACCGCTTTTGCGTAAAAAAATGATGCAAATGCGGCACAACAAAATGTATAAACATGAGCTGTACTGTGTTACACTGAGTCACATAAGAAGGTCAGGAGGACCTTTCAACAGAATGTAGCTCAATTTCATTGAGTTACGCATATGCAATGGACTGAAATAGGTCTTGGTTATTGTACACGTTTTTTCTCATTGGGTTGAAGCTTACCAAACAAGGAGAAATGACGGTGTTACAGTCGCAAAGCTGTTGCTTGGAGACTTAAGCCCTCATTATGAACATGGTGGTAAATAGCGTTACCTGCCGTGCCGACGGTGAACAGAAACCCGCCATATAATGATGTCAAAAACAGAAACCGCCAAAAATTCTGCTACCTCTAGCCCCCGCCTGGGCCCTTGATGGCAGAAAGGATGCACACCTCACCCTGCCACCGCCAAGCAGACAAATACCCGCCCTCCAAATAATGATGCACAAATCACCGCGGCAGATAGTGGATGTGGAATGACCATTGGCAGTACGGACCGCCACGGCCAGCAAGTGGACCCAACAGCAAGAAATGCACACATTGGCAAGTTTGAAACCCACACACCTAACACACATCTACAACACTATAAAACACTTACACACACACACCCCACAGTCCTTTCCATCACCAATAGGACAACTGAGACTGACAACACAAAAGGCATACACAGAACGCAACATCACACAAGTCACACACCCAACCACACAATATCACCCTCACCAATATCCACACAACACACACCATGGCACCCCCTAAGCACCCATGCTTCACAGATAGGGAGCTAAGAACAATGGTGGACGAAATACTCAAGGTCGAGCCACAAATATTCGGGGCACATGTCCAGCACACACCCACCGCCAGGAGGATGGAGTTATGGCAGACAATTGTCAACAAGGTCAACGCAGTAAGAAATCATCCATGCACGAGGAACGACATTCGCATAGATAGAACGACCTGCGTGGGAAGGTGAGGTCGATGGCATCCAGGCACAACATTGCGGTCCAGAAGACTGGGGAGGGACCCCCACCTACAACCCCCCACTACACCGACTGTGAGGAAAAGGTACTGGCCATCCTGCACCCTGAGGGCCTCACTGGACTCACTGGAGGAATGGACTCAGGTAAGTCATCTACAATTACCTCATATCCACCACACCTGTAATGCATGCACCACCCCACCCCTCCAACTACCACCAGGACCACTACCCCACCCAGGCCACAATCACTACATCCAGTCACCCTGCATGCCCACAGCCCCACTAACAGGCCCACATCCACTGTGGACAGTGAGGAATACCCTGGCCTGTCACACAGTCCTGGACTGTCACCCTCCAGCAGCCCCACCCAGGACACCACTGACACCCCTACCACCCAGCCACCAACATCAGCCCTGGCCAAACGACCCCACACCAGTGTCTCCAGGCCACAGACTGGTGGGACACAAGTATAAAGGCCAGAGTCTCCACCTACTAACAGGCAGGATGACAATGGCCGTAGTATAAGTGGAACTGCCAGACCTGTGCAGGGGACACAGGCATGGGGGGCTAGGCCCAGTGGGAGGGTATCAGTGGCTCTGGAGGAGGTCAAAGGATGGATGCTGCAGCCCAGGAGGTGATTTCTGAGGTCCTGGGAGCATACCACCATACACAAGATAGGATGTGTCAGATCCTGGCCACCTTGGAACAGAGTCAAAGGCTGCAGATACCCCAACATCAAGAAACCATGGAGCAGTAGAAACAACTGAATGTCACCATGACCACTATAGCAGGGGTGCTGCAGCACCACTACTTAACCCAGCCTGAGACCCCCACAAACCAGGAAGCCCCTACCACTGCCCAGGACCCAGACCAGCCATCAACATCAGCAGCAACTGTACTGGTGGCACTGGCAAAGGGCACACAGGAGACCAGCACCCCTACCCATGCAGCCCAGCACCAGACACTCAAACGGTCCCTCAGACCCTGATATGGCACTGGAACACCTGCCAAGACCAAGGCCCCCACTGAGAAGTGACTCTGACATGGACTGTCTCCCAAGTGTGCCACTGTGCCACCATCCTCACCCGCCAATAGAAACATAACAACTTGCAAGGGGCAGATGGACCTATACCCACTGCCACCAATCGCTGAGCCCATGTACCTAGTAAGGACATCCACCATTAGCCCACTCCCTATGTCTGTAAAGCCCTACTATGCATTTCGGACACCAAATAAAACACATGTACACCAATTCGAATGTCCCCTGTCATAATGATGAATCAATTGTAAATGTGAATGCATTTGCCTGTAAATTCCATAATCAGACCTTTATTGTAGAAATGGCACCCCACGCACATCATTGTGTGGAGTAAACAGATAAGTACACCATGTTTGTCTCCATGGCACATGCCACCTTATTCTTCAGGTAACAGTGTCAATGACTACAGACCCCACATCCCCATAGTGAATAAGTCAGACAGACATTATGCATTGCAGGCAACATCATCAGTGAACAGTACCTCATAGTCACTGGAAGTATAGTTGGATCAGCTGGTTCTTGGAGTGGACATCTTCCCCTTCATCATCCTCACCATCACTCTCATCCCCTCTCAGAGGAAGCAGGTCTGAATATACAGCACCCTCCTCCTCCAGTAGGGGGATAGCTTTCCTTACAGCCACGTTGTGCAGCATGCAGCAGGCCACCTCTATTCTACACATCTTCTCAGGGCCATAGCACAGGGAACCCCCAGAGAGATTATGGCAACCAAATCTACCCTTCAGGAGACCTATAGTGCGCTCTATCACCCTCCTTGTACATCCATGGGCCTCATTGTAATTCCTCTCTGCATCTGTCCTGGGATTTCTCACAGGTGTCAGGAGCCATTGCATGTTGGGATATCCAGAATCGCCTGCAAAGGTGTGTGAAACAGGACTGTAACACACTGCCATTAATTGCAGACAGCCTGGGTGTCAGCTATGTAAACATCCAGTGTCATACACACTTACCTATGAGCCATCCTCTGTCCCCTTGTAGTTGATACATCATGTGTGGTAAACTGCTGTTTCTCAGGACAAATTAATCATACACTGATCCTGGAAACATGGCATTCACATGTGATATGTATTGGTCTGCAGTACACACCAACTGTATGTTCATTGAGTGGAAGTTCATCCTGTTTCTATACACCTGTTCATTTAGTCTTGGGGGAATGAGAGCTATGTGGGTGCCATCAATGGCACCTATCACATGGGGAATGTTGGCAAAAGCATAAAAGTCAGACTGATGGCAGGAAGTTCAGCCCTTTGGGGAAACTTTACATATGTCTGCAGGTGTACTACAAATACATCCAGGAATTCTGACAGGGTGAGGCTAAAAATTGGCTGTGAGAACCCAGCACCCATGCCCACTGTCACATGCAATGAGCCTGTGGCCAAGAAATGGAGTACAGAGAGCACTTGCACTTCAGTAGGGATGGCATGCTGATTCTGATTAGCCGCTCTCAGTACTGGATCCAGTAATGCATATAGCTCATGGATTGTTGTAGGATTGAGTCTTTAGTTGTCAATGATGTGACGTTCCACCATGGTCTCCAAATCAACAGAAGGTCTGTACACAGATGGGGCCCTCCCTCGCCACATGGGTCTGTACCTAGGGGGGAGGAGAGAACACATGTGAGGGACACACATACATATGCACAACATGTTGTGTGTGAATAACTACTGTACAATGTGTAGGTTACACACACAAGCGATGTACGATATCCAACTGTAGGGACATGTATGAAGTGATACGTCTGGACTGTTGTGGGGAACAAACACTCATGTGGGCATGTGACTAAGGGCTAGGGTACATAGGGCCTGAATGTGGCCCATGACCAGGAAATATCTGCGTTGTGCTAGCAAAATGGCAGCCTCCTGCCATCCAGATATGTAGGAGTGGAAGTCACCTCATTCCGCTGGGGGTTGTTGTTATGGTATAAGGCGGTGTTCACCGCCATGCACCTTCATTGGTTAACATGGCTGTAATTGGGGAAGCTGGGCCTATCATGATTGCCGCCTGTGGTGATGGTGCACACGGCCACGGAGCGTACTCCATGTTGTCACCCCAAGTTCACTTGACTCCCGGATCCCGTGCATGGAAGTACTCCACTGAGTGTGCTGCTGTGTCCTGACTCTGGTTACTCAAATGGCACGTGTCAAAGGGGAAAGGGCCACGGTCTTCACCACGGAGGAGCTGGAGAAGCTAATGGACCGGGTCCTACCCCTGTATGCCAAGTTATATGGGCGACCAGAGGTGCAGGTCAGTAGACGGATGGCGTGATGGTGGCTGTTGCCTGTATGCATGTGTGGTCGGTATGTACCTCTACAGGCATAGATTGTATGGCAAGTACCATGAGTGAGGTGGTGAAATGATCTTGTGAAGTGTCCATCCCATAGGGGACGTATAGTCAGCAGTATCACATGGCCATTTCCTGAACTCTGTTTTTCTTTTCTGGGTCCTCCCTGCGGCCCTGGGCCAGGAAGACCTGCGAGGCTCAGCTCGGAAAGTCTTCCCAATGAGGAAGGGGTGCCCGTCGGGCCCTGACCCCCCTAATATGCCGCATTCTGGTGGTGGCATATCCAGATTTGGATGGGAATTTGAAGGCTGCACACGAGCCACAAGTGGGTGAGTAACAACACCATTTCATGCCTCTTTGATGCATGTCTGAGGTTGCTGTAGTATGTATGCTGTCTAGTGCCAGGTACTCTGACAGGTGTCTGCAAGCAGTCCTGCCCCCATGGACAATGAGATGATTAGGGGGCAGGTCTGCAGTTCATCAGGTCCTTGTGTCATGTGGGAGGTGAGTTGTATGCTAGGGTTGTGGCCACTAGTCAGGGGCATAGGCATGACTATAGTTGTAGTTGCTGCGTGTTGGTGTGTAAGGTGGGTGGGAGTGTGTGTGCACCAAATATTTACATCCATTCAGGTATTTACAGCTATCTCTCATGTTCTGTCTCCCCACCCCTGTACCCTTGTGTTGTCTGTGTACATCAGTATCATCTGGTGAGGGAGCAGTGGTACCGGCGAGTGGGGATGCAGCGGCCCACAGTTCCAAGGAGGCAGAGTCTACCGACGTCAAGGGGACCAGTGGGTTGGAGGGTGAGGGTTGTATCATGGGCAAGGCTACTACCACTGGCAGTAGTGACTCTGATACCTCCTCCGATGGGAGCTCCCTGGTGGTGGCGGACCCTAGTGGGCCCACCCATTCTGTGTCACCTTCCACCACCCCCCTTCCAACACCGCCCTCCCAGTTGCTCCCCACCCAGTTGCCTGTACCCGCTCACCCAGAAGGGTGGGCGTCTCCTTCACCCCATGCACCTCATCTCCTACCCCAGTCAGCCCTGCTGCCCTCACGGAGGAGGCGATTGACCTCCTGAGGACCATCTCTGTAGGGCAGACAACCATCGTGAATGCCATCCAGGGGCTAGCATCCCAGATGCAGCAATGCAATGCATACCTGGAAGGCATTCACGGTGCCATGTCTGGCCTACAGAGATCTTTTCAGGCTCTGGCCTCCTCTTTGATGGCAGCCAGTGTCCCTGGTCTTTCTGTCCCCCCTCCAGCCTCCTCTGCCCCTTCCAGCACCCCACTCCCTTCACCCATCCCAAGCAAGCGTTCAGACAGCCGTGCACACACTTCAACACACAAGAAGCACACAGAGAAACACAAGAACCACACTTCCCACCACAGGCATACACACAGCCAACATACAAAAGCACACACGACAACATCTACTTCCCCCAGTGTGTCCACCTCTCCTACCTCCCTGTCTGTCACCTGGACATGCACACCCACAAGCACTGCACCTTCAGTCACTGCTGCTGTCCCCATTCTTGCAGTCACCACAACATCAGACATCCAGTCATGCACCCCAGACACCACACCAGCACTCACCACAACGACATTGACTGACACATGCAACACACTCTCCAGACCTGCAGACACCGAGACAACATCCATGTACACTGGCAGCCTGTCTTGTCCCACTGTGTCCACCCCCCTCCTCCCAAATCACTCAAACGTGCCCACCACACCTCTGCATACTGTACGGGCACCTGCATCCACATCCAGCACACCTACACCAGTTACAAGCACTCCCTCTACCTCCACTCCCACATCTTCCTCCATGTCCACCCCAACTGCCCCTAAAAAACATTTTGTGTCCCATGTTGACCTGTTCAAACCCACTGGCCCACCCCGTCTCGTCCCTAAACGTGCCTACCTCCTTGCCCTGTCCACTCCTTCCACGTCGAGGTCCGCCCAGTCCACCCTTCCCATTCCTGTGCCCCTTCCCCAGTGAGCAAGAAACCCTGTGCTGGCCCAGGTCCATCTGCCGCCCCCATTCCAAGCCCGCTCCCCCACCTTCCAAGAGCAAACCAAAGTCCCCTCCACCTCCCTAACGTAAGCCCAAGCCCCACCTTCCAGACGTAAGTCCCCACCCCCCCCTACACCTGTTCCCTGAGGTGTCTGGCTGCCCAATTGATGTCCCTTTATGGTGGAGTACCATGTGCACATGTGGGAGTCAAGACGAGCCATTTCGGCCCTTCAGCCTGTTTCACATGGACTGGCCAATGGCCTTATTTGGACATTATAGTTTTCAATATTTATTAAAGTTTGAGTGCCCAGTGTTGCTGTTGGAACAATCTGGAGACGTGGTTCATCGTTTCATTGTGGGGGTGTGGTGTGCACATGTGTGTACTTTGGGCAGGTTGTATTGCCCTTTTGTCAGGTAAGTACCTCTTGTTCTGGTGTGTATGGCTTGTGATGGTGTGAGGGGTTGGGGGTGGGTTTGGTGGGTGGGTGTGTAACTGTGCCCTTTATTCCCATGTTTAGTAGGCTGCGGTACTTACCATTGTCATCTTCGTCGGCGGTCACGGTCGTGGAGGTGTATGGCAAGGAGCAGCACTGGCATGATTTCCAACTCTCTCTCCGTGTCTGCTTCGACGTGTGCCTACATTGAGTGTTTCCTTTTACATTGTTCTTTTCCACCAGGCTTTGCGTGGCGGTGGCTCTCGCCCCGGAACTGACTGCGGTCTTGTGCTTCATTATTTGTTGGGCAGGTGGGGCCTTTCCGACGGCCTGTGGGCGGCCTCATCCACCGATGTCGGCACTCCTATGCTGGCGGTGAGTGGTTTTTACGCTGGCTGTTTCTCATGTGCTTCATTATTTGGCGGTCCGGACCGCCAGCCTGTTGGCGGTAGTTACCACCATCGCCAGTGGTGCGGTCTTTCCCGCCATGTTCATAATGACCACCTTAATACCCAGGTTCGGCTTCCCAACTTCTCTAAAGTCAGACCAAGGAACTCACTTCAATAGTAAGGTTCTGAAATTACTGTTTATGGCATTACAATTTGAGCAAATACTACATTGCAGTTACAGGCCAGAAGCTTCAGGACTGGTGAAGCAAGTTAATGGAGCTCTGATGTCTTGACTGGCGAACATTTGTGCTTCCACCTTATTGAAATGGTCTGATCTATTGCCTCTTGTTTTGATGAGTTTGCACAGTACTCCAGACAGGAAAACAGGTCTTTCACCACATGAAATAATCATGGGTCATAACATGAGGTTACCAGCTGTGCCTGCAAATGTGCTTGTGAGCATTACAGATGACATGGTTCTTTATTTTTTGCAAAGAACTGGCTAATGTGGTTCATTCTGTATCTCATCAGGTTGGAGAAGCTACAGTCCCGCTGCGCAGGAGCTGTGCCATGATTTATGTCCAGGTGATTGGATCATGGTAAAGAAGCATGTAAGAGAGTCCTGCTTGGAACCTCAGTGGAAGAGGCCCTACCAGATAATGCTGGTAACAACGACAGCTGTGAAGTGTGCTGGTCTCCTTAACTGTATCCATGTGGCACACATTTAGTTCCAGGTCCCCTTGATGAAGCAGCACCTATCTCTGAAGGGCTGGATATAGTGAGACTCATGGAACAGGTTAGTCAAGCTTTTGGGGATCAGCAAGTGAATTAAAAAGCACAATTGCGGTCTGAGGGGGTTCTAAGTGAGTCAACAGCAGCAGTTGGTATAGAAGGGTTGAGACAATAACAGTTGACCATGCAAAGCTCAGATGCTGATGAAGCACCTAGTGCTGTAGCAAAAAGAGTTGTTTCTGGAGATCAGTGGCCAAGTGAACGAACTGTGCCTGCAGTGCAAGTGTCCCCAACTATTCCAAAAGAAGCTGGAGAGTCTGGTCAAAGTGACAGTAAAACAGAAAGACCAGTAACTCAGAGATCAAAGTGAAGGAGAGTGCTTTGTCAAAAGTATGCAGCACCAAAGTGGACATATTTTGCAGCAAATGAATGGGTGAAGGAATTTGCAACCTTTTGTTTTAACAATAAGTTTGTGGTTGAATATTCTTGAATTTGTTCTTGCGGCAGAACTGAACTTTGAAATTCCATTACCACTTGGCAGACTGAGACATTATATCCTCGATGTAGTGTTTTTGAACTGTGCATTTATTAGAGACATTTGAATTTTCTTAGAGGCATTATTCAATGGACCTTGTGGAATTACAAGAAGATTTTGCAACTAGGTTTTCAACTTTGCTAAAGAGACAATTGCTTGTTATTTGATTTGCTCACAAAGACTGAAAGGACTGAAAGAGAAGGTTGCTAATTTTGCTGCCGTATTTGCATTTTTAAATGTTTGCATTTTACCTTTTACATTTATGATTAGCGGTCCGAAATTAGAGAAATCATGAAGCCAAATAGAAACAAGAGTAGTAAACTTAGGGACATTTGTGTAGGAGTGTTATTTGTGATAGTACTCCTAATTATTGCAATGCTTATCTGAATAAGCCTACCTACACCCTGTAGAATAGGAAACATTAGATCAACAAGTGTCCCGAGTTCCACAGTTCCTACTGATAATAAAATGCCCACACTATATGATAAGGAATCACGTGTGGATAGTTCAAGAGAAGATCTTTCTTCAAATTCAAGAGTGGTGCCCGTGCTTCAGAGATTGTAGGATATCATTTTGGTGCTATGATTCTATCTGTGGGAGTGATCTTGAATGATCTGGAGATAAGAACGTTGTCAACTATTGTAAAAAAGTTGTGTACAGATGCAGCAGCTGCTTTCTTGTTAGTTGACATCAAAATGGTTCACATTAGATCAATGGTTTTGCAAAATCGTCTTGCTTTAGATATCCTTTGTGCAAAAGATGGCGGAGTTTGCGAGACGCTGAAAATTCAACAATATTGCACTTTTATACCAGGTAACAGTGAGGAGCTTAGAAAGTAAATTAAGAATATGCTGACCTGAAAGCGGATTTTAAAGAGCTAGAAGCAACAGGTGCCTAGTTAGCAATATGGACTGTTTTTTTCAGCACTTGGAAAGAGGTTTGGAAATCTCTGTACTACAATTATTGGTAGCATCTTGAGAACTGTGCTGATATTAGCCCTATGTGTCTTAGTTGTGTTTGGTTCTTTCAAGCTACACAAGAGAATGAAAGTGAAGCGAGCAGATACGGGAAGAAGAAAAGAGTAATTTGATGAAGAACGGATTACAGTGACATTAGCAGTACGTATTACAGTGACATTAAGCAGTTAGAGGAGTCCATATGACCTTTGAGATTTTGATCTGTCTCATTGATATGAGAAATTGTAATCTGATGTGATGGCTTGATTTGCCATAAGAAGGGGGGGACTGGTGCAGCTGATATTTGGCTGTTACCTCTGACGTCACAGTGATGATCTATACATGACCACATTTACTTTATGTTGAATGAATTGCTAACAAGTTAACTGTAAAGTGGAGCACTGGAAGGCTATATTAAAGTGCATTCACTGTAGAGTAGTGCTTGGTGTATGCAGAATAGTCTTTTTAACAAACGTATAATCATTTATTTTGGTTTCATGTTTCCTTATGTTGTTAAGAAATATTTTCACTGAAATATTAATAATACATTTCTTTATAAGAAATGTTTTAAATGCCATATTCTGATGTTGGAAGACTGCAGTTCCCCATCATATTTACTGCCATGCATTAACAAGTTATTTCATTTTGCAATTTACTGTCACATGAATATTGACCAGATTTATTAATGATGGATTTGCAATTATAACGTTTCTATGTGTTTTACTTAACATGAGTAAAGGGTACCATTTTAATTCTATTTGCTTTAGTTTAGCCTTATTGATTTATTAGGCCTCAGACTTTGCAGAACGTGACAAAGCTGCTTTCTTTTTTCTCACTTGTCATTTCTTTCTAGATGTCATTCCAAGCGAGGTTAGTTTGGAAGTAGATGTGCTATTGTTTTACTCATAGAGAGCCTGAGAAGGTAAGCTTGCGGACGGTACACTGAGAAACAGACAATGTGAAGACAAACTCAATTTGTAATTTGTTGCAAAACTGTACAGGAGAGCAAAGGTCTTAACGTGACAGTCTTGGAAACTTGTCTTAATGTTGCAGATGCCTTTAGAATGAGGTGCCATGACTGGATAATGAAATCCTTAAATCTATGTGGCGTTACGACTGGACAAGTCATCATTCACTGTGGACTTTAATGGACATATCATTTTAGGAGGCGAGATTATTTGGACTTTGAGTATGAGAGATCCCTTGGACTTTGAGAGGTACAGACCTCTTTGCCCTTGCCCCACATGTTATCCCAAAGGACTGCTGAGAGAAATTAGATTTTCCTGACTCATGACAAGACTCGTGACCGAGCTTCTGAAATGCTGACACCTGTTGTGGCACAGCCACTCACCTGAAAACCAGACTGTCTGCAGGGGTGATGACTGTTCTCCCGACCTCCTGATTGCACCAGGAGCCCCGCCAAGTGCCCCAAAAGGGAAGTGGATTTGGAAAAAGAGAGAAAGAAACACTGCACTCCTTTTCACCAGGTTCAGCCAGGTGTGGTTCTTTGGGTTATGGAGGACTGTCAGTGGAACCCCTGGAAGCTGCCTTTCTGTGATGATTAACGGTATTGATGAAGCTGTGTGCTATTAAGAGACTGTTTTCACAACATTCAATAAAGCATGCACTGGTCTCATTCAACAGCATTCAAAAAGGCATGCAATGATCTAATTAAGTTTGTCTAATTTGGTTATCACAGTACATTTACCTGGTAATATCAGCAACTTGGCCCTCTCTCTCTTCTCAGGGATTAATATATACAAAAAGTGACAAAATCTGAATGTCTCTAAACAAATTAGGAAGTTCTGCAAGTCTCTTTCATGGATCTGCTCTTTCACATTAGGTTTTCTATGGTAAAATTACAACATAAAACGAGTTGTAATACCAAAAGCAAGAAAACTCACATACAGAGTGTTCCTAGCACTTAATTGCATAATCACTATTAACATAAAATGAATTGCAATACCAAAAGCAAATAAACTCACACATAAAGTAATCCTAGCACTGAATTGTGTAATCACTATCGGTACAAAAAATAAACAAGTGGAGGATAGTAAAGTTCTGTTACAGTTCTCAGTTACAAAACAAAAGTTGTCAAGGCCCTCACGCAAAATCTGTTATTCAACCTTCATCAAGGCCCCCACTCATAAATCATGAAGATGCCTTTCAAAGTCTCAAGAAGGCTAGAGTGCAATCAGTCTCAGTTTTCAGCTTTCATTAAAAAAAAAACAAAGCCACCATAATACAATTCTACACAAACAGATTCCAGACAGCCTGTTCCACTTAGCTGACAGTAGTGTATTCTTTTCAGAAGATCTCTGCTGAGGCTCTTTGCTGCCAGCCCAGTTAAGATGGCAGCAGGTGGGGCCTGGAGGGAATTCCAGAGTGCAGAGGGCTTTTCTTGTCAGACAGGAAGAAAGCCAAGAAGAGTCACTAGCACAGCAAGAGTATTTATAGCCACCATGACTCATGTTTTTGAAAACACAAGTCTGCTGCTCCCTGGAGAACTTGGGAGCATGGTGGTTGCCTGGCATCCAATACACAAGTGAACCTGACACATTTAGAAACACAAGCACTTGACACAGTCACATGTCACATTGATGAAAACAGTTATATAGTGCATCAAGCACTGGTAACATCAAGTACATATCAAACATTGGCAATATCTATCCTGAAATGCAGACAGTACAAAGAGGTTACCAGCATCCCAGTGGTGCTACATGTACATGATTAAAACAACGCCGCTGAGGATGTTGATAAATAAGGCAGAGTTCTTGGGTCCTGACAACAACTTTCCTTTTTACCAACGTTTTGCCAACTTTGGTTAACTTCATTTTGTCCCAGATGCCATTTTTCCAAATTCTTTTTGTCCTTTATTTAATTTTTTTTCTTTTGTCCCCATGTTTTGTAGCCCAGAACATGTCAGTTAATGGCTTGTTACCTTTAGGGATTTTCCCTCTGCTTAGTTAGCTAACTTAGATGGTTCTTAGATGTCTTTCATGTTTAGAAGAGTTGGACAGCATTTGTTTTCTGAGCATCAGGTTCTTCTCTTGTTGTTCTGTATAGCTCTTATTGAATGTTTAATTTGTTTAATGATAATTCACCTAAACTTCTTTAGCCATTTGGGCCACCCTGTGGTGATACTCTATCGTTATAGTTTGGTTTTGAGAATCATCTACATTCAGCCGAGTATAAGGTTGTAATAAAACTCTTTAACTTTATTTCCAACTTGAATTTCCTTGTGTGGCCAAATTAGTCATACTGTACTTTAAATGTTGATTTATTGTGATATTAACCTCTCTTACCCCTTGGTAGGGCGACACTGATATAACAGCAGGAAATATTGGGGATTTCAGTTGGATTACTGTATAAATGAATCGGTTAGTGAAATCCAGGTTTTGTTCCCAAAACCATGGTATGAGCAATTTCAGCAGGATGGTCTTGTAATATGCCCTGAATTCTGAGACAGCATTCCTCCATCCAGTGTTTAGTTTGTAAAAGCATATTTCTCTCAGAAGCCTTCCTGTATTGCTACCAAATGTTGGGATTGCCAAGCCTAACTAGTCTTTATTTCTCCTCACACCCCCTTCTTTCACTAATATACTATTCCTTGCCCATGTCTCACTTTTGTTGGTTCTTTTCCATCCCTGCTTTCACCCTGTCACTGTTTATCTGTCTTTCTCTTCCTCCTTCTTGCCCTTACTGCTACCTTTATTTCTCTTGCTCTGGGCCAAATTCTAATGAGTAAAAATAAGCCCTAGTTCCCAAAACAAAGAGTGCAGAGGAGCCCTACCTTAAAGCCCCAGCTCAAACTAAGCACTGCTCCTCCCACAGTAATATCAGAGCCTCCAGTGCCATCCTAGTTTTATTTCCATCCCAGGACTGTCGTCTCATCAATCTGTTCAGTCTCTGAAAAAAAGTTCTGGAATTACCATAGGCATGTGTTTTAGATCACTATCTTTTTGCTTAAAATTATTCACTCCACTAGTGACATTGCATATTTAAACCAATCATCTATGCTATTGTCGAGTGATTTCAGTAGAACCTCTAAATTTTCTTTATATGCATCCTCGGTCTCCCTTATTTGGATACCAGTGTACCTGAATTAGGTCAATTGCACCGTCAATGGAAATCCCTCAAGATCACCAACATTGAATGCTAAGAGATAGTACAGTATGGATTTGTTTAAATTAAGCTAAAAGCTAGTCAGTTCCCCCCACCTCTCAAAGTGTACTTTCTATTTCATGCCATGTCTTAGCTGGGTCCCTGAATGTTAACAATTCATCATCAGTTTATAATTATACAACATGATGTTCATTCTTCATTATTATTTCATTACTCGTGCCTGGATCTTACTATCTGAGCGCCATGATGTACAATTCTCGAAAGGTCATAAAACAATTGTATGCATTGTTTGGAGAATGGAATCCGGACCTAGTCATGGAATTGTGACCATCTGATAAAGTGCGCAGTTGGTAATCAACCTTGCATGGACATAATGCAGGCCAGAAGGTAACATGTCTAGATGTCCGGCATGGGGAGCGAGTGATTACTGTGTGTTGTGTGTGTGTTATGTTCTGATTGGCTGAGTGTTTCTAACTTCTTGTGGCCTCTAACTTTTATGGTGTTTTGGGAACATGAGTTGTAGGAGGCTGGCCTGGTTTGTAGTGGGTACCAAAGGTACTTACACCTTTTACCAGGTCCAGTAATCCCTTATTAGTGAAATGTAGTCAGTGTCTAAAAGCCAGGCTGTCTAGGGATAGCTGTAGCTGAGCATCCAAGCTGAACTAGGAGACATGCAAAGATCTTGCAATACTACTGTAGTCACACAGTACTCACACACATGAAAGAAAATACTCAGTGTTACAAAAATAAAGGTACTTTATTTTGGTGACACAAAGGACAAAAAATACCTTAGAGATTATACTCCCTTAGGAGGTAAGTAATATACACAATATATACAGTAGTATTCAAAAACAGGTAAGTAAACAGTTAAAAAACAGTGCAAGCAGTGAAAATAACAATAAGTTGCAATGGGCCTAGGGGGAACTAACCATATACTAAAATAGTGGAATTTGAAAGTCTGTTTCCCACCTAGGCAAGTATAGTGTGTAGAGGGGTGCTGGGAGTGTAAGAAAACACCAAAGGTAAGTAATAGAACCCACCCCAGAGCCCAGGAAAACAAGAGTTAACCACAGTAAGTTTCCTGAAACACACAAGAAGTTGTGATAGAAGATTATGCAAGAACCAGAAGAGACTGCAAGACACCAACAATGGATTGCTGGGCCTGAAGACCTGGGGAAGAAGGATACCAAGTCCAAGAAGCACTGAAGAGTTCAGGGAGAACAGGAGCCTCTGCTAACTTGGATGAAGGTGCAAAAGAAGAACTACCGGTGAGATGACAAAGTCAGTTATGCACCCAAGAAGACAGATGAGGGTTCCTGGTTGGTGCAGAAGATGTCCTATGCTGGATGGATGATTGCAGTCTGGTTTGTGTCACTGGATTCTGCCAACAAACCTTACCACAAGCAATGCTCGCAGTTAGCAGAAAATGGCGCTGCCCGGACCAGGAGGTACCTGGTCACCTCTACCCTGGAGAGGGAGATAGAGGGGGCTCTCAGCAACTCAGAGATCCCTCAGAAGACCAGGCAGCATGCACAGGAATCCCACAGCATGGGGACAAAGAAGGTGCAAATGTAGGCCCATGCAGCACGACACAAAGGGATCCCACACCGCCGGAGAACCACTCAGGAAGCTGTGCGTCACAGGGTGGAGTGTTGGGGGCCTAAGCTGTGCACAAAGAACTTCTTGGAAGGTCACACACAAGCCTTGGCAACCTCAAGTCACGTGGTGCACAGGAGTACTGTCTTGCGTGGGGAGGCAAGCTCTTACCTCCACTAAAGTTGGATAGCTGTTCCTTGGGACTGTCGGGGTCACTTTAGTCCACCACCCGTGTTGCTAGATCCAGCCTCGCCATCTGAAGAGGGGGTCATGCCACCGGTCATCACTGCAGAGAGGTGCCTGCTGAAGCAGGGAAGTGACTCTGTCACTCCACGGGAGATTCCTTTGGTTATTCTGATGCAGGCTGAAGACAGGCAGTCCTCAGAGGATGCACGACCTGGAAACAGTTGCAGTTGCTGGCAGGAGCTGAAGATATAATGTTGCAGAAGTTGTCTTTGCTTCTTTGTTGTAGTTTGTAGAGTTCCTGGAGGGTTCAGCTGTGATTCAGTCGGTAGAAGATGAAGTAAAGGCTGCAGAGGATTCCTGCTGGAGTCTTGCAATCTGAATCTGAAGAAACACCCAGAGGACAGGCCCTAAGTAGCCCTGAAAGGAAGATTGGTCACCTAACCAGGTAAGCACCTATCAGGGGAGGGCTCTGATGTCACCTGCTGGCACTGGCCACTCAGATGCTCCCAGAGTGACTCAACACCTTGGAATCCAAGATGGTAAAACCCAGGGACACTCTGGAAGAGCTCTGGGCACCACCCCTGGGGTGGTGATGGACGGTGGAGTGGTCACTCCCCTTTCCTTTGTCCAGTTTCACGCCAGAGGAGAGACTGGGGGCCCCTAAACAGGTGTAGACTGGATTATGCAAGGAGGGCACCATCTGTGCCCTTCAAAGCATTTCCAGAGGCTAGGGGAGGCTACGCCCTCCCATGACCGTAACACCTATTTCCAAACGCAGAGGGTGTAACACCCCTCTCCCAAAGGAAATCCTTTGTTCTGCCTTCCTTGGCTTGAGCTGCTCAAGCAAAAGGAGAGCAGAAACCTATCTGTGAGGTGGCAGCAGCTGGGGCTGTCTGGAAAACCTCAGAAGGCTAGTATGTCAGTACTGGGGGTCCACAGTGGGGCTCACAGAGTTCATGGGATTGTACAACCAATACTGGAATCAGTATTGGGGTACAATTCCCTGTTGTTAGGCACTTTACATAGCCATATTCTGGGTTACCATTGTGAAGCTGGGCATAGGTATTGAGCTATGTCCAGTGCACGCGTCAAATGGTCTGAAGTCCGGGTGGGAAAATGGTCCTGGACAAAGTGGGAGCACCTCTGCTAGTGCAGGGGTGACCTCACACACAGGTACTTTGCACCCAGCCTTTACAGTTGGAAGGCCTGACACATAGGTGACTTATAAGTGACCTGTTGCAGTGAAAAAGTCTGTGAAAGGGTGCATGCACCAGTTCATGCAGGCTGCAATGTCAGACCTGTAGGGGCCTTTGCATGGGCTCCCTGTGAGTGGCAAAAGTAATCCTGCAGCCCATAGGGATCTCCTGGAACCCCAATGCCCTGGGTACCTAAGTACCATATACTAGGGACTGATGAGGGGTGAAATACTGGGTTACCATTATGTAGTGATCAATTTGGGAAGAGAGAGAGCATAGGCACTGGGGTCCTGGTTAGCAGGACTCCAGTGACACAGTCAAGCATACTTTCAAAAACAGTGAAACATACTGACAAGCAGGCCAAAAACCATAAGCACTGGGGTCCTGATTAGAAGGATCCCAGTGACACAGTCAAAACACACTGACATCAAGCAGAAGTTGGGGGTAACATGCCAAAAAGAGGGTACTTTCCTACACTCCAGCCAAATGTGTTTTATTGGAGGCAAATCCTATGACTATTGTGTTTTTGCTGCCTATCTGAGGAATCGATTTGGGTTTTTCCAGTTCACACGTTTTCTATGGAATACTTGTCACCCCCCCCCCCCCCCTTTGATCTGTCAATCAGTTGTTTCAGGCGTAGGTCACAGGGTTTGCCCGACTATGTATTTATGACTTGGGTTTGATGAGGAGGTCACCTGGGGTGGAATCGACAATAGCTATGCAAGTTTGTTGTTATACGCACACATATCATAGCGTATGTTGACATCATTTTTATTACTATCAACAACAACCTTGTATGATTTCTCAAATATCTGAAATCTGTTTACTACTTTTTACTTACATCTCTGTAGAGCAGCAATGCCCATCACACAAGAACATTTAGCCCAGTTCATATCTATTGAGTGTTCTAAATATAGAGTGCAAGTCGACCATGTCAAAAGCCTTTTGGGCATCCAGACAGGCCAACCTACATGCTTCTCTATTTTTCTAAAAATGATCCAGGAACTGGAAGACCTTCCTGATAATTGTGGTGTTGTTCTGGTCATCCATGAATGTTATGTATCCAGTCCTCAGCTGCCACTAGCAGGAGCCTAGCCAATTCTTACTTATTATTTTGTTTTCTACATTGATCCTTGATATTGGTCTGTAGGACTCGCAGTCTAATGGATCATTGCCTGCTTTTGGAAGAACAACCACCATTGTCTTCCTCAGTGTGCCTGGAAGCTTCCCCACCCTAAATGCTTTGTTGTACATGTCTTATAGCAGGGTGGCAAGTAGTTCAAGATATTCCTTGTACAATTCGGCTAGTAAGCCATTATTTCCTGTATTGTGCCTGTCCCTAGCTGTTGTACAGCCCATTTTGCATCTTCATTATTTAGGGCTGTGTTCGGTGTTTTTTTCCAGGTCCACCTCCAATATGGGCAGTCTGGCCTCCTCTAATATTACAGCTATCTGTTCTTTGCTCATTTACCCTTGATGACTCTGTATGACTCTGTATGTTAGCATGGAATGTTTTGAACCTATTGCAGATATGTTGCAAGGGTTCTGCCCGGATACAACAGAATATACATCCAGCTTAATTGTCTTCCAATATTGTCTTTTACTCAACTCATCCGTTACAGTCTAAAGAAGAAACTGACACATGTAATTTGGCCTTAAATAATGCCTTCATTTACTGTCTCTTCTTGTGTAGCATTTTCATGAATGCTCAACTAAATACATTAGATGTTAGTCCTGTTGTCATCTCTTCACCTCCACTCGTCCTCACAAAAGAATAGCCCTTGGCAAGTAACAATAGGTATGGTGAAAGAGGATAATAATAAAATGTTAAAGAAAACAGGACATTGCCAGTTGGCAGGTCTAAGTATATCCTTTTTAAATTTGTTGTTTAATCAATACCACTGAAGCACTGAACGAACTAACAAATTACCCCTATCCTAAATAAGATTATAATCCTTTTTCTTAGGTCAGGTTTTCCTCTTTTAGTTGTGCTGATGCACCCAACTATATTTGCCCATTTCCCAACCACCTTCTCTAATGGGAAAAACAAAACAATAGGAGAAGAGAAGAAAAAAACCCTCTACTCCCTGCTAAATACCCATGCTCAACAAATTATGTGATTGTGAGTCTCAAGGGATTACATGGGCTACACACCCGGATAAATCATGATAGGACAAACAGCCAGAGGGGAGGAGATCAAGGATGAACGTAACCTGGTTGGTGTCAGCCTCCTCTGTTTTTTCGTGACCTTCTTCTCTACTCTGCCAACTTACTTCTTTTTACGTGAACCAGCACCATTGAACACGGATCCTGGTTGTCTCTGTTTCCTTTTTAATGCACACACAGCTCATCCCTCCATACTCCAAAAGCCTGTATTGTCAAGTGTCCTGTGTCTGCATCTGTGACCTTCCGGGTCAGGTCTTCTTGTAGAGAGAGAAATGCAATCAGTGGTCATTCTTTTTGCCCCAGTCTTTACTCTCATCTTCCCTATCCTTTTCTAAGTCCCTCTCTTTCTGTGTTCGAACTAGTTATTTTCAGTGGTGGCCAGTTCAAACAGGGGGTTGGGTCACACATGCACACTCAGTCACATATATGCATTCTCAAGTGTGCACACATTTACTCACCATTCACAACCACTTACACAAGCATACACTCACACACCTATTCACAACACACACTGACAAATATGCATACATTCATTAATACACATGCATGCATGCACCAATCATTAAAACAAAACTTACTGAGCTGCAGCGGAGATCTCATTGGTAGGAGGGATACCTCAGTGGTTCTTGACAACTGGGGCTGCCACCTCCTCTCAGTGGGTAACCCTGTTATGGTTCAGCCAATGAGAGTAGGCAGTAGTCCCTTACTTGTCATAGAGTGGGATGGGGACTTCACCTTACTCTGTAACGAGCATCACTGATAGATTCTTGGCCCTGGGCACTTCAGGGCTTAAAACTGAAGTGCACAGATCCGAGGTTATCACTGACTCTTCTCCTCATCATGAGGGGGAAGATCACCAAGCGTTTTGCCAGGTTGAGGAGGTCATATCCACAGGCCTGTGACATCTTTAGCCCTTCAATGACCAGATCAGGCAGTTAGGCTCCTACGCATTTAGCACAAGTACAGTACTTGGCTGCCTTACCTGAACATGAAGAGTGTCTGTCAGGGTAACCTTTGCTCAATGTAACAGACACTCTTCTCGTTTGGGAAAAGATGGGGGTGGGCCCCCTGCCCTTAAGGACCGGCTGCCACTGGTCCTCTTTCACTTTCTAACTTCTCTCTGTTTCTTGCAGGTGCTGCATTTTCCCCAAGGAGACTGAGCCACAAGATCCCATTCCAAGGTAAGTCTCCTCCCACCCCTGCCAAAGATCCTCATCTGATCAGTTACAACTTGGTCCACCTCATACCATTTTATTGCCTCTTTCCCTGTTCACTAGCCATGCTAACAGGTATTATGCCTTAACACCAGTCCTGTTGGTGCTGTATAAATTGTCTATACTTTTCCTAATATTGTTCTTGATCCTTCTAGCACCTCCATTTTTAAGATTCTGACATCCTTGTTGACTTCTTCTACCATATGATTTATTTCAGTGCTAACATGTCATGCATTAATGTTTCCCAAATTCAATAGGATATGCCCATACACTTTCCCCTAATCGTTACATTAGAGGCCTCCCAGAGTATTCTATCTGAATCTATAATGTCTTTATTGACTACAAAATATTCTCTTATGGCCTCCTGTCTTTCTCCTCTCTATATACTGTGATTGAAAGCTCTTGAGTTGGGAAATGTTTTAATGATAGAGGGTTTGTTATCCATGGCCAATGGAAGAGACATTTTAAACAGCATTGCATAATGACTGAACCAGGGGAAAAGGAAAGGAGTAAGGATTGATATAAGGGAATTTTGGGCACAAATAGGGTTTAGTTCTTGGCCTGATAAATGAGTGAATTAACAAGTAATTTACATACATTGTAATAAATTGGGTTATTAGTTGAGAGGGATGGAAGCCCTACTCAAATAATAAACACAATCCTTTTCAGAGTGAATCACAAAAATCACAAAATTAATCTGTGCTTAACCCTCTAGTGGATTGGTAGAAAAGCAGTCAGACGTAACTTGCAGGCAATGTGTAAAGTATTTAAGCAGCACTCAAACAGTAATCAAGTGAAAATACAACTCAAAAAATCCCAGATCAATTTAAAAAAAAGATTAATGTTAAATAAATAAAATGCCATAAAAATGACAAAAATCCAATCAGTTGAACCGGAGCTTTGATTTTTTAAAGTTTTAGATGAAAATAGCCCTTAAGGTTCCAAAGCTCCAACTGTGGTTATCTGGTCACACTGGACCAGAACAAATCATAAGTTTAGGTTGACCACAATGGAGTGCAGGCTGGGTACAGGACTGAATTCAGCCCGCTGGGAATTGTGTCTTATGTCCTTGATGCCAGACCTGTGCAGTATTGAATTGCAAGGCTTCCCATTGTACAGCGTTGGATCTAATTAATTTTTCAGCTGCATGATGGGGCTTTGTATGTCTTTCTACGGTTCTATGTTGGATCAAATGAAGCACTCAGGTAGGAGCTGCATGGCTCTACGGAGCTCGGTGTCTCTCGGTGTAGGGACCGGTGCAGTTTTCAGCCAGGATCTGTGGAGATGGCTCTTCAAGACTTTGATCCCCTTGATTTCAGTTCTGGTGAAGCCTTTTGTTTTGAGCTACGTGGCTTTCACTTTGGATCTGGTTTTACTATCACTTTAGGAAGGGGGTACTGCTCTCTGATGCCAATCTAGGGTCTAGGCCTTGGGGGGGCATCTCTTGGGGATCAGGATTCACTCAGCAGAGGCCAGCAGTAGGGCACAAAAAGGTCTAGGCAGGTCCAGTTAGGGCTGGTCAGCTGGGCAATTGCAGGCAGGCCTCTGGAAGCTTGAAATGTCCCTGTAGCTCAAACAGGAAGTCAGCCAACTGACCCTTGGAGTCACATCTGGGGAGCCGGGGTTCAGGGCATCTGGACCAATCTTCTTTCTTCAGGCACAGGGCAGTCCTTCCTCTGTATCTTTCACAGATCCTGGAGTGTTCTGATGAGTTGTTCTAAAGGTCTCATTTTTATATCTGGTGCCAGCCTTTGTGAGGGTGAATTCGCGGACTCATCCACCAAACGGGTTTTGGTCAGTTCTTCCCCTTCCCCTGGGTTTGGCTCTTTTAGACCTGGGATCCTTAGCATGGTCTCCCCTAAATGTTTGCTCTCTGACCTCATATTTTACGGACTCATTTTTGCTGGCTTTTAGGATTCTGTGCAATTTAACACTGCTGACCAGTGCGAAAGTGCAGGTACTCTGCACTCTAGAAAATGGCGACATTGCCTTATCCACAATTGGCATATTTAATTTACCTTAAAGTCCCTGGTAAAGTGTACGAGGGGTGCCCAGTGCCTGTAAATTAAATGCTACTAGTGAGTCTGCAGCACTGATTGGGCCACCCACTACAGTAGCCTTCAAACATGTCTCAGGCCTTCCACTGCAGAGCCTGTGTGTGCATATTCTGCCATTTTGACCTGCCACACCTTCCTTTTGATAACATATGTCACCCTAAGGTTAGACCTGGTTAGCCTCAAGGGTAGGGTGCAGTGTATTTAAAAAAATTGACATTTACATTTTAGTTTATCATGTGCAGGTAGTGAAACACTCTTAAATGTGTTTTCCACTGCTGAAAAGGCCTATCTCTCCCATAAGTTAACATTGGGATTGCCTTAAAACATCTTTTAAGTGTAATTTCCAATTGGAAGACGATAGAAATATGGAGTTTGGCGTCTCTGAACTCAACATTTGAAATCCCAACTCACGGTCAAGTCGGATTTAAAATTGTAACTCTGAAAATGCCAAGTTGGCATTTTCTTACTATAACCATTCTGTGTCTTAGACTGTCCCTGAATACATATATGGCCTGGGTGACAGCTACACTTTGTGAATTCCCTCTAGACACCCACAAAACACTCAGCTGCAAATGCATTAATCTTAATACTGATGGGTGTTCCTGGGCAGAGGGAGGGGGAGGGATTCACACTTAAACTTCAATAGGTGCTGTCCTGTCTCCATACAAACCACTGATCACCTCCTACAGATAGACTGGCAGACAGAGATTGCATTGAAAGGGACCCTTGTGCATTTCAGAGAACTCCTTTGAAGTCTCCCATACATCAAATGACCTTTTGGGTATAAGTGCTAGACCCTAAACCCCAACAAATTAGTTCACTTTTCCGGTCCTGAGAGACTACCACCTTGCCACTTGCTTTGCTTTGTTGTCCTGGTGCCTGCTGATTGCTGTGCTGCCAGAAGAGACTGCCAATTTGCACTGTGCTCTGCTGTGTTGGCCTGCTTCCTGCCCCCTCTGCAGTGAAGGGGAACTGAACCTGCCTCTAAAACCTCTAAAACCTCTACTCCCTGAAGTGACTCCAAGGGCTTTTTTGACTTGACCCCTGTTCTCCCCAGGGACATCAAAGACCTCGTGTAATAACAGAGATTGCACCCTGTGGCCAAACTTAGGTGGTGCACATTATCGCTCCGGTGCCACTGCACCTCCCTGTGATCCTGCCTGTTTGGTGCCTTGGTTATCCCCTTGCTCCTGCTACCTGAGGGTCAAGCAAGGATGCCTCTTCAGTGAGCCCAGGTCCTGGGATCAGTACTTCTTCGCTTCAGTGAGTGTCGGAAGCCCCAAGAAGTGTGGGAGTCCTTTCGGTTGCCTAGCAACTGTAACAAGTTGAACATGCACTCCCCCAGGTGCCCTCGGGGCTTAAGACTCATAAGGGTCTCTACTGTGGCTGAGACCCCCATCCCCCCCTGCACCTATGCGTTGTGCCTTTCACTAATGCAGACCACGTCCGAGGTCCGTCAACAGCCAGAGTAGTGATCTTGACCCCGAAGTACTGTGCCGCTAGGCCTATGTGGCCTGTCTGTCGACCCCCACCACACCAAGAAGATTTGAGGAGGAGGAAAGTATACTTTTCCGCAAATTGGTCTCTCTGCTTCCGAGGCAGGGCAGGTCGGAGTGTTAGACAGAAGATTATCGTAACTCCCTTACATGGAACGCCCGCATATTTTCTTGAGCACTGAAATTTAACTACCAATTTCGAGCATGTATAACTGAAAAAGTAATTATTGGATTTTTGTTGTTTTGGTCATTTTTAATTCAGCAAAAATAACCTTTATTTTTCCAAACTGGTGTGGAGTCTTTTTGTGGTGTCTGTCACTGTGTTATTGTAAATAAGTGTTGCACTAATACTTTATATATTGGTTCTTGAGTTACGCTTGTCTGCTCTGTGCCAAGCTACCAGAGGGTCAGCACAGGTTAATATAGGTTATGTATCTGACTTATCCTGACTAGGGCTGTGGTCCCTAGTTGGACAGGGTACGAACCCCTGCCAACTAGAGGCCCGATTTCTAACATTCATGGCAGCAGTAGGATAGGACTTGTATTTGTGCAGTACCTTACAGTAATTTGGTGCATACTACTACTCACACCTAGACCAATTCAAATCAATTGTCTCTGACCCCCCATTGACATTTTTTCCTATTCTCTTCAATTGGCATTTTTAATTTTTCAGTTCTCTCTAATTGGCATTTTTAAAATCTTTACTCTAAATCATGTCTCTGGTTGGAGGTTCTGCATCTGCACCTGCAAGGATGGAGTTTGAGGTGGCCAAGCTTGAGGATTACACTGTGGCCCAGCTCGAGGATTTCTGTAAGGGTTTTGGGCTGCCTGCAACGAGCAAAAAGACACAACTGCAAAAGGCACTGCAACCCTATACAGAAGCCCATACTGCAGCAAATGAAACCTCAGAGGAGACTGAAGAAGAAATAGATGTGGAGGATGATTTTGACCAGGGTTTAAGAAGAGGCCTTGGGCTGGTGTCTGAGGGAGAGGCAAGTAACTTACTCCTAGGAACGAGGGCCCCTTCCAGGACAGGGAGCAGTATAGCATCCAAGGGCCTGTCCCAGGAGGAGCTGGAGGAAAGGCTGGAGGAGAGAAATTTAAAAGTGGAGCTGTCAAAACTGAAATAAGAGATAGAAGCAAAAAGCTTGGCCATGGATGAGAAACAAATGATGTTGGTTCAGGAGCTGAGCTGGGCATCAAGGACAGACAGGTAGAGTCCTGCAGTGATGGTGGAAGCAATGCTTTGTGCCCTTTGATAGGAGGGTCCACATATCCAAGTGTCTGGTGTCTGACTTGGTGGTGGGAGACAACATTGACAAATGGTTTGAGGCCTATGAGATTGCTCTACAGATGCATAGGGTCTCTGTGGAGGATTGGGGGGGGCTAGTCTGTGGAGACACAGTCCTAGTGAGGGGAGGTACACTCTACTGGCCTTAGCAGGGAGATACATAATGAGGTAACGCCTCATGAAGGAGGTCCTAATCAGGAAGTTTGGTCTGACCCTAGTGAAGTACAGATAGAAGTTCTGGGACAGCCAGAAGCTTTCCCAACAGATTTGGGTGGATTGTGTTGATTCCTTTTGCAATGCACTAGATGGTTGGTTGAAGGACAGTGAGGTAAGAGATTACCAGCGGCTGTACAATGTGTTGGCAACTGAGCATCTGTTCAGTCTTTGTTTTACACATCTGCACCAACTCCTTGTGGATAGTAAGCTCACTGATCCCAGAGAGTTTGCTAAGGAGGCGGACTGCTGGCTTAGCACCACGGTCCATAAGAAGGTATCTGGGGGAATCATACCAAGGGTTGGCTGGGTCCGCACTAGAAGAGGGAGGGGGGAGGACAAAAAGAGTAGGCAGTTCTCTGCGGTACAGGGTTCCCTTCCACATTCTGACAAAAAGAAGAAATGGTTCTCTGAGAACAGGTCTGCAGGGAAGGCTCCCGTGAGCTGCTATGAGTGCCAGCAGGAAGGGCACTATGAGGGGGATGCAAATTGTCCCAATCTGGCATTGCCCCCCACTGGTGTGCAGTCACTGGAGCTGGCTAGTGTAGTGCTTGGGATGGAGATGTCCCTATATAGTGCTGGAGAAGAAATACAGTTAGCCCAAGTGTCCCTTGGGGATGGAGAGGTGGTCCAAAGAAACCCCATGCCTGACAATACTAGAAAGTACAGTCAGTGATTGCCCATCGGTGGGCAGAGGGTGGAGTTCCTGAGAGACACAGGAGCCAGCATGACAACCATCAAGTGTCATCTAGTGCCTTCAGAGCAGATAGTCCCTAACATGTTCTACCAAGTTGTTGCTGGTGACAACCGTGAGAGCCACTACCCAGTGGCTATGGTTCCCTTTGAGTAGGGGAGGGTCTCAGGTCTGATGAAGGTAGCTGTGAGTCTGTCCATGACTGTGGATTGTCTGCTGGATAACGACCTGGAGCACACATCTTGAAAGAGGTGGGGCTTAGGTCAGGGGTTGCTTTATTGAGTTAGCTGAGATGATGGGGTTACCTGAGTAAGTGTCCCTGACCACACGGTCCATGGAAGCAAGAGAGGGCGGTCACAGGGACCTGGAGCCTAGAAAAATGGCCTGGGTCTTGCCAAAAAAAGGAAGGGCAAGGGGCGTGGGAAACCTGCTCCAAAGATTCCCACAGCCTGGTAGGAGGCTGGCCCTGAGAGGAACACCCTGGTGTCGCGTGAGCTCTCATTATCCTAAATGAGACTACTGGATTTCTAGGTAGCAGGATCGTTCACGGTGTGGGGGACTGAGTCGGACCCACTTGGAAGGACCTCTGTCACCCTAAATCCGGTTTTGCTCCGGCTAACTAGCAGTGCCTCATTTCTCCAAAAGGGAAGAGATGATTAGGCAGCCGAGCGCATGACATCTTTGGAACTTCTCAGGGAAGTCGTGGTCACTCAGATCCAAACCAACCCTCTCATTTACAGTATGATCTCATATACAAATGACAAAGACAGTATAAGTTTTATATAATATTTTAATAAAACAACTGTATTTTAGATAATAAGGCGTGAGCCGCAATAACCAGAACCATACAACACAGTAGGATTGAAATAGTCATCAGGAGAGTAAAACATAAGAACAAAGCTATCATCGTGTCTATTAGTTTCTACTCTCCCTCGGCTTGATCTATTTTGAGCACAGCATGTTAATCTTCTAGCTTGCCTTTCTGAATCACTGGGGAGACATCAGCCCTCATACCTGAGCAAAGGCCTGTGATCTGGTTCAGCATCTGCAACGAGGCAGTCAGCGTCTAGTTGTGGTTCCCTGGTCGGAATCTCCCTCTTGCATGTATTGGGACAAGGAAGTGACTTTATAACTAATATGTCAGCGTGATCACAAAATGTCCCTACGCAGGAATGCCAAGTCTAAACTCCTACCACGTCTATCGGCAATGTACCAGACTGTATCCTTGACTGAAGCACAGAGTGAGACTCCAGTTCTGAAGTAGGCTAAACAGTGTGATATGAATAAATAACAAAACCGTAGAACTGGCTATTTGAAAAATAACAGTACGAAGCCTAATAAACAGCATTCAGAGCAAAGTGCACAGAGGCTCTAAGCTGCAAGCAAATGAATAAAATACATTCAGGGCAAAGTGCACAAAGGCCTAAAGCTTGAAGCTAACGCGCAAAGGATACGTAAAACTAACCACACTACACCCTCCCCTTGTCGGTAGCAAGTGGTTCCAATAATATAAAAATGTGCCCCAGATATAAACAACACCTAAAATGATATACATATTTCGACAAGGTCAGAAGACAACAAAGTCATAAATTTAGGAAACATGTGACGATAAAGCCAAATTCAATATAAAGTCAATTTTGCAGGAGAGGAAAAAAATCCAATTGTTAAACAGAAGCAATAGAAAGTAGGAGCTCCTCCACTTCGAAATATGTCAATATCGGAAGATCCACGCCACAAAGTACCATGGAGCAGGTGTGTTCCAAAGCCCCAAAACCAGTCAGGGAGGCACCCCGTGCAGGGCCTATGAATGAGGCAAAACCATCTTCCTCCAGGAAGGGAATCTCATAAACTGCCTCACGAAGCAAACGCAACCGTAGTGCACAAGACTGGGAATGAGCCCTAAGCGGGAACATCAACAGCTCAGGATCGACCACCGGAGGGCGCTGCAGTGAGAGACAGAGAACCGGTGCATGTTCAAACGAGCACCAAAGGCACCGAAACACGGGTTGCACACAATCCAAAACCGGTCGGAATGACAAAGACCAGTCACACTCCAAATGGCTCAGGAGTATTGCTCCAAAATGCTGCATCATGCGTTCACGACACAGCTGTGTTGACGGGAGCAGCAATATAGGATCTCGTCGTGGCGGGACAGCCATTGCGAAAGAATAGCAACAACAGCAAGACTCCAGCCAATAAAGCCAAAGTAATCGGGAAACCCCCAAAAATGCTTCCGAAAATAGAGTGTATAGCCGAAGGTATCAAACCGAATATGGAAGAGAAGGTGTGAGCAAAACCAACACCAACGGCTTTGAAAAAATGTGCAATACCAGCAGTGCTGGATGCATTAAATATACGCCCCACAAGTTCACCAAAGTGACTTGGAAAGTTAGTATTCAAAAGGGACTGTATTTCCGACGGTGACCTTGCCACCTGAAGTGCGTAGGTCTCGCTCGCAGATGTAAGGGCCACATGCTTTTGAAACAATAAAGCCTTTAGTCGACTCAACTTGTCGAAATTAACCTTGGAAGTAGCAATATGAGGCCAGATGTCTGCTACCTCCCTAATTTGAGTGGGGGGAAACAACACATTCCCGCAGCACGTAACGGCCTTGTTGACAACGACAATGTAAACTATTCCGTCACGCATGCCACAGCAGCGTTCGCTGTTAAGAACAATGTAAGTGCCGTTAGAAAGCACCTGGAAAGTGTTTTTAATAACCGGGACTGGAACTCCCTTCAGATAACAAGCTAAGTTAGCAATCGAAGCGTTACACGCTCCGTGCAAGGACAGCCGTTTACAAATCAAAGAATGGCTGACAGAAGTTTCGCATTCACTACCGCTAAGAAAAACCTCCCTCAAACCATTAATACATCTGTATTGAATGGGAAGCTCCCACACCTCGTGTATGTAACTGTCTCCCAATAGTTCAGATCTACCCACCGGAATGTGCTTCAAACAAGAAGTAAATTGCAGAGTGGAGATAGGCAGATTAATAACCCCATGAATCAACCACTCAGCTGATGGAATCTCAGCAACCGTGAAAGGCAGTTTCTACAATTTTTCAATATTCAACATGACATACGTCGCTTCCTTTTTAGCCATCAGCTGTTGTTGATGAGTCAAATTAAAGGAGACAAAGATCTCTCTGGCACGAATGTGCTGCCATGGAACGCGACCTGCCTTCAAGGTCTGAAGAGTCCAACCCAGCTGCATGATGGACCGCGTCTGACTCTGCCCATGATATAAAGAAGACATGTCTGATTTAATAATGTCAATAGCAGAGGAAACAGTGCTGTCAATCGTTTAAACACGGTCAGAAAGGGTATGCATGCCATTATCAACAACAGACAAAGTCCGCATCAGGTTTTCCTGATCAATCTGCCTCAACCAGGCTGCAGCCTCCTGTTGTGAAAGTTTCCAAATCTCATTATAAACTTCATATAAAAATCTTTTCCTCCGTGGTACCTTGGGACCTGACAAAAAATCTTGTAAATCAGTATCATTAGACAGTAACGTGAGATGTGACTTAACTGCATCCAGCGTGGATGACTTCAACCATTGCTGACAAAGCTTCCCCACGCTGTATGTAGTTATAATATCAGCATGTTCTGGTGAAATGTAACGAGGGTCTGCCCTACTAGTCCTGAACCCCCCTGAAGAGGTGACAAAACGTTGATGACACTTATTAGTGTCTACAGGCCATAATAACCTCCCGCCCGGATGTATCTATGAAGTGTTAAGCGTTCCATTCTGGACCCAATGTGCAAATTCACTAAAAGTAGCATTCACATAGTGCTGCCAGTTGTTTAATTTGGAAGGGACAGGTATACTAGGCAAAGTTAACTCTCTAATAGTTGCCAAGCCCAAACAGCTAGTCTGTTGTACTGTGTCATTGAGGAAAATCATCTGCACAGGGATAACACATGCTTGAAATAATGTGTCCCTGCCTTGCATCTGCCAATTTTTCGTACCCCAAACACTTTTCAAGTCAATAGTCTTAAACCAGTATTCATACCCCTCGACCGAAAGTTTAGATACAAACAAATTTGAATACAGTAATTTAGTATCGGTCAATAACATTTGCTTATTAGAATACGGTGCAACTTTAAAATAGTAAGACTTAGCACTTCGTTGATCATGCCCAGAAAAATATGCAAATTTATCATAATACGTTTGCGAACTCCCCTTTGGAGGAGTCGAGCAATGTTCCCATTGCACATAATTAAATATGGACTTAGGGCTACTAGCTTTATGAATAAAGTGGTGTCCATAATAGTTGTAGCAAAACATGTCACCATGATTATCTCTAAATTGGTAAGCATCTTCATCGTCATAGACAGTATAATATTGCAAATCTGTTAGCATAGAATCTACTGTCTTCACATCCCAATCATCAGAAACAATGCCTGGTATAACAATATCATTCATTGATAACTTGAGGACATACGGTATTGGAATCAATTCAGTGGGACCATATATATTGAACATTACTTTATCCCACACAATGCCATCCGGAATCGGTATTGCAGAAATGTTTACATTGGACAAGTCTCTTCGAACCATGTGAGAGGAAAAATGTGGTTTCAACACAGTCTCCACGTGCTCAATGTCAGATCGATCAGGAAGAAAATGACCATGTATTACCAGAAAAAAAGTAACCACAAATCCCAACCACAAAAAAAGAGTCATTACAGCCATAAAAAGCCACAAATAGTTCCAAGGAAAAACAAAATATGTGCGTTTAAGCCAACACAGCAGCTTACGTGGACCACGGATTGAAGACATCGAGGACGAGGAGCCGGACACTGCATCATCAGTGTCGTTGAAGCAGCCAGAGGCAGTTCTTGCAAAAGGTGCAACTGTGAACAAAGAAGCAGATGGAGGCTCTCGCCTTGGCACACTGTAAACCACATGTTCAGAAATATCAGTAGAACATACAGCAACTTGATCAAAAGATTCCAAATTAATTGTTGTCTGTGGAACAATCGCAAGATCATCTTCCACCCTCCCCAAGCTCGGAGAGGAAACAGCGTCGGTGTAAACCACCTGCAGCGGGACATCATCCCCAGTAGTAAGAGGGATTCCGGAACTACTGGGTGTCCCTCTTGGTCTGCTGTGCAGAATCGGCCACATGTTGTGACTTGACATTATCAATGGAAACAAAGCGATTTCCTTTGGCCCCTCACAGCGGCGGTAAAATCACAGTTCTCATGCCACTTACCCCCAACACAGGGACAGGTGCTCGATAAGAAGGGACAAATTCTTTCTTTACTGCAACCTTTTCACACACTAGAGCCCCAATCCTGGGTATCCAACCAGTAGGTGTTACTGGCTCATCCTTAATTCCTGAGGCGGCAGCACTCGCAGAAGAGTTATCTTCACGGAATCATTGTAAATCCTGCAAAACAGTGACACGATCATTTATGTCAAAGGGCGTATCTGCCACCTCCACACCAGGACCATCTAGATCAGGAACATACATTTGTGTTCCAAACAGGCACTCATATGAAGTACGACCCCCCAGTGACCGTCTAGGCAAGTTATTAAGTGCTCTCTGTACCCCATACAGGTGGGCCAGCCAACCACGACCCGTACCTATAACTCTGGCCGTTAAGGATTGCTTTAAATCACGATTGAAACGCTCCACGACAGAATTTCCCTCGGGATGAAATGGAGACGAGAATTGGAGTTGGACCCCCAACGAAGCCATGGTGTCCCTGAATGCCTTAGAGGCAAAAGCAGGGCCCTGGTCCGAATGAAAAGCCGCAACTGCAAATGTATCGACAAAGATGCGCAAATCTCTAATAACAGTCCGAGCGTCAGCCGAGCGTTGAGGCCAGACCCACACAAATCTGGAGCACGAATCTACAGCAACCAAAATATATTTGTATGCACTATCTGGAGTCAGTGGACCGCAATGATCCAAGTACACACACTGTAAAGGTTTATTTGAAATCAGAAGGGGCGTCTGCTGTGGGCATCTAGCCGACGAAGCCTTAATTTGTTGACAAATGTCACAACAAAGGACATATTGCTTCGTCTCTTTATAGAGACCAGGCCACCAATAACGAGCCTGTAAAAGCGAAATAGTGGCAGCCACACCAGCATGTGCAGATGCCGCTCCCTTATGTGCTGCAGAAATTAATCGAGGTCTCTCAATTTTATTTGGTATTTCACGTACACCAATGCCTGGAATATTAACAACAGCATGTAATGCACTACTCAAGCAGTAACTATATTTAGAAGGAAATCCTCTAGGAAACGGCGTGCCATCAGCTGTTGCTTTTAAGGCAGCCGAAATCTCTGTGTCTGGTCTGGAACTCGAACGAGTTACTGCGGCCACAGTGGCGACAGCCACTGCCGACTTTGCGGCTTCATCAGCCAAAGTATTCCCAGCAACGTGTATTCCAACGCGCTGGTGTCCAAGTGTATGCACAACATGGACCTTAGGAAGCGTCTCTTTCAGATCCGCAACCTTACCCCACAACGATTTGTGTTTAATGGTGTTGCCCTTAGAATCTCTGAACCCATTCAACTTCCAATAGTGCAGATATTCATTGAAAGACTGAACACAGTAGTAGGAGTCACAGACCAGCAAGGTCAAAATCGCCGGATCCGCGTGCTCCAACACTAACAATAGAGCTTTGAGCTCAGCCAGCTGTGCCGTGCAATCTCCCAAGGTTTTAGTATAAGTATGTTGGGGGCAGAACACTTCCCCTTCCATAGTGCCGCTCACCACCGCACATGCAGCAGAATACTGTTGTTTAGTCCCAACCGCTGGTTGCGCAGAGCCATCAGTATACATGACCATTTGATATTGGTCAATAGGCAATGTACCAGCAGGAACTGGGTACTCCATTTCATATTGAAGATATTCTTGAGTCTGCAGTTTAGGGTCAAATATGTAATCTACATCAGTGGCTGTCAAAGACGTAGCCCATTGTATCCATCGCGGGTGTAAAGCTTTCGAATTAGGAACACTCGCTTTTGTAACAGCCTCTAAAGCCGGAACCGGGGAAACGACAATAATGCGTTGACCCTTGGCAAGTGGTCTTTCCTTAATCACAGCCATCTGTACTGCAGTTAGTATTTTCTCAGTCTGTGCAAATCGTTGTTCTGCAGCAGAGTACAAGTGGGACTTGTATGCAATCGGGATTGTCTCACCTTCATTAAAGGTGACATATGTAAACCCAACAGCCCCAGGTATTACCCTGATGACCAAATGTGTCTTATTGTCCCGTGTGTGTAAGTGTTTAACTGCTAAGAGATCAGTCTGTAACTCTCGTAGTATGTTTGTATGCTCTATCGTCCAAAATCTACTCGAAAAATTCGGGCGAATCAACTCGTATAAGGGTTTTATACGTGTAGCATATTCAGGAATGTAAGCTCTGCCAAAATTCAGAAACCCCAACAATGACTGGAGCTTCCGAACCGTATTAGGACGCTGCAATAAAGCACATTTCTCCAAAAAATTAGGCGCTAAGCTTTTGCCCTCACTCGACAACTCATATCCCAGGAAAATGACGCTGAGGAAGGCAATCTTCGATTTCTTAAAATTAAACTTATAGCCAATTTCAGCAAACTCCACAACAATGCGCGATACACGCCTCAGATGTTGCAGTATCTCATCGTCTGTCAGATATATATCATCAACGTATGACAACGCTTCAGGGTCCAACTCGTGCAGAATTTCTGTTACACGAGCCGAAAACAGTCCTGGGCTATTCTTATACCCCTGAGGCAAACGACAAAACTTTTTTCTGAGAGCCAAACGCACTGAAACTGGTATAGTCCCGACTTTCGGTCGCTATATTTTGGCAGAAAAATCCATTCGAGATATCTAACTTTGTTTTGTATTTTTTACGCACTATATTATTCATAAGCGCTGCACTATGTGAATTCTGTATTGCATATGTGCGTGTCTGACTATTTAAATGTCTGTAATCCACCACTATCCTATAGGAATGGTCCGGTTTAGCAACCGGAAATAAGGTATTATTCATCGGCGAGACACAGGGCTCAACTACACCCTGGTACTCCAATTGTGTTAGAATTTTCCTAACCGATGCCCTTGCTTCAAATTTGATAGGATACTGCGGCTGCGGCTGTGGTTCGCCCTTTATCGGAATTACATGATAAGGTGATTGTTTATCCCACCCCACATTATATCTATATAGAGCAGGGGCCTGTGTAAGAGCCCATAATTTACTATAGGACTCCACTAGTTCTCTCGGAACAAGTGGTGAGAAGGAAGGTGCAATAACATTTTCCCCCACTGGACAGTCGCGAACAAAGTCAGGTGGCCAATCCTGTTCGGTCAGCAGAACATCATATGATTTTACCACATGGTCCCAAAAGATGGCATGTACTATGCAGTCAATGTCCACTTCTAATTGCAGAGTCACTTGATATACTCTGTCAGGATCAGAGACTCGCATGTCCGCCGTTTCGACTTGTATGATGTCATCAGTTGCTTTCACCTCCAGATGCTCTAGAAGACTCCGGCGAACTATTGTGACCTCTGCCGCGCTGTCTAACAGTGCCAATGCCCATGTCTTGTTCGTCAAGAGAACTCTCTTCTTGAGCGGCATGTCTGACTGAGACTGCTGCCACTTTCTTCTTTTTAAATTGCTGTTTTTGTTGCAGCGGTTTCTCTTCCTGTTTAATAGAAACCTCCGTTGAGCGTTGTGAATCCTGTCTTGGTTTCACGTACTCCGTTGTCCGCTCTGACCGCCCACCTCTCTCACTTCTCTTCTCTGAAGAGTCCTGAAAGGAACGAGATTGGCGAGCATCAGTATATTGATATCTTTCAGGCGTCTTCACATTATCCCTATTCCTGAAATTAAACCTATTCTGCGGGGTCTCCGGTTGCGGAGACTGTCCCCCATCTTTCTTAGGTGTTTGCTGTTTCTTTTCCCAGCTCTTTTTAGTACCCTCAATTTGCTGTTATTTAGCATTTTCTTTATTATTTTTACCCTGTAGTTGTTGTTTTTGTGGTCTAGCCCCTAGGCAATCGCGACCAATACTGGAATATGTTTCCGCTATTATTCTCGGGAGTTACCGCTATTGATTAATCTGCGGAACTTCCCGAAGACGCATTCGCACTGCTAGTGCTACTGCCTCTCCCTTGAGATTACACAAAATAATAGAAGAAACTGCGGCAAAATTGCCCATTAACTGCATGCCCAAATCTAAGGCAGGGGGCAGCCCCATATTCATCTTGAATTTGTTTAAGCACTTCCGGTAAATTAGCTAATGTCAGTGTACCGTGTGCGTAGTAGTATAGAGCGCGGCAAACACCGTGCCCCAGGTATTACAAAGGTCCACCGGAGGAACCATCCCATACGGCAAACACATCGTCAATATTCTATGTTTATCCTGAGGTCCCGTATGGGGAAATACTGCTTCCAGCGTATTCATTTTCTGCGCCAGCCAAAATGGAGTCTCCTCACGTTTAGCCGGTACTTTACCCATAACTGAGTGCACAGTGGCTGGATTAATACCCAGAACCACTGCTTGTGGGTGCGCCGGAGCAGCACGCGCTGCGTTTGTATTCAGTGTCTGCATTACAAACTGAACTAATTGTCCATATGTAGCCGTTAAGTCTGTATATAAACGACGATCTTCAACCACTGTCAATTGAGCAGCCGCAGGATGAGGTGTATATGTAGCCAATAAAGGCCAGGTAGGACCATCATTACTTAGTGGACCTAACCTAACTTGTGCTACTGTGTGTGGGAGGGCGCCATCTAGCCAATTATGGTGTTCTTGATAAGATAAAGGTATCTCTAAATATGCATAAGCCCTGTATTTTCCAGGGACATTCGCAACAGTGTATTCGTGAAAAGTGTTCGTACCCCCATCAACTGCTGGAAATACGACCCAAGAATAAAAAAGTTCTGTTCTATAGGCTGCATGAGCGTCCACCACAAAAGTGACCGGACCCCCCTGGACCGTCAGTCCATGTGCTATCAGATGCCCCGTGAGCGGATGTCGCATATTGATTGCTATATTTACTACATTAGCATTTGCCATTTGTAAAAAATAGCACTAGGTCAGAGAAGGCACACCAATATCAGGGTTTTTCCTTTTAAAGTTCAAGCTTGAACAACCAACCGCTATTAATAGGATTTACCTATATTACGGTGGCGGAAGTCCTCAGTGCCACGGACGTCTCCGTATACGGAACCGAGGAGTCAATATATATATGAGACCGAGAGAGTCAGCCGGACCCGAAAATCAGAGCCAGACCAATCGTTGGCGGCGCCATGTCGCATGGGGTCTCATTATCCTAAATGAGACTACTGGATTTCTAGGTAGCAGGATCGTTCACGGTGTGGGGGACTGAGTCGGACCCACTTGGAAGGACCTCTGTCACCCTAAATCCGGTTTTGCTCCGGCTAACTAGCAGTGCCTCATTTCTCCAAAAGGGAAGAGATGATTAGGCAGCCGAGCGCATGACATCTTTGGAACTTCTCAGGGAAGTCGTGGTCACTCAGATCCAAACCAACCCTCTCATTTACAGTATGATCTCATATACAAATGACAAAGACAGTATAAGTTTTATATAATATTTTAATAAAACGACTGTATTTTAGATAATAAGGCGTGAGCCGCAATAACCAGAACCATACAACACAGTAGGATTGAAATAGTCATCAGGAGAGTAAAACATAAGAACAAAGCTATCATTGTGTCTATTAGTTTCTACTCTCCCTCGGCTTGATCTATTTTGAGCACAGCATGTTAAGCTTCTAGCTTGCCTTTCTGAATCACTGGGGAGACATCAGCCCTCATACCTGAGCAAAGGCCTGTGATCTGGTTCAGCATCTGCAACGAGGCAGTCAGCGTCTAGTTGTGGTTCCCTGGTCGGAATCTCCCTCTTGCATGTATTGGGACAAGGAAGTGACTTTATAACTAATATGTCAGCATGATCACAAAATGTCCCTACGCAGGAATGCCAAGTCTAAACTCCTACCACGTCTATCGGCAATGTACCAGACTGTATCCTTGACTGAAGCACAGAGTGAGACTCCAGTGCTGAAGTAGGCTAAACAGTGTGATATGAATAAATAACAAAACCGTAGAACTGGCTATTTGAAAAATAACAGTACGAAGCCTAATAAACAGCATTCAGAGCACAGTGCACAGAGGCTCTAAGCTGCAAGCAAATGAATAAAATACATCCAGGGCAAAGTGCACAAAGGCCTAAAGCCTGAAGCTAACGCGCAAAGGAAACGTAAAACTAACCACACTACACTGGTACCTACAGGGAGAGACATAGTGAACTGGGGAACTTTCAGGAAGGGGGTCCCACCAGGGGAGAGTTCTGCAAGGCACAGAGAGAGTGCCCTACTCTTGTGGGTCATCGGCAACAGGCCACTAGAGATGCCCCTAGGAAGTACCTGTTTTACTAGGAGAATGGTTTCCTGTATAGTGAGCCTAAAGATCCTGCCCCTAGTGCAGCCGGTGTGTTGGTGGTTCCCCAGTACTACAGATCTTTCCTACTGGGTCTGGCTCATGATGTGCCACTGCCAGGTCATTTGGGGCAAGACGACCTTTGTCAGGCTTGTCACCCACTTTTACTGTCCTCAAATGAGACAGCATACAGCTGCATAATGAAGGTCCTGTCAGACCTTCCAGGTGAGTGGCAAGTCAGGGGGGAAGTGCCAGGCCCCCCTGCAAGCTTAACCTGTTGTTGGCACCCCTTTTAAGTGGGTTGGCATCAACGTTGAGGGGCCTTTGGATCCCAAGACAGCAATGGGCAACAGATTTGCCACCCGGTACCCTGAGGTTATCCCTCTGAGAACCGTGACTATGCCCGTGGTGGCCAGGGAACTGATGGGGATATTTACCCATGTGGGTTTCCCCAAGGAGTTGGTTTCTGACCGGGTACCAACTTCATGTCCAATTACATGAAGGCCATGTGGAAGGAGTGTGGGATGACCTATGTGTTCACCACTCCTTACCAGTCCCAAAGCAATGGGTTGGTTGAAATGTTCAACCATATGCTGAAAGGCATGATCAAGGGTCTCCCTGAACCCATGAGGTGTAAATGGGATGCCCTCCTACCATGACTGTTCTTTGCATATAGGGAGGTACCGCACAAGGGGGGTGGCTACAGCCCCTTTGAACTTCTGTATGGTCCCCTTTGAAAGAGCCTCTCACTTTGGTGAAGGAGGGCACTTGAGGTTATTGAGCTCACAAATAGCCTGTGGTCTAGCCCAGTGGTGCTGGTCCCCAAGGCTGCTCCGCCAGATGCCACACCAGAACTCTGGCTCTGTGTGGACTACTACAGGCTTAATGCGGCCACTGGGGCTGATGCACACCCCATCCCCAGAGTTCATGAGCTCATAGATCTGCTTGGAGCTACTAAGTTCCTCAGCACGTTTGACCTACTGTCTAAGTACTGGCAGATTGCCTTGACCAATGGGGCCAAAGAGAGGTCTGCATTCTCTACTTCCAGTTTCGGGTCATGCTCTTTGGGTTAAGGACTGCCCCTGCCACCTTTGAGAAGTTGGTAAACTAGGTCCTAGCCGGACTGGAGAACTTCAGTGCTGCCTATCTGGACGACATTGCGGTCTTCAGTTCTAGATGGGAGGACCACTTGTGCCACCTGTGAAAAGTGCTTCAGGCTCTTCAAAGGGTAGGCCTGACTAAGAAACACCCCCATACACACCCCACAATCCCTTGCAACGAAACCAGGACTAGAAGACGGAGAGCACCAGAGCCAGACAGGACACACATATCGACCCACGCAGGAGCACCCATACCCATACCCCGTCCCAACGCCATCCACCACCCTCACCATGTCCCCCCAAAAAATCCACGCTTCACCGAAAGGGAGCTTAGGACCATGGTGGACGAGATCCTGAAGGTGGAGCCACAAATATTCAGGTCCGAGGTGCAGGACACACCCATTGCGCGGAAATTGGAGCTGTGACAGACCTTTGTCAACAGGGTGAATGCAGTGGGACACCATCCACGCACCAGGGGCGACATCCGCAAGAGATGGAATGACCTGCGGGGGAAGGTCAGGTCCATGGCATCCAGGCACCACATCACAGCGCAGAAGACTGGGGGAGGACCGCCACCAACACCACCCCACTACACCGACTGGGAGGAGAAGGTACTCGCCATCCTGCACCCAGAGGGACTCACTGGACTCACTGGAGGAATGTACTTGGGTAAGTCATCTACAATTACCCCATGTACAATACATCTGCAATGCATTCACCACCCCACCCCACCCACACCCACCAGGACCAACACCCCACCCAGGCATCAGCCACCACATCCACCACCCTGCATTCCCCACAACTCACTACCAGGCCCACGTCACTCCTGCTGTGCACAGCCACCCACCCCTGCATGTACCCACAATGGAATAATACCCCCCACCACAATGTAACCCCACCACTGCCACTAAATGCAATGTCCACCTCACAAAGGCTCCCTGGAAGGCCACTGAAAGTCACACCAGCACAAAATTGCACAGTTCTGTACACCTCAAACCCTCAGGCATATGTAACAGACATGTCTATGTCCCCCAACAGGCACCACCACCCATGCAACCCTAATGGAGGGGACAAGGAGTGCCACAGCACTCCAGGGAGACAGAGGCAACTCACAGGACACTGGTGATGGATCCCTGGACACTGATGAGCAGGCAGGCCCCTCACACAGCCATGGATGCTCACCATGCAGCAGGCCCACCCAAGAAACCACTGCCACCCCTAACACCCAGTCAAGACCAGTAGGCAGGGGAGGCATACCCACACCAGTGGACCCAGGGCACAGACAGGTGGAACACAGCAACAGAGGCCACAGTCTCCCACTCCCAACATGCAGGAAGATGATGGCCCCAGTACAAGTGGCACGTCAAGACCTGCGCAGGGGACACCGGCACAGGGGGCTAGGGCAAGTTCAAGTGCCCCAGTGGGTCAGGGGGTAGGGCACCAGATGGATGCAACAGCCCAGGACGTCATTGCAGAGGTATTGGGGGCCTACCAACATACCCAAGACAGGTTGGCACCCTGGAGCAAAGTCAGAGGATGCAGCTGGAACAACATCAACAGGCCATGGAGCAGTGGAAAGAACAAAATGCCACAATGGCCACCATTGCTGGAGCACTGCTGCAGTTGGTCAACAAACAGTCAGACACCCACACCGGACAAGAGGCCCCCACAACAGCTATGGATAACCAGCAACAGATGACCAAAGTAGCAGAAACATCACAGGAAATACCCTCCCAGGAATCACAAGGGCCAACGATGCCACCCCAAGAAGCTCCACAGCAGGCACCCAAACGGAGTCTCAGGCCAAGATATGGCACTGGAAACTCAGCTAAGAACAAGCCCCACTCCAACAATTGACACTGCTACTACTGCAAAGCAACCATCCCACCCATTCAACAACTACACTTAGCTGAGGGCAAAATGAAGTACTATACTACAAATAGGACCCACCTATGACATCCAACAGGGCTGCCTCCAAGTCGGTTTTGAGGACACCCAACCCTTATGACTTCCATCACTGTATATAGCACATTTCACTGTATTCGACCAATAAAACACATTTCACACCTGTAGCACGGTCCCCTGTCTTCAATGTTGAACAAAGTGGAATATGGATGCAACTGGCAGAGAACAACTTTATTGTCAATATGTGCTTGGTGGTGGTAATGTGTGTTTCAAATTAGGCAAGGAGGGAATGCATATATTGTCTGTCAGTACCATGCTGAAGAGGTCCATGTCTCTCCTATCATGACCAATCCCCCCTATATGACATGGCACACTGACAATATCAGTCACTAACCACAATTACAGGCTTAAGTCCCAGACAGTTATTGGAAGTAGAGTTGTATCAGTTGGTTCCTGGAATTAACATCTTCCCCTTCCTCATCCTCACCATCACTCTCCTCACCTCTCTGAGGTAACTGATCAGAACCTATTGCACCCTCCACCTCCAAAAGGGGGATAGAATGTCTCACAGCCACGTTGTGCAGCATGCAGCAGGCCACCACTATCCTACACACCCTTATCAGGCCCATAGGCCAGGGACCCCCCAGAGACATAAAGACACCGGAATCTAGCCTTCAGGAGACCTATAGTACGCTCTATCACCCTCCTAGTACGTCCATGAGCCTCATTGTATTTCCTCTCTGCATCCATCTTGGGATTCCTCACTGGTGCCAGGAGCCAACGCAAGTTTGGATAGCCAGAATCACCTAGAAAAAAGGTCAATACAGAGTTGTCATTGTAATGTCCTTTAGTCAGACAGGCAGGTTCTCTGCAATGTGTCAGTTAGTGACAGGCAAACTTACCTATGATCCACCCTCTGTCCTCTTGTAGTTGTTCCATCTTCTGTGGCACACTACTGTTCCTCAAAACAAATGAATCATGGACTGAACCCGGAAACATGGCATTCACATGGGAAATGTACTGGTCTGCAGTACATACCAATTGGATGTTCACGGAGAGAAAGTTCTTCCTGTTTCTGTACACCTGTTCACTCACTCTTGGAGGGATGATAGCTATGTGGGTGCCATTGATGGCACTTATGACATGGGGAATGTTTGCAAAGGCATAGAAGTCTGACTCGATGGCAGGGAGGTCAGCACTTTGGGAGAATTGCACATAGGATTGCTGATGTTGTACTAATGCATTCAGAGACCTTGTCAGTACCTGGCTGAACATTGGCTGTGAGAAACCAGCACCCATGCCCCCTGTCACTTGAAATGAGCCTGTGGCCAGGAAATGGACTGCGGAGAGGACCTGCACCTCAGTTGGAATGGCATGCTGATTACGATTTCCAGGAGTCAGTGCAGGATCCAGTAATGCACATAGGTCCTGAATAGTTGCACATGTAAGACTGCAAGTGATAATGATCTGACGCTCCACCATGGTCCCCATATCCACAAGTGGTCTGTACACCGATGGTGCCCTTCCTCGCCACAAGGGTCGGTACCTATGAGGGGTAAAAAAAGGAGAGATGTGCACACATACATTGGCACATTTGCTAAATACATGTAGTGCATTGTTCATAGTAGTGTCTGTACAATAACTGCAACCTGACAGATGTACCTGTAAATCACTAGGAGGGAACCGAGTAAATCATGTGTGCTAATATACGCAATGGATAGAGGCCTAGGTGCTTCATATGGCTAGTAGGCCCTGCATTGTGAGTATTATGAATTTCAAGATGCGTAGGTGATGGCAAAATGTCTGCCCACTGTAGTTCTGCCCCTTCGTTGTGGAAGGGACCTAATGACCGCTGTTCGCACCTTCATTGGCTAACATGGATGCCAAAGGGGAATCCTGGCGTATCATGATTGCCGCCGGCGGTGACAGTGCATACCGCCCCGGAACGTATGCATGTTCGTCATCGTTTGATCACTTGACTCCCTGATCTCGTGCAGACAGGTACTCCACTCTGTGTACTGCTGTCACCTGCCTCTGGCTATGGATGAATACTATTTCAGGGAATGGGTGTAGGTCAGTATTCTGCTCAGTAGTCAGGGGCATGGCCATGGGCATAGTGCAAGGTGCTGCCTGTTGGGTGTGTCTGCTGTGTAGGTGTATGTCTAGCCATTGTGTATCAGCATTCAGCTATTTACAAGTGTCTCTCATGTTTTGTCTCCCCATCCCTGTTCTCTTGTATTGGTTTGGTACAGAATCAACATCAGGCGAGGGAGCTGAGGCACCAACAAGTGGGGAGGCAGTGGCCCACAGATCCTCCAAAGCAGAGGCAACGGACACCCAGGGGACCAGTGGGTGGGAGGGCAAGGGGACTTCCACAGGGGAGGCTACTACCACAGGCGGAAGTGACTCTGAGACCTCCTCCAGTGGGGGTCCTCCGGCAGTGGCGGACCCTAGTGGACACACTACTACCGTGAGATCTTCCGCCACCACCCATACCATTACCGCCCTCCCTTCTGCTCCCCACCGAGTTGCCCGTGCCCGCCCACCCAAAAAGGTGGGCGTCTCCTTCGCCCCAGGCACCTCCTCCCCTGCCCCAGTCAGCCCTGCTGCCCTCACAGAGGAGGCTATTGACCTCCTGAGAACCATCTCTGTAGGGCAGGCAACCATCGTCAATGCCATCCAGGGTCTGGCATCAAAGGTGCAGCAGACCAATGCCTATCTGGATGGCATTCACGGTGCCATGTCTGCCCTACAGAGATCTTTTCAGGCTCTTGCCTCCTCTTGGATGGCGGCCAGTTTCCCTGGCCATTCCATCCCCCCTCCAACCTCCTCTACCCCTTCCAGCACCCCACTCCCCTCACCCATCCAAAGCACACAATCAGACCCGCTTACAGGCACATCAACACACAAGAAGCACACTTCCAAACACAAGCACCACACCTCCCACCACAAGCATTCACACAGCCAACAGATACCTGCACACACAACAACGTCCACCTCCACCAGTGTGCCCGCCTCCCTGTCTGTCCCCTCTACATCCACACCCTCATGCACTGCACCTTCACTCACTGTTACTGCTCCTCTTCCTGCACCCACCACGATAGCAGACAGCCATACATGCACCCCATAAACCACACCTGCACTCACCACCTCCACTGTAGTTGACACATGCAGCACACTCACCAGACTTGCAGACACCCACTCAATATACATCCACACTAGCTGTCTGTCTTCTCCCACTGTGTCCTCCCCCCACCTCCCAAAACACACAAATGCACCAAGACACCCACCCATCAGACATCCACCACACCACACCACAGCATACTGAGCAATCACCTGCACCCACTACACGCACACCTACACCCCATACATCAACTCTCTCTGCCTCCACTCCCACGCCCTCATCCACGCCCACCCCAATAGCTCCCAAAAAACGTTTCCTCTCCCGTGCAGACCTGTTCCAACCCACTGGCCCAACCCGTCTTGTCCCCAAACGTGCCCACCTCCTTGCCCTTTCCGCTCCTTCCACATCACAGCCCACCCCGGTCCAGCCTTCCCATTCCTGTGCCCCTTCCCCGGTGAAGAAGAAGACCTGCTCAGAGCCTAGGCCATCCAACTCCACCCGAACCAAACAACATCCACCCCCTTCAAAGGAGAAACCCACCCCTCCTCAAGCCTCCTCACACAAGTCAAAGTCCCACCCCGTCGGACTTTGCTGTCGACAGCGGGACTCCTTTCCTGGCGGTGGGTGGTGCGCGGGATGCGTGTGTTTCATTTGGTTCATTATTTGGCGGTCCGGACCGCTCCTCTGTTGGAGGTTTCTACCGCCACCGCCGGCAGGGCGGAACAGGCCACCATGTTTATAATGAGGGCCTAAATTTGGTAATCCTTTGCCTTGTTTAACATGGACTACTGACACAGGGGCACCCAATTCTGGCTTAATATTTACCATGGCAGCATTATGGTAATTTTTGACATATTGTGGGTATTTATTGCACAAATATGGTAATGTGTGACAGACTGAGCTTACATGGCACATGTGCTGCTTCAGTGCTGATCCATGCATTCAGCATTGATCCACAGCATTAAAACATGCACAGGCTTCACTGCCACAATCCTTCAATACTGTATATCCTATGTCACCAACCGAAAGAAATTCATTTTGACTATAACTACCAGATCTTGAGCTTCCTCTGTCTCGCAGGGCTCCATCCTGTCACCCATCATTTTCAGCTGTTAAATGAACCATTTGGAGCAAGCTGGCAGACAGCAACATCAAAATCCATCATTATGATGATGATCCCAACTCTATCTCAAAACCTTCTCAGCTAGTGACATCCAGAGACTTAAACATTGTCTAGAACTCATGCAAACCGGAAATTCCTCCTGTTTGCCTGCAACACCATTCTCTGATTCAGTCATGGCTTTCCAAATTAAACCAAATGGACTTCACACCCCAACTGTCATAACAGGCCAATCCTTTGGATTAAGCCTTCAACTCAAACCTCTCACTCAAATAACATATTGCCAAGAAGATCGAAACAGCCTGGTTCAAATTCTCTCTTCTAAAAATGTGAAAAGTTTTCTTCCAGAAGAAGACTTCAGAACAGTTCAAACCCTAATACTCTTCCACCTAGGTGAAGGCAACACCCTGCTCAATGGCATCTCAGAGACCACTCTTGCTGCTCTAAAAAACATCCTTCACACAGCAATATGTCTCATCAAGTAGCTGAAATAATCTGACTACTTCACTCACTCGAAAGGACCACCAATGGCCCCAGCCTGAAGCCAGGATCATCTTTAAGCTCAGCTACTTCACTTACAAGGTCCTCTATGCCAAGCAGGGCTGTACTGGGAACCCAAAGCAGCCCCAGCAAATTTTGTCTGACCAGCCCTTATACTTTACATAGCAAGCAAGCCTGACCACTACAATGGGAACTGGGGGGTCCTCCCCACAAATTTCTTTTGGAAAAAACTGTGCATTCTGCAACACATTTTTCATTATATATTAATTTATATTAGTTTTTACAGCATAGTAAATGGTGATCTTACAGTACACTAGGATACGGCAATCTTTGTTGGGACTCTTCAATGATTCTTTCACCATCACCCTATACAGTGCCTCTCATCTCTCTATAGCCCCTTTCACACATGTATTTTGTTTATTTTATAGAACCTCTCTTAACAGTGTAGGGTGTTGGAGCACTTTACATCACACACACATACAGAGACAATGAATCATAAGTGTGTAAATCAGTGTATAGAAAATGTTACATATGACAAAGGGGACTACAAGGTGTAGGATTTACATGTTATCCATACTGGTAAGCATTTCTTTAAGAGTGCTTGGTCTTGGCAAGCAAAACCTAAGGATTCCGAATGTAACACAGAGGTTAGGGTTGACGTTACTAACAACAATTTATTTGTACCCAAAAGAAACTCTTTTTTTAGCAAAATTAGGTTAATCAAACGCTGGGAAAAACATAACTTTCTAACTTGTATCACAACTTTGCATGCAGCTCTTTGATGGCAGTTCATAGCTCACTCTGCTAGATTATTATTGTAACTTATGAACTACACAGTAACAAAAGCAGTATCCCACTGAGCTATTAATATAAAATTCTGTTCTGTGATGTGCATAGTATACGTTCTTTGTAGCAGGCATGTTAACTCTCTCCTCTACTTTAAATGAGTCAAACTTGCCACTAGACAAAACTCCATCTCTTTCCTGAAGGTGCATTGATCACCAGAGTTATCTTGGCACTTTTACTGTTGCCTGAAAACTGTTGGATACACAAGGAACTCTGCAGTGCTTTTAAAACTGCTGCACCTCTACAAAACTGGCCCTTGGTAACAAAAGCAGCCCCCTACCCTTTCAACCTCCTGGAGAAATACTCAGGCCCATATTTATACTTTTTTAGTGCCGCATTTGCATAATTTTTTTACGCCAAATCGGCGCAAACTTACAAAATACAATTGTATTTTGTAAGTTTGCGCCGCTTTTGCTGCAAAAAGCGGCGCAAATGTGGCGCAAAAAATGATAAATATGGGCCTCAAAACCTGGTGCGGCCAGTCTTGCTTTGACGTTAAGACCTCTGTCTGCCTAGCTAGCAAATTAACAATATCCAGAGATCAATGACAGACAAAAAGCACCAGCATTACTAGATTATAGGCTAAACACTGCAGGAAGGAGAAAACCAGGGAACAAGCATTCTCAGCCTGCCTCTGCGAAACTGAAACAACATCCCCTGAGACATCAGAGCAGCACTAACCTTCCTATGTTTCAGGAAGAAACTGAAAACACACTTGTTCAATGACAGCTACCTTACATTGGCAGAATTCTCACCCATTGACTAGCTCTACCACCTCCCTCTCCCCTGTCCCCTCCCCTTCTTGTATCCCCACTAGGACTTGTCCCTGTATTGCGTTCATTGCTAAGTGCTAGGTTTGCACTTTTGAAATACCAAAACACACACATATATATATTGTGTTTTTCTCAGTGAATTTCGATTTTTTAATGTAAAGTAATATATAGCTACAGTACGTTAATACAACCACTGTCACGCTTGGCCATTGGCCATGCACAGCGGGTGTTAGGTGCAGGGCCTCCGCATGCACCAAACCCCACACTGAGCATGGCCTTTGGCTGTGCGTGGCAGAAGTTTTGTGCATGAATGGGTGGATTATTTTTAAGTCTGCTTTGGATCCCTGTATCCATCGCAGATTTACACACGGGGTAATGTGGATCCGCGGTTCGGCTGCAAAAAATACAAAATAGGGAATTTTTTTCCCATGGGGTCAGCATACAGGTATCTGTTTTTACACTTTTTACCCTTCCCTGGCCAAAGCGAGAAAGAAAATGATTGCCACAATTTTCCTGTCAGGTTACGACCACCCAATTAGAGCCTTACTTTTTCCCAGGATCTGTGGATCCTCTGTGAAAGAATCCATGGCCCAGATGCAGGTAGGTAAAGAATCGGAAATAGCGACTCCATGCGAATCGCTATTTCTGACTCGCAAAACCAAATGCCATAAAGACTCGCCATACCAAATTGCGAGTCACAGAGGTGTTGCACCGCTCTTTGCGACCTCTGTTTTTAGCGAGGTCGCAATTTGCGCGAAGGGTGTAGTCTGGTGTCGCAAATTGCGACTGACTCCTAAGGGAGGAGCACACCCAGCCCAAACTGCAGAGCCACATCCAGGTGAGAGGAGCTGCAGCAACAATGGAGAAGGAGACAGCCAGTGCTCGCAGGAAGAGAAAACTAAAGTTCTCTGACAAGGAGTTGGAGGTACTAACGGAGGAGTGCTGCCTGCACCATGACCAACTCTTTGGCAAGGCAGCAATGAGTGTCCCTGACACTCAAAAGAAAAACAATTGGCAAGACATCCAGGAAAAAATAAATGCCATTGGGGTAAGCCACCGCACCCTAGATGAAATCAGGAAAAGGTGGTATGACCTTCGCTCCAGGACCAAGGAGATGGTTGCGGAGCGCATGAGGGAGATGCAGGGCACTGGAGGAGGCCCATCCACTGTTCCACCACCTACAGCCCTGGAAACCATGGTGGAGACAACACTGGAGCCGGAGGCTGTACTGGGCATAGGAGATGTGGACACTTCAGCGCCTGGAACATCAAAAAGTGAGTACCATGATATATGCTTTGACACCCACAAATGCACTATACACACAATCCCAGTACACAGCAGCAGGGACCACCAGACGAGCTCCATTCCAGTCTAGCAACCTCTCGAATAGTGCATTATGGGCAATGTAGTACAGTAGTCCAAATCTTGGCAAATGTTTATTGTGAGTTAAAAAACAGATGTGCGAGACTGACAGTGTATCCCATTTGTCCCACAGGTCTCCCACAAGGCCCCCCCATCAGTGAACACGTACAGGGAGAGGAACATGGGCCAGACCAACAAGAGGAGGCTGCCACTGACACAGCAGGGCACAGCAGGACACCACCACCCATGGAAATGCCACCAGAGTCCATGGAAGATCCTGCGCTGGATATGGAGGCAGCAGTGATAGCACCAGGGCCATGGCCTACAGAGCGGCACACACAGCCAGCAGCAGGAGCAGTGCGCAGACGACGATGCAGAGTGCAGTCTGTGCACAGGGAGGATGTCGCAGACGTTGAGTTTGCGGGACTTGAGGCATCACTAGTACAGGGTCAGCGCCTGCAAAACAGACAGTTGAGGTCAATTAACAGGAACCTTACAAGACTGCAGACCACTATGACCCATGGGCTGGCTAATGTGGACAATCAGTTCCAAACAATGTACACACATCTGGGGAACCTGACACAGTCCATCTAATTTTTGGTCAGGGAACTGGTGGCTGACAGGGCACAGGCACGGCGCAGGGAGCGCAACATTGAAGCCCGGTTCGACAGACTTGCAGCATCCGTTGGGGGCCTGGCTACAAACACCACCTACCTGTCAAGGCGCACTGTCAGCCTGCAGGTCGAACTGGGTCATTTTGCTGGTGATGTGGCATGGGGACTTGGCCGCATCAGCCATGCGGTTGACATAATGGAGACCAGACAGGCTGCAAGGGGCACAGGGGATACCCCGCAGGACAGCGAGGAGGGCTCTACAATAAGCAGTGTGTCTGCCACTGATACGCGTGTGCTGCGAACTAGCAGTGCACGACAGGGCTCAGGGGACCCACCAGGAGTGAGCCAATGTGGCCACAGTCAGAGGAGGCTGTAAGCCACAGACATGTACTATTACTGAGGCACATGCAATTAATGTGTCTGATTTGACTGTTTACAGTTCCAGAATGTAGCATACTGCACATTTCTAATGATATCATAGTTTAGCAATAAAAAGGTTTTGTTTGTTTCACTACATAACTGGGCTATGTGTGTCTGACATTAGTGAGTGTGCTCACGGTTGCCACGTACCTGTCAAAGTATTGGGTTGCAATGTGGTTCCGTCTCTGTCTGCCCTAATTTGTGATGCTTCTATCCCCAGGCTGTCGGTGTGGTAGCTCTTGCTCCTCATCCTCCATGTCTGTGTCTTTAGGGGTGAGATGTAGCCCACGTCTGGTGGCAATGTTGTGTAGGATGGCACAGGCGGCAACTATCTTGCATGCTGTTTCTGGGGCATACTGGAGTGCACCTCCACTTTTGTGGAGGCATCGGAATCTTGCCTTTAACAAGCCAAAGGTCCTCTTGACTACAGTTCTGGTCCGCCGATGTGCAATGTTATAACGCCTCTCGTTCTGATTGCCAGGTGTTAGGTATGGGCCTGTTTGACAAAAAAGGCAAATTTAGCAGGGCATAACAGGGTTGGGCAGTGACATGTATGTATGGCTTCAGAGTGTACTCACCAAACCCTAATAGATATCCGTCTCCAAACTCCCCACGTTCTAGGCGTTGGTGTATCCCACTGTGCCAGAATATGTATGAGTCATGTGTACTCCCTGGATATTTAGCTACAATGTCAGTAATTACATTATCCAGGCCTCACATACAACCTGGATGTTTAGTGAGTGGGTACATTTCCTATTGCGGAACACATATTCCAGATTTGCAGGTGGGGAAATTTGCATATGTCTCCCGTCCACACACCCTATTACATGGGGGAAGTTGGCAATTCTGTAGAAGTCCAACTTGGAGCTGTTGATTTCTGCCTCATTCTTGGGAAGGTATATATATCTGGACATGTGTGCAAGCATGGCATCTAGGAAATGTCTGAAGAATCGTGAGAGGGCACTTTGGGATACCCCACCTGCCACTGCAATCACCCCCTGATAGCTACCCGAAGCCAAGAGGTGCAGTGAGCATAGCACTTGCACATGTGTGGGGATGGCGCTGCCACGCATTGTCTGTCGTTCAAGCTGAGGTTTCAGCAGTTCAATTATTTCTAAGATAACAGCACTGCTCAGTCTACATTTGTCATAAATCTCCTCCTCAGTTTTTTGAAATAGTGTCTGCCTGGTTCGGTATATCCTCTCCTGTCTCTGCCTCCTCCCCCTCTGCTGGGCAGCCTGGACTCTCCTCCTCCATGCAATCATGTACAGTTCAGCCATTTTGAGTCACCCAGATGCCTTCTGGGTCTCCTTTTATACTTTGGTTCTGGTTACCACCTGCTCTGAATCAGTGGTAATCTGGGTGTGCAAAACGGACTTTTTGCGACTAGTCGCAATTTGCGACTGGCTTTTGCATATGGTTTGCGACTCGCAATTTGCGACTTCCTGATTGCGGGTCGCAAAATCAGGTCGCAATTTTTGCGAGTCGGTGCTGGGTCGCATCTCTATTTGCTAATCGGAAATGGGATTTTTGCATCCCATTTCGGATTTAGCGGGGTCGCAAATAGCTATTCGGGCCATTTGCGACTCGCAAAACTTTGCTACATCTGGCCCCATGTCCCTAAACATCTATATTTCTTTTTCCTTTAATAACTCCGAAACTACTTAACGGATTTACATGAAATTACAAAAAGTGCACTTTCTGGACAAAGATATAGCTTTCTGCCACATTTGATTTAATTCCATCCAGCGGTTTGGGCTGTAGTTGTGTCTAAAATCCCTACAGGAAATTGCAATATATATTACCTAGTGGCGATTGCCACTAGCTAGTTATAGTTAGGACCTAGTTTCTGTAGAAAACGCATTTTTTTACTTGCCTATATCTTTGGTGCCGGTTGACAAATCTTCACAAAATTTTCCAGAAGATGGATTTACACCAAATTTGGCAGAAAGATAGCAATTGGTCCACAAAGTGAACTTTTTGTGATTTATTTTAAATCCATTCAGTTACCTAATGAAAATGAAATTTGTATAGATAGGGATGCAGATCCTCCTTGGATCCTCTGTAGATTTGGAGGAAAAGCAAAACCCGGATTGGCTGGCTGCAACCTGGCAGAAAAGTTGCGGCTGCCATTTTGTTTCTTGCATAGCTTGGGGAGTAGGAAAAAAACAGTGTAAAACATATAAGGTGTCAGGACACAGGTATCCTGACCCCATAGGACACATGGAGGGGTCCCTTATGGACCCCTCATGGGCAATTTCTTTTTGGGCAATCCGCAGATTCGAGGTTCCTCCTCGGATCCTGGGGAAAAGCAAGGCCCTGATTGGCATGCAGCAACCTGACACAAATAATAATGTGTGCATTAAAAAGAACAGAAATTCACTGAAAAAAACAAAGGTTACAGGGACGTTATAGTTACGTTGATATTTTACTCATACTAAACCATAGAAATACAGCAGTTACAGTTATACCTATGGTTATACTTATCTAAAGACCCTATAATTCATGCCAGAAAATAACTGTGGGCAATGAGTTATAGTTTCTTAATATAAGTATAACTGCTGAATTTCTATGGTTTTGTATGGGTAAAACATTAACCAAACTATAACGTCCGTGTAACCTTTGTTTTTTTCAGTAAATACTTACGCACACACACAAACATGTGATGGTAATTCATGACCTATTGTCAACATGGATGCCATGATGACAGCCACACTACAAAAATGCTGTCCCTGGATTGATAGAGGTACTTCCTGGCATATTGTGAACAGCATTGTATTGTGATGCCAAATCTGAATACATTTAAATACATTAAAACTCAGGTAGACACAGAGAAGAGAGGAACCAGTGCAAGTGACCATATGTAAAGAGTACATAAGTATACAGGAGCAGCCGACACTTATGACAAAAAAAGTGGGACAGGGAAAACCCAAAAAGTTTTTTTTTTTTAAAGAATAAAAAAATAAGCACTTTTTTCAAAATTTACGGTGGGGGGAGTAAATGTGGCCACCCTTCCCAAGCAAGTCTTGGGACCTACAGACCCCAGCTTTCAGGCTGTTCAAGTATTAAAGGGGAGGGAGCACGCAACCCCCCACCCCAGGCCGGCTAACCTGGGCCAATATTTAAAAAACAAAAGTGGGAAGGGGCACACCTCCTCGATTTCCTGAGCCTCTAAGGCCCCAGGGACCCAATGCCCTCGGGCAATGCTTTAATATAAAGGAAGGGGGCACTGCCCTCCTCCATAGCCTGTTGTGGAAGGGGGCCTGTTAAGGCCCCAGGAACCTACCCCCCTGGGGCCAATACTTTAAAAAAAGGGGAGGGGCTGCAGCCCCCCCCTCCCAGCACCTGTTAAGGCCCCAAGGATCCCATGCCCTAGGGCAGGCTCATCGACTGTGTCTCGGGGACCCACCTGTGGGACACAGTTATTTTCCTGCCCACAGAGGTGTAGGCAGGGAAAGCATTTGTTTTCCGACCAGTCGGGAGCTTTAAAAAAGCTCTCGCTGGTGGGTGCAGATATGTTTCACCATACTCATGCTCTTGCAGGCAGGAAAACTCTGATTGCTGCCACCCAGCGGGAGCAGTGAAAATTCCTACACCTGCTGGGTGGAAGCATTGCCGGCTCCTGATACACCTAGGAGGAGTGCAAACGGGGAGCTGGCTGATCCACAGGGGCGTTGGGGCTTCCCCGCAACCCCCAAAGTTGTGTGCTATAAGTGCCCTGAGTGAGCACTGAAGCACCCATATAAGACCCTGGGGGATGGGGTCTCCGGAACCCCTATTGGCTCAAAGAGAGAGGTTTTATGCCCCCTTCCCATTAAGATTCAAAATGTATGTATATCTTGACAGTTCAGCTGAGCACACACATTTAAATGTTACAGTAATCTGATTGGCTGAGGGGGCCTCTCTTCCCGTAAGCTCCTGTGAGTCCAGCCTCAGCTTGTGTTGAGATTGGCTGGCTGCAAACTGAGGTGAAATGTTGGAGCTTCCTTTTCAAGACACGGGTACTCTGTCCCCATGTCCTAAAAAAAGGGTTATTGGGATCAGGGTACCCTGAAATTTTAGACACCCTAAAAATATCCATCAATAAGAATTGACCACATTCACTGATTTGGAGATGGTGTTGAATAATTTCATCAGGTAATGTGCCCCTGCATTAAGGCACCTCCCAAAGCATCACATTTCAGGAAATCATTCAATCACGTAAATGGGTTCACTCAACAACTGAGTTATAGATTAATGAAAAGTGAAAGGGTTTTATTACAAAATTAAAACATTGAGCAATACCAAGTCACTGCGATGAAGGATCTCCATGCGAAATAGTACAGGCTAACGCAAAATCAGAAATCATTCTGAGTCCCAAGTGGGTAGCAAAATTAGTAGAGTAACGAACAGTATCACTAGAACAGAAAAGTATTTTGGCTAACTCCAAAATTCAAGAGTTTTTATAAATTATTTTCGCACATAAATGTATAGAAAATGAGAAATTGCAAAATCACTGTGGTTTGAGCAAATGTATTATTTTATCAGTAAATCAGAGCAGAACAATTTAAAAAAACATAGGCCCTCATTACAACCCTGGTGGTTGGTGTTAAAGCGGTGGTAAGACCGCCAACAGGCCGGCGGTAGAAAAAAATGGAATCACGACCACGGCGGAAACCGGCAACATAGACAGCCACTTTAACACTCGGACCTACGGTGGTAGAAACAAACACTGCGGCGGTCACCGCCAACAGACAGGCGGAAGACAATGTACCGCCCACCCTATCACAAGATGCCAATCCGCCACCTTTTTTGGGGCGGAACCAACGCGAACAAAAACACGGCGGAAACAGGACTTGGAAGGGAAAACACTCACCTTTCCACACCCCACAAGGAACTAGGACGCCATGGAGCCAGAACTCCAGATACTCCCTGCGATGGTCTTCCTGCTCCTCTATCAGGAGCACCAAAGACGGCGGTGACGACCACAGTGAGTACAACACAGGGGAGGAGGAGGGAAAAGAGAGTGACACACACACGCAACACCCCCATCCTCACCCACTACAACATACACACAAATACATGGCGCAACATTACATTTACACCCCCCCCACCCTCAGAAGAACGCAAGGACAAAAGGAAATGAGCTGAGCGATTGTAATCATGAAAAATCCAGTAGTCGAAAATCGAAATACAGTATATACAATTATGTCCACCAACTACACAAGTCCAGATAGTGCATCAATTATTGTCCGTGGACCACTGGGCCCAAAATGCATGGGCGAGGCCCACACATGATACCAGACGTCAAACGGAGAGAACACTGCAGGGGCATTAGATCAAAATGAAACAGGCCCTGATGAATGCACAACGCCAATGCTCCAAGAGGGGGCTCCATGCCCACTGCTGTATCCAGGGGAGTGCAAAGCCACAGTCTCTCAAGTCTCTCCAGTGGGTGGATTGCCCACTGCTTTGTCCTGGGGAGTGCAAAGCAACAGTCTCGCAAGTCTCTCCAGTGGGTGGATTGCCCACTGCTTTATCCTGGGGAGTGCAAAGCCACAGTCTCTCAAGTCTCTCCAGTGGGTGGATTGCCCACTGCTTTATCCTGGGGAGTGCAAAGCCACAGTCTCTCAAGTAGATAACAGTCTCCACTGGTTCTGGAGGGGGCTTTGTGCCCAGAGTGCTTCATCCTGCCAAGGACAGAGGTAGTGGATGTCTTTCTCCACTGGTTCTGGAGGGGGCTTTGTGCCCAGAGTGCTTCATCCTGCCAAGGACAGAGGTAGTGGATGTCTTTCTCCACTGGTTCTGGAGGGGGCTTTGTGCCCAGAGTGCTTCATCCTGCCAAGGACTGAGGTAGTGGATGCCTTTCTCCACTGAAAGTGGTGCATCATGGAAGCAGCCCAGGCTCCTGGAACTGGCCACCAGCCTAGGACGACTAACCACTGGGGATGGCAGTCACGTCTGCGGTAGTGCCACTTGCTCAGGATGTCGTGGGGCCGCTGGCGGTGCTTGTGGTGGGGTCAGTGGCGGCAGTGCTGACGGCGGCCTCAGTGGCGGCGGTGCTGGTGGCGGGCTCTGTGGCATCGGTGCTGGCGGCGGCCTCAGTGGCGGCAGTGCTGGTGGCGGCTCTGTGGCAGCGGTGCTGGTGGCGGGCTCAGTGGCAGCGGTGCTGTTGGCGGGCTCTGTGGCATCGGTGCTGGCGGCGGGCTCTGTGGCGGCGGGGCTGGTAGCGGGCTCAGTGGCGGCGGTGCTGGTGGCGGGCTCAGTGACTGCAGTGATGGTGGCGGGCTCAGTGACTGCGGTGCTGGTGGCAGTGCAGATGGCGGTGCAGGTGGCGGTGCAGGTGGCGGGCTTCTCCGCCATACAGGTTTGCGTCGACGTGGACATAAGGTGTGACACTGGTCCCATTGTTGGTGCCACCATGCCCTCTCCTGACCTGCCCTTTATTTTCTGGCCCTTCCCCACCTTGGATGGTGGTGCAGCTGTCTTGCCACTATCTCCTTTTGTTTTCCCTGAGCCCTTGGTGCCAGGTGTATCCTGCTTCTCCATCCGGTATGTGGGCAACTTTTTAACTTTTGCAGGTGGCAGAATGTCCTTGCCCTTGCTCTGTGGCACACTGGCAGCCCTGTTGGTTGGCACACTCCTATAGCCTGCAGTTGCTAGCACCACTGTGCCTGGTGATGTGGTAGCTGAGGTGCTGTGTTTGGACCTGGAAAGCCTGGCCCTAGGGGACGGACGGGGGGGAGGTGTAGGGAAGAGGTGAATATTAGCCAGGAAAAGTTTTTTAGACACACTGGGACGGGTAGATGGAGTGGGTTTGGGAGTGGAGGAAGAGGTAGTGGTTGTAGGAGGTGTACGTTTGCTGAATTTGAAGGTGCATGGGCTGGAGGCTGTTGTGTGGTGGATGGCTGTTGGGTGGGTGTGTGCCTGCGTTTGTGTACTTTGGGAGGAGGGCTCACAGACACACTGGTAGAGGAAACAGGGGATGTGTGAATGGTAGTGGGGGTGGTGAGTGCACGTGAGCGGTGTGTGGTGATGGGCGTGCTGGTGATGGAGGTAGTGGCTGAAGATATAGTGCATGCAGGTGTGAGTGGAGATGAGACAGGGAGGGAGGAGGAGGACGTGGAGGAGGGGGACACAGTGGAGGCAGTGGATGTTGGTATGTCTGCATGGGTATGATGCTTGTGTGAGTTCCTGTGGGATGTGTGGTACTTATGTTTGCCTGAGCCACCCTTGTGTGTTGAGGTGTGTGCATGCTGGTCTGATGTTGTGCTTGGGATAGCCTGAGGTACAGGGGATTGGGTCTGGGCGGAGGAAGTTGGAGGGGGGAGGCTGGACGCAGGGACAATGGCTGCCATCAGTGCTGAGGCCAGAGCCTGAAATGCTCTCTGTTGAGCTGCCTGGCCAGAATGAATGCCCTCCAGGTATGCATTTGTTTGTTGCAAATGCCTCTCGACACCCTGGATGGCATTCAGAATGGTAGATTGCCCAACAGTGAGGGATCTCAGGAGGCCAATAGCCTCCCAACTGAGGGCAGCAGGGCTGACTGGGGCAGGGCCTGAGGTGCCTGGGGCGAAGGAGATGCCCACCCTCCTGGGTGAGCAGCTACGGGACACACACTGAGGGGCTGCTGGGAGGGCGGTGCTGGTAGGGGGGGTGGCGGCTGTACCTGTTGATGCGGGGGGCACAGAGGGGCCCACCACCGCAAGGGAGCTCCCATCAGAGGAGGATTCGCTGTTGCTGCTGTCACCTTCTGTCCCCGCCTTGGAGCTCCCCTCGCCCTCCGTCCCACTGGTGGCTTCTGACTCTGTTGTCTCGCCCTCCAGGGCCAAGGGGGATGCAGCTCCATCCTGCTCCGGTGCACCTGCACCTCCGCCTGATGATGCTATTGCACACAAGAACAGGGAGACCACAAAAAGGGGGGGGGGAATACAGAAGAAAGAAATACATGTTCCGTGCATGCAATACCACTACCGTTGGCGGACACTACAGACACAGCAGCCCTCTGCACTATGCCATGCACTTATAGTTCCTAGATTATTCACAGGACTATGCCCGATTGCTGCACACATGGAAGTCACAGGAGCCTGACTCTCTCCTGTTGAAGGTCAGGTATCAAGTGAGTGTACAGATAGAAAATGGAGGTCAAGTCCGCGGCGGTGCGTACTGTCACCTCCGGGGTCCATCATCATTGGCTTCTCTGACCCATAGGGTCCAATGTTAACCAATGCAGGATTGCGCTGCGGTCTTCGACCACCTACTGCGACGGTGTAGAACGCCAGCGCAGTTACCTCATATCCCCTTGTCCCACCTTACAGGTTAGGCAGCCGCCATTTCAGGGGGCCACATGGCATTAATGATAACTGCATCACACCTATCTAGGCCTTGCATACACACAGTAACAGGCACATTGCCGATTAACAAATTTGTGCAAATGACATTTTGTAATACCTCAATGTTGGCTGGCTCTCTGCTCGCTGTTCTCCTCCATAGGGCACTTCCGCTGGGGCAGGTGATGAGATGGTGGCATCCTCCGGTGTACAGACCGCTGGTGGACCTGTCGACAATGCAAGAGAGACACGTAATAGTCACCTACAGACTTGAACGTGCAACTATCCATGAACTGTGTGCCCAGTTGGAGCCAGACCTGATGTCAGCTATCCACCATCCCCACAGGGATACCCCCTCTAGTGCAGGTCCTGTCAGTACTCCATTTCCTGGCAAGTGGGCCTTTTCAAACTACAGTAGCCATTGCATCAGGGATGTCCCAGCCAATTTTCTCTAACGTGTTGTCCAGAGTGTTCTCTGCCCTGCTGAAACACATGCGCAGCTACATCGTGTTCCATCGGGTGGAGGATTTGCCTACAGTGAAAGGTGACTTCTATGCCCTGGGACATATCCCCAACATCATAGGTGCCATTGATGGGACACATGTGGCCTTGGTACCCCCCGCAGGAGTGAACAGGTGTACAGAAACCGGAAGAGCTACCATTCTATGAATGTGCAGATGGTGTGTTTGGCTGACCAGTACATCTCCCATGTGAATGCCAAGTTTCCTGGCTCAGTGCATGACGCTTACATTCTGAGGAATAGCAGCATCCCTTATGTGATGGGGCAACTCCAGAGGCACCGTGTGTGGCTAATAGGTGAGGACAAGGACCCTATACCCTGCGAATAGTTGTCTGGGGTTGTCTCTAAGGGTTAGTGTGTGTCTAACAGTTGTCTCTCAACATTTGCAGGTGACTCTGGGTACCCCAACCTGTCATGGCTACTGACCCCAGTGAGGAATCCCAGGACAAGGGCAGAGAAACGCTACAATGAGGCACATGGGAGAACTAGGAGGATTATAGAAAGAACCTTTGGCCTCCTGAAGGCCAGGTTCCAGTGGCTCCATATGACAGGTGGTTCTCTCTACTACTCACCAAAGAAGGTGTTCCAGATCATCGTGGCCAGCTGTATGCTGCACAACCTGGCTTTGCGACGACAGGTGGTCCAGCTGGAGGTCTTGTGGCAGCTGTGGAGCCTGTGGACAGTGAAGAAGAGGAGGCAGAAGAAGAGGATATCGACAACAGAAACAACGTTATCCAGCAATACTTCCAGTGAGACACAGGTAAGACGATATCACTGCCTCACACATCTCATACAATTGTTTGACCTACCATAAGTCTGTCACTTTTACCCAGTGTATGGACCCTGACTTGTCACTTTGCCTTTCCATTTAACAGATGTGGGTCCCACTGTGTGACCTCTGCTATATTACCTCATGGACTAGAGCTGTGTTACATCGGTATGTTGACAAGAAAATTGACAGTGCTATATACCATAGTTATGGTAAATACACATTTGTGAAAGAACAGACTGACTCCAGATTGTTTTGTGATTCAAGGGTGTTTATTTCTGTGCAAATAAGTGGAGAGGGTTGTAAAATGGGCAGGGGTGATGGTGGAGGAATGTCCATGGCAGAGTCCAGTCTATTTGTTTCACAGCTGCATTGTCCAAAGGGGCATAGGAGGTGGAGCTAGGGCAGTTGATGGATGGACAGGGTGACAAAGTGGGACAGAAGGATGACATTCAGGGGGGTCTCATTTCATGGCAGGGGTCTTGGCATTGTTCTCTGTCTTGTTTCTGGATCTCAGGGACCGTTTGCGGGGTGGTTCTCCAACTGCAGGGGGTGGGGTGCTGGTGTCGTGGTCCTGTGGCGGTGCCTCCTGTCCATTAGCGCCGGCGGAGATGGTGGGCTGTTCATCATCCAGGCTAGTGTCAGGGGCCCCTTGTTGTGCCACAGTGTCCGTCCTGGTGTTGACAAGGTCCTTCAGCACCCCTACAATTGTGACCAGAGTGGTGTTGATGGACTTGTGTTCCTCCCTGATCCCCAGATAGTGTTCCTCCTGCAGCCGCTGGGTCTCATGAAAGTTGGCCATTGTCTCCTGGGAATGATGGTACGCTCCCATGATGTTGGAGAGGGCCTTGTGGAGAGTGGGTTCCCTGGGCCTGTCCTCCCCCTGTTGCACAGCTGTCCTCCCAGTTCCCCTGTTTTCCTGTGTCTCTGTCCCCTGTACCGTGTGCCCGCTGCCACTGCCCCCATGTCCCTGATTTCTTGGGGTGGTGGGTTTGCCTGGGTTCCCTGTAGTGGTGGACACACTGCTGCTTGACGTGTCCTGGGGACAGATGGATGGGCCCGCTGGGTGGGTTCTGTGCTGGTGTTTCCTGAGGGGGGAGGCTCTGTGGTGGCTTGTGCCAGTGTCAGGGGAACTGACTGTCCTGAGGTCCCAGATGGGCCGGGCTGGTCATCTTGATCCAGTTGGACAGAGCTGCTGTCATCACTGTGGGCCTCTTCTGTGGGGGAAGTGGACATGTCTGGAACCTCCTGTCCGGTGACGTTGGGTAGAGGGTCCTGCAGGGGTGTAAAGGTATGATTATTGCATCTGTGTGTGCCATCGTGTGCAATGGGTGAGTGACCCTGTACTCCAGTGCTTGAATTCTTGTCTAGGACCTTGTGTGATAATCGGTTTGGGGTCTGTGTGGGTATCTGTTGTGGACATGCTTTGGTGATGGGTGTCCATGCTTTGGTGTTGAATGCAGGGCTTGGTGTTGGGATGTGTGAGGGTGGGGGTATGTGATAGCATGCAGGTAGGGTGGGGATGTAATAGTTAAGAGTTGACTTACCAGAGTCCATTCCTCCTGCTACTCCTGCGAGCTCCTCAGGATGCAGTATAGCCAAGACTTGCTCCTCCCATGTTGTTAGTTGTGGGGGAGGAGGTGGGGGTCCGCCGCCAGTCCTCTGTACTGCAATCTGGTGTCTTGAGACCACGGAACGCACCTTCCCACGTAGGTCGTTCCACCTCTTCGTGATATCATCCTGTGTTCTTGGATGCTGTCCCACTGCGTTGACCCTGTCGACGATTCTGCGCCATAGCTCCATCTTCCTTGCAATGAAGGTGTGCTGCACCTGTGATCCGAATAGCTGTGGCTCTACCTGGACGATTTCCTCCACCATGACCCTGAGCTCCTCCTCAGAGAACCTGGGGTGTTGTTGAGGTGCCATGATGTGGTGTGGGTGATGTGTGAGGTGGTGTCGATTGTGATGTGTGAGGGGATGTGTTTGTGTGTGTTGTCTGAGGTGCATGGATGGTGTGTGAGTGATGGTGTGGTGTGCCTGTGGATGCTAGTGTTGTTTCTGGTGGTGTCTCTCTCTGGCCTTCTTTCAGAGGTTTTGGTATTAAGGGTTTGTGGGTGATGTGGGTGTGTGTTTTATATTGGATTGGGTGTGTGGGAGTGGTGTGTGTATGTGTATCAGGTGTTTGTAGTTCAATTTGTACAATGTGGTTGTGTTTTGTAAATGTGTGTGTATTTTGAGGGCGGCGGTGTGTACCGCCAATGGAATACCGAGGTTGAAAGACCGCTGCGTGGATTCGTGGGTCGTGATAGTGTGGGCGTATTCCTGTTGGCGTGACGGTGGAGGCTTTGTTATCACCAGTTTATCACTGACTTTTGGTGTGGCCGACTTATGTGGGTGTCTGGATTTTGGCGTATTCCGAGCTGTGGGTCGTAATAGCTGTAGCGGAATTCCGCCGCCGCAGCGATGTGTTGGTGGTCTTCTGCACGGCGGTAAGCGGGATTTACCGCCAATGTTGTAATGAGGGCCATATTGTCTTAGCACCTAAGCACTATCCCACTACATGAATAATAATTCAGCACCCTCAATGCTAATGTCATCGGGACCTGCTAGAACAAAGAAAAACAGTCAGTGAAAGGACCTTGAGATCAATGTTTCAGTTTGGGAATGAGATGGGGTACTTTCATTGAGAGCAGCATAAACAATGGCAGTGGAAATAAACAAGTACACTTTAGTTCAACTGTGCGCTGCAGCAATTGTAAGGAGATATGTGGGCATGGGGGGGAAGATATGGGTTACAAGGGTGGCTTCCATTTTCAACAAGATGGCGATTTCACTGAAATTGGGGCCAAATTCACAAGAATCGGAAAAGGGAATTTCTACACCCCCATAGAGAATTCGTTTCAAAAGCAACAGTATTATATAAGTCTGCAAATGTGTAATCAAGTGTGAAAATATATTCTGCACATGACACACACAAGTATAAACGCAAAAACCATTTGACAATCTGGTGAAAATCAAAGTTAGCCCCTCAAATAGCCCCATAAGTGCTTGCTTACTAGAAGGACTTGGCGGTGCCCTAAAGCACGACTGCGAATTTCTTGAATCAACTGCTAGTAACAGGCTCATGCGACTATCTGTTCAACAGTGAAAATAGGAGTGACAGTAACAGGACAGTCAGCATCACCAGGGAATTTTAATATAGACGAATTCAGTGTATACAGCGAGAATGGTGAATGTTCTTACTTATCGACAATGACAGGTTCTACGGCGTTGCACGTCACTCTCTGAAGGGCATGTCAAACAGACTTCACTAATGGCTCTGATGAGGGGTTTAGCGTAGAGCGATGCGTGTAACCTACTTTAAAAACCCTATGGCCTTTACTAGAATGCTGAGACCAGGAGGAGCTCTACTAACGCTGTGCCAGAAATGCGAGGGCATGCAAGGAGATTCATTAGATAACGCACCTGGGATTGCTGTCAGACATTTTGAAGTGCACACTTCCGATAGAAAATGCAAGAAGACAACCTAGATTCTACAGTGTACCTGAAATTAGAAAACACCCGTCATATTTGATAACTTTGTGGACAATGGGCTGCAAATGCACCGTAAGTGAGGAAACGATAAAATGTTTAACTGTTTTTAGATAGTGACATGATAATACAGTGGTAGCTAAAAATAAGACTGTGAAGCAACAGATGTGTAACAAGAAAACATTCTGAACAAGAAAAAATATGTAGAACGAGAAAAAAATATTAAGCCCTGCTTGATGCGACATTAATCATTGTTGTTGAGTTGGGACTAATTCTAGCAAGGTCTCGGTGTCTACAGAGGTTTCTCCTGGAGATATCAGACAGTTTGGCAACACCTTGTGTGAAGGCAGAACTTAGAGGAAAATATGAGTGCAGATTACTGCTTGAATGTCTATAGGTGCAGGCCTAGTATAGGTGGCTAACGACATATTGCACATACTGAGCAGTAAAGTGCTGAAACTTGAACTAAGAAAAAAAGAAGAGCACGGGTGGGCAGAAGGAGAAACTGTAAATGTATGCAGAATTAGAAAAAAACACTGGAAAATAAATTAGAGGGAGTAAGGTAGATAGGACATTTCACGCATTTTGACTCGAACTTCTCTGTGAAGAGACACTCCCATGGATGGAGCAGGCAAACATCTTCAACAGTGCTGTCCAAATGGCAGTACTTTTCACTTTTTAGTATTTGCGTTTTTTATTTTGTCTTGTGGGTTAGCATGCACAGCCCAGGTGTGAGTGGCGTAAGAGTTTCTCTGGATCTAGGCTCCCCACCCACTTACTAATGATGTTGAGATGTTTTCCCCCAAAATGTTATTCTCTGAAATCATATTTGTTTATGTATTATTCAACGTTATGCTTTGCTGATAGTTAACATTCTTCCTTGGAGCCACTTCATGAGAGCGTCGGTTGCCTTGATTATTCTAGGAGGCATCCGATGCCTTATGAAGACGCCCACCTCAGCCTGGTGGCAGGCACCATTTTCTCTAGAAGTGACTCTACGGCTTAAAGACAGGCAAACAGCGACAACGAGAGAAAAGAAAGAATGAGCAATAACCTGCAAGTGATCAAGAGTCAGAAGTGTAGGGTGGTGGATGAAAGACTAGGCAAGCTTGGTATTTGCCATTTCTGGCATTCAGCATCTGACTCCTAAGAATAGCTTTGGATGCCTGCACGTATGTTTTTTTTAACAACTTAAATACTTTAAATCAGGGAGGAGATTTCTGGAAAATTTTAAATTGTTAAGACTTTTTTGGTGGTTTTGTAAACTGAAATATAATTTGAGGCATTGTAAATAAAATAATGGGCGTCACTTGCTGGCTGACAGTCCTTCATATTATATGAAAGCATCATTATCTCATGCAGTTATCCATGTGAGAGAGCGTAGCTTATAGAATTTATATTCACATGAAATGTTTATGAATTCATGTGTGATGATGCCGCATAGAAACTATATTAATAGCTATTTTGCTTAAACGTGCACCTGAATTGTGACTATGATGAGTGGCCAACAATGTATACGTGAACTAGTAATGATGATTAGAATGTTTATGTTATGTTCAATTAAGCTCATATTAGCATTTGCGTTAATGAAACTGTGCTGAAATATTCATGGGCCTTAAGTTAGCATGAGCCGGAACTTAGTTGCCTGGCTCTCGTATTAAATGCATTTTTCTATTTTTCAGTGTGCTGACTCACAAGGAGCCATGACCCCGCAATGTTCTTTTCTTCAAGCTTGGAAGATGAATGTAACCATGTTAAATCCGTTCCCAGGCGCATCTTCTGTGCCATGGATTAAAAGTTATAAATGAATTGAAACAAATGTAGATAAATGTAATGTACAAGGTCATTCTAACCGGGGACGACAGAAGAACTGCTGACCAAAAGATGTGCAAAGAATTACAAAGGGATGAAGTAACACCGGACGTGCCACCTCTGAAGACGTCAATTACGAAGACCAATCAAAGACTTGTAAAATAATATTGGGTGAAGATTAGGATTACCTAATGTCCAATTTGATAGGTTAAAGATAGTGGGGTATAGGAGGTGTCCAATAGAATTTTGGGGGAATGTACTACGAAAAAGGGATAAAAACCCATGTCACAGAGAGCTCATTGAGGTGGGTTAGGGAATGCTATCGATTTTATCCAGAAACTGTCACTCTGGTGATTTGGGATTTTATTAGAACCATCCTCATCCTTAGATTGCCCTTTTACACTTTTCCTCCTTATGAGGGAAGTGCCCTTTTGCCCTTAGCTGAGTCCTGACTAGTGCTGATTTGACCGATGTCCTGATGACGAAGACTGAACCTGTGCGCTGACCTATTCCTTGGAGGGTAATTATGACACTGCATTTGTAATTTGTCTGTTTGCTTTTCCTTTCTAGGTACCAACTGCTCGCTTTTGACAGAGACTTTAGCTAAATGTTTTCCAAATGCTAATCAGTGGTTAGGACAGGTGTTCACTTAAACTGACGCAAATAGACAAACAACCGAAACTATGCTTTGTTAAACTGATGCAATATTGATACTCTGACAATCTTTAATCTATGTTCACACCGTGTTACGTTCTAATATTTGTGATTCTTGCCTTATTGAAATCTTATCAAAGCTGTCATATTGTGACTATGCTGTTGTGTTTCTTGGCTTTGAGGTTAACGCACTTAATCTTAGATTGTAACTAATAGGGAATAAAATACATGAAATTCTACTAAACTGGTGTGGTTATTCATGACTGAAAGGTCATGGTAGCGTCTTGAAGTGATTTATGACTTTGACTAAAGTGAAATGTATTGTTGTAATAAATATTGATGATGTTATTGATGTATTGATCGATATATTGATTAGCTATCTCGTCCTACGGTGTCTCTCAACTGGGTCAAAAGATTCATTGGCCTAAAACGAGTCCTGATGTGAAATAAATTATCATAAAGGGACGCGATATCAGTTCTGGATTGCAGTGCAAAGGTTTGGCCCTTTGGGGCCCTAGGACGGAGAATAATTGTTTAAATTGTTTTTCTGTGATAATTGCAAATTGGAGGTATGATGTGTTTCTAAATTCACCATGACTTTCCCGGGACCTGGGAGCCTGCCTAAGTGAGTTGGGAATGTTCTAGGCATCATAGTATGAGTGGTGTAGGATTTGCGCTTGCTCAGCTTATGCCTTTTGCAGGTGAATTGTGAAGTTTGTGCGTATTTAGGCCAGGTAAATGTTGTTTTAGAAGGAGTGGGCGTACTCCGCAGTATGAGAGTAGGGAAGTCGGCATACTTCATATGAGTGTGGCGCTTTGTGCTCAAAATTATCCACGTGGTTGGTTGTTTTGTACAGACCCGTCGTGGTCTAAGACTCCGGAGTATATTGACAAGTGTAAGAGACACTTGGGTTTATGTTGTAATCTGTGCGGTTTAATAGGTCAATCGGGCGTGGTTGACAAGTCAAGTTTGAGTCGAAATGTATGTGTGAAACCTTCGATGGAGATTTGGCAAGTTCTAAAGTGCACTAGGACGAAACATTGACAAGTCAAGAGTAGGATTTGCGGGTCAAATTCTGCTTGCGTATGCGGGAATTGAGAAGGAAAGTGTAGCGGCCGAGGCTTCAAGTGAAATCTCTGTAAAGTTCTGAAGCGAATGTGTTACCCTTCCTGTAGTAAACCGACAGATTTGTGTTGTTGTTAAAGGTGCTTGCAGTAAATTTTGCATTAGTTTTGTGTGAATTCAGTGAAGGGCCGACGAGCCGCAAGACTTTGTCAACTGCAGTGTGTGAGTGTGACATCAGTGGTGCCGTGCTGAGATAGGTCAGTTGTCGAGAGGGGTCGCGCACAGATTGGCTGCCGTCCGTGAGGGGCAATAGGTTGAGAAAGGTGGGTGAAGAGTGTCCTGGAATTAAAGTCACTTTCTGATTAAATACAAATAAGAGAAAACGCAATGATGAATTTTGTCAAGGCCTTTAAGAGTGCTCTGAAAGGAGATGCATACATTATGGCGAGTGATGGGGAGCCTACACCGCCTGAGGGTACTCCAGCTTACATAGTTATGGAAGAAAAAGGTGTCACACCTTGTTTATGGATGAAACAGTGGCGCAAACTGACAGAAAAAGAGGGATGTTTGGCGTTCCCAGAACATGGAACGTTCAATCTAAAGGTACTAGAGAATTTAAGGTGGATGTTAATTACACAAAAACCACCTCCGAGGCCAGCTCAGTATGAGGCTTTAGCGATCTGGGATTTAATGGCTCTTAAACATAGACAAGAAAGATTCCAAAGAAGACTAAAAAGGGCAGAAAAGTCTTATGCAGAAGCCAGGTGGGATAATGAGAACAAAATGTGGAGACGGGGAATAGTTGATGGATTGAAATTGTTCCCAGCAATTACACAGGTAGAAGAGACGCAGGGAAAGAAAGCCACTTGTAACACAGACAAAGATTCTAGCAAGTCTAAGGAAACTAAGAGACCTTGGGAAGAGGAAGACGATTCAGATGATGAAGAATTCATGGACCGACTATTACATGATCGCCCGCCACCTTATGGGGTGAGCGTCAGTGTTCCAAGCACTAGTGTGGGTCCTGGGAACCAGACGCAGGAGAAGGGAGTTACAGATACAGTACAGACTAGTGATACGGCTTTGATACAGAATGGTGTCAGTGTACCCACCGCGCCAAACATGCAGATACAGATGCAACCTCCACCGCAGATACAGAGAATCTATCCAGACGTCCCAGTCCTCGAGACTACTACAAACCTGATAGTGCCGCCAGACCCGATATATACAAAATCGAGGTTAGTGCAGATTGAGTCAACTCCGCAATTGATGCCCCAGCCGCAGCCACAACTGATACCAGGATACAACCCAGTAGCAGGTCCTCCATTAATACCTGTTCCGGCTTCAGAGAATCAGACCTTTGGAGTCGCTGCTCCACGAAGTTTAGGACCAGGTCAGACACCTGCTGCAATATCATTACTGATTACTGTTGGTCCACCAGTGCCATTGTATGCACAAGGTAAATCTGGCGTATGTGATCAGGGAATAATGACCCAAGATGCAATAAGAGGAGGGTCCATAGGAACTCCTCAGTTAATGGCCCCAGGTGAACAAGCGGTTGAAAAACAAGGTCCTTGATAGACCTTAGCCCAGTTGAAACGCCATTAGAGGCAATGCGACAGGCAGGGCTAGGTCTGCTAACTCCTCAGACCATAAGTACGAATGCTTCACAATCGCCAATGATGCATGCAGGGAGCATTTTACTGCAAGGTTTTACAGTACAACAGTTGAATGAGTGGTTAGAGAAGACATATGCTTTGCAAAAGACTACAGTCACAGCAGTAGAACCGGAAAGGTCAGAGAAAGATGATTACCTGAACTTTGCAAGATTGGGCGTGGAGGCTGCTGAACTAGTGGACGGAACAATGCGGGTAAACAGATTAGAGTCATACACAGAAGCAGAGCTGAGGTATCTGTGCCCTAAGATTACTAAAGAGGTAGGCAAGGTGCATCAAAGGCTGGCAAATCTAGCAGACAAGTACAACATTGACATTGAGAACACTAAACATTTGAAAAGAAGTTACAGGTTAGACTTTGACGCAAAAGACTTTGAGCACATGGGCCCATATTTATACTTTTTGACGCTAAACTGCGCTAACGCAGTTTAGCGTCAAAAAATTTTGCGCCGTCTAACGCCATTCTGAAGCGCCATGCGGGCGGCGTATTTATGGAATGGCGTTAGACGGCGCAATCAGACCGGCGCTGCCTGGTGTGCGTGGCAAAAAACCACATAGACCAGGCAGCTCCGGCATTGGGAAAAAATGACGTTAGGGCGTCTTAAAATGGCGCAAGTCAGGTTGACGCTAAAAAATCGTCGTAACCCGACTTGCGCCATTTTTTTTCGACGCCCATCCCCCATCAACATGACTCCTATCATTGTAAAGATAGGAGTCATGCCCCCTTGCCCAATGGCCATGCCCAGGGGACTTCTGTCCCCTGGGCATGGTCATTGGGCATAGTGGCATGTAGGGGGGCACAAATCAGGCCCCCCTATGCCAAAAAAAATTATTAAAAAAAAAAAAAAAATACTTACCTGAACTTACCTGAATGTCCCTGGGGTGGGTCCCTCCGTCCTTGGGTGTCCTCCTGGGGTGGGCAAGGGTGGCAGGGGGGGTCCCTGGGGGCAGGGGAGGGCACTCTGGGCTCATTTTGAGCCCACTTGTCCCTTAACGCCATGCCTGACCCAGGCGTTAAAAAGCGGCGCAAATGCCCGGGAGTATAAATACCACGTAAAGGCCTGGGAGTCATTTTTTAAGATGGGAACGCCTCCCTTGCATATCATTAACGCAAGGAAGGGGTTCACGCTAAAAAATGACGCCCACTCCGGGCACTTTGGCGCCCGAAGCGTCTAACGCCATAGTATAAATATGGCGTTAGTTTGCGTTAGTTTAGCGTCGAATTTGCGTCGAAAAAAACGACGCAAATTCGGCGCAACCAGAGTATAAATACGGCCCATGAGGTCTGCTGGAATGAAAGCGCATTTAAAAGAAATACTGCAGAGTGCGCAAATCTGGGGAGCGTTAGAAAAATGGGAAGGCAGATGGGCAAAGAAAAGAGATAAGGAGAAAGGTGACAGTCCAGGGTCAAGTCAGGCTAAAGCTTCACCCGATACGGAATCAGTAAAAATACTACCCATGAGAGAAACAGCTGGTGGAGTTTTAATTCATGTGCCGTGGTCCAGAGGAGACATCCTATCTTTTTACAAATGAGAATCCCAGATTGAGGGAGAAACCGATCGAGTGGTATCAACAAACAGATAGGTTTGTGAAAATTGCAAAGTGTCTCTGGGAAGACTTGAATACCTTATTTGAGATCATTGTTCCGCCTGATTTGTGGCTTGAGTGCAAGAGAGGGGTAGACTGGCTGAGGAAGGAGCCGGCAAGGGACAAGGTGACCGGAGCTCCCTCTGAGGAGGTGATGAAAATACTATCATAAAGTGATTGAGTTTTTGAAGCAGAAAGTGTCGCCGAAAGTGACTGACTGGCAGAAAATTGACCGGACCTCACAGGAGGTTAAAGAATCAATTCATGCTTACTATGAGAGATTGTTAAAGGCATTCAAACATTACAGTGGTACTGAAACCATTGAGCCGAAAGACATGAACCATCTCGCGTTCAGTTTTGTTGAAGGGCTGAGACCAGAGGTCAGCCAGATGATTAAGAATCATTTGATTTGTTGGCAAGCGAAGCCGATTGATGAGGTGTTGCAGTATGCAAAATACTGTAGTGACGAAATTGAGCTGAAACAGAAAAAGTTAAAGGAGAAAGTGATGGTGATGCAGATAAGGGCTGCACAGGCAGGAATACAGGGAAATGGAGTTCAACAGATGATACAGCAGCAACCGCAAGTAAATGGTGTGTTTCAGGCGCAACCGAGAGGTCGAGGATTTGTGAATCGCAGTCCAGACTTGAATACTGTTGTGGTTCAAAATGATGTGCAGGGAACGAAAAAGATGTCACCATGTCACGCGTGCAGGGGCGTGGGGCATTGGAAGCGGGAATGCCCGAATGTGGTGCAGGATGGTGTCGTTCAGCAAAGCACTAATGTTGGTACATTGCAAAATTTAAGAGGTCCAAAATTGAGAAATCAAAACCCAAACTTTCAAAATAACATGGTACAGATGCAGGGGTTACAGGCCATGCAGCAAATGCAAATGCTGCATGTTCAGCCAGCACAAATGCAGCACGTACAACAGCAGGTTCCCATGGCACCTAGACAGCAAATGCAATTACCAATGGCTCCGATGGGACAGCAACAGGTGATGCTTCCTCAACAGGTCACGGGTCAAGTGATGAGTCAAAATAAAACAGTACAGCAATTCCCATTGCGTGGTGAGGATGGAACAAATGAGGCGTGGTCGGATGACAGCTCAGATAGCGAAGAGTGCAGACTAGCAGCATCCCTAGAGGTAGATCAGAGGGGACCCTATGTAGAGGGAAAGGTAATGGGTCACAAGGTCTCATTTTTGGTTGATACCGGAGCTACACGCTCTACAGTCAGAAGTGCAGAGGTACCGAAATTACCACTTTCGGGGCGTACCATAAGGGTGGTCGGAGTAGCAAACCAGTACCTGACGAATCCGATTACAGATCCAGTGCAGGTTGAGATCGGCAACTTCCAGGGACTGCATAAGTTTGTAGTCTGCGATTCGAGTCCGGTATCCCTACTGGGAAGAGACTTACTGTGCAAAACAAAATGTTTGATTATCTGTTCCAATGACGGAATCTAAGTACAGACAGATACTGACGATGAAGGGGATGATGGTCAGTTCTCAGAGTTAGAGACAGGAACTGCAAATGAAGATTACCCCTTGATTACATTGTTCCCAATGCTTACAGTGATTGACCTACCTGCCGAGTTACAGGGAACGGTGACAGAGAAAGTGTGGGATTTGACAGGAAAAGAAGTGGGATTGATAAAAAGGAGTAGAACCAGTTAAAGTACAAGTGAAACCAAATGCAGTGTTTCCCCAGGTGCCACAATACCATATGGCACAAGATGTTCTTATTCAAGTGTCAAAAATAATTGCAGACTTTGTGAAACAGGGCGTCCTGAAGGAAGTGTTGAGCAGTCCATGTAAATCACCAATAATGGGTCTGAAAAAAGCCTTGTGGGAAGGTTCGAATTGTGCAGGATTTGAGGAAAATCAACGAGATTGTGGTAAAATGTTGCCCCATTGTACCTAATCCAGCAGTGATTATGTTTCAGGTCCCGTGTGATGCTGAATGGTTCACTGTTGTAGACCTGTCACAAGCCTTCTTTTCGATACCTCTTCACGAGGATAGCCAGTTTTTATTCAGTTTCAAATTCCCTGGATAAGGTGTACAGTTGGTGCAGAATTCCTCAAGGGTTTTCAGAGTCACCATCCATCTTCAATCAGATTTTGAAAAAAGATTTAGAATCCTTAGTACTGCCTTTTAACTCAACTCCAGTGCAGTACATTGACGATCTGTTGATTGCATCTAAGACAAGGGATAACTGTAAGTACGATACAATTGCTTTACTGAATCATTTGGGAAAGAATGGACATAAGGTATCACCCAAGAAGTTGCAGTACTGTCAGAAAGAAGTGAAATACTTAGGACACTTAATTGAAAGAGGGTCCAGGAGAATCTCAAAAGAGAGAATAACAGCCATTTTGCAAATGAACCCCCCAATAACAAAGAGAGATGTCAGGATGTTTTTGGGAATGGTGGGCTACTGTCGTCAGTGGATACCCAACTTCTCAATTATCTCAAAGCCTTCGATAAAACTGACAGGTCAAGAGATCAAGGATGAGCCGTATACCATAGCTTTGTCCAAGGAAGAGCTTGAGTCATTCATGGAATTGAGAGAGTGCATGTGCAGGATACCAGCTTTAGGTATGCCTGATTACACGAAACCTTTTCTACTGTTTTGTCATGAACGTGATGCTTGTTCTTTGTCTGTCTTGACACAGGTCCATGGAGGTGCAAATTGCCCTGTAGCATATTTTTCAGCTACCTTGGACCCTGTCAAAGCAGCCTTACCGGGTTGTTTGCGCGCAGTTGCAGCAGTTGGTCAGAGCCTCACGCAGTGTGAAGGCATAGTAATGGGGTATCTCCTAACAGTAATGGTTCCGCATTCAGTTGAAATTTTGTTGACTCGAACCAAAACTCAGCACATGACAAATGCTCGTCTTACCAAATATGAGACAATTATACTGGGGTCACCTAATGTTTCACTGAAACGATGTACTGTGTTGAACCCGGCAACTCTACTTCCTGCTGAGAATACTGAAGCTAACAATGAGGAGGAAGTTGAGCATGACTGTCTTGAGGTAACAGAACTGTGTACCAAGCCACGACCCGATATTCAAGACACACAGTTCAAAGAAAATGTCTGCATTATGTTTGTTGATGGGTCCTGTTTGAGAGATTCAGTCGGAACACTGAGAGCTGGTTACGCTGTATATACCATAGCTGGTATCATCGAAGCTTCCTGGCTCGAGAGAGTGTATTCCGCACAAGTGGCAGAGCTAGTTGCCCTTACTAAGGCATGCCACGCAGATGAAAAACTGAGAGTCACTATCTATACTGACAGCAGGTACGGATTTGGAATTGTACATGATTTTGGCCAATTGTGGTTGCAGAGAGGTTTCATGACCTCTTCTGGTTCTTCTGTGAAAAATGGTGAACAAATTACGGACTTGTTACATGCGATTCAATTGCCTCTTGAAATTGTCGTGGTGAAATGCAATGCTCACGTTAAGTCACAAGACTTTGTGTCCATGGGAAACGGCTATGCAGATCAAGTCGCAAGGTTATGCACATTGAACTGTATATCGTTCAAGGATCAATGGGAATTGTTACCGCAAACTGAAAATGACACATGCTTGAACCTTGCATTAAGGGTGGTTGATACTCTAGATGAGCTAAAAACCCTACAAGGTAGTGCTAGCAAAGAGGAAAAACGCTCCTGGCAAAGAATGCAATGTGCACAAAGTGCTGACGACTTGTGGGTCTCAGAGGAGGGAAAATTAGTTTTGCCAAACAGTCTTCTGTTACAATTCGCTAGGCTCTGCCATGGACAGGCTCAACTCGGGAGAGATGCAATGATCAGGTCATTCAAAATCGATTGGTTTAACCCAAAGTTTAGACATGCCGCAGAGGTTACCTGTCACAGGTGCATCATCTGTCAACAGATGAATGCCGGGAAATGGACTGTGGTAACTTTGAGCCACACAGGAAGAGCTGGCAGTCCATTTAGCAAGTTGCAAATAGATTTCATTGAAATGCCTGTTTGCGGAGGATTGAAGTACGTGTTGGTGATTGTGTGTGTTTTCAGTCACTGGATTGAAGCTTACCCCACACATAGAAATGACAGTCTCACAGTTGCAAAGCTGTTGCTTAGGGAATTAATACCCAGGTTCGGGTTTCAGGTCTCTATAGAATCGGATAGAGGCAGACACTTTGACAATGAGGTGATTAAACTCTTGTGTGCTGCATTAGACATCGAACAGAAGCTGCACTGTAGTTACCGTCCTGAAGCATCAGGATTAGTAGAACAAATGAATGGTACCTTGAAATCAAGAATGGCAAAGATGTGCGCAGCTACCAATGTGAAATGGCCAGATGCATTGCCCTTAGTGCTGATGTCAATGAGGAGCACCCCTGATAAGAAGACAGGACTATCACCACACAAAATCTTGATGGGTAGAGCTATGAGGTTACCCGCAGTGCCTGCAAATACTCTAGTGAATATCACGGATGATATGGTGTTGGACTACTGCAAAGGTTTATCTGATGTGATTCGCTCTTTCTCTCACCAGGTAGAGGCTAACACATAGCCACCGATCGGAGATCCAGGTCACACCCTACAAGCCGGTGACTGGGTGGTTGTCAAGAAGCACGTGAGAAAGTCGTGTTTGGAGCCACGCTGGAAGGGGCCTTATCAAGTAATCTTGACAACAACCACTGCTGTGAAATGTGCAGGCGTTCCGAACTGGATACATGCCAGTCACACAAAGAAGGTAACGTGTCCAACTGACGAGGAACTTGAAGTTTCCGGTACAACAATCCCAGAGAGGGAAGTCTCAGGGCTAGAAAACAGCCAAAAGGGAACTGAGACTGCAGGAGAGCCCACTGAGAACAGCCTAGTCCCTCTAACAGTGAATGAGTTTGAGAGAGGTGACAGTGTGCCTATCCCAGTAGAGGCAGCAGGAGAACTAAATCAAGGAGAGGTTCTCCCAGAAATAGACGGATACGGGTTAGAACTTGAACCCGTTACAGATCAAGAAGAAGAAGAAGAAGAAGGCGAAATAATAGAAAGAGATCAAAGTACACCGGCATCCCCTGAGCCAGTTGCAGGTCCATCAAGAGAAAACACCATAATACAAGAGGAGGGTGCTGTTCAGCGTCCTGAAAAGACAAACCGAAAGAAGACGCATAGGGGAGATAACTGGCCAGAGAAACAGGCTGCAAAAGCAAGAAGCGTACCTGGTGAAACAATAACAGAAGAGACTGATACATCCCGAGTAGAGGATCTGAGTGAAGGAGAATTACAAGGTGAACGCAGATTGAAAAGAAAGAGAACCGCAAACAGAAGGTACGCAGGTCCTGAATGGGCATATGCAACGACATCTGAATGGCAACAAGAATTCTTAGCGTTCTGTTTTGATAGAGAGGTACCAGGCCAATACTACGGTACCTGAAATAACTCAAAGAAAAAGACTTTGTTAAAATCAAAAACTGAAAAACAAAAGAAAGAGACTTATAAATTACCAGATGAGACATCGATAACCTGATTTGACTTTGAAAAAAACCTGATTATGACAAGCTGCTAACCTGATTTGACAAAGGGGTCCTGGAGTGAATGAAAACGCTGTAAATACACGCAAAGGGAGAGAGAAGACAAAGTTTCATATCGTCCTCAAGTTGATTGTTGTTCTGCTATCTGATTCTATACAGACATGGCTTATAATAGAGGTAGTAACAAGAAGGGTAAGGTGTGTGGTTGGTTGAGTCTTATAATAGGTATTGTGTGTGCAATAATAATTGTAGGATTGATTGTGGGAATGCCGTGGTTGGATAAGAAAGTGACTAACAATGCTTCAAAACCTGAGACTACAACATTAACACCGTGGGAAAAGTTTGAGCAGGATGCAAGACACTTGCATGAGGGAACTAATTCAAAGGGGGAACTTTCTACTAATGTCTTCTATCGCTTGCTGAATGAGTATGTTGAGACTATGGATGCGAAAAATTGTTATGTGTGTACAAAGATTCCTTCGTCAGTGCAAGAAGGAGTCACCTATCATAGTTTACCGCTGACTTACGGGATAAGCTGTAGCTTACTATTAACAAGATTCTATAATCAAGAGCATGTGCAATACTTTTATTCAAATCTGGATGTTGTGTTTTCTTTTGTGCCTGTGATTGAGTTTCTGAACAAGTTAGCTAAGGAGCATAATATAAAAATAGTTAGAGGTTTCTTTGAACCAACGCTTACATTTGGGACAGCTTATGCACATCGCAACAATCTGACCTGTTTATTGACACCTGTAGAGAAAAGCTTTTTAGATCACACTGATGATAGACGCAAAGCATTGAAGGAAAGATTATAGAAAGGGCTAGAAAAACGCACATATGCAAATGATTATGCTTACACTGCAATTAAAACGTAAGGCAAATTAGCTATAGATGCATTACATGTAGGAAGGCTTTGTATATATAGGCCAAAATCTGATCAAGACACTTTATTTGTGGGAACGAGTGAATGCAGACATCTGTTTTTGTTTCAGAGTAAATGGACATTTATGTTAAATGGACAGGATCCAGCGATCCCTGGGATCTATTACATCTGCGGACTTAATGCTTATTACTGTCTCCCTAAGGGATGGTATGACACATGTTATTTGGGAATAGTTTTCCCAAAGATTTACCAGATTGATGACTTAAAGCAAATACCTAAAACGTCTGAATTACAACATGCTAGACAAAAACGAGAGACAGCGGCTGCTGTCATTGGAGATATATTTGGAGCCATAATTCCTTCGGTAGGGGTTATCTTAAACTCCATGAAGATTCAAAGATTGGCTACTATTGTGGATAACATGCTGACAAATTTTACAGGGGCTATACTCCTGATGGATACTGAACTTGCTGCGGAAAGAGCTATGACTCTTCAAAATTGGCTTGCTTTAGACATTCTTTTAGCAAAGAGTGGAGGGGTCTGCAAGATGCTCAACGAGCGTCATTGTTGCTCATTCATACCTGATAACAGTAAAAAGATTAGAGGGATGCTTACTAACCTAACCAAAGATAGTGCAGATTTGAAGGAACCTGGAGTGTGGGAGAAATTTGGAAAGGGAATTGCCAGAGTAGGGAGCTGGTTTAGCAATATTTGGAACGGGGTACTTGAAAAAATATTAGGGGGTCTATTAATTGTTCTGGCCTGTCTATTAGGATTATGGGGAGCATGCAAAATTAATGATAAAATTAAAAGAAATTGGACAAAAAGAACCAGGAAAAATGAAGAAAGTGAAAGGGAGAAAATGTTCAACCAAATTTGGGAAAGTTCACACAAGGGACAAGATGTTGAAATGCGCATTATGCGTAAAGTGAAAAATTGAAGTGAAAGGTCAAAGGGAAAGGTTTATGTGATGACGAGCGTCATCAGAGGAGGGACTGAGAAAGCGTAGCTTATATAATCTATATTAACATAAAATGTTTATGAATTAATGTGTGATGATGCCGCATAGAAACTATATTAATAGCGATTTTGCTTAAACGTGCACCTGAATTGTGACCACGATGAGTGGCCACCAATTTATACGTGAACTAGGAATGATGATTAGAATGTTTATGTTATGTTCAATTAAGCTCATATTAGCATTTGCGTTAATGAAACTGTGCTGAAATATTCATAGGCCTTAAGTTAGCATGAGCTGAAACTTAGTTGCCTGGCTCTCGTATTAAATGCATTTTTCTGTTTTTCAGTGTGCTGACTCACAAGGGGCCATGACCCCGCAATGTTCTTTTCTTCAAGCTTGGAAGATGAATGTAACCATGTTAAATCCATTCCCAGGCGCATCTTCTGTGCCATGGATTAAAAGTTATAGATGAATTGAAACAAATGTAGATTAATATAATGTACAAGGTCATTCTAACCGGGGACGTCAGAAGAACTGCTGACCAAAAGATGTGCAAAGAATTACAAAGGGATGAAGTAACACCGGACGTGCCACCTCTGAAGACGTCAATTACGAAGACCAATCAAAGACTTGTAAAATAATATGGGGTGACGATTAGGATTACCTAATGTCCAATTTGATAGGTTAAAGATAGTGGGGTATAGGAGGTGTCCAATAGAATTTTGGGGGAATGTACTACGAAAAAGGGATAAAAACCCATGTCACAGAGAGGTCATTGAGGTGGGTTAGGGAATGCTATCGATTTTATCCAGAAACTCTGTCACTCTGTTTGGTGACTTGGGATTTTATTAGAACCATCCTCATCCTTAGATTGCCCTTTTACACTTTTCCTCCTTTTGAGGGAAGTGTCCTTTTGCCCTTAGCTGAGTCCTGACTAGTGCTGATTTGACCGATGTCCTGATGACGAAGACTGAACCTGTGCGCTGACCTATTCCTTGGAGGGTAATTTTCCTTTCTAGGTACCAACTGCTCGCTTTTGACAGCGACCTTAGCTAAATGTTTTCCAAATTGGTGTTCTAAATTGTTTTGCATGAAGCCCAACATGCTAATGCTAATCAGTGGTTAGGACAGGTGTTCACCTAAACTGACGCAAATATACAAACGACCGAAACTATGCTTTGTTGAACTGACGCAATATTGATACTCTGCTAATCTTGAATCTATGTTCACACCGTGTTATGTTCTAATATTTGTGATTATTGCCTTATTGAATTCTTATCAAAGCTGTCATATCATGACTATGCTGTTGTGTTTCTTGGCTTTGAGGTTAATGCACTTAATCTTAGATTGTAACTAATAGGGAATAAAATTCATGAAATTCTACTAAACTGGTGTGGTTATTCATGACTAAAAGGTCATGGTAGCGTCTTAAAGTGATTTATGACTTTGACTAAAGTGAAATGTATTGTTGTAATAAATATTGATGATGTTATTGATGTATTGATCGATATATTGATTAGCTATCTCGTCCTACGGTGTCTCTCAACTGGGTCAAAAGATTAATTGGCCTAAAACGAGTCCTGATGTGAAATAAATTATCATAAAGGGACGCGTTATCACATGCAACCATTATTTGAAGTCTTTGATTCTTCTCCTGGGGTTGTTTTGCTGGTTCTGAGAGACCGTACCAACACTTCAAAAGAATCTGCAGGGCTAGACACCCTGTAAGACTCCCAATTAGATTAATGTGTAGTAACTGAACAGAAGACAATTTCGCAAAAATAGGTGCATTCCAAACAAATCTGGTCTCAGATGATTCTAGTAAACATTGATGTTAACAAAACATTCCCATCCATGACTGGATTCTAACTCACTCATCTGGGTAACAAAGCCGAGAATAGAGCATGAGAGCAGTTAAGGGTACTGATGTCAAGTTCCACCATGTGCGCCATTTTTTAGAAGGGTGAACCTGCCTTGCGTTAATTATATGCAAGGTAGGCGTTCCCTTCTAAAAAATGACTTTAAGGCCTGTGCCCCATATTTATACTGTGATGTCATTTTGACGCACAGGAGGGGGCAGGCCTTAAAAAACGGCGCCCAGCCTGATGGGCACCGTTTTTTAACGCCTGGGTCAGGGCAGGCGTTAAGGGACCTGTGGGCTCAGAAGGAGCCCGGAGGTGCCCTCCCATGCCCCCAGGGACACCCCCTGCTACCCTTGCCCACCCCAGGAGGACACCCAAGGATGGAGGGACCCATCCCAGGGAAGTTAAGGTAAGTTCAGGTAAGTATATTTTTTCGTTTTTTTTTTGTGGCATAGGGGGGCCTGATTTGTGCCCCCCTACATGCCACTATGCCCAATGTCCATGCCCAGGGGACATAAGTCCCCTGGGCATGGCCATTGGGCAAGGGGGCATGACTCCTGTCTTTGATAAGACAGGAGTCATTTCAATGGGGGTTGGGCGTCAAAAAAAATTGCGCAAATCGGGTTGAGGCCAAAATTTTGCCTCAGACCGACTTGCCCCATTTTTTGACGCCCAAGCTCCATTTTCCCCTACGCCGGCGCTGCCTGGTGTGAGTAATTTTTTTTGACGCACACCAGTCCGCAGCGCCGGCTAACGTCATTCAATAAATAAGGCGCCCGCATGGCGCTTTGGAATGGCGTTAGCCGGTGTTAACATTTTTGACGCACAACTCCGTTGGCGCAGTTGTGCGTCAAAAAGTATAAATATGGGCCTTTGTGAGCCTGTGTTTTTACGCTATACTCTGCGTTTTCTGAGATAGCACTACCTTTTGCCTGTAGCTGGGTCTGGATAGCAGAAAGCTGTGGGCCAGAGGGAGTTAATCGCAATAGATTCAGATTCCGAAAGCAAACCATTCACACATTAAATCAGGCATTCACTACGTATACAACCAATAAAATCACATAACAGTAAAATATTTTCCTATTAACTAAAATGACCGTCAACTAGAGATTAGGGAGGTAAAGTTACTTAAGTTCAAACAAACTGTCTTTCGAGATTTGGCACTCGAACAACACTCGTGACTGCCCATAGATGAAAACGTGTCTTCAATGTGCCTTTGCTGATAGGTGCAGCCAACCAGGTCCATGAACTTTGCCACTTCCTGCCCGTTCTTTATTCATAGACTGCGTATGATCTCTAGATTCACAGATACACATCCCAACGCTCTTCTTAAGATGCTGGTCCATGAATTCACAACTATATTCCCTGCAAAACTATTTTTAATGTTATGATGAGCCCCCACTTCATTCAAGACGAATTGTTACAAGATTAGCTATAGGGTCGATTGACTTTTTTGCAGTCGCAAATTGCCATTTTGCTTCTTTTTCCGTCTTTATAATCAACACATTTGTTTTGTGTGTAGTAGCCTTGTGTCACGAGACTCCGAACAGGTGGACCACAATCTTTTGATTGTTCCTGCGTAACAGATCTCCAGTAGGGGTCCACAAAACGCAGAACTATTTTCATCGTAAGTGGCTACTGTCTCCATGACAAGGCCATGACCTGACTTACAGCCAATCTTTAGTTATGGGTTTTGAGACTTATACCAGCAAACCAATTTGTCAAGATTGCCTACGTGACGGAGCTCCAGAGTCCACCTGAATATAAGAGGTATGTGTGTGCAGAGTCAGGATAAACAAGTAGTATGGTAAACCAGTCTTTGGATTGACCAATGTGCATGTAGCCCCCTGTTTGTACAGTGCTGCCCAGGTACAGTAGTATTCAGGAGTAAGCCTACCTAAGAGGTGTGTTGATGGGAAGAAAAAGTCCTCTGCACGCTTATCAACGTGCACGTCTGACCAGAGTGCCTAACTTTACTGCTGTTTGGATCCCTAGTGCTGGTTTTTGTTGTCATAGGCAAACACTCATCATGTGTGTGCACCATGACACAGGCCTGTCTCACAGATTGTGGTCCTGTGGACCAGGAGTGGCACCCAAAGCTCTACCCTCACAGTTGTAAAAGGCTGCTGCCTTCACCAGGAGCTAAGCAGCAGGAGCACCGTGGTAGCATCATACCATGCAGTGTGAAGTGAACAGGTCCTTTTGCCCATGTCACTGGAAACAGCCTTACAGGCTTACTCATTTACAAAGTTCTGCTGCTGTGTGCTTAACTCACCCTTGGCCAACAACAGCTTGTGCCGGTGCCCACAGTTCTGCTCCCTCTGTGGGTGCAAATACCAAGGCTGTGTTGTCTTGAATCCCCTTCTTCCCTTTTTAATCCACTACCAGGCACTCCTTGCCCGTATGTTTCTCTTGTAGGTTTCTGCTTTCTCCCTTTGTGACAGTGTTTCCATCTTTCTCTTACAGGTGTGTAGGTTTAGGGGGTTTGTTTGGGGTGCTACACCCCCTTAATACATGTTATTTCTGATAAAATAGTTGGGTTCAGGTGCTTTCAGATGAGTATTGTGAAACATCAGTCGGATTTTAGCAGGAATTGTTACATACACACAGTCACAAAGGCACAGACACTCTCACGCTTTGTTTTCAAAGTCCTCAAAAATATTGGTTATTTTACAGAATATTGCATTTTCCCTCTTAGCACTTCCATCCAACCACTTTCCTCTCCCTGAGTCTTGCACAGTGCAAGTGTGGTGTATTTGGGCTGGGTGTATTTGTGTTTAGGAAGGGTACAATACATGGTTAATGCAGTACTGAGCAGTGTGTGCATGATAATTGCATGTGCTGGGTGTATGTATGCCTAAGAGCAATACAGTACATGGAGGATGTAGTGCTGTGAAGTCTATGCATGATAAATGTATGTGCTGGATGTATATATGCCTATGAGCAGTACAGTACATGAAGGATACAGTGCTGTGCATTATGTGCATGTTAAATGTATGTTTTGTCTATGTGGGTGCCTATGAGTGGTGCAGTACATGAAGCATCCAGTGTTGTGCAGTGTGTGTAGGTTGTATACCTGCACTTGGTGTATGAGTGGCCATGGATGGTACAATACACGGAGTGCCCTGGGTTCCACTTTGGGAGACCCAGGCCTGAATGGTAAAACATGAAGAGGAGGTAGAGCAATCCTCCAGACAGATTTGTGTATTGCTGTATTCCTGTAAGCTGGATGGCACACACACTAGGGAGGGGAGAGCAATACTTCCCCTGTACACTTCAAAGGGTGCTCTTTCATTCAGAATGAGGTCACTAGGGAGGGGCCAGGCCACATCTCAGGAAGGAGGTGGGGCTGAGAAGAGAGTCATAGAAAGTAGGGCTGGGGCCCTGGCAAACGTTTTGATACAAATATCACTGTGGCTGACATCCAAGTTTTAACTCTAGTCACTCCCATGACTTTTGAGGTGGGACTTGCAGTCTTAGAGTTACTCCTGCTGTGACAGACTGCTTTCAAGAAGAAGAAGACAGAGGAGTGGGTGACTTAAAAAGAAGCAGTCCCACAACATAAACTTCAAAGACTAAAACTGTAAATTACAGTTGGTGTCTGGACATGGACTTTAAGAAGGGGTGCTTGAGATCCCAAAAATTGTCATCTGACAAGCAGCCAGACGGACTGTGTGGGGAGGAGAAGCTCTGCAAGATTTCTGTCTGTTCCTGGGACTAGAGGGAAAGGCCTGTTAGTCTTCCTGCTGGGTGATAGGAGATCTCCCAGAGAACCCACCTGCTCTGGACCCAGGAGCACCAGCGCCTTGGCAAGACTAGTGTGCCCTGTGAGGAAGAGGAGAGTGTTGAAAGGAGCGAGGCCCAGCGGGGAGCCCCGTCATTAGGATTCCGTCTGTAAGGTGTAAGGAGACGGCTACTGCACCTATCGGGCTGTTGCCCATGTGCAGAACAAAGTCAGAGGCCCCCATATGCCAGAAGAGTTCTGCTGGGAAGTGAGCTGCATGCATTGCTGGGCCGATCTGGCCAGAGTCCATGCATAGCGGGAAAGCAAAGACCCTGTAGGTAAGGAGGGGCTGCTGTCAGAAGACTGCTGTGGGATAAGGGTGGTCACCCAAGTGCAGTAGTGGGCATAAGCCTGTATGCCAGGAGGGGCCACCGCCAAAGACTTCACTGTGCCTATCAGGCCGGAGCCTGTGTACTGAGAGACGTGAGGCCACTCTGGAACCTGTAAACCTGCCCAAGATGAACGATTTACACCAGGAGCTACATATCATCAGACTTCCCCGTTCTGGGAGGATCCAGAGACTTACCTGATGAAGAGGAGCCATTGAGAACCTCTGGTCACTGCAGAAGTGTGAATGCATGTGGAGTCTCTCCAACCGCTGAGTGCAGCCTGCTTGAGTCCATGTGCAGATAACTCACACAAATCTACTGCTACTGCTCCAGTGGCTGTGAAAGGGACGCACTCAGGTACTCCGGTCTCTCTGATCCGACGAGCTGCCGGTGAGATAGACTTCAAGCCAATTGGCCCAGAGGAACTTGCTGTTAATTAGCGCTGTGGTGCTGGAACACAATTGACGTGAAAGATAGGGTCACAGTGAACTCTTGAGACTCGGACTGCTAGTAGGCCATACACTGGACTTTGACAGTAGTGAATGGGGAATAAACACTATCGCTAACACGAGGAGAAATTAGGACATGGAGGTGCCAAGGAAACCATAGAGCCCTGACCTGAGGGAAATTGTGTAGTTATTTGCGAATTTAATATTTGTTCTTTGTGTGTGTAGCGGTAGAAATAAAATACTTCTCTTTTTTGATAGAAGTGAGTCTGTGGTTGGAAAATGGTTTATTGCTGCTGCTTCATGCATTTGTGCAGTTGTGAGCCTTTGTTCACTCCCCTGTATTCACACCTCTCCGCCACAAAAGCAACTTGGACTGCTTGGACCAAGTTTTCCCTGAGAGTCAAGTGCAGAAAGGGTACTTGGCCCAGTTGCTAAGAATCCATAGTAGGTTGGCTCTGGAGACACCTGAAGTAAAAGACCTCAACCCCCACAACTGGGTCCAGTAACATCTGCTTTCCCCATGGCCCTCTGAAAGGAGTTCTGAGACTAGCATTTTGAAACAAGAAGTGTGGGGTACCTAAGATTAGAGGTCCATTGATGTTTATGTAGCCTTCAGGTTGTATGATACTTCATCGGTTTAGTGGTAGTCAGAATTATGTTGTCCCTCATTCTCTGCGTATACCTATGCCCTATTCTTCTCCCCCATTCTCCTCATCCTCTCAACAGAAGCCATTGCAATCCAAGTGTATGCCCACAGTTTTAGATCTTCTTCAGTGCAGAAGGAAGGCATCTTTCTGCACGTTTCCTAGGTCTAGCCAGTTGAAAGTCAGAATGTAGCCTCAGAGATGAGACACTTAAAAAGGCACAGCAAATAATTTCATGGTCATTAAAAACTCACTATAACAAAGGAGATAGGCTGCCTGCCCATTCCCTGCATTGAGAACAAAATCTGTCCAAGAAAGAGGAGCCCTGCAAAAGCCCATGATTGGCTGCAGGTCAATCTAGGCTCAAAACATCACCGTATACATTATAAAATCCCCAAGGACACCCGGGGGACTATGTCCCTATCTGAAGATAGTTTCCACTGATAAGATGCACTTAGAAGTGATTTATTCGCTTCAGATATCTAAGAACAGCTTTGGAATTACCAGTGTTTATTAAAATAGTCTGGCCATGCAAGCCAAATATGAATTAAAAGTGAACCAGAGTCAGAAAGATTGGTTATCTCTATTATGGCTGAGTAAAAGACCTTCTGCTATTGTGATGTAAAAGAAGGAGGAGACAGGCTATCTAACAGGCTGAGAACCTGCCTTAACTCAAGTGTAGCAATCCAGGTGTAGCAGTTACAAGTAAGGTTGCAAGGAATTTTGAGGAGTAAACTAATAACAATTTAGTGACCTGCTGCATCTGCCTAGTCCGAAATAATCTTCCTAGTCCAGCAAATGGAGCTTTGCCCATGCACCTCCAAGACAGTGATCAACGCAACATTGCCATCCAAGTAAGAGCAAGAGGATGGTCAAGACGCCTAAGGTTTGGATATCTTCCAGATACACAGACTGCCTGAGAACCTCTGCCCCCTATCCAGCTGCATTTATCCCCTTGTGAGGTGAATTCAGGAGTGTGATTCATCTGTGGTGGTTCTCCCTTGTTGGCACTGAATACTCTCTACATCATTAGTTGCTACCTTACAAGCCTTGAGATGTGTTGCTGTGTGGTTTTGAATTAACTTGAAAGAAATCATCCTTTATGTGTGTCCTCAATTCTTTCAGTGACAACCAGCCAGGATACTCAATAGAGCAACTCTAGACATACTGCGAAATTACTTTATTGCTCAGGCTATACATCAAGGAAATAGAGTCTCAGGATGTGGAACTGCACCAATGTCTCTGGATTAGAAAGGACTCTGATCATTGTATTGTAGCTGTAAGGCACAATACAGAGGCATGTGCTATTACTGTTCCTTGTGGATGCATTGGGTTCCATTTCAAAGAGACAATATGCACTGAGTGGTGCTATGGTGTATGTTGTGTCGAATTATGGCTGTCACAAAAGGGGACCAAGAGGTCAATCATTATGACCCAAGCTCTGTATTTTTCAGGGCTCCATAATCTGAAGTAAAATGTATTTGTAGATTTACTATTTAAAGCAACCTTGCTGTCTATTTTCATATTCATATTTACAAGTCAATATGTTATGATGCAGCAGAGGATGTACGAGCCTCTACACACTACTCCAAGGCCCCTGAATATGTAAGTGGATGGAAAGGTGGGCATAATGTGGGTGCCATCTGGACAGAAGCCTCTCATCTCAGAAGCACTTGCCATGTGAAACACCAGAGTAAAGCCAAGGATTACGGGCCTTATTTATACTTTTTGGTGCAAAACTGCACTAAGGCAGTTTTGCCCCAAAAAGTTTTGCACCGGCTTGCACCATTTTTTAGCACCAGCTGGGCACCATATTTATGGAATGGTGCAAGCCGGTGCAAAGGGTGGGCTAGCTTAAAAAAAATAATGACGTTAGGCAGTTTTGAGTCAAAATAAATGATTCTGACCAGATTAACATCACTTTTTTACGCTAAGGGGCATATTTATACTCTGTTTGCACTGAATTAGCGTCATTTTTTTAAAACTCTAATTCAGTGCAAAACTAACTCCATATTTATACTTTGGTGCTAGACCCGTCTAGCACCAAATTTATGGAGTTAAAGTCATTTTTTAGAAGTGGAAACCTATCTTGCCTTAATGAGATGCAAGGTAGGCGTTCCCGTGCAAAAAAAAATGACTCTATGGCCTTAACACCATGGCCCATATTTATACTTTTTGACGCTAAACTGCGCTAACGCAGTTTAGCGTCAAAAAATTTAGCGCCGTCTAACGCCATTCTGAAGCGCCATGCGGGCGCCGTATTTATGGAATGGCGTTAGCCGGCGCAAGCAGACCGGCGCTGCCTGGTGTGCGTGGAAAAAAACCACGTAGACCAGGCAGCGCCGGCGTTGGGAAAAAATGACGTTAGGGCGTCTTAAAATGGGGCAAGTCAGGTTGAGGCAAAAAAATCGCCTCAACCCGATTTGCGCCATTTTTTTACGACGCCCAGACGCCATTTCATGACTCCTGTCTTAGTAAAGACAGGAGTCATGCCCCCTTGCCCAATGGCCATGCCCAGGGGACTTGTGTCCCCTGGGCATGGTCATTGGGCATAGTGGCATGTAGGGGGGCACAAATAAGGCCCCCCTATGCCACCCAAAAAAAATTAAAAAATATAAAAAATTATACTTACCTGAACTTACCTGAATGTCCCTGGGGTGGGTCCCTCCATCCTTGGGTGTCCTCCTGGGGTGGGCAGGGGTGGCAGGGGGGGTCCCTGGGGGCAGGGGAGGGCACCAGTGGGCTCATTTTGAGCCCACAGGCCCCTTAACGCCTACCCTGACCCAGGCGTTAAATAGTGGCGCAAATGCGGGGTTTTTTGACCCGCCAACTCCCGGGCGTGATTTTTGCCCGGGAGTATAAATACGACGCATTTGCGTCGCCGTCATTTTTTTAGATGGGAACGCCTTCCTTGCATCTCATTAACGCAAGGAAGGCGTTCACGCAAAAAAATGACGCTATTTGCCAATACTTTGGCGCTAGACGCGTCTAACGCCAAAGTATAAATATGGCGTTAGTTTTGCGCCGAAAAAAACGACGCTAATTCGGCGCAAACGGAGTATAAATACGGGCCCATATTTCTACTCCCATGTAAAAATGGTGCAAGGGAGGGAGGAGGGGTCAAAAAATGGGGCAAAGCTTGCTTTGCCCCATTTTTTAAGACCTGGGTCAGGGCAGGTGTTAGGGGACCTGTGGCTCTATTTCCACGGTGGAACACCATGGAATAAGCCCAGAGGTGCCCTCCCTAGGCCCTAGGGGCACCCCCACCCACACTAGAGGGACTGCGAGGATGGGGGACCCCATCCCAGGTAAGTACAGGTAAGTGCATTTTATTTTTGAAAGTGCCATAGGGGGCCCTGAAATGGGCCCCCAAACATGGCACCGGGTGCAATGGCCATGCCCAGGGGACCCCTGTCCTCTGTGCTGGCCACTGGGGTGGTGGGCATGACTCCTGCCTTTTGTAAGGCAGGAGTCATGTGGCATGGTAGGTTTAGCACTATAAAATGACGCTAATCTGGTTAGAGTCATTTTTTTTACTCTAACCTGCCTAAAGCCATTTTTTGGTGCTAAACCCTCTTCTTCTATACTGCCAGCCCCACCCGACTAAAGTCATTTTTTAAAACTCTAGCCTACCCTTTGCTCCGGCTTGCACCATTCCATAAATATGGTGCCCGGCTGGTGCACAGAAATGGTGCAAGCCGGTGCTAAACTTTTTAGTGCAAAACTGAGTTAGTGCAGTTTTGCAGCAAAAAGAATAAATAAGGGCCAATGTTTTGTAAGTTTGCGCCACTTTTATGTCATAAAATGACGTTAATGCGGTGCAAAACAAGTTTAAATCAGGGCCTTGGTGCTAGATGGGTCTAGCACCAAAGTATAAATATGGAGTTAGTTTTGCACCGAATTAGAGTAAAAAAAAAATGACACTAATTCGGTGCAAACAGAGTATAAATATGCCACAGAGTATAAATATGCCCCTAAATATGGCTTTAAGGCCATAGAGTCATTTTTTGCACGGGAACGCCTACCTTGCATCTCATTAAGGCAAAGTAGGTCTCCACTTTCAAAAAATGACTTTAACTCCATAAATTTGGTGCTAGAGGGGTCTAGCACCAAAGTATAAATATGGAGTTAGTTTTGCACCGAATTAGAGTAAAAAAAAAATGACACTAATTCGGTGCAAACAGAGTATAAATATGCCCCTACATGTCTAATGGAGCCAAAGGACTCTCATGAGACTTGCCAAAGATGATGGCCATCTTGAATACCTTGTGGTCCACAGAATTCTTGCAAGGAAATCCTGCACAAAATTGCACAGGCTGGAACTTGTTGGAAGTTAAAATCATTGAAACCTGTTATCATGTGAAGTTGAAGAAACACGTATTTGAAATCAGAGAATTTAAAAAAAGGAGTAATCCATTAGGATTACAGATTCTACTTTGCAATTTTATTATTTCCACAAGAAGGATTAGGATTTGTACCTTGCATTATGTTAATTGCAGAAGACGTAATTAGTTTGGGTTAAGATATTAATCACTATTTCAAAGCTTATTAAGATAAATTAGTGGAATCATGTTAGCCCAGGATTATTTTCATTAGGTAAGTATGGGATAAAGATATAGGTAATAGCAAATATATGGTTACCAAGGGTATATGCCAATTATATAATGTTAATAAATACTTTTTTTATATTACCGGTCTTAACTTGTGCATTGACTCTGAGCAGAACTACAGAAACGTATTCATATCATTGAAAATAGTAGTAGCAAATAACATTTCATAACTCAGTTGTTCGTTTGTACTCTATCAACTTTAATTGCATTTCACCTCAGAAGAAATATGAACATAAAGAGTGGGAAATATAAAGATTGTCAGCAAGTATATGACATACAATATAAGAAGTCAACTTCCAAGGTCTACACTATAGCTATTCACTTGTTTTGAGATAGCAACACTCCTGCAGCGCTGATTAAGCCCAGCAGTGCATCCAAGCAGTGTGATGAAATCCAATGCCTTTCTTTCTCTCTAGTCTCAACCCCCTTTTACTTGGGAACATCGCTAAGCTTCACTTTAATGCTATTAGGCTTGACTGTGGGTTTGGTGAAGTGTGACAATTCCATCACTCTCTGAATTGCAATGTTAGTGCATCTTGACACCGCCACTTGATGGTGCCAGATGCTGAACTGTCATGTTTACTATTTCTCTGGCAGGCATGTGTTTTTTAGGTCAAGCGCGCAAGCACTTTGACCTGTTGTAAGTATTGTGGGCTTTTACCCACACCCATGTCACCCCATCACCTTCATTCGTTCCTGGGCTTGCCCTTCAAAAATTCCTTGATGTTATTGGTAAATGCTTTACGGTTGTCCCGCCTTGAGGTTGTTTTTGTCATACCTTGCAGATTGTCCCTGTTACATGGATAATTGCACGATTGGCGATATACCTCAACATGGGTGAACTATTTCTTTTGTCTCTCCCCTTCGTGCTGCATGGCAGCCATGGCGCTCACAGCGTGAACAGGCACAACAGCTTCAACTCGGTCAACGGTTTTGGAGCGCTAGTCACATTGTTCACAGTTACCTAATCAGAGACATTTCTTGTGGACCTTCCCTTAAAACACTTGAAATTGGTAAATGGCATGCATAAAACAGAAATCCTCAAAGTGGGAGAGCCGATACTACAATATTCACTGCACTCAGGAAACACACCCCATAATGCTTTGCGAGCATTCATTTTCACAACATTTGTGCTCATAACTCAGCCTGTGGTGGTGCTAGGACAATAGGACCACCTACCAAACATTCACCACAATTTGCTCTTTCTGTCTATGTTATCTCTGGGACTCCACACTAGGTTAGTGGCGACCCCAAAATAATGACCCTTACCACAATTCAGTATCTATTTAAGCACTCTCATGCCTGGAACTTTTGTTTTATAGCCAGGAATAGCTTGTGTTTTAAGGGCCTTGTTTGTAATATCATTGTAATTGGTCTGTTATCCTTGAAACTAAGTAATGCACTATGATTTCTACGAGTTAAATGTATGGTTACACTACATTATTTATTGGCTTTTTAGTTTTGTGTGGTTATGCCTTCTAGGTGCTACCTGTATTGTTACATGACCATGTTACTTTCAATTTTCATTGTGGCGTCTTCTAGGGTCTGTTTTAAGCATTACAGTCATATCAACATATTAAAATATTCATAGCACTGAAACCTGTCCCATAATTGTTTGCAGGGCATTACTTTCACTAACATTTTTTCTCATAACTCAACCTGTGGTGGTCCCAGGACAATGGAACCACCTTCAAAACATTGACCACAATGTGATCTTTCTCTCTACATCATCTCTGGGGACCCACACTATGTTAGTGGGGACTATAAAATAATAACCCTTACCACCATTCATTATTTTGTTAAACTTTCTTATGGCTAGTTTTTTTTTTTTTTTTATATAGCTTGGAGAAGTTATGTTTTATAATTGTAATAGTCTTGTTAGCCTGGAAAATGCGTAAGACACTATGCTCTCTAGGGCCTAAATATATGGTTACACTGAATTGCTTTCTCTTGTTCTTTGTTTCATGTGGGTATGCTCTTTAAGGGCTGACTGTATGTTTACTTAACCACGTTTCTTCCAAATGCTATTTTTATTGTGGTGCTCTCTAGGAGCGTTTCTGAGCATTACAGCTAACATACTACAATGTTTTCGGCACAAAAACTCGCCCCATAATGCTTTACAGAGCATTTACTTTTACAAAACATTTTTGCTCATAACTCACCCTGTGGTGCTCCTAGGACTTTGGGACCACCTTAAAAACACTCTTTTTGTCTACATCATCTCTGGGTCCCCACACTAAGTTAGTGGGGACCCCAAAATAATACCCCCTCCCGCTATTCAGTGTCTTTTAAGCTTTCTCATGGCTACAACTTGTGCTTTACAGTGGGAAGACATTTTGTTTTAAAGGCCTCGTTTGTAATATCATTGCAGTAGACCTGCCAGCTCTAAAGACGTTCTCTAGGGCTAAGTATATAGATACACTGCATTATTTGCTCCTCTACAGGCTTACAATATGGCTACATGAACATTTTTCCTACAAATTATATTTTTGTTATGGTGCTTTCTGGGTGCTGTTTTGAGCATTACAGTCTAATTCCAAAAGTTTATTTCTGATGAAAGTTTATATGATAATTGTATATGTTTTAATAATCTCCCCTTATTACAATTATGACCATAATTCAGGCCAACTTAACATCCATATTACACTATGACTGTTTGAACACTCCTGTTATGTTTGGGTCACCCTTCTAGTTTCGTTCTCTCCTGTGGCTGTCTTGTGTCTTTTTTGGGGAATTGTGTTAGCCAGCAACTCTGATGGTGGGTTTGTGAAAGTGGTATTCTATTGGAATTAGCATGGAAGATTTAATGTAGGATGCTAAATAGCAATACTTTCATTTTTTGCTACAGATAGAGGAAGAAGGTAAATGGAAGTGCTTTAGTTATATGCAGAGGCACTGGAATTATACAGCAGGAAAAGATGAAATTATGAGGCAGGGTTGACCAATTTATGTGGCAAGAATCGTCCAGTTATGAATTTACAATGCCAATAGCTCTAACATCCATATTGAACACTCCTGTAATGTTTGGGTCACCCTTCTAGTTTAGTTCTCTCCTGTGGCTGTCTTGTGTCTTTTCTGGGGAATTGTGTTAGTCAGCAACTCTGATGGTGGGTTTGTGAAAGTGGTATTCTATTGGAATTAGCAAGGCAGATCTAATTTAGGATGCTAAATGGCAACATTTTCATTTTTTGCTACAAATAGAGGAAGAAGGTTAATGGAAGTGCTTTAGTTATTTGCAGAGGCACTGGAATTATACAGCAGGAAAAGACGAAATTATGAAGCAGGGATGACCAATTTATGTGGTAAGAACAGTCCAGTTATGAATTTACAATGCCAATAGCTCTAACGCAAGCAAATGTGAGACCTATTGCATTGCAAATGCTTGTTTTTGATTCTCACACACCCCAGCATAGGTTATTAGTGTGAAAATCATTTTAATTTTAATGATAACCTGTACCTTAAAATGCATACACCATGAATTGACGATTATTCTCACACCACTTCTTAAATGAGGGAGTGGAGGCAAGGGCAAATGTTCTATTTTGGATCCATGGAGGTTATTCCTTTTTCACTAGGTCTGGGTCTTCTAGATGGAACTAAAGTCAATAGGCCTCCTTTTCTTTCAAGCAGAACTTTATTAGCTTCTACGGACAATAGTCATACTTTTTTTTTTTTTTTTATTCTTGGCGTTTCCGGGCAAAAAATGACTCTAAGGCATTTGTGCCTTATTTATCCCCCTGTGCAAAAATGACGCACGGGAGGAGGAGGGCCTTAAATAATGGCGCTAAGCCTGTTTAGCACCATTATTTAACGCCTGGCTCAGGACAGGCGTTAGGGGACCTGTGGGCTCATTTCCATGGTCAGAGACCATGGAAGCAGTCCACAGGTGCCCTTCCCTGCACCCAGGGACACTCCCTGCCACCCCCACCCACCCCAGGAGGACACCCAAGGATGTGGGGACCAATCCAAGGTAGGTCCAGGTAAGTTTTTCAATTTTATTTTCTAAGTGCCATAGGTGGACCTAACTTGGGCCCCCCTACATGGCACTGTGCCAAATGGCCAAGCCCAGGGGACATAAGTCCCATGGGAGTGGCCATTGGGCAGGGGGGCATGATTCCTGTCTTTGCTATGACAGGAGTCATGTCCATGGGGGTTGTGCGTCAGACAATTACACTAGTCAGGTTTAAGTCAATATTTTGTACGCTAACCTGACTAGCGCCATTCTTTGACGCACAACCCCCAGTCTTCCCTATGCCTCACCTGCCCGGTTACCAGCATTTATTTTGACGTTGACCGGGCCTTAGTGCCGACTAGCGTCATTTCTTAAATATGACACCCGGCTGGTGCCTAGGAATGGCAGTAGCCGGCGGTAAACTTTTTGATGCAAACCTGCGCTAGCGCAGGTTTGCGTCAAAAAGTATAAATCTGGGCCAAAGTTCTTGTCACGATTTCCTTACGTGCTGAATACTAACATGTGCATTTGAAACCAGACATGGCCCTCATGAATGTGTATTGTTTAAAGATCCTTAACAATTGCACATCATTGTTTTTCTAAATTCTGTAAAAATCTCAAATTCTACATCTGTTTCTTTTAAATGTGCATTAGTAAGACAATGCCACTTTAGCCTGTGCCATAACTCATTTATACAACACATTTGTATCTCTTATCACAAAACCAAACTGTGCATACACTACACTCATTGAACACATTATTCTAATCACTATCACTGCTAGAGAATGATCAATCTCCTTCAACTTACGTTTTTCAATCAACTTTATTACTATAGACTTGTTTCTCATTGTACAGGTGCCAATAAGAGCATCTCATCCCCCATTTGTGGGTGAACACCCCGACGCATTTCGGTTTTTGACCGTCACCAGTAGGCAAGTAAAGAAAATGTCATTATGCTCTGCGAAGAGAATGAATCTCTATTACCAATAACTTAATGATATTAACATAGGTGAAAAACAACAGTCAACTATATATGTACACTGTAGCTCCACCAAGCAAATATTCTGAACACTTATGAATGTAGCTGCACCGGCCCACAAATATCTTGCTACCCATCTGATTGGTAAAGCAACTCATTTCCAACATATAATGGCAACATTATGGTTAAAGTCAGGAATATTACGTATCAAGGGACCTACCTCTGTCTACTCAGAGAGCATAACACAAAATATAAATCAAAAATATATCAATACAACATGTTGGTTTATAATGAACGTAGCGATTTAAACTCCATCTGCACTCTACTGACATAATTCATATTTTAACATATCAGGACAACAGCTATCACATAGGTCACTGGTAACTGATGCTAAGGAAACAAAATGAGTTTCAAGCATTTAACATCTAGGGGAACAGTCAAAAATAAAAAATAAACTACCAGGTGTAAAAACCTGTTGTCTCTGACGTCTGCATGACAATTGTCCCTCTCAAATGCTTCACAAGTGGAATAAATTTGTTCCAAGTAATTAATGTTGCAAACCTGTATTGTGAATGGCAAACTTTCCACAAATGCTGAAAGGTTGAAAAATTAAAACTCAAGTGGGGCCAGGTTTAGCTCTCTAATACCACTTGTTCAAATGGTTGCTCTATCTACACTGCCTTAGATGATGACAAAGTAAACATGAATGTCATATAGAAGGTATTGCATGTATTGAAAAGTTTATACTAAAAGAACGTGGTGGCTGGAACACAGAACATCAAATAATATAAAGTTACATAAAATAGCAACATAGTTAGGGCCTGATTTAAGAAAAGTGGTGCTGCATCCACTTCAGCGCCACTTTTTTCTTGCACGCCTTACCCCACCATGTGTGCACCGTATTTAAGATATGCTGCACCATAGCGGTAGTCAGAAAACGTTTGACGCTAATCCTGCAAAGCACATTGTGACCTATTGTAAATAATGGTGTGCCTCCTTTTAACGCCTGCTCTGTGCAGGCCTTAAAAATGCAGCAGAAATGGCACAAAGAAATCTTTTAGATTTCTTTGCATCATTTTTTTAACCCCCCTATAGGGGGAACACCCCCCGCATACATTATGCCTGGTGCAGGCATAATGTGGCACAAAGGGTTACAAAGTGGTGCAATGTATGCATTGCACCACTCTGTAAATCAGGTGCTGCGATTCTGATCTCTTTGGGCCACATTAGCGTAAAACAAATTATCCTAATGTGATGCCAGGAGGCACTAGGCCCTCTTAAATCTGGGCCTAGGAGTCACATATACTAACAGGTTCCCCTTGTGGGTAAATGCTATGTAACAAATTGTATACATTCTTTTGAAAATTTCAAAGCATGGCAATATCAGTAACAACAGAGATAAATTTAATGACAACTTTCTAAATCAGACATATCGAAAAGTTACATTTTATTTCTCATAAAAAACATCTTGTTTCTAAAAGATCGTTGAGGCCTTTCGGTTTCATACTAGATAAAGTGTTAGTGCAGCGAACTTGCCAAAAAAGTTTGCAATTGAGACTATCTTGCATGTGTTCCTGATATTACTAGTGTGTTCATAGAATCTTTTTTAGCTTATGCTCCATTTTCCAATTGTAAATACAAAAGGGCAATTTAATAATTATATATACAGTTCTGTATCACATGCATCTATGGTATGTTTTGACCTCTGTCTGAATGTCTGACCTCAGTTACAGAAATTATGGCATTTCAATCTATTCAAGCAATGTTTAGTCTCAAAAGAATTATTGCTCTCTTGAAGTATTTAAATAGTTTTTTGACACGGTATCTCTTTCATGTTTCTGTTTCGATTATATGCAAGCAAAGGTTTCTCCAAAAACAAGTTGCTAAAATCACATTCTGTTTGTAATCATCGCCAATATTTTAAAAAGGCTTCCTTAATATTTTTACTGGCAGTGCAATATTTGAATACAAACACCATTCTGTTCATCTGTTATTTAGTTTTGGTTCTTAATATGGTGTCTCACTCTGTCTAGGCTGTTGGCTCTTTCCATCACTATTGGTAATCCCAGTGTGGTATCCCCTGTTGGTACATTTTGTTTTGAGCTTTCATAGCTTTTCACATTGGTCCTCATCATTAACTATTTTTCCCCACAATAATTGGTTACATGGAAGATTATTCTTCATTGGCATCTGGTGGAAACTGGTGTAATATAAAAAATATTGAAGTCAGTAGTTTTGGTGTACAGCAGTGTTCCTGTTTTCTAACTTCTTAATGTTGCCTCTTCAGGTTATCAAAATATTGTCAATCCGAGGTTTATACAGAATCAGGCCTAGGGTCAAATTCTTTGTACGTATGATCTAGCTTGAAATTGGCCATGAAAAGTTTAGCATAACATGGGGCTGCTGCAAAGATCATTGAAGTCACATGGCACTGAAGGAAGTATTGTTCAATACCTTCAAAGTAACTGTGATAAAGTGTGTAAGTCAATAATTGCATCAGTAAAAAGGGGTTGCCACCATTGACTGGGTAAATGAGAAGAAGATATTCCAATGCCTCTAAATCATGTTTATGAGGGACAGAAGTATATAGTGCATGCACATCCAAAGTACGCAAAATAATTTCTTCATGGTCTAAACCTACTCCGAGAAAGGTTGCTAAGCATATCATTTGCATCCTTCAAGTAAACTGGTTGACTTTGTAGTATTGTTAGAAGAAAGCAATCTCGAAGGTAGTCAAAACTGGCCAAAATTGTGGATCCTCTGTGCTTCTGTGAATCTTAGGAAAAAGAAAAACCTCTATACTACATGAATAAGAAAGAACAAAAAAAATTATTGTTTTCTTTGGCAGTCCATTTGTTACTTTTGACCTCATTCAAAACCTTTTGTAAATCGTCATGAAAGGATTTGGTGGTGTCCTCTCTCAGAGTTAGAGAAATGTTTCCATCCTCATCATTCCTGTAATATCAAGGAATAGTATGGCCTTTCTACAGCTACCAATGCACCACCTTTGTCCACCACTCAAAATGATACATCAGTATTATTATAACATTTTGTTATTACTCTTCTTTGTTTTGTGTTGAACTTAAAAACACCCTTTTTTCAATTGTATCTCTGAAAGATCTTGAATCACCAAATTTTAAACAAATAAACAGTTTTATGACTGCTGGGAGGCATTCATTTCGATGTGGGTTTCATTTTCTCACAGAGTTGCTCTTCCTCTTGCTTTGGCTTTTCAGCAATATTATCAAAGAAATTACACAGTCTAATGTTTCTCGTGAATTTAAACATCACTGTGTCTGTTTATAAAGCATTAGAGTAGTAAGTATGTTCAAAAAAAGGTATTACTTTCTGAGGTAATTCTATTTCAATGTTGTTGAAAGTTTTGGAAGATAAGTTCACAATTAATGTTAAACTTGGTTCAGTAGATGGTTGTGGATCACTGTCACTCAATTTGTTGAAGGTATGTATTGTTGTGCTTCCTGTGTTTGTAATTGCCTTCAGTAGTGATATTTTGCAAGCTTCACCCTCAGATGAACTTGAATCCTCAGATGTTTCAGACGAAGGTTTAAATGTATTTGATTTTGTTTACAGCACATGCTTCTCCTTGTGAGAAAGTACCTTTTTTTTTGCACAGTCTGGAGTAGTGTCCATCATCAGCATGCTTAAGGTATACCTGCCTCCAAATTGGGTAAGCAAACCATGAATTTGGCAGAGAAGGTACTCCACCACCCTAGTGCTTTAATTTTCATGGTGCTTTTTGCCATAATATTTTAAAAAGGTATACCTTCAGTTCCTCTTATTGAATTTTATTCATTTTGGTGTTTTCTTTTCTCTGTACGTTTCTCTATTTTTTAGGAATTGGTTGTAGGATTTTTATTGTGTTGGGCTTTGACTTTTTCATTGCTTTGGTATTGCTAAATAATTTGCACACTTTTCTTAAGACTAGCAAGCCTGGTGTTGAGCCTAGGTTTATTTATTGAACTTGTATGTTGGATCTAACAAGATTTTGAACTTATTACTCAAAAAGAACTCACAGCCTCTCCAACTAATAACTACTTTTCTTACACAAGTAAACCTAATTTAATAGTGTTTCTTTTGAATTAATGAAGATTTCTGTTGTTAACCCATTTGAAACAGACCTCAACCTTTTTTGGTACAAGTGGTTCTTTATTGTGTATTAAGCATTCAGAATACTCAGATGAGAAAGACATATCAAATATAGCTTCAAAATTGTACAGAAGGTGTAAGCCTTATACGAAATAGGCTGCCATTACTTAGGACAACATTGATACAAAAAGGCATTGTGTTACCACCGTCTTTATTCGAACTGGTAGGTCCCTCTTAGTGGTTCTGCAATCTATATATGCCCTGTGTGAAAGCACCCTGCTGTTACTTTCTGAATTGCACAACTGGGTCGCAAACTATGGAACTGTGTTTCTGGTGATATAACCTGGCATCTTCTGTAGTGTGGGTGATAAGCCTTCGATATTCCATGTATCTATCAAAAAGTGAGGTGAAGGGAGTGGGTTACGGTAGCAAGTGTAAAGATAATTATACTGCTGCCTTAGGCCTGGGGCAGGAAATGGGGCATGGGGACAGGGGACAGTGAGGAACAGAGACAGTGATTTGTGCACCATATGTATGTGCAGTGTAGGTAGGATAGGAGGTTTTAACATGATGACCACAGGGGGGGACAAGCGGATGAACTATCCCTCTTAGGATCCTGTTGTCTGTCTTAGCTGCCAGCTTTTCTAAGTATGCGTCCCAAGAATCACGTTGTGGTGAGTCCCTCTGGTGTGTAGGTAGTGCGTGCCAGGTTGTGACTTCTACTGTTGCCCACTTAAACAGGTTCCATAGCCAGAGCTGTGGGGGGAGCATCTAGGGATTTTCAGGCCATGACGATCCAGTTTTATGGTAACATATGTCCCAGGTCAATACATTTGATGGCATACTTGCTCTTATGTGTACGTGTTGAAATCCCTAGCATGCACTGCAAAGGGTCAAAAGGTAGAGTCCAACCAGTAATTTCTGCAAGTGTCGATGTCACAACTTCTTAGAATTGCCCAATAATGGGGAAAATCCATACCATGTGGCAGAAATCTGCCTCTAAACATGGGCATTGAGGGCATTTAGGGGCCATAGTCAGAGAACATTTGACGCATACAAAGGCATAAAGAATAGACTTCAATCTTTAGGTTCAAATCTTCCAAGACTGATTTCTAATCTTCTTTCTCAAACTGTTTAGCCAACTGTCCTTTAATCTCTTTGATTTCTATGTCAACATTCTTAATTACCAGGGGCTTTGTGAACCCCCCAAAACTACAGCGGGGTGAGATTCTTTATGGGCTTCTTATATCTGCTACTCAGCAGCCAAAAGTTCATCATTAAGCTCATCATTACCGCTGGAATGCTGTGTCAACTAAATAGCAAACAGGAAAAAAGAAAAAACAACAGCTAGCTAAATAGAATGAGGAGAGAAAGAAGGAATATTGGAAGGAAGGGAGGAAAGAAGGAAACATGGATGAATGAGTAGGTGGATGAATGAGTATGTGAATAACTTAGTGGGTGAAAGGATGCGTGAATGATAGGTGGATGGACAGATGAAAGAATGGCAATGTAAAGGGATGGGTGGACAGAGGAGTGGGTGCCATCCTTTCACCTATCCATCCACTTATCAACTCAGAGCAACGTGATGGATGGATTAAAGAATGGATTGGTGGATGGACATGCAAAAAGAATGGCAGAGTAAAGGGATGGATGGATAGGCGGAAGGAGAGGTGAATGGATGACAGAGTAAAGGGATGGATGGGTGAGTGGGTGAAAAGGTGAGTGAATGGATGATGGATGGATGACAGGATGGATGGATGGAAGAGTGAATGGATGGCAGAGTGGATGGATGGATGGATGAATGGCTGATTGAAGGGATGGATGGATGGATGACAGGATGGATGGATGGTAGAGTGAATGGATGGCAGAGTGGATGGATGGATGGATGAATGGCTGATTGAAGGGATGGATGGAAAGGTGGATGGAGTGAATAAATGGATGATTGGACAGCAGAGTGGATGGATTGGATGGATTGATGAATAAATGGCAGCGTAGATAGATCTATGGATGGAAGAATTGATGAATCGATCAATGGCAGAGATACCTCGAGTGTGGCCACCTTTAGTTGCCTTACTGAAATGACAAAAACACAGAAATTCATAGGAAATAATTGGTGACAACAAACGTAAGGATGCAATGTTTTCTCAAATAACAAACCAAACTTAGCTCTTTTCTAGCCAGTCTGCGATCAAGCACTAAGTGCACCACCTCACAACCGACCATCACCTTTCAAGTGACTGCACCAATAAGCCTGACAAGACCACCTTACTGAGTACTGCATCATGAAATTTTTCCTGAAGTATACCACATCAACAATCCCAACAGCATTAAGAATCACAAACTGCACCACAAACTTTTTGAACTGTCAAAAGCTAAGAAATTCCGCTCACCAGAGAGCTACAGACATCTCCTGTGGAATTCATCCCAAGATGTTCGAAAAATTATGTATTTTTACACTTGTGTATATCTTCTGTCATGGGTGTTGCCGCATTCACTCCACATCAAAGAACTGCCTGGTCTAATGGGGTCCATCAAAAACAATGTCACCACGCTTGCGTAGGGACCTCCTCCATTTTACTCAGATTACACCAAACACAACATCAGCATTTTACATGCACTACACAATACATGGTATCAGCACATGACCGCCATGGGTTCTAAAACATAAGCCAGGCCATGTTACGTCTGTTCACTGATACCAGATGCAGGAGACACAGACAGGATTTACTTGTACTAAAAGGTAGACCATGAAAAAGCAAAATGCCTTCTCCACCTGTACCTATGTAGGATTAGGGCCAAAATACAACCCCACAAAGTAGAACCCCACGGGGTAGTAGTAAATCTGACCCACTACGAGATTAATCCCACAGCACTGCACCTTCTCACCGAGCCTAGCGATAGACAAACTGAGCTAGATAGGATGCGCAGAAAGAGCACTAAAGGAGAGGATACTGTTTGGCCCAAAGACTTTCCAGAAAGAGATTCTTGGAGGTAGCAAAACCACCAAACCAATGCACAAACACGTCCACTCCTGCTTCCATCTGTGTTCCAAGGGTGGCCCTTAGCATGTCTGGGTCTGTCTTTGTTTAACACCCCAGGAATTGAGTTTCAATGTAGAGTCACCCACCTTGATGATACGAAGGGAAGTGAGTCTCGTAGGGGAGGGTGCAATAACAGTATAGATACCCTGTGTCAGGTAATCTGGGAATCTGTGATATATAGGTATACGTGGATAGAAGGGATGGGGCAAAGCACAATTGTACGAAAACTCACACTGTATTCCTTATGTTTCAGAGGTAGAGGGACAATTTTGCTGGATACAAATGAAAACTGTGGCACAATCCTGCACAATCCGGACATGCAATTGAGCACCTCTACGCTGATGGACACTTACTGGCAATGCGGTGCGTTTGCCTATACTCAGCTCGTCCCCTGCGTGGCCTCTGCCCCCTCCTCACCATACACACCCAACCCTGGTCATTCCCAGAGAAGATCTGTCAGAACTGTACCAACACCTGCTAAGGAAGAAAACAACTCTGTTGCATCAGGCTCAAGAGAAAACAACTGCTGATATTTTTAGCTGAGCTCAGTACAAGGCCATTCCGGAGGAGTTCAGACTGTTTTCTGATGCACAAGTATCATGGGGAGGGTCCATACCCTTCTTCACCATGCAGACAAAAGCGAACACCCACGGGTTGCAAATAACGAGTGGGAAATGCTCAAAATGATGAACAGCACTGAGCTTGGCCTTAATGCAATCAAGGAAGAACTATGAGCCATTCACCTCATGGTGATGCAACATCGGTATGTGTTGGACTTGATGACCTCAGTGGAGGGTGCGGTGTGGTCGGAGATCGGTGCATCCTGCTGCACGGGTATACCAGGCAATAACATGGACAATGGGACTCTGACTCTACCCATTCTAGCATTGCATCGATTACAAAAAGACATGCATGAAGAGGGAGGTGCCCCTGAGTGGTTCATGAACAGGTTTGCCTGTCTTCCCCAGTGGCTGACTGGTCTGTGCATGTCACTGTTGCCCATTTCCATATTGTTACTGTTTTTGTGTGGTCTCCTGCAAGTGGGGGTTTCCTGCTGTAAAACCGCAGTCCTCAAATTAGGTAGAATGCAGGTAGCTAGGGAAGTAGTATTCAAAATGGTATCCCCCAATAATGTGACTGTCGTGAAGTATGGGTTGGATGATGTAGTTGAAAATTCAACTAGAGGAGGGAATGTTAATATTAGGAAAGTCAATGTTAATGTGCACCATGACATGATCACCCATATCTACAAAATTATATTACTATTAGCTAAACCACCCAACAGGTACTCTTCTTCAACCCAGAAGACCTAGGCCCAGGATTACTGACTGACAGGTCATAGGTGGGGCACACAGCCAACAGACAAATGCATGCACAGGAAACCCAGATCACAGATAGGCAGCGACACCGCAATGGTCCCAGGAGATTGACTCCCATAAAACATACATGGCCAGAGGCATAAACGCATTCCCAAACACCATAAAGCCAGATGGCACATCACCTTAGGAACACACTGCCAATCAGAACACAGCACGCACAGTAACACACAGCAATCACGCACCCCTCAGGCCTGACATCTGGACACGTGACAAGTGTTCACATTTTTCTCCTTAAAAGGAATGTTGTAAGTGTTTTATTGTACCCAAAGAAATTTATAAAAGCACTGCACAGAAGCCATGTACTTTGAGACAGTCCTCAGACCCTGGTTCTGTAACTGTTCTCCCGGCAATAATGTTTAGCTAAACAAACCATTTCTGTTTTGCCAAATGCTGCTTTTCTGTTGCCTTTTTTCAATGTAAATTCAAGTTTGAGCAACAGATGGATGGATGGCCAACTGGATGGCAGAGTCAATGGATAGGCGGCGGAAGGGATGGATGGATTGCATAGTGGATTGATTCATGGCAGAGTGGATTAATGGATGGTTGGATAGCAGAGCGGATAGATTGATGGATGAGTGGATGGATGACAGAGTGGATGGATGGCAGAGTGGGTGTATGAATGGATGGCAGAGAGGATAGATGGATAGAATATGGATGGTAGAGTGAAGTGACTGATAGCAGAGTGGATGAATGGATGGATGGCAGAGTTAATCGATGGGTGGCTGGATGGCAAAGTAAATTAATGGATGGCTGAATGTAGGGATGGATGGATCACAGAGTGGGGCAAAGTGGATGGATCTATGGGTGGCAGAGAGGATGGATAGTATAGTGGATGGATGAATGGCAGAGTTTATGGACAGCAGAGTGTATGGATGGATGGGTGGATAGATGGCAGAATCGAAGGATGGATGGATTGCAAACTGGGCAGATGGATGAATGGATGGAATGGGGAAGGATTGAATGATGGATGAAAGAATGAATGGATGACAGAATAAACGTGAAGTAGTGGATATCAGTATGTGGATAAAAGAGTGAAAGAATAAATGGATATAAGCATGGATGTAAGAGACAAGGAAGCGGTTGTAGAGAGAGTTCCGCTCACTTGCTTTCGTTGCTTGGCAGCATCAGGGTTTTAGTTCAAAGTGGGAGCTATTTTAATTTTCTGGCTACTCCCTTGTTAATCGCTGTGGATAATTCTTCTACGAGTAGCAAAAGAAAGTCAAAAGATCAATTATTAATTATGATGTACCACTTTTGAATTAATGTTTTTTCAATTTTACACAAAATGAGTTTAAAATAAATGCGTAAGCTCCTAGGAATTCTCTTGTTGTTAAGATATTGAATCAATGTTGATGCGTGGCTTAGTTGATTAGTCTCTCAATCGCATATATAGCAATCTCCTTAAGTTATTGTCTTTGTCAAAGCTTTGTCATATCTGTCACAGCTGATTTTGATATTTCATCAAACAATGTCTCAGATCGGAGGTGCAAATAAGATAGTGGCTGAATATGCAGAAATTAGATGATTGTTCAAAGAGCCTTAACAAAATAGCACATCCCTGTTTTTTAAAATTCTGTAAAAATGTCAAATTCCATGCCTGTCCCTTATATTGTGTGCCGGTCAGACAACAAGCTCTACTGCCTGTGGCAAAACTCAGGAATGCAGCCCAAACCAAAATCTAATTCGGGTTGCTTACACACACATATACTGTGCAATATTGCTCTTTGAAAGCTTTAGTCTAATTCACTATTAGAGAATCATCATTCTTGTTCAACTTATGTATTCAAACAAATGGTGTTACCGTAGACTTATTTCTCCTTGTAGATGTGCCATTAAAAAATCCAATACCCCATCTGATAAAAGCCCCAATACATTTCAGTCTCTGGCCTTCATCAGCGGACATGCTAAAAATATCATTAAAGCCTGCAAAGAGAACTGAATCTCTATCAACAATAATTCATTAATAAAACTAACAAAGATGAAAAACAATATTTAATTGTATGTATATTATAACTCGACAAACCAACGATTGTTTACACTTATTGGTGTACACGAACCGTTCTACAGATATTTTACTACCAACTTTAATGTCAAACGCACTTTTCCAACGTATAGTGCCAATATTATGGCTAAAGTCAGAAAAATTACTTATCAATTGATCTACTAAACAATCATAATACAATATGTAAATTGAAATCATGTCAATAAAATCTGACATTTCATAATGAACTCAGTGACTGAAATTTCATACATCCTCACATAAGTGCTATTGTAACATAGCAGAACAACAACTATAGCATGAATCACGGGTAACTGACCCTAATGAAACAAAACGAGGTACACGCATTCAACAACTCAAATTGATGATTCTGTAATGGTGAGTAGGATAATACTCTCAAGGAGCAAAAGTGTATGAAATGCACAGTATAGTTGAGCGAGAAGAACCCAGAATCAGGTTGTGTTTCTTAGTTTTATTTCTCATAAATGTATATATCGAATGGATCACATACTTTGGATATATGGACGGCATTTTTAAATATTCAAAAATTTGTGTGTATCATGGCGTGAACTAAATATTACAGAGCGTATTCATATTTTAGTAAATCAATTGATTTTCATACTGACAAAAATATTTTTCGCTCCAGATTTAATTTCACATTTAGGCCCGTATTTATATATTTTTAGCACCACATTTGCGTCATTCTTTGATGCAAAAGTGGCGCAAACTTACACAATACAGGCCCATATTTATACTTTTTTAGCGCTGCATTTGCGCCGCTTTTTGACGTAAAAGGGGTGCAAACTTACAAAATACAATTGTGGCCCATATTTATGCTTTTTTAGTGCCGCATATGCACCCCTTTTTGACGCAAAAACGGCGCAAACTTACAAAATACAATTATTTACAAGTACTTTGATGTTAAATTTGTTTAGAAATGCATTTTTAACTTCAAGTTTAAAAAAAAAATACTTACAATTATGAAGAAATGGCTTTCTATAATAAGGCCCATATTTATACGTTTTTAGCACCGCATTTGCATCAAAAAATGACGCAAATGCGGTGGTAAAAACGTATAAATATGGGCCTTATTATAGAAAGCCATTTCTTCATAATTGTAAGTATTTTTTTTTTAAACTTGAAGTTAAAAATGCATTTCTAAACAAATTTAACATCAAAGTCGTTCCAAGACTACTGTTCAACTTAAAACTTCGGGGGCCAGTTCGAAACGTCCAAAGGATTTTCTGAGCTCCGTATAATACAGTGATTTGGCAGAATGTGGTACCCAGAAGCCTTCACTAGTAATCAGTGTATGGCAATGCCGACCAATCTTTTGTCACTGTTGTAGCAATTACATTTCTCTTCCATGTTGTTCTCTTGATTCTATGCCCTGCCCAGGATGATGCCATAGGATGATGCCATATGATCCTTTCTATATTATCTCGATATTCCCTGGACAAATTCTGTCCTCTCTAAGCTCCTAAGATTAATACGGTCTCTTCATGGGAATTTATGAAAAGTAAATGCTATACTCTTTTTTCCAATGTAATATTCCTTTTCTGGATGTTCTCAGTGTCTTATGACCAAAGCTCCCCAACTTTACTATTTCACGATGGGCATTCTCTAATATTCTACTCGTGCTTTGATCATGCTAAGTCATTCCAACAAGGTTGTAGTCACTCAAGTATACACTGATGAAATAATATAGATGCCAGTAATTAGTATAAACCTATTAGAACAGAGAAAATATTCTGTCTCCTTGTGAAGGAAATAATCTTGAACATTGGGCTTAGCCTCGCATTTGTCCCAGTCAATGGTCTCTAACCCCACTCCATTCAGTTCAATGACATCTTTAACCCCCATCGGAAACCAATCGTAATTAAAATAGGTTACTGTTTTGCATGACCTATTTGAAGACTCTTTTTGTGTACATATCTCCTACGCCTGAACCTACTGTCATTGTTGAATGACCTCCCAGTGTTGTAATATCCTGTCTTTTCGCACAAAGGGATATGACACACGGCAAATTAAAAACCTGAAAAACTAGTTTGCTATAAATATTTTAGGCTGTTTTATTACCTTTTATTTTGAAAGGTGTACAAACTTTATAGTACCGGCGTTTGCCTGTGGTCTATCTTTGTTACAATAAACCTTTAGTTGAATTCCACAGCTCCTGAATAGCTCTACTGGAGGCATCAAACTGGGAGATTACTGTGGGCTCAGAAGTGTTTTTTTATAATGGGATCCCAGTTCCACTTTCAAAATCTTTATTGTGTAGTTTATCTTTACTTTACGATATTTCCAACACTCAGAAATAAACCGTGTCAGGGCCGGCTTTAGCATTGGTGGCGCCATGTGCGACAGTCTTTTTTTGGTGCCCACCGCATGATCACCTCCTCAGAAACAAAACGAGGTACACCACCACCCGGCAAATGTGCCACTCATCTCTCCATACCCTTCCTTTCAAATACATTAATTAGTTTTAACGTGCTTGTAAAGGCTGGCTTCACTAATCCACTCAGCTATCCACACAAAATATCATTCTGTTCTTTGCAGCAGGCACATTAACCCTCTACGCTACTTTATGTCAAAGCTGCTGCTAGACAAACCTCCCTTCTCTCTCTCCAGCAAGAAGTCCAAATATGCGAAAAGGGTAGGAGCCAATGTTACCATGTTTAGGAGAGAGAGCACATGCACTTTAGCACTGGTCAGCAGTGATACAGTGCAAAGAGCCTAAAACCAGTAAAAACAGGGTCTGAAAAATAGAGGGAGGCAGGCAAAAGGTTCTGACTACAGCCCGCCCAAAATACAGTAAACCAGTAATCTACAGAAGTATGAATACTCCACAGATTTTTCATGTAAAAAAAGAGGCTGATTGCGTATAGATGATGCAAGGCTATCTTCAGTCTAAGGGTCACCTCTTGGAGAACCAAACAGAAGTACTGCCAAGGATCATGACATCCATTTTGTCTGAATTGAGCTTCAGGCTGCTACAGTTCCTCCGTTTGGCACACAGCAGATACGTACTTGGGGTGGGCCATACAAACGTATTTGTCCAGTCTCAAAATGATTTGAGTGTCAATGGTGTAGCCCATGAAGGACATCCCAAAAGATATAATGAGGTCAGTCAATAGAGCTGCATAATGTTAGTCTTCAAGACTGTAAACTGATTACTCTCATGTTATACACTTATTCCTGTTTTTGCTTTTATTGCTGACATAGTACAAATATATTTTATCACTGTCATAACATATCTTTTTCATGGTGCACACATCTCACCATGCCATAAACAATCATTACACTGGCAGCCATGGACATCAATGTGACCTTTACAAAAGATGCCACATCCTCAAAGTGGCAATAGCATTAAAACATCTAGGCCTAGAGTTAAAACATTAAGGGCCTCATTACAACATTGGCAGGCAGCAACCGGCGCCTGCCAAGTTGTAACCGCCGTGCGGCCGCCAATGTGGCCCCACTCCCGCGGTGCCCATTATGACATCCCCGCTGGGCCGGCAGGGATGTGGCCCGCAACTTGGGAGCCGGCTCCAAATGGAGCTGGCGGTGTTGCAGCCGTGCGACGGGTGCAGTTGCACCCGTCGCGCTTGTCACTGTCTGCACAGCTGTGTGGGGCTGTGCCAGGGGGCCCCTGCACTGCTCACGCCAAAGTCATGGGCAGTGCAGGGGCCCCCAGGGGCCCCGCGACTCCCCTTTCCACCAGCCTTTCCATGGCGGTTCCTACCGCCATGGAAAGGCTGGCGGGAAGGGGACTCGTAATCCCCTGGGCAGCACTGCAAGCAGCGCTGCCCTGGAGGATTAAAACCGCAGGACCACCATGGCGGAAAACCGCTTCCGCCGTGGTCGTAATATGCGAGTTTGTACCGCCAGGCTGTTGGCGGTACAACCTCCAAAACAGCCCTGGCGGTCTTTGACCGCCAGGGTTGTAATGAGGGCCTAAATCTATCAAATCGAGGCATGGCAGGTTATGATAATAGCAGTATAGTGGAGTATTATTTGAAGGAAGAACTAATTTAAAGAGAGCAGAAACGCTGCTAGAAAAGAAAAACACATAGTGGTGAACTGCAAAAATGAATACAGGGAGCCTTAACTTCTGAAAGCTTGAAGTTGCATCAGCAACAGAATGATATCTCAGTAAAAATCTCTGAGACGTGCAATCGACATTCATCATTGAATCATGATAAAGCCCATGCGCACTGAGTGTGAAAATAGATTTTTTTTAAATAAAAAATACAGTAACAAGCCATATACAATTCACATAGTACAATTGGAGGAGCTTTCTGCTAGTTTAGTAACAATGCAATAATCAGAATATTAGCCATATTAATCATAATCGTGAACAACATCGTAAAATTGCTCTTGATAGAAGATTTCAGTTTTGTTCAGCAGAGTGCATCTCAGGGTGCCCCTTATTGTATATTGAGTAGGATGAACTCCTAGCTCCAGATGGTCAACAAAAAGCCCACACGCCATTTCAGGAATCCAAGTCACGTGGCATATTCCTGAATCCTGCAAACCATAAAAGAATGTTGATCAGCTACAGAGGCACACAACAATCACTCTTGCTCAGTATAGTAGCATGTAGAATAAATTCACTGAATCATATTTATCATTAGGTGAAGAAGGTCTAAAATAAATAGTCACAAATTCAAAGTTGTTTATTTGAAGAAGGATTTATTAAAACATTCATAAAATCCTCAGCGATCCATTATGTTTCTGGTTCCTCTCAACTTCCAATACAACACAATCATAACATTCTTTCTCTAACCAAGTGGAATCATTAGTTCAAAGAATGCCACATGTTCCAATGTCTAATTGGTGCCTTGACAGACATGCAAAAACAACAAGGTAATGGATGGAATTCTTGAATTAATCTCAGCCACTAGTAACTGCTCTGGGCTGCATCATGTTCGATCATTTTTCACCCACCATGCCACCTCAATTTGGACCCAGCAATATGAAAAGGAGTCTTCACCCTATTCCTGCTGGGAACAGTCCATTCTGAGCTGCCAGGCCAAGCCCTCACTGAACGAGACCACATGCAACCCAGGATTGGTTTCCCCCTTGTTATGGGCACTTCAGCTATGTATAGCTTGGTTACAGTGGCACAGTGAGCCCTGGACCAACGTCTGGGCATATCTGGCACACTTAGGGCTTCAAATGCATAGACATTCAGCAGCTGTGTGATGCAAAAGATGGAACCATGGTCCATTTCCTTGTTGACATGCCCACTCCCAACAAATAATGATTGTGATTCCTAGTGACCTCTCTCCACTGCGAAACCTGGCACATTGTGAGCTTGAGGATGATATGGGACCTTGTGAGAGGCACCCTGTGAGGTGGCTTGTCCTCTTTGTGAGCACCTGGTACCTCTACAGATGTGAGAATGCGTTTGACCCTGCGATTTTTATCATGCATGCTGACATGTCATCACTGTGAGCCTCCTGTGACTGACCTGGGCTTTACCAAAGAGCTGTCATCCCCAACGCAATGACCACATGCTGCCTGGAAGATGACGTTTATCCTACACACTGGTGAATATGATACAGGTCAGTGCGACTCTCCAAAAGCTGTATTCTGCAATCGCTTTCTTTTTTCCCCAGGTCAGTTTTTGCAGGTCAATCTTGCCGAAAATGACAACGGGAAAATTGCACAGTAAATTTCAATGCGAAAAGCATCAATTTCACATGTAATTCCCGCTTTTTGGGTGGAATCTCTGACTAGGCGATATATACATTGCCTGATAATACCTCACTATTTGCCGGGTCTACTGAATAATGTTACCCCCTTAGGAGCTCTTATAATGAGGACCATGGTGTTTGCTAAAGCAATTCAGTGCAAACGTAGTTTGGCTTGGGCTGGAAAGCACTGGTAGATTTGAATGTTCCAACTGAGACCTATGTATCTTAAAAACATCCGAAACCCCAGCATGCCAGAAACCTTCAGGATGGATTTTCAATTGCATTCATTTTTTTCATGCCTGGGTATTGACAGCACAGCTGTCAAACAGAACTACTGTTAGCAATATACATAGAGTGGACTTTGAATTGGCCCCTTTGAATAATTGGCTTTTTCTACAGGACTCTTTCAGCCATTGGCTTCAGACTTTGTCATTCTTGTTTTGTCTCAGCCCAGTCGACTATTCATCTTTACCCAATGATATTGGCTATTTGGGTGTATACTTCCACTTACACTTGAGTGCTTGCATCGACCTGCTCTGGGGGCAAGTTTACAACTATAACTCCTTCTGTCCCCTCCTGCCGGCTCCCTCCTGTGTGCCTTACTCTAATGTTCAAATACTGCACGCATAAGCACGTTAAAAACACACCTATTTAGGCTTTACAGTGATTGTTAATTGTTGAACAAATACCAGCCATAGAGAAAATTTCTAAACACATTCCACTTATGTGGTAGGAATATAATGGAATCATAACTTTATTGTCTTCATGCAACTTGGTATTCTATACAGTGCTACATCCCCCTGTGCTGCCATTTTGAAACACTGCCATAACTGATGTTTCTGTCCTCCATCTTAATGGTACTCATATCAGAAGGATGGCCGCCACATTGTAACTTGTGATCAGCAGATCAATGTAGTTGTTAGCAGCAAGATTTAACTCACTATGGGGCATATTTATACTCTGGTTGCGCCGAATTTGTGTCAAAAATTTTCAGCACAAACCTAACACCATAATTATTCTTTGGCGCCCGACCCCGTGAACGTCAAAATTCTGTAATGTGTCATTTTCTGTATGCGTGAAACCGCCTTGCGTTAATGACATGCAAGGTAGGCGTTCTCGTCCAAAAAATGACTTTAAGGCATGTGTGCCTTTTTTATACTCAAACGTCATTTTGACACACGGCAGGGGGCAGGCCTTAAAAAATGGCACCCAGCCTGATTAGCACCATTTTGTTAACGCCCGGGAGAGGGCAGGCGCTAAGGGACCTGTGGGCTCATTTCCATTGTCTCTGACCAGGGAAGCAGTCCACAGGTGCCCTTCCCTGCAACCAGGGACACCCCCTGCCACCCTCGCCCACCCCTGGAGGACACCCATGGATGGGCGGACCCATCCCAGGTAAGTACAGGTAAGTACAGGTAAGTAAGGGTAAGTATTTTTTTTTTTTAAGTAGCATGGGGGGCTAACTTGGGCCACCTTACATGCCACTGACAGAAGTCCCCTGGGCATGGCCATTGGGCAGGGGGGCATGACTCTTGTCTTTGCTAAGACAGGAGTCATTTCTATGGGGGTTGTGCATCAAAAAATGGCGCTAGTCAGGTTAGAGCCAATATTTTTTACTCTAACCTGACTTGCACCATTTTTTGGTGCACAATCCCCAGTCTTCCCTTCGCCTCTGCTGCCCAGTTACCGCCATTTATTTTGACGCTAACCAGGCCGCAGTGCCGGCTAACGTCATTCCATAAATAAGGCAACCGGCTGGCGCGTTGGAATGGCGTTAGACGTCGGTAAACTTTTTGACACAAATCTGCCCTAGCGCTGATTTGCGTCAAAAAGTATAAATATGGGCCTAAGTATGTTAAGTAACTGCTCGTTATCTCTGAACAAAAGGAACTGAACATTGACAACACATCACCAACTTCACAGAAAGTATTCAAAAGAAAACGACTGCATGTGTGATTAAGCCTGTAAAAGATACTAGCAGTACATGCAGAATGTTAGCTGAAAATCAGCCTGCCCTACCCACGGAAACTGACGGGGTTGGGGGAAGCCACCTTAGCCCAATGGGCGTTGTACACCTGCTGAGTTTTACAACTTCACATGTGCCATGTCACAGCTGTAAAATGGAAAGTCAATGGCACCATTACCTTTTCTCACAAAAGTATTGGTGCACAGTTTTATTATAATGTTTTACATAAAACAAAACCCAAAGTGCATCATTTAAATTTTGTGTTTTTTTTTGCAACACTGAGTCCGTGCATTCATTCTCTGTATCATCCTCAAATTAGGCATAGAATTTCTAGGCCTTACTTTAATAGAGAAATTACATTCAGCATCATCTCCATTAAATGCTATCTGAAAGGGATTACATTCAGGGAATTGTAGCCAACAACCCTCCAACAACTGACACAAGGTCAATGGTGTGACTAGGGCTCAGTTAGGGAATTAGTGATTGGTTACTTAGAAGGCTACATGCCTACACCAATCAGGAATCCAGATCTGCGCATACATATAGTAGCTGAGGGTCCACAGCTGGGATCCACTTTTGTGCGGAGCCCCACTTTCCAGAACTGAGAAAATCTTCCAGGCAAGTTTTACTCGTCTCCATAGCCGCTCGACTGGGACATTTTAAAATGTCTGCAATTGGGAGGCCATCCCTGTGGCCAGTAAGTCTGTGGAGGCTACCAAGAACCAGCGACTACGGAGGAGTGGCTATTGTAATGTGCATTCAACCCCTCTCATTGACAGTGTGTTACCTGTGCCCCAACTTAAGATGTTGCTTGTTATTAGAAGACTTCCTGCATCCGAGTTAAAACATTAATACCTACATTGTGGCTTACATCTTCGGAAGTGGGGGACAACTCCAGTCTGGTGCATTGCTATTTCTCCAACAGCATAATAGAGCTTTAGGTAGTTACAGGAAATGGTCTTTATCCGTGTCTCTTATGATCCAAAAAGAACAAACTACGACAACAGACTAAGCATCGGCTGTGGCTTGCAATTGGAATTGATCCTTAGCAATACTTACCACCATATTTCAACGCGGGAAACCGTCTCCACAAGCACCTGGCATAGTGAATCTGGAGATACTGATCTTCAATGAAAACTCTTGCACAAGAGACCGCTTCAAAGACATTCTGCAGTCTCAGAAGAACTGATGTCGGACTCACCACCACACCAATCCAGGGAAATTTCATCCTTTTTCATATTTCTCCTTGGACCAGCTCCTGCTTAAAATAATTTTGCTAAGAAAAAACAACTTAGTTGAGGAATTCACAAAGTTATAGATTTAGACATGTGAACTAGGTAATGCATATGTTATGCTTATGCACACGTCTTTTTTACTGTAGATATTCAAATGCATTCCCTTGCGAGTTATGCAGAAAGTGAGCACATAATGACAAAGGCACGTATATTTATCGAATTCGCATACTCTCGTGTTGGATGCCGATTTCTTAACCCTAGATACTCAGATATAGCAACTAGAGATTGTGCCAAGAACTGTGTGTGTAGAATGTGTATATTATGCTCCTATAACTTTGGGAAAATTTAGGGACCTTTTCCACTTTTGGTTCCTTGTTGTAAAACTAATTTTAATATGTGCATACACTCCTACATAAATTCTGGAAGCATTGAATAGACAGGGGTGTTTACTACACTTCCTATGGTGTGAAAGCTAAATGTTAAGAAAAATGGTTGTAATTGTACACTTGTAGGTATGTCTTATACGCACACAATAATTAGGTTGAGCTATGCGTAGTTTGTGACTGTCTAAGGCATAAATCTCACTTGCACTTTGTTAATGCATTGGTAACCAGCCCAAGATAGTTTTGCCTTGTTTGTAGGCCAATGTCTGCTACAAAGGAACTAGTGGTGGTCATTCAAAATCCCAGCGGCCAAAAAATTTAAAATGACCCTACTCATCAACCTCATATTTCTCCAGCCTGATTCAGAGGGAGGGGAACAGCAGGGTCTCGAGCAGTGACGGTCCAAGGAAGTACCTGATCTCATGGCAATTAACCCCAGAGTACCAGAGGTCTCAGTGATTGTTGTCCCGTCCTATTTACAGCGGGGTGATGATCACTGGATTTTCCTGCAAAGACTCCAATACCCTGCATGGCAGTCCTGATCAAAGAAATCAGCGAATGGCTATGATGCCAGGGAGGCAACATTTTATTTCTCAGAACTACCGCTCTGCATGCTGTTTTGCCTTCCTTGCAACTGGGGCACTGACAGTTGTGTTGTAGGCACAGCAATATTGGCCTGGCAGTTGGAGATCCCAAAATACGTCTGTTAGATTTAATATAAGTTAGCTGAGGTACGGACCTTACTATTCCCACTATTCTAATTCACTGAACGGAGAGTCGGGCAGCTGGTGATGAATCTACAGGTCATTTCCACCAGAAAGAGCATTACTGAAGGTAAAAAATGTATTGTTTTGATGGATATTTCTAACTTCAGATTTCTTAACTTGTGAATCAGTACCGAAGTACTGCACCCACCAAGAAGGCAGAGGTCTGAGGAGTAGACTTACGCTAGATAGTACTGCAGGACCAAGCAGGCAAAATTACCCTCTTTGAAGAGTTGAAAATCAGTGTAGGTGTGGACAGATATGCATGTGACTGAATAGCAAATGTTCATGACAGGAACACCCTCAGCTACAGCAGTAGTGAATTTGGCTAAGGAATTGCAAAGTTTGATTAAAAAGAAAATCCATCTTGAAATGATCCCCTTCAAGACAGTCTTTTGCACCTGCAAATCCAACAGTTGTTCATCAACACAGTGCTCCTTAGTTCTATCAATGTGGAAACCAAGGGCATGCCATGGGTGTAAGCTGTATAGCCACTCTCCCTCTCCCCCCCTTTAGATGGATGTGGTGGAATAAAGGATCCAGGGAGTATGATGGAAGCACCACATGGAAGGGAGAAAGGTTGCATATGCCCAGCTTCTCAGGCAAAATGTAGTATATGCAGACTGAACTTACAAGGACTGCAGCTAGTTTAAAGCGATTTGCAGAAGTAATGGCAATCAGAAATTCAGTATCAAGAGTCTCAGCATACAGCTGAGGAGTGGCTTGAAGGAAGCACACAACAAAAAGGCTATAACAATTTTATGGTCTCAATAATGCATAGTACAGGGAGCAAGACGAAACATATCTGAAAGATGTTCTAGTAAGGCATTACAAATAGTTTTTTTAACAGTGAGTGCTGATCAAGTAAATGAAAGCAGAGAGGGCAGACGAGTAACCTTAACCATGCCCAGAAGAAAGCCTTACTGGGTTTAAAAACAATATAAACTACAGAACAGACAGTTTTGCCTGTAGAGGGTCACTGGCTTCCCCTCAGAAGAGATGATAACTTAGCACAATGGCCTGAATATATAGACTTGTTGGTAGGGTGCAGGCATCCAGAATAATTTCCACCACTTCTGGTGGTAGGTCAGAACCGCTCAGTTAGTTCTACCCAACCTCTAAGCATGGAGGTGAATACTGTGGTGGTTCACGTGCAACACTGTACCATGTGGCAACAGGTCAGGAGGTCGAAGAGGAGGGCATATATTCAGAACCTGTAGATCAGAATAACAGACCCTCCGGGCCTAGTCTGAGGATATCACAATAAGCTGTGCTCTCTCCCACTTCACTTTTCATCAGATCATTGGACCAGAGACAAAAGTGGAAAGGTGTACAAGAGGTTGAAGTCCGACTGAAGTCTCCTTGAGACCTTCAAGATGGAAAGTCTAGAGCACAAACCGCTAAGTACTAAGGGCCAGATGTAGGAAGCACTTTGCGAGTCGCAAACGGCAAAATTTGCCGTTTGCGACTCGCAAATGCGTGTTTCCTATGCAGAAATGCATTTTGCGAGTCGTTACCGACTCGCAAAATGCATTTCCGAATCGCAAATAGGAAGGGGTGTTCCCTTCCTATTTGCGATTCGCAATGGTATGCAATTCCATTTGTGACCGCTTATGCGGTCGCAAATGGAGTCGCAGTTACCATCCACTTGAAGTGGATGGTAACCCATTCGCAAACGGGAAGGGGTCCCCATGGGACCCCTTCCCCTTTGTGAATGGACCCCAAAATATTTTTTCAGGGCAGGGAGTGGTCCAAGGGACCACTCCCTGCCCTGAAAAAAACGAAACAAAAGGTTTCGGATTTTTTGAAATGCAGCTCGTTTTCCCTTAGGGAAAACGGGCTACATTTAAAAAAAAAAAAAAACTGCTTTATTGAAAAGCAGGTCGCTAACATGGAGGCCTGCTGACTACAGCAGGCCTCCATGTTAGCGAGTGCCTATACTCGCTATGGGGCCGCAATTTGCGACCCACCTCATGAATATTCATGAGGTGGGTCATTGCGACCCCATAGCGAGTTGCAGTCGGTGTCTGAGACACCGTACTGCATAGCAATTTGCGAGTTGCAAATTGCGAGTCGGAAGGACTCGCAATTTGCAACTCGCAAATTGCTTCCTTCCTACATCTGGCCCCAAGTGTTTTCAGAGGTGGCAAAAGAGCCTACAATGGGTGCTCTTCGATATGCCAAGATGTCCTGCTCCACCTTCACGTGCAGATGTGCCTCATGGTCAGCAAGATGATGTCTGCTGACCTTGTCTGCTATGATGTTGAGGAATCTTACTAGATGGTTCACCAACATGTCAGCATCACAATCTCAACACCTTCTAACAGGGGACCCATGATCCCATGCCTCCCTGCTTACCGCATGGCAGTTGTGTTGTCCATCAGTGCCTGCATCAATGTGTTGTTGAAGAAAGTAAGAAAGGCCTTGTAAGCTTGTCAGATAGAACACGTCTTCAATGGATTTTTGTGGTGTTGATGCTCCACTGGGCAAGAGTCCCTGATCTCCACAGAGTTCAGGTTCCCTCCCCAACCAAAAGAAGATGCATCCATTACTACTGTTACCTCTTAAGCAGATAAGGAGAGTGTCCTGCTGCACATTAATTTGACATTCGAAATCCATGGTATAAGGTCATAAGTTGCCTCATATGAGACACAGAACGTGTGCGAGATTTCCACAATGTTAGGGACACTGCAGTTGCAGGTTCAATTGAAGGCCTCACGCATACCTCTAAGCGTGGGATACCAGGAGGATGCAAGATGCTCGAAATATCAGGATCATAGTCGGATTTTCCAGACTCAATGCAGGAAGGCCCTCAAGGTGACCACATATCCTGATGACCTCTAAATGGGTCAGTCTCTGTCAAGGTTGAAGATGAGACTTGAACTTGTTGATAGAAACTTCCATGGGGGGCATCAACCCAATTGTTTTCTGCAGGTGGTCGAGGTAGTTGAAGTAGACCTGCCTTCAACAGAGACTCTGCAAGGCATGGTAAAACATGTATAGCAAACCTGCAAAGATGGGCCACGACCAAAGACATGACCTTCATAAAGATCTGAGGGGCCGATGTAAGGTTAAAATTCAGGAAAGTGAACTGGAAGTGGTCTGATCCCACCATAAAGTCGAGGCCATTTGTGTGTGACGGGTACATTTAAGTACATGTCATGCAGGTCGAGGGAAACCATCTAGTTCTCATAGGCCAAGACAACATAACATGCCGCTATGGTCATCTTGAATTTCTCCTACTTGAGGAACAAGCATAGAGCCCTAAGGTCTAAAATCAGTCTCAACTCCACATCTTTCTTAGAGATAAGGAAGTACCACACTTAACATCCCATTCCCAACTTGAGACCAAAATTTGATCACCCGATTGGCCAGCAACCTGTTTGTAATGGATGCTAGTGTGGTTCACTGGCATTTGGGGGACTATAAGGGAGAGTCCAGAAAGGGAAGGCATATCCAGCCATAAAACCAAAGTAATCATGCGTCAATAGTGTAAGCAATGTTGTAACTGACTCCATTTCTGCCCCAGATGTCCCTTGAAGGGCAAACTAAAATGGTTTTGGAAAGAGTTGATGCAGCTGCTTCCTTGATCCTGCCTCTCACACAACAAAACACTGATTTCTGCCGCTAGTTGAAAGCAGAGTCCCTAGAAAAACTCAGAACCCCCTTTAATGCTGATGGAACTGTTGGGCCGAGGATAGCAAAACCCTAGAGGAGATCCTTAGCTCTTCTGTTTTTGAAATGCCCCGGAGCTGCATAAGCCTCTTCACTAAATGGCCTGGCCTCAGCTAAGTGTATCTTCATCAATTTTGGCACAACTCCAGAAAAGACCATTCAGCACATGCATGCATGTTGTTTGATAATGATATGACTGCTGACTGCATGAGAAATGGAGTATGTTGTTCCCAAGCCAGAACTTAAAATCTTCCTAGCTTCATCTTGTACTGTTCATGCAAAGATATTACACAGGTCTTGAGGCAGCAAAGGAAGAACCTCACACACCATGTCACAGAGGGTGGGAATATAGTGACCTAACAGGCAGGCAGCATTCACAGAGAGCAGTGTCAAACTGGCCAAAGAAAAAACATTTGTGCCCATTGTGTCAATTATCTGGGACTCCCTGTCTGAAGAAGCCATAGGAAAGGAGTTAGGGTTCACCTTGCAAGTAGAGGCCTACACCACTTTGGAGTGGGATGCTGCATTAAGAATGTAGGATCACCAAGTGCAAATCTAAGGCACCTAGCAATGGAGTGAATCGTTGTCTGTACTGAAAATAGTTTCACGCTGACATAATCAAGCTAATCAGAGCATGTTTAAATGAAAAAAGAGTTTCTGGTGTATAAGTTCCAAATTACAACATTTCTTTAAGGTTAGTATTATTCTATTCAATGGGAAGGTATAGTTCTAGCACTTTCACCACCCTACTTACCATAATTGGTAAAAAGGCACTTTGTTTGGTTCTGGTCTCCAAACTAGAATGTATAGCATGTTACAGAGTGGACTCTCGCCAAAGATTGGTTCAAATCCATGGCAAAGCTGAAATCAGATCCAGAACCAGCCACATCAAAGCTGCTGGCATGGTCAACGGATGAACAACTTGTGAGATTTTTGAACTCCAGTGGACTCATGGACTGGCACAGGGTCAGTTGGTGCCATGAATGGGCCGAACAGCAGGAGTGAGTTTTTCTAGGTGGCCCCATTGAGTCACTGGGGGAAGGCACACTAAAGGGGAGCTGGAATAAGTTTGAATATCTGCAGCATGACCTTATTGAAGGCCTCAACTTGGTCCAGAGTCAACAATGGCTAGGAGAACTCACAGTGCTTTGCCCCGGGTCCAAAGAGGAATGTAAAGCCAGAGTCATGTTTTTGGAATTCCAGCTATGAAACCTCTTCATATATCAGGAATCTTAGGTACACATAAGAACCTCATTTACTCTTTCTATGCTAAGTTTTAGACTTGTCCATTTACTTCATTTTACCTAATGAGGGTGATGTTGACCTGAGCTAGCCTTGCCTAACGCATCAGAACCAACTCCACCTCTTGTGCTTGGTGATGCAGAGCTTGGCTTCCCACTCTCTGACGCTTAGGGGTGCATTAGTGAGTGTTTGTGACAGCATTTTGATCCATGGTTCAGCCTGAAGCACCACAGCAGACAGTGTGTGGTTCCATAAATGACATCTGCTTCTGGCACATGAGACATGGTTTGATACTTGTTGTATTTGAGGGCAGCATCCCTGCACACTACCAAAATATTTTATTTAGAAGCAAAAGATCACCAGTAAAGTACCAAGATCTGTAAGAGCAGAGCTTTTGATCTGTGTCAAAGAGTGTGGAAAAATAGTAACTAAACTTAGCATGTAGAGGTAGCACTTATGGGCAACTGTTTTGTCAGGTCTGGGCACTGGACGTAAGCACAGCGGAGGCTGCTGGCATCATCTCATGCATGCACGAGCTTCAAACTCCAGTATGTCTTCTGGGTAGATTCACAAGGTTAGGAATCTGCAGTTAGAAGTAGCCATCAGAATTTGTTATACTTGATGTCTTTCAAATATATTCACATCCAACTGAAACCTTTCAAACTAGTTACACACAAACAAACAAGCAAAGTGCTAGTGGTAACATTGAGAAGTATTTTTTACCTTAGATGACTTACTAGGCTTCTGAGCTCAGTCCTTGGTTAAACTGAATCATAAGCATTCCTATGTGCTGTGGTTCACAATAATACTCTGCTTTTAAAAATCAGAAAAATAAGCATTTCTGTGACACAGAAAAATAACATGTATTTCAGTTGTTAAACTGTATAAATATATATATATACATATATGTTTATATATGATCATTTTTATTGCCAATACTCTACAAGTTATGTTTTACATGGTAGGCAAATACCCAGCAGTTTTACAAACTAAAAGTGCAGGCATGTACCTACACACACTGTATAGGCATATGTGCAATTATTTACAAAAACATATGTACAGATATATGTTTAGTAGAACCTTGACAACTGCATTGGGATACCAACAGCTGATGGAAGAAAATAAATATTAAAACCTGTAATGGACTATCTAAGATTACTTTCTGGGATTGTTTTTATTTATATTTAAAAGTCTATGGTACATTTATTCAATGCAGCTAATACAAAAAAAGGAGCAAAACAGAGATCAATGAACAATAATGATAGCTGAAAAGGCAATTCTAGGGTAAGCTTAATTTCTTTCAATATTTATATTTTAATGTACAGGTCTGGCTGTCTCAGATTTGGGTTTTTATGTGAAACTTATATTTGGGACTGGAAAATGCAGAATGCTCTACTTTTCCCTTTCTCCAAAGCTTGAAAGTCTAAAAGAAGTTGACAGACCAACAATTCTAGCGCCTCATTTACTATTATGTCACGCAACATGTTGCAGTAAGAGAACTTGCTGCACTCTGCTGCACTGCATGGGAGAGAGAGCACAGAAATGCTCCATATTTACAAAGATAGGGAGCATGTCTGTTCTCTCGTTCCACTGGCACACTATGTGCTGCCTAGTGTCAATACAGGCACCCTGGCAACATAGTGCAAGGACGCCTGTGTTATGGGAAGGACTGTTTTTGTGCAGAAAGGCCGACCTTCCTGCACAAAACAACCCATGGAGGCATATTCCTCCTTCTATGTGTGAAACATGCAGCACGCAAGGACAGACAAAGTAACAAGGAGAAATAAAGATCTTTCTCCTCATCATGCCTCTGTTGGGTAGGTGCACCATACTTGCACAAACCCAGGTTTACAGGTCTTTGTAAAACTGGGTTTGCTTCAAAGTACATGGGTAGATGCAATGGAATGCCCATACTCCACCCATGTAAGGCCTACATGATGCAAAGTAACCCAAGGCGGCTTTATGCACTGAGTTGCTTTGTATTTACCAAACCACGCAAAGTGGATTTGTGTGGCTTAATAAATACCAAACATGATTTTGCATCACAAAACAGACCCAAAAACGATGCAAAATCATAGTAAACCTGGTGCTAAGACTCTAACGTCAGAGTAGTTGGATTCTATGACTGATAGAATTTGTTTTCACAATTTGAAATATTTTTCTCAGTTGACTGAGACGTTTGCTTTTTTTGGCCAGTGAAGGCCTGCCTTCCTATTGATTAGAGATTATTTAGTATACATGAGTAAAAGGCACTATGAAGCTGTTGGAGGTATACACAATTAGTGCTGTCCTAGGTTAAATGAGATATTTTTTTGCATGAGGATGAAGTCAACACCAATCTGTTTCTAAACTGAAAAAGGGTTGCCAGCCAATGAGGCCTCTACTTTCTTGTGTCAGCTTATTTTCAAAGACAGACTTAAAGCGTGTAAAACAATGGCTCCTAACACCTAAATCACCCTTTGATCCTGTCTATCAATCTAGAAAAGCAACCTAATACTAAAGTTATCAACCGAAAAAGTGAACTATAACTTTGAATTCACTCATTATCTATTCATCTAAATTGGATTCTAGTGCACTTGAAAGTAAATACTTTCTAAAACAAATTTAAGCTTGAAATCTGACTGACATTCTGCTATAGCATCTACATTGAAAAAGGAGATGTTAAAAACAAAAGAACATTTTAGGTTCACTATTTATATCTCAGTATAAGGCCTAGCCTGGACCTATTACATCTACCTACAAAGTTTGATGTGCGAATTCAGATCTACATTCTAACTATCACAATTTTGAACCCTTCCTGACTTTGGGAGCATATTTTTAGAAATGTTATTAGCTTCACACAGTGGTCCCCTGCATTGTGCTCGACCATTAGTGACCAACAGTCACCAACATGTTTTTATATACAAGCTGCAACTCTCAGGTACAGAGCCATCGTATCCTGCCTGACCGAAACAAAAGTTAGAGAGTAATATTGAAGTGGCCAATTGTAAAACAGACCTTATTCCTTTTTATCTTGGGTATCATAATTTTAAATGTCTTTCATTGCTTCACTGCATAGGCCAAACCTGTTGTAAGTCAATTCAGTTGATAAAGTGATACCAGAAGGAAATGTCCATAAAATAACAAGCTCCAACACTGGCTATATATGAGGCAACAGTTAGTGGATATGTAAAGACTGTTGGACTATATGGATAAGCCTTGATCTATCTGAAAGAGAACCGATAAAATGTTTTTTGAAGTAACAAGTGCAATGTCAGAGCAATATATTATCCTCCTGTATCATGATGCCTAGGTAAGAGAATTGTCTCCACGTTTTCTGGCCTATAGCACCAAAGAGCTTACAGGAAATGGTAAAAGGCTTTCTTCTTTCGAAAAATGTGCGCAGCTGGTATCTATTTATGAAGTATATGGAAGAAGACAGCAATGCCAACAGTTAAGGTGAAGGTAATGTAACCTCTGGAATGGATTGAGGATTACCACATGATAACGTCTTGTCCAAATACAAGCATAAGCATCGCTCATCAATTAAATTTATAGTCTCCAGGACCCACCCTACCCATAACGCCCTGCAGCTCTGCAGACATGGCCAACTCATGAGTATTCCTGGGACAGAAGTTACACCTTAGTATTAAGAACCAAAAGAAGGAGATATATTTGTGTTAAGGGTCTCCGAAAGAAATGCCAACGGTAACTGCATCTCCTGTCTCATCCATTGATGTACTCGCAAATGTGGAATAATACACTGAAATCAATGTTTCCACATCATTTCCATCACGTTTTCTTTATTTGTTGGCCTCTTTTCTGCTGCCTATTTATTTCACATGATACTTGTAATTCTCCATAAAATTAATCTCGCTTTTTATCAAGGGAATTAGTAAATATACCCCATTTGTAATGAAGACCATAAAGTAGGTTTGCTAAAATGCCATGAATAATTAATTAATGAAGTATCATTGTTTTTTGCCCTGTTCACAAGGTCTCTTGAACATCTGGGCGTGCTGATGCAAGTCACAGTGGAAAATTTCACAGTGCGGTGCCCAAATGCACATGGATACTTCTAGATTATTTTATGCTTATCAACCAAGAGCAATTTAAGCAGGTCATAAATATCAGACACTTCTACGCTCTCCTATTGACCTCTGCCCTGTTTATGTAAAGATACTTCCATCCACAGCTATCAACATTCCTCTATAGTTGTTTAACAGCTCCATGGAACGGGGCATTTTTCTTCATGCTTGGAAGCAAGCAGTGGTTAAGCCACTGCTAAAGAAGCCAAAACTTAGTCCTAAGGATCTAAATAACCCCTGCCCTATTTCATTATTTCCCTATTTTGGCAAGCTGTTCGAGGCAATCTTTCTTTTCCTCTGAATCAAACAGTTTGGTCAACAGTAGCAGAAAGGTTTTTGTCCTGAACACATGACCGAGTTGATCATCTTGTCAGCTCTTGCTGAGTTTTGTCAGCTCTTTGACAGTAGCAAAGTCAGCGTGTTAGACCTGTTAGATTTATCATCTGCTCTCTATAACCTAGAGCTCAGTTTCCTGTTTTATACACTGGAAGCAGCTAGTTTTACTCGCACAGCAATGAAGTGGATCAAGGCATTCATCTCAGAGCGATCCCTATCAATTCCACATCCACCTTTGACCAAGAGTAAATTCCATGGGTTGTAGTTCTCTGAGTTTATTTTAATTTGTACATGCTTCCAATGGCACGCTTGCCTTATCAATCAAAGGCTCGCTCCTACAAGCATGTGCCTTATATTGAGCATGCCTTCAACCAGTACCCAAGATTCTCCCAGTCTCTAACTGAAGTTTTCATCTTTGGCTAATAATGTTTTGAGTTAGAATCCTGAAAAACAGATACTTAATTAAATCTGTCTAATGGAAAGCAGAGCTAAATAATTATTGTGGCCTGATATGATGATCGCCCCTTCTTGCCTTCAAAGGCAGTGTGTAACTTAGGAGAGCTTTTTTTAAAACACATTTTACCTCGATGTTCAGTTTATAAATGGTAATATCTGCATTTTCAAACTGCATATTTTCAAAAAGCTCCTTCCTGTAAGTGGTCCCAACTTCCACATCACAGTCATTTATTTATCCAATCTAGACCAGATTGCATCAATTCCATCTGTCTGTGCTCACCAGAAACCTTTTTACATAGATTTTTACTGGTCCAGAATCCAGTTGCCCGGGTGGTGATGGGGACAAGAAGCCCATTGCTGAGATCACAACACTGTCTGCCTAACTGTGTGTGTGAGTCTTTTAAACCACTGATGATTGTGGTCAAAGCTGAACACCAGAAACTCCCTACTCTCGTGGCTAATACATTTTCATTTTATCAGTCATCACTCTCACTGAGGTCTGCTTACCTCTCCCTGCTTTCCATTCCATTTCCAGAGCAAGTACCACTGCTTTAGAGGACCACTGGCTCTCAACAGCTGCGGTGAAACTATATGTATTTATATGTCTTTAAATTTTGTGATCAATTACTTACAACTGTGCTGTTAAAAATATATCCAATGGGATAATACACATGCTGGGAAATACACTCTATATCCTAAAACTTATGGGAGGATTCATTGGCTCAACCCTCACCAGTGTAACATTTTCCCATATTAATCTACAAACAAGGAATACCAAGGTTATTAGTAAGTACGCCAAGGGTGTGCAGGGCCTGATAAAAATAATTTAATGGATTCTCTAGATGAAACAAACAGTAACCAGGCTTTAGGAAACAGGATAGAAGTATCTGGGGCTCAACACCTCCTAAATGGTTGTATTAGATTGAGCAGAGGTACACGTAACACAGTTCCAATGCTCCTGTGTATGAAGAAAAATGGGGAATGGGTTCTACTGCTGCCTAAAAATATGCAACTATTTCATGGTGTATCAAAAAATACAGTAAAATTAAGGGGTGTTTAATTATAAACTAATACCATGCCCAGTGTTTTCAAGGTAAAGTATTAAAATACGTTGAAAGACTAATTGGGTAGGTATGGCATTAATACAGGTAAAAATACTCACAATCTTGGTCCTGAGCATTGAATAGATGCGGTGGATTGATAGTAAATTGCATATGAACTGTGAACCTTATGTCATTATTTACAAGATTTAAGTTTGCAAATCCAGAAAACTCTAGCCTGTCAGGCACTGGAAGACACATTCGATTAATAGTTTATATTTATAATAATAGGCAAGACGAATAGGCTTACCCTACTTAAAGAGGAGACCCAGAGATAATGCTGAAATTCTGAGGATCTTCAGCAAAAGTTACTTTCAATGACAACATATTTTTAATCAACTCTGAACGTGGGCATAAATAAAGTATGTCAGCTCGATAACTAATTAGTTTATGTAGCCAGAAGACAGTCGAAATGCAGACATGTGGAGAGGCCGCAGTCAAATGAAATTACTAGAACATGTTGATGTGCAAGCCCAGAAGATACAAATATGCATAAATAATAGTGCTGATGGCGCTAAGATGTATCAGCCGGCATTAAACTTAAGGAAATAGACGGCAGCAAATCATGTTGAACATACTGCAACTCGCTGATTGGATTTTTAAAGAAGAAAACCTAGGATGCTGTGTTGTCCCTACCCCGTGTTTCAAGTAAAAATATCCCTCTCTCTGTAGAAAAATAATGCTTTTGATAATGTCTAGATAATGTGCCTCACACTCACCTTATTGTGGCAAAGGAGGACTTTATATTACCATAGCCTGCAGCTACTGAAAACCATGCATTATGAATATGCATTGAATGCTTATCTTAAGCAATTTCCTTTATTGTGGGCTGTATGTTATGGATCGAATAGCTAAAAAGAGGCATGCCATTTTGTTACTTCTTCTAAGTGAGAAATTGACACATCTTCATCCCAAAGTCTTATGTAGAAAATGGTGGCAATTTCAGTTAAGTGCTTTCTTGGAATGCATAGCTGTCACCTGTTCTGGCCCCTTCATGACGTCAATCGTTCTGTTTCACGTTCAAACCCTTATACTGTGTTGTTCAATGACTATCCATTATCTTCGCCAATCGGCTGATTCACCATCATTAAAATACAGCGCTTACATATTAGACATTGAGAGGAAATAGTTAAAAAAAAGTAACTCAAATAATTGTATTGAGGCTTTTGTGGAAGGAATGATTTTTGCAGAAGGCTTGATTCGCTAATCCACTGTCCTGATGTACGAACAAGCAGGTCTTAAATTGTGGGTGCAAAATGCGCACAGCATTTTTACGACTTCGCTATTTGTAGGTGCGAGCGCAAAGCGCTCCGTCCCGTGTTGTAATCTCTCTTTGGGCTTCTAACCACGCCCATGTCACGTCAGTCCCTTACATTGGTTTGTGGGCTTGCCTTTTAAAATCTACTTGCTTTCATTAGTGAAAGGCATGCATACGTCATGCCTTTTTCCGGTGTTTAGCCCTCCTCGAGCGCACTGACCAACTTACTGTCAGTGTCTGCTCATTAGTGTGAGACTGCAAGTGTAGTCACAAATCATTGATACTTGTCATTGCAAATCATAATTAGAAGTGGATGCAAGCCTTATATTTATGTGAATCGCGTAGATTACAACAGAAAAAGAGCTGGTCCATACTTTAAAAAAATCATGAATAAAGTCATCATAGAGTAGATTGGTCGCATTTTGGGGGTTCATGAAAATCATAAAGTACTCAAGGAAGCAAGACCTTTCTATGAGAACTCATGCTGTCCTACTCGTGCTCCCTTGGATGGTCCGCCAGGTAGACCATCCACATTAGTGAGTTTGGCAGAAAGGCCTACGGAGCTATCTGGTGTTTTCCACACCCACGTTGTACATTTATGGCTGCCTTTTTTGACACTGAATGAAATCATGGAGATTAAATGTGAAAATCATTTTTGGGGAGTGTGTGAATAAACCTAAACTTATGACTATTTGGGTGGCTAATATCTTCTAACAAGTCACCCCTTCAGTGTGAACACCGTTTTTCTGACCCTAATTATAAGCTTACCACTATTAAATATTCACTGTAATGGAGGAATTTGGTTTATCTATGTGTATAAATATCTTTGAATCTGGAATATGTGTGGAAATTCCTGGTGACTGCAGGCTGCCCTTGCATAATAGTGGCACATGAATGATATACATGTAAGCACTTATGGCAACTCATTTACTGCCTCTGCATAATAGTGGCTCTTGAGTGAAAATAATATGTGGGAATTTGTGGCAACATGTTAGCTTTCCCTAGACCCCTGTACAATATTTTGTGCGCATGTTTTAGTGGACATTTTGGCTACCACTGTCTTTACAGTGGGACAGTCTTGCCAAATGTTAACAATTCTAGTCATAACTCTGTCTATCCCTGGTATACCAAAGATTTTAGATTAAAAAGTCCTGCAGGACTAAACGGGCAAGTGTCCACCCCGAAGGACCTGACTGTCCACGCAGTAGTGCTTGGTGATCATGTCCAATGAGGCCCACGTTGCTGCGTGGCAGATATCCAGGACTGGAACTCAGCATGTTGAAATAATGGTCACAGCTTTTACTCTGGTGGAATGAGCATGCAAACTCTCAGGGAGTTGCTTTTTGCCCATCGCATAGCAGATCTTTTTGCAAAGCACGATCCAACGGGAGATGGTCTGTTTCTGCATGGCCTTTCCCTTCTTCACTCCGACATATCCCACTAAGAGCTGGTTCCACCCAGAACTCTTTTGTACAGTCAAGGTTGAACGACAATGCTCTTTCTGGGTCCACACAGAGAAGTCACTCATCTTCCCTAGATAGATGTGGCAGGACATAAAAAGTAAGCAAGGTGTTCGATTGGCCTATTTGAAATGGGGTGAGTACTTTCAGCAGAAAAGAGGCCCTAGTACGTAGAACCAGCTTATCTATCTAGATGCTCAGTTATGGATGCTTTAATGATAAGACCTGAAGCTCACCGGGCTGAAGTAATTGCTACAAGGAACGCCATTTTGATGGTGAGAAGCCTAAGGGGACAACTATGTAGAGGCTCCAAGGGAGGGCACATGAGAAAAGTGAGCAGAAGATTAAGGTCCTTATGAGGCATGATGACGTGTGAATGTGGAAACATGTGTTGTAACCCTTTAAAGAATCTGTTAACAACAGGGCATCTGAAGAGGGATGACTGATCATGTAGCCTCAGGAAGCCTCAATTGGCAGAAAGATAGCCCATGATAGTGCCCAGAGCAGAGCCCTGCTGGGTGAGAGAGAGAAGAAAGAGAAAGACCTGAGACAGGAGAGTATAGAGGGGGCCAATCTGTTTCTCTGCACACCACGCAACAAATGTGCTCCAACGGCAGGCGTATACATTGTTGGTAGAGGGATGTCTGGCTGCCAAGATAACATTGCAGGCTTTGGGGAGAAGGCCAAAAGCTGGCAACTGTTGCCACTCAATCTCCCTGCATGAAGGTGGAGCGTTGACAGGTTCAGGTGGAAAACCCTCCCCTGCTGCTGTGACAGAAGATCTTCCTGAAGTGGCAGCCTGATCCGAGGACCGATGGCCATGCTCAACAGCTCGGGATATCAAACCAGTCCAGAGCCCCAAGGATGGCTTGTCCCCAGATTTTCCTGATCTTGAGAACTCTCAGCAGGAGTGTTATGGCCCGAAAGGCATACAGGAGGCCTGAGTTACACTCAAGATGAAAAACATGTCCGAAGAGAGCCACCTTGGAAACTTCAGCGTGCAGACCTGCTGACATTGATCATTCTTGGTGGAGGGGAACAGATCTAACCAAGGCTCTCCCACTGATGAAAGTCCTTGCACTACTTCCAGGTGGAGACGCTGATAAAGTGTACATTTTTGCTCTGTTCCTAGTGTCATTAAAGTAAGCAGACTGTGACAAGTTTAAGTTTATGAGCGCACATGAGAGAAAAACTAACGCAGAAAGCTGCACTGACACGCTTTTTAAATGTGCACTTTGCTTGTATTTCAAAGTCAACATTGGTGCCTTTTTAATTAAATCACATGCTAGAAGGTTAAGGTTGATGTTAAAATGTAATTTAGACTCTAGACTAAGGCCCTCATTATGAGTGTAGCGGTCTTAAGACCCCCACATTCGCAGTGGCGGTCGGACTGCCACCAAAGTGGCGGTCCAACCTCCACATTACAACTGAGGTAAAAGTGCCACGATCAGACCACCAGCACTGCCACTTTTAGCCCGGCAGTCGGCCTGGCGATGCAGACAGGCTTAATCTGCCAGGGCCTGGGGATTACGACTCCCATCTCCGCTACCATTTGCATGGCAGTGGAACCGCCATGCAAAGGCTGGCCGAGACAAGGTGCCGGGGGCCCCATGGGAGCCCCTGCACTGTCCATGCACTTGGCATAAACAGTGCAGGGGCCCCCCATGGACAGCCCTGTCGCGCTTTTCACTGCTTTACAGGCAGTGAAATGGATGATGTGTGCTGTCGCACCCAAAGCACCGCAACATTGCTGCCGGCTCGAATACGAGACACCCTCAATGTTGTGGTGAGTTTCCCGCTGGCCCAGCTCATAATAGGGCCAGTGGGCGGAAAACCAGAGTGGCGGTCCTCCGACCCAAAGAGTTTGTCAGGCGGCCTCTAATGCCCGCCAAACTCAAAATGAGACCCTAAGGGTGTACATCAAAACAGAGATGCATTTTCTAATGTTTAATAAAAGATTAATGAAAATATGTGCACATGAAAAAAATAGAGTTCTCTGTTATACTTAATATAATGCAATAACAAGGCTTTTACAATTTATAATGAAATGTACTACTTATACTGAGGAAATACTATTAACGGTGAATTTATAAGTTTGCATATTATATGTTTTATTAACAGGTATTTTTTGAAATAATGTAAAATGTTCCTTCTGTTAGCATAACTAAGGCCCACAGAGTTATGTAAAAGTGCTGAATTGTTTTTTTATAATCTGAAGTCTTACCACATATTTCTTTTACATGAGAAGCAAAGTTCCACTTGTAAAAAGTCTATTGTCTAACCGTGGAATAAGAACTTATTCATCCTTTAAAATGTTAATAGTGCAGGACTATGGCATACTTTTGTTTCAAACCCATTGGAGTCAAACGGAAAAGGAGATGTTCTCATAACAGACCTGAGAAAATACCGGACTGTTCCAACCTGAAGTTTTCTAATATTTTGATTCGATGATGCCTCTTCTTCGTAACCTGAACTGACACAGGTAACGAATTGGAACATTTCATGTAGATTAATATGTCACTGCTGATCAATCTTTGCTCAGGAGTAGATCCAGAGAAGTTTTCAGTAGTTCTCCAGACGTCTTCTGATGCTTCCAAATGCCTTGCTGACCTGATGCTTTGCCAATGAAGATTCTCTGAAAGCTGATTCCCATGGAGAGGTATCTTTCCCTCTTCCATTAGCCCTGTCCTTTTGAAAATGACCTTTTTAAGTTAGACTCTTTATTATGCTGATGCCTCTTTAATTTTTCGTAATTAGTATCCTGTAATCTGAGTTATTCTATTTTTCTAAATCAATTTTGCCTACATGTGTTACTCACCCCACATGTTTATGTCCCTAATTTAGTTAGCTATAGGGTTGACCTGGGCCCAGTCGTAGGCTTGACTTGATTGAATTTGAATTGACTAAACGACTGTGCGATCTGAACACTGCGTGATTTCAGTGTCTCAGATATTGTTAACTTCCTGAATCATTCTACTTGAATGCTTAGTTTTGTTAATGTTAGTATGCCTGCACTTATTTTGTCGCCTTGGCCAACCCTTGGTGATTATGTAGCTTTATAATTTGGTATTGCGTATAGTCTATAAGACTTTGAGCTTGTGTTTGTAATAAAGCTTAGAACTATATTCCTGATTGGAGTTTTCCTTCAGTGGTCACTTTTGTCATGGTGTCTAAATTATTGAGGTGTGGGTAAAGTAATTGCTTATGGTTCCCCACATATCTTACTTGGTCAAAAGGTTCATTGATCTCAAAGTGCATTTCATTCCTTCAAAGGATGAAAAATGTATACACAGTTTTGGAAGCAAAGGTACAGTTTTGTTCCATAAGAGGGCGAACCATATATTTTGTTCAGTGCTAGGGAGTTAGGATTGTCAGTTTTGGTGGTAGAGTTATGATTTTGTCACATAATATTAGGAACCATATTTTTGTTTAGTGTTAGGGAGTTAGGATTGACCCCATGTCATTGTCCAGTCCCAATTGTGCCCAGCCTGTAATTCATCCCATGGTCCGTTCCAGAGATTGATAAAGTTCCAGCATTGTGACTATAACTGACATGTTGTGTGAATATAAATAGGGATTAGTGCTTGCAATGCTTTTTGCTTGAAAATTGTGGTGTAGTGTGATGCTGTGAAGTGTTTTGTGGAGTTGTCGTACTCAAAGTAATTGTGGCCCTTTGTGCTAAAATAAAATCTGCGGTTGTTGTTGTTGTTGACGGGTCCATCGAGGCCTAAGATTCCAGGATAACACACAAGCGTAGAAGACACTTGGTTAATTTATTGTCTGCACTAAGGTACCTGTCAAGAGGGGCCATTGACAGTGCCAGTAGTTTTCCTTGAGTGAGTTTGAGTTGTGGTTGGTATTTAGTGAATCCTGAGTGCACATGGAGGATCTACATCAACCGGAGTGAGAACTGCTGGCCAAGTTTCACTCATTGTGTATTTGTAAAAGCCAGAGTTGGAAGTGTAGCCCATACAACTTTCTAAGTGATCAAGTTCCTACCCGTAGAGTGTGCAGACAGGTTGTTTTTTATTCACAATATTTGCATTAGGTGTGAGTGAGCGATTGTGTGAGAGACAATTGCGAAGCGATTGCGGCTGCTGAGAGAAGTGAGTGTGACATAATTTTGTGCCGCCCTGGTATAGGTCGGTTAGTGAGAGTCTGCTCTGCTACTGGTGGACAGTACTGTGTTGGTTGAGAACAGATTTTGAAAAGGATTGTGGGACTGAATTTACTTCCTGGATTTGATTGAAAATCATTGTGGTTAATTGAATATGAGCAGAAATACAATTTTTCAAAGTTTTAAAAAGTGTTTATTTCAGTTAGAGAGGGTGAAAAAGTAGTAACTGAGCTAACACCAGCTTATGAAGTATCCAAAACATAAGGAGTTTCAGTGTGCATATGGATTAAACACTGGTGTAAAATAGCTGTGAACAAAGGTTCATTAGCTTTTCCTTATTATGGAAATCTGGGAATTTTAGATAATTTGAGGAGAGCAATGTGTGAATTAAAGCCTCCTCCAAGACCGGCTCAATTTTAACCTCTTGCTATTTAGGAACTTGTTGCAAGACAGAAAGAACTGAAAAAATTTGAGAACAGAATAAAGAAAGGAGTGAAGGCATTAGCATAAGCTAGATAAGATGCACAACAAAAAATGTGGAGAGTAGAGATATTACATGGAGTGAGAATGTTTCCAGCTATTACAGAAGAAGAAGGTGATGGGAGCACAAAACCTAAGACCAGAAAGAAGCAGGCAGCTAAAACAGAACAGACAGCAGATGAGGTTAAAAAGACAGTTACATATTAGAGTGATTCGGAGTATGAGTTTATAAATTAGCTTCTGATGAATCATCCCCCACCTTAATATTCAGTTGAGGAAGCAGTACAAAATGTAATCCCGAATGTACCAATGGCTCCAGTTACACAGAGTCCGATTCAGACAGTTTCAAGTACACCTGCAAATCCAGTGACACAAGTTCCCGTGGTTTATCCACCAGTTCCGACTGTCAATACAGAACAGTCCATTTCAAGTCCAGTAATGAATCAGGTAATGCCAAGCCCGAATGTGAATCAGATGGCGCAGACACCTAATGTGACTACATCTGTCAGAACTGTAATCAGAAGCAGACTATGCCTATGTATACACCAGTGCAGACAATGTCAAATGTTATCCCAAATCAAACAGGACAGTCTTTCAGTACTTTTTTAACGGGTCAAAATACTGGAATGACAATTCCACAGTCAGACAAATTTGATGGGTCCCGATGCACTAACAGATCTTGTGACCATAGGTCCAGTTGTTACATTGTATGTTTCAGGTAACCCTGGAAGTAACGCCTAGTCAATGAATGCTTCAGCAGTTCCTGAAACAGCTGCATCTGTAGGGATATCACCAATTGGTATGCAGAGGACAGTATATTCAAACAATTCAGAGATTGACAGAATAGTATCATTTGTCCTAACTTTGAGTCCTACACAAATTGCAGAACCTCACCCGATATTAAAGCAAGGAGGACCAATTCTTGATGTGAGGATTCCTCAGGGAAATTCACTTCCTTACAGCCCACACCAGATCAGATTACAAGTGAAGAAGAATTCAGGTTATAGGAGTAGCAAATAAGCAATTGTCAAATCCCATGACAGAACATGTCCCAGTAAAAATAGGTTCATTTGAAGACGAGCACCAATTTGTGGTTTGCGATTCAAGTCCAGTAAATCTGTTAGTTCGTGAACTGTTGTGAAAGTTAAATTGTTCCATTAGCTGCACACCTGAAGGGATAGAAATACAGACAAATGAGGAAGAAGATGTCCCTTGTAAAATTGTAGAATAGTACCCACTTGTCTGGATGTATCTAGTGATGATATGTAATGACTTGCCAAAAGAATTGCGAGTAACAGTCATTTCTAAAGTTTGGGATTTTTCAGGAAAGGATTTTGGTCTCATGTAAGGAGTTGAGCCAGTCAAAATGACAGTGAAACCAAATGCAGTGTATCCGAGAATACCATTGTACAACATAACACCCATAATATTTGCAGAAATAACACCCTTAATTTAGAGTCTGACTAAGCAAGGTGTTCTGAAGAAACTTTTGGGAAGCCCTTGTAATTAACTAATTTTAGGATTGCAGAAGCCCATTAGAAAATACTGCATAGTTGACAATGTTAGAAAAGTGAACAAGATTGTCGTCCCGTGTTGTCCTGTTGTACTGAATCTAGCATCAATCTTATTTCAGATTCCTTGTGAAGTGGAATAGTTTACAGTCATTGATTTGTGCGAAGCATTTTTCTCCATTTCTGTCCACAAGGAAAGTCAGTTTCTTTTTGTGGTTAAATTTGGCAGTTGTATTTTAACATAGTGCCGTACTCCTCAGGGGTATACGGAATCGCCATCAACCTTTAACCAGGTTTTAAAGAAGAACTTGAAGTCCCTTAGAATGCCCTATCATTCAGTCTTAGTGCAGTATATTGACGACCTGTTGGTTGCGTCAAATACACAAGAAGCATGCAGAAGAGATACCATAGCTCTCTTGAATCACTTGGGAGAAAATGAACATAAAGTTTCCCCAGCAAAGTTATAGTATTGCAAGAAAGAAGTCTGATACTTAGTTCACCAGATTGAGAAGGATGCAAAAAAGGTGTCCCAAGAGAGAATTTCAGCAATCATGCAGATGAATCCCCCAGCTACTCAGAGGGAAGTCAGAATGTTCCTGGGAATGGTTGGCTACTGCTGCCAATGGGTTCTGAATTTTTCCCTTTTGTCCAAGCCCTTACAAAGATTGACACACAAGGATGTGTCTGATTTGGTACCATTTGATGGCGAATGCAAGAAAGCCTTCACTCAGCTGAAAGCAAGCTTGTGCCGAGCCCCAGCTCTGGAAATGCCTGATTACAACAAATGGGTTTCTTTGTTTTGCTGTGAGAGGGATGGATGTGCTCCCTCTCTTTTGACACAGTTACATGGAAGTGCTAAAAAGGATGTGCCGAGCCTCAGCTCTGGGAATGCCCAATTACAACAAATGTTTTTCTTTATTTTGCTGCAAGGTGGATGGATGTGCTCCCTCTATTTTGACACAGTTACACGGAAGTGCTAAAAAGGATGTGCCGAGCCTCAGCTCTGGGAATGCCCAATACAACAATTTTTTTTCTTTATTTTGCTGTGAGGGGGATGGATCTGCTCCCTCTGTTTTGACAGTTACACAGAAGTGCTAAAAAGCATGTGGCATATTTTTCAGAAACACTTGATCCTGTAGCTGCTGCATTGCCCGGCTGTTTAAGAACCATGGCTGTGCTGAGCGTCTGCATTATGCAGTGCGAAGGCATTGTTATGGTCCACCCACTGAATGTTTTATCCCCCATTCAGTGGAGATTTTACTTACCCATATGAAGACACAGTCCCTCACATGTACTCTTCTAACCCACTATGAACAGGTGATCCTTGGATCACCCAATGGAACCCTCAAGCGATGTAATGTTCTGAATGTGACAACTCTGATGCCAGATCCTGCTGAAAACGCAAGCGACCGCAAGGATGAGGTTGAGCATGACTGTCTTGATGTGACTGAATTGTGCACCAAACCAAGGCTCGATATTCAAGATGTCTCCTTGGACAAAAATGACTATGCCCTTTTCATTGATGGCTCCTGTCTAAGAGATCCTGAAGGTGCCCTGAGAGCTGGTTGTGCAGTTTGCACAGTCTCAGGTGTGACAAAAGTGTCTTGGCTTCGAAGAAGCTTTTCTGCCTAAGTAGCCAAATTGATTGCTCTTAGTAGAGCTGGCTATGTTTCAGAACACCTCAAAGTAACCATATTTACTGATAGTCACTATGGGGTTGGTGTTGTTCATGACTTTGGACAATTGTGGTTCCAGGGAGGCTTCATGACCTCTTCCGGATCACCTATCCGAAATGGTGACAAAGTTAATCGCATTACAGTTACCTGTGAAAATTGCAGTTGTAAAATGTGTAGCTCACCAGAAGTCAACTGATTACATTTCCTTGGGACATACCTATACTGACGAAGTAGCAAGGTATTGTGCACTTCCGTTAATGAAGAACTGAGCTATGGAAGTGACGATGAGACAAGTCAAAATTTCTTTATGATAGCTGTTGTCAATTAGGAAGAAGTCAAAAGATTGCAAGATGAAGTGACAGAAGGGGAAAAGCAAGGTTGGATTAGAGCAGGATGTGTCCAGAGGAATGAGGATAATGTTTGGATTTCGAGTGAGGGCAAAGCAGTATTGCCAAATAGATGAATGTCCTTGACTGCAAGATACTACCATGGACAGGCTCACATTGGTAGGTATGCAAACATTTGAACAGTCAGACAAACACAGCACAACACTAGATTCAGATTGGTTGCAGAAGTAGTGTGTCACAGATGTGTAACATGTCAACAGATGAAAGTAGGAAAACGTACACTTGTTACATTGAGTCATATAGGCAGATCAGGAGGACCTTTCAACCAAATGCAACTTAATTTAATTGAATTGCCAGTGTGCAATGGGCTGCGATATTTGTTGTTGGTGGTGTGTTTTTTCCTCATTGGGCCGAGGCTTACCCAACCAGAAGAAATGATAGCCTCACAGTTGCAAAACTGCTATCGAGGAAGTTGATACCTTGATTCAGTTTTCCAACTTCTTTGGAATTAGACTGAGAAACTCATTTCAATAATAAAATCCTCAAGTTATTGTGTGCAGCATTACAAGCTGAGCACAGATTGCATTGCAGTTACAGACCAGAAGCCTCAGGTTTGCTAGAGCAGATAAATGGAACAATGAAGTCTTGACTAGTGAAAATATGTGCATCTACAACACTGAAACAGCCAGATGCATTGCCTCTTGTCCTGATGACCATTTGCAGCACACCCAACACAAAGACAGGCTTGTCGCCTCACTATGGGGCGAGCTATGAGATTGTCAGCAGTGCCTGGGAATGCTCTTGTGAACATTACAGATGACTTGTTTCTGGATTATTTCAATGGACTAGCTGATGTGGTCTCATCAGGATGGAGAAGCAACTGCGCAACCTCAACAAGAACTTTGTCACAACCTGACTCCTGGCACTTGGGTGCTGGTGAAGAGGCATGTAAGAAAGACATGCTTGGAGCCACGTTGGAAAGGGCCATACCAGATTGCTGTGGTTACGACAACAGCTGTAAAGTGTGCTGGTCTTCCGAACTGGGTCTACACGAGCCACACACACAAAGTTCCAAGACTTCTTGATGAAACAGCGGCTGTTTCTGAAGAGTTGGTTACAGTGAGAAAAAAGGTCCAGGTTAGCCAAGCTGTGAGGACTGGACAAGTGGCTAACGCTGACCATGCACAGTCTGGTGAAAATATGAGTGCGTCAAATGCTGTAGACGGTACAGAAGGGTCGAGACAGAGTCAGGCGAATCCTGCTAGCTCAGATAATGCTGAAAAAACAGTAGTGCAAGAGAAAAGAGTTGTAACAAGAGACCAGTGGCCAGAGAAAAGCTGAGACACAGTTAAAAAAGTGCCTCATACTATTGCTGAAGTAAATGAAGAATCAGAGCAACGTGGCAGAAATAGAAGGTTGTGTGACAAAGAGATGAAAGGAGATACTCTGCTCCCGGATGGACTTTTTTCACAACTAATGACTAGGAGATGTAGTCCATTCCCCTTTTGTTTTGACAATTTGAATCCAGCTGAACATTTTCGAACTTGAGATTGCTTTGGAACTGAACTTTGAAATCTCATTGCCGCTTGATGAAAACTTGATGAAAAGAGACAATATTTGATGGAAGTAGTAAACAGTGATACCAGATGGTTTATTATTAGAAACATTTGGGCCCATATTTATACTCTCTTTGCGCCGAATGTGCGTAAAATATTTTGACGCACAATCGGCGCAAACACTGCCCCATATTTATACTTTGATGTCTGACCCCGCGGGTGTCAAAGTTCCACCATGTGCGTCATTTTTTAGAAGGGGGAACCAGCCTTGCGTTAATTATGTGCAAGGTAGGCGTTCCCTTCCAAAAAATGACTTTAAGGCCTGTGCGCCTTATTTATACTGTGACATCATTTTGACGCACAGGAGGGGGCAGGCCTTAAAAAACGGCGCCCAGCCGGATGGGCGCAGTTTTTTAACGCCTGGGTCAGGGCAGGCGTTAAGGGACCTGTGGGCTCAGAAGGAGCCCAGAGGTGCCCTCCCATGCCCCCAGGGACACCCCCTGCCACCCTTGCCCACCCCAGGAGGACACCCAAGGATGGGGGGACCCATCCCAGGGAAGTTAAGGTAAGTTCAGGTAAGTATTTTTTTCGTATTTTTTTTGTGGCATAGGGGGGCCTGATTTGTGCCCCCCTACATGCCACTATGCCCAATGACCATGCCCAGGGGACATAAGTCCCCTGAGCATGGCCATTGGGCAAGGGGGCATGACTCCTGTCTTTGCTAAGACAGGAGTCATTTCAATGGGGGTTGGGCGTAAAAAAAAATGGCGCAAATCGGGTTGAGGCCCAAATTTTGCCTCAGACCTGACTTGCCCCATTTTTTGACGCCCAAGCTCCATTTTCCCCTACGCCGCCGCTGCCTGGTGTGAGTCATTTTTTTTTACGCACACCAGTCAGCTGCGCCGGCTAACGTCATTCAATAAATAAGGCGCCCGCATGGTGCTTTGGAATGGCGTTAGCCGGCGTGAAATTTTTGACGCACAACTGCGTTGGCGCAGTTGTGCGTCAAAAAGTATAAATATGGGCCTTGAACTTTTAGTTGGAATGTTTGAAATTTTGTAAATAAGAGAGACTCTTGATGCACTTTTGAATGTTATTTTGTTTTTGTAAAGATTGTTTTTGAATTTGCTTTGTCCAAACAAAGAAAAGACTGAAAGAGACAGTGGAATAATTGAAAGCCGCTCTCTCTTTTGTATTTTTGATTTTATTTTTGAATTTTAAATATTTTTGGTCTGAGTCTAGACAAGCCATGAATTCTGATCGGAGTAAGAAGAGTAAATGTAAGTATATGTGTGTAGGTTTGGCAGTAGTATGTGTTATTGTGATCATCCTGATGATTATTGGTTTGAGTTTGCATGTTAAGGATGAGAGTGAGACACGTTCAGTCTCAAATGCCCTGAATTTAGAAGGTTCACTCACAAATCAAGGTCCTTTTGGAGGATGAGAAACCTTTACACACAGGTAGTTCTAAGGGATATTTGACATCAAATCAATATTATAATTTATGATATGAGTACATTGCAACGTTGGAGGTGAGGAATTGATATGGTTGCACTAAAATCCCTTCATCGGTACAGGAAGAAATCTCTTATCACAGCTTGCCACTAAGATATAGAATTTCTTGCAGTGTGTTACTAACATGGCTTTGTGATCAGGAGTATTATCAGTACTTCTATTCAAACTATGATCTAGTATTTTCTTTCATACCTATTATGAAGCACCCGAGTAGTATTGCTATAGCAAAAAACATTGTCATTGTGGGAGGATTCTTTGAACCTACCCTGATATTTAGAATAGCATATTCACACAAGAATTATTTGACCTGAATACTTAGTTCAGTAGAAAAGGAGTTCAATGGACAGGCTGACAACAGAAGGAGCGCAATATAGAAAAGAGAGTTGTTTTACAAAACTCGGAAAAAGATGGAACACATTCAGGCCCTCATTACGAGTCTATTCACCTTTTGTTTTGCAATTTGAATCCAGCTGAACAGTTTGGAACTTGAGATTGCTTTAGAACTGAACTTTGAAATCTCATTGCCGCTTGATGAAAACTTGATGAAAAGAGACAATATTTGATGGAAGTAGTAATCAGTGATACCAGATGGTTTATTATTAGAAACATTTGAACTTTTAGTTGGAACGATATAGAAAAGAGAGTTGTTTTACAAAACTGGGTAAAAGATAGAACACATTCAGGCCCTCATTACGAGTCTGGCAGTCACTAGACCGCCAGACTCTCAGTAGGTTTGGCAGTAGTATGTGTTATTGTGATCATCCTGATGATTATTGGTTTGAGTTTGCATGTTAAAGATGAGAGTGAGACACCTTCAGTCACAAATGCCCTGAATTTAGAAGGTTCACTCACAATTCAAGGTCCTTTTGGAGGATGAGAAACTTTTACACACAGATAGTTCTAAGGGAGATTTGACATCAAATCAATATTACAATTTATGATATGAGTACATTGCAACGTTGGAGGTGCAGAATTGGTTGCACTAAAATCCCTTCATCGGTACAGGAAGGAATCTCTTATCACAGCTTGCCACTAACATATAGAATTTCTTGCAGTGTGTTACTAACATGGCTTTGTGATCAGTACTTCTATTCAAACTATGATCTAGTATTTTCTTTCATACCTATTATGAAGCACCCAAGTAGTATTGCTACAGCAAAAAACATTGACATTGTGGGAGGATTCTTTGAACCTACCCTGACATTTAGAATAGCATATGCACACAAGAATTATTTGACCTGAATACTTAGTTCAGTAGAAAAGGAGTTAATTGGACAGTCTGACAACAGAAGGAGCGCAATATAGAAAAGAGAGTTGTTTTACAAAACTGGGTAAAAGATGGAACACATTCAGGCCCTCATTACGAGTCTGGCAGTCACTAGACCGCCAGACTCGCAGATGGTGGTCTTCCTGGTGCCATAGTTCAACCTCGGCGGTCGCGCTACTGGAAACCGCCAGCTTTGCCAGTATCCGAGATCCCGGCGGCTTGGTGGTAGGTGATTGTTCTAATTCGCCAGGGCAGCGCTGCAAGCAGCCCCGGGGATTACGACCTCAATCTCCGCCAGCCATTCCAGTGGGGCCCCTGCACTGCCCATGCACTTGGCATTGGTAGTCAGGGGGCCCCCTGGCCAGCACCCTCACAATGTTCACTGTCTGCGTGGCAGACAGTGAACATTTTGAGGGTTCTGGTGCACCCTGCAACCTACAGCATTGCCGCCGGCTCAATTTACGAGCCGGAGACAATGTCGTAGGCTGTTTCCCGCTAGGTCAGTGGGCAGAAACTCAGGTTTCCTCCCGCTGACCTAGCGGGAAACTCTTAATGAGCCCAGTGAGGACGTAGCCTGTATGGCGGCAACCTCCCTGTCGGAAGTTTGGCGGACGGTGTAAACTGTCCGCCAAACTCATAATCAGGCCCTCAGTGTCTGAAAATCAAGGATTCGTAGATTTAGATTGGCGACATGTAGAGAAATTATGTAAATATAGGCCGAAGTCAAAGACAGATGCACATTTTGTAGGTACTACTGAATGTAGACATGTTTTTGTTTTTAAAAGTATATGGACCAATGGATAGGATCCAGTAATACTAGGAGTTTATTTTATTTCTGGAAAGAAAGCTTATTATAAGCTGCCAAAAGGCTGGTATGGAACATGTTACCTGGGAGATGTTTTTCCAAAAATATATCATGAGGACATTATCAATGAACCTGTTTGGAATGAGAATTCAAACTTCAGAGTTAAAAGAGGAGCTGGTGCCTTAGAGATAGTGGGAGATATTTTTGGTGCCATAATTCCATCAGTGGGCGTTATCTTGAAAGATATCAAGATTAGGACATTGTCAACAATAGTAGATAAGCTATCTACTAACTATACAGGAGCTATGTTATTAATGGAGATGGTTGCTGTGAGATCAATGGTTTCTCAGAATCATCTTGCGTTAGACATCTTACTTGCAAAGGAGGGCGGAGTCTGTAAGACATTACGGGGGTTATACTAACTTTGGAGGAGGTGTTAATCCGTCCCAAAAGTGACGGAAAAGTGACGGATTTACCACCAGCCGTATTACGAGTCCATTATATCCTATGGAACTCGTAATACGGCTGGTGGTATATCCGTCACTTTACCGTCACTTTTGGGACGGATTAACACTCCTCCAAAGTTAGAATAACCCCCTACATGTGCAAAATTGTTGTACATACATACCTAACAATAGTAAGGAGATAAGAAGGTAAATTGCAAACATGACTGACCTGAAGAGAGATATGGAAGGTCTGAAAGCCACAGGTGCACAGGAAGAAATTGGAAAGTATTTTTCAGCCATTGGAAAATGGGTTGGAGACATGGGAAAGGGATTAGTAGGAAGCGTCTTGAGGCCCTTGTTGATTGTGGTTTTGTGTATCATAGATCCACTTGGATTTTACAACCTATACAAGATACTGGAGGAGAAAAGTGCAAAGAATAGGCAGATAAACGAGGAGATAGAAATGGCGAAAAAGAGAAGCATTTATTATTGTAATTTCAAGAAAATGGAGAATTACAGCAGACTTTATCGAACGAAATTCTGAATTGTCTCATTGAAAAGAGAATTAGGCCTATTGTGATGGCGTATTTCGCCATCAAAGGAGGGATTGATAGAGCGTACATTTCAGCTCTGGTCCTAGTGTCACTAAAGTCAGCAGACTATGACAAGGTTATGAGGACACATGAGAGAAAAACTAATGTAGAAAGCTGCACTGAGACGCATTTTAGATGTGTGCTTTGCTTGTATTTCAAGTTCGATATTGGTGCCTTTCTAATTAAATCACATGCTAGAAGGTTAAAGTTGATGTTGAAATGTAATTTAAACTTTAAACTCAGTGTGTACATCAAAACGAAGTTGCATTTCTAATGTTTAATAAAAGATGGATGACTTTGAAAATATTTGCAAGTGAGGAAAATGCAACTCTTTGTTATACTTAATGTAATGCAATAACAAGGCTTTTACAATTTATAATGAAATGCATTACTTATACTGGTGAAATACTATTAATGATGAATGTATACGTGTGCATATTGTATGTTTCATTAACAGGTATTTTTAAATGCATTTTATATTTTCCATCTGTTAGCACAACTAAGGCCCACAGAGCTTGCATTTTGAAGTCATATAAATGTGCTGAATTGTTTTTTCATTACGTGAAGTCTTACTTTGGATTTCTTTCCCATAAGAAGCAAAGTCCCACTTGTAAAAAGTCTATTGTCTAACCGTTGAAGATGCGCTTATTCATCCTTGAAAAAGTTAATAGAGCAGGAACATGGCATACTTTTGTTTCAAACCTACTGGAGTCACACAGAAAAGGAGATATTCTCATGACAGACCTGAGAAAATACCGAACTGTTGCAAACTGAAGTTTTCTAATATGTTTATTGGATGATGCCCCTTCTTCGTAACCTGAACTGACACGGGTAACCAATTGGAACATTTCATGTAGATTAATATGTCACTGCTGATCGAACTTTGCTCAGAAGGAGATGTAGATGAGTTTTCAGTAGTTCCCCAGAGGTATCCTGATGCTTGCAGATGCCTTGCTGACCTGATGCTTTGCTGATGAAGATTCCCTGAATGCTGTATCCCTTGAAGAGGCATCTTCCTCTCTACCATTGGCCCTGTCAGGTTAGACTCTTCATTATGCTGACTCTTCTTTTATTTTTTTTAGTTAGTGTCCTGTAATCCGAGTTATTCTATTTTTTCAAATTATTTTTGTCCTTTTTGTATTTTGCCCACATGTGTTACTCACCACACATGTATGTCCCTAACTTGGTTAGCTGTAGGGTTGACCTATGCCCAGCCAAAAGTTATTGACTTGATTGAATTTGAATTGACTAAATAATTGTGCAATCTGAACACTGTGTGGTGATTTTAGTGTCTCAGATATTTTTGTTAACTTTCTGTATCATTCTTCTTGAATGCTTAGTTTTGTTAATGTCAGTACGCCTGAACTTACTTCATTGTCTTGGACAACCCATGGTGATTATGTATCTTTATAATTTGCCACTGACCCAATCGTAGTTCATAATCAATCACTGCAGATCTTTCTCAGTTCCCTCTAAGAGCTGGACCCTGTCTGAGAGATTCCCCTAATGCTGCATCCACTGGAATTTCTGGTCCCACTGCAGAACCCGCATATGCCAGCAGACATGTGTCACAAACAGGATGCAGGAGGCTATGAGGCCGAGCAGCCTCAGATTCAGTCTCACAAAATCCAGGATACAGGTTGACACATTGGTATCATGGCCTGAATATCCTATGCCATTCAGGACAATAAGCCTGGAACTAAACAGAGCCCAGAAGAGCTCTGCAAGCATCTTAGAGGGAGTCAGGTGTGACTTTGACACGATTATAGTGAACCCCAGCGAGTGTGGGAGGTCCGCTGCAGTCTGGAGGTGGGAGACGACAGCCTTGAGTAAGCCTGCCTTCACCAGCCACTCACTGAGATAGGGGAAGACTGGCACACTTGATTTCCAAAGATGAGCTGTAACCACCGCCATCACCTTGGTGAACACCAATGAGGCGCTAGTGAGGCCAAAGGAAAGCACAGTGAACTGAATGCTTGTGGCCTACTATAAACCACAGGTAACACCTGTGGGCAGGCAGGAAGAGAATGTGGAAGTAAGCACCCTGCAAGTCTAATGCTACCATATAGTTCCTCGGGTCCAGGGCAGACAGGACTTGAGCAAGCATGAGCATTCTGAATTTCTTCTTGAGGAAGAAGTTGAGAGGGCGCAGGTCTAGGATAGGACAAAGGACTCCGTCCTTCTTGCGAACCAGAAAGTAACAGGAATTGCAACCACAATCTACTTCTGATGTCTGCACCTTCTCTATGGCTCCTTTGGCCAGGAGAGCCATCACTTCCTGGCAGAGAAAGAAGAGGTGGTCCTCTATCAGTTTTCCTCAAGTGGGTGGCATGGGTGGAGGGGATGTCACAAAAGGGAGGGAGTAGTCCCTTCAGACAATTTGAAGAACCTACTGTGGAGCGAGTGAGGGCGTATCCTACCTCCCACTGGGTGCCCATGATGAACAAGGGCAAACTGAAGGGGTTTGGAGACTGCTGGGGGAGTGGTGGACTGGCCCCACCTCTGGCTGACTGACTGACCCACGAGGTCTGTGGGTACTGCATCCTCGCACACGCAGACGCTAGGAAGCTTGTGCACAGTGGTGGCTGGGCATGTAAAGATGTGGTTGGAATACCCTTCTGTGGCCATGAAAGGAGCGAAAGGCTGACTGGGGTTGGTGAGGGGCCATGGATAGGCCCAAGGATCTGGCCGTAGCTCTACTACCCTTGAAGTGCTCCAGCACTGAGTCCACCTTGTTTTCAAAGAGACAGGTGCCATTAAAGGGCATGTCCATAAGTGATGATTGGGCATCCCCTGAAAAGCCAGTCATACTCAGCCAGATGTGGTGCCGTAAGTCCACTGATGCTGAAACCACTCTGCTCAGTGAGTCAGTGATGTACAATCCATAATGGAGCGTGAACTTCACTGCATATCTCTCATCAGCAACAGCTTGGAAGAGAACATCCAAGCATCCTCTGGGACCGTTGGCAGCACCTGCACAACTGTATCCCACAGTGTGTGGGAGTAACACTCAGTGTTCACGGACCGCAATACTAGGATAGTGGAAGAAAACAGTGTCTTTCCCAAGGTGTCTAGCCTCTTGGATTCCCTGTCCGATGGCATTGTAGGGAATGTGGCAAGATTTACACGGGAGGTTGAGACTTGGAACACAAGCTCTTTGGGGTAGGGTGTTGGGTAAGGATACTGACATCCCCTGGGGCGGTGGTGGCAGGCAATTGTCCTGTTCACAGGAGCCCCTGTGCAGGGTTTGGACTAAGACCTTAGCAGGAAATCCGTGAAGCCTTCATTAAATGGATGAAGTGGTTCTGAGGGGGTCCCTACTGACTGAAGTGCCTCCATCAAGACATTAGTCTTGACTGCCACTGAAGGCAACTGAAGTTCAAGGACCTCAGTAGCACTTCGCACCACCATTGTGAATGGGACTCCCTCCTCCATAGCCATGGTCAGAGGAGAGACAATGCCAGTATCTGAAGAGCTATCCAGTCCACTGGCATCTGCCAGGTCTTCACACCAGCCAAGTTGGGATCTTGGAGCTGGTATTCTCCTGTGTCCAGCGACCCCTACCATTGCACCCCAAAGTCCCAGTGCTTAAGAATAGGGCTCAGGAGCGGACCTGGGAGGCACGGACCCAGTGGGCAGTGGCGCAGGTGTCGGACCATGCCCCTCCGGCTCTGTGTCAGAGTCAGGGATGAGAATGGCAATTGGTCTGCCGGGATCACTAGCATTGGGACTGGCGCTGGAGAAAGTTGAGGTGGTTCCACCTTCACCAATCCGGATCATCATTGGATGCAAGGGGCCCAAGTGGCGCTGGAGCTGCCACCAGAGAACCAGTAGGGGCTCTTCCCAAATCTGCAGGGCCCAAAAGTACACAGTAGGGAACAGGCCACTCGGATATGAGTTGCATAGCCTCATAAAACTCACAGAGTTGGGTGGGGGCCATTCCTGCTCCCAGAAACTTAGGGAGATCAAACTAAACCACTGAGCCAGGCCTCGAATGATGATACTCCCTCGTCTCGTTGGACGACTTCAACAGGGTGAGGTGATGTCAAAGACCTCTTCAACTTCTTACTCTTCTTGCAGTGGGACTTACCGGAGTGGCCCAAGGCTTTCAAGTGTGACAAAGATCTTTAACTCCGTGCCCGATCCCGGGACTTTCTTCTCAACCCAGACTGTCACTGCGTTGCACGTCAAGCCGCCAGGAGCTTAATGGGTGGTTCCTTCAGGGCCTCTGGATTCATTGTGCAGCAATCAACACAGATCTTCACATCATGGTCCTGCTTGAGGCACAAAGGCAAACAAGGTGCCGGTCCATCACTGACATTGGTCAGTGACAGGCACCAGAGGGCTTGAGGCCAGCCTTCCTAGATGGCATTTCTGCAACACTAGGAGAACAACATCTCAAAGAAGCTTTGACAAAAGTAAAAAAAAGCTCAGTCAAAACATGTCTGACAAGGTACATCTCTCCAGATCTGTGCTGACTGGTGTAGGAAAAAATGAACGTCGTCAGCGTGCTGGGTTGGTGCCTATATAGGCACTGCACACTTCACTTCCAGAGCAGACGATGCCGCACGGTGATGATCAACACCTCCTACCTGTGCACAGGGACACTGCTCCAGAAAATGTTCCGGATCCAGTCTGATGCATGGGGAATATTCAGAGGTGCAAGTCTCTTTGGTGACCAAAAATGCATAAGGCAAAAATGAAAATCATTCTATTTTGGGAAAAAATAGCAGTTTTTTTCATAAACATGACAACAATATTCTGTTCAGCTGAATTGAACTTATTGATCCAAACTGAAATATTGTATTTTTTGATAAACCATCTGGGCCCAATTCACAAAGGTAAAGTAGACCTGAAGTCTAAGGGCCCAAATAACAAAGGTAAACTTAGACCTATAGTCTAAGTTTACCTTTGTGAATTGGGTCCACTGTATTTTCAAAAAATGGCATGCTACTGTTATAGACAAAATGACTACATTTCAGAAATAAATTAAAAGGTGATATCTGAACTATACATCAGGGTTGAGTTTGTGGCACTTATTGCTGAATTTAGCTCTTTAGTTCCAGAGGGCCATTGCTATAAGTTTCTTTTATTTCTGTATGTATTATAAGCTACATTTGTAAAGCTTTTATCACTACTGCTGCTTGATCTTGAATTCCCTACGCAATTTACAGTGGTATTGGGGTAGGAACTAATACAATTTACCTAGCTCGGTGGTCTGTAGCATACAAGTATGAGGTTTGTCCCCCTTTTGATTTGTTTAGCCTGCCTCTTCCATGATTTTCCTAAGTGCCTGAAATGTATATAGCTCTATAGCCATGTTTTAGTGGTTATTTTTTTGAAAGTCCACTGTTTGCCTCTATTTCTTCAAGGTCTTCTTGAAAAGAGAGCGTTTCAACATTCATGGGGAAAGCAAGGATCGTCCAACAAATCAAAACAGTGTGGGAATATTTCATTAGTGTCACCACAGAACCTCTGATTTTTTAAGCAAATTTATGCGAAAAATGTGCTTTGAAATTCACCATTTGTCCATCCTTTTTCATACGTTTCTTGAACAGAAAGAAGGTAAGGCTTGCTTGCTTGACCCAAATGAGTGAAAGTATTTACACCCATCTCTTCATAATTGACCAGCTTGAAAAAAAAGCTTTTGGTAGAGTTGCTTCCATCAAAGCTGGGTAAGCCATAGCCCATCAACGCACACAAAATAGCTACTGTTTGGAGAGAACTGCTGCAGGAGATAGTACAGAGAACCATCACACACATATTGCAATAGTTCCACCAAAACCCAGAAAATGTAAAGTAACTCAAACAGATTTTTGAACACACTAAATGAAACGTAAGCGCTCAGGCTCAGTTATGCCTCTGTGACTCAAGATGAAATTTGGCAATTTCTTAATAATTTTGTATTTCCCCGTGATCAGGATGGGATATCTATCCCGTGGGAAAGGAATAGACCCAAAACGTTATGGTCATGCTTATCATACAAAATTTGCATATCGTGTTGAAGAATGTCCAAGCATAGAAAGAGTGGGATTTATCAGACCCTACTCACAAAATGTTTGTCTGACACATAACATGCATAAAATATCTCTACTGCATCCTGTTTACAATGCATACATATTATCTTTGGCTTTCCCCATTACTTATAAAGATGATTTGACATTTAATGATTTAACAACTTGTTGTAACATTCCTGAATGCAGGGATTTTAAAGTAATATAAATTCAACAGTTCAGATAATTATTCAATTTAACCTACCATGGTTACTGTCTCCTACATTTGGCTACAGTTGGGTTCCTCTTACCTGTGCGTTGACATCCCAATGGGGTACACAGATAGTTGTGCAAGGATCTGGGGTGCTCAGGACAATCAATTTCATATTAAATCATAATTCTTTTTGTATTATTGAGGGATCCCAGTACTGTTCAGCCAGAATTATTAAAGGAAACTGATGTCACAGCAGTAACATATTTAATATATTAAAAAACAAAAGATAAATGTGGACTACAGATATTGCCCCAAGTATTAGGGCAGAAATACTCAAGGTCTGGACCAGAGGAAATATACTTTGTGCCACCACAAACGTAACACAGCTACATTTACAAAGAGCACACTTTCTTCAACATGTTTGGGACAATGAACATCTTTGGGACACACACATCAAATTCCTTGCTTATGCAAGTAAAGGTCAGCTTAAGAGGACTTGTGTGAGGTAGCTTTGCCTGGGCCACCAGCATGACTTCCTTTCACAGATATCAGAGGAGAACAGTGTAGAGAAATGTAAAGCATCTTAAAAATTCAGTTTCACGAAATTTTTTCAATTGTGACTGGCGACTCATATTTTTTAATACCATAAGTAGACTTTCCCTGAGCTGTGATATTAATGATCATGGTCGATTACGTGTGGTGATCTGTTTGAAGACCACTTTCTAGACATTTCATGTGTGTGTGTGTTTGTGAATTTAACATCTCTAACAACAATTTTAAATCGTCTACATTGCTATGCATATTCCATTACTTACAATCCATCTCTGATCGAGTTGGCAGTCACCTGGGGTTACCCAGTGGATTAACACTGAGCTGAGCATTCACCACAGTTGATGGGGACCCCCACGATCCTGGTTGTAGGGGGGGCCTCCAGCCAACTATCATCTTACCCCTCAAAACCTGACTGGATGTGGGGGCTTCATGTATTTGGCAGGGCCTCTTCCTCAGATTTCAATATGCTCCTGTACAGAGGTAGTCTCTGTCAGTGGGCCTTGCATCAGAACAGTGTGTCAACACATTGCTGGAACCTACAAAAGGTTTCTGGAATGTTCGACCAATGAAACCCCCGCTACACCACATAGAACAACTTGAAGGGAGCACTTCTGTAAAAGCCAGAAACTGTAGACAACCAAAAAGTGGAAGGAAAATGACAAACACAGCCTGAATTATAAAGTCCTTCCTAGCAACTGAAGTTTATGCACTATGTTGCTCTTCTGAAGAGAAGGCTTGGTTTGCAATTTGACTTTCCAAAATGTCAGTAAAAAAAAGATCAGACTCTCAAAATTGACTCTGTTGATCAGTCCTTTCTTCATTTCTAGCAGAAAACACACCAGTATATCAAATTAAAAAATATATATGATGCTGGGAAAATTAATCTTGAGTACTTATCAATGGCGTGAGTATTCTGCATGATTCGCAGGCCCATAGGGCCCTTTAGTCTCCTCTTACGGGCTGAGTTGGATTCGTTGCTGACCCCCATGTGCACCACAATTTTGTCATGTCTCTCCATGTCGTCATTTACAATCTGGTTCCGTGTGTAACCAGCCAGGCTGTTTGCATCTGACTCACTGTAATTCCCATCCAGCAACATAGTCTTTGTATGAGGTAAGCCACATGTGCAGGGAAACTAAGAAAAAAACAGAGAACAAAGGCAATGAAAATAATACCAGAGGAGCAAAATGCATAATGTCAAGTTGATTAGCACAACACCCAGGAGTGTCTATATCAGAGGTCTCCAACCTTTAATATAACAAGGGCTAGTCCTGAGATACTAATAACTTTGACAATTGTGGCCACCCAGCTGCATGTCACAAAATTGAGTGATGCCAAAACATCATTCCTGGAATGCTTACTGATACAGTATCATGAAGGTACATATATTGCTAAGTACAGAGTTACTGTTCTGAGGTTTACATCTAGGTAACATGAATATATGTATATATTCAAGTTAATCAGACAGGTGCCTAAGAATGTACATAAAACTATATTTACCTTTATGTACTTTTCTTCATGATATTAAGGTAGTCTATATAATGTTTAAAAAATTTGGGCAGTACAATATTTAAAATTAGATACTGTAGTTGAACTCCAACCACCGCAACATATAAAATGGGGTTAGTGTCAGGAAAAGATTTAGCATAATAAAATTCCTCTACAAGACTAATGGCATACCAGTTGTTGCAGTAAGTGCCCACTGGCACAAAGGAAACACTAAAATATATAATTCTGCGCAAATTGGTAAAAACTATCATTCAAAGAGCAGCTTAAATATGTTTTGGATTTTTAATATTTTTGTTTATAGACATCAGTGTATCAGTGTTCCAAAATACATGATTTCTATCAAATAAGCTCTTTCTATTTTGGTTTAACAGTCAGGGAAAATCTTGTTTTTCTTGCAAAATGGCCTTCTTCAATATGACTAGAGTAGTCTCTCTGAATTAAGAACTGTGATTGGCTACTCCTCAGGGAACTGTTTCCAGGGTACTGATGAGCCTTATTTTCTGTGGGACAGAATTGACTACTGTTAGTATTTTTAAAAGTTAATGTAATTTGATTTAACCAGTCGAACTGCATACATATGTAACTACATATCTGATTTACACAAAACCTCAAAGGACCTGATTTACAAAAATGTACATGTTATGCATATGTACTGTATGATAATGACCTACAAACCTTTAGCTAAATCTTAAGGGCTCTGAGTTCTGACCACATGATAAACGTATACCAGAAACTGTGCTGCAGTATGTGGCTGCCCTTTCTTGAACATTTTCTAATTTCTAGTCACCATGCATAACTACAATACATTGCACTATTATGCTGCCATCTGTTTCCTTGAAAGACACTCAGACAGTATTAGTACTTTCACTATGTTTAGTCCTTCATCTATTTCCTTCCTAACTTTTATTCCTAGGGCATGTATTGTAACATTAGCCTACCACAGTTTGGACTATTGAATCAAATTGTATTCTTCTTTATGTTTATTACATTAATCAAAAATATTTTTGTATATTGATATTAGTATTAACAACTTAAGCTCTTGTTAAGAGTAATATGAATGTTAGGTAACAGGCTGAGGACCATGGGGTGTACTTGTGCATCTCTGTTTCTCTGTTTATATCTGACAACTACACAGTTGTGATGTCTATATGCGAATGGAGAAATATGCATGGCTCTTTGAAGTAAGATGTAATACTTGTGAAAATATAGAAAGTGGGTTCTCTTGACTTTTCAAGTTAGCCCAAGACACGGTCCCTCACAACATTTGATGCTATTAGTACAAGTCTCTGTTACATCATGGTGATTAATGGCTGTGCCATTCTGCTGGGATGTGGTCTCTGCAGTATGGTACAAGAATATTGTTTTCAGATTACTGTCTGACATAAATATAATATCCATATAATTTACTATCCATATCATTCAACCATCATTTACAAAATAATTGCACCAATGGAATTAATAACAGAAAATCTATTCTAAATATGACAGTAGTTTTTCAGGCATATTTAGTAGATTATATTTATGTAAGATCATATTTCTCTATACAATAGTCTGACATACAATCATCTGTGCAGTGTAGAACTCTTAACTGCCCTATAACATTGTGATACAGGGGGCTGACAAGGCACATTGACCTACAGATGTTTCCATGCATATTGGCAGGGCCACAAGATTTGATAGCACCATGCTGGGAAGTGGTCTGTGCAGTATGGTACAAGAATATTATTTTCAGAATACTGTCTGACATAAATATGATATCCATATGATTTACTATCCACATCATTGAACTATCTTTTATAAAGAAATTGCACCATTGAAATTAAAACCAGAAAATGTATTCTAAATATGACAATATTTTTGTAGATGTATTTAGTAGATGATATTTATGTAAGATGACATTTCTGTATACAATAGTCTGACATACAATTATCTGTGCAGTGTTGAACTCTTATGTGCCCTATACCTTTGTGATACAGGGAGTGGCATGGCACATTGTCCTACAGATATCTGTATGCATACTGGCAGTAGGGGTCACCTTAACACAATGCTACTCCCTGACAAACTCAATGTTTTCGACATTCATGCTTCACAGTTCAGAGCTCTTGGAGCCTTTTATAGGAAAAGGGACCAGAAGGGAGCCACGCTAGCTTTTCAGGATAGTGTGGGAGGCCATGCAAAAGCTTTACAGTGAAACATGATTTTGGCCCATTGATTTATATTTTGTTGAAAAATAACATCATCATTTGGGAATTGACTCTGCAGTCGGTGTCCATGAGGAAGACAGCCTGACACCCTTGCGCCCTCTACTTGGATATGAAGTGGTGGGTTGGGTTTGAGTCCCACTTCACTTTTTTACATTATAACTTGGTCTTAGACCTACCAGAGGATTTTGACCGCAAGGCTGATCTCTTGTGAGAATGGCCCTAGGAGGAAGAATGAGTCTGCGTCTGTGACCTGGAGCAGAAGAAAGACTTTCACAAGGATCTCAACTTTTTCTTATGTTCAGTGATGAACCACTTTGCTTCTTGGTCTTAGATCACTTTTAAGTGCACTTATCACACAACTACAAATCATGCCCTGAGCCCGAATACCAGAGACAGACCTCTTGTGAGTTCATGACCAGCATCTGTTTCTTACAGTCATGGCATGGAGTGAAAACTATACTTTTAGGAATGGACATTGCTGCCTGGCACACTGGAGTTCATTTTAGGAGTCATTGGAAGGCTGACAAATTCTGGGAGTAGAGCTCTGGATCCACAAAGGAAAGCACAATAATAAAGGAGCTGATGTCAGCGTGCAATGGTGGTTCTTACATGCGGTGCCACTGTCTCACTTCAGGAACAGTCTAGAGCCTGGCATGGTACCACACGGTACCAGCTAGAGGTGCATAAGAGCATTGCTCTAGATTCAGTAGTGTGTCTGAGGAGTATTCTAATGTGAAGAATCTGCAGTTAGATTGATCTATTTGGTCTACTGGATTTGCCAATCCTTGTTCTAATGTCTATGGAACTCTAAACCAGGTGAAATGCAAGTGCTGAGTAAAACAGTAAAAGAGGTCTGCTGTAGTGAAAAAAGAGATTAATACTCTGCCTTTTCAAAGCGAAATAGCCAAAAATTGTGTTTTGGAGGAAGTCGTCAATATCTCAATAACGGACTTCCTTGAGGTATGAATATTTTAAGTTTTTTCATATAGTTTAATAACTAGAAAAATGAATTAAAAACCAGCCAACTGGGGAAATGTACTGTATATATTCATTTACAATCTCATACATGTATTACCTCAGTAGGTATGACTGGCCACCATTAAATGCTGATATCATTTGTGGCCATTTACACAAAAAAACATTTGTCAGAGCTTGGTAATTTTTCAGTTCATTGAAAAACATCTCCTATCTTTCCAAGCTGCTAAAGACTTACATTATAAAGAAGCATTGGATCAAGCATTAAAAACCAGTCTTTGACAATAACTGTATTTATTCCGTACCTTCTCTCTCAGTTTCCTCTCTTTCCATTCTTGAACAGTGGTCAAGTAGTTCACCGCAGCATATTCCAACACAGAAAGAAATACAAACACAAAACTGATCCAGAGGTATATATCGACAGCTTTGATATAGGATACACGCGGCATGGAGGCGTTCACACCTGTGATGATCGTAGACATGGTCAGTACTGTGGTTATACCTGAGTTGGGAAAATACAAGGTAGGCCTTTAAACAATCATGTAAGAAGCATTGTGCAATCTTCTAACCCAATACACTATGCATGCATGCTTGCTTGTTGAAAGGCAAGTCTCACAATATGTAATATCAGCAAGTGACATCTACAACCTGCATTGCAGAGGTGCAATCATGCCTCTGTAGTTAAGGTACAGGGGGCCCCATTTTTGCACCCTTAAGTCTTGCAAATTTGAATAGCACGGAGGCTTATCATTTGATGCCATTGTTTTGTGTGATATGTGTTTTTCCGGTTATTCCTAAGATAATGCTGGGAGATAAGTAATAAAAGAAGGGGCGTCAACCTCTACCCTTGGTCTCGCTAGGACTTGGGGGTTAAACATATACTCCAGCCTATCAAGCATATAATCCTCCATGGTTTGCAGAGACTGCATAATACACCCCCTTCCTTATGCATAGATAAAGAGTTTTAATTATTTCTTCTTTGGCAACAGCCCTTATCATGCCTCCATGCTCAATGTCAGGAGGGCATTTTTTTACCTGAACTGACGCAGCATACTGCTGCTCCGGTGCCATCCAACCCACCCATCCTCTCTTTAAAACTAGGAGGCAGTTGGTGTCCTCTCAACAACATCCCTGCGTTTCCTAACGTTGGGGGCATGAAGGGAATTGTTCCTTTCCTCACATACACTAGTGGGGCAATACTATTTTAAAAGCAGGACCAGGGCAGGTTTTAGTTGTCTTGGGGAACTCCAATATTCATCATCTGCAGGGGAGATTTTCAACACACCCAGTTATGCCTAACAGTGGGGGCAATTTCCAGCCCACCCTCGCTGCACTGAACATCCGGTAACCTCAATCTCCTCTCAGGTGAGGAATGTTTCTAAAAAAAGGGGACCTGGAAGGTATCAGCTGTCCCACTCCTCTGGGCTCTGCCAAATATTGCACATCTTTGACCTCCCCTTTTCTCTTTGGCATTTGGCAGTCCACCTGGGAGCCAGCAGATAATCTACTACACCATGGACCTCAATAGTTAACTAGAACAGGGGCTGCCCAATATCCACCTGGAACCAGGCTCATATACATATGTAAAAAACAGTGGTGCCGAGTGGGATAGGAATGATTACACATAATTTCACAGTTAATCAATACTAGAGAGCTAGGCCCAATGATTAAGTGTTGAAAATATATCATTAACTCAATAATATAATTTCAAACACCTGCTCTGTGCTCATGCACTCACACAGTGTATAAAACAAAACAAAATACAAAAGTGTGTGTAATATAAAAAAGCACCAGAAGAATAAAAACAGTCTGAAAAATGCACTTCCTGAAGATTATATAGCAGAATAGCTCATCAATCTCAATCAATCAATAAGGATTTATAATGCGTGGCTAATCAGCGAAAAGGGTATCCAGGCTCTTGCAGGTCCCGGAGCCTTATTCGAACAGCCAGGTCTTAACGGCCATTCCGAATTCCGGAAGTGAGGTGATGGTCTAGAGGTGCATGGGGAGGCTGCTCCAGGTTTTTTCTGCGATGTGAGAGGAGCGTCCTCTACTTCTGCTTCAGTAGATGTGGAGAGTACTGGCAAGTGAAAGGGAACCAGATCGTAGTCTTCTTAACGGTTGGTGGAAGTTCAGGTGGTGGCTAATGTATCCCAGGTCCTTGGTTGTGTAGAGCCTTGTGTGTGTGGGTCAGCAGCTTGAATTGGCATCTCTTCTGTACGAGGAGCCAGTGGAGTTGCCTGGGGTGGGGTGTGATGTGGGTTTGTCGGGGAAGACCGAGGATGAGTCTGGCTGTGGCGTTCTGTATGGTTTGGAGTCTCTGTAGGAGGTGTGCAGCGATTCCTACATAGAGGGCATTGGCGTAGTCCAGAATGGCTGGTGATGAGGGTCTGTGTCACGGTGTGCCTTGTGTGTAGGGGTAGCCTTATGTAGCATGTTTGAAGTGAGGGAGCAGGCAGAGGAGACAACGTGATCTGTGATTTCATGGTGAGCTTGTTGTCAATGATGATTCTGAGGTTTCTGGCATGGTCAGAGGGAGTGGGTGCGAGTCCTAGGACTGATGGCAACCAGATGTCGTTCTATGTGTTGCTGCGATTGCCAAAGATCAATACTTCTGTCTTGTCTGTCTTCAGCTGTAGGCAGTCAGCAATGCTTGTCTTGCATCTGTGGAAGTTGGTTCTGGTGGTGGAGGGGTCAACAGTAAGTGAGAGGATACGTTGGGTGTCATCTGCGTAGGAAATTATGTTGAGACTGTGGGTTTTGATGATGTTGGTCATGAGGTCATATATGCGTTGAAGAGCGTGGGACTGAGGTATGAGCCCTAGGGGACACTCCAAGTGATCTCCTTGGGTTCAGAGGTGGAAGGCCGGAGGTGGATCCTCTAGGTTCTTCCAGTGAGAAAGGAGGTGAGCCATCTGAGCGTGTCCCCTTTGCCTTCGATATGGTGGAGTTTTTCTATCAGCATGTGATGGGAAACAGTGTCGAAGGTTGCAGAGGGTTCAGATTTCATCAGTGGTTGCTTGTTGATAATCTTTAACAGTACCTTCACTGGTAAAGGGAGCAGAGAGATTGGCTGTAGTTTTTGGGTTTGCTGGGGTCGGCGGAGGGTTTTTTGAGTAGTGGTCTGACTTCAGCTTGTTTCCAGGTGGCAGGAAATGTTGCAGTGGTGATAGAGGTTTTGAGCAGGGTGGTGAATCCCTGGTCGATCCTTTGGTTTCCAAGGTTGAAGATGTGGTGTGGGTAGGGGTCTGTGGGAGTACCCGAATGGATAGATTTCATGGTGGAGGTGATGTCCTGGGTGGAGAGGAAGTTCCATATGGTTAATGTGTGGTTCGTGTGGGTTATGGTGGTGGTGTATCTGTCGAGGAAATTCGTTATGTGGGTTGTGGTTCAAAGTATCTGAATATGGTTGCGATCTTGTCGTGGAAGAAGTGAGCAAGATTGTCACACAGCTCCTGTGAGGGTGTGATGTTGTTTTCGCTTACAGCCGGGTTGGAGAATTCCTTAACAATGTTGAAAAGTTCTTTGGCGTTGCTGGCACTAGTTTAGATGTGTGCAGCAAGGGCTGTCTTCTTTGTTGCCCTCAGCAAGCGGTGGTGGAAGTTGAGGGAGGTCTTGAAGGCTGTTCTGTCTGAGGCATTCTTGCTGGCGTTCCATCTCCTCTCCAGCTGTTTGCTGTCTCATTTTGCTGTTATGTGTTCTTGGGTGTACCAGCTGGCCTTTTTAGATGGATTTTTTCTGGTCATTGCTCTTGATGATGACGATATATTCATTGTAATTGGTGATCCAGGCCTTGGACATTTTTCACTCCCCGTTCGAGGTTGATGGTATTAGCAGGGTTGGAGGTGCTGAGGGAGTCTGTCCAGCTGGTCTCTGAGATTTTGTTTCACCTCGGGTGGGAGGCACTGGTCATCTTTGGGGAGAGTGGGAGGTGCGGGGGCTGGAGATGCTGAAGTGGACAATGGAGTGAGCGGTCCATGTGAGTTCTGTGACATGTCTGTATTTGACCCGGTTGCTGGAGGTGAAAATGGGGTCCAGCGTGTGTCCTGCAGTGTGTGTAGGGTCGTGGATGATCTGAGTCAATTTGAGGCTGCTCATACTGTCTAGGAGGTGTGCAGTGTTGTCGTTGGTGGGGTCATCGATGTGGAAATTTAGGTCACTGAGGAAGCTGTAGTCCTCGGAGTCTAAGACCTAAGGGTGCAATGAAGTCTGCAATGGTGTTGCAGAAGCTGGAATGCAGGCCTGGGGGTCAGTATGTCAGGGTGCCTCTGATGGTTGTTTTGTTGTCCATCTGGAGCTTGAAGTTGAGATGTTAAATGGGGGTGGTGGTGTTGTTGTTTGTGGTGGTGCACTGTATGGTCTCTTTGAAGATGATGGCTGTTCCTCCTCTTGGCTTTTGGGTGCGGTCTTGGTGAGTGATTTATATCCCTCGGGGATCGCCATTGCAATGTCTGGGGAGGATGTGGGGTTCAGCCAGGTCTTGGTGAGGAAGACAATGTTGGGTGTAAGGGTGGCAATGAGGTCCTATAATCCGGTGGAACGCTTGAATTGTGAGAGTGTTTTGAGAAGGTTACATGCGAGTTTGTGTTTTTCTTCAGGTGGTGTCTCTGGTGTGTTCAGGGTGGGGCTGTTGTGTGTGCTGTGACAGGTGAAGTGGCAGTGGGTCCAGGTGAAGGGTCATAATGTGAATCGTGGGTCAGTGTGGTGACAGTCTTTGTTGTAGCATCCAGAGTTGATGGTGTAGAGCTTGGCGATGGTGTATCTTCTGGGGGAAGGAGGACCAGTGGTTGTGGCAATGGGCGTGGTCCAGGCGTGGATGGGCGCAGATGGGCTTGCCTTTGGTGTGCTAATGGCGCGTTCGAGTGCAGTCGCACTGCAGTTTGCATTAAGTATGTCCCGGGTTGGGCAGAGCTTCTGTTGCATAGAAGAACGGTGAGTGGGAAAACCTGGTCAGGAAAACCACAGTTGGAAATCCCAGGCAGCTGCGGTGTCACTGGATCAGTCTGGAACAAGCAGGAACTGGAAGCCATAGGCAAGTGGCAGGCTTGGTGTCCAGGCAGGTGCCTAATGTTCTCATTGTCCAGTGTCAACAGCGTTTCAAACAAACATGATTAAAGGGTCATCATCAGGACTAGGAAAGCTTAAAAATTGCCAGACGAGAGTATTTGAGAAAGCAACAAGTAAATTTAGTGATGTTTAAATCAAGGCCACCACAAGATAGGAGTTAAGCTGTAGCGTCCTAACAAAAATCATGGATCACTTGACTGCTTCAGAGCACTAATCAGCTGCATGCACACCATCAGACATGACATGCTCTCACACCACCAGACACCCATGCATACAATGAAATGGCCATCATCCAAACATGCCCACAGACATGCCATCAACACTGATACACAATTCTGAACCCAAGCATGCTGTTATACATCATCTGATGACCGCATAGATGCAGACATCCACCATCAGATGGCTTCCATCCCAACATCAGACACCAAACTATCAGATACCTACACACCTGCCATCTGACACAGCCCCCACACACACTTTAAGATGAACAAACGCAGACCATCAGATGCACAAATGACCCTCCAAACCTTTACTATCTATCTAAACAACACTGCATAAGCCACTATAGCTCAATTTGGAAATGATTCAGCAAAAGTGATGGTGGAGACACAAGACCCAGGTGGCTTAGGACAGCTAAAAGCTGATCCAGCAGACTGTTTACAATAGCAGCAGGATACAGGAGCAGCTATCAGCAGGCCCACTGATAGCTGCACAGGGGCCCAGTATGCAAAGTCAACCAGAGCAATGGGCCAGTAGTCACCTATACCAAGCACCCTTCAGCCCACAAAAGCTTAAGGATGAAGTAAACCCAGGCCAGGACAAAGCTATCATATCACCCTCTTTGCAACAGCAGACATCAGACCCTTGCCTGGCCCCATCTGGCTGCCCAATACGGTTGAGGAAAAGTGAGACACCATGACCGACCATCCTGATTGCAAACACAAACAGGACACTGTCCTAGCTGCCAGCTGTTTGTGACCACCTTCATCTTCCAAAAACAAAGGGAAAGAATGGCTTTTGATAGCTGACAGCCTGTTGATTATCCAAGAAGTCTTGTTTTGACCTGTTTTTAAACTTTTATAATTTAATAATCCAAGATTAAACACTTTTCAATAAAAACTGTGTTTTGAAAATGGTTTGAAGTCAAGAATGCTCTTTTCATTCCCCTCCGATAGTTCATCTCTATTGGAAGGGAGTGAAAAGAGCATTCTCATTAATCCCAACATCCTTAATGGGCCAGTTCTCCTGCCTAAATACTATGCCTGAGTTGCAAATAGAGGAAGGCCTGCAGGGAACTTAATAAAGTAAGCCGAACCAGAGTCTGGCCATGGGCCTGGCTTGACTCAAAGAGTCTGTGCATGAGCCGTAACATGAAGACGTTTGGCATATATATTATGCAACAAACAAAAGGTAAAAATGTGATAAATCTCTTTAATATTCAAAAAAGTGTATTTCTTTTACATGCGGACGCATTTCACTTTAGTATATCAGATTCTGGGGGTTATTCTAACTTTGGAGGAGTGTTAATCCGTCCCAAAAGTGACGGTAAAGTGACGGATATACCACCAGCCGTATTACGAGTTCCATAGGATATAATGGACTCGTAATACGGCTGGTGGTAAATCCGTCACTTTTCCGTCACTTTTGGGACGGATTAACACCTCCTCCAAAGTTAGAATAACCCCCTATATCACAGAATAGACACACATTTATTAAACGTTTTTAGAAACAAGCAATGCCATAAGTGAACCAAGCAGGAAGTCAGTACTCATGTACATCCTAAATGTGACTTAGATTCTTAATATAGATGGAGCAACATTATAGTCTAGTAAATCAAATATAACAAGTGCCTGTTCATTCAGTGCACATCCTGAACTCAAGTATTTAAAAGTGCGCTCATATGTGATAATAAAGAGGCACTCTGCAATATAATATGTGTCTAGGATCACAGAATTTCACAATTTAGGCAAGCAGGGAAGCCAGTATGGATTCCAGATTACCTGGTTTCACATTTTGAAATTCATCCACCAGGTGGATATTTTTGGCTTCCTGTTTCTCTCATGTTTGCATCAAATGTCTTTCTTTCTTGGCTCACAAGGAGAACAAGCATTTGTAATGCAATAGGTCTCGTATAAGCGAGAGTTAGAGCTGTTGGCGCTGTAAATTATAATGACAACCTCGCATTTGGGACCTTATAAATATTTAACCATGCAGCACATTAAACCTTTATCAGAAATAAACTGTGTTTGTGCATTCCTTCATACAATTGGCATTAGACTGTAATGGTCTGAACAACCCCTACAGAGCACAACAGAAAAAATAGCATTTGGAAGAAACATGGTTATGTAAACATATATTCAGCCCCTAGAGGGCATAAGCACATAAAAAAGAATGATAAAGAGTACTGCAGTGTAATCATATAATCAGCGCTTTGAAGGCATAGTGTATTACACATTTTCAGGCCTAGCAGGCCTTTCAAATATCATTTAACTGTGGAGTCAGTGGCACATGAGTGCAGTGTCGCAGGTCGTTACTAGATGTCCCTGTAGAGTTAATAGCAGAAGGTGCAGTACCACTGGTTGCGGCTAGATGTCCTTGCAGAGTCAACAGCATACGGAGCAGTAGCAATGTGGTGGCTAGATGTCCCTGTCAAGCCAAGTGAGCTAGTAGTGCTTTGAAGTAAATATCATCCTTCAGCCCACAGCACAGGGCAAGCAAGGCTGTCAGAATACTATTACAAACAAGGCACTTATAACAGAAACTCCTCTCCACTGTAAAAACAAACATTTTAGCTACTGGATAATTTAAACATGCATTGAATGGTGGGAGAAGTTATGATTTGTGGCCCCCCTCGCATCTAGGTTGACTCACAAGATTACCTGAAAAGAAAGAGCACATCGTTCTGAATGTTTGAGGGTGGTCCCATTGCCCTAGGACCATCACAGGCTGCGTTATGGCCAAAAATGTGTTGTAAAAGGAATGCCTGCAAAGCATTATGGGGTGAGTTACCATGCATACTTTAAACCTTTATCAGAAATAAACTATTTGTGCATTAGCAGAGGGTGCAATACCACCAGTGGTGACTAGATGTCCTTGTCAAGCCAACTGAGTTAGTAGTGCCTTGGAACTATTATCATTCTTCAGAGCACAGCACATTACATATTTACAGGCAAAGCAGGGCTGTCAAAAAGCCCTTATAACACAAACTTCTCTCAGCTGTCCTAGAAAATTTTAATATACAGTGAATGGTGGAAGAGGTTATGATTTTTGGGCACCCTCTCACCTATTGTGACCCACAAGATTGCCTAAACAGAAAGAGCACATAGGTCTGAATGTTTTGGGAGTGGTCCCATTGCCCTAGGACCACCACAGACTGAGCTATGGGCACAAATGTGCTGTAAAACAAGTACTTGCAAAGCATTATGGGGCACGTTTCCGTGAATACATTAAACCTTTATGAGAAATAAACTGTGTTCATTCATTAGCAGTAGGTGCAGTACCACTGGTGGCAGCAGCTAGATGTCCCTATCAAGCCAACTAAATCAGTAATGTCTTGGAGCAACTATCCTTTCAAGATTGAGAGCACAGTGCATTACACGTTTGCAGGCCAAGGGCAGTCAGAACACTACTACAAACAATACACTTAGAACACAAACTTCTCTCAGCTATAAAAACAAAAGTTTCAGCTACAAGAGAATTTAAATATGCAATGAATGGTGGAAGAGGTTAGGATATCTGGGCCCTCCTCACCTAGTGTGACCTACAAGATGGCCTCAACAGAAAGAGTACATCGTTCTGAATGCATTGGTGATGGTCCCTTTGCCCTAGGACCACCATAAGCTGAATTGTGGGCAACAACGTGTTGTAAAATGAATGTCTGCAAAGCATTATGGGGTGAATTTCCCCAAGTGCAGTGAATATTGTAGTATTGGCTTTCCGCTGTGCCTGGGAGAACCGCTGTTGAGGACTCATTCCTAGGTCGATTTCATGCAACATAAAGCAACAAAAAAAGGTACAAAACACAGGTACAACACAACTACGAAAATGTGTTACTTACCTGTAACTGCAGTTCTCCAGTATTGGTATCTTTCATAGATTCACATGCTTGAATCATCCCTGTCGTCGAGGTGGGAGACTCACGGTAAATTTAAATACATAAAGCAGTAAGTCAGTAAAAGTAAAACCAGTAGGCCCCAGTAGGCCTCATAGGGTATTTTACAGTCTATCCACTTTGTTTTGTGAAAAGACCCAAACTTCCGTATCAACCAATCAGGATTCAGCCCCTCCCAAACACTCCCAACAGAGGCTGAATTCCCTCAGATTTTTAGTAGGAGTGTGAAGTTTAATATCTGTATAATAGGGGAGCCTCTGAGGGGAGGTGGGTGGGTCGCATGTGAATCTATGAAAAATACCAATACTGGAGAACTGCAGTTACAGGTAAGTAACTAATTTTCTTCTCCAGTATTGGATCTTTCATAGATTCACATGCTTGAATCAGAATAACGAGCAGTAATGTCTTCTTAATTAGTAAATTACATTGACTGTAATTTTATCGTAATTTTATAAGTGATGTGACTCACATTAGTTCAGCTTTATACATCCACGTATATATCTATATATAAACACACATATATATATATACATATACATATCTATATATATATCCATAGATATCTGAATAGAAGAGCAATAAAAAGCTGTGTGGCAGAAAGTCCTGACACAATCTGTTTTGTTATTATTTTGAAGTCTACGACATGTTAACACAATATAACAAAGCGAATAATCTGAAGCACATAATTAGAGTAAAACACACTGTGATATAAAATTAGATATTAACGAGACTAAGAAACCAATATCGAACATACCTCGAGTGTGGTGGTGGGATGTGTAAGAGGCTCACCTTAACGAAATAGATGCCTCAGCACCGCCTGGCCCACTGCTGTATCGACGTTGTTAGTTTCCTCGAGACAGTAATGCCTCGTAAATGTATGCTGGCTGGACCATGTTGCTGCTCTACAGATGCTATGTAGTGGTACACCTGCAAAGAGTGCAGCTGAAGTGGCTACCAATCTTGTAGAGTGGGCTCTCACCTTGGTGTGGAGCGGTTTTCCTGCTTTTGAATGGCAGAATTGAATTGCCAGGCCAATCCATCTTGCTATAGTCTGTTTGGACACCGCGTGCCCCTTTCTTGTTCCGCCAAATGCTACAAATAATTGATCAGACTGGCGGATGGCTTGAGTTTTCTGTAGATACAACTTTAAACATCTTTTAATATCAAGGGAATGTAATGTTTTTTCGGCTACTGTTTGTGGATTTGGAATAAAGGTTTTTAAGATGACTGGTTCATTCAAGTGAAACGTTGAGGGAACTTTCGGGATGAATTTAGGATTTGTTCGCAGGATCACACCTGAGTTTGTGAATTGGAGGAAAAGCTGTTTGACAGTGAAAGCCTGAATGCCATTGTTTTGTGTGATATGTGTTTTTCCGGTTATTCCTAAGATAATGCTGGGAGATAAGTAATAAAAGAAGGGGCGTCAACCTCTACCCTTGGTCTCGCTAGGACTTGGGGGTTAAACATATACTCCAGCCTATCAAGCATATAATCCTCCATGGTTTGCAGAGACTGCATAATACACCCCCTTCCTTATGCATAGATAAAGAGTTTTAATTATTTCTTCTTTGGCAACAGCCCTTATCATGCCTCCATGCTCAATGTCAGGAGGGCATTTTTTTACCTGAACTGACGCAGCATACTGCTGCTCCGGTGCCATCCAACCCACCCATCCTCTCTTTAAAACTAGGAGGCAGTTGGTGTCCTCTCAACAACATCCCTGCGTTTCCTAACGTTGGGGGCATGAAGGGAATTGTTCCTTTCCTCACATACAATAGTGGGGCAATACTATTTTAAAAGCAGGACCAGGGCAGGTTTTAGTTGTCTTGGGGAACTCCAATATTCATCATCTGCAGGGGAGATTTTCAACACACCCAGTTATGCCTAACAGTGGGGGCAATTTCCAGCCCACCCTCGCTGCACTGAACATCCGGTAACCTCAATCTCCTCTAAGGTGAGGAATGTTTCTAAAAAAAGGGGACCTGGAAGGTATCAGCTGTCCCACTCCTCTGGGCTCTGCCAAATATTGCACATCTTTGACCTCCCCTTTTCTCTTTGGCATTTGGCAGTCCACCTGGGAGCCAGCAGATAATCTACTACACCATGGACCTCAATAGTTAACTAGAACAGGGGCTGCCCAATATCCACCTGGAACCAGGCTCATATACATATGTAAAAAACAGTGGTGCCGAGTGGGATAGGAATGATTACACATAATTTCACAGTTAATCAATACTAGAGAGCTAGGCCCAATGATTAAGTGTTGAAAATATATCATTAACTCAATAATATAATTTCAAACACCTGCTCTGTGCTCATGCACTCACACAGTGTATAAAACAAAACAAAATACAAAAGTGTGTGTAATATAAAAAAGCACCAGAAGAATAAAAACAGTCTGAAAAATGCACTTCCTGAAGATTATATAGCAGAATAGCTCATCAATCTCAATCAATCAATAAGGATTTATAATGCGTGGCTAATCAGCGAAAAGGGTATCCAGGCTCTTGCAGGTCCCGGAGCCTTATTCGAACAGCCAGGTCTTAATGGCCATTCCGAATTCCGGAAGTGAGGTGATGGTCTAGAGGTGCATGGGGAGGCTGCTCCAGGTTTTTTCTGCGATGTGAGAGGAGCGTCCTCTACTTCTGCTTCAGTAGATGTGGAGAGTACTGGCAAGTGAAAGGGAACCAGATCGTAGTCTTCTTAACGGTTGGTGGAAGTTCAGGTGGTGGCTAATGTATCCCAGGTCCTTGGTTGTGTAGAGCCTTGTGTGTGTGGGTCAGCAGCTTGAATTGGCATCTCTTCTGTACGAGGAGCCAGTGGAGTTGCCTTGGGTGGGGTGTGATGTGGGTTTGTCGGGGAAGACCGAGGATGAGTCTGGCTGTGGCGTTCTGTATGGTTTGGAGTCTCTGTAGGAGGTGTGCAGCGATTCCTACATAGAGGGCATTGGCGTAGTCCAGAATGGCTGGTGATGAGGGTCTGTGTCACGGTGTGCCTTGTGTGTAGGGGTAGCCTTATGTAGCATGTTTGAAGTGAGGGAGCAGGCAGAGGAGACAACGTGATCTGTGATTTCATGGTGAGCTTGTTGTCAATGATGATTCTGAGGTTTCTGGCATGGTCAGAGGGAGTGGGTGCGAGTCCTAGGACTGATGGCAACCAGATGTCGTTCTATGTGTTGCTGCGATTGCCAAAGATCAATACTTCTGTCTTGTCTGTCTTCAGCTGTAGGCAGTCAGCAATGCTTGTCTTGCATCTGTGGAAGTTGGTTCTGGTGGTGGAGGGGTCAACAGTAAGTGAGAGGATACGTTGGGTGTCATCTGCGTAGGAAATTATGTTGAGACTGTGGGTTTTGATGATGTTGGTCATGAGGTCATATATGCGTTGAAGAGCGTGGGACTGAGGTATGAGCCCTAGGGGACACTCCAAGTGATCTCCTTGGGTTCAGAGGTGGAAGGCCGGAGGTGGATCCTCTAGGTTCTTCCAGTGAGAAAGGAGGTGAGCCATCTGAGCGTGTCCCCTTTGCCGTCGATATGGTGGAGTTTTTCTATCAGCATGTGATGGGAAACGGTGTCGAAGGTTGCAGAGGGTTCAGATTTCATCAGTGGTTGCTTGTTGATAATCTTTAACAGTACCTTCACTGGTAAAGGGAGCAGAGAGATTGGCTGTAGTTTTTGGGTTTGCTGGGGTCGGCGGAGGGTTTTTTGAGTAGTGGTCTGACTTCAGCTTGTTTCCAGGTGGCAGGAAATGTTGCAGTGGTGATAGAGGTTTTGAGCAGGGTGGTGAATCCCTGGTCGATCCTTTGGTTTCCAAGGTTGAAGATGTGGTGTGGGTAGGGGTCTGTGGGAGTACCCGAATGGATAGATTTCATGGTGGAGGTGATGTCCTGGGTGGAGAGGAAGTTCCATATGGTTAATGTGTGGTTCGTGTGGGTTATGGTGGTGGTGTATCTGTCGAGGAAATTCGTTATGTGGGTTGTGGTTCAAAGTATCTGAATATGGTTGCGATCTTGTCGTGGAAGAAGTGAGCAAGATTGTCACACAGCTCCTGTGAGGGTGTGATGTTGTTTTCGCTTACAGCCGGGTTGGAGAATTTCTTAACAATGTTGAAAAGTTCTTTGGCGTTGCTGGCACTAGTTTAGATGTGTGCAGCAAGGGCTGTCTTCTTTGTTGCCCTCAGCAAGCGGTGGTGGAAGTTGAGGGAGGTCTTGAAGGCTGTTCTGTCTGAGGCATTCTTGCTGGCGTTCCATCTCCTCTCCAGCTGTTTGCTGTCTCATTTTGCTGTTATGTGTTCTTGGGTGTACCAGCTGGCCTTTTTAGATGGATTTTTTCTGGTCATTGCTCTTGATGATGACGATATATTCATTGTAATTGGTGATCCAGGCCTTGGACATTTTTCACTCCCCGTTCAAGGTTGATGGTATTAGCAGGGTTGGAGGTGCTGAGGGAGTCTGTCCAGCTGGTCTCTGAGATTTTGTTTCACCTCGGGTGGGAGGCACTGGTCATCTTTGGGGAGAGTGGGAGGTGCGGGGGCTGGAGATGCTGAAGTGGACAATGGAGTGAGCGGTCCATGTGAGTTCTGTGACATGTCTGTATTTGACCCGGTTGCTGGAGGTGAAAATGGGGTCCAGCGTGTGTCCTGCAGTGTGTGTAGGGTCGTGGATGATCTGAGTCAATTTGAGGCTGCTCATACTGTCTAGGAGGTGTGCAGTGTTGTCGTTGGTGGGGTCATCGATGTGGAAATTTAGGTCACTGAGGAAGCTGTAGTCCTCGGAGTCTAAGACCTAAGGGTGCAATGAAGTCTGCAATGGTGTTGCAGAAGCTGGAATGCAGGCCTGGGGGTCAGTATGTCAGGGTGCCTCTGATGGTTGTTTTGTTGTCCATCTGGAGCTTGAAGTTGAGATGTTAAATGGGGGTGGTGGTGTTGTTGTTTGTGGTGGTGCACTGTATGGTCTCTTTGAAGATGATGGCTGTTCCTCCTCTTGGCTTTTGGGTGCGGTCTTGGTGAGTGATTTATATCCCTCGGGGATCGCCATTGCAATGTCTGGGGAGGATGTGGGGTTCAGCCAGGTCTTGGTGAGGAAGACAATGTTGGGTGTAAGGGTGGCAATGAGGTCCTATAATCCGGTGGAACGCTTGAATTGTGAGAGTGTTTTGAGAAGGTTACATGCGAGTTTGTGTTTTTCTTCAGGTGGTGTCTCTGGTGTGTTCAGGGTGGGGCTGTTGTGTGTGCTGTGACAGGTGAAGTGGCAGTGGGTCCAGGTGAAGGGTCATAACGTGAATCGTGGGTCAGTGTGGTGACAGTCTTTGTTGTAGCATCCAGAGTTGATGGTGTAGAGCTTGGCGATGGTGTATCTTCTGGGGGAAGGAGGACCAGTGGTTGTGGCAATGGGCGTGGTCCAGGCGTGGATGGGCGCAGATGGGCTTGCCTTTGGTGTGCTAATGGCGCGTTCGAGTGCAGTCGCACTGCAGTTTGCATTAAGTATGTCCCGGGTTGGGCAGAGCTTCTGTTGCATGGAAGAACGGTGAGTGGGAAAACCTGGTCAGGAAAACCACAGTTGGAAATCCCAGGCAGCTGCGGTGTCACTGGATCAGTCTGGAACAAGCAGGAACTGGAAGCCATAGGCAAGTGGCAGGCTTGGTGTCCAGGCAGGTGCCTAATGTTCTCATTGTCCAGTGTCAACAGCGTTTCAAACAAACATGATTAAAGGGTCATCATCAGGACTAGGAAAGCTTAAAAATTGCCAGACGAGAGTATTTGAGAAAGCAACAAGTAAATTTAGTGATGTTTAAATCAAGGCCACCACAAGATAGGAGTTAAGCTGTAGCGTCCTAACAAAAATCATGGATCACTTGACTGCTTCAGAGCACTAATCAGCTGCATGCACACCATCAGACATGACATGCTCTCACACCACCAGACACCCATGCATACAATGAAATGGCCATCATCCAAACATGCCCACAGACATGCCATCAACACTGATACACAATTCTGAACCCAAGCATGCTGTTATACATCATCTGATGACCGCATAGATGCAGACATCCACCATCAGATGGCTTCCATCCCAACATCAGACACCAAACTATCAGATACCTACACACCTGCCATCTGACACAGCCCCCACACACACTTTAAGATGAACAAACGCAGACCATCAGATGCACAAATGACCCTCCAAACCTTTACTATCTATCTAAACAACACTGCATAAGCCACTATAGCTCAATTTGGAAATGATTCAGCAAAAGTGATGGTGGAGACACAAGACCCAGGTGGCTTAGGACAGCTAAAAGCTGATCCAGCAGACTGTTTACAATAGCAGCAGGATACAGGAGCAGCTATCAGCAGGCCCACTGATAGCTGCACAGGGGCCCAGTATGCAAAGTCAACCAGAGCAATGGGCCAGTAGTCACCTATACCAAGCACCCTTCAGCCCACAAAAGCTTAAGGATGAAGTAAACCCAGGCCAGGACAAAGCTATCATATCACCCTCTTTGCAACAGCAGACATCAGACCCTTGCCTGGCCCCATCTGGCTGCCCAATACGGTTGAGGAAAAGTGAGACACCATGACCGACCATCCTGATTGCAAACACAAACAGGACACTGTCCTAGCTGCCAGCTGTTTGTGACCACCTTCATCTTCCAAAAACAAAGGGAAAGAATGGCTTTTGATAGCTGACAGCCTGTTGATTATCCAAGAAGTCTTGTTTTGACCTGTTTTTAAACTTTTATAATTTAATAATCCAAGATTAAACACTTTTCAATAAAAACTGTGTTTTGAAAATGGTTTGAAGTCAAGAATGCTCTTTTCATTCCCCTCCGATAGTTCATCTCTATTGGAAGGGAGTGAAAAGAGCATTCTCATTAATCCCAACATCCTTAATGGGCCAGTTCTCCTGCCTAAATACTATGCCTGAGTTGCAAATAGAGGAAGGCCTGCAGGGAACTTAATAAAGTAAGCCGAACCAGAGTCTGGCCATGGGCCTGGCTTGACTCAAAGAGTCTGTGCATGAGCCGTAACATGAAGACGTTTGGCATATATATTATGCAACAAACAAAAGGTAAAAATGTGATAAATCTCTTTAATATTCAAAAAAGTGTATTTCTTTTACATGCGGACGCATTTCACTTTAGTATATCAGATTCTGGGGGTTATTCTAACTTTGGAGGAGTGTTAATCCGTCCCAAAAGTGACGGTAAAGTGACGGATATACCACCAGCCGTATTACGAGTTCCATTGGATATAATGGACTCGTAATACGGCTGGTGGTAAATCCGTCACTTTTCCGTCACTTTTGGGACGGATTAACACCTCCTCCAAAGTTAGAATAACCCCCTATATCACAGAATAGACACACATTTATTAAACGTTTTTAGAAACAAGCAATGCCATAAGTGAACCAAGCAGGAAGTCAGTACTCATGTACATCCTAAATGTGACTTAGATTCTTAATATAGATGGAGCAACATTATAGTCTAGTAAATCAAATATAACAAGTGCCTGTTCATTCAGTGCACATCCTGAACTCAAGTATTTAAAAGTGCGCTCATATGTGATAATAAAGAGGCACTCTGCAATATAATATGTGTCTAGGATCACAGAATTTCACAATTTAGGCAAGCAGGGAAGCCAGTATGGATTCCAGATTACCTGGTTTCACATTTTGAAATTCATCCACCAGGTGGATATTTTTGGCTTCCTGTTTCTCTCATGTTTGCATCAAATGTCTTTCTTTCTTGGCTCACAAGGAGAACAAGCATTTGGAATGCAATAGGTCTCGTATAAGCGAGAGTTAGAGCTGTTGGCGCTGTAAATTATAATGACAACCTCGCATTTGGGACCTTATAAATATTTAACCATGCAGCACATTAAACCTTTATCAGAAATAAACTGTGTTTGTGCATTCCTTCATACAATTGGCATTAGACTGTAATGGTCTGAACAACCCCTACAGAGCACAACAGAAAAAATAGCATTTGGAAGAAACATGGTTATGTAAACATATATTCAGCCCCTAGAGGGCATAAGCACATAAAAAAGAATGATAAAGAGTACTGCAGTGTAATCATATAATCAGCGCTTTGAAGGCATAGTGTATTACACATTTTCAGGCCTAGCAGGCCTTTCAAATATCATTTAACTGTGGAGTCAGTGGCACATGAGTGCAGTGTCGCAGGTCGTTACTAGATGTCCCTGTAGAGTTAATAGCAGAAGGTGCAGTACCACTGGTTGCGGCTAGATGTCCTTGCAGAGTCAACAGCATACGGAGCAGTAGCAATGTGGTGGCTAGATGTCCCTGTCAAGCCAAGTGAGCTAGTAGTGCTTTGAAGTAAATATCATCCTTCAGCCCACAGCACAGGGCAAGCAAGGCTGTCAGAATACTATTACAAACAAGGCACTTATAACAGAAACTCCTCTCCGCTGTAAAAACAAACATTTTAGCTACTGGATAATTTAAACATGCATTGAATGGTGGAAGAAGTTATGATTTGTGGCCCCCCTCGCATCTAGGTTGACTCACAAGATTACCTGAAAAGAAAGAGCACATCGTTCTGAATGTTTGAGGGTGGTCCCATTGCCCTAGGACCATCACAGGCTGCGTTATGGCCAAAAATGTGTTGTAAAAGGAATGCCTGCAAAGCATTATGGGGTGAGTTACCATGCATACTTTAAACCTTTATCAGAAATAAACTATTTGTGCATTAGCAGAGGGTGCAATACCACCAGTGGTGACTAGATGTCCTTGTCAAGCCAACTGAGTTAGTAGTGCCTTGGAACTATTATCATTCTTCAGAGCACAGCACATTACATATTTACAGGCAAAGCAGGGCTGTCAAAAAGCCCTTATAACACAAACTTCTCTCAGCTGTCCTAGAAAATTTTAATATACAGTGAATGGTGGAAGAGGTTATGATTTTTGGGCACATCAAAATTGCACACACGATTCCAAAAAGAAAGGTTCTTCATAGACCAATAGGTTCTACATACCACAGAAAAGAAAAAGTTATTTATTTTAAAGCACAAGCCCTCACTCACCTTACGGTGACATGCTTCATCATAGGGCTGTGCTCCTCGTCAGGCTGGCGCTGCAATGCCTGACGGGCCCCACGAGGGGGCTCTTTGCCGGAGATCTTGTTTAAGGAGAAATGCACAACCGGTCAAAAAGAAGTGTGGAGGATTGGTATAGTAGTGGTTAAAATTGTCTAGAGGTAGAAAATAAATACGTCTTTAATTTGGTGTAGATACCTCTGACAAGGTTAAAAACAATAAATAGGGAAATGGTAAAATAATGTCTACGCTCCCCATAAAAAGAGAAATTATTATTAATAGCAATTACTGACTCTCACATTGGGGAGTAGTATAAATGAAGCAAGTAGACACAGGGTCCCCTGTGCTACTCTACATCACAGGTCAACATGTTTCTCGCTAAATGGTAGTCAAAAATGATCTTAGTGCGATTCGTCAGGACCTTAATAAACGTACCTAATCCTTTAGATATTTGGAAAACCCTTATTTAGGGAGAACAGAGCCTATAGGAAATAGAAGAAAAAAAGAGATCGAAGCACATCATTAATATTAAACATAACTCGTGCTCATTGTTTGTTGGAACACCACAACCACTCGTGAAAAATACCAGAAGTGCCATGTGCTTAACAAACAGATGTGTAATAGTACGGATAAATCAAGAACGTATATCACACTGCTTACCCTCATAATTTATATGTAGGGCCTCATCAGGGAAAGTAATAACTTGAAGCTATCCCTAGATATACATCGAAAATGGACACATAGTGAGAAGACAGACAAATTATAAAGAGGACATCATAATCTAGTAATCAAGACATTTATCAGACACAAATTCAGAGATTATGACCAGAAGGTTGAGTCAGAACAATTAATCTTAAACTGCAAAACATGAAGGTTCACAAAATATAGCCACGTGGGCCTATAAAAGTGATTTATAACAACAAAGTATATGGATGTGACCACCGTCACAACCCCACATTAATCGAGCCAAAAAAGTGCTCGTAAATCCAAAAGAACAGCTAGGTACAAGTCAACACTGGGTGGTGCATAGCAGCGCGTGTGTAAACACCCAGTAAAGAATATCTGAGCGCGACGTGTCTAAACCCGGCTCCAGGTGGCTTCGAAAAGCAACCGGGGCTGAGAGCGAACCTGAATAAGGGTCGAATGCCGCCCCGGACCGCACTGTTACGGCGGCCGGAGCTGGAAGAGAGACGCGCTAGTCAGCGCCTCTAAACCCTGCTCCGGGTAGCTAAATAGCTAACGGGGAGGGGATAAGGAGAGTGCCTGTATGGAGGTGAGCACAAGCACCGTGCCGCCCTATAAAGCGCAACACGAGCAGGAGGATAGCCGCGCGGGTAAGCGCGGACGCGATCAGTGCGATCGCTAATCTCGCAACCGGGGTGTGGGATAGGGAAGGTGCCTGTGTCGGGGTAGATACAAGCATCATACCGCCCTGTAAAGGGCGACCCGTGCTGGAGGTGAGCCGCGCTGGAAGCGCGGTCGCGATCAGAGCGATCGCACATCTCGTGAACAATAAAGTTTACACGGAGTTAGAAAGAGCCCATAGTATAGTCACGTCGGTCATGACTGGAAGCAACATAACTATAGCTGCATAAACTACAGACAACAAAGGCACTTACTTGGATATGGATAGAATCATGTGGGAAGACCTAATGGTATCAACACTCCCTGGAACTCCAGGAGGGACGCCAGTAGTTGCCCATAAGTAGGGAGAGAAACTAACACAAAAGAAGGACTACAAAGGTAAAAATCAAAAAGAGGCCAGATATGTGTCGGCCATATTTAAGTGGTGAATCAAGTCACCGAATAACTCAATGTGGCCTAAAAAATTCTAGAGAAATTATTGAAAGAGGGGGTAGATGTAAAGATTTAAATCCAGCAAACGTAATCCAAATACTTCGCTAAAGCAAAGGACTAACTTGATTCGGCTAATAGTGTAATAAGGCACCCAAGGATGTTTAGGGTATGTCAAGATATAAACCAGTCCATATAAATCACAGTAGTTAATGGATAAAACTAGTCCACTGAATGTCATCGTTCAGTCCATTAATGTGGGTCTGGAGTCTAAACACCCACCGCTGTTCTTTTTCAAAAAGTCTGGCCGTACAGTGACTGTTATGTTTGACAGTCTCTAAAACAAACCATTTCATGTCATCTGCAGTATGTTTTTTATCGATGTAGTGGTTGGTCAGTTTCGTGGAAGACCTCTTACATCTAATAGTGCTACGATGCTCATTAATACGGATTTTCACCATTCTGGTTGTCATACCTACATATCTAAGTTTGCAAGGGCATGTGATCATGTAGATACAGTCTTTGGTGCGGCAATTGGTGTGTGCTCTCAATTGCCAAATCTTTTGTTCACCTAAATCCACTTCTTGTATATTGTTGGTCAGTGGGCAGACATTGCAACTGCCGCAAGGGTAATGTCCTTTGACTCTCAGCCATTGGTTAGGATTCGTATGGTCCACATTGTGGTGCATCACAGGTCTGGTGTGAACTAACAAGTCTCTGATATTCTGGGTTCTTTTAAATGAAAATAAGGGACGTTCCAAAGATTCGCCAGCACTTGTGAGAATCGGCCAAGACTTACAGATAACATTCTTAATCCGAGTACTCAAAGGAGTGAATGTGGTCACGCATGTAAGCCTAGATTGTTGAGGACGGACGTAATTGGTCAATAGTGATTCTCTGGGAATGTTACTAGCTCTTTTCTTGGCTAGCTTGATGTTCCTTAGTGGATAGTTGCGTTCTGAAAGTTTCTGACATAGCACATTTGCTTGGGTATGGAAATCACTGGTGTCAGAGCAATTTCGTCGTATCCTAAGGAACTGGCCAACAGGTAAATTATCTCGTAAAGCCTTTGGGTGATGGCTGTTATAGAGCAATAGACTATTTCTGTCTGTGGTTTTGTGAAACACAGAAGAGTGAAGCTGCCCGTCCTTAAGTGTAATTTGTAAATCAAGGAAGGATATATCACTCTTAGAGATGGTAGAAGTAAAGCGTAAATGCGTGTCCAACGTATTAACCCATTGTGTAAAGGCCTTTGCTTGGTCGATATTGCCCTTCCAAATCACTAAGATGTCGTCTATATAGCGACGCCATAGTCTAATGTTGGAAAAAAATGGTTGGTCAGGGGTAAGGATGTGATGTCGCTCAAAAGAAAACATATATAGACATGCCAGACTCGGAGCAAAGGTACTCCCCATGGAAGTACCCTGTATTTGGTGATAGAGACATTTCTCAAATTGAAAAAAGTTTTCTTTTAATGCTATGCTGGCACATTGCATGATAAAACTCACAGGAGTGTTGTGAGGCCAGGTGTCAGTCAGGAGTATGTTTTCCACCGCAATCAGAGTAGCTTCTTGGGGGATATTGGTATAAAGGGACTCTACGTCCAGACTAATCAATATGTCAGTGGTCCCTGAGCTGTTAATATTGTCTAGTAAAATTAAAGTATCTTTTGTGTCCTTTAAAAAGGTAGAAGTTGCTTGTACGATGGGTTGTAAAAAGAAATCACAAAACTTAGAGAGAGGTTCTAACAGTGAACCGATGCCAGAGACTATCGGTCGACCCGGAGGGGGAATGCCCTTGTGGATTTTTGGAAGGCAATAAAAGTACGGAGTCCTGGGGTTCTTTGCATCCAGGAAATCTGCTTCTTGGTGAGTAATCCATCCAGCAGACTCTGCTTCCAAAATCATTCCTCGTATCTCACGTTGTAGGCGTGGAGTAGGATCAGTCGTAATCTTCTGATAGTAAGATTCGTCACTAAGCAACCTAAGGCATTCCTGTCTGTATTCAATGGTGTCCATTAACACTATGGCGCCCCCTTTATCTGCGGGTTTGAGGGTGATGTCTTGGTTATGTGATAAGGACTGCAGGGCTGCACGTTCCAATTTGGAAACATTCTGGAAGGCTCGTGTAGGTTCAAGGAGTTGGATTCCGTGGCGAACTGCTTTTTCAAAGGTAAGGACCTCTAGTGGAACCGTAGAGGCGGGTGGCGTAAAGGTGGACGGATTCCTTAGATTAGTATCGCCTCTCACATCTGGTTTTGGACGATCCTTAAAGAAAAAATGTAATCTGATTACATTAAGCCAAGAAAAGAGCTAGTAACATTCCCAGAGAATCACTATTGACCAATTACGTCCGTCCTCAACAATCTAGGCTTACATGCGTGACCACATTCACTCCTTTGAGTACTCGGATTAAGAATGTTATCTGTAAGTCTTGGCCGATTCTCACAAGTGCTGGCGAATCTTTGGAACGTCCCTTATTTTCATTTAAAAGAACCCAGAATATCAGAGACTTGTTAGTTCACACCAGACCTGTGATGCACCACAATGTGGACCATACGAATCCTAACCAATGGCTGAGAGTCAAAGGACATTACCCTTGCGGCAGTTGCAATGTCTGCCCACTGACCAACAATATACAAGAAGTGGATTTAGGTGAACAAAAGATTTGGCAATTGAGAGCACACACCAATTGCCGCACCAAAGACTGTATCTACATGATCACATGCCCTTGCAAACTTAGATATGTAGGTATGACAACCAGAATGGTGAAAATCCGTATTAATGAGCATCGTAGCACTATTAGATGTAAGAGGTCTTCCACGAAACTGACCAACTACTACATCGATAAAAAACATACTGCAGATGACATGAAATGGTTTGTTTTAGAGCCTGTCAAACATAACAGTCACTGTACGGCCAGACTTTTTGAAAAAGAACAGCGGTGGGTGTTTAGACTCCAGACCCACATTAATGGACTGAACGATGACATTCAGTGGACTAGTTTTATCCATTAACTACTGTGATTTATATGGACTGGTTTATATCTTGACATACCCTAAACATCCTTGGGTGCCTTATTACACTATTAGCCGAATCAAGTTAGTCCTTTGCTTTAGCGAAGTATTTGGATTACGTTTGCTGGATTTAAATCTTTACATCTACCCCCTCTTTCAATAATTTCTCTAGAATTTTTTAGGCCACATTGAGTTATTCGGTGACTTGATTCACCACTTAAATATGGCCGACACATATCTGGCCTCTTTTTGATTTTTACCTTTGTAGTCCTTCTTTTGTGTTAGTTTCTCTCCCTACTTATGGGCAACTACTGGCGTCCCTCCTGGAGTTCCAGGGAGTGTTGATACCATTAGGTCTTCCCACACGATTCTATCCATATCCAAGTAAGTGCCTTTGTTGTCTGTAGTTTATGCAGCTATAGTTATGTTGCTTCCAGTCATGACCGACGTGACTATACTATGGGCTCTTTCTAACTCCGTGTAAACTTTATTGTTCACGAGATGTGCGATCGCTCTGATCGCGACCGCGCTTCCAGCGCAGCTCACCTCCAGCACGGGTCGCCCTTTACAGGGCGGTATGATGCTTGTATCTACCCCGACACAGGCACCTTCCCTATCCCACACCCCGGTTGCGAGATTAGCGATCGCACTGATCGCGTCCGCGCTTACCCGCGCGGCTATCCTCCTGCTCGTGTCGCGCTTTATAGGGCGGCACGGTGCTTGTGCTCACCTCCATACAGGCACTCTCCTTATCCCCTCCCCGTTAGCTATTTAGCTACCCGGAGCAGGGTTTAGAGGCGCTGACTAGCGCGTCTCTCTTCCAGCTCCGGCCGCCGTAACAGTGCGGTCCGGGGCGGCATTCGACCCTTATTCAGGTTCGCTCTCAGCCCCGGTTGCTTTTCGAAGCCACCTGGAGCCGGGTTTAGACACGTCGCGCTCAGATATTCTTTACTGGGTGTTTACACACGCGCTGCTATGCACCACCCAGTGTTGACTTGTACCTAGCTGTTCTTTTGGATTTACGAGCACTTTTTTGGCTCGATTAATGTGGGGTTGTGACGGTGGTCACATCCATATACTTTGTTGTTATAAATCACTTTTATAGGCCCACGTGGCTATATTTTGTGAACCTTCATGTTTTGCAGTTTAAGATTAATTGTTCTGACTCAACCTTCTGGTCATAATCTCTGAATTTGTGTCTGATAAATGTCTTGATTACTAGATTATGATGTCCTCTTTATAATTTGTCTGTCTTCTCACTATGTGTCCATTTTCGATGTATATCTAGGGATAGCTTCAAGTTATTACTTTCCCTGATGAGGCCCTACATATAAATTATGAGGGTAAGCAGTGTGATATACGTTCTTGATTTATCCGTACTATTACACATCTGTTTGTTAAGCACATGGCACTTCTGGTATTTTTCACGAGTGGTTGTGGTGTTCCAACAAACAATGAGCACGAGTTATGTTTAATATTAATGATGTGCTTCGATCTCTTTTTTTCTTCTATTTCCTATAGGCTCTGTTCTCCCTAAATAAGGGTTTTCCAAATATCTAAAGGATTAGGTACGTTTATTAAGGTCCTGACGAATCGCACTAAGATAATTTTTGACTACCATTTAGCGAGAAACATGTTGACCTGTGATGTAGAGTAGCACAGGGGACCCTGTGTCTACTTGCTTCATTTATACTACTCCCCAATGTGAGAGTCAGTAATTGCTATTAATAATAATTTCTCTTTTTATGGGGAGCGTAGACATTATTTTACCATTTCCCTATTTATTGTTTTTAACCTTGTCAGAGGTATCTACACCAAATTAAAGACGTATTTATTTTCTACCTCTAGACAATTTTAACCACTACTATACCAATCCTCCACACTTCTTTTTGACCGGTTGTGCATTTCTCCTTAAACAAGATCTCCGGCAAAGAGCCCCCTCGTGGGGCCCGTCAGGCATTGCAGCGCCAGCCTGACGAGGAGCACAGCCCTATGATGAAGCATGTCACCGTAAGGTGAGTGAGGGCTTGTGCTTTAAAAGAAATAACTTTTTCTTTTCTGTGGTATGTAGAACCTATTGGTCTATGAAGAACCTTTCTTTTTGGAATCGTGTGTGCAATTTTGATGTGCATTATATTGGGAACCTCACACACGGGACCAGGAGTCTTTTCTCCGAATATCCCTTTCTTTTGCCCCTCCTTTGTTGGTTTTTGATGATTTAGCGTAGTTCTTTGACTACGGGGCATTTTCAAGCACACTCCGATATAAATTATATCTGGTGGTGGACATGTCGGACCTACAAGGTCTTAGCTATGATGACAGTATGGTACAGGCCATACTACAAACTCCGTCCATTCTAGGAGAAGAAAATGGCGGTCCCTCTAGTGGCACGAAAGAGGACTGGACAAAACTGTCTGCTTTGAAGAAGGAACTTATAAAGACCGTCCTGCACGGTACAATAATGACAGAATACCGTAGGGCCAACATTTCACCGAATGGACTAATCGTCTCCAACGTCCCTAGGATCTTCCTACAGGACTTACAGTTTCGTCTCGATTGGTCTCAGATCTCATGGAAGTGTACTCGAGACTGGCTGATCTTGATTATTAACACTTCTAAACGTTTGGCCGACTCTATAACCATCCAGATTTCTATCACAGAAGCGGCAATGAAAACCACGATCCAACTGTCTCAGTTTAAGTCCCGACTGGCTGAGATCAATCTGGAACTTAATGAGACAAAGGAATATTTGACAAGACAGAAAATAAACAAACTACAGAAGGACATAAAACGTTTTAGTAGAGAAAAGATCTATCCCTACACGAAGGATGACTATCATTATGAAGGTACTTCAGAAACCTCAGATGACTCAGAGACCCCACAACGGAAATTACGCACACCACAATATAGCTCGAGCTCGGATGATTGGAGTGGCGATGAGGCACCAAGACAGAATCGTAACTGCTACATTCCTCCAACCCATTATAACCCTCCCTTCCCGTATCAACAGATCCCTCCTTGGCAGTCTATGCCTTTCTTTCAACCACAGCCACAGTATAACTTCAATCCTTTTTTAGGAAGAGGCCGGGGCAGAGACAGAGGCAGAAACAGAAGGAGAGGAAGAAATGTCCATTGGGCACAGGAAGAACCTCAGATGGTCACCAGGAGCCGCGGGATGACAACACAAAAGAAACCCTAGTGGTCAACCTCTCAAAATCCATCCTTTTACCTTCTGAGATGTCAGTTTTGGAGAAAGGCTTGGGGTTTGTACCGACCCCCAAGGAGGACCAATTTAGATTAAATTGCGAACTATCAGCTTTATTTCGGAAAATCAGATTACATTTTTTCTTTAAGGATCGTCCAAAACCAGATGTGAGAGGCGATACTAATCTAAGGAATCCGTCCACCTTTACGCCACCCGCCTCTACGGTTCCACTAGAGGTCCTTACCTTTGAAAAAGCAGTTCGCCACGGAATCCAACTCCTTGAACCTACACGAGCCTTCCAGAATGTTTCCAAATTGGAACGTGCAGCCCTGCAGTCCTTATCACATAACCAAGACATCACCCTCAAACCCGCAGATAAAGGGGGCGCCATAGTGGTAATGGACACCATTGAATACAGACAGGAATGCCTTAGGTTGCTTAGTGACGAATCTTACTATCAGAAGATTACGACTGATCCTACTCCACGCCTACAACGTGAGATACGAGGAATGATTTTGGAAGCAGAGTCTGCTGGATGGATTACTCACCAAGAAGCAGATTTCCTGGATGCAAAGAACCCCAGGACTCCGTACTTTTATTGCCTTCCAAAAATCCACAAGGGCATTCCCCCTCCGGGTCGACCGATAGTCTCTGGCATCGGTTCACTGTTAGAACCTCTCTCTAAGTTTTGTGATTTCTTTTTACAACCCATCGTACAAGCAACTTCTACCTTTTTAAAGGACACAAAAGATACTTTAATTTTACTAGACAATATTAACAGCTCAGGGACCACTGACATATTGATTAGTCTGGACGTAGAGTCCCTTTATACCAATATCCCCCAAGAAGCTACTCTGATTGCGGTGGAAAACATACTCCTGACTGACACCTGGCCTCACAACACTCCTGTGAGTTTTATCATGCAATGTGCCAGCATAGCATTAAAAGAAAACTTTTTTCAATTTGAGAAATGTCTCTATCACCAAATACAGGGTACTTCCATGGGGAGTACCTTTGCTCCGAGTCTGGCATGTCTATATATGTTTTCTTTTGAGCGACATCACATCCTTACCCCTGACCAACCATTTTTTTCCAACATTAGACTTTGGCGTCGCTATATAGACGACATCTTAGTGATTTGGAAGGGCAATATCGACCAAGCAAAGGCCTTTACACAATGGGTTAATACGTTGGACACGCATTTACGCTTTACTTCTACTATCTCTAAGAGTGATATATCCTTCCTTGATTTACAAATTACACTTAAGGACGGGCAGCTTCACTCTTCTGTGTTTCACAAAACCACAGACAGAAATAGTCTATTGCTCTATAACAGCCATCACCCAAAGGCTTTACGAGATAATTTACCTGTTGGCCAGTTCCTTAGGATACGACGAAATTGCTCTGACACCAGTGATTTCCATACCCAAGTAAATGTGCTATGTCAGAAACTTTCAGAACGCAACTATCCACTAAGGAACATCAAGCTAGCCAAGAAAAGAGCTAGTAACATTCCCAGAGAATCACTATTGACCAATTACGTCCGTCCTCAACAATCTAGGCTTACATGCGTGACCACATTCACTCCTTTGAGTACTCGGATTAAGAATGTTATCTGTAAGTCTTGGCCGATTCTCACAAGTGCTGGCGAATCTTTGGAACGTCCCTTATTTTCATTTAAAAGAACCCAGAATATCAGAGACTTGTTAGTTCACACCAGACCTGTGATGCACCACAATGTGGACCATACGAATCCTAACCAATGGCTGAGAGTCAAAGGACATTACCCTTGCGGCAGTTGCAATGTCTGCCCACTGACCAACAATATACAAGAAGTGGATTTAGGTGAACAAAAGATTTGGCAATTGAGAGCACACACCAATTGCCGCACCAAAGACTGTATCTACATGATCACATGCCCTTGCAAACTTAGATATGTAGGTATGACAACCAGAATGGTGAAAATCCGTATTAAGGAGCATCGTAGCACTATTAGATGTAAGAGGTCTTCCACGAAACTGACCAACCACTACATCGATAAAAAACATACTGCAGATGACATGAAATGGTTTGTTTTAGAGACTGTCAAACATAACAGTCACTGTACGGCCAGACTTTTTGAAAAAGAACAGCGGTGGGTGTTTAGACTCCAGACCCACATTAATGGACTGAACGATGACATTCAGTGGACTAGTTTTATCCATTAACTACTGTGATTTATATGGACTGGTTTATATCTTGACATACCCTAAACATCCTTGGGTGCCTTATTACACTATTAGCCGAATCAAGTTAGTCCTTTGCTTTAGCGAAGTATTTGGATTACGTTTGCTGGATTTAAATCTTTACATCTACCCCCTCTTTCAATAATTTCTCTAGAATTTTTTAGGCCACATTGAGTTATTCGGTGACTTGATTCACCACTTAAATATGGCCGACACATATCTGGCCTCTTTTTGATTTTTACCTTTGTAGTCCTTCTTTTGTGTTAGTTTCTCTCCCTACTTATGGGCAACTACTGGCGTCCCTCCTGGAGTTCCAGGGAGTGTTGATACCATTAGGTCTTCCCACACGATTCTATCCATATCCAAGTAAGTGCCTTTGTTGTCTGTAGTTTATGCAGCTATAGTTATGTTGCTTCCAGTCATGACCGACGTGACTATACTATGGGCTCTTTCTAACTCCGTGTAAACTTTATTGTTCACGAGATGTACGATCGCTCTGATCGCGACCGCGCTTCCAGCGCGGCTCACCTCCAGCACGGGTCGCCCTTTACAGGGCGGTATGATGCTTGTATCTACCCCGACACAGGCACCTTCCCTATCCCACACCCCGGTTGCGAGATTAGCGATCGCACTGATCGCGTCCGCGCTTACCCGCGCGGCTATCCTCCTGCTCGTGTCGCGCTTTATAGGGCGGCACGGTGCTTGTGCTCACCTCCATACAGGCACTCTCCTTATCCCCTCCCCGTTAGCTATTTAGCTACCCGGAGCAGGGTTTAGAGGCGCTGACTAGCGCGTCTCTCTTCCAGCTCCGGCCGCCGTAACAGTGCGGTCCGGGGCGGCATTCGACCCTTATTCAGGTTCGCTCTCAGCCCCGGTTGCTTTTCGAAGCCACCTGGAGCCGGGTTTAGACACGTCGCGCTCAGATATTCTTTACTGGGTGTTTACACACGCGCTGCTATGCACCACCCAGTGTTGACTTGTACCTAGCTGTTCTTTTGGATTTACGAGCACTTTTTTGGCTCGATTAATGTGGGGTTGTGACGGTGGTCACATCCATATACTTTGTTGTTATAAATCACTTTTATAGGCCCACGTGGCTATATTTTGTGAACCTTCATGTTTTGCAGTTTAAGATTAATTGTTCTGACTCAACCTTCTGGTCATAATCTCTGAATTTGTGTCTGATAAATGTCTTGATTACTAGATTATGATGTCCTCTTTATAATTTGTCTGTCTTCTCACTATGTGTCCATTTTCGATGTATATCTAGGGATAGCTTCAAGTTATTACTTTCCCTGATGAGGCCCTACATATAAATTATGAGGGTAAGCAGTGTGATATACGTTCTTGATTTATCCGTACTATTACACATCTGTTTGTTAAGCACATGGCACTTCTGGTATTTTTCACGAGTGGTTGTGGTGTTCCAACAAACAATGAGCACGAGTTATGTTTAATATTAATGATGTGCTTCGATCTCTTTTTTTCTTCTATTTCCTATAGGCTCTGTTCTCCCTAAATAAGGGTTTTCCAAATATCTAAAGGATTAGGTACGTTTATTAAGGTCCTGACGAATCGCACTAAGATCATTTTTGACTACCATTTAGCGAGAAACATGTTGACCTGTGATGTAGAGTAGCACAGGGGACCCTGTGTCTACTTGCTTCATTTATACTACTCCCCAATGTGAGAGTCAGTAATTGCTATTAATAATAATTTCTCTTTTTATGGGGAGCGTAGACATTATTTTACCATTTCCCTATTTATTGTTTTTAACCTTGTCAGAGGTATCTACACCAAATTAAAGACGTATTTATTTTCTACCTCTAGACAATTTTAACCACTACTATACCAATCCTCCACACTTCTTTTTGACCGGTTGTGCATTTCTCCTTAAACAAGATCTCCGGCAAAGAGCCCCCTCGTGGGGCCCGTCAGGCATTGCAGCACCAGCCTGACGAGGAGCACAGCCCTATGATGAAGCATGTCACCGTAAGGTGAGTGAGGGCTTGTGCTTTAAAAGAAATAACTTTTTCTTTTCTGTGGTATGTAGAACCTATTGGTCTATGAAGAACCTTTCTTTTTGGAATCGTGTGTGCAATTTTGATGTGCATTATATTGGGAACCTCACACACGGGACCAGGAGTCTTTTCTCCGAATATCCCTTTCTTTTGCCCCTCCTTTGTTGTTTTTTTATGATTTTTGGGCACCCTCTCACCTATTGTGACCCACAAGATTGCCTAAACAGAAAGAGCACATAGGTCTGAATGTTTTGGGAGTGGTCCCATTGCCCTAGGACCACCACAGACTGAGTTATGGGCACAAATGTGCTGTAAAACAAGTACTTGCAAAGCATTATGGGGCACATTTCCGTGAATACATTAAACCTTTATGAGAAATAAACTGTGTTCATTCATTAGCAGTAGGTGCAGTACCACTGGTGGCAGCAGCTAGATGTCCCTATCAAGCCAACTAAATCAGTAATGTCTTGGAGCAACTATCCTTTCAAGATTGAGAGCACAGTGCATTACACGTTTGCAGGCCAAGGGCAGTCAGAACACTACTACAAACAATACACTTAGAACACAAACTTCTCTCAGCTGTAAAAACAAAAGTTTCAGCTACAAGAGAATTTAAATATGCATTGAATGGTGGAAGAGGTTAGGATATCTGGGCCCTCCTCACCTAGTGTGACCTACAAGATGGCCTCAACAGAAAGAGTACATCGTTCTGAATGCATTGGTGATGGTCCCTTTGCCCTAGGACCACCATAAGCTGAATTGTGGGCAACAACGTGTTGTAAAATGAATGTCTGCAAAGCATTATGGGGTGAATTTCCCCAAGTGCAGTGAATATTGTAGTATTGGCTTTCCGCTGTGCCTGGGAGAACCGCTGTTGAGGACTCATTCCTAGGTCGATTTCATGCAACATAAAGCAACAAAAAAAGGTACAAAACACAGGTACAACACAACTACGAAAATTTGTTACTTACCTGTAACTGCAGTTCTCCAGTATTGGTATCTTTCATAGATTCACATGCTTGAATCATCCCTGTCGTCGAGGTGGGAGCCTCACGGTAAATTTAAATACATAAAGCAGTAAGTCAGTAAAAGTAAAACCAGTAGGCCCCAGTAGGCCTCATAGGGTATTTTACAGTCTATCCACTTTGTTTTGTGAAAAGACCCAAACTTCCGTATCAACCAATCAGGATTCAGCCCCTCCCAAACACTCCCAACAGAGGCTGAATTCCCTCTGATTTTTAGTAGGAGTGTGAAGTTTAATATCTGTATAATAGGGGAGGCTCTGAGGGGAGGTGGGTGGGTCGCATGTGAATCTATGAAAAATACCAATACTGGAGAACTGCAGTTACAGGTAAGTAACTAATTTTCTTCTCCAGTATTGGATCTTTCATAGATTCACATGCTTGAATCAGAATAACGAGCAGTAATGTCTTCTTAATTAGTAAATTACATTGACTGTAATTTTATCGTAATTTTATAAGTGATGTGACTCACATTAGTTCAGCTTTATACATCCACGTATATATCTATATATAAACACACATATATATATATACATATACATATCTATATATATATATCCATAGATATCTGAATAGAAGAGCAATAAAAAGCTGTGTGGCAGAAAGTCCTGACACAATCTGTTTTGTTATTATTTTGAAGTCTACGACATGTTAACACAATATAACAAAGCGAATAATCTGAAGCACATAATTAGAGTAAAACACACTGTGATATAAAATTAGATATTAACGAGACTAAGAAACCAATATCGAACATACCTCGAGTGTGGTGGTGGGATGTGTAAGAGGCTCACCTTAACGAAATAGATGCCTCAGCACCGCCTGGCCCACTGCTGTATCGACGTTGTTAGTTTCCTCGAGACAGTAATGCCTCGTAAATGTATGCTGGCTGGACCATGTTGCTGCTCTACAGATGCTATGTAGTGGTACACCTGCAAAGAGTGCAGCTGAAGTGGCTACCAATCTTGTAGAGTGGGCTCTCACCTTGGTGTGGAGCGGTTTTCCTGCTTTTGAATGGCAGAATTGAATTGCCAGGCCAATCCATCTTGCTATAGTCTGTTTGGACACCGCGTGCCCCTTTCTTGTTCCGCCAAATGCTACAAATAATTGATCAGACTGGCGGATGGCTTGAGTTTTCTGTAGATACAACTTTAAACATCTTTTAATATCAAGGGAATGTAATGTTTTTTCGGCTACTGTTTGTGGATTTGGAAAAAAGGTTTTTAAGATGACTGGTTCATTCAAGTGAAACGTTGAGGGAACTTTCGGGATGAATTTAGGATTTGTTCGCAGGATCACACCTGAGTTTGTGAATTGGAGGAAAAGCTGTTTGACAGTGAAAGCCTGAATGTCGCTGACTCTTTTGGCTGAAGTAAGAGCTAGCAGTAACGCTGTTTTCCATGAAATGAATTTTAGATCAGCTTTGTGGATCGGCTCAAAAGGAGCTTTCATGAGCTGCATCAACACAACATTCAGGGACCATAGTGGTGGAGGTTTTCTAACTGGCGGGAAGACCCGAAAAAGGCCCTTCATGAATTGCTTGACAATTCTTGTGGAACACAATGAGACTCTGTCTGGTGATCTGCAGTATCTGGAGATTGCTGCCAGATGTACCCGAATGGAGGAATATGCAAGTCCTGATTTTGCCAGGAGCAGGAGATATGGAAGTATCTGTTCTGGAGTAGAGGACAAAGGATGTATATCTTCTGCTGCACACCATATACAAAAACTTTTCCATTTAAGTTTATAGGTTTTGTTGGTAGTGTCAGCTCTAGCTTTTGCCAAGATGTCTCTATACTCCGGGGAAATGTTGAGATTCAAGTATTCATTGTATTCAGGAGCCAAGCCGACAAATGAAGAGACAACGGATCTGGGTGTCTGACTTGTCCCTGGTGCATCGTTAAAAGAGTCGGACTCTGTCTGAGTCGTAGATGTGGCCGTTCGGAGAGCATGAGGAGCTCCGTGTACCAGACTTGTCTGGGCCATCTGGGAGCTATGAGCAGAAAGCGACACCCCTCCGACTTCAGTTTGTTGATGACTCTCGGAATGAGCGGGATCGGAGGAAAAGCGTAGGCATAAACTCCGGACCATCTCATCGAAAACGCATTCCCCCACGAATCTTTTTGGGGAAGCCAACTTGCGTAGAACTGGCATTTCTTGTTCTCGAGAGTGGCAAATAGGTCTAGGTTCGGTTTGCCCCATAATAGAAAAAGGCTGTTGAGAGTTTTTTGGTCTAGCTCCCACTCGTGATAAGGAATCACTGTCCTGCTCAGGGTGTCTGCTAGAACATTGGTTTGTCCTGGCACATGCTCCGCTTTGAGTGAAATATTGTGCTTGATGGCCCATGTCCACATTTGCTGCGCTAGCTGCGAGAGTTGTAGGGATCTCGTGCCTCCTTGCTTGTTTAGATGAAACATGCTGGTTGTGTTGTCTGTCCTGATTAAGACGCTTGAATTTTGTATCTTTGGCAAGAAAGCTTTTAGAGCTAAGTGTATTGCCTTGAGTTCTAGATAATTGATGTGGAGCTGACCCTCTTTCGCATTCCAGGTTCCGCTGATTTGCAGGTCCTGGCAGTGTGCACCCCATCCTTCGAGAGAGGCATCCGTTGTTACTATGTAACTTGGTGTTTGAAGAAGAAATGACAGTCCGTTTGACAAATTGGTTAGAGTCGCCCACCACCTCATGGTGTTCTTCATTAGAGGCGTTATGCGAATCTTGTCTTCGAAGGAAACGTTGACCTGGGTCCATTGTATGTCCAATTGCTCTTGCAGGGGTCACATATGGAGCCTGCAATCTGGGACTAGCGGAATGCATGATGATATCATCCCGAGCAATGATTTGTAGATGCGGACTCAAACAAACTTTTTTCTGGAGAGCCTGTCTGCCAAGGAGGTTAACTTTTGTTTCCTCTCGTGAGATGGGTACTCTTTGTTGCGGACTGTGTCTAGTATTGCTCCCAAGAAACTTAATACCTGTTTGGGGTAGAGCTGAGATTTCTGGTAGTTGACTAGAAATCCCAGGCTGTGTAACAATTGAAGGCGATAGGAGATGTGACTTGTTACTTGCGACTTTGAGGGTGCCTTTATAAGCCAGTCGTCCAGGTAAGGGAAGACCTGGATACCTGACTGGCGGAGATGTGCTGCTACCGGAGCCAACATTTTTGTGAAGATTCTGGGGGCTGATTTGAGACCGAATGGGAGAACCCGGAATTGGAGGTGCATACTTCCCACTCTGAACCTTAGGAATTTGCGATGGTTGCGATATATAGGGATATGAAAATAAGCATCCTGGAGGTCTAGGGATGCCATCCGATCTCCGGTATTTAACAGACGCAGGACATCTTGCAGTGTTACCATCCTGAACTACTGTTTCTTTAGAAACTTGTTTAGTGCTCTCAAGTCCAGGATGGGGCGCCAGTCTCCTGAGGGTTTCTTTACAAGGAAAAAACGGGAGTAGAATCCTCTGTTCTTTTGAGATAATGGGACTGGTTCTACTGCTCCTTTTCTCAGCATCACTCTTACTTCCCTGAGGAGTTGGTTCAACCTCGGAGGCGGTGGGCCCGATGGAGGAACAATTGGTGGTGTTTGTGTGAATTCCAGAGTATGACCTCTGGCTACTACATTGAGTACCCACCAGTCCGATGTTATAGCCTTCCATTGGGGGAAATTGGAAGTGATGCGACCTCCGACCCTTGATGTTGGTTGGTGGGGAAGCGTTGAGATGATCAGCGGGTCATTGTTTTCTGCCTGTATCTCTTCCTCTGGCAGCTCCTCTTCCTCTAGCTGGATGTTTGTAAGCTGCGGCCGGTGGTAATCTATAATGCTGCTGTTGCTAGTGGTACTGATGTCGTGATCCTGTGGAGGAAGACTGATATTGGGATCTGTATTGTTGGTATCCACCTCGAAAGGAGTAATTACCTCTACCCCTTGCTTCACGAAAAGGTTGTTTTTTATATTGCAGGGTACCTAGGGATTTTGCCGTATCGGTATCCGTCTTGATAGCCTGCAACATGTCGTCGACATGTTTACCAAACAAACTTTCTCCATCAAAAGGCATGTCGAGAACACGACTCTGGACTTCTGGTCTGAATGAAGTAGCCTTAAGCCATCCTTGCCTGCGCAGGACTGCTGCGCCAGCTAATTTCTGAAGCCAGTGAGAGAAATGTCTATTGCGCTGTCTATAATCTCCGCGGAGACCCTTTCTCCCTCCTGCAAGACCTTTTTTGCTTCCACCTTGACGTCTTCTGGCAGTAGATCTAAAAAGGCAGACATGTCTGCCCACATCTGGCGATCGTACCTTCCCAGGATGGCGAGGGAGTTAGCCGCCTTAACTGTGACTGCTGCAACAGAGGAGAATTTCTTGCCGATATTGTCTAATCTCCTTCCTTCCTTGTCTGGGGGAGATGCTATAGGTGCGGAGGGGTTTTTGGAACGTCGCTGAGCCGCCTGTGATATAACAGAGTCAGGTTTCGGCTGTGAGACTAGACAGGCCGGAGAATCATCTGGGGCCTTGTACTTTTTCTCCAGTCTTGGCATTTGTGAAGGCACTGTTGCCGGATTTTTCATTGCCTTCAAACCCTCCTGCCATAAGAAATCTACAATGGGTATGGCTCTTACAGATCTCTTTGATGGCTCTTTGAAGTCGTACAAAAAACATTCAGTTTCATGAGAAACAATTGCAAGGCCAAAACGTTTTGCCGCTCTCTCTATTAAATTATGGAAACCTCCTATGTCCTCTGGAGGAGAATCTACCGGACATGCTGGCGGTGGAGATGGTGTGGGGACGAGATAATCATCCCATTCACTAGCTGCCGAATCTCTTAGCTCACCCTCTTTCCTTTCGTCGTCTGACGAGGGGTGAGCTTCCTGAGTTTGGCTAGTTACTGGTATGCTAGCCTGTGGTGTTTCCGAAAGATTAGTAGTCTGAGTTTGCCGAGGTGTCTGGTAGCTCTCAGGTCTAGGTGGCGTGGACTGAGTTGATGGTGGAAACCTTTTATAGTAGTCATTCAACATATATTGTAGATCTGCTACTAGTGTGCTAGGCATAGCGAGGGGCGATGGTTGTTCTGCCTGTGGATAAGATGTTGAGGCATAACTAGGCTGGTAATGCTGATCCTCCTCCTCATCAAACTCTTGGCATTTGACATTGAGTTGGGACGGGCTACTAGCTGCCCCAAACATTCCGTCGTTTTGAGAGTATGCATCATCGTCATCATCATCTAAAAGATGTTGTGGTGGATATGGCAACACTTTACTTGGTGAGGTATGCATTGGCAGAATATTAGACGCCTTGTCCCCCATGTTAATAAGTGAAAGGGGTAAGAATCTGGTGGAGTCGTCCTGATGATATGAGGAATGGTGCGGCGAAGTATCCAGGTAGGTGGATGGCTTATACACTGTTAGTGCTGTGGACGATATGATCGTCGACGGTTCCCTCGTCGACGGATCTCTCGCCGACGGATCTCTCGCCGACGGATCTCTTGTCGATGACTCCCTCGTCGACGGTTCCGTCATTGACGGCGTCTTCGCTAACGGGTCCTTCGTCGACGTATCTTCTGTAGGTGCCGTCGTCGGCAGTTACTTTTTAAACCTCATTGAGAGGTGCTTCGTAGATGGGAGTGCCCTGGTTGATTGGTGAACCCAGGAGGCCTCCGCAGTCGATGATGTGGTTGTCGACGAAGCTTTCTTAAAAGTTTTTGCCGTAATTATCATCGTCGACGATAACGGCGACAACGTCATAATCATCGGTGAGACCGGTGTTGTGAACGTCGACGATATTGTAGTAGCTGTTACCGTCGACACCGTCGTCGACGGGGTGGTCGTCGATGGTTGTTTTTTCCCCGAAGAGACTTTTCTGGCTCTTTTTGGGGTGACAGAGACAGGGATGCCTTTTTTAGGTGCTTTTTCGATGCAAAGGCGTAGTAGGTTCTGAATGAACCTTTTTGGCAAATGTTTCAATGTCTCTGAGTGGGAAACATCCTTTTTTGCCTCAGTAGAGACTTGTTTTGTCTTTTTGGGCACCTTCCTTGGTGGTTCATCAGACCCTCTACTTCTCTCACCTGTTCTTTTCTGAGGGCGAGAAGTCTGTGATGACGCTTCGTTGTCGTCTGAGGAAGGATGTTCTATGGCTTTCTGTTTTTGCAGCCATAAGAGAAGTCTACCCTCACGGTCTTTGAGGGTTTTTTGACTAAAGGTGCAACAGATTTTGCAGTCTCTCACCTTGTGGTGTGGATGGAGGCAGTAGATACACTTCTTGTGGGGGTCATCAACATGCAGTCTCTTCTTCCCACAATTGTCACAGTCTCTGAACAGACCATTCTTTGTCTTTTCAGACATGGTAAAGCTGTGGAGCTAGTTTCCTGAGAGAAAATAATCTTCAGTCAGAAATAAGGAAAAAACTGAGCAGAGCTCAGGGAGACTCCCTTCACACGACGTACGGTAGAAAATCTGAGGGAATTCAGCCTCTGTTGGGAGTGTTTGGGAGGGACTGAATCCTGATTGGTTGATACAGAAGTTTGGGTCTTTTCACAAAACAAAGTGGATAGACTGTAAAATACCCTATGAGGCCTACTGGGGCCTACTGGTTTTACTTTTACTGACTTCCTGCTTTATGTATTTAAATTTACCGTGAGGCTCCCACCTCGACGACGGAGATGATTCAAGCATGTGAATCTATGAAAGATCCAATACTGGAGAATTGTAGTTACTGATTATGTAAAGTAAGGACCAAGTGATATAGCAAAAGCGGAAAATGAACCACGCGGGTGAACACGAGTGCTTGCTGACAAACATGAGAGACAGAAAACAAAGAAAAATAGTCCATCCAAACAACAGAAAAACATTCCAGGCGTTAGTAAACTGTACTTGGCCGGTGCTCCTCAGCCAAGTACAGGAAGTGATGTATTGGTTGCCAAAGCACCTAGGAGGCAGCACAACAAGAGCAACACTGCCTTTAACCTATTGGAAGTGGCAGGCAGAGGCAGGTGGGAGCAAATGCCTATACTCCATGCAACAGGTCTGCCAGACAGCGCATGTGTGCTGTCCAGGCTTGACCTAAAAAAGATAACAGACCCGACTGAAGGCCCTCAGACCCAACTGCCAAGCAAAGAATTCATTTTTGGGGGGTTGTCAAACCCCAAACACCCCCTGAAGCTATGTCCCTACGTGAGCAGACGAAGCAAAAATGACACAAGTTGAGTGCAAGGAACAGGACCAGATAGCGAAAAGAATGAAAGGGTAGAGGGAAGAGCAGGTGGAGCAGTCATGACAGAAAGGCACAGGGAGATGGTGAAACGTGACAGGGGGGGAAACGAAGATGAGCAAACAATACATTTCCAAAACATGAGGGCAGGAGGGCCAGGCAGAATGAGTGGATAGCAAGTTATGGTCATGGTCAGACAAGTAAGTCTTGAGCAGGCAGCAGGTGCCCCTTCCCCAAGCAGCATACATACTCAGGATATTCGCTGAGTGGAGATGCCTGTTAGGGGGCAACATCTGTATACAAGGTAAATAGGGGGAATTTGTAGCACAGTTGTCCGTCTAAAGTGAGTTTAGAAAAGCTAATGAAGTGGCCCTAAACCAGCAGAGCAGAGTCCCAAGCCTTTAATAAGGCCCAACATTAGCCACAGCAAATAAAACAGCTGGTGCAAGGCTGGATCAAAGGAGATTAAGTAAGTAGAATAAATCTTTTAATATAATGACCAAGGGATAAGTAAATTGTTGGAACTGTGATTAACAATCTTGATTATTCACAGACTTTAGGATTGTGCAGTCAGCATCAACAATGGTTACTGCGTCCAGTCAATTCAACACTACAGAGCATCTTACGACGAGCAGCTTCATTCCATTGTTTTTACACTTGTAGTAAATTTATCCTGAAAAATCCAGACCCCCTAATCATAGTCATGGGATGTTCATACCAACAAGCACACAACCCAAAGATTATTATTGCCCAGCACAGAATAGATCACGCCACAACTTCACCTCATTTAGTTCGTCATTTTATTTTGTTTCTGCATTTCCTGGGCCCTAACAGGAGAGGGGAGAATAGTTTTCCTTGATGTCTAGGCTTCTTTGTCATACTCTTTATAGATAAATGTTATGGATTTACATGCACACCATCCTCCCGTCTTTCATGTTTAGAGCACTCCTTGGATCTTACCCTGAGTTTTAGGGCAAGGCACTGAGGAATATTTTCCCTGAGTCCTGGATCCAAAACCATTAAAAGTGTCTTACCCTGGGCTTCACTTGATATGTCCCTTCATGTAAGCTGTCCCAGCATTATTTCCACTACACTTTATAGCCTTATTCCAGACTCCACTCAAGGCATCCTTCTGGGCCTTAAATTACATTACAGACTTTGATCTCCCATCACCTGAGTTACTGTGTAAGGTCTTACATTGCTCCCAAGAACCTTGTTCCAGATGACACACAAGGCCCCCGTAGGGGCCTTAATACTACCAAGGTACTGAGATCACCTTGATGAAAGGACTTACCAAATATCTTGCACTAGAAAATCTCTCCCCTTAAGTGCATTTGATTGCCGACAAAGACCACAAAGGTTGTTAGTGAAGGACATCTTGTGAAGCACCACTCTTGATCTTTCTGAGGTTGTTAGATGTAGCCCTGAGCCCCTTTATCATTCTTTTTTGTCTGAAGTGGTTGGAAGCCTCATCTGATTGTATGAGACCCCTTTTTGAGACTTTGCTAGGACAATTTTTGGGACATTGCATTGAAGGTTTCTCAGAGGTACCCTCATTTTTTCCTTCAACCTTTTTTTTTCTTTAAGTCTTTTCTCTGGAGTATTAGGTCCCTTCTGAAGAACCTTTGGGGGCCAGTCTCAAGGTTTTACAGCCTGAAGGGCAGGCCTACTATTCTTATTGCTAGCTCTCCAGAGAACCTTTTTCTTTGAGGTACCTTTCAGGGTCCTCCTCGTGTAATTTAAGAACTCTTTGCTGGGAAATGTTACAAAGTACTTGCAGGCCCTTTTCTTCAAGATGTAAGGAATGAATGAACTTGACATATGGATACTTATTCTGGGACACTTTTGCTGGAGAACTTACATAATATTATGAATATAAAATTTTTGAGTTTTACACTTTCACTAAATAGGATACATATGTTGATGATTTGTTTAATTGTTGGCTCAAATATTTCTAGCTATAGTTCATTACATTTTTATAGTTGCCAAAGATACTGTGCTAAATATGAGGATATTGATTGCTATCATACTTTCTTCCATGGGAGTGATCACTTTCAGGATATGTGTGACACTATTATCTGGTAAAATAACATTTATTCCTGTACAAAGTATTGTGATTTAAGATATGTCATTGTGCAGAAATAGGACCAAATTGGTTCGCTATATGCATTGTCACCTCCCTAATCAATAAACAAAGCTAGGGGGTTTTGTCAAAATTATAAACAGACGTTACGGAGATAAGTGATCCGTTGCACAGAGAACATTATACCTTTTAGAAAAAGATGGAAAATGTTTTCATATGTGGTTAAATCCTAGCTCAAACATGTTTAGTTATAGTGCTAGTACAGAAGGGATTCATATTCTTGCATGGTGTACAGGAGGGATGTCACAGTGAGTGAACCCAACTTCTGTAAGATAGATCTTGCTAGGCATTTCATCAATGCCTATTTAATAACACACTTTACTGTTTCCTGATATGTGTAGTTGTAGATCAATTATCAAACAGATGTTATTTGAAATGATATAGCAGCAGAACTGCAATTTGGAAGGCATGAGGAAAAAGCAACATGATTGGAAAACAGGAGAATAGTTTTTTTTCATATATGCAAATATATAATTTGAACGTAGTCTGTGAGCCCTCCTGCCCAATATACATCTGAGATCCCAGTTGGGTAATACATTACCATTTGCTCTGTCCCTGGAGAATATAAACCTTCAGAAGCATGCTATAAGAAGTTGCATATACTCCTCTTATGTGGCTGGGGCATGAAGTTAAGGAAATGACCCAGAGATTTGGTTTCAAATGAACAAGTCACTTATATTTGAAAATTGTAAATTGTAGCAAATTATAAACACCTGAAAGAAGAGGATTGATTCTAGAGATGAATCCTTGTATCACCATTACATATTCATGATATATACAGCATCAAGCAGTTTGGGGATAAAACCAGGGCACAATATAAAGGCATCAGATTAATTAGAAATAGGTATTAAAGCAATGTATTTGTAATTAAACACTATGTCATGAGCAAATGATAGGTGAATAAGTTTGTAGAGTGAACTGTTGCCCAGATCAAGGCATCCTAGCACTGGGAAAGATAAATGCAGATGCCAACTAGATGTTTACACCTAATCAGGAAAATAAAAAGTTGAGAGGCCAGAGAAATGCATTTTTCAAAGCTTTCAGGAAAATAAAATGATTATCAGTTATCAGTCAAGCGACAATTTAAAGGTAGATCATTCCTGGCCCTACCTGCCAGGAAAGAAAAGGAATAATCTCTTGAATGAGCACAATGTATCCTAGGGATTGTAAGAAGCAGATAAGAAGTTGATAGTAGAGTACAAGCAACTGTGGCATGAGAAAGCTTCCATTGAAGATGTATGGGAACTGTAAAATGCAAGTCACAACGGACTAGAATCTTCAATTTTATACAGAACAGGATTGGAAGCTAATCAAGGGAAGTAAAAAAGGGAGAGGTGTGGCTCCGATGAGTGAGGTGGAAAATGACCCACACTGCAGCCTTTTGGACACAAGAGATTTGAGCCATAGAAGCCACAACATGATATAATGAATTATAGTATTCTAAACAGGAAGGGATCACTGCCTAGCCCAGCCATCTGAAGAGCTGAGAAAGGAAGGAATTTAATTATTTTATGTAGAGGTCAAATGTGATAAAACAAGGACTAGGAGTGTTGGTTGATCTGCGAAGACAGAGAGAGAGACTGGGATCACATTAAAAAAGAAAACCCAAGTTTCTGACAAAAGCCACATGAGAGGTAAAAGGAGCAAGATCTTCATGTGTGGAAAATTACCTATGATCTCTGTCTGATCAGTGTTTATTTTTGAGGAATTAACTCACATTCAACAGACTACAGCAATGAGACGAGACAAGAACTGCTCAAGACCCCACCACTGCAGAGTACAGGCGAACAAAGATCTGTGTGTCATTAGCGTAAGTCAAGAATGTAAGGCCAAATTATCGTACAAGCTTTGCAGGAAGGACAACACAGATGTTGATCAATGTAGGAATGATGGCAGAGCACTTTAGAACTACATGCAGAATAGATACAGGAGAGGATCTGAATGGAGGGATCAAGACAGTCTGAGACCTGACAGTTAAATAGAAGGCACTCGAAGCAACAGCCTGTGTGTGAGCATCAAATGGAAAGATACGAGGAGGCCAAATTTGATCTGACACTGTATCAAAGGCTGCAGATAAATCAAGCAAGATCAGGACTGCAGTGAAACTATGATCAACCATTCACCTCAGGTCATCCAAAATTAAGACTACTACTTACTCATTACTATGAAATGACTGAAAATGCTTAGCATCTAACACAGGTGTCTCCAACCAGTTGATCACAAGCTACCAGAGTAGCTTGTGGAAATGTTCAGAGTAGGTCCCGGCTTTAAGTTCATTTTTAATTATGAACTGAAATAAATAGGTTTCGCCTTTTCCTTTTAAAGTTAAAGAAAAGCTATGTTTATTTTACATTATTATCATGCTGCAGATAGCACTGCCTGATAATGAGCAGTGCCCGTCTCAGATTTATGACCCAGATCGCTAACAGAGGTTCAGAACTCTCACACCGAGGTATTTAATACTTAACTAAAAGTTGCTGTCAACTCAATATTGGGGCATGCGAACAAAATGATGTTTCTGAATGCTTTTAAATGAGAGAATATTAAAATGAAAAGCTAACTGAATGACTACGTTAACTTTTCATTTCAATTTCCTCCCTTTTCAAAGTGTCAGATTTACAAAAAGAAGGCATTTTGCTCCCAGTGGCTGGTGGACACAGTGCAGTATTTATAATGGAAAAATACAGCCATTTACTTTTGAAATGGGAGAACATTAGAAAATTAAGTCTCAATGCTTTTCTCTACTTCAAATGAAGTCTTAATGTTTTTCTTTACTTTAAATTAAGCGGATTAAGTCACAATATTTTATGAAGCATGTGTCTTCACTTTAAATGCCTCACATTTAAACAAATTACTGTATTTTCCTGTTATAAATATGGTGCCATGTCTACAATCCAATAGGAATAAAATGCCTACTGTTTGTGAAGACACTTTGACATGGAGGTAAATTAAATGATGAGTTTTCTGTAATGCATATAAACATAAAGTTAACTCTTTAGTTAAATTTTCTCCCATTTCAAACTGTCGCATTTACACACCGCAGGCATCTTGTTCCCAGTGGCTGGTAGATATTCTGGCATATTTATGATTGAAAAATACAGCCACATTTTTTTAAATGGTAGATATTTAAAGTGCAAAAAAAAATTTCCCTGTAGTGCAAAAAAAGTTCCTTATTATGAACATTTTTGCAGCACATTTATATGCACTTTAGATTTCTTCCATTAAAAAATGGTTGTATGTTTGTGCTGTACATGTAACAGTGCCACATATGGCGGAAGGTATGTCCTATGCCACAAGTACATATGTTACAGGCTCTCAGTCACCCATACACATATATCCCAAACATTCACACATGTTTATACATCTTACAAACCATGCACTCACTGACACACATGGTAGCCCTAACCAAGTACCGCTAGTCACTGTGTTTTTTTAAACCATAGAATTGGGTTTCATGGACATTAAGTTTAAATTCAATGAAGCTGGGCAAGGGGGTGTCTGGTAACAGTGCACAAGTTGCTTGGCCTTCAGTACTCGCTACAATTTTCACTGATCAGAAGTAGCTCTCATTACAGAAAAGGTTGGAGATCCCTGATCTAATATGTTAAAGGCTTTAAGCAACTCACAGATTTGAGTATGGATGTCTTTTTCCAAAGAAAATGGAAATTGAAGATGGGTATAGGGCAACAGTCCCTAAGGACTTCCAGATCAGCTGTGGGTTACTTTAAAAGAGGAACAGCCTCCGGCTTTTTCCAAGTGAGACAACAGGTGAGTTTGAAACAGAGGTTTTTACAAAGATCTAAGAATATAGGTATTTTTTTATTTTTTTTTAACATAAACAAGGCATGTCTTCAGAGAGGATCCCAATTTGATGGGCAAAATGTCACATAATGCACTTTCTAGGGACAAAGAGAAAATGAGCATAGTAAAGATCCATCAGAATCTGCAGGGAAAGACTCAAATGGTGAGGTCTGAAGAGGAAGCAATGTGCTGCATGTATTTGCAATTTTGTCATGAAAATACTGAGATAGATTTTCACAAATTCTAAGAAGATTTAACTCTATTATTACAGCATGTAGGATTCACCAGAGTATTTTCAATTTTAAATACTTCCCTGGTGTTATTATCAGCTGACTCAATGAGTGTGGCTAAGAACGTTGCCTGTGTACCTTGAAGGGTTTATATTAGCCTCCAAAGGATGGAACTATATTGGAAACCCTTGGAGTGAAAGTAGTCTCCAGTCCATACTTTCTCAGCTTATTTACAGCAAGATTTGAGATTGCATAGATCTTAGTAAACTGAGGGGATGACGGCAGATGATGGTAGCTAGTTACTAATTTGAAAAAGTGTCTAGGGAAGCTGAAATCAAAGAGCTAGGGTGTATTACTGCCTCAGACAATGATTAATTTAACGGAGGTTAGGGTCCATTGAGGCAGTTCTCTAATTCAATGGGATTTAGATTGGCCCATAGTCTTTTAGTAATCGGGGCACAAGATGATGTAAATAAGTGTGACCTCATAGGTCTGAAAAACAAAAAACATCAAAAATCTTTCAAAAGGTACATCTTTTATTACTAGTTAATAAATTAGCTATAGTTCACGTTTGGTGAGTCCCGCATATAAGGACAGTCTATAAATTACCACTGCTTTTAACTAAGATTAAGAGTGAATGTCGCCTTAAAGTGAGGCATGTAACAAAAATATCAATGACCACAATATTGACAAACGTAAGTATACAGAGTTAAGTATAGGTTTACTACACTTAACTCCACTTATATCAATCCTGATGATATACATATTGTCAAGTACACAGATGTAGAATTAGGACTAGCAAATATGTACCTACCTATGTATTCTTACCTCCACAATATTTTCATTTTCGCTATTTTGACCATGATATTTTTGTAGCACATTGTTCTTGCAGTCGATATTCTTACATATAAGCCAAAGCGTTATGGCTTCCATGATAAATAATTGTCATAGTATTCTATTTTCAATTTCAAGAAAGTTCACAAGACAAATCTGACTGGTCTCTACTTTATGAACTACCATGCCAGTGGAAAATTCCAGATTTGAAAACCCAGTCATCATTTTACTAATTAATCTAAAATCTGTTGGGATGAGTGGGAGACATATACATGGTTGGCCACAGAAAACACACGATACACAGAAGATGTACAAGATTCGAAATAATCAGTATTTCCGGGAAAACATAATCCAGAGAGGTCAAAAAACCCTTTGGAGCATAGACTCATTATAAGAAGACCTATAGCTAATACTTGAACAATATACTTGATAAAAATAGAAACAAATATCCTTTTTTTATCTATCCCAGAAAACAGAAAAAGTTGTGTTGAGTCACATCTAGCTTGCTAAGGGAGGAAGCTACAATGTTGTCCTTTATATGTGGTTATGCTCTTTACAAACATCTGAGTTCCCATACGTGTACCAGCCACTTTGGCAGCAATAGCAGAGTAGAAAAGCAACCTCAAGCTACAAATGTCTCACTGTCCACCAAGATATGTACAAAGGACATTGGGACTGCAGGTATACAACAGGGATAGTTCAATAGATGACATGTAACAGATAGCCTTATACACCACCCACCACAGGAGTCTAACTAAGCTCCCTTCCTCAACACCGGGTCTTGAATTAAGTGCATAATAAATGGTAAAAGTACACAAAAAGGTATTAAAGCAGAGGGATATTTCCAAAATGCAGACTGGAGGATATACTCATCAACTGTCCTAATATGTATTGTAGTACACACATCTACCTTATTGACTTCACAGAATTAAGAACCTACTAGCTTTCTAAATTAATTTAATTTTGAATCTGTCAAAATCCTGATGTAATGTACACCATGTTATAATGACAGCCACTGATAAAAAATGGCCAGAGTTAAATGTAGCTTTATATCTTTTTCTGCTACCATCAGACAAATGTTCATGTGTTTTAAAAAAATTAATATGAAAAGGAGTATTTTGCTTCAGAAAATGTCTAATTTTATCGCTTTCCACTATAAAATAGTATTAAAGCCAGCTTCAACTTTATGGACAGTGTGCTGTTTTGCTGTTCTTTTCCAGTATTTTGTCAATTCATATATTTTATTGTACTGTTTTAATACTGCTTAAAAAAGGACATACTATGTGTGTGGGTGTCTCTGTGTGTCTGTGTGTGTGGGTGTATACCATAATATAATTCCTTTTTATTCCTTAGTTGTGTTAAACAATTGTTTTTCTCTACACTTTGTGATGTACATCAGATAATCATACTAACAAAGAAGTCTGACCTTAAAAAAACTCATCACATACCTATTCCCAATCCCATATATAGGAATGAAAAAGGTCTCCCTTTTTATATATGGACTTTCATCTACATGCTAGTCACGGGCATGCTCCATCATCTGGTGTGCATGCAGCACGAAGTTAAACACCACGTAGGTTCTACCCCACGTATGAAAGGAGCACTTAAATATCACTGTGGCCTGCCCTGACAGCCTCTGTAGCTGGAATCGCAAAAGGGTAAAAATTGTCTACAGCAAGACTCCTGAACGGGTTTACTGTTATATGCCTCGTCTGAAGGTTAGAAACACTACTGATGCCCCTAACACATTTAATGTGCCCCTGCATCTCCTAGGTCAAAATGTTTCATTAGGAACTATATTTGCCGAATTTCTTGAGGACATAAGAGGTTCATGACATGGGTGGCGGTCTATTTACCCCTTAGATAATAACTTGTTGGTCATGGTCCAGCATCACACTTACTCGGTGAAGCTCATCCGGTCATCATAACTACTCCTGGTACTCATGGTACCTGTAACCCAATCAGATAATTAAAACAGCAACTGTGTGAAGCTGGGCCATTCATAACACTGTTGTGCGAGTGTATGTATATTTGACATAGATTTTAAAGTGCATTGCAGTTTGACATCTGTTGATTATTTTTTATTTCTTTAAGTTATTTATGATACCTTTGTACATCTGAGATGTGCTTCACAGCCAAAGCTTTATATTTTATCATATAACAGTAATGACATAAGGCAAGCATATATTTGGTGATAAAGAGAAGACACGTCATCTGAGTCTGTTGAAATCAGGGGCAGAAGTAACTGAAGTCAGTAAATAATGTTTAAATAAATTACAACTACAGAGAGCTGTGATCAACAACAATTGATGGCAAGAACTGCCTTGTAAAATGTAAGCACTTATGTTGCCATACCGAGAGACACCCTGGCAGGTACAGCTCTCCGGTCAATCCAGAAGGACACCCAAGACAGCATGACCATCAGGGTGGCCGGAAAGTAGGTCTGGAGCAGGAAGAAGAAGATGTGACGACGCAGCGTAAAGTTGATATAAAGACGGTTGTACCATCCTAGAAAAAAGAGCCAAAAAACATATTGATCATGGTTGGCAGGGTGGTTGGTAGCAACAGGTGATCAGGTGATTTTTCAGTGAAAGGTAAAGGCAATATTTCAATAAATGGGGTGATGTTTTGTGCCATTCTTGTTATACATAAAAGAAGCATCACTTAAGACAGATTGGTGTATGTATTGGCTCTTGTTAAAAGAACACATCCTAACATTTTATAGTACCAGCTTCATTGAAGATATATAACACTGAGCAGAGCTAGAGTCAGCATCCATGTGTTCAAGTACGAGAATGGAAACAACACAGGATTTTTTTATCACAATACATTTTACAAAAGCCATACAATCAGTCATCTAATTATTTCCGCTCAAAAATACCACTAAAGCCTGAATTTCAGGGTAAAGTTTGTTCTGGCACTGGAGGTCCCAATGTGACATGACATATTCCAAATAGGAGGTTTCCAGAGGGTCATGTAGTGTTAAATTCTGGAAATGCATGTTTATAGATGCCTGCTTGCTTTCTTCAAGAAGTACCTTTGCTCTGCATGTTTGGCAATGCTTGAAGCACCCTACCTGCAGTAAAACCACTATACAGACATTTTGCTCTGCATGTTTGGCAACGCTTGAAGCACACTGTTTGCAGTAAAACAACTATACAGACATTTAATGGAGCATTTTTGCTGGTAATCTGAGACAGAAACAACAGACCCGATTCACAACGCTATTTCTATTAGTTGGTGTGTCTTATTCCAAGCGTTGTTGTGTGTTACACCTGATCATTAATGCCTGATTATCGGGGAATTTCTGTGAGTAGGAGTACTTACTTCAGTCTTCGGTGAGTCTTGCGCATTAATTTCCAGGAGTAGAACTTCCTTACTCAATGTTTCTTTCAGCAAAGATGTCTGACTCCTGGAAACCACTCAAAGAGAATGCTTTCTGAATCAAGCCTGAATATTCATGTGTAATTCACCAGTAGGGCAGGAGTAAGACGCAACATTTACAGTTTGCAAGGTGTGAAAAATCCTAATTCATCTAAATGTGACAAGATGGCTGAGAATTTGTGCCTGTGAGATGCGAGGTGACACAAATGGTCCAATGCAGAAAGCTTTTTCCTGTGAGTATTTGTGCTTTGCCGCGTGCCTTAGATGTCAATAACTAATGAATTCACAAATCATTTTGTATGAGTACTTGTGCCTTCCTGCAGACTTAAATTTGATATATTTGTGAACTTCCTGGTTTAAAACATGGTTACTTATAACACTAATTCACAACACCTGTTTTGTTCACAAACGTGTCTTAGTCTTGGGTATTTGCGAGTACAAATCAATAGAAGAAAGTCCTCACTCCTCAAACACTTGTATCGATTTATAATTCAAAGATATTTGCAAGTCGTTTTGAATGCAAATCAGATGTCCTTACATCCTCCTCAATTGCAACTGATTCCAAACAATTACAACAAAAGCCAGATGAGTTTCTCATCCATTCATAATCTGAGACATAAAAACTGTCATAACTCAAGAAAATGCCCATTCACCATGTTGACCCCGATTCACCATTTACTTTGTGTTGCACAACATTCTTAACTCTGTTGCCACCACGTTTTGGGATAAACATCTAATCATTAGGGAAGTCAAAAATCGTAATCTTTATCACAGCATTTTATCCCCATATTTCCCAAGCAACCATGTAAACGTTTATGAGTATGTCACAGTTAAGTCTTAAATAAGCCATAACTATTCAGAGGAAATTCTTTCAGAATCAAGCATAGAACGTCAGCGGTAATGCAACCCAATATTCTGATTTTGAGCAACACCTCCTTGCTGAACATATAGCTTTTAGCATGCACTTACTTTACTTTCACATTAATAACACAGTAATTAAGTCACATATTATTATTGACCATTTTCACCTAAAAAAAATAATTAAAGTTTTCCACGCAATCTAAAAAAAAAAGTCGGTATACTTTACATCATTAGTTAGTATATACAGTAATTTTTTAACGTTCTGCCAAAAAAAAACTTTTTGGGCAAAACATTTTTAATGCGAAAAGTGACAAAGATGAGGTCTCTGACCAAATCTTTCTGAATTGGTTGGAAAAGAGAAAAGTCTTATTTTGGCACTGCTGGTTGCTGCATTGCCGTGGAAAGAACCCAACTTTGCATGCAAGAAACCGTGATAAACATTTTGTGATGGATGTAGACATTTCTATTGGTACATACGTTGTTGCGTAGCCGTGCTTCAGAACATGTAACAAACAGAGAAAGTAAATAAATTACAAAACCTACTTTGAACACGCACTGTGAAATTTGCTTTGAGAGAGAAAGTGACGGTAAAGGACATTTACCCGTGCTGCTGTAGAAAGCTAGTCTGGAGGTGGTATGGAACTTCTGAATCAGGAACTGTGACAGGGAGATCTTCTCATCCGTTTTCAGAGACTCATCTCCATTTTTCCAGTACAACATCAGATCCTCGTCTGTGTAGGCATCTTCAAAAGAAGTGATAACAACAAATTAGGCACGTGCTTGTGAAGATGATAAATACAATACAATAATCCATTCAGATTTTGGAATCTATTTAGAGATATACTTAAATTGTCAAATACAGACATTTTCTGAGTTAAAGTTACCACTGCAGAGTTGATGGCGTGAAAGCTCATCGATAACTTTATTAACTCTGTATTAATGGCTTAGTTCAACCTACCATTAAAAAGGCCTTATTACGTTCCGAATATTTGCCACTGTATGGGAAATAGACATGACATCTGGCATACAATTGGCACATTCAACTATGTTTTGGTCTGTCACTTTTTTTGTGCAGAACAGTCTGCGAGTGAGGCAAAGCTAAAGGGGGTGTGAGATAAAAAAAGAAGTGTGCTCATTGTAGGTCAGTTGGGAAAAGATTTACTCTCCACTACAGCAATAAAGAAACTGCTGAACAGAATCACACCAAACTTGGCATGAAACTATATCCTCACTCAGAATAAATCCTATGTAGATTTGATGTAAATCCTTTCAGTAGATTCTGAGATATCTGCAGATGCTTATAAATATAATGATTATCCATAGATCTGGATCCGAGGAGGTGCCAAATTTAATACATTAAAATAAACAAATCTGATTTTGTAAGGGAGCATTTTTCCTTTCAACTGATGCAGGATGGCTAGGTCCTCAAAGGAAGAGTTGATCTTTGAAATCTAATAGGATGGTCATGAATGACATGGATGGCCATGAATGACAATGTTGTTTTGTTGCCACTGCATTCCACAAATGCATGTACATGTACATCTTGCACTACAGTAAAAGAAATGTGTAAAGTTTAAGACACAATGAAGGGGATCACAGAGAGGTAGATACAGCCTCTCAAAAAATAAAAAAAACACCATGTTGCAGGCAAAATTTGCAACACTGCCTGTGAATCTGCAAATCCCGAAGCTGCCATTTGTTATGTGTAAGCTCTGGACAAATGATTCCTATTTATGTAACTCAAGTAGCTACTCCAGCTTTGGTTCCACGTTTCCATCTGGGATCTGCAGACCTGTAAATAAACTGTGGGAAAGTGATACAGGAGGCAATGGGAGTCATTTGTCATACAGTAAAGAAAAGGTTGAGGTTTCAGAGGGCTGAATATTGCCCCCAATAATGAAAGAAACTCTTTGTTGCCATTGCAGAAGTTAGGGAGTGACTTCTGGGGTTTCGAAAGCTCCTAATAGCAATTTTTTGATTGTGCCATCTAGAAATTCTCCACTGAACTGCAAATCACATTAAGCTCCTCATCACCTCGTTCCTGGTGCCATTTTGGATCTGCGGGTCTGAATCCACAAGTACAAAAAACCCTAAAAAAAAATAAATTAACAACTATCAAAGAGCTAAGGAGGTTGTCTTTGTTGATGGGGTACTTGTCATTTTTGAGCCAGGTGTGGATTTCTACCTTTGGATTTAGAAGATGTTCTACCATTCGGATTTGTACAAAGAGTTGAACCTGCAGGCTCAATGCCTGTGAGGTCCCAATGAAGAGGATTTGCTGCTGTGGAGAACAACATACAGGAAGCTGCCGCAAGATCAATCCCACCAGCAATGCACCTTCATTGCATTGGCTTGCAGGAAGGTCTTGGTCTTCTGTGTGTTCTCACAACAGTTTTTGTTGACAAAAAAGTCTATGTCCCAGGTTTGGTTTTTGGTAGGGGGAGGATACTTGCACCACACTCAATGTCCAGTACCTGGGGGGGATTGCTTAGCAGCAAGGAAGAATTTGGAATCATTTGTGATGCCCTATCAGTCAACATCAGTGCAATACATTGATGATTTACTAATTGCGTCCAAAACAAAAGAAGATACAATTGTGTTGTTAAATTTCCTGGGAGACAATGGACATAAAGTGTCCCTTGCTAAATTGCAGTGCTGTCAGAAAGAGGTGAAATACTTGGGTCATCTGATTGGGAAAGGAGCTAGGAAGATTTCTAGAGAGAGATTTGCAGCTTGTTTGCAAATGTCAGCACAAACTACTCAGAAAGATGTGAGGATGTTCTTGGGAATGGTGGGTTACTGCAGCCAATGGATCCCACATTTTTCAGTTCTTTCAAAGCCCTTACAGAAGCTGACTCATAAGGATGTTTTAGATCCAATAGTACTAAAGGAGGATTTTATAAAAACATTTACTGATTTGAAACTGAGTTTGTGTCAAGCCCCAGCTTTGAGTATGCCTGACTACACTAAACATTTTCTGTTGTTTTGTTATGAACATGATGCACGTTCTTTGTCTGTTTTGACTCAGACTCATGGTGGTGTGAATCGCCCAGTGGCATATTATTCAGCCACTTTGGATCTGGTCACAGCAGCTTTACCAGGTTGCTTGCCGTCCGTTGTAGCAGTTGAGCAGAGCCTCGTTCAGAGCAAGAGTATAGTGATGGGCTATCCCCTAACTATAATGGTGCCTCATTCTATTGAGATTTTGCTTACCAGGTCTAAAACACAGTATCTGACCAGCTCCAGGCTGACCAGATATGAGACAGTAATCTTTAATATTAGGGTCTCCAAATGTTAGCATCAAGAAATGTACAGTGCTTAACCCAGTAACTTTACTTCCAAATGAGGAAGCAAACATTGATTAATTGGATAATACTGAACATGATTGTCTGGAAATTACAGGGTTATGCACAAAACCCAGAGCAGATACTAGAGATACTTGCCTGGAACAAAATGACCAAATTATCTTTGTTGATGGTTCCTGCCTGAGAGATAATGTGGGCACATTAAGAGCAGGATATGCAGTATGTACAGTCACTAACATACTGGAAGCTTCATGGCTTCAAGGAGTGTTTTCGGCACAAGTGGCAGAACTAGTGGCTCTTACTAGAGAATGCCACATTTCAACTCAATGGAAAGTGACAATTTACACAAATAATCAATATGGATTCTGCATTGTGCATGGCTTTGGCCAATTGTGGGTCACCAATAAGAAATGGTGAAAGAATTCATGATTTGTTAAAAGTGATTCAAATGTCTGAAAAGATTGCTGTGGTGAAATGCAGTGTGCATCAGAGATCACAAAATTACGTGTCATTGGGAAATGCATATGTGGATCAAGTCGCAAAGTTTTGCGCACTGAACGGCATATCCTTCAAAGGAGAATGGGAATGGTTACCTGAAGATGATGAAATCTATGCAAATTATGTGATGCATGTTATTGATCATTTGGAGGAATTAAAAACTCTTCAAGACAATGTTGGGAAAGATGAGCGTCGGGACTGGTTCAAATTGAAGTGTGTCAAAGAAATGATGACATACAGGGAGCAGGAGAAGGAAAGGTAGTACTGCCAAGCAGTTTACTAACTCAGATGGCTAGACACTATCATAGTCAAGCTCATGTGGGGAGAGATGCCATGGTTAGGCTATTCAAGCAATATTGGCTCAATCCAAAATTTAGACAGGTTGCTGAAGCAGTTTGCCACAGACGTGTAGTCTGCCAGCAGATGAACATGGGCAAAGGAACAGTTGTTAACATGGGACATATAGGCATGGCTGGAGGACCATTTAGCAGAATACAAATGGATTTCATTGAGATGCCTGCATGTGCTGGTTTGAAATATGTGTTGGTAATTGTGTGCATTTTCAGTCATTGGATTGAGGCTTACCCTACAAGGAGAAGTGACAGTCTCACAGTAGCAAAGTTACTACTTAGGGAGTTAATTTCACGTTTTGGTTTTCTGGTCAGAATCAGATAGAGGAAGTCACTTCAACAATGAGGTGATTAAGTTGCTATGTTCAGTTTTAAACATTGAGCAGAAGCTTCATTGTAGCTACAACCAAGAGGCCTCAGGACTTGCAGAACAAATGAATGGTACTTTGAAATTGAGTTTGGCAAAAATGTGTGCATCCACAAATCTGAAATGGACAGATGCTTTGCCGTTGGTTCTAATGTCAATGAGAAGTACTCCTGACAAGAAAACAGGATTGTCGCCCCATGAAATCCTCATGGGAAGGGCCATGAGATTGCCAGCTGTACCTTCAAATGCTCTTGTAAACATTACAGATGATATGGTATTGGACTACTGCAAAGGTCTAGCTGATGTGGTCCGCTCTTTCTCTCATTAGGTGGAATCTACCACACTGCAACAGTCGCAAGAGCAAGGACACAACCTGAAGGCAGGTGACTGGGTTGTGATCCGAAAGCACTTGAGAAAATCGTGTTTGGGGAATCAGTGGAAGGGTCCTCACCAGGTGGTATTGATCACTACCACAGCTGTGAAGTGTGCAGAACTTCCAAACTAGATCCACGCAAGACATACTAGGAAGGTGAACAGTCCAACAGAAGAAGAAGAACAGCTGTTAAGATTACCACCACCTGAACGTATTCCAGGACAAGACAGGAGAACAAAAGAGTTGGAGACAGTGCCTGAACAGGCTCCAGTTGATTTGCCCATTCCTGTGTCAGGCGAAGTGGAAGGAATCCTGGAAGATGAGGATGAAACGTCATCAACGTCCTCAAATGAAACAGTAAAAGAACCGGCCCAGTGATAGCAAGAAAGGGAACCGGTCCAGAGAAGACCTGCTCAGAGGAGGGTATCCTCACAAGCAGATAGTCTGACAAACCAGACTGAACAAGTGAGTAACCCCAGAGGGAACGGAGTTGAAGAAGATCTTAACCAAACTCATTTGACCCGTCCTGAACCGGTTGCGGGAATGTCAAAGGATAAGAATTTAAGTCCAATACTAAAAGAGCATTAACAAGAAAATCTCTGAAAGGCGCTAACTGGCCAGAAACAAGTTCAAAGTCAAAGAAGAGAAATCTGGTGCAACCAATGCAGAAAGAAGTCGATAACACCAGAAGTGAAGATCTGAGTGATGGTGAATCAAGTGATGGTTGAAAATCAAAAAGAAATAGAGTTGCCAATCGAAGTCCTGAATGGGCATATGCAACTACTAATGAATGAATAGCAAGAATAATTTTTGAATTTTTGTTTTGACAGAGATATTCCAGGTCTATAGGAGAACTGATGGAGATTTGTTGAGAAAAAAATTGAACATTTTAAAACTTAATAAAAGAGACTTTGTTGAAAAGAAAATAGTTTTGAGAGGCTTAGATAACCTGATTTTGACAAGCTGCTAAACTGACTTTGACAACTTTACTGATTTTTGACAAAAGGCTCCTGTGTGAATGAAGCTGTGAAAAAATGAGGGACTGAAATTGAAGACTGAAGATTGAAAAATCTTGAAAAGCTTTAGTTTTCTTTTTTTTTTTGCTGCATAGCCATATTTTTGTATCTGTTTATACTCTTTGATTCTTTATAGACCATTGGTAGCCAAAACCAGCAGAATTCTAAAAATAGCTCCTGTAAATACATGGGTATTGGTTTGGTGATTGTTTGTGCAATTGTATGTTTGGTATTGATTGTGGGTGTGATTGTCTTTGATAAGAATGAGACCAACCATTCCATAGCTTTAAAAATAACTTCTTCAGAATTAGTGCCTACTCTTTCAACAATAGATAGATTTAAAATAGATTATAAATATTTGCATCTACAGGGAGAACTTTCTTCTAATGCCTTCTATTGTTTATTGTATGAGTATATTGATATAATGGATGCAAGAAATTGTTATGTTTGTAGACAGATTCCAGCCTCTGTTGAGGAGGGAATTGCCTATCATAGTTTACCTCTTACTTACAGCATAAGTTGTAGTCTTTTCCCAACACGATTCTATAACCAGGAGTATATCCAACTTTCTTTTGTAATGTAGATATGATGTTTTCTTTTGTACCCTATAATTAGGGATCTCAATATGATAGCTAAGGATAATAACATTGAAAGAGTGAAGGGTTTCTTTGAACCCACATTAACGTTTAGAACTGCTTTCCCGCACAGGAACAATTTGACGTGTTTACTTTCACCCTTAGAAAAGAGCTTTTTAGATTACACAGAGGATAGGAGAAGGGCAATCAAGGCTAAAATAGATAAGGGATTAGTTTCACGTACTCCTGGAATTGACTCTGCATACACTGACATTACTAAACAAGGGAGATTGACTTTAGATGTGCAGCATGTAGGAAAGCTTTGTATAAACAGACCACAATCTAGGGTAGATAAAATATTTGTGGAAACAAGTGAAAGTAGATGTGTTTTTCTTTGAGAATAAGTGGACATTTATGTTAAATGGTCAAGACCCACCTGTGCCTTGAGTCCATTACACCTGCGGGAAAATGGATATTACCATCTTCTTAGAGGAAGGTATGGCACATTTATTTGGGAATAGTCTTCTGAAACATTTACCGACTTGAGTAAATTTCCTAAAATGACTGAATTACAACCAAAGAGACAAAAGCGAGAATCAGTTTCTAGCATTGTTGGAGACATATTTGGAGAAATAATTCCTTCAGTGGGAGTTGTTCTAAAATCTATTAAAATTTGACAGTTGTCTTCAGCTGTGGATAACATGCTGATAAGATAGTCAGGAGCTATTATCCCTTTGGATACAGAAATGGCTGTGGTGAGAGCTATGACTCTTCAGAACCGCCTTGCATTAGACATTCTTTTAGCAAAGGAGGGCAGAGTTTGTAAATTGCTATGTCTGAGTCATTGTTGTACCTTCATACCGGACAACAGGGAAAAAGTTAGAGGCTTGATTATCAACTTAACAAAAGATGAAACTTAATTAAAAGAACTAACAGAGTTCACTATTTGGAAAAAAAAACTGGCAAAGGGATGACTGCTGTGGGAAACTGGATTGGCAACCTGGGAAAAGGATTGGTAATGGAAATAATACAAGGAGTTTCAATTATTGTGATTTGTCTGACTGTGGAATATGGGGACTATGCAACTTGTACAAAGTGATCAAAAGAAGAAGATTTGAAAAGAATCAGAGGAGGATAGAGTTTCAATTGGAAAGATTATATGGGAATAACTCAAAGAAGAGTGAAACAAAATTTTAGAAAATCTGTGCAATGAAATAAATAAATGTATTTAGGATGTAAGTGTGATGACATATATAGTCTTTTCTGACATAAATAATAATTTTTATGTAATCACACTGATGTACTAATATGAGAAATGCTTTAAATGAAAAATAAATGTTAACATGAAAATTGTGCCTACTTAGCGCCCGTCATTAAGTGAAAGGCCTGCACATGTTTTATAAAATGTGTTAACTTAGTGATGAGAAGTAATATTCTGTCTCTTTAAGAACATATCTCTTTACAAAAATAAATACTGAAATATTACGAGTATTTCTTGAGTTTTCTGCAATGCCTTTGAACAGAGCATGGCCAGAGCTATTGTTGAACGTCTGCCAAAATAACTGAAAGCACTTGTTCTCTGCTGAGTGTCAAGCAAGCAAGGTCACAGCATGTAGCTATCTGTCTGCCAAGCTGAGCTCAACTATCAACTGTAAAAGAACATCACCGTAGAATTACAAGCTTCTTTTGTCTTAATCATGAGTTTATTCTGTGTACGTTCTAATGGAATGTGTTTCTCTTGAGGGGGAAAAACTGATTCGAAAAATGTTTCTACTTCTTCCTGACTATCGTCCGGCAGCAAGTGCATTCTGAAATGTGTTGAACAAAGACCTTCAGTGAACAGTGCAGAAATATGCATCTGATATAGCAATTAATATTGTTTGGGCTTGTGCAAAAGGAAGAGGCAGAGAAATACAGAACATTTGAGCTTATATTGGGATACTTTCTGATGAGCTAATGTTTTCTGATTGGATGATTTATGTACATATGAAGTTTTCAGCCAATCACAGAAGTTTAGCAAGTTTAACTTGATGTTTGAGAATCAGATATTGGGGGTTAATTGCTTCCTGGTTTCCAGAGACTTCACTTCTCATCCTTATGATCTGTCACTTTGACATTTTATGCTTTGCCAGTCAGTCTACTGACATTCTGGTATTTTATTATTTTGAATTATTTTTCTATACTCCATGCAATGATGCTGGTGCTTACTTTAGCACTCAATGCTTAGAGCCTGTAGTGCTATGCTGCCTACCTTAGATAATTTATTTGATGGTTCAGAGAATTTATAGTCCAGATTTTGACTTGTCACCTCTTTCCTTGCCCCCTGTCCTGATGCTGATGTCTCCCTGATGAAGTTATAACCTGATTGCTGATTACCTTAAGGAGAGGTAAATGTATGCATTCTGTGTATTGTATTTGTCTTTTGTTTTACAGGTACCAGCTGCTGCTATTTTTTATAGTGCCATAGCTAGATGTTTTCTAAATTAATGTAACTAAAACTTTTGGCCCAACATGCTAATTTGAGGTTAGTGAAGTGTTTTTCTCTATGCCCATGATTTGACTTTGTTTTTTTACTGAATCAAATGTATTTTATCTCTCTTACACAGATATTCATGTTATTGATTTGTGTTCTAACTATTAAATTCATTGTTTTATTTTCTATGTTTAAACTAAGATTTTTTCAGGCCAATCTGTCAGCCTCTGATGCTTCTTTATTTGTACCATTTTATGTTCAGAATAATTTTCGTGACCTTGATACTAAAAGGTGTGGTTATTCATGGCCAAATGGGTCATGGTGTGTTATATATTGATTTGTTGGTGATTATTATTATTGTTTAATGTTGTTTTATGTATCAATAATCAATGTGTTAATCAATGTGGTAATCAATATAATCTAAACTAGTCAAAAGGTTCATCAGCCTTATAGCAGCGTCCAATCACTTACAATTCTGAAATAAATGAGCCAAGGACTCTGCTTCAGCAGTGCCGCACTGTAGTGAAGTGCATACCCCTTGGTGCCCATACAAAAGTATGTAAGGGCGCAAAGGGGTATCCACTCCACTGCATACCTCTCGATGCCCTTACCTATTTATGTAAGGGCAACAAAGGGTATACGCTGCACTACAGCGCAGTGCATACACTTCGGTGCAATTACATACTTACGTAAGGGCAACAAAGGGCATGCGCTGTACATAGGTATGTAAGGGCACCAAGGGGTATCCACTTCAGCGCATATCCCTTGGTGCCTATCATCAGTGTAAAAAATTGGGTTGTTGGTTGAGTGTAAGAGTAGGTGGATATTTTAATTTTGCTGGTGGAATTAGAGCAATTTAGTAATTCTGTGTTACTCATGTAATATGGAATTACTAATTAATTCTGCTGTTCCGCTAGTGGAATTATATCTGCACTGTAATGATTTTAAACAAAGCTGAAAGAGAGACGATAGACAGTTTATTGTGAGGGGGTGACAATTACATCGCTTGTTTACCAACTAATCTGAGCATTTGTCGATCTGTTCCTCATCGATGGATAGTGGCTAGTTGAAATGTTAATAGTGGGAAACCACCCAGAAAGGGGGCAGACAGTCTCTAGCCCACTTTCTTGGCTGGAACCCCTGAACCTCCCTTCAAAGTTAAACTGCTTAATTTCTACATTGACACTTTGCTCTCCAGGCAATATCAGATAAACATAGTTACTTCTGCCTGTTTTGTTACACACACACATATCCCTCACTTCAGCCTGTGTTCTAGTCAATATAGATTATTGTAAAATCTTATTTTTCTTGGTTTTCCTAAACCATCGCTGAGGCATCTTCACCAAATCCAAAATGTGCCAGTGAGAGTTGCCTGTGGTCTAAATAAATTTGATTGGGTAATGCAGGATTACATTGGACTACCTGGGCTACCAGTGAGGCAAAGAAAGGAATTCCAAGCTCTGTGGCTTATGCACAGACATTTTTATGGTTTGTATAAAACATCTGTCTCATGTTTAGGCTTTTATTTTTCCAAATTAAGTTTAAGTTCTAATTCTCAGCTTTTATATTCTATCCCATGGAAAACAAAAACTATGAAGGCTGAGTGGCCGGGGGGGGGGAGCGGGGGCTGTTGCACTCTATCTAGGCTGGTGGAACACTGTCAATAAAGACTATCTGCTCCTCCTTTCCTTTGTGACAGCATTAAAGACTTTTAATAAACTTCACATTCTGATATTGTGGCCTGTAATGTCTATGGTTTTAAGTGTCTAGATACCCTTAAGGTGAATGCTCCTGCTAAACTTTAAACACCAATTGCTGATTGTGGGTACTGCTTACAGGAATCTGGGCAAGGGTCTACACAACTACAAATGGCTCCTACAAATAAGAGCCTCTCTGACAGGATTGTCTGACTCTTAACACTCTAGACCTAGCTGAGCTTACCTCATTATAGAGAAGAGGGAGAGACAACTGCCTGTTTTCTTTTTCTCTGAGGAGTAGAGGTGGGGTGCGGGCAATAAGTCAACTCCCATTGAGGTTAAGGAAGTCTTACTAGGTATGCTCCTCATTAATGGGGACGAAGATGCATGACAATCCAGTCCTGATTGGAGTTTGTCTTCCGTGGCCAAATTGGTCATAGTGTCTAAATTATTTGGGTGGTGTTGAAATAATCATTGTGATGGTTCACCACACATCTTTATGGGCCCAAAGGTCCGACAATCTTGTTACGCATTTGATTCCTGCAAAGGATGAAAAATGCGTCCACACATCTGTTAAAATCCTAATGCTCACAGCTGTAAGTGCTGGGATTGTCTCCATCTGAACTATATCACAGCTAGTCATCCCTGACCCCCCTTTGTATATCTGTCAACCCTTAATGCCGGTTCCCACTGGGATTTGAATGCCCTCATGTTCACTGCTATTAATTATGATGTATATAAGTGTATGTAGGTGTATGGTATTCCTAAAATGTGACCCTAGCCTAAAGACTGCATAGCCCTGTACAAGGTCAAAGTCGACAAGTAATAGGAAAGGAGGCTGAGTTGTGGACAGTGAATTCCACATGTACTAGATGCTCGCTGATATAAGAACATGCTAGGAAGCGAAAAGCCTTCTTCGTACACTCCCCAGGTCAGCGATGTCACTGCTATTCTCTGAGTTTTTCTGTCCTATATCAGGGAGTACAGAGAAGGTCTCAGTCAACTGGTATGGTGTGTTCTGCAACAGATAAAGGAATTTTTGAAGGGTAATCATTCTGTATAAATCTGTTCTACCCATGAGTGAGGAAGGCAATCTCTGCCAAGGTTCCACATCCTGTGAAAGATATTCAACACCCTGCACAAATTCTGTGCAAGAACATCACCTTCATCTCTCATAATATATATAACCTGAAGCTGAAACCCGACTCGTGCCACCCAAGATGGAAAGAAACATTGAGCCACCCCATCACATGGAGTCAGTGGGTACAATGCATTTTACATTTTTGAAAATTAACATCAATTGCGGGCTGACAATATAGATCCCTATTTTTTTGTATTCCATGGAGATGGAACTGCAGTACAGAATAGGACCAAGCAAGAGCTGGCACTTTTGAGGTGATTGTCACATGCAAGGCCGATACTCACAACACTGTAGTTCAAAGAACTTGGGGATGATTCGCAGGAACAAAAGAAACATTTACTGCTAAACTTACAGCTTTCCAGCTCCAGAGAACAGGTTTGTGTATCCAGCGGGAATCGACTCAGATCCATGTTGCACATCGATGTCACTGTCACCCTAGAAAAGATAGACACGTTTTATAGTTTTAAGCAAGATATTTGTTTGCAATTGGTTTTACTGAGGCATGGCTAAGCCTGTCAAACGTATACTCCCCAACGTGAAATAAAGCAAATTCATGGCAAGTACATTACAAATATGGTGATAAAATCGTATTGCTTTTACGGAATCATACACATACACTATAACCTATGTCGATAATTACTACTACCAATCCTCCCAATATTTACTAATTAATAGTCATTTATATTAGTATCACTATATTTACTATTCACACAAGTACTTCATGTTTTCTGTATCTGGGTGCAGGCATATAAATCTTAAAGATCAACACACTTTAGTTCTATCAAGCCAATTTTCTGTTTTTAGAAATGGTTTAAAAACTTCCAACCATTCCAGTTTAATGTTCTCAGTGTCTGGCTATGATCATACTGTAAATGTCACTAGTGTACGTAAAAATCAGTGATGTGGTTGCCTAAAAATCTATGGTCACAAGCATTTATGTCAACTGATACAGAATTGCAGAACACCGACTGAGCATCAAAAAAATGATGCCTAGGATTACCATAGGATACAAGACATGCCACTAATCAACATAAAAACGGTTCTGAGCAAATATTATATACAATATTATGTGATACCAGTGAACACAGAGATCTATTCCTAGCACCATTAGTTGATCTAAAGTTAGTACAAATATATTGAATACATTAGTTTACTGTTGTTATTCATAGGCAACACTAGCTGGCCAAGTGGAAATAGTAACAGCAAAGGAATTAAAAAGTCAAGATGGCTGCACTCTTACTTGAATAGAGAAAAACAACCACCACAGTGTCGTCATTATGATTGTCTAATTGCAGAGATTCTTAATCCCAGAGGATCCTTTATTTCCGGGGATCCCTTTAACTCCATGGGTACAGAATTAATGGGGATTATGGATTAAACCCTCAGACTCTACAGACTAAAGAAGAATTACCAAGGGAATCAGTAATTCCCAGTCCCATTCATCCATTATTACCTCATTTTCCCCTACAGATAAGTTTAGGATGAGTGAACAGACGGCATGTTTCTATAAATTGCACTGGCAGCTCCAATCGTAGCAGAAAGCTGAGGCTATCCTATAGATATCAGACTCATTACATGACAGGTACAGTGGCTACCTGACTCCATGTCTTCACCCACACTGTTTCTAACCTTCGGTTTTCATGTGACAACAGATTGTGCATTCTGGGTATTGTGGTTTTGGTTTGTTGCCTCTCCACTAATTAAACTGACACCCTTGAAAGAAATGCTTCCATTTTCTTACGATAATGGCATTACTCCTAGTCCTACTCCCTCGCCTTCCTTTTAACCAATGAGGCCTCCCGCCTCCCCTCTAGACCCTCCCTTCCCCTTTCAAAACCCCCCCCCACCCTTATCCCCTCCTGTACAAAAACCAAGCCCAAGCTGCAACTCGGACAGTCCGTACCGGGAGGGTGGGAGGGAACGGAAAAGGAAGGCGAGGGAGTAGGACTAGGAGTAATGCCATTATCGTAAGAAAATGGAAGCATTACCTCCCGTCCCTCCCTCGCCTTCCTTTTAACCAATGAGACATAGCAAGAAAACACACAGGAGACGGACATCGAGTTGCAAGACCTTTATTTAATATCCTGCACCAAGAACATCCCAAACATTATCTCATAGAGGATAAGACCCGGTGACCTAACACCGACTCCAAACTACCCAAGTCCGACAGCCTATAATGACGCACAAACGTCGAAGGAGAAGCCCAAGTGGCGGCCCTGCAAATTTCCACCACGGAAGTCCCCTGAAGCTCCGCCACCGTAGCCGCCATGCCTCTGGTAGATCTCCCCTGAATCCCTTGAGGAGGAACCACCTCTTTCAAGGAATAGGCCAACAGAATTAAAGATCGAACCCACCGACTCAAGGAAGCCGTGGAAGGTTTCTCACCTTTGCGAGCCGGACCAAAATTAACAAACAGTGAATCCCCTTTACGAAAAGGAGCCACCACCCGCAGATACTCCAACAAAACCCTGCGCACATCCAACGAATGCAAACGGACCTCCTCCCTTGAGGAGGGATTCGGACAAAATGAAGGAAGGATGACCTCCTGCCGGGAATGGAACGAAGAATTGACTTTAGGAATAAAGGAAGGTACCGGAACCAGACCCACCCGATCGTGAAAAATCTTACAAAAAGGAAAGGAACAAGCCAATGCCCCCAATTCCCCCAACCGACGAGCCGAAGTAATGGCTACCAAAAAGAATGTCTTCAAAGATAGATGGCGCAAATCACAGTCCCCCAAAGGTTCAAAAGGGGGCTCCGTCAACACATCCAAAACCAAGGACAGATCCCATGAAGGAAAAGAACGTACCGGGCGAGGAAATAAATTAACAAGCCCTTGAAAAAATCTCGGCATCAAGCGCCCTTCATCCTGAAGATTACGCCATGGTCCTCTGAATGCCTGAATAGCCGCCCACTGCACCCGAAGAGATGCCACTGACAACCCTAAATGAGCACCGTCCTGCAGGAACTGCATCACCTCAAAGATAGAAGCGCAGGTAGGATCTAACTCACGACTTAAGCACCATGACGAAAACACCTTCCACTGTCTACCATAAGAAAGCAAAGTGGAACGTCTCCTCGAAGCCAGCAATGTAGAACTCAAAGCTACCGGCACCCCCAGACCTGTCAATCCCCGTCGTTCAACTTCCAGGCCGTCAAGTGTAACCTTCTCAATGACCCCAATGGGAGGCAGGGAAACTCCAGGGGAGACGGACAAAGAGGCAGAGGCCACATCCTCCCGTCCGCCATCAGCCTCAACAAGGGGAACCAATTCGCCCTCTGCCAAAGTGGCGCAATTAGGACAACCCTGGACCCCAGATCCCTCACACGTAACAGAAACGCCCTGAGTAGTTGAAAAGGAGGGAACGCATACAAAAGGCCCTGCGGCCAAGGACATGACATCCCGTCCACCTCCCATGCTTGGGGACATCGAAACCGGGAGCAGAAGCGATCCACTTTCGCATTCCCTACTGACGCAAACACATCCAGCACTGGAAGACCCCAAAGCCGAACCAGATGCTGAAACAGAGACTTCCGGAGAGAGAAAAGTTGAGAGGAAGGAATCACTCTGCTCAGCCGATCCGCCCGAACATTCACCACCCCCCGAATGTACGTAGCCCTGAGAGAAGGAACCCACTCCTGAGCCCACACAAAAATCTCCCTGACTAGATTGAACAGAGCCCTTGACCTGGTCCCTCCTTGCCGATTGACATAAGCCTTGGCCACTAAGTTGTCTGTGCGAACCAGAACCGCCGAACCCCTCAGGGAATCCTGAAAATGGACCAGAGCCAGGAATACTGCCCGCAATTCGCGCCAATTCGACGACCGACTCGCCTCCCGAGGGGACCAAAACCCCTGAATCTGAGCCGACCCCATCCATGCCCCCCAACCGGAGAGGCTGGCATCCGTCGTCACCACCACGGGTCTCAGAGGCGATAAAGAAACCCCTATCCTCAGGTGGTCTGCATCCAACCACCATTGCAACTCTCTGTGAATCAATCCGGACCCTGGAACCCTGTCCTTCAGAGAACCGGACCCTGGTGTCCACCTTCTCAAGAACCATGTCATCAAGCACAGGAGATGGAAACGTGCCCAAGGAACCAGAAATATCACCGACGCCAAATGACCCTGCAGACGCAACCATAGAAGAGCTCGGGGAGCAGACTGCAACAATACCTTCTTTACCAAAGCCTGTAGGACACCCAACCGTTTTTCTGACACAGTCACCAACCCAAGAAGAGTCTGAAACCGAGCTCCCAGAAAAACCAGATCCTGGGACGGCACTAAGTCTGACTTCTCCCAATTGATTAAAAACCCGTGGTTTTGCAGGACCCCCAGAACATGGACCACCTGCTTCTGCAAAAGGTCTCGTGATTGGGCATGAATCAAAATGTCGTCTAGATAAGGATGCAGAAATACCCCTTCTGAATGAAGCAAAGCCACTAGAGGAGCCAGCACCTTTGTGAAAATTCGAGGAGAAGATTTTAGACCGAAAGGCAGAACGCAAAACTGATAATGGTCCTGACCCACAGCAAACCTCAGGAACTTTTGAGAGGATCTTGCCACCGGTACGTGTAGGTAAGCATCCTGTAGATCCAGTGACACCAGAAAGTCCCCGTGTCTGACAAATGGAAAAATAGTCTGAATGGACAGCATGCGGAAATGCACTGTCCTGATCCAGGTATTCACCTCCTTTAGATTGAGCACCGGCCGAAATCCCCCTGAAACTTTCTGCACAAGAAACAAGACCGAATAAGTGCCCTGACCCCGCTCGTCTAGCGGAACGTGGGAAATGGCCCCCTTGACCAGTAAGTCCCGCACTCCGTCCAATAATGCTCTTCTCCGTGACCCCTCTGAAGGCAGAGGTGTGGGACGTACCCCTGAATCTGGAGGAACCACCACAAAATCTATGACATAACCATTGGCCACAATGTCTAGTACCCAATGATCGTTTACACTGTCCTTCCAAGCCGAAAGAAAGTGACTCAGTCTTCCCCCAACCGGCCCTCTGCCAGGCCCACAGTGATTGTCAGGACCCCTTCTTGAAACCACCCCGGGTCGCAGGAGCAGACTTCTTAGGTGAAAAACGCGGCTGAAAACGCCGTTTCCTAAATGAAAAGGATTTAGCATCCCTAGTAGGAGAAGATCTGGAATGTTTCTTCCACCCTTTACCCGAAGAAGAACCCCCTTTATAAGGTAAGGCATGCTTCCGTTCCTTAAAAGCCTTGGAAAGCATGGATGGCAATTGTTCTCCAAACAAGGTACGACCTTCAAACGGCAGTCTCAACAAGGCCGCCTTTTCCCCCGGATCAGCCTTCCAGGAACGCAACCAGAGGGACCTACGAGCCCCAATCAAAGACCCAGATGCCAGAGCCGAAGTACGGACCACATCCGAAGACACATCAGCCAACAATCTGGCCTGCTGCTCCATACCAGCCAGGAGCTCCGAACATTCCGCCCCTTCCTGTACAGCCACCGCCAGTTTATCAAAGTCTTGAACCAATGACTGTGACGCATAAGCAGAATAAATCCCTGCCCTCAGCGCCAGATTTTCCGCAGCAAAAGCCCTCCTAAGACCCGAATCCACTTTACGGTCAGTGGCATCCGTAGGCACACAATCCTCCGGATTGACTGCCGTTTTGCCAATCAGAGTAGCCAAAATAGAGTCCAGGCGTACTGAAGGAGGCAAAACCTCCTCACCCTCAAGTAAGTAAAGTTTCTGAAGGAATCGTGGAACCTGAGCCTTATCCACATCCTTCCACTCACGAAACACCATATCCCTCACAGGTCCCTGAAAAGGCATGGCAAACTTTGAAGGTGTCTTATATTGAGGAAATAAATGAGAATCCGAGTCTGCAGGTTGAAACACTGGGAAACCCAAATTGTCCCGAACATGTGCCATCACTTCCCACATATCTTCTCTGGAAACATATTTCCCCCCAGATGACGTCGATGGGGCCTCATCCTCACTCTCCGATGAGGATTTCCTAGCTGCTACCGATGAATGCGCACATTTAGACTGACCAGTCCTGGCCACGCCTGCTTGTAGTGCCCTGGTCACCGCCACCTCAATCATATCCTGAACCTCCTCTCTGGACATGAAGGGAGTACCCCTGCCAGGTACCTGTGAGTTCTCAGGAGTAGTAATGCTAGCCTCACCCCCCTCCTCCTCCGAGGAAGAAGAGACAATCCTACGTCTCTTTGCTGGAACTTTAGGCATGGTAAACAAATAATCACTGACTTGAACCCCACAAAACTACCCTCTATATAGGCACCTGGTCCTCCCCCCAATCAGGGCTCCACCAATCCCTAAAGAGGTCACCTATTTCATCAAAATACATAAAAACCACGGGCCGAACGCCCGTCCTACCTGAGAGCATCTCAGAGTTGAAGTCCCTCGGTTCCCCGCGGCTCCGCAGCGCTGAAACCCGGAAATCAACGTCCCAGCCACAGAGGGCCGGCTGACCCCGTCAGCCGGCCTCCAGGACACGCCTCTCGAGCAACCATGCTGCTCGTTCAAGACGCGACCCAGCCGTAGCACTCCTCGCGGAGCTCCGCGTCCCGAGGAGTGCCTCCATCGACGACCTCCAGGCCCCGCCGTGCAGGTAAGAAAGGGAAAGAAAACCGTCTAGCGTGGGCTAGACAAAAGAACAGGAGGGGATAAGGGTGGGGGGGGTTTTTGAAAGGGGAAGGGAGGGTCTAGAGGGGAGGCGGGAGGCCTCATTGGTTAAAAGGAAGGCGAGGGAGGGACGGGAGGTAATGATATGTAGGTTAGGAGCAGTGTTCATGATAAAACAGAGTTATGCTATTTCCCTACCCACAGGGCGCTTTTACACAGATAAATGCAGTGACATAGAAGACGCACAAGTGCAGCAGCCATTGGGAAGTGGAAAGCAAAATGTCACAGGTGAATGAATGTCTGTTGGTAATGTCACAAACATTGATATGTGGTATGATATCAACAGAAGGAGATTCAGAGGAAAGTACTGCAACAACCAAGGTGGTGCCATGTCTGTGGTCACCCATGGACACTGGGCAGTGGATGTTACTACCGCCCTTTTCCACATTCCACATTTCACTGAGATTCACACTTTGTGCCACGCCTGCCAAAAGGGTGGGGTCTCCTATAGCCTTCTGCCTACCCATATGATTGGCCAGTGAACTCTTTAGAGGTTTCATTTCCTTTCAAATATGCTGTACGTACTGTTAGGTCCAATGTTTACCTTTAAATTATTTTAAACCTGTAATTCACAATAAGAACAACTCAGTAAATATTGGGAAACTGGGAATACTTATCCTAGCGAGTACATGAGCAGTTCTTTTTTTGCGCACATAGTATTCTCCAATATCCTCACTGGATTCAATGTCCACCCCTCACATCAACCTACTAATAGTGGAAGTGTGCTGGTTCCATTGTCTATCGAGGATGTGAAGAGTTTTGGTAGTCACATGCAAAACATGAGTGCTGAATATCATATAATGGAACTCGATGTGTTGCGGACTAGTCTGAAGATTTCTGACAGTTAAGTCAAATTCCTAGATTCCAAAATATTTGGAATAGCATCTAAGGTGTCAGAATAGTTTTGCCAATGCGGTATTCTTGCTTCGAAACGTCAACTTTCCTTAATTTTGCTTTGTTTCATTGTGTGGGACTTTTACATTTGATCATTTCAAGGGTGGAGGCGTGTTACATTCTCTGCATCAACCTACTAATAGTGGAAGTGTGTTGGTTCAATCGTTCCTCCAGGATTTCAGTGGTTCTGGTAGTCTCATGCAAGTGCTGAAGACCATGTAATGGAGCTTGCTGTGTAAAGGCCTAGCCTGAAGTCTTCTGACAGTGGTCTGCGATGTCTGAGCGACAGGGGTGTAAGTCAAATTCCTAGATTCCGAAATATTTGGAATAACATAAGATTAGCATAGTTTTGTCTCGCAGTGTTCTTGCTTCAAAACGTCAACTTTTCTTCATTTTGCTTCGTGTCATTGTTGGGAGCTTTTAGAATTCATCATGTTTAAAGGTTGAGGTGTGTTACATCTTCTGAGTTTATTACGAGTAAAAGCTAAGCTGCCACTTGCATTGTTATAATTTATTATGTACTTGTATTGACCTCGAACCTCACACCTTGCGCTGCGTTCTATTGTCAAGTTTATAGAATATCAGCCATTTAGTTTTCATCGCTGGCGGTGTAGTCTCCCTGCAAGCACTGCACTGCGTGTGGCTCTTTTTGACTACATTAAATATTATTTTCATGAAGAATATCATCTGATGATCTTTGTTTATCACCAGGTGAATAACATATAAAGCACACTGTGTCACACAAAAGTTTCTGAAGGGCATATGTGGTTTAACTGTCCGCTAATCTAGTCTCTTCCATATAAAAACTATTTGTGTCTTCTTCTACAGGTTTTTTTGATTTACTAAACGTGCCGCGTGGTCCCGCACCATCGGCAGCCCAACCAAGAGACGCAGGCATAGACCTGTGTAAAGAAAATCACAACAGCCATCTTTGTTTCCTATGACGGCCTAGATGTGTAAGAAAAAAACAATCCAAGACCACATGGTCCTCACTGAAAAAGGTTTGCGTATGTGCAACATCTTCAGGTAATGAGAGGAGTAAGATATTTTCTAATTGAGCTCAGGTTCTGGCTGTACGTCAAACCCTACATCGAGGTCGCTCAATCAGTTTTGCAGTGATACCAAAAGATGATATTATTTCTTTGAGTTCTGCTTCCTTGAAAGCTGATATAGATAGCAGCTCAACTGTCAAGCACCTACTTTTTTATTCATACACGGTACAGGCAGGCCATACCGGGCATCGGGCGTTTACCCGGGAGGCTGGAAGGTTGGGGACCGGTTTTGTTACTGATTTGCAACGGTGCTGCAGTATTGGCCCTCAATAACAAAAGCAGTAAACCAGCATAATCCATTCACGTGCGCTTCCAGCCTCCCAGGGCGAGTCCAGTGCTTCACACTTACACACAACTGTCGTTTTTAGGAAGACTGATCTGACAAAATTGTCAGGGCTGATTTGGGTTCCCAGTCCTTTGTGGGGAAGAATTCAACAGCTACTATTCTATCCTCTTTCTTGTTCAGAAGCTTTTGGCACTGTAAAAGACAGTAATGAACCTAGGAGCAGTCAAGTTTTCCTTAGTTCAGAATGCTCATATTACTGTTGTTAGCAACCCGGTCTCTAATTGGCAGAGATATGCCCTTTGTCCAAGTAGGAACCACAATTCTAGTCATGGTAAGTCACAACACAACCTAAATTATCCTGTGCTCACTCTCTGGTAGCTTGGTACAGAGCAGGCAGGCTTAACTTATAAGGCAATGTGTAAAGTAATTGTGCAGTACAATATACAGTAACACAGTGAACGCCCCACAAAAATACAACACCAGGTTAGGAAAATAGAAGGTATTTATATATATATATATATATATATATAGCAGGGGACCAAAACACTTACATTCTGAGGTATCACTCACTGTCCAATGTATTAAGTAAAAAGCGATGCTGTCAATCAAAACTATAACATTCCGTTTCATAGATCACGTGGTATCACTGTTCAATGGATTAAGGTAAAAGCAATGCTATCAATGAAAACGATAACATTCTGATCAATAAATCACGAGGTACCACTGTTCAATAGATAAAGGTAAAAGTGGTGCTTTCAATCAGGTGAAAGTGTGAACCACCACAGAGTACTTTGATGCACAGCAGCGGGGTTAAGGCCCACCGGCATCGGGTGTAACTGCAAGATACCTCAAGGGGGGTCCAAGTGAGGATGGCGGCGGTTCTGGACATGGCTCTTCAGTGTTGTATGCGGTCCCTGGGAGAGCAGTATCAGCCGAGTTCAGGATCCTCAGCTTTGGCTTCCCGGCATCACTTGGCAACCAAGCATGGCTGCATGGGGTGGGGGTGGCACTCGTGCAGCTGCAGTGATGCAAGAGATCCAATCAGCAGTGCTGTCACTGGGCACGCAGCTCAGGATGGGTGTTCACAGTCATCTCGAGGTGTGAACAGGCAATTACGGGACAGAGAGGGCACCGGCAATATCTCATCTGAGTAAAGCATGCTGAGCCCAACATGGACAGTCACCAGAAGCCAAGCTGAAATCTCCCACAGCAGACGCTGATGTTCACAAAAAGACTTGGGCAGTGGGAGTGAAATTGATAAAGCAGGTAGCAAGGGCTTTGATTTCCTTGAGACCTCAGGGAGAACAAGAGGCAAGCGAACAAGCCCTTAGAGATCCCTCCTGTATGGAAGGCAACTTCCTTCCAGTGGGGTCAGACAGCATCACACAGCAGGACAACAAGCAGTAGAGCAGCCCTGACAGGAAAGTAGTCCATTTGAGTCCTTTGGGAAGCAAAGCAGTTCTTCTGGTAGAGGTTCAGTTTCAGGTCCAAAAGTATCTGCTTTTGGTGGGTCACAGAGCCAATACTTACACCCAAAAATGCCTTTGACATTGAGGAAACTTCCAAGCATGGTTTTGACGTACACAAGTATCCCTTTCAACCCAGTCCTTTGTGTGGGGTTAGGTCACTACCCCACTGAAGTGTAGTGAGCCCCCTTCATCTCTACAAGCCCAGGAAGGGCCATCAAAATGCTAGTGTGTGTGGCTGGGTGCTCAACCACACCTAACCTTCCTGTGTCTGTGGCTGTCTGGGGGGGAATGCACAAAGTGGAGCTGTCACTTATCCAGACATGTATTGGAGACAGCTGTAAGGCACACAAGACTTTCTAAAAGTGGCATTTCTAGGATAGTGATGTTAAATCGTACCCTGCCATTAAAGAGGATCTCTCATTACCATTCCAAATTTATGAAACATGATGTAGCTACTCCTTTCTAATCAGTAATTACAGCTTAAAAGTATATTAAGGCATTCCCCAGTGCTGGCCTATGAGAGGAGTAAACATCACATTAGTGAAAAACGACTTTGGGAGCTTTTCACTACCAGGACAGGTAAAGCTTAAAAGTACATGTCCTGCCTTTTAAATACACAGCACCCTGCACTATGGGTTACCTAGGCCTACGTTAGGGGTGGCTTATGTGTAGAAAAAGGGGAGGTTAAGGCTTGGCACAGTGTTTTAAATGTGCAGTCAAAGTGACAGTAAAACTGCATACACGGGCCCTGCATTGGCAGGGCTGAGACATGGTTAGGGGGCTACCTAAGTGGGTGGCACAATCAGTGCTGCTGTCCCATTGGTAGCATTTAATTTACAGGCCCTGGGCATAGGTAGTGCACTTTACCAGGAACTAATAAGTAAATTAAGTATGTCAATTAGATATGAGCCAACGTTACTATGTTCAGGGGAAAGAGCACAAGCCCTTTAACACTGGTCAGCAGCAGTGAATTGCAGAGTCCTAAAACCAGCAAAAACAAGATCAGAAAAAATGGAGGGAGGCAGGCAAAAGGTTGGTGGAAGACAACCCTAAGGCTGTCAGGTGTAACAACCATGTTTCCTTTCTCTTTCAACTAGGCAGCTCTCTGACAATATTAGATTTAAGCATTACTTGTAGCTGCATTCCAATTCTTTTGTCACATTTCTATGGTTTGTAGTTGCAGAATCTCACTATCAATTTGCTATGCTATAATTTGTTCTCTTATCATCTATCACAGTTTGTATTGTGGTACTAGAACCAAGGGTAGCACATCTACATGACCTTGGGATAAGGGTTTTTTAATGTCTAAATTAATGGATGGTATCTGCTACTTCCTTTTCGAAGGTGGAGGCAGATTGAAACTGGTTTGTCCTTCCCTGGCTCAACATTGCATTCTACTCAATCAGACTAAGTCCATCTTGTCACCAGTCCGGGATCTCCAATTAAGGGCAGCTCATTTCTAGATGGCAGTAGCGCAGTTCTGCATTAGACAGGGCTCTTCAGCTTCAAAGTTTCCTGTTGCCACATGGGTGTCAGCTGGCCAGTGTCTTTGTCTTCATGGATATATGATATACACAACAGCATTGGTTCCTTCAACATAGTCAAATTAGAGGCCACATGGTATCATTTGATGGATCGTTGGACTACAGCATTAGGGGATTACGCATGCTGCATTCCTGTCTGTCCCAGACTCAAACAAGAACTAACATGGTGGTTTACCTTGTACCACTTGAGAGAGGGTTCCTCTTGGACATTTTCCTCCACTAATCTTGGTGACAAATGCAAACCATTTGAGATGGGGTAGATGTTGTTAGATTAAGAAGTCTGGAAAGGCTGGTAAAAGAGCAAGTTATGTTGCTCCTTTAAGTGGAGAGAACTAAAATTAATTCACCAGGATCACTGAAAATAGCTGCCCATCTAAGAAGCAAGGTCAAAAGACAAAGATGGAAGCATGCTGCCCTTCTATGGACTAAATGTACGAAAGCCTCTGTCTTTGAGGGAAATTGTATTGGAAGCTCCTTTGGAAGTTCATTTAACAGGAAGGGAGAATACACTGAAAAGAAGTTTCCCTTCATCAGTAATATCCTGGTTCGCCTCAACCTTTCTTCTTAAGAGTGTATTAAGGTTGGGGTCGGCCACTGGTAGATCTATTTGCCAGCAACAAAGGTCCCTAGCTTCCAGTTTTTTGTTCACCGTATCTGACCAAGAAAGTATGGAAGGTGGATGCAATGCCTTCCACTTCCTTTCCTCTACTTCCCGGCTACTAAGGATGAGGCAGTGACAGTAACACTGATTGCATCTGGTGGCCTAGGTATCAATGGTTAACATTCCTTTATTAATCAACTGTAGGCAGTCCAGTAATCCATCTGATGCACCAAGCTCCTTTCCTTATGTCAAAGCCTTCAGGAGCCTGCCTGCTCATTTTCAATTGACAGGCTGGAAATTGAGCAGATAGGTCTCCAGAGGAAAGGATGTTCTTGAGAACTCACTCTGAATAGTCATGAATCTAGGCACCCAGCAACATCACTAGCAACATTACTAGTTTATAAGACACTCTGGAAGCATTTGAGTGGCGAACCCCACTTGATTTACATTCTAGAAAGAATGTGTGATTCACTTTAGAGTCTAGATTTTGTGAGAGATGAATATCTTTCGAGTTTATTCCCCTTTTTTATTAAGGGCCAAATGTGCAGCTATCTGAGTCTTTAGACAAATGTGTGTGGGTGTTTCTCAGCTAGATCTATTATCCAGTTCACTATGGAAAATATGGAAAATTATACATTTGTTTATCACTCATCTCTGCCATTCTGGGAACTTTCCTTAGTGTTCTCAACCCTTCAAAATACACCTTTTGACACACTGGAATCTATTTCTTTGTCCTTTCCTACAAGGTGCTATAATTTATTTGTAGCCATTATGGCCCGCATTATGACATTGGCGGTAAATCCCGCTTACCGCCACGGTGATGGCCTCCAGCATACCGTTGGGGAGGCGAGCATCCGTTCACCATATTACGAGACACACACACTAAACCGACAGAATACTGCCACAAACACAAATCTGCCAGACCAAAGGTAAGTGGTAAACTGTCAGTATGAACACCCACACCATCACGCCAACAAAAAAAATGCCCTCCACATTATGACCCACGAATTACGGCCCATGAATCACCACGGTGGACATTCAATGGCGGTAAACCATTGGCAGAACACACCGGCGCGGTCAGAATGGTCACCCAAATACAAAACAACACAACATTGGCCAATACCAAAAACACACACCCACATTACCCACAACCCTTTACGAACATGAAAAATAGCCAAGAGACAAACATGCAAATCACAGACACAACTACACACACCACAAACACCCATCCAACTATCCATCCCGCACCCCACACCCCACCACATTATTCAACACCTACTGCACAACACACACAACACCCATGTCCCCACAAAGGCATCCCCGTTTCACAGATGAAGAGCTGAAGGTCATGGTGGAGGAAGTAGTCAGGGTAGAGCCACAGCTATTTGGAGCACAGGTACAACAAATATTCATAGCACGGAAGATGGAGCTATGGCGGAGATTTGTGGACCAGGTGAACGCCATGGGACAGCATCCAAACACAAGGGACGACATCAGGAAGAGGTGAATTGACCTATGAGGGAAGGTACGTTCCATGGCAGCAAGGCACCAGCTCGCCATCCAGACCCCCACCTTCTCCCCCACAGCTGACAGCATGGAAGGAGCAAGTCTTGGCAATACTGCATCCTGAGGGACTCACTGGAGTAGTCGGAGGACTGGACACTGGTGTGTCAATATTTACAACCTATCACCCCCCCATACCTGCAAGCCATCTCACCCCCTCGCCCTGACTCCCATTACTCCACTCCATCCCACACAGTGCACCTACACATATGACTAACCCCAATGCCAAGCCCTGCATGCCATACCCACTGCATGTACAGCCCTCCCAGCCCTGCACGGATGCCCACCATCTATGCATGCACAGCATGGAGAACTAACAATCCCACAATACATCACCATACACAAACAAAGGTGGCAGGGAACAGCAACGATATAATGGAAGCTACAGATGTAAAATTTGTCACAGACATGAAGCATAATACATCACTTACATCCCAGCAGGTGCCGCAGCCAATCCCAGCGGCGAGGAGGTGCCACGACTATACAGTCCCCCAACAGAAGATGCCCCCAGTGATGACAGTAACTCTGGACATCTGGATCTGGATGAACTTCCTGGCTCCTGGCCCATCATGGACCACTGGTCAGTCGGCCACCCCAGCCCACACCCAGTCCACCACAGAGCCTCCCCCGTCAGTATCCAACACCACAGCACCCACACAACATCCCCACACCTCTGTCCCCAGGACACGTCAATCAGCAGTGTGCCCACCTGTACAGGGACCCCAGTCCACACCTCACATCCAAGACAATCAGGTTTCTGGGGTCAGTGGCAGTGGGCACACCATTCAGGGAACAGAGGCACAGGGGGACAGGGACACCTTGAGGACAGCTGTGCGCCAGGGGAAGAACAGGCTCAGGGAACCGACTGTCCTGGAGGCACTCACTAATGTCCTGGGGGCTTACCAACAATCTCAGGACAAGATGGGCCAGATTCTCAACGTCATGCAGGAGAACCAACAGCTGCAGAAGGTAAACCATCAGGAGATCAGGAAAGATTTGCAAGCCCTCAACACCACAATGGTCTCCATAGCAGGGGTGCTGGCTGATATGGCCAACATAATGAGGGAATATACAGCAAACCAGCGGACCCCTTCTACCAGCCAGTCAACTGAAAAGCCCACCACATTTGCTGCAGCTAGTGGATGACTAGAGGCCCTGCCACAGGACCCACAGGCCACAAGCACCCCTCCCCCTGCAGAAGAGGAACCACCTCACAAATGTTACCTATGACCCAGACTGATGCCAGAGACACTTGCCAAGACCAATACTACTGTCAGGAAATGAGATCCTCCTGAATGTCCCCCTTGTGCCCCACTCTGTCACCTTGTCCACTTTGAACTGCCTTTGCTCGCCTTCTCTTGGCCCCTTGGACACTGGACCTGTGCTACAAACAGACTGGACCAATACCCTGGGCTTACCTCTACCATCACCCCATTCCATTGCACTATTCAGTCTATAAATTTCACTACAATAAACACCCTTGAACACAACTTGACTGATAGTGCTTTATGTGATGAAAATGTGCAATTCTGGTATCAGTTACATCTTGCGCTATTTCCCTGAACTCTGTGACAGCATACAAATAATGACCTGTAGCTGTCTGTAGTCATCACATCAGTATACAGTTGTTATAACACCAACATCTTCAAAATGAGAAGGCATAGGTGGCAGTCAGTTGAGATGCAAAGGAAGTGACTGCCATCCTGCTACAGCCACACTGAAAAGATATTAATCAGAGGAATGGTCAGTTCCACTGTCTTACCTGTGTGCATTGGAAGTACTGCTGTATAACTGATGTTCTGTTGTCCACATCTTTATCCTCTGCCTCCTCATCCTCACTGTCCTCAGGGTCCACTGCTCCCACAGGAGCATTTCCAAACTCCTCCTCCTGCAGATAAGGCACATGTCATCTGAGGGCCAGGTTGTGTAACATGCAGCATGCTACAACTATCTGACAAACCTTCTCAGGGGAGTAGCACAGGGATCCACCTGTCAGATGGAGGCATCTGAACCTGGCCTTCAGGAGGCCAAAGGTACGTTCTATGATCTGCCTGGTTTGCCCATGTGCATCATTATACCAATTCTCAGCTCCTGTCCTGGCATTACTCATAGGAGTCAAGAGCCACAAAGAGGTTTGGGTAACCGGAGTTACCCGCAAGAATTGAGGGACAAACATTAGTCTTACATAATGGTATTGGGGATGACTCCTGGAAGCATACACTGACATACATTGGGTGGGGACTCTGGCTCACCTATTAGCCACACCCTGTGCCTCTGTAGTTGTGCCATCACATTTAGGATGCTGCTATTCCTCAGGACGAAGGCGTCATGCACCGACCCAGTGATCCAGCTCAAGGTAATTGGGTGTATAGGAAAATCTAGTAACTTAGCTAGGTTGCATTCCATGTCAGACAGGGCTTAGTGGGTCCCATGAGGGGTTCAGTTGGCAGTGGTTGGCTCTCATCTTGCTGTGGCACCTAGCCAATGGAATGCCAGTGCAATACATAGTGCTCAATCCTGATCCCTGTGTGATGGTAATGTGTATGCCAACTGTGGTGTTGGTGCTGTAATTAACCCAGTGCGCCCTTTCTCTCTCCACCCCCCTATTTTCTTCTGTCATCCTGTCGATGTGTGCATTAGCATCACCTGGCGGAGGAGGAGGGGCACCGGTGACTGAGGGAGCTGCATCCCACAGGACCCATTAGGCAGAGTCCACCAACGCTGAGGGGACCAGTGGGACAGAGGGGAAGGGAGCACCACGGCGGAGACAGGAGGTGACAACACTGACTCTGATTCCTCCTCCGATGGAATCTCCCTGGTGGTGGCAGACACCTCTGGAACCACCCCAGCTACAGGTACAGCCGGCACTCAATGCACCAGCACCACACTCCCAGTAGCACCCCAACAAGTTGCCCATGCCCGCTCACCCTGGAGGGTGGGCATCTCCTTCGCCACAGGCACATCAGGCCCTGCCCCAGTGAGCCCTGCTGTCCTCAGTGAGGAGGCTATTGACCTCCTGAGATCCATCTCTGTAGGGCAGTCAACCATTGTGAATGCCATCCAGGGGCTGGCATCCCAGATGCAGCAATGCAATGCATACCTAGAGGGCATCCACTGCGGGTTGGTGGCCCTACAGAAATGGTTTCAGGCTCTGGCCTCCTCTCTGATGGCAGTCAGTGTCCCTGCTCCTACTGTCCCCCCTCCAACTACCACTTCCCAGTCCCAGTCTCAGTCTCCTCAACCCATCCCAGGCACAGATACAGACAAGCATGCACACAAAACAACACACAAGAGTAGCACACTCAAACACAGGCAGCACACTTCAGGCCACAAGCACTCACACAAACAACAGACAGTTGCACACACAACCACATTCACTGCCTCCACTGTCTCCCCCTCCTCCTCCTCCCTCACAGTCACATCCGCACTCACACCTGCATGTACTGCATCAACAGCCAGCACCACCATCACCATATCAAGCAGCAAACACACCTCACTTACACACACATCCACAACATCCATCCACATGTCCCCTTTGTCCTCTCCCACCCTGTCTGTCCCCCTCCAAAGGGACACAAACGCACGCTCTCAGACACCCAACAGCCATACACCTCCGACAACAACTCCCTCAACCTCCACTCCCATCCTTCCTCCCACATCCCACCCCAACGTCCCTAAGAAGCTTTTCCTTGCCCACTTTGACCTCTTCCCTCCCTCTCCACCCCTGCGTCCTGCCCATAAGAGCAGGATCCCAACGAACCAGCACAGCACCTCAGCCAAACAGTCTGCCACTGCTCCCATAACATAGGTGCCCAAGAGTGTGACGGCTGCCACTCCTACTGAGAGCACACCTCCGGCTCAGAAAGGGAGGACTAGGGTGGTGAAAAGCAAGGGACAGGAGATGGGGATAAAGAAGGCAACACCTAGTCCTGGAGGCAAGGACACAAGTGACATGTCAAAGGCCAAGGGGACCCGTCACAAGAGGGGGCACATGGATCCCTCTCCACCACCAAAGATTGCCAAAGATCCCCCCCCAGCAGCAAGGAAAGGGAAGGTTCCCACTAAACCACCAATGAAAGGGAAGAGGCCCACTAAACCACCAATGAAAGGGAAGGTTCACACTCAACCACCAATGAAAGGGAAGGTTCCCACTCAACCACCAATGAAAGGGAAGGTTCCCACTCAACCACCAATGAAAGGCAAGAGGCCCACTCCACCAGCAGAAGGCAAATAGATCCCACCTCCAGTTGAGGCACAGCAGCCCTCACCTCCAGCAGAGACACAACAGCCCTCATCTCCAGCTGAGGCACAGCAGCACTCACCTCTAGCAGAGACACAACAGCCCTTATCTCCATCTGAGGCACAGCAGCCTTCACCTCTAGCAGAGATACAAGAGCCCTCACCTCCAGCTGAGGCACAGCAGCCCTCACCTCCAGCAGAGACACAGCAGCCCTCACCTCCGTCGTCGTCTTCATCTGCATTGGTGTTCCAGGAGGGCCATGGCAAAGAAGAGCATTGGGAAGACTTGAAGTTCCAGTTCCATGGCAACAGTGGAGTCCTCTGTGTACTTGTTGCTGAGTCTTTCGTTTTCTGTGTTATGTTTGCACCAGGCTTTTGATGGCGTTGGTACCGCCCCAGAAATCCTGGCTGTTTGCTATGTCATAATATGGTGGGCGGTACCTTGACTTCCGCCTGGCTGTTGATAGCTACCGCCGTGGTCAGTGGTGTTAACGCCCTGGCAGTTGGTGTGGTACATTGGCTGTCTAAGGGAGGTATCACTGCCATGGTCATAATTTGGCTGCTTTTACTACCAGCCTGTTGGCGGTATTACCACCACTTTATCACTCACCGCCAATGTCATAATGACCACCTATATCTGCTCACATAACATGAAACTTTGCTTTGTCAGTCCTCATTTATTTGTTTCTTTTTGGATTGGTGGTTTTGAAACCAGATCCATCTTTACATCCAAATTCCGTGTCGTTGGATTTTTAGATCACTAATTTCCCCAAACCATTACTTCAGAGTAGCAATTAGATCAAATTAGTTTTTTTTAACTTGGATTGAAATCACTTGGTAAGTAGATAGATAGATAGATATATAGATAGATAGATAGATAGATAGATAGATAGATAGATAGATAGATAGATAGATAGATAGATTTCACAGTGGCAGTTGTCACTGTGTAGTTATAATTAGGCCAGAATTTCCATAGGAAAGTGATTTTTTTGCTTTGATAATAACCTTGGCAACCTTTGATAAATCTTCACAAAACTGTCCAAAAAAAGGTTCACCCACTTTCGCTCCTTCATGGAAAGTTTTGGGGTGATTTGTCAAGTGGGGGCTGACAAAATGTGAGGGTCCAAAAACATGTTTTTCCCATGCAATTTCCTATTGGAACTTTAGACAATGAACCAGCCAAAACGGCTGAACAGAATTACACCAAATTCATCTAAAAGCTCGATCTTTATAAAGAAAGGGTGCTTTTTGTGATTTTGTGTAAAACGTTTCAGTTGTTTTTCAGAAATTAAGTTTCAGAATGTATAGATGCCTAGAGATGCGGGAATACTGATTGACTCCTTCACATCAAGAAAGATGTTTGTCAGCCATTTTAGTGTTTGGGACATAGTCCTTGTTTCTTGAAAAAAAATAACATATAAAGGGCAGATTAGGGATAACCTGAACCCCTAGTCTTTGTAGGGGCGACCTTCCTGGGGCCAAAATCAATTTATTTTGTGGTACCACAGTAGTACCGCAGTATCGCTATGAACATTTTTTTTAAAAAGCAGGACAGATCAGCCTATTTAAATTAAAATTCCCCATGGTGTGGAATAGGGTCCGAGGGGGGTTGGTACATCATTGATATTAGGGGAGGGGCTGTGCACCACCTGAACCATTTATTGGCCTTGAAGACGACCTCCAAGAGCCAGTAAATGGCCCTGGGATTGCATCCCCCAGGGCTTGATGTATTATTTACTCTGGAGATGAGCATGGAGCCCACCTCCCTGAGCTATATAATGACCCCAGCGCCCCTTAAGCCATGACCCAATGGAAAGCAGTGTCCTGGGGACCCCATTCCCGGGACACAGTGTAGTTGCCTGTCTAGGAGAACATGGGCAGGGAACAGAAAGCCTGCACTTTCTCTGAGGAGGGAACATAGGGTTGTTCCTACCCCATGGACCACAAACAAAAGCTGCTCCTGCCGGGGTGTAACAAACCAATACAAGCAGCTCCTCAAGCACCCAGGTTGGATGGTAACAGGGGCCCAGCGGGGCTGTGAAGGTCATGGTCCTCCTGAACCAGCCCCTAAAAGCTCTGAAGGCTGTAGGTGCCCTGGGTGGGAGTGGGGCACCCACAACTAAAAAAGGATGCCAGCTCCCAGGATGGGTGCTGGCTGGTGAGCCGGCAGGGCTCCAGTGTCTATAGTCTTCCCTCTGCAGTCCCCAATGCTGCTTAAAGTTGTTGGGTGTTCCAGGTGGGACCAGGGCACCCAGGGAAAATAAAGAGGATGGCCAGGTCCCGCTCACGGACCATCAAAGGCACATAAGCAGGGAGCCAGATACAGGTGCCATGGGTATCCCCTCGCAGCCCCCAACATTCAACATAGTTGTTTACCATAGCTGTTTAGTGCCCAGGGTGGGACTTGGGCACCCAAACAAAAAATAAATATATAATAATAATCCAGCAAGAATATGAAATTAGTGGAATAGCTGCTCATTTCATATTACTGCTACTTCCAGCAAGTGCTGCATAATGTCCTGCAAGGGCTCTTTATTTGTATTTTGTGTTCCTCGTTATGCCCCAAGAAGGGGCAGGGGCACTACCAATCATTTTTTTTAAATGTTGTGGGGACTACAGAGAGCGCAGCAGCCCACCTAGAAACATTAAAAAAAAATCTCACAATGAGTCTCCCCAGTCACTGAATACATGATCTCAAGAGAGCGTATTATATATTTTTAAATACTCCAAGCTGGAGCTATATGCATTTCAGCTGGAGTCGGGAAATTCCTTGTCATTTATCGTATGGCTGCATTTGGTGGCCTGAAGAGTGCAATATAGAGACTCAAACACATGTTCATAGTTGTTTTCAATAAAAATGATTTATTTTAAATATTCTTTTAACTATTAATAAATATTCCTATGCTTGTATTAATAATGAATGCTTTGGTTCATAGTTTGTATGTGGTAGTTACTTGCTTTACAATTGAAAAAAAACTTAGAAGTTCACTAAAGAATGTTGAAATTACATTATTGTTAGTTGAAAATGACAGTAAAAACATAAATTTGAAACTCAAAAAACACTAAAATTCACCAGTTATAGTTAAGTGAAGTTACCATAACTCGTGTTCTCGCTACGCACTGCTTATGATCTCACTCATGACATGTTCAATGACATTATTGATAACATCGCTGATGACATTTGAAATGACATTAATGAAAACAATACAATGCATGCTAGGGCATGAATTATAGTTACTTCAGTTAACTATAACTGGTGAATTTCAGTTATTTTTTAATTGAAAAAGTACATTTTTACTGACACTTTCACCTAATTTTGACATCCCTTTATCCTTTGTATTTTCAGGGTATTATATATATATATGATTTTTAGGGCTTGAGATTGGATTTGAGGGTTTTACAGTTTTTGGCATTAATTGATTTAAAAAAAAGTTAGGGGCTAAAAGTAACTTTATCAACAAAAACTGATATAATGTAACCTGTACGAATTGCAATCTGAAGTTAAAGATCTTAAGTGATGGTATGAGAAGTTTTTGTATACTATGCCTTGAGTAAATGGTTGTGCACAGCCATTTCAAAAGCCTACTCAGCAGCTCAGATTCCAATAACTGTAGGAATTCAAGGTCACTCTACTTTGGGAATAGTAGTATCAAGAGCCGAAGTCCAAAGTGTCCCATTAGGTGATGCATGTGTGGTTGCTACATGGTCTAACTGTCATTTATGTCATGCTCTATTGTTCAGATGTGTTGTCTTAAAACAGAAGAGCTAGAGCAGTCCTTCCTGGCATACATGGTCACAGACTTGGTCCTGCACAAAACATCGGCCTGATTGTCACAGCAGCAATCTTTATTTGTATCCCACCTGGCATACAGGGTTGCTGACTTGGTACCTGCACATGGGCAACAATACGATCAGTGCCTCAGCCTTCTCCTCACAATCTTGCTGAGGGAATCCAATAGCCAGGATCCTCCATTGGATCTCACTCCTTTCAACACTTTCCTGTCCCTCACAGGGTACACTGGTCTTGGCAAGCAGGCAGACACTTGTGCTCCAGGCTCCAATGGAAGATGGTCTTGGATTCCATGGGTGATGTCACCTCACCCAGCAGTTAGGCTAACAGGCTTAAGCTTTCAATCCTGTTTACAGGCAGAAGTCTTGCATAGCGTCTCCTCCACGCACAGCCTGACTTGGTAGTTAACAATTTTGGAGGGCTCGAGCTCCTCATCATACAGTCCATTTTCAGACACCATATATGAATTACAGTCTGAGCCTTTCAAGTTAATGTTGGGGGTCTGCTTGTTTTTGAAGTGCCCTTTCCTCTGCCCTGCCATTCCTCTAGAAAGCAGTCTATCACAGAAGGAGTGACTCCAAATCTGACAGCCCCACAACACAGACAATGGGAGTGACTACAGGATCACACCTGGATTTTAGCTCCAGAGATATCTGTAGCCGAAGGATATCCCAGGGCTTCAGTCCTACTGTCTATGTTCCCTTATCAGCCCCATCTCCTTCCTAAGATGTGCCCAGGCCCCTTCCTAATGACCTTTCTCTGAATCAAACAGCACCTTTTGAAGTCTACTCTGGAAATACCCAAATTTGTCTGGAGGGATTTGTCTACCTCCTCAAGTTCCTCCATTCAGCCCTTGGTTTCCCAAAATGGAGTCCTGAGTCTTCCATGTATTATGCCCACATACGCCCAGCATATGCATTTAGCATACATGCACTGAACAACACTATAGCCTTCACGCATTGTATCCTTCACAGGCACACAAAAACTCACCATGGGCATTTTATATATATGCACTGCACACCACTCAACAGTAAACCTCAGGCAATCCATGAGTGTGTTAAGTACACAGCAGCAGAAAGTTAAATGAGTGAGCCTGTAGGCCTCAATCCTGTGACACAGGTAAAAAGGACTACTTCTGATCACTACCTGGTATGCTGCCACCACTGCACTCATGCTGCTTCACCTCTGGACAAGTTAGTAGCCTTTCACCACTATGACTTTAGAGCTCTGGGTACCCCTCATGGTCCAAAAATAATGAAGTCCATGAGACAGGCTTATGTCATGGTGAACACGCATGATCCATGTTCATCCATGACAACTGAAATGAGCATTAGGGATCCAGACATCATTACAGCTGGGGCACTCAGAGCAGGTGTCCCCCTCTATCACCTTGCAGAGGACTTTCTATCCCAACAATAACAAAATGGTAAAAGATGTTTGCATCAAGCACTGCCTTACCTTACCGCTAAGGATATAAAAAGGTCCCATTCAAAACTGCATTGTGATCCCGCCCTTGGAGTAAGTTGTTGGTGAGAGCATGGTCAGAATCAATTAACTTATCAGAAGAGTAAGAAGACATGCATACGAAAGGAAGAGAGTGAGCATGAGAGAGAATGTGTGCATTAGAGCTAGAGCGACACCACACATAAGATAGACAGCATGCATAAGAGAGTGAGAGAGGACACAACAGAGATTGTAGGAAAGTCCTCGTTTTTGCCCTGGTCACTTTTTGGACAGGTACTGGTGGTTACTAGGGCTGTACCCTCGGTACAACTTACCAGTCACAGGGCCAGTGCTCTGTGTAAAGTGGATATGCAAATTAGGCTAATTATAATTGGCTAAGTTAACCTACCTATAAGTCCCTAGTATATGGTAGGGCATGTAGGTTTAGGGACCACAGCATAGGTAGTGCACCCATAGGTGCACTGCTGAGGTGCCCAGTGTCTTTTTAGAGGCAGGCCTGCCTTGCTGGCTGCTTTTAAATTAAAGTTATATGCAAATTTGACTTTGGAATTAAAAGTAGTTCCAAAAGTCTTAAACTACCTTATTTTTACATATAAGTCACCCCTAAGGTGTGCCCTATGTGCCCCTAGGGCTGGGTGCCATGTAACCATAAGCTGGGACCTTATAAAACTAGTTTTATAAGCCCTGGTGAGATAAAAACAGCCAAATTTGTTTTTTCTCTCATTGTAGTGAATGGCCTTCATAGGCTAGAATGGGGAGACTTTATTTTAATTTTAAAAGTCCCCTTAAATGACAGATACAAAGAGTTTGGTATCAAATTAATTGTTATAATAAATCCCACAACTTCCAGTTGTTGGAATTAATATAACTTTTTCAGGTAAAAAGTTTTAAACTTTACCTGAAAAGTTGCCAATTTCAGCCCTGCATTGTTTTTGCTGCTGTGCCCTGATTGGCCAGCCTCTGGCAGCCTGGCCAGGCTGCCTTGATGAGGTGTGAAGTGGCCTGGCTTCACACAAAGGGATTTGCCTGTGGGAGGGAATCTCCCCTCAGCAGATGGTGAGGCAGGAAGGGGGAGGGCTGCCAAACTGGTCTTCAAAGGCAGAGAAGGAGATTTGGAGCAACCCAGCAACACCCCCACATCCTGAAATCCCAGACAACTAGGTGTCTGCTTGATTAGATTAGGAGAGGGCAGGAGAGGGGTGTGTTTATGATTTTTAGCCACACCAGTGGGTGGACTCAGACAGAGGTAACCTCCAAAAATCATTTTCAGCCATGATGGATTTTTGAACAATGTTGCCTCCTGGGATTGATTTTTGCCACACTTCCCAGGAAGTGGTCATCACAGAGGGAAGGACCCTGCACTTGATTGGAGAATCAGGACCCCCTGTTTTTCACCCAGGAGCAAGTATAAAACTGGCAGACCTGCACCACACCTCAGATCCCCATCAGATTCCAACAAGGAAGATCCAAAGGAGAAGAAGGACTGCCCTTCTGGACCCCTGGCCTGCACCTGGAACCTGCAATCAGAAGGACTGCGCCAGCTGCACACTTGGGCTTCACCACAAGAAGGACTTTGCCTGGCTTCAACTGGTTCAAGGACGGACTCCCTGTTTGCTACAGGTGAAAAATTGCTAACCAGAGTCCCCTGCACCAACTCCTGAAGAAATCAACCAACTGGCCGTCCACACCCCCAAGGATTATCTCAGAGCTTCTGGACCCTTGGGGTGAACTGTGGACCCCAAAAGAACCTTAAAAGAACCTCTGGGAGAAGACCCAGAAGTTGGAGAAGTTTGGAGAACTTTTGAAAAAAAGCTCCATAGAGGGACCGACCCGCCGCGGCAACTCTAGCCGGCTTGCCTCAACTGCGACCCGGCCTGATTTGCAGGTTCGTCCCGGTGAAGAAAAATCTCCAAAAAAGAGACTAAGCCCGAACGTACAAAGTTGACCGGGACCTCCAAGCCAGCGTATCCGAGGAGGGCTCCAAGGACGTCAGATCAAGATTTACCCCGGTCGAAGGATTTTCACCTCGAAAAAAACGACTAAGTCCGAAGGTAAAAATCTCCACCGAGGATTCCCGTGACGCGTATCCGGAAAAGGGCTCCAGGAGGTCAGATTGGACTGGCAGGTTCGTCCCGCTGAAGAAAATCTTCAGAAAAACGACTAAGTGCGAAGGTAAACTTTTGACCGAGGCCTCCCGTGGCCTGTAGCCAAGCCAGGCTCCATCGCGGTCAGCCTTAAACTTTGATTTGGCCCCGGTCGAGGTGCAACCAGATGACCCGATTGGCGCTTTTTGTTTCTAGGCGCTAAAAAAAGAATAATTCTTTAAAAATTCATATCTCCGGTTCCCCTTATCCGATTTTATTCGTTTTTGTGTCATTTTAAAGATAAAAATATAATGTATTTTTATCAATTGATTTTGGATTTTTAAACTGTTTCCTGTGTTTTATTTAATTACTGTTTTGTGATATTTGAATGCTTTACACTCTGTCTCCTAAGTTAAGCCTTGTCGCTCGTTGCCAAGCTACCACGGGTTGAGCTGGGTTTAATTTACTGAGACCTAACTGGACCTAAGTGGAGGTTAGTGGCCTATTGCTAAGTGTAGGTACTTACCTGCCCTTACCAATATCCCATTTTCGACAGAGATGATGTGCCCAAAATAGAGTGAGAGAGAAAGATCGAGAGAATGATAGAGAGAAGATAGGAAAGTAATTTGGAGAGCAAGTGTGAGTGAGAGACAGATAACAAATGTATGAAAAAGGGTGAGATAAAATGAGGGCGAGTGTGAAAGAACATTAGTGCAAGCAAGAAATATAAAGGAAGCTCATGGAAGATACCTAGAGTTTTGTGAGAGTGACCGAGAGCATGTTAGGGAGCATCTGAAAGAGACAAAAAGAGTCTAAGAGAGAGAGAGAATGACAGTAAGGGTGCAAGAGAGAGCGAAATAGAGATTGAGCATGCATGGGGAGAGAAAGTGCATGTGAGACAGAGCATACGCTTTTGTCAGAAAGATATAGAGATAGAGAATGTGAGCGTCTGAGAAAAGTGAGCATGTGAGATATACAGAGGCTTAGAGAGTTAAAGCGTGCATCTGAGAAAAAGAGTGCATGCTCAAACCATGCCATCTTACAACACTACTTTAACTGGGTCAATAAACTGATAGAACTATGATATGCATGTTTACTCATACCAAAGGTAAACAACTTGTGAACAATTCACTCTTTCAAGTGCTGTCAGTTTATGTGGTAACATAGTGAATTGTTGGAAGGTGCAGGAAGTGCGTTCTGGGGATGACGATGAAGCTTACTTGATTGGACACATGAAATGAATTCAAACCATGTACGGAAAAACAAAGAACTCTTCGATGCTTGGAACTTGTCACAAGATATCCCCCATCTCACAGCTGGGATTCCATCCATGTAACACAGGGGACAGAAGGGGCTCGCTGCAACCAGAAGGGGCGGGGTTGGGCGGCACGCGGGAGTGAATTAAAATATAATTTTAAATATTTTTTTTTAAAACACTTACCTTGTCCCTGCGTGCCTCTCCCCTCCTCCGTCTCCCTCGCTGCAGGCACATGCTCCCAGCCTGCCCTGCGGCCAGTCCTGACGCTGCTCAGCGCAGCATTAAGATAGGCTGGGAGTGCCCAGTCAGGGCGCTCCCAGGCAGACTGGGAGCCTGTGCAGGCTCAGTTGTCGGGCTGGAGAGAGGCTACTGCACATGTGTGTTTGGCCAGCCCGAGAAGGCCAGCCAGACACACATGCGCTTCTGAGGGGGAGTGCTGAGCATTCCCCCTCACTGCTTGTCACCCCCATGGCCCTGCCCCTTTAAAAGAAAACAACAATAAACAAAAAAGGCTTTGCAGCTGCCTCTGCTGGCGGGGGGGCGACACTCCTCCACCCTAATGGAGGAGCCGCCCCTGGTAGGGGAGAATATTTGTGTTCAGTGACTGTACACTGCTGCTACAAGGACATGGGATATGTGTCAGCTGCAAGGCATTCATCAGGCTGGGCTTTGCATAAAAAGAGTGCGTGCTCAAACCATGCCATCTTACAACACTACTTTAACTGGGTCAATATTACTCCAAGTAAGGTGATGGTGCAGTGCTGGAGATGTGTGAACAGTGCTACAAAAATGGGGGTGAGGTGCACAAATACAAAAAAAAAAAGAATGGCAAATGTTTTGCTGTTGGCGTTTGGGCTATGTCTGAAGTAAACCGTAGCATTTTTAGTGAGCTAAAATATTGTTTGCTCTATACAATAATAACTTTCCAATATGAAACTGTAATGAAAACAACATTTGTCCCCTTCGAGTTGTTTTAGCGGGCTATAAGCAGGACAACAAATGTTGAGGCACTGGTGTGTAGCAACCATAGAACATGTGATGTAATGAGAGAGTGGATAAGCCAAACATCACACTGTGTAATCAAAATAATCATTATGAAAATATTTTGATAAGCATGGAGCAGATCTATTTGAGGGGGGGTGAGGGGATGAATACAAGCTGTTCCTTATCAGTCATAAAAATAGGAGGGTTCTAAAAAATATATGCAGATGATGTATCAAGTAATGCAGTGAGATGGGTGTGGCTAAGATGGCAACTGTGTAAGTCACACTGTGCTGACCTCTGCGCTCCTTGGCCTAAAATACGGCATCCTGATCTACAACTGAATCTACGGCTGCTTGTGGAGCTGGCGGCGGCCCCCGACATCAGAGTGCGCATCACAGGGGCTTCTCATCTCCTCTGCTGAGGCCTTGGATGCCGTAAAGAAGCAGCAGCCTCTGGGTGTGACAAACGGCTTTTGGAGGGACCGCCGTGGCCTACGGGGCACCGCCTGTCCGGGAGCTTATAACGTGCCTGGGTATGTTTTTATTCCCTTCTTTTGATCTTCTTGTTCTGATCCAAGGGACCGGAGGAGAAAGACTCCTTGCACCGTAACCACTTCACCCCCCTGAAGGGAGGGAGGTGCTTTAGACTGTATTGGGCCGCACAGGCTCCACCCATCAGGCACAGCCACAAGGTGGCAACAACACAGAGGGGAGCATGACGGCGACATATATTATTCTTTGACATCATGTGGAGAAAACCCACAGGTGGGGACGCTGCTCTCCCTGCTGCAAACCTGATAAAAGTACATTCAGGGGGACATTACACACCCTCAACGTGACTTTTTTGCTGCAATAAGAGACTGGGGAGAACCTCAGGATGCTCCTGAGCGTCATGGGTCTCCCCCTCTTCCTTTGCCCGGGACTGACGATGGTGGTGCGCACTGCTGCTTGGAACCCATTGGGACAGCACTACACATCACAAGAGGTACTGTTATAGGGCCCTCTTAGCTTTTCCTCATAGTATGCCGGAGTCACCACATCATGGTGGGGACTCAACCATGATGAAACCCGCACAGTTACTCAAGCGTTGCCCCTCACTTCACGCACAACACTCACCTGCTTCAAAAACTGGTACACTGCAGTGGAGCTGAGGGAAGGACACAACCACTGTGAACAACCCAATAGGGTAAGGGTACTGAGCTGTGTCTAATCTCTGTCCCCCCTCGTACTTCACTGGACTTCACTCCTAACCATATTACGCAAGTGAGGGCCTATCGCACCTGATGACTAGAGGTCCCTGGAGACTGCCCTGTAGCATTCTCTGCTGACACTGCGATCCACCCTCATGGTTCAAGTGAAATAGGACAGGATGCCAGCCGCACTGACTGGCGCCCTGAGCAGCGATGCAGAGGGAAACATGCTGTGTCCTGTGGGAGGGTCCCTTGAGACCATGTTGGCTGCCAACTCGCACAGATTTGATGAGATTCTGTTGGCTGTGCTGGACATTTAAACCACTCTAGAGCCGAAGATGGACACACTGAGAATTGATATGGGTCTACTGAGGGAAGACCACAAAAAGTTGAAGGAACACGCCAAGAACACAGAATCCACTCTGGCCTCCCTCTGACACTAGCACACACATTAAGGCCCTGCACCTTGAGGTGAATTACTTAAGAAAGCGTGCTGATGATGAATAAGGCAGATCCTGGTGCAACAATATTTGGATCCTGGGCTTCCCAGAACAGGTTGAAGGCCCCAGTATGGAACTCTACCTCGAGCAATGGTTTTAGACAACAATTCTACAGGGCAAGCATTTGGCTTTCTCCTCTGTAGAACATGCCCACAGGGTCCCAGGCAGACCGCTCCCACTAGGACCATCCGCCGTCCAGAGGTCATCTGTCTCTGCAATTATAAGGACAGCAAACATAACCTACAAGTCACCTGTGCAAAAAGCCCATGGATGGTAGAGAACTTCCTAGTCAACATTTTCCTGGACTACACCGTGGAGGAGCAACGTCCAAGGTCTTCCTTTCTGGTCATGAAACAGTGCCTACGTGATCACAACATTAGATATCCGTTACAGTTTCCAGCCATGCTCAGGACCATGTAGGGAGATAATGTAATCTTCACCCCAACCCCGGAAAAATCTTGGATGTAGCTAGAATGCAAGGGCATGGCTACCTCAGCCCCAGAGACAATGGACACCTCCACTGCATGGAAGGTGCTACAACGCCGCAGACCTTCCAAGAACCACCCCCTGGTGGGCCTCTTGAGGGAACAGGCAGCCAAGGAAAGAGCACAGGAGGTTGCAGAGGTGAAACAGAAAGTAGCTTCTCCTTCCTCTGCTGGATCAATGACAGCTAGACTGGACAATGAGGCATCAGTCATTTTCCAAACATTGGTCGCTACATTGCTTGGGGGAGGAGCTGGCAGTGGTAACTCCTCAAACTGCAGAAGATGTGATATATCAAAACAAAAGAGTACACTGTTTCAAAAAGAAAAGAAAGATCCAGATAGGACGCCGGATATCGGTATAATGATAGGAGTGCCCTCATGCGTCAATGAAGACGCTAAGCATCATCATTGGGCTAACTCCTCGCCAGACCGGCACTGCAATATCTGACGGGTCACCACACAAATGGTGGTGGCTCTATACCGAAAAATGGTTACGCAGATCCATAGGTATCTGCAGTACGTGCTGACAAAAAGAGAAGGAGAGTGCAATGTGGGATTAAAATTGGCTCTGCACATCCAAAGACTAAATTTAATAACTCAAAAATGGCTGTCAGGCCAAGATTAAAATCAGTGGCGGAGTGTTCGGAGGAAATAATGACCACCGTCACTCCTACATAGGGAGAAAGAAGAGAAATGCTCTAACCTTCCACTAAGGGGTCGACATGTTTCGCGCTCATGCGCTTCATCAGGACCAAGGTTCGTCACTTCTCCTACAGAAGAGAGTGCAGTGTGTGCTGAAAAGTCACTTACTGTACGTCATTAGTCGTCAAGGTCAGACACCCAATAGGTCGCCCTAAAAACAAGAAAAAAACATAAAAACATATATTGGTGCCTAAGCACAACACACGTACCCATAATTAAAGGGGGTAAACATCATACCTAGATGGCATCAACAGGTACAAATCACACTATAAAGCGAGCTTACCATCCCAGATGGAAACCAGGCATCCTAGGGACGCGTAGCCCTCAGACAAACGCAGAATGCACTGTGTAGAAGCATAGTAGTAAAATGTCTCATCAAAAAACAATCATGTGACATATACAATTCGAAGAACATATACTCATGTTAACCTCTCTGTGTACACATGTAGTCATATCAGAGTGACACCGATGATATAGTGGATGCAGGGAGAGGTGAATCATTATGCTGGTGTAGGATAAAAGAATCAAACTAATGAGACAGGCAAAACTAATTCATTAAGTACAGCTGTGATATAGAATTTGCATCAAGATATTATTGTTGTAATAAACGATAAAGGCACAGAGCAATGGTCAAAACTAAGACATCGCCTCTTATTCAAATTCGGAGCCAGTGCAACGTTCTAATATAAACACAAAACGCCGTGATTGATGGCATCGGTGACGTGTGGAAAAGCCGTCAGAGCGGTTCACACAAAAGCCGGTCAAGTCAGTAATGGCCTCAATGGTCGCCGCGGTGAAGACTCAGGTAGCCGCACATACTGGGGAAGCTACCAAAAAGTAACCCAAGGAACCCAAAGAAGGTTCGGTACCAGTCCGGGTGTAAAGCAACCGATGAGAAAATCGGTATGCAGAGTAAGTCGGTAAACATCATTACCAGCAAGATGCCCCCACAGGTGCCAAAGTTTTAACTTACTTGATATCTTCCTGTCAGTCAGCCGTTAAACCTACCCGGAGACGCGTGCCTGAAAAGTGAGGCGCAACGCGTGCGGGAGGTTATAAATAGATATCGGAATCACAGGACTGTGAGCCGGCACAACACGTGACCGGCTAAACACTAAAGCAGGACTATCTGGGCCAGTAAGAGCACTATTGTAAAACTGGCGGCCATCTTGGAATGGTCCTGAAAGCAACTTCGCACTTGTTCAATCCCTATGTCATAAAGACCACCAGAGGTAAAAGTAAACCCAGGGAGGCCACACAGACACCAAAAGTTAAATATTCATACTCCACTCAACAAGTATGGTCAAAAATGAGAATGTATAGAGTTATATAGACTGAAAATTTATATACACGGACGTCAGTATATGAACTCAGGATATTGGTATATCTAAGGGTCAGAGGGTCCACCAAGGAATCTCATCGTTAAGGCCTTTGTTGGATGTCTTAAGTTTGTGTATCCAATGTTGTTCTAACCTGAACAGATAGTTGGGATCTTTGTCATTGCGTGGAGGCACCTGTAGAACAGTCCACCACAAGTCATCAGGACCATGTTTAACTTCAAAAAAGTGTGCGCTAAGTCTGGTCGTGATGCGTGAGCATCTAATATTGCTACGATGTTCGTTTATTCGCTGTTTGACTGGTCTAGCTGTCATGCCCACATATTGGAGATTACAGGGGCATGTTATCAAGTAAATGCAATGGTGAGTGTTGCAGTTTGTGTGTTTAGTCAATCGCCACACACCAACATGCATAAGGTCTAATGAATCTGTCCGTTTCGTCAATGGGCAGACATTGCAGGAGCCACAAGGATGATGCCCAGAAATAGGAGGTAAATTCCATAGGGTGGATTGTCCACTAGAGCTGCCTTGTTTACGCGGCCGCATATGTACAACCAGATCTCTAATATTAGGGGATCGCTTGAATGCAAAAAGAGGTCTGTCAATCTGTGTCCCACCACTTTGTAATATCTTCCATCTTTTGTTAATAAGTTTTTAAACAGTGTTGGACATAGGAGTGTAAGTGGATACACAAGTCAAACGTGATTGTTCTGCCCGCATACTGGGTGCAAGGAGAGCATCCCTATGGTTATGGCGGGCTTGTTTGTAGGCTGGGTTGATAATCTTAGTAGGATAGTGACGATGGGCGCTACCAGGGTGCTCAGAGTTGCAAACACGGTTGGATGCAGCCACCTGGTTGCACGCTAGTCTTACTGTTTTGGGGTTAACACTTTACAGATAAGATTCTTGATACGTTCAAAAGCTTGGTAGATGATTATGGTATACCACCAGGCTCTTTCCTTAACTAAGCCACACCTACACGATACTTAAACATGATTTGGCTGTATTTCTTCAGGTGTTTTTGACACATGGAGGGGTAGCTGGACCGTTACACACCTTTAGAGTTCTTTATGCATTGATACAGAGATACCCCTCCACTTTCTTCGCGCTCACTGGGATGCTGCCCCTACCACCACTGTTACGGAATTATAATGGATGCAGTGTGTAGGGGTACCAAAACTCATCTCCACAAACACCAGACTTAAATATACACAATTAAACTACCTTCACCGCACATACCTTACACCTGAACAGTTGGCACACATGTACCCAGGGACTGCAGACACCTGCCCTGCTGCCGAACAACTGCAGCAGATTTAATGCACATGGTCTGGAGCTGCCCCAGCTCTAATCTTACTGGGAAGAGATTGTGGGGTTTCTCTCAGAGGGCCTGGGCTCCCCTCTCCAAAAGGAGGGAATACATTACTTACTGGGTGTTACATCCCACTCTGCAAAATGTAAACTAATCAATTAGCCTTAGTTGTAGCTAAAAGTAGGATAGTCATGTTTTAGAAATCTGCTCTCCCCCATATTTGTATGTGGCTTTCGGACATACAATCTAGCATTCTGGCGGGGCAGCAAGCACTGTGCGATGGCGGACCAGGGAGCTCAACACCAGCCATGCCTCCTGATTGGCAAAGATATCTTGAGAGGGTAGAAACTAAATCTGATGAGAGACTGCCCTGATAATTAATGTACAGCCATTAACACTGGGGAGACATAACACATGCTTACTCTCTTCCCCTCAGCAAGTTGCTCTAAGCTGCTGGCCACAATTCCTGGTGACAGTGATGATCAGACCATTATCCATATTTGCACTAGCCCCTTCTCCACTGCCATCAGGTGATCTGTATTCCTTGTTTCCCTTTCCGCACCCCAGCAGGCCCCCCGGGACCAGATACGAATGACTGTGCACCACAATTTAGTTATATTTTTCTCTGTAGCTTATTGTGTTTGCAGGACCTTGAGTATGCAAAGCCATATACATACAGACACTATTGTCCTTCTAAATCCATTAATCTCATCAGTGCACTGCTATTTGTGTCACTCGATGATCATATATGTCAACAAACAAATGAGTACATGTGTATTTTATGCAGAATTCCTTCTGAAATGTGTGGCTTGTGATTTTTAAGATATTGCTAAATAACTAATATAGAAACATTTACAAAAAAAGCAATGCAGTGAGAATAAGTAGGTAACAATTCAACCAAAATAAATTAAGTGGCACAAGCCCAAAAAAGTATTGAAAGTGCTAACCAGCAAGAAAAGACAGACAAGAAGGAATGATTTAACCAATGCCCAACAAGGTATTTGTTACTGGGTTGTAGCATTCGCATAACTCCAGCCTCAACAAAGTTAACTGCTGCCTGATTAGGGTCTAAAGATGTGGATGTGGACACAAGTGATGGACAGCTGCAGTTCCTCCCTCAGGGTGGAGAAGTGTTGCCACCCCACTGACAGTGCAGCAAGTGTGAAAAATAAAATGGTAACGAAGAGATTTCATCAACATTTTATTTTTCAGTTCAACTGAGCTGAGTCTCAGCCATAGCTGATGATTGGCAGCAGGGAGCAGTGGTAGTAGCTGTTCCAGTTTTAAGTGTGCATATCACTTTGGCCGGCTGTCTTACGACGGCCATCCTGACATGCACATTTTAAATCTCTCCACTCAGGTGTCTGAGACAGCTGGGTGGAGAGCAGGCACAGGCATCCAGTGCCTAAGAGAGCATGGAGGCAGCCCACTCCATCCAATTCTGGAGCTTCCCTCATGCAGCCCATTATCAGCAGCTTGAGAGAAGCATCAAGATTAGTTAGAGAACTGGCTTTGAGACTCCTTGCTGCCTTGGACTGCAGCATCACCGAACACGAGGATGAGGTAGAGAGTAGGTCAGTTATTTTCTTTTTTTAATAAAATTGCTTTCATACCCACTTGCAGTTGCAGGCAATGTGAGAAACTCGTTCTGCCTTGGTTAAGCCTCAACTTCAGAGCTCTCAATTGTGGTCCACTATAAACACTATGTTAGACTTGGCCCTTTCTGCAGGGTTATCCCCAAACTGTTTGCCTTCTTTCTCCTATATTTTTGGACTTGTTTTGGTTGCTTGTAGGACTCTGGGCACTTTACTGCTACTAAACAGTGCTAAAGTGCATATACTTTCTTTCTAAAATGTATTGGTGACTGGTTTATCCATGATTGGCATTTCTGATTTACTAGTAAGTCCCTAGTATGGTGCACTAGGTGTGTCCAGGCATGTACATCAAATGCTACTAGTGGGCCTGCATCACTGATTGTGCCACCCACATGAGTAGCCCTGCAAACATTTCTCAGGTCTGCCATTGCAGTAACTGTGTGTGCAGTTTTACACTGAAATGTCGACCTGGCAAGTGCACCCACGTGCCAGGCCCAAACCTTCCCTTTTACTACATATAAGTCACCCCTAAAGTAGGCCCTATGGGCAGGGTGCAGTGTATTTAAAAGGTAGGACATGTACTGATACTGAAATACTGCAAAATTTGGCTTTCACTATTGCAAGACCTATCCCTCCCATAGGGTAACATGGGGATTGACTTGAAATATCTTTTAAGTCTAATTTCCCATTGGGGCAGATAGAGATGTGGAGTTTGGGGTCTCTGAACTCACAAAAATACAACTTTTGGTTAATTTGAATTTTGAATTAAGTTTAAGAATGCCACTGTTAGACAGTGATCATTTTCTTGCTTAACCATTCTGTGCCTCTGCCTGTCTGCTGAATACACCTTTGGGTCAGATGACAGCTGGGCTGTTTGTGCATTCACTCTAGACAGTCACACAAAGGGAGCTGAGGTGTGCTCTGCATAGCCTGATGGGTCTTCCTGAGCTAGAGTGGTGGGAGGAGCTGACACTTGCACCTGAATAGGGCTGTGCCTGTCCTCACACAAAGCGGTCTCCAACCCCATGGAGTGTGTTTGGGGGCAGGGCAAGGAAAGGCAGGGTCTTGTGCATTACAAAGACTTCTCTTTGAAGTTTGCCTATGTCAAAGACAGAAAAGGGTATAAGTGCTGGACCTCAGACATCACAGAGTTAAAACACTTCTGGACTGACGATATCCTACCAGGAAGAAGAGCTGGATGCTGTAGGAGGGATTGCCACTCGGCCTGTTGCTTTGTTGTGCTGGCCCGCCTCTTGCTGCTTCTGTCCTGGGAGTGAAAGGGCTGGACTTTGCTTTCTACATCCTGCTTTCTAAGGTTCTCCAAGGGCTGGAGCTGAGCTTGCCTCCAGTTAAGAAGTCTCAGGGACATCAAAGACTTTAACTGCCAGCACCTGGGGTCCTCACTTGAAACCCATGCCCTGTTAAGTGGTGCCAAACCCAGTCTGGGCCCTTGAAGAAGTTTTTTGGTGCTAACAGAAGAAAAACCACACATCAACTAACAGCGTCATTCTGAACCAATGCATCACTGTAAGGATTCAACGCATTGCCACTGCCCAAACCAGAGCGTGGTCCTTGCTTGACATAACAACCACAGATTCAGTGTGGGAGCGATGCATCGCAGCTTGACTTTCGACGCATCATTGACGCATCGTCCCTGGGTGCCATTTTCTTCATCAACACCACACCACAGTAAGGAACTGAGGATTTGTTCCGCAAACAACGCATTGCCTCCCCTGTAGCAGTAAGGAACGGACGCATCATCTCACCTGCCTTGACGTAAGGAACCGACACATCACCTCCCCTGCCGCCCGCATTGTTTTTTTTTTTACGCATCTCAGGTACTTTGCCTCAGTCAAGCGCAGCATTGATTTCAAGGAACTACAATTACATTTAGGGGGTCATTCTGACCTCGGCGGTAAAAGCCGCTTACCGCCGGTCAGAAGGCCGCCACAATACCGCCGCGGCCGCGGTCAGCCGCCACGGACATTCTGACCCTCAACTGCAAAACCTCCGAAAATCCGCCCTCCACTGCAGTCCGTCACATCAGCGGCCAGCAGTAAACTGGAGAAGACCAAACCTCCACCGCCACGCCAACAGAAATACGCCCATCCCATTATGACCCGCAAATCGACGCGGCGGTCATTCAACCGCGGTATTCCATTGGCGGTAGACCCCGCCGCGGTCAAAATACACACACCTTTACAAACCCCTACCACATTGGACAATTTGAAAGGCACACACCTGAAACCCATACACACACCACTCCCACACATCCAATACCATATATAACACACACCCACATCACCCACAAACCCCTACCAACAAAAACCAGAGACGAAGGAGAGAGAGAGACACATCAGAGAATAGATAGCCAGGCACACAGAGGCACACCGCAACATCACACACACCACATAGAAGCACAAAGCACCACACACCAACACACACATCATCACATACACCACCCCACACCTCATACACTCCACCCCATGGCACCACAAAGGCACCCACGCTTTTCGGACCAAGAACTCCGGGTCATGGTGGAGGAGATCATAAGAGTGGAACCCCAGCTCTTCGGCTCACAGGTCCAGCACACCGCCATAGCGAGGAAGGCGGAGCTCTGGCAGCGGATCGTGGACAGGGTCAACGCGGTGGGACAGCATCCCAGAAATAGATAGGACATCCGCAAACGATGGAACGACCTACGGGGGAAGGTGCGCTTGATGGTCTCGCGACACAACATCGCAGTGCAGAAGACTGGCGGGGGACCCCCACCCACTCCACCCGAATTCACAACATGGGAGCAGGAGGTACTCAACATCCTGCATCCTGATGGCCTCGCTGGAGTACACGGAGGAATGGACTCTGGTAAGTACAAGGCCAACCACTTCACCCCACCCCCAGCATGCTAACCCCCACCCTCACCCCCAACCCCCCAGCACACATCCTCCCTGAGAATGTCTCCCCAGCACAACCCACCCAACACCAACCCCTGCATGCCACCCCCAAACTATGGACACCCATCACCTAAGCATGACCACTGCACATACCCATCACCCCCCCCCCCCACAAAACACCCTCACAACACCTCCCCCAAGGGAATGCCAGCACTGGGGGACAAGGGCACCTATAAAACGCAAGCTAATGCACACACAGAAACAATAACCATACCCTCTTACCCCATGCAGGACCCGAACGACAACACACCGGTCAGGAGGGACCAGAAATGTCCATCCCACCCCCGGAACAGGCCACTAGTGATGACAGCAGCTCTGTCGACCTGGAACCTGATGACCAGCCCGGACCATCGGGGACCTCTGGGCAGTCGGTTCCCCTCACCCAGACACAGGCCAACTGCAGACCCAACCCCCTCTGGGAACAACCGCACAGCTCCCACCCAGCGGGCCCATGCCTCTGTCTCTAGGACAGGTCAAGCAGCGGTGTGTCTACCACTACAGGGCCCCCAGGGTAACCCACCAACCCAACAACAACAGGGACCTGGGGGCAGTGGGAGTGGGCACACCGTCCAGGGGACAGAGGCCCAGGGAAACAGGGCAACTCGGAGGGCTGCTGTGCGACAGGGGGGGGAGGAGAGGCCCAGGGAACCCACTCTCCAAGAGGCCCTCACCACCATCATGGCTGCCTACCACCACTCACAAGAGACGATGGCGACGGTACTGGCCAGGTTCCAGGAGATCCAGGCACAGCAGGAGCAACGCTACATGGGGTTCAGCGACCAACTCAGCAACATCTCAACCGCTATGGGGAGCATAGTCCAGGCCCTGAACCGTATAGAGGACACGTTTCGGGACCATGTGGCATCACACAGGGCCCCTGTCACTAGCCAGGAACAGGAACAGCCTACCACCTCCGCCGGCGCTAGTGGACAGGAGGCCCCACCACAACGACAGCCCACCAGAACCCCACCTCCTGCTGAAGAACAACCGCCCCGCAAAAGGAGCCTGAGATCCAAAACCGACAGAGTAGGATGTCAAGTCCCCCGCCAGCATCACATACCCCCTGAAGTCCTCCCACTGTCCCACATTGCCACCCTGTCAAACCTTGAACTGCCCCTGCTCCATCCTGCCACAGGCGTATGGACAATGCACCTGTGAGACTGAGAACTGGACTCCGCCATGGACATTACTCCACCCCCACCCATCACTGTTTCACTATCATGTACCAATATCTATGCACTAATAATAAATCACACATTGCACTGAAATCAATCAGGACTCAGGCTGTCTTATTTACAAATGTATGACACATTACATATCAATTACGTATTGTGAACATTGTGAATTACACATACCAAGGTAACTTAGCATTAGTCCATGGGCCAACCAAGCCGAGGTCACGCAGTGGCTCATACAGCACAGAAAAGGGAAGGGAAATTCAAACATCATGTCCATAGGTCTGGGGGGAAACCGACAAAGTTGAGATGCAGGAGGCTTTCAGGAAATGTAAAATGGCATGGGTGATCATTACCTGTGTGCTACTGGAAATACTGTGCTATTACTCTGTCCCTGTTGTCTGTGTCGTCCTCTGAGTCTTCCTCCTCTTCACTCTCCGCAGGCTCCACAGCTACTTCAACACCACCATCTGCACCATCCTCCTGCAGGAAAGGGACCTGACGTCGCAATGCCAGATTGTGAAGCATACAGCAGGCCACGATGATGTGGCACACCTTCTTTGGTGAGTACATCAGGGATCCCCCAGTCATATGCAGGCACCTAAACCTGGCCTTCAGGAGGCCAAAGGTCCTTTCGATGATCCTCCTAGTTCGCCCATGGGCCTCATTGTACCGTTCCTCTGCCCTGGTCCGGGGATTCCTTACTGGGGTCAGTAGCCAAGGCAGGTTGGGGTAACCAGAGTCACCTATTAACCACACACGTTGTCTCTGTAGCTGCTCCATCACATAGGGGATGCTGCTATTTCGCATCACATACGCGTCATGCACTGACCCTGGGAACTTGGCATTTACAAGGGAGATGTACTGGTCAGCCAAACAGACCACCTGGACATTCATCGAATGATAACTTTTTCTGTTTCGGTACACCTGCTCATCGTCTTTTGGGGGTACCAAAGCCACATGGGTCCCATCAATGGCACCAATGATGTTGGGGATATGTCCAAGGGCATAGAAATCACCCTTCACTGTAGACAAGTCACCCTCCTCTGGGAAAATGATGTAGCTCCGCATGAGTTTCATCAGGGCAGACAACACTCTACTCAAAATCTTTGAAAACATAGGCTGAGACATTCCAGATGACATGGCCACTGTGGTCTGGAATGACCCACTTGCCAAAAAATGGAGGACTGACAAAACCTGCACCAGAGGGGGAATCCCTGTGGGTTGGCGGATGGGGGACATCAGGGCTGGCTCCAGCTGGGCACACAGTTCATGGATAGTGGCACGGTCAAGTCTGTATCGAAGTATTATATGGCGTTCTTCCATTGTCGACAGGTCCACCAGCGGTCGGTACACGCGAGGATTCCTCCTTCTCATCGCAAGTCCCAGCGGACGGTGCCTAGGAAGGACAACATGGAGCACAGAGTCAGCCAAACCACAGGTACGTACAGACAGCTTGCACAGTTAAAGAATGGCAATGGGTTGAAAGGCGTGTATGTGTGGCAATGCAAGGCCTAGGCCTGTGTGTCGCAGTCAAAATTAAGCCATGTAGGCCCTTGAAATGGCGGATGCCTGACCTGTGAAGTGGGACAATGGAATGTGAGGTCAATGCGCTGGCGGGGCACACCGTGGCGGTAGGCGGTCGAAGACCGCGGCGCAAAGCCGCATTGGTTAACATTGAAGCCTATGGGTTTCAGGAGCCAATGACGAAGTGCGCCGGCGGTCGCGGTACGCACCGCCGCGGTACGCACCGCCGCGGGCGTGACCGCCATTTTCTATCTGCTTAATCACTCGAGACCTGATCATCCACAGGAGAGGACCTATACTGTAAGTGCTGCTGTGACCTCGGTCTGGAAGATACAATGGCTGCTGCGACTGGGGAAAGGGCCCCTGCCTTCACGTCTGAAGAGTTGGAGAAGCTCGTGGATGGGGTCCTCCCCCAGTATGCGCTACTCTACGGTCCTCCAGACCAACAAGTGAGTACACCGGGTGCACATGGAATGGGCTATGCCTGTGTGGATTGGGGTGGATGTAAGTTGGTGGGGTGGGGGGCGAATGAGGAGTGCAACGCCCGACACATGAGAGCATGTGCCATATGGCAAAGTTGGTGGGGGGGGCCAATCACATCTAACATGCAGGTCATTGATGATTTCCTCCTTTCCACCCTGTACATGTCAAATAGGTCAGCGCCCATCAGAAGATCGAGATTTGGCGTGCCATCGCCAAGGAAGTCTGGAACTTGGGGGTCCACAACAGACGGGGCACCCACTGCCGCAAGAGGTGGGAGGACATCCGCCGCGGAACAAGGAAGACCGCAGAAACACTGCTGGGGATGGCCTCACAACCTAGGAGGGGTGCCAGTCGCACCATGACCCCCCTGATGTCCCGGATCCTGGCGGTGGCTTACCCAGAATTGGATGGGCGCTTTAAGACATCACAGCAGACACAAGGGGGTGAGTATCAGCACATTCTCCTATCTTTCTGCGCAGTGGAGGCGTCTGGGTGGGGGAGGAGGGCTGTGGGTGACATTAGGCCAGGGCGCTTTCTGTAGTGTAGTCCTCTCCCTTAGGCATGGCCCTGTGCCCCCGGCCCCCACCTCGGTAGGGTGACAAGTACAGCCATTGAAGGTCCAGCATCTCCCATGTGCGCGTTTGACGTCTCTTGGCCTGTTGTCCTAGTCAGTAGTACTGAGTAGTGTACCCCGAATGTGCGGCTTAGTGCATTAGGCTCCTGTGTCTATCCTCTCCGCCAACGGTGTTGACATTGCATGCACTCAACCTGGTCTTCTTTTTTCTCCCCCCACCCTTTCTCTTCATCTTCTTGTGCATGTGTGCATTAGCATCATCAGGCAGAGGAGATTTGGCTTCGGAGCACGAGGGAGCTGCAGGACACAAGGCCCCGGTGGGCCCAGGAACAGACACTGAGGGCACCAGTGATCCGGAGGGCGAGGGGAGCACCACGACGGGGACCGCTGGTGAGAGCAGCAAAAGCGACACGTCCTCGGATTGGAGCTCCCTAGCGGTGGCGGCAACATCCGTGCCCCCCGCCTCTACATGTACAGCCGCCACCCAGCGCACCAGCCCCGCCCTCCCAGCAGCCCCTCAGTCTTCGCTCCATGCCGGTTCGCCCAGGAAGGCGCGCGTCTCCTTCGCCCCAGGCACCTCAGCCCCTGCCCCTGTTGCCCCTGCTGCCCTCAGTGCAGAGCTGATTGACCTGGTAAGGACGCTCATTGTTGGGCAGACGACCCTTTTGAAGGCCATCCAGGGTGTGCAAAGGGAGGTGCAACAGAGCAATGCGTACCTGGAGGGCATTCATTCGGGTCAGGCTGCCCATCAACGAGCGTTCACTGCTCTGGCCTCATCACTGACGGCAGCCATTGTCCCTGTTTCCAGCCTCCCTCTTCTTACTGCCTCCAGCCTTTCTCTGTCTCCTGTTCCTCAGCCTATCCCATCCACACCATCAGACCAGCCTGCACACACCTCAACACCCAAGAGCAGCTCATCCAAACACAAGCACCACAGATCCCACAAACACTCACCCAAGCAACACCCAGATGCAGACATGCCAACAGCCACTGCCACCCCTGTGTCCCCCTCCTCCTCGTCTCCCTCCTCCCTCCCTGTGACGTCTACACTCACACCTGCATGCACCCCAACATCAGCCAGTGCTTCCATCACCACCTCACCCTCCAGTACAGTCCACACTCGTGCAGTCACCACCCCCACTGCCATTTACACGTCCCCTGTGTCCTCTCCCACTGTGTCTGTCACCCCCTCTTCCAAGACACACAAACGCAGGCAGCCACCCACCCAACAGCCATCCACCTCACGACAGCCTACAGCACCAGCACCTTCACCCAATGACAGCACACCTGACTCTCCTACAACCACCTCCTCTACCTCCACTTCCATCTCCACTTCTCCTACCCTTTACCTTGGCCCTAAAAAACTTTTCCTGGCTAACCTTGACCTCTTTCCCCCCGATGAGCTCCCCCATCCATCTTCAAAGAGTCCCAAGAGCACCGCAGCCACCACCAGCCCAGCTTCGGGTGTCACTGTTGTGCATGGGTTCTGAAGCCCACCCTTTGCCAGCAGTGACACATCGATCAGCAGCAAGGACACGTCCACCCCCCCCCCCCCGGCAAGAGGACCCGCAAAAACAAGGGCCGCCGTGCGAGGACGGACAGGGCTGCCCCCAAGGAGCAATGTGCGGCCACTTCACCACCCACACCATCTAGGGGAGGCAAGGGCCCGAGAGCCCCATCAAAGGAGCGGAAGGGCAGCAGGAGCGCGGAGAAGGTGGACCCCACATGCCACATCCCAGCTGGGAAGGAGGACACTAAGGAGGCCAGGAGTCCGTCCCCGAAGGGTCCAGAAACGTCACGGTCCGAGGGCGACTGAGCCGGGAGTCCAGGCCAGGTCTGGCTCCCTTGACCTGCTGGATGAGCACCGCTGAACAGGGCCCGCGGGGCAGAAGAGCACCGCTGAACAGGGCCCGCGGTGCAGAAGAGCACCGCTGAACAGGGCCCGCGGTGCAGAAGAGCACCGCTGAACAGGGCCCGCGGTGCAGAAGAGCACCGCTGAACAGGGCCCCGCCGTGGAGATAGGCACCGCTCAACAGGGCCCCGCCGTGGAGATAGGCACCGCTGAACAGGGCCCGCGGTGCAGAAGAGCACCGCTGAACAGGGCCCCGCCGTGGAGATAGGCACCGCTGAACAGGGCCCGCGGTGCAGAAGAGCACCGCTGAACAGGGCCCGCGGTGCAGAAGAGCACCGCTGAACAGGGCCCGCGGTGCAGAAGAGCACCGCTGAACAGGGCCCCGCCGTCTCAAGCACCGCTCCGCTGGGCCCTTCATCTCAAGCACCGCTCCGCTGGGCCCTTCATCTCAAGCACCGCTCCGCTGGGCACCGCTGTCTCTCCACCTCTCCGCTGGGCCCTTCTTCTCAAGCACCGCTCCGCTGGGCAACGCCGTCTCAAGCACCGCTCCGCTGGGCCCTTCATCTCAAGCACCGCTCCGCTGGGCCCTTCATCTCAAGCACCGCTCCGCTGGGCACCGCTGTCTCTCCACCTCTCCGCTGGGCCCTTCTTCTCAAGCACCGCTCCGCTGGGCAACGCCGTCTCAAGCACCGCTCCGCTGGGCCCTTCATCTCAAGCACCGCTCCGCTGGGCACCGCTGTCTCTCCACCTCTCCGCTGGGCCCTTCTTCTCAAGCACCGCTCCGCTGGGCAACGCCGTCTCAAGCACCGCTCCGCTGGGCCCTTCATCTCAAGCACCGCTCCGCTGGGCCCTTCATCTCAAGCACCGCTCTGCTGGGCACCACTGTCTCTCCACCTCTCCGCTGGGCCCTTCTTCTCAAGCACCGCTCCGCTGGGCACCGCTGTCTCAATCACTGTTTATGGTTCACTGTGCCCACCATGCCTCCTCCTTGACCAGTGGAGACTGTCATCCACCTGATGGACTGTGGCTTTGCACTCCCCAGGATGGTCCAGTGGGCAGCCCACCCACTGTAGAGACATTGAGAGACTGTGGCTTTGCACTCCCCAGGATGGTCCAGTGGGCAGCCCACCCACTGTAGAGACATTGAGAGACTGTGGCTTTGCACTCCCCAGGATGGTCCAGTGGGCAGCCCACCCACTGTAGAGACATTGAGAGACTGTGGCTTTGCACTCCCCAGGATGGTCCAGTGGGCATAGTGGCTCCTCGTGGATCTGGTGTCGTGGACTCATGTGGCTGTGGTGCCCCCCCTTCCCTTCCCCCTGAGGTGCCTGTAGTTTTTACATCTGATGCCCCTGCAGTGTTCTCTCCAAAGGACTCAGGTCTCCTGTGTGGGCTTTGCCCTTGTTGCTCAAAACTTTGGCCCACGGACATGATGAATTCGTAGGATGTGCAGGACTTGTTACTTCAGTTATACACTGATGTGTATGTCATTAGTTTTGTTGTGAATATCTTTCATGGTTGTATGATAATTTTCAGGAGCTTTTTGGTACATAAATATTTATTCCAAATTTGATTATGTCCTAGCATTTTTCAGGGGTGTTTGGGTGGTGTCACTGTGACTTGTTGCTCTGCATTGGTGTGTACATAGTTGGGGGGGGGGGTCGCATATGTGTGTGCCCGTAACCTTTCGTCCTCCCCCTCCCGTGTGTCGTAGGTGCAGTACTCACCGCTGTCGTCTGCGCCGGACTTCGTACTCGTGGTAGATGAGAAGGTAGACGAGAGCAGGTAGGATGTTTCATTCGGGTTCCATGCTGTCCTCCTTCCTCCTGGAGTGCGTAGTGGTGAGCGTTTTCCCGTCCATAGTCTGTTTCCGCCGTGTTTTTATCGGCGGTGCTCCCGCCCCGGAAAAGGTGGCGGATTGGTGAGTTGTGATAGTGTGGGCAGTACATTGGCTGCCGCCTGGCTGTTGGCGGTGACCGCCGCGCTGTTTGTTTGTACCGCCGTGGCGGTCGGAGTGTTAAAGTGGCTGTCTGTGTTGGCGGTTCCCGCCAGGGTCAGAATCCCATATTTTTTACCGCCAGCCTGTTGGCGGGTTGGCCGCCGCTTTAACACCGACCGCCAGGGTTAGAATCACCCCCTTAATCTTTTTAAAGTGATATATTTGCTTATGTATGTTGAACCTTTATTTTATCTTGTTTTACTAAGATAAATACTGGCTCTTTTTCTAAACTGGTGTGAAGTACTTTTGTGGTGTTTTCACAGTGTTACTGTGTGTGTATGTACAAATACTTTATACATTGCCTCTGAGATAAGCCTGACTACACGTGCCAATCTACCAAAGGGGTGAGCAGGGGTTATCTTAGATGTGTGGCTCCCTTACCCTTACTAGAGTGAAGGTCCCTACTTAGAGATCCCATTTCTAACACACTGTCTATAACAAACCACAATTGAGAGCTGTGCTGCTTCTCACAGTGCCTGTAACTGGATCAAAGATTTGCCTCACCGTTTTTTTATGTAAGTGGCCGCTACCGGCGATGAAGTAACTAGGATACTCATTGACAATTCTGGCAGAGGCACAAGGCACGGTCCCTACTGTGTATGCAATAGGGACAGAACATTACCCATTTCAATTATAGAATATTCCTGTCAGCGTATGCAATAGGGGCACTTGCCCTGCACAGCGCTAGAATTGTCTGTCAGTTCTACAGTTACATCAAATGATTGAGTCCATCGCCATGTTTCCTATTCTCTCTGAAAAGGTCACCCATAAATTGCTCAAACTGGGTATACACTAACCCTCTAAAATACGAAGCATTCCTTTAAACAAGCCCTAAGGAACACTGCCTCAAAGGTTATCAGAGTCATAATGAAGCTAGGCTGGACCTGCATCACTTAATTCTATGGCAGATCTCAAGGTACTTTAACAAAAGTAATATTACTACAGTGCATCAAAGAAGAAATATCGAGAAAATCTTATGTTATTGGATCTGGAAGCATTCTACAAATCAAAAATGTATGGATTTTTTTGTCCAAAATAATTAATAAAGCTTTTGGAGTAAAACCAGCCAGACAAAAAGTAACTTTTAGTAAGAGCTCCCATGCGGAGCAAGCTCTACATAGAAATAAATCTAAATATGCCTTACCAAAAAGCTTGGATGGAAAATATTATAACAATACAAATACAATCTATTCAGTAAGGACTTGTGATGTTGATCTCAGTCAAGAATTGCACATTGTGTCACTGTTTTTCTGTGAGTGAACCACCAAAGACACAGTGGCGGCCGGCAGCTTGAGGAAGGGGGGAGGGGCGGGCAGGAAGCACACACACACTCATTCTTTCACACACACACGCACGCACGCACATCCATTAACAACACTCATTACATTCAAACATGCACACACGCACCAAACATTCCTTTTAAAAGATCACACACACACACTCATTCTTTCACAAACGCATGCACGCACACCCATTAACAACACTCATAACATTCAAACATGCACGCACGCACCAAACATTAATTTTAAGAGATCACACACACACACACACTTACCTTCAGCCTCGGAGGTCCCAGGAGGGTTGGGACTGCTGCCTTCCCTCATTGGATGACCTTAGGTCATCCAATGAGGGAAGGCAGCAGTCCGAGCCTCGTCACAGAGTGGGATGGGGCAGTGAGACTGCTGACCCGACCCCACTCTGTGACGTAGTGTCACTGACTGACACTCGCCCTGGGCGCTTGAGGGCTTAAACCTGAAGCGCCCAGGTCGAAGTCAATGGGTGACGCTTTCCTCGTCACCCAGGGGAGGGCCTCGAGGCACCTTTGCTGAGCCGAGAAGGTCACGCCCATAGGAGCTGTGACTTCCTCAGCCCAGCAAAGTTCAGCTCAGGCAGCCAGGAGTCTGCGCAAATCGCGCATGTCTGCTCCTGGCTGCCTGACCTGAACATGAAGAGTGTCTGCCAGGCTGACCTTTGTTCAGCCTGACAGACACTCTTCATGAGGGGCAAAAGGTGGGGGGGCATGGCCCCTCCGTCCTAAAGGACGGGCCGCACCTGCTAAAACATCAAAACATACAGGGGTCGGGGTACCACTCCCAAATGTGCGCCACAGTACTTCTCAAGGCAGATTTTAATTCACAGTTATTACCCGTTGTCAGGACATCTGCACAGATAGGGTGAAACTGAAATATGATATGAAGTCAACTCATGCTTCTTTAATCTACCATCAGAAACTCCCTGTCATTTTATCTCACTTTTGCAGGTTACTGCTTTCTCGCTTTGTGATGCTTTTCCATTTTTCCCTTTCTTCTACTTTCCTGTTTGTGCGTGTTTTACGCTCCTGCTCTGGGGAAATGTCTTTTGAGGAAAAATAAGTGCTGGTCCCCAGAAATGAGTGGCGATGGCCCCCGGGGTCAACCACCAGCTCAAATAAGCACTGATGCAATGGAATGGAAGAAAGAAATGTAGTGGATTTTAAAAAGTGAGATAATGTGTAAGTATGTTGAACACAAGCTGCTCAACTGTTCTATAGGAAAACAGTATTTGGAATGCATGGCCGTAGCTGCTTAGGGTTCAGGGATCAGGAGTTTTAGTAGTGGCAGGATAACTGCCAAGTTGAAAGAGGACAGATGTAGGTACCAAAGAGAGGTTCAACATTGAGGTGAAGTTGGAGAGGGCACTAGAAGATATTGCAAGCGGTTTGACTACAGGAGTAAAGGAATGGTCTGAGAAGGTGGATAAATAATTGGTAGAGAAGATGGGAATGGGTTCAGCTGAGGAGTTTGGATGTAGGAGTGTGAGGGAAGAGGAGGTGGAGAATGGGAGACAAACAAGAGTGAGCACTAAGCAGGAGGCCAAGTGTGTTTTTGATGTTAGTGCCCGTGGAACACAATTCCTTACCATAAATAAATAAGGCATGTTGCCCAGAAGCAAATCGATGATATGACTGAAATTAAACTGTATAGCTAGTAAAAGACGAACACACATGCTATACTGAGCTAGACTGGAATGCAATTGCCACTGGCTAGTACAGGAATGTTTAAATTTGAATGTGTTGCCTCCTTAAAAAGAGGTGATCAAACAAACTGATGTGACAAGCTACTATGTAGAAGGGAAGCACTGCTGGGTCTAAGTGAACTGCAAGGATTTTGATACTTGGAAAGAGAAACCAATACAGCTGATGAAAGGGAATGACCTTAAAAGCTTTAACTATCTGAGGCCTGAGTACGAACTGGACAATAGTGAATTCTGCGGCTTCCTTCTCATTGAAGACTAAGTTCAGAAACACCAATATCAGAATCTGTACCAATGAAAGCTAGTTTACATCCAGGGTATTTAGCCACTATATCAGTTTTTACCTTGTAGGAGGCCACACCAGCCTAGAAAAAAGGTCAAGAAGCCATTGACAGACGGAAGGGGGGGGTGACTATTAGTTCTAGACACACAATACAACTTAAACATCAGTAATTGGTCTATTAGGCCACACAATTGAACCGATCACAGGCAAACCATCACAAGCTTTCTCCACCAATGAAAAGTCATTACAGAGCACTGAGGTCAAGGGTTAATTTTTATTGCAGTTATATTTAAATGTATGCATATTCATAAGTTATATTTGAAAGATTGGTATAATTGTGGTTTGGGATAGGTTTTACTTTAGAGTTGGGGCTAGTATGAGGAGTAAATGTGTTTAGGTATGAAGTGAGGGTTAGAAGTCAGATATGTTAATGAGTTATGGTTAGAGATATAATTAGAGTCAGAGCTATGATCATGGTTAAGATTAGAGGTATCATTAGGGTTAGAGTAATGGTTAGAGTCAGTGTGAAACTGATTTAGAGTGATAACTTGAAAAGAGTCTCTGGTTGTCAAGGATGATGTTGCAGTAGAGTTGAACCAGAACATCTGGTTAACAGGGTTAATTGTAAGTGAGGTATTTTAGATATCTTGATATTCACTGTTATTAAATTGACCTGAACATGAAAGGAGATTGTTGGCCCTGGCAACGATTTTGGTAAAGAGCAACATCTTTATGAGATGGATGATGGCTATTCAAATTTAAGAGTTGGGTAGGTTTGATAACCTACATTGGATACCTGGAGAAAGTTCATAATACCCAGGATAAATTAGAAAATGACCTCAAAAAATAGAATAATGTTTTGGTGGGTATAAATAGATGGGTGAGTAGAAAGAAGGGCAGGTAATAGTTATAATGTATATAGAATCCCATTTTCTAAACCTGGAGAAAGGTATACACAATACTAATAACGAGAAAAGCAAAAAGATGACTAGGAAAGAAGGCTAGATTTTGATAATTTGCATTTTTTCAAAATGAAAAATATTAATAAAAAAGTTTTTTCGTGTGGCAGAGTGGCCATGTATTAGTTACGGCATGATAGGCAGTTATGTAAGATAAAGATACCATTTTTCTCCACCGGTGCATCTGTGAGAGTAATAGAACATCATTTTGTGTGGTTTAGGTGAAAGCTTGTCGCGTCAGGAGTGGATATGTATTTCAGTCTGTAGACTTTCTAAATATGGTGGCTTCAATGGTTCTGTCATTTCCAAGGGGTATGGAGTGGTCCATCAAAGCGTTCATTAGGAGAATATTCTAATAAAAGTAAAATGCATATTGTTGGCTCAGATGTAGAGGAATTAGTCTATTACCAGTTGCTATCCAGAGAAACAGATGTTCCCTCCCCCAGTCATCAGATCATATGTGGATGTGGCAGTGCATATTAAGCAAATCAGCATAATCCGACTGAGTCAAAAAAGCAAATGTAAAGGCAGATCAGTCTGGTGCGGCTTGCGTAGAAGTCAAATGGTCAATCCACAACTTGTTCTCAGATGGTATTGATGCACTCTACCTGACCTCAGCATTGCAAAAGAATATTTTCTCCCACTTTGGTGTAGGAAGGTTTAGCTTGCTTAGCTCTAGGCTACCGCTCAATCATGGCAATCGTAAAGTTGCCTTTGCAAATCACAATATACATCACGTGAGCACTTGTGATTGGTAGACAATGAGAGTGCTAGATTGCATTTAGCAAGTACCAATTGTTTGGAAGTGTAGCTAGGGTTACATAGTGTTAGCTGCTGCATGCCTGACATGATCAGGCACAGGATGTTTAGTGAAGAGGAATCCATCTTTGAGGTGTGAATTTAATTTTGTTAGTCTCACTACCAGCACAGAGGAGTAATCACCTGTACCTTAGGACAGCTGGGTGCCCTCTTGTGTCATGCATGTCCCCAACTGCACACTAACAATGAAACCTATTCCACATAAACAAATTAAAAGGTTCAGGTAGGCCGAGTCGCAGCTGTACTCCAGTGGGTTTCAGTGACACAAATATAGTTTGTTAAGATCTAGGGGAATGACGGGCTGCTATCTCTCATGCAGAGCTCTATTTTGTCAACACTGGTATCATATCAAAAAGTCATTCTTTGCCTGCACACAGGCTGTAATCCTATTTAGAGAAAGTGCAGCATCAGCGCATGCATTTTGTAACTCTGAGGGCTATCCCATAATCCAGTTCTGCGACTTGGAACCATTTGCCTATTTTTAATTAAATTGCAGTTTATTGTACATGGTGGTTACTTGTCTGAGCCGATGTGCTCTCTCTCATAGGGATGCCGAGTTACTGTATGCAGAAGGCAGCAGAATGTCTTTGAACAGGCCCCTTGGTCCTGTTCCTTCCTTGGTAACTGGGTTTATGCTCAGAATTACCCAAATCTCGGGGATGTCTCTATGCACTGCTGTGCAAACACCCAGGGGCTTATTTACAAATGCAGTGGCACAGGGCAGTGCAGCAAGTGACCTTGTAAAATACAAGTAATAGGAGTGCTGGCCGAGGGAGTTTATGCTAGTAGACCCTGTATTTTTTTCCACATGTAATCAATATCATGCTCATGTTCTTGTGGCTGACATTAAATGAGCTGTCCGATGCCATATATATGTCCACATCCATGATCATCTGTGTCTTGCATACTCTATGTGGGCAGTACATAATGAGCATGATGCAGAATGAAAGAATTACATGCATTTTCAATGACCGTATTACACAAGGAAATGTTCATATTCTGAATTGGCAGTCAAGGTCTACATCCAGTCATGCTCAATAACATATTCTGTGGTCGAGCAAGTACTATGCCCTATATCCATTTGTGTGAATTGTGTTGTGGAAATTCCATGCATAGATCACTTGAGGTACTCAATATAAGGCCCCTTATGTATGGTTCCTCTAATAAAAGGGCGAGGCACTAAGTGGATCTGGTGGCATCTGCAGACTTAAATTATGCAGTGGTTCCATCTGCCAGCCTCTGGTGTTTCCCTACAGTATGCTCCTGGTGTCATATCAGGTACCAGAAAAGGTCAAGGAAATTGTTCTCTAAGAGACATTTCTACCTTGCCCCAACCTGTTAGACTTGGCAGCCTTAGGGTGGTCTTCCCCCAACTTTTTGCTGCCTTCCTCCATTTTTCTCATCTTGTTTTTGCTGGTCTAAGGACTCTGCACACTTTACCCCTGCTGACCAGTGCTAAAGGGCTTGTGCTTTCTCCCTAGTACAGTGCACTATATGTGCCAGGGCCTGAAAATTAAATACTACAAGTGAGTCTGCAGCACTGAATGTGCCACCCACATTAGTAGCCCCTTAACCATGTCTCAGGCCTGCCATTGCAAGATGTGTGTGCAGCTTCACAGCTGCTTCGCCTTGGCATTTACATCTACTTGACAAGCCTTAAAATTCCCTTTTATTACATATGTCACCCCTAAAGTATGCCCTAGGTAGCTCATAGAGCAGGGTGCCATGTGAGTAAAAGGCAAGACATATACTCTAAGTTTTACATGTCTTGGTAGTGAAAAACTACCAAAGTAGTTTTTCACTATTGTGAAGCCTGCTCCTCTCTTAGGTCTGCATTGGCAATTACCTTATATGCTTTTAAGTGGTAATTTCTGATCTGAATGGAGTGGCATTGTCATGTGTGGTATGGTTGGAATGGTAGGGAGAAATCCTGCTTACAGGTGAAGTTGTACTTAACATTACTATTTTAGAAATTATACTTTTAAAAAGTAGGCATTTCTCTGCAATTACTGCACTCTGTGCTTTACAGCCTGTTTCCAGTCCACGTCTGGTCTATGCTGACTGACAGCTCCCCTTGTGCATTCCACCCAGACAGCCATAAATGCAGGACACTCTGCTGCATCTACATTCATCTGCATACGGATGGGTCTTCCTGGGCAGGAAGGGTTGAGGGACCCTCACTTAAACTTCAAAGAGTAGTGGTTTCACCTCACACAAAGGACTGATAACCCCCCACAGATCCCCTGGCAGACAATGCTGGGTTGAAAGGGGAACTGGTGCACTTCAAAACCATTCTTTGAAGCCTCCTCCACTTCAAAGGCACAGTTGGGGATATATACTGGGTCTGTGACCCCCTAAAATTAGACACTTGTGGACCTACCACTGGACTCTGTCAGAAGGACTGCTGTGCTACCCAAAGGACGCAACTGGAATTCTTTTCTGGAAGGATTGCTCTTCTGCTTGTTGCCCTGCTGCCTGCTGCTCCCTGACTCTGCCTTCCCACCGCAAGTGATCTCCAAGGGCGTGTGTCCATCAGGGTGTTCTTTATGGAGTAAACATGACTCATATGTAAGGATTGGAGAAATGTATTGTACAAATGTGTCAGTGTTCTTGATACGGACGTTTTCGCTATGTGATGCCTTTCTTCTTCTCTTCCCAGGTACTGGATGCAGGAATCAGAGACCACGCCACCAAGGATCTTGAGAGAAGCAGAACAAGCCTGGTAAGTTACTGTTCTGTTTCTTGAATATGCTTATCCGCCACCAGTTAAACCCAGATGTGCACGTGATGAGGGGAGCGTAAATGAATCTCAATCGGTCAAAAAAAAAAGGTCTGCAGGGTCTGTGGCCCCTAACGGAGCAGGAGGTGTCAATGATAGTTTTATGGAAGGGGCCCGACCCGCTCTCCTTCATGCAAACAAGGCATTTATCCGAGAAATATATTGTGATGGAGGTGAGCAAGGGATAGGAGGGAGACAGTGTGCCTCTCCTCTTACTTTTCATGTATTCCTTGTATAGCTGTTATCATGCTGGGCAGCAACTGTAAAAGCAAGTGGACTATCAAGTAATGGATACCTAATGCACACAAGAACATTTATATGGTGAACTGAAGTGCCTGTGACGCTATTGCAGCTATATGGAAATTAAGCGCTCCAGTTCAGGAAGTTATTTATATGGAACTGTGCATTATGGGAGTTGGAGTTTGGTTATTGAAGTCACATGACTGTGTATTTAAAAAGCCCTGGCTCACTCACACCTGCTCTTACTTACCTGTGAACAAGGCATGCTGTTGCCGAAACGCATCAGGATTTTTGTCTTGCTGCTCAGAAATGCTATTAAATGCTTGGATTTTAACATGGACTGGTGCCTGGGCTTTTCGTTTTTTGGAGATATTTTCTGTGGGATGCTTCGCCCCAGTACCCCAGGCCGCCCTGCAGGGTCTGTGGCCCCTTACGGAGCAGGAGGTGTCAATGATAGTTTTATGGAAGGGGCCCGACCCGCTCTCCTTCATGCAATCAAGGCATTTATCCGAGAAATATATTGTGATGGAGGTGAGCAAGGGATGGGAGGGAGACAGTGTGCCTTTCCTCTTACTTTTCATGTATTCCTTGTATAGCTGTTATCATGCTGGGCAGCAACTGTAAAAGCAAGTGGACTATCAAGTAATGGATACCTAATGCACACAAGAACATTTATATGGTGAACTGAAGTGCCTGTGACGCTATTGCAGCTATATGGATATTAAGCGCTCCAGTTCAGGAAGTTATTTATATGGAACTGTGCATTATGGGAGTTGGAGTTTGGTTATTGAAGTCACATGACTGTGTATTTAAAAAGCACTGGCTCACTCACACCTGCTCTTACTTACCTGTGAACAAGGCATGCTGTTGCCGAAACGCGTCAGGATTTTTGTCTTGCTGCTCAGAAATGCTATTAAATGCTTGGATTTTACCATGGACTGGTGCCTGGGCTTTTCGTTTTTTGGAGATATTTTCTGTGGGATGCTTCGCCCCAGTACCCCAGGCTGCCCTGCAGGGTCTGTGGCCCCTTACGGAGCAGGAGGTGTCAATGATAGTTTTATGGAAGGGGCCCGACCCGCTCTCCTTCATGCAAACAAGGCATTTATCCGAGAAATATATTGTGATGGAGGTGAGCAAGGGATAGGAGGGAGACAGTGTGCCTCTCCTCTTACTTTTCATGTATTCCTTGTATAGCTGTTATCATGCTGGGCAGCAACTGTAAAAGCAAGTGGACTATCAAGTAATGGATACCTAATGCACACAAGAACATTTATATGGTGAACTGAAGTGCCTGTGACGCTATTACAGCTATATGGAAATTAAGCGCTCCAGTTCAGGAAGTTATTTATATGGAAGTGTGCATTATGGGAGTTGGAGTTTGGTTATTGAAGTCACATGACTGTGTATTTAAAAAGCACTGGCTCACTCACACCTGCTCTTACTTACCTGTGAACAAGGCATGCTGTTCCCGAAACGCGTCAGGATTTTTGTCTTGCTGCTCAGAAATGCTATTAAATGCTTGGATTTTAACATGGACTGGTGCCTGGGCTTTTCGTTTTTTGGATATATATATATATATATATATATATATATATATACTCATGGCTGCCTATCCCTGTTATGGATAGTATCTGACAGGTTATAGTGAGTGGCAACTGAATTCTTACACCGGATAGAGCTGTGAGCTACGGTCTTGCCCATCAGATCAGTCAGTGCAAAGGAACAATAGGGGAAAGAAAGAGAAAAGGATGGTGAGGTTCACTATTCTCCTTAAAGGAGTAGCTGGTCCTCTATTTACCCTGCCACCCTCATGTCTGAAATCAGGCAAGTACCTAGCTTAACCATGTTCCTCCTGGAATGCGGATGGGGCTCTGGGCGTCTTGGCAGGCAGCTCTGGCCTCTAGTCTCCCAGCGGCTCGTCGGTTGTCTCTGGACTCCACTGGACTGGCCCACAAATCTCTGCAGCATCTTCTCACATCTTGTCCTTCAACGCTTCCCACAGTAACAGCTTCTCACAGTCCTTCTTCTCTTCCCACGGAGTACTGAAGGACACGCCTTCCTTCAATTTTGAGGGTAGTCTTTCTGGGGCAGCGGGCATATAGAGAGGAAGGGATTATGACAAAAGAGAGTGTGGCTGGTCACCACTTCTTCCTCCTTCTGACAATATTCTTTAAAGTGGTAGTATCCTCAGCCCTGTGAGGAAATAAGATGGACGTCATTGGTGAAGAGCAAGTGAGGAGGGCATGTCATGCAATAGGGTACGACACAGCTTGCCTCCTGTTAAGAAGTCTCAGGGCCATCAAAGACTTCACCTAAAAGAGAGAATCCACGCCTCAACATGCCGTGTCAGAAGAATCGGAAAAATCAATGCAATGCCTGCAGAATCGACGCAGCGCCTGTTTTGCAGCTCAAAAAACAACACAGTGCCTGCACATCTGGATTTTCCACGCATTGTTCCGGGAAGTCAACTTGTCATCAAGGCTGCACTGCGGTAAGGAACTGAGGCTGCGTGCCTTAAAATCTATGCGTCACCTTTCCAGCGAGGAAAGAATCTACATATTACCTCCCCTGCCAGTAAGGAACTGATGCATCATCTCACCTGCGAGCAAAGAATTGACACACTGCTTTGATTTTCCAGTGCCTCACCTCACCCGTGTTTGTTTTTGATGCATCCCAGGTACTTTGTGCTAAGGAGATACATCCATTGATTCCTATGGATTAAGACTTACTTAAACCTCTAACAAGTGATATCTTGACCTGTGTATATTGGACCTTTGTCGCTTTGGTCTTGTTTTATTCAGTGCATACCTCTACCAACTAGAGACCCAGTTCCTAACACAATCTATTAGTTAGTCCATATCAGGGGTATCTAAAATGTATCTGTGATGCAATCCTGGACACACTTGTGACATCTTAGAGACATTTTTCAGAGCCCATGTCTGAGCAGTCCTATATCTTTCAGTTAACTCCATTTTCTCAGAGTCCGAACAGTTGTTAGTTCACAAAATATATCTGTAGAAAGGGTTGTGTGTTCAGAGGTACCATAGAATCAACTCCAGTATGTGCTTCCCTACCATATTATAATATTGTGCCCCCAAAATATCCATTGAGGACTTCTCTTTCAATTGAATAGGTCACTGGTTAACTGAGCAGGTGTTTAGTTAGAGTTTAATAGAAAATAGTATTTTTACCTATGGCCACAGTGAAAACAATGATCTGGTGGTTTATTCTAGGCCTTCTTGCCTTCTCTCTGTGTATGCCATTGAAGAACCCAGTCTACTATAAATTTTATTTATCACCATAGTTAAGGTGCATGATGTACGTTTTTTAACTGAACAATGTACTGGATCGCTTGAGTTTGCCATTTCTGAGGGTTTTTAAAATAAAACAAAACAAATGTATTGGGGAAAAAAGAAAAGAAACGCTCCTCTTAGGCTTCTCTTTTTTGGCAGCCTGTTAAGTTCGTTGTTGGTACAGATTAGAGAGACGATCAAGTTCAGGTGGAAAAAGGTTTATTCATAAACAACCCAAGGAAGAAACCGCTGCTCCACGACCCAACCGACACCGAATCTATCTGCCGACAGTGCCTGGAACATCAGTGTCAACCAGGCTCCAGAATGTGAGTTCTGATGTCACGGAGGTTCCAGACCTAGCGCATGCATGCTAGGAACATAACATTAAAAGAAATAGGAACATTACAACACATCCCCCTCCCTCACAAGATTATCCCACAACCCGGAAAATAGTAACAAATAAATGTAACACAAAAAATGTAAAACAGAAAAGCAGTTTACACCATATCACAAGGTATAGTCTTTCATCCCAAATGGTTTAGAACAACACAGAAAGACAGATTACAATGAGTCAAGTTGCATAGTCTTTCATCCAGAGTGGCTTAGAACGTAACCTGGATGAAACCTTCGGGCCAGATAACTCCTTAGATGTTTCCGTGATATTTCTCCTTTGATCTTTCAAGGTAAAAGAGTTGGAGTCATCCCCTACACCTCTCCATCTCGCAATTCTGGACATGCTCCACGCATCCCCATTGTCAAGAATCACAATGTTTCTCTTTACTTCTCTAATGCGGAAAGGGCCCCTGAAGGATGATTTACCCTTGGTTTTAAAACAAGGGTTTCTCACCAACACCAAGTCACCCACCTTCCACTTAACACTAGAAACACAATGTTTGTCATCAAAACGCAACTTGTAATTACGTTGGTACTCTTCCCTGAGAGCAGGTGCCATAACAAATTTTCCTTGATTAGTACCAACCTGTGCCAAACTGTTACCGAGCCATGCTGGAAACAACTTAGTGCAACCCAACTTTCCCCTCATGTATTCAAAGGGAGATATGTTGGTCACACTGTTCGGGGTGTTGCGATATGCCCACCACAAGTCCCTCAAGAGATTAGCCAAAGGAGTTCTGGTTTCAACAGCTTCTTGCACACAAGCTTTCACCATCCTATTCATACGCTCAGCTAAACCATTGGCCTGGGGCAAGTACAAAGCTGTCCTCAAATGCTTGACAGCTAGGGAGTCTAAAAAGCGCTTCATGTCTTGCGAAGTCAATTGTACCCCATTGTCAGTAACCAAATGGCTAGGTATACCTTCCCTAGAGAACTCTTCTTCCAGAAACTCAATTACTGTCTGGGTATCAACTGAATTCACGCATTTGGTCACCACCCATTTGGATGTATAATCCACCATGAGCATGACATATCGTTCGTTCGCTGGTAAAAGATTAAAAGGACCCATAAAGTCAAGACCTAGCTTCATCCAGGTTTTTTCCGGAATTACCACCGGAGACAGTGGCGCTTTCGCCACAACCTTACTTTTGTCATTCCTTGCACAACTCATACAGTCCTTCACAATTGTCTCAGCCTCACGGTCCAACCCTGGCCACCAGTATATGGCCCTAAGTCTAGATTTGGTTAAACTTCTTCCCAAATGCCCTTCATGAGCCAAATTCAGAATTTTGTTTCTCACACCCTCAGGAGGTACGGATTTGCTTCCCCTAAATAACTCACCTCCATTAAAAGAGAGTTCATCCCTCACATTCCAATAGCCTTTCAAAGAGAAAGGGATGTCCCTATACTCTGGCCATTCTTTGACAATGAATTCTTCAAGCTTACGTCTATCCAAATCTCTCTCCACAGCCAACTTCCACTCCTCATCGTTGATGGCTGTCTCTCTCACCCAATTGACCATAACATCATCTTCCACTTCCTCGCTACTATCAACCGAAGAACGGGACTAGAAATCTGCCACAATATTCCTCGGCCCAGGCACATATTCCACAACAAAATTGTACTCCATTAAACCCTCCGCCCACCTACGTATTCTCGGAGTCAATTCTTCATTCTTCTTGGGGGAGAAAATCTGGACAAGAGGCTTATGGTCAGTCCTCACCACGAAGGGTAACCCCCATAAATAGAATTTAAAGTGCTTGACTGCCCACATACACGCAAGTGCCTCTCTTTCTATGACAGAATAATGTTGTTCAGCCTCCTTGAGGGAACGAGAAGCAAAGGCAATTACTCTCTCCTCTTGACCCATTTTTTGGATAAGCACAGCCCCCAAACCTTTAATACTTGCATCAGTGTACAGATAGGTTTTGGCGCACACATCAAAATGCCCCAAGGTGGGCATCTTTCCAATACAGTTCTTTACAAACGAGAAAGCAGTCACACATTCCTTCTCCCAGACAAATATGCAACCCTTCTTCAATAGTGCTCTCAACGGTTGCGTCACACTGGAAAAATTGGGAATGAATTTAGAGTAATATTCCGCCAATCCTAGAAATGACCTCACATCATCTTTGTTTTTGGGTTCTGGTGCATGAATTATAGAATCAACTAACTCTAGTTTGGGTCTGATCCCTTCACCAGAAATAGTATGACCCAAGTATGTCACAGAAGTGACTCTAAATCTACACTTTTCATTCTTAACCGTGAGTCCAGCCCCCGCTAACTTGCTCAAAACTTTTCTTAAAATCTTGTCGTGTTCATCCACTGTTTTACCATGAACTAATATATCATCCTGGAAACATAATGTGCCGGAAATCCCCTTTAAAATCGTTTTCATAATACGTTGAAAACATGCAGCTGCAGAGGCCAGACCAAAAGGCATCCTCAAAAACTGATAAGCCCCCAAAGGTGTTACAAAGGATGTGAGGTGCCTGGACTCAGGGTGCAAAACAATCTGGTGATAAGCCGAGGATAAGTCCAACACACTAAACACCTTAGAACCACCAAGACATGACAACTCTTCAGTAATATTAGGTAGGGGTTGACGATCCACCCAAATATACTTATTAAGATCTCTGAGATCTACACACATGCGGATCCGCTTCCCGTTATCCTTCGGTGCCAATACGACAGGGGCCAACCATTCCGAAGATTCTATCTCTTCAATCACCCCTGCCTCTACTAATCTGTTAAGTTCTGCTTTGAGAGGTTCTAACATCAACTTTGGTACTCTTCTAACTTTGTGTACTACTGGGGTTACATTTTTCTTAAGAATGATCTTGTGTTCAAAACTTGCCAAACAACCTAACTTTTCGCTAAACACACCTGGGAACTCCTTGAAAATCTCCATCGAGTCATTTGCATTACTCACCACCATAACTTGGTCATCTGAATTTGGATCTAACTTAATACCCATGTCCCGTTGGTGACGCCAACCTAACAGATTATTGCCACGTTTGGCTACATAAACCTTCCCTACAGTAACTCTATCTCGGAACTGAATTTTCATGACCTTGTACCCAACTACCTCTATTTTGGCACCCCCATAACTGATAAGGTTTATGTCAGGTTTACTTAGAAAATCTAGAGTCTCTCCAAAAATTGCCTGCCAGTTCTTATCACCAACCATTGTATAGGGAGAACCCGAGTCTGCTAGAACAGTAACTGTCCTATTATCAAGTCTAATGATACACTCAGGCATGATCACCGGTCCCCCATCTACTATACTAGTGTTGTGTTCAATTTGATCAATCTCCTGTCCAACATATAAAACAACCTTGTTACTATTTCCAGTGACAGAATCTATGTTGCTCTTGTCATTGTTGCTACCGACATCTCATAAACGTCTCTAGGTTCGCCATCCGCTCCACCTATGGTCAAAAGTTCTAGACTGTCATAAACACATCTGCCTTCAATTCCTAGATTGTTTAGAAGAACCGCTTGTTTCCTAGCTGGGGAGAATTTTTCTCCACCTATAGCTATTAGGTAAGAATCAAAAAGATTTTTCCACCGTTTCCATGGAAGAATGGGGTCGCCTTTGTCCAGTAAGAAAGGAGGTGGTTGGGACATAGTAGGTGTAGCCATGGCAATTAAATGCAAAATTGCATCTGGAATACAAACTGTGTGGAGAATGACACTTTATTCTATTCCTCACACCAGGAAAACACAGCGAGCAGTTAAGATTCCAACACAACAAAGAAAGAAAAAAAAATATATAGTGGTTAAACTAAGTTCCTTCCAAAAATGCTTCCACTATTGCTCCAATAAGGAAATAAAAGCGAGCAGTTCAAGTCTTCTTGTGGAAGTGGAATCAGTCTAGTTTATTTACAGAGGTTCAAGGATCCCCGTAACAACTGCTGAGTCAGGAAAGCACGTGACTCCGAACCAATAACGTTCCAATAAAGAGAAAAAAAAAAATGAGCGCGAGGGAGGGCTTCCTTGATAAATCAATACCATAAGAAAACAGTCTGTCCCCCAGGTCACACTAAAGGAAAATACAGGCAGCGCACTTGAATACTGTCCACATCTAAAGGAAACCTCTCTCCATGTTGCGGTGAACGCTACGCTCTCACCAGTCTCAGGAAACGGTAGGCATCAGCTGACGTCTGAAGTCTCTAGAGCAAACAGCGTCACACGCGGAGGCTAATCCACACGAACAACACCGGATTAGCTACTATCGATACCCCCAGCAGTGCCAGAAAACTTCTCGAAATGAAGAACGGGAAACAGCGGCAAGGAACGTCCGGTTAGCTGACAGCGCAGCTCGAAATGTTGCACGAAGGTAAATCTGTGGGTTCTGGGTTGTTTGCTTCCCTCGTCGCCAGTGTTAAGTTCGTTGTTGGTACAGATTAGAGAGACGATCAAGTTCAGGTGGAAAAGGGTTTATTCATAAACAACCCAAGGAAGAAACCGCTGCTCCACGACCCAACCGACACCGAATCTATCTGCCGACAGTGCCTGGAACATCAGTGTCAACCAGGCTCCAGAATGTGAGTTCTGATGTCACGGAGGTTCCAGACCTAGCGCATGCATGCTAGGAACATAACATTAAAAGAAATAGGAACATTACAACACAGCCCTAGGACATGGTATTTAGAAAACAATTGATAGAGTTCCGGGCAGAAGGTTTTAAATAGTAATTCTGCTTAAGTGGCTGTCGACCAATTTATATCTTCTGGTCTACCCTGTCACCTCCGCACCAGTCTGCTACCAAAGACGGCTGTTTGGCTGCAGCAACCTGGATGGCAGCAGGATACTGATACAAATCTACTTGACAAGCATCCACAATGTGTGCAACCACTGGAGGCTTAACAAGGTATCAAGCTCTCTACATTTTCATAATTCACTTGGCTTTTCGAATTCTTGATAGTTCTAAGTATCCATTTATCTCCTGATTCATGCAACCCTATTATTGACTCCTTGAATTGCAAATGTTACTGAGTCAGAGTCTACCCATATCTCATATTTCATATACGTACTCTGTTGCTTGCTCACGCTCAATTCTGTGATCTCGTTTGTGTCACTGAGAGGCAATCAGGTGAGTCCACTGCTCCTTTTCTGATTAACTTGTGAACTTCACATAATAGCTCATATTTCAGCAACTCTAGGAAATCCTCTATTTTTCCATGTCTCAACTAAATTTGTCTGATTTGTGTATACTTCATAGCTAGTAATTGTGACCTCGGACCAGATTCGGCCTGCTAAACAGTCTCAAATTGCATGTGTCATTTACTAGACCTGGAAAATATTTCTACATTTAAATTAGCATATTTTCATTTTTTTATAAGCCAGATATAAAGTCTGGATAAATGGAAGCTGCCCAAACATAAAATTCCAAATGTGATCCTTCAGAAATATTTCCTCACTCACGTTTGGAGCAAACATCATACTCGCAGATTAAGTATTGCCCTGTGGCAACCAGTGCATGATTTAACAAAGTGGATGCCTGCTGTAGTGGTGCTTTGAAAAAGTTAGGGCAGTGACCCAGTGTTTAAACCTGAAATGTAAGCTATGCACACACTTAAATTTAAAAGGTAACATGAGCTTAAGTTCCGTGCTACAAATGAGCAGCTGCACACCTTAATCTATTTTTTGCTAACTTAAATGTAGTAATACATAGACGAGTCATTCTCACACCATATAAAAAATTAAGAAAAATAAAATTCCTTAGTCACAACAGAGTTGTATTATACATACTAGTGGAGAATTTGGAAAATTGCTGGAATCTTCAAAACTGCCCCCCAGCCCAATGACGTCACTTCTTTTTACCAAATGACAAGTCTACAAAACAAAATTGGTTACTCCTCTTCATTTGTGAAACATTTCTTAGGTGGGTTCTGCAGGGGGTTCTCCTCTTTTCCCAATTATTCAAGATTAACTTGAGTCTCCTCTGTTCCCAATTATTCAAGATTTAGCTGATACCATCGGCCCTAATTATCTCTCAGTTCAATCTGCATTTCCAAATGTACACAAACAACAGGCAACTTCACATTCGATTGACAACCACAGAGCTCAGGGTCAAAGTATCACTGTCTGTTTGAAACGTTTCTGCTAGTTACATTCGTAGTTGGATCAAATCCAAAAACTCTAAAATTTCAGCCGTTTCGCAAAACTTGAGGGCATAGCATTGAAGGCCTGTGATAGCTATAAATCCATTTTGAGAACCAGGAACAGAGTCAGCAGGAGCCTGTAGAGGAAATCTAACTCAATGTGTTTAAGAAAGTTCGCCAATAACAGCTGGGTACATTCTATAGGAACGGCAAAAAGTTACGCACTGGACTGGAACAGAGAAAAGAGAAGACAACTTACTAGATAGAAATCTGACATTGCAGCCAGCAAGCTGCCCTCTTATTGGATAACAAGAAAAAAAGGGTCCAGAATCCAACTGGTAAAAGCTTGTTTGCTTTGACACCTCTCTGCTTGGACTTGGACATTTTGGAATTTCCAAGGAACAGAGATATTTGCATCTACATGGAAGCAAACCAAGACCACAAAGGGTAAGAGGAAATTTGGCTAATTAAAAGAACTGTTTCCCTACTCGCACTTGTGTCTTGGTATCCAGAGCTGCACCATGGAAGATATTATGATTTTTTTTTTTAAAGATAGTGGCTTAGGAAGTTAATACCTTTAGAGAATCAGTACAATTTCCCATGAATACCCCAAAATGCACTTTTAGCATCTACACCATGGGTACTCACAAACTTTTTCTCGGGGGCCAAAATTGCAGTATGGTTTGCGGCCGAGGGCCGCACTGAAGTGACAGCGGGGGGCGGGGCTTAGAGGGGGCGGGGCTTAGAGGGGGAACAACCACCCCACCCCCTTTTTCAAAACAATGCCCCTACCCCAGTAACACACACAGCGCGCACACATACAGCGCCATCTGCTCTCACCCCTACCCCAGTAACACACACAGCGCGCACACATACGGCGCCATCTGCTCTCACCCCTACCCCAGTAACACACACAGCGCGCACACACACCGCGCCATCTGCTCTCATCCCTACCCCAGTAACACACACAGCGCCATCTGCTCTCACCCCTACCCCAGTAACACACACTGCGCCATCTGCACACAGCGCCATCTGCTCCCACCCCTACCCCAGTAACACACAGCGCCATCTGCTCTCACCCCTACCCCAGTAACACACACTGCGCCATCTGCACACAGCGCCATCTGCTCCCACCCCTACCCCAGTAACACACACAGCGCCATCTGCACACAGCGCCATCTGCTCTCACCCCTACCCCAGTAACACACACTGCACCATCTGCACACAGCGCCATCTGCTCCCACCCCTACCCCAGTAACACACACAGCGCCATCTGCACACAGCGCCATCTGCTCTCACCCCTACCCCAGTAACACACACAGCGCCATCTGCACACAGCGCCATCTGCTCTCACCCCTACCCCAGTAACACACACTGCGCCATCTGCACACAGCGCCATCTGCTCCCACCCCTACCCCAGTAACACACACAGCGCCATCTGCTCTCACCCCTACCCCAGTAACACACACAGCGCCATCTGCTCTCACCCCTACCCCAGTAACACACACTGCACCATCTGCACACAGCGCCATCTGCTCTCACCCCTACCCCAGTAACACACACTGCGCCATCTGCACACAGCGCCATCTGCTCTCACCCCTACCCCAGTAACACACACTGCGCCATCTGCACACAGCGCCATCTGCTCCCACCCCTACCCCAGTAACACACACAGCGCCATCTGCTCTCACCCCTACCCCAGTAACACACACTGCGCCATCTGCACACAGCGCCATCTGCTCCCACCCCTACCCCAGTAACACACACAGCACCATCTGCTCTCACCCCTACCCCAGTAACACACACTGCGCCATCTGCACACAGCGCCATCTGCTCCCACCCCTACCCCAGTAACACACACAGCGCCATCTGCACACAGCACCATCTGCTCTCACCCCTACCCCAGTAACACACACTGCGCCATCTGCACACAGCGCCATCTGCTCCCACCCCTACCCCAGTAACACACACAGCGCCATCTGCACACAGCGCCATCTGCTCTCACCCCTACCCCAGTAACACACACAGCGCCATCTGCTCTCACCCCTACCCCAGTAACACACACTGCGCCATCTGCACACAGCGCCATCTGCTCCCACCCCTACCCCAGTAACACACACAGCGCCATCTGCTCTCACCCCTACCCCAGTAACACACACAGCGCCATCTGCTCTCACCCCTACCCCAGTAACACACACTGCACCATCTGCACACAGCGCCATCTGCTCTCACCCCTACCCCAGTAACACACACTACGCCATCTGCACACAGCGCCATCTGCTCTCACCCCTGCCCCAGTAACACACACTGCGCCATCTGCACACAGCGCCATCTGCTCCCACCCCTACCCCAGTAACACACACAGCGCCATCTGCTCTCACCCCTACCCCAGTAACACACACAGTGCCATCTGCTCTCACCTCTACCCCAGTAACACACACTGCGCCATCTGCACACAGCGCCATCTGCTCTCACCCCACCCCAGTAACACACACACACAGCGCACACACACAGCGCCATCTGCTCTCACCCCTACCCCAGTAACACACACAGCGCGCACACACACAGCGCCATCTGCTCTCTCCCCTACCCCAGTAACACACACAGCGCACACACACACAGCGCCATCTGCTCTCACCCCTACCCCAGTAACACACACACACAGCGCACACACACAGCGCAATCTGCTCTCACGCCTACCCCAGTAACACACACTACATTAAAAACAAATAAATAAATAACCAAAGAGCCTTACCTGACTCAAAGCACTGTAAAGATGCCACAAATGTGGAACAGCAGGCAGGCAGGCGGGCAGCAGACGTGGAGCCGGTGACAGGAAGCAGACGACCAAAGCCCCATAAAAGTTAGCTGCAAGCGCTGACTTTTATGGGGCTTTGGCTTCCAGGATCGTCAGGGCAACGCCATAAACAATGGCCGCCGTATGTAAACAGAGGAGGGCCGCGGGAGCATGCTCCCGCGGCCCTCTTCTATGTTTACATACTGCTGCCATTATGATGTGGCGTTTGGTGTGCGTCTCGCGGGCCGCCAAGCTAGGTCCGTGGGGCCGCTGGCGGCCCGCGGGCCGTACTTTGAGTACCGTTGATCTACACTTTCTGGGTCCATCCCTGTCAGAGCTTTTCAGCACAAAGTTTGAGGCTACAGTAAGACCACAAAAGGAAGGTATCAGTTCTCATGGAGCTCTGCCTAACCACAGCTTCAAACTGTGGGCCACTTAAGATTTTTGACTCCTACACAACATTCTAAGTGCAAAGGTAAAACTCTTTTTGAGTAAGTTAAAGCAACTTTGCCTGGTCTCTATGCTACTAAGGGTGCCTAAGTCCTGCTCCTCCATAAAACGTGACTGAGTGGAACCTATTGCCTGTCCGGGCTGGCTTCTGAAGATGCCTTTCTCACAGTTCGCAACACCCCCTTGACATATGTATTTTTGGTTCCTTCTGTTTTCTAAGGCACTGTTTTAGTAATTTCATAAGTTCTGATCCCTACAGCCAGTTTCCGTTGTCAGTTTATTCATTTTAATTCAATTGGTTTGAGAACTTTACCCTATTTGGTTCGTATGCCAAAATATCTTCTACAGAAATATAATCTGACAAAAATATCAAGTTCGAAATTATTGTTTACAAAAATATGGTCCGATTGTGTGTATATTATTAACTTCAACAGATTGATATTTTTGTAAATTATATTTTGGTAACAACATTTATCACACAGAATATTCTATCGTATTCTGATACTATGTCCTCATTTTATTTCTTACCTTTAATATTGTTTTGGTGTCTATGTACCATATGCAATGTTCACTGAGAAAGACCAAGGGTAAGCTCTGGATTTATAGAAAGCTACATTCTAGACATGGTCTATATACATTATTTTGTAGTCACAGCTGATCTAGAGAGTGAGAATGCTCTGCCACAGAACTGAACAATCTGATTTCCTAAATTGGTAACATGCAGTTATTAAGGACGTGTTTGCTTAGCAACTCCACCCTTAATTGTTGGAAATGTAAAAGTCTCATGCCAAATTTGGAGCTGCACTATGTTGATGTATAACTGGCAAATTTTAATTTTTGATTGATTCATTTTTAATTTTGATTAGATAAAGCTAGATTTTGTGTGGCTTTCTGAAGATTGATCTGGTTGACCTTTCAGTAATGTCAGTAACAGTTATATAGGACTAGTACTGGGAAAGCGGGCTCCTGCTCGACATGTGGCCAAGGAAGCCTGAGCTGAAGAAGTCCCTTGGAGCATGGAAATAAGCATAACTGGTAGGTACAGATCACTCTAGCAGATGAGGAGAAGCAGAAGAGGATGTGAAGGGGAAGGCCTACAGCACATACCTATTCTCCTGCACTGTCCCTGGTCTCCTGCACACCGTTTCAGATCGCAGTCTGTCTATCAGCATGGTGATTTAAAAATATACCTGGTTTATTTGCCTCTAGAGGAGAGAAAATGGCTTTTGCAGAAAGAAAAAGAGCCATAGACGTGAAAGCTCACTCTGGCCCATGAACAGAAAATGTAAAATATGGAACTTGATTGCTAGCAGACTCCAGTACTCACTGCTCATGGTGAAAGCAAGTATTCACTGAGTGGAAGTGCAGAAGTGGGGAAAATAAATTCTTACTTGCCCAAATATGTTGTATCCTCTACGTGACTGGTGATACAGAGAAATGGTATAAATTCTCCGAGCTATCATGCTCCATGTACCAAACAGAAGGGGAGCAAAAGAGACAGGAAGGATGACATGACACCACACAAAGCTCTCAATGCACATGAAAGAAATGCTATTGAGTCGGTTTCAATTTATCACCTCAGAAATACCTTAGAAAATTCCGGGAAAGCACAAAAGAGTCTTATGAGTCTTGGAAAGATTTTGTGAATACCTCCTTAAAGGCATTATGTGGCTACGTACATGGCAGAAATGTGTGAAGTTATCGTAAATTGCACTATTTAATTATGAAGGACATTTTGGCTAACTGCCTCCAGAAGTTATGACAGCATCTGGTAGACTCATGGGAGCCTAGGAGGAACACTGACACAAGGTGAGCATGAGACTGTCCAGATAGTTCCGAGAGAGGGTGCTGCTACAAGGGTGGAGGGAGTGCTTCAAGGATGATCAGGATTATCAGAGATAAACCCAGGATGGAGGGATACACTTAAAACAGATGTTTGCCAGGGTCTCTAACTTTGTGTAAAGGAGGGAAGGTCCCTATCACTTCAGGACAGATAAGGGGTAATTTGAGGTGTCATCAGTGATGATACCTGTAAAGTCCTGAGTAGCGCATAACAGCAGCATGAGTTATGGTTTGTGCAGCTTACAAATGGGATTTTTTTTTAAGTTTTGATTTGGAACCATAACATAATTTTGACTTTGTTTTATTAATAGAACTTTGGATTTTTTCTAAAGAAAGGTGGAATAGTTATGATATTGTGATAACCTTTGGTTATCAAACGTTTCACAGTAAATTGTAAGTGTGTGGGTGTGTATATAATGAAAGCAGAGCAAATAACCCAACATCATCAATCTATCTAACCATCTGATAACAAGAGCCGAAGAGGAAGTTCTAACTTTGGGAATTTTGTTCCTCCCAGAGACCGATCTAGACATTAAAAGAACAAGGATGGATTTGTTTTTATATATCAGAAAATTAAACATAATGGAAGTATATGCCTTTAACGGTAACGAAAAACCCTGTAAGACTCTGGGCCTGACTCAGACATTGACGGACGGGTTACTCCGTCACAACGATGACAGATATCCCGTCAGCCGAAATCTAAATCCCACAGGACATAATAGGATTTAGATTTTGGCAGATGGGATCTCTGTCACTGATGTGATGGAGTAACCCATCCGCCAATATCTAAATCAGGCCCTCTGTCTTGAGGAGCCCACATTGAGGTACTTGACTAACAACATTTGTGCATGTTAGGGGAACTGAAAAATGGCATAGACGGCTTAACATTAGACCCATTTGAACTGGAAAAGGAACTGGGGATCATAACAGGAAAACCCAGCAAAAGTGAGTTCAAGTCAAAATCATGCTTTCTATCTAGCACACCACATGATGCAGTTGATGTGTTTTATGAACTGGTGATGAAAGATCTGAAGTGATTAACAGAGGACACAAATAATGGCAATAAGAGAGGCAATTCAAGAAAAACCCAATGACAAGCTATAAAAAGGTTTGCAAAATGATCCACGTGTGATAATGAAGCTCTCTGATCTCCCCACTGAGTACACCAGTCTATTTGCTTTCCCTAGAAGGTGAATGTGCACATTTACCCCAAGTCTGCCAGTCGTGGGCTCAGAAAGCCAGCTGGGCAACAGGAAAACATATATGAATTAAAAAAGGGGGTGGGCTGGGGCTGGTCTGCCTAAGCATCAGGCTGAGCCCCCACACCAAAAATGGGCCATACACTTTGTCTACCTCTATGGGTGCGGATTATGGGTTTTTAACCCTGAATCTGCTGCTGGGGCAGAAAGTCCAATAGACACCAGGGAATTTGTTTTTGAGGCATGGGCCCCCACAGAGCATGGGCCTATGCCCCCTCCTGAGCACAACAGTCTTTCTGCTCCCCCTGGGCAGCTGATGAGGGTTACAGCCCCAATCTGCCCTTCTGGGGGTTATAAAGCCCACTAGACACCCAGGAATAAGTCCCCCCCCCAAAAAAAGAAGAGGAGGGTTGTTTGACCCAGTTATTGGGCTGTATCCCACCCCAGTATGAGTGAAACTGTCTTTTTGTTTTCCCTATGGTTTTACCCCCGAGGTGAGGCACACTAGCCCCTACCCTAGAACACAGCTAGAAGAGATCAGTCTTTCTGCCAAAGAACATAAGAGGTGGGTGGCCCATGCAAGTAAGGGGTTGTACTCCCGCTCCCCCTAGAAATGGTGCAACAGTCTTTCCACACACCAGTGGCATATTGGGGATATCTATCTCCAATCTACCACCCTGGGGGTGGCAGGGAGCCCACTATACACCAGGGAGTTCTCCATGATGGAAGAAACAAGTGATCAAGGCTTCCTACGCTGGCACTAAGCTATGCCCGCACACCTAAAGGGGAAATACAGCCTTTCTGCCCCTAGTGGACAGATTGGGGGTATGCCGCATATCTGCCCTCCATGGGTGTAGAAGGCCCACTAAACACCAGGAATTTATCAATGGGGCAAAAAAGAGGTGGGCAGCACAACCTGTACCTGGCAATACTTCAACTCCAAAAGGAGAAATACAGTATTTCTACCTCCTTCTGGGAGGCGGGAACGGATTTTGTTCCAAATAAGGTTTGCTCCACTATGCCTCTGAGGGGTAGAATGCCATCTACACAGCAGAGATTTGACCATGGGGCAAAAAGGGGTGGAACCAAACCATCCTGGCATCTGGCCATGCCACAACCCAAAATAACTGCCCCACCTGTGTGGATGTGGCTAGCACGTACCAGTAACAAATCAAACCAGGGACCCTAAGAAGACCATATTGACTTGCATGGTCCCTAGTTTGGTCCATTCCTGTTGCAAGCCCTAAGCCTATGCACACAAGTGAGGTACCATTTTTATCGGGACAAGTGTGGGAATGCTGGATGGTAGGAAGTTTGAGGATCCCCACTGATTCTGGAACTTTTGCTCATAGAAATGTGAGGAAAATATTTCTACGTATTTTGCAAAGGTTTGAGGTTTTTAGGTAAGAAAAGGTAGCAGGATTAACACAAGTCAAGTCACCCAAGTTGTTTCTAGGGGTCTAGTATTCAGTCCAGGTTTGGTAGGTTTGTCTGATTGGCGGCCAAGCCAGGCCCAAATTTCATAGTTACCCCCATCGCCAAACAGGTCACTAGTCTGACAAGAAATGTTTATGTCTCCATGTTGCATATTATGATCTTTTGTGTTGCGGATGCTAGGCTAAGCCACACATTTGTGGCACCATTGTTATTGGGAGGAGTGTGGGAACACAGGATAGTATATCTATTGTTATTATGGTTTTAATTTGGCTCCATTATTGGCTTCAAAATGTAGGCTATTTTACAAGAAAGATCACACTGCCGTCTGAATCATACAATATATTGGGTAACCCCAATCCAGAAATGTACAAATACCTACAATTCCTAAACTCAGTATGTTGTGCACATTTAAAAAAAGACATGGGTATCTGTTAATACCCATTTTTGATTCATTAGATTTTATCATATGAATTGCTACATGATCAGTACACATCACTACATGGTTCAGCTCAGTTGTTGGCTCTGGGTATTGCATGTTTTTTGGACAACCCACAAACATATATCCTAGTGACAGGAAGTGTATGACAGACATAATGGTATGTTACTTTTTGTAAATTAGCTATTGAGGCAAAAAATTGCAGATGCAAATGTTGTCACCAATTGCAGTTGTTTCCAACTTATTTTCATTATTTTTACAGCTTTCTGGAAAACCATGAGCAATCAACCCAAATGACTCACTGCTGAATTGAAAATTCTACTTTTCAGAAACATATAGCTTTCTGAGTTCAACCACAGGTTTCACACCTGTTTCGACCATAAACTAGAAGTAGGTTGAAGCAGCGAAAAATAGGAAAAATGGACTACCAGTTATAAACATGCAAAAACTGTGGCAAAAATGGTTTTCTTTAACAATTCAGCCTATTTTTGAAAGCTGAAAAGATTCTGATATTGGCACAGCTATTTTCTCAATTCCCTACAGGGGAATTTGCAAACCCTATTTTTTCTTTAGAATCCCAGGATGTGGGAAAATGGATACAAATGTGGCTTGGATACATTTTTTGGAAAGCATGAACTGCCCGTATGAAGGGCTCCGCACTACAGGGGAGAAGCCCTAGGAGTTAAGCAGTAAATGAAAAAGAATGAAAAAAAGAACCAGTGATAGCAATTATAATATTCTAAAATAAGCACACAAATAATACATAAAACATTTTGAAAAAAACATTGGAAGTTAACAAATCAAACCAGATTATAGGTCAAAAGTAGGAGAGAAAAGTGGTGACATACTGAAAACCAGCATGCTTTAGTGATGAAGCAGCCAGGCCATGCGCTCAAACCCACAGCGCACATGGCCAAAGGCATGCTCAGCAGGAGGTTGGTTGGCTGTGGGCAGTTGGGCGCAGAGCCCACACTGTGCACGGCGATGCACATGTTACTTTACATTAAAACAATGTATATAGACATATGTTACCCAGTGGCGTTTGCCACTGGGTAGGTATATTTAGGATTGTTTCCATAGGAAATGCATTTTTTGTGTTGCTAACTTTGGCACAGTTTGACAAATCTCCCAAAAACTTTCCAAAAAAGTGCTACTATTTTGACTATTTCATACATGGAAAGTTTGGGGATGATCTGTCAAGTGGGGACCAAGAAAAAAGGGGTATCCCAAAACACTTTTTCCTAATTCATTTTTCCATAAGAATTTTAAACACAGCTAGAGGCTAAACCACTGAACGGATTTACACCAAAACTGGCAGAAAGCTAGATCTTGGTCCAGCAAGAGTGCTTTTTGTGATTTGCTGTAATGCTCAAAGACATTGTACATCTAGCGACATGGAGCTTCCGTGGATCCCTCAGACCTCAAGCTGATTGGCTGCCACAACGTCAAACAAGATGTGGTGGCAGCAATATTAGGACTCAGAACTCAGTCCCGAGTCCTAAAAAAAGTTTTTAAAAAAAAGACATAAGGGAACGGGGTAGGGGCCAAAAATGCATTTTATTTATTTTGTTTTTAAAAAAAGGAAATGCTGGCTCCCATGTTTGTATATAAAAAAAAACCAGTGTGGGCTAGGGCCGAGATGGGCGATTGTTTCCCTTATTTATGTGGAGGATGGCACATGGCCCCCCTCCCCTGCCTGCTTTTCTCCCACTGGGGACTCATCCCTGGGGTCCCAACATATTTGTAAGGGGGACGACAGTATGCAGGCCTCTCTCCCCTCACCACTCTTGGCCCCGAGGACCCCACCCACTCGGGTCCGAAATTTGATTTTAGAGGGAGGTGGCACATGGCCCACCTCCCCAGGCAGCTTGCAGTCCCAAAGACCTATCCACTGGGTCCCGATATGGTTTTAGGGGGAGGGAGGTTGGGTATCCCCACTCTCTGCTGGCTAACATGCGGTGTCCTGGGGAGCCCACCCCTCCGACACAGAGGTTTCTCAGGCCACCCCGGTATAGGCAGGGAAACCTGTGTTTGCTCCCGCTTGGTGAAAGCATTTTCAAAACTCCCCCCTAGCAGGAGCAAACACAAAGGGCCTCATTACAAGTTTGGCAGTCCGAGGACCGCCATGATGGCAGTGGCAGTCTGACGCTCAACAGACTGGCGGAGAAGACCACCAAATTATGACATTGGCAGTGATGCTTTCTGAATTCTGCCAAAGCAGCGCCAGTGCAGTCAGACCGCTGTGGTTGATTGGATACACCTCAAGACCATTGGAGACCATATTTCCGCCTAAGTCATTACGAGGTTCCACACCACCAACATAACCGCCACGGTCGAACCACCACGGAACCAAAAACTGAAAATAGATGTCCCTTGGGTACCAGTTACGGAATCCCAAGAATCCCTTAGAGAAGAGGTCTCAAGGTAACCAGACACAGAAACAAAAGAAACAATGTAAATAAACATATACAGTGTAAAATTTATTTGAATGTAAACCATTATCTCATCCTTTATATAAAGCAATACTCAAACCTGATATATCTACATATAACACTATAGTAAGAATCCTTGATGTGCATCCTGGAAAAAACAAAATATAAAAACAACAAAATCTCAGTCATACTACTTCATTCATACCATGTTAAAAAAGCAAGGACAACCACGGAACACCAGGCGGAAACAAATAGAATAAAAAAAGACACTCATCTCCAGGAAGACATACTTGTTGGGAGCCACCATGGAACCACTACCAGATGTCATCCTGCTGCTCCTGCTCGCCGAAAGACAGTGGCATCATCGCCGACCAGAACAACAACCACCGTAAGTACACACACTCACCTGTTACATTTGTAAAATGTATGAATTTGAACTGTTACATAGGGGATGCAACGGGTAACTGTACAGTGACATACATACTAACATCCAGCAACAAATACACCCACACATACACAGCACGCACAGTGCAGCCAGCACACACACACACACCAGACATCAATAAGACACACTTATGCATGGCAACACAGCACAGGGCCGGCCTTACCAATTCACATACAACAAACAAACTTGTAACAACAACACCACAACTGCACAAATATGAACACATGTCAAACACTCACAACCGATACTGGCCTGAACCTCCACACACATACAACATAATATACAATCATCTGTGATGAAACACACACAATTACATCATCATACAGCCTAGAAATCGACATACACATCACACACACACAGTACACTGAACTTATTATGCCAAGCACAATACACTCAAACAGGCCAAACACACAAAGCCACACAGCACTACAGCAAACACACATCAACACTATCACAACATACCACCATGACAACACAATTCAGCTACACACACAAACCCATCACACAAACACACCCTATCCCTGGGGGATAAAAGCACTGCACACAGCATCACAGACTGCTCAGACAATACCGGAAGCATCAAGCAGCACACACACACAAATTGCCACATAACCAATGTCAGCCAGGAACACTATAACCTAGGAAAGGAACTGCAAGACAAATATGTAACGTCAAACAACTGGTTGGTTGAACTTTTATGTATAAATAATTAATAAAAAAACATTGTCCAAGGCCATAGGCCAGTCCTCAGCTGTACAAAAAAGCAACAAAGGCACTAAATGGTGGAAGGGATGGACTTGAGGAGGGCAAAAGACCTTTTAGGGTTGTCACACGGGGAGGAGGAGTAGGGAAAAGGTTAAAGTCGGCAAGGAAACTTTTTCTGGACACACAGGGACGGTCATCTGAAGGGAGTTTGGAGGGGGAGGGAGTGGTTGTATGATGTGTCGGTGTGGATGTTTTGGGTGCGTGTTTGTGGGAGGTGTGCTTGTGGGTGGCGGGTGTCTGTTGGGTGGTTGAGTGTGGATGTTTATGTGTCTTGGGCTGAGGGGAGGTGGAAGTGCTGGGTGAATGCCGTGGTGGGTGGGTGGCTGACTGTTGGGGTGATGACTGCAGGTATGGTAGATGTGCTGCATGTAGGTGTGACAGTGGTTGTGGTGTCTGTGGGTGTGGTGACTGGGGTAGATGTCTGAGGGTCTGCTGGGGTGCCCCTCTGCAGGAAGGATAGGTGTGGTGGCTGGATGAATGAATGTTGGTGTGGTGTTTGCAGGTGTGCCAGGTGTCGTGTCTGTGATGCTGGGGGGTGTGGGGGTGTCAGGGCAGGCAGTGACTGTTGCTGTGTCTGCAGGTGGATGTTGTCTGTGTGCGTGCCGGTGATGTGTCTTGTGGTGCTTATGTTTGTCTGCGCTACCCTTGTATGTTGAGGTGGATGCATACCTATCTGTGTGCTTTGGATGGGTCGGGGAAGAGGTGATTAGGACTGGGAAGAGGAAGGTGGAGGGGAGGCAGTAGACAAAGGGTGACCGGCTGCCGTCAGTGTGGAGGCCAGAGCCTGAATTTATCTCTGTAGCCCAGGGAGTGCACCGTGAGTGCACCGTGAATGCCTTCCAGGAATGCATTACTCTGTTGGATTTGAGTTGCCAGTCCCTGGATGGCATTCACAATGGTCAACTGACTTACAGAGATTGACCTCAGGAGGTCAACAGCCTCCTCACTGAGGGCAGCAGGGCTAACAGGGGCTGGGGCAGAGGTGCCTGTGGCGAGGATTCCCATCCTCTTGGATGGGCAGGCATGGCCAACTGCGTGGGAGCTACAGGGAGGGTGGTGATAGAATGGGGGGGGGGGGGCGGACAGAGATGGCACATGGGCGGTCCCCGATGGGTCCACCACCACTAAGGAGTGGCCACTGGAGGAGGATTCCGGAGAAGATGTACTGGATCCGGTCTCCTCCATGGCACTCCCTTTGCCGTCCAAGCCACTGGGTCCCTCGCTGTCGGTGCTCTCATGACTGGAGGTCCTGTGGTCAGACGCTTTCCACTCGGCTGTGCCCCGTCTCCTTCACCTGCCGGAGCTGATGCTGAAAAACAGAAGGTCAGGTATGGTCATCACATTCACAAGATAACACTTCCATCATACAGTACACATAAGTCACATTATATCCTGTTCACCAACACCCCCAGGTAGTGTCAGTAAAGTGCCAACATCATGTCACAAAAAATATCAAGTATTTTCCTCAATATAAACATTTTTAAGCACCAGCTAAGCTTCCTAACATACAATATCATGAATGAAGTAGACCAATCACACTGAACATATTTTTACAAGGTGACTCTGCCACATGATACAGGTTCCCTAAACACAACATGGTCTAGCACCAATGAAGCAATAGTTTAGGAAAGTGAAATTGCTTTACAGTGATCAAAAACATATACTCAACACAGAAATATTTTAATCGGATGTCATGTACCATGTTATGACACCTGTAAGAAAGTAAAGGAAAGCAAGCCTAGTACGGACAAGCCACAACTACTTCATTTCACATACCTATAACCATACACAATGGACATATGCAAACCTGCAAGAACTCAATTTGCCATACATTGCAAGTTAAGGTAAAGGAGTCAGAACACATGTCACACACACACGCACCTACAGTGATGTATCAAGAATTTAAAATAGAATGTGGACCAAGTAATCTAGATCATTGGTCTTTGGACAACAACATCATCAGTCAAGTAAGGGCCAAGTTAGCTCAGACCTATGTCCCACACACAACCAAAATGTGTCAAAAACAGTGTACAAGAAATATGGACACCTGAACTGTGCAGCAGGATGACATTCAGACCTACCTAATGATGAAATTAGTCCATCATTGGGCCACTGACTGAGAGGGAACATCACTACATATACATCAGACATGCCAAGCCTTACATCTGTCTCTGGGCCAAGCATGTGTTACTAACATGACAGGTACACCTATCATGATGCAAGCCACAAGCCCAGATACACTTACATTACTTTTCACATGTGCATGTGAACTTCCACACCTGCACCACATAGGTATAAATTTCAATATTAGGCTCCCAAACAGCCAGGACTAATTTGCCACATCCTTCATAGCAACAGCAAGTATACATAATTATTTGCAATGCTGAAACTTCCCTGAGCCTTTCAAATGATACATGATGTTGATACATATATGTCAAGAATGTAACTGTGAATAGGCTACCACTGCCCAAGTATTATGCCTACAAAGAAATGCCCAAGGACAATGCTGTGTGTTTACTTTCTACTAACAGAACATTAGCAAGGTTGTAACATTCCTAGCTACTGATATCAATATATGTATGCCCAAGAAATGTTGGAACACCTCAATGGTATCCAACATGCATGTTGTCTACTTTGATGAGGCATCACAAATGTCTATGTACATCCCTCACTTACCAAGGGGTATCACCTTGTAACAGGTGTGAAGATGTTAACCTTGTAGGTCGTGTGACATGTCAGATGGACATCACTGCCTCACATGCTGCTGTCCTTTATCAGAAAGCATTAGAAAACTAGTGATGAATAGAATATGTCTGACTCTAAGTTGCACATAAACATGGATCTAGAGACATTGCAGAGGACAGAGATCAAGGACCTACACACCTTACCACCATTACACTGGGAGGATAGACCTGTTGGTGGGTATCTACAATCACCAAAGTAGAAAATGCAATATAGTGGTACACATATGACACAGTCATATGTGCACCATTATATGCAATTGTACTGAGGGAACAATATAGTTTAGTAACATGCCTCTAAATATATTTCTATGTGCACACCTGTGTGCTATAGATGGCTACGGTACATCAATGTGTTCCGAAATCTGTGCACTTTGCACTTACCACATTGTTAGAGCCAACATCCTATTCCCTCACTCAATCACCTGGTAAAGGGACAAACATGAGTTAGGTGTGTACTTAAACCCTTGTGACTGCTGTGCTGCCTTCAAACTCCCATCCAACTCAGGGTAGGCCACTGCTAAAATGTGGGCCATTAGGGGGTCCGACGGGCACCCCGTCCTGGTTGGGAGGACATCCCCAGCTGGGGCTCTGTGGTCTTCTGGGCCCAGCATCTCAGGTCCTCCCACATCTTCCAACAGTGGGTGCTCCGTTATCTGTGGAGCCCCAGGGTCTGCACTTTCTTGGCAATGGCACACCAGATCCCCTTTTTCTGATGGGTGTTGACCTGCATGGATGACATAGAAAAAAAGTATGTCATGTCCACATGTACCATACCGCAACAGGCAGAGTTCTAAATAGTTAGTACAACAGGCCAAACACAGACTGTCTTTAACATCCCCTCTGCTGATAGCTGAGCATATGCAGTCAGGCTAGATGTGAGGTGGAAACAGGCAGACAACATGCATCTCCAGCACCAGCAGTCATGTTGTCACATAGGACCAGACAGCACACACATTTGCTAATATGCTATATCAGGAGGAGTCTGGTATACCAACTCCATTAAACTTGTGCAACATTTACAAGGTGGGCCAGGGAACATACATCAAACACTCTCCACAATGTCTCAGGATTCACACTCTGTCACCAAACGTAAGTACATGACCAGAAACTCATCCCATTCTATCACAAATTTGGCCACTACAGATGTTAAGCACATAATCAGAAACGTTGCCCATCAGTCTTAACTTTCACAAAGTATAGTTGGGCTAAGGAAATGTTTGTGCACATGGTGCACTTACCTGCTCCTCTGGTGCACCATAGAGCTGTCCATACAGGCGTAGGACCTTCTCCACTAGCTTCTCAAGCTCCTTAAGTGAGAATGCAGGGAGCCTATCACCTGTAGGACGTGGCATGATTGCACCCAGAGTCAGTACACAGCAGCTCAATTAGTGGAGGTCTTTCTGGCAGCAGTATCAGGAGTCAAGTGACAGATGAAGTATGAAATGGTGGTCAGGTCCGCCACGTAAGGCACCATCACCACCGGCAGACATTGTTATTGGCCCAAGACCGCCAAACTCAGCAATGTGTTCCAGTGGCAATATCCACTGCAGCAGTATTCGTCTTCCACCATGACATCTCCCGCCGGCGGACGTAGGTCATTTCCTATTGTCCAGTATACTAGGTAAGGCAGCTACCATTTTAAGGTCCTAAGGTCTTTAGATGGTCGAAAAAGTACAAATAAAGATGTGTCACGAGGCCAGAGACATATCTACGCCATAGTTTTCAGTACTGGCTTTGAGCAGCCATGTATTTAAATTCCAACTTAATATAAATGTCGTAAGATAAATGATATGTGAGTTATGTATCATTAGTGGAGTGGTCTGCACCCTCATGGCAATTGGATAGATGGTATTAGTGCCTATCATATGTTAAACATTAAAAGTATTTCATTGCCACTGAGACTTTAAGTGGCATGCTTATACATTTCCTAGTCATAATCGAGGTGGGGATGATACAGCAGCAATAAGCTAATATTTCCCTAGGTATGTTGCGTATACCATGTTTAACTATTTCATATGGCATGTCCGCGCATCATGTGTGACATATGTAGATTCACACTTACAATGGACGCAATGGCTGATCGACATACCTTCTTATATTCCTTCATCTAGTTACCCTGGAATGAGAAGGGTCACACAACCTCCAGTGTACCGTACACTAGCAGACCTACAGACCATGGAGGATCGACATGTCATCCAGATCTACTGTTTGGATAGGCAGACAATCATGGATCTGTGTTGTCAGTTGGAGCCAGATCTGATGCCTGCCATTCATCATCCAAATGGCATACCACCCATTGCGCAAGTCATGTCAGTCCTGCATCTCCCAGCCACAGGGTCCTTTCAGAATACCATGGCCCTAACTGCAGGCATGTCCCAGCCTATGTTCAGTCTGGTCTTGAAGGATGTACTCTCTGCATTGTTAAAACACCTGGACAGCTACATTAGATTTCCACAGCATTAGGATTTGGCCCATGTGAAGGCAGATTTTTATACTTTGGCACACATCCCACATGTGGTGGGAGCCATTGATGGTATCCATGTAGCATTGGTATCCTCAAATAGCAATGAAGTGGTGTTTCGGAACAGGCAGAACTTCCACTACATAAATGTGAAAGTAGTCTGTTTGGCGGACCTCTACATTTCCCAAGTATGTGCCAAGTACCTGGGTTTAGTTTATCATGTGGAAAGACAATATCCAACTGCTGATGACACAACAGTACATAGAGAGGGCCTGGCTACTTGGTAAGTGATCTATGTAATGTGTATCAGTACCTTATGTCTGCTAGCAAATGTTAGGCTGTGGAAGATTTATGTTTGCACACATGTAACGATTCCTTACACAGGACTCTGCATACCCAAACCATCCCTGGTAGTTGACCCCAGTGAGGCGCCTAGCCACATCAGGGGAAGTTCGCTTCAATGATGCCCATGGAAGGACAAGGTGTGTTGTGGACCAGACATTTGGGCTCCTAAAGGGTAGGTTTTGTTGCATTAATAAGTCTGGTGGAGCCCTCCTCTACTCACCCGCCAAAGTGTGTCACATCATTGTTGCCTGCTGCATGCTCCACAACCTCGCACTGAGAAGTCAGATCCCATATATACCAGATAAGGGGGAGCCAGCAGTACCAGAGGGTGAAAATGCAGACATGCCAAGTGAGGATGACTGTGATGAGGATGAAGGTGGAGACAACCGTGCAGACCTCATACATCAGTACTTCAACTGACTGTACGTATGTGTTGTTCTGTTACATACTTGACTCAGTGGGTTATTGAGTGGCTTAGAGATGTTTGAGAAGGGTCTTTGTATGTCCATCAGGCAGCTAATTAGTTGCTTTGCACTACATACCTCAGGTGTGCATGCAAAATTGTACTTGGAGTGGTGATTATCATGATGAACTCCTTTGTTAATGCTTGCCACACTGCACAACCAGTGTTACTATTGTATTTGGGACATGTCTTTATAGTTCTCCCTTACCATTACCTGCCTATACCTTTTGCATCACATTTATACTTTGCAGATTTCTTCAGAATGTCATCCTCATTCGGTAAATTCTGATTTGTGCCACAGACAGGTGGTATTTGCAGGTCTGACATATGAGGTGAATATAGATAGATCCAGGTACTGTATGTCATCATATTGGTGGTGTATGAGTTCCGTACGCAGACTGTCAGGGCAGTAGGATTGTAGTGTACTGTTCCACACATACTGTCTGTGTGCCATGTTATCTGTGACCAAGGGTGTCAAATGTGTGATCTTCTATATCTGACACGTCATCCTGTGCAAGCCATAACCTCTACCGTCTCATTGGTTTGATATAGATGCCATTTAACGTGTATGTAGCTGTCAATGTGTTACCTCATTGCAAACCACTGTGCATGTGTGTAAAGACTGACATAGGTGAGTAGCATGCCTACAGATACCTGACCATGGCATGTGAAAGGTTCAATGACCGGGGACAGTTGTTATGACCTCGGTGTGTATTATGGGGTATGGTCATTAGAGTGGTATTGTATGGGAATGAGATAAGGTTTCAGCTGATAACTAATAAAATTAATCTGTTTGCCTATTTGTATAGACAAAGACTGACATGTCCCTAACTTCGTTAATCTGTGGGGTGCTTGTTATTCACAACTATGCTGTAGCTTTAATTGTGAAGCTGTACTGCACTGTGCAATATTTGGCATGTTGTCAACCTACGTGCAGGAAAGTGCAATAAATGGGATTAGGAGTGTGTCCATTTGTATAAATGTACATATATCTGAACCAGATTCAACAGTACATGTGAGGTGGGACTTCACAGATTTGGTACATATGTAAATATCATGTAAACAACACATTTCACAGTTAACTGTTCAAACTAGCGGAACAATGACACTCAAAGATGATATGTGGTTTAGTGGTGTTTATTTACAAGTGCTAACAGATATTTAAGGAATGGGATCAAATCATTAAGTGCACACAGTGAAGGGTTCAGTCATGGTGCTACAACATTTGGAGTCCGAAGTCCAGTGTACTTGTGCAATTGGAAAATGGAGAGTGGTTGTAACAACATTCAACAGGGTGTACCTGTCTACCAATGAGTAGAGGATCACTTCTTGGCATCTGCTCCTCCTAAATGTTTTGGTGAACGTCCACATTTGCGGGGGGGGGTTCTTCAGCTACAGAGGCTGGTGTTTCTGAGGCATGTCCTTCCCCTTGCATAGCCTCCATTCCATTGGCTGCCACAGATGTAGAATAGGCTGATGTTAGGAAGGGAAGGGATCGGCAGTTGGGGACATAACCTACTTAGGGTCGTATTAATGTCTCTCAGCACCCCTGTTAGGGAGGCCATGTTGGCCTTGTAGGCCTTCCACTTTTGTATGACTTCCTGGTGGTTGTCCCTCAGCAGCTGCTTAATGTTTCCATCATGGCAAGTACTTGGCCCATCACGCCTTGGGACTGTTGGTAGGCTCCCAAGACTTGGGAAATGGTGTCCTGGCTAGTTCGATCCCTGGGAGCCTGAATCCACTGGCCTACACCATCCCTCCCACACACCCTACCCCCACGTGCCTGTGACCTTGGCACAGTTTGCACACTCCCACTAGTTCTAGATCCTTCATTGTCAGGATTTTCTAGTGGTGACTCTGATACCGGTATTAGCTGTCCTTGGAAAACAGGTTTGGGGGCGAATGGATCCCTGAGATGTAGATGCAACCGGGCTGAGAGGAGTCGATGTAGGAATGGTGAGGCTGACAGTTGTTAACTTACCTGGTGTCCCAGAAGGGCCAGAGTCTCCCTCAATGTCCTTACATCCAGGGGTGTTATCCTCACTCAGGGCTTCATCCGGTGGGAAGTGGCTGTCTCAGGTGTCCTCTCTCTGGTCACAATGTGTAGGTGACTTGTTGAAGAAGTGACACAGACAGTTACAGATTGTAATGAAACATGTGGTATCAAACTTTGACAGGTAGATATGCTTTGAGCCATGCACAGAAAGGCTTAGCTTGATTCACTGATAAGACAGTGACACCTGCTTTCAAATTTGGGGTAGAGATATATGGGATACAGGGAATTCCTATGACATACACCTTGCTTCAGGATATCAGATTAGTTTGAAAGTTGGATGTCTGTTGATAAACTTATATCTTGTCTGCTGTGTAGCTTAATATTGTCTGTATTAGCTCCCAGTTAGCAATTGTTCAGTATTTAGACACCAGACTACTGCAGAATGTGAATTGGAAACTGACCTGCACATTAACTTAAGCGTAACCAATCTACCTGGCTATATGTATCAGGTTACATCTAGGACAGCACACTGCAGATATGTGTGTTCCTCCCAGGTGAGTAGCTTTCAATGGGTGTTGGGAGCTAAGAATCACATTTTAGATTTGGACCCAGCTATATCTGTGTGTTGGTGGTATTGTACTGGCAGATGTCCATGGCATTGCTGTCATTGCCCTAGACTGTGGTACTGTGGATCATTCAGGTGGGTTTAGTCAATTGTATAGATGACATGCAAGGCTATATTAATTTAGATTCACTGTTCTCTTTGTCTTACTGGCAGAACAGTGCCTGCTGGGAGCTGTAGTGGTCTCAGTCCCTGTACTATCCACGCCATTCACAGACACTGTACCCCCGGGTGTGTTTAGTTGACATGTGGTATGCCAGAGAGCGGTATTTGGACAGTTAGACACAGGGGTGATGAGTGTGTTGGTGCTAAGATGTCAAAGGTTGATCAGTGGGCATGCAAGACTCTACTTTGGGGTGAGATTTTCAGTGTTGTGACTTACTCAAATCCACTCCCCCAGGTATTCCTGTGAAGCCCTCGGGATGCAAGATGTCCAAGTCCTTCTCCTCCCATGATGTGAACATTGGGGGAGGAAGTGGCATTATCCTCACCAGTCTTGAGGACCGTCAGCTGGTGCCAGGCGGCCATGGAATGTACCATCCCCCTGAGGTTGTTCCATCTCTTCCTGACACACTCCCTTGTGCTTGGATAGCTGCCTACAGAATTTACCCTGTTGACTATGTTTTGCCACATCTCCATTTTCCTGGCAATCGAGGTTTGTTGGACTTGTGCTCCAAATAGGTGTGGCTCTACCCTAATGAGTTCGTCCACCATGACCCTCAACTCATTGTCTGTAAAGCGGGATGTTTTTGAGGGGACATGGTAGTGGTGGACAAAACAATACAGAAAAAAAACAGGTGATGGGGTGTGGGTGCTATGTTGTGAGTGAGTGATGCGTGGTGTCTGATGTGTGGATAAAAAAATTGTGGGATGTGTATGATGTGCAGGTGTGCGATGAGAGGTATTTGGAGTGGTGGGGGGTACCTATTTAATGGTTCCCAATATCTGTGTGCGGCCTCTATCTTGCTGTGTATGGCATTTTTGATGCAAAGGATTGAGGGGTGTAAAGGGGTGTGTTTAATAGAGCAGTTTTAGGTGTGTCAGGTGTGTGGATGTGTGTCAAGTGTGTGGAATTCAAATTATCCAATGTGGTGTGGTGTATTGCTGTGTAGACCACCGTCTTTTGGCAGCCACCACCATGGCAGTCTTATTGTCAGCCCACCAAACTCGTAATGAGGCCCCAAGAGTGCTTCCAGTTGGCAAATCTTTAAGAATGTTCCCACCGACTGGGAGCAGAATTTCGACTTGTTGCTCTTCCTGCACTGAAACGGCCAGGGAAACAGATCAAAATATTGCTCTCGCCCAGAGGGAACAGCATTAGCAGCTGCTCATTGTGAGTGGGAACAATGCTAGCTCCCACTGCATGTGGGGAGCCAGCTGGGGGTGCGTGGGGCTCCCCCCATGGCACCCAATAAATTTATTGATGCCAGCTTTATTTTAAAGAGTGGCCCTAGGGGATGGAGATTCCAGGGCCTAATGAGGCTCGGTGAATGGGGGGGACTCGTGCCCTAGGGTAACTATAACTTTTACTCTTGCCATGCACTGCTAATTATCCCTCATATTACATCACTCATCACATCTTCTATGGCATCATTGATAATATCACTGCAACATTTGCAATTAAATTATTGATGAGAAAACTGCATGGCAGGGGCATGAGGTATAGTTTATAGTAAACTATAACTATAGTTCAGTTATAGTTACTTTAGGGCATGAGTTATAGTTAATTGCAAAACTACAATTTCAATGGTTTTTAATGGTTTTTAGAGTTTAAAACGTTACATTGTTACCGAACATTTCACCTAACTATAACGTTACTTTAACCTTTATATATATTTATATTCACAGGAAAAACAGCCTTACAGCAGAAGCACTCTAACTGCTGTTGCCAGCGTTAGGGTAAAGACCATAATCCTTCTTACATCCAACGTAGAAATGACGCTGCACTCCCAGAGGCTTCTCGTAGCAATTAACATTTATTTGTTCCAACAGCCTCACAGACCCCACAACGCGTTTCGACTCCTGTCTTTATCAAGTGGCTCTCGTCTTTATTCTCACGTTGTTTGCACTTTACTACCTCTTATAAGTGCAAAAAGCAATGTGCAATTGGACTATTTACCATGGGCACATGCCCAGACATCCACTGGTGGATAATATATTGTGAAAAGAGGCCTTAGCATTCTTATTGATTTTTTTTTGCAACAGGCTTTGGCTTTAAGCCACAACCTACTTGAAGCATGCCTCTGTAACTCACATCATGTCCTCTTAATCTTTATCCTGTTTAACGTGGAATGTTACTTACTGGTTGGTAAACCGTGCACCATATAACTTTCATCATGTACAGCCACACTTGTCTTCAGGGCTCACACTACTTCCATTCTAAGCTCCTATGTGTCTGCATATAGTAATTCAATGATGTATGTGATTATAGGCCCTTTACTAACAACTTTCATTTTTTTAATGTTGGAAAAGTTTATGGCGTAATGTGAATAGCAGTATCATGGATTATGTGAACAGTGAGTTCATCAGTGATATCATCAATTATGTTATAAATTAAGTCATTTATCATTTCATGACTGACATGATTTGTGAGGTCATAAGCAGTGCATGACAGAGGCACAAGTTTTAGTTAGTTCCCTAAACTATAGCTATCAAAGTTCAGTGCTCTTTTCGGTTTTTTAACATTAGTTCTTATCTCATTTCAACACCTAACTACAAAGTCACTTTAACCTTTTTTTCCAGTGATATATGTGTACACAAATACAAAGTTCACTGAAAAAAAACCTTTCTAAAAGTATGTCCTGATTATCTTTTTAAAATTTAGTGAAAAACCTTAGTAAGGGTAAGTTCCTTCTACAGATAAAACCTCAGCACGTGTAAAAAGGAAACTCATAAAGTCCCCTAAAAAGACACAGTTTAATTAATTGAAGATTACAAAGTACAACTGAATTTCCCTGTAATATTGCAGTTATGGCTAACTGCATGTGACTCCCCCACCAAATGCCTTCATCCATGTATAGTAATAGATGCCAAGAGGCCTGGTCTGCAGTCATGCCCTGCATTCAACCCTATTCAGCAAACAACCCAAAACCTACTACACTCAGATTCGGGCTGGTGTGCCCACAGTGCTAAATGTGTGTCATCTTTGCCATTAAAAGTTTTAGTGTGATTCTTTATTGCTTTACTTTTTCAGGATTTGCAAAAATAATAATAAAAATAATAAGATAGTAGATTCTTTTAAATAGTTTGGTAAACTGCACACAAATTTGCAGATGCAAATATAGAACCACGATTCCAGTAAGAAAGGTAAGAGTGTTTTCTTTTTACCTGTAGGGAGAAGTATCAGCTCGCCTGGGACCAAGCCACATCCTCCAAAGGATCAAGGGATGCTTCCTTAGCCCAATTGCACCCCGTCTGCCACTTGTTGTTGGGTTGCCACCAGCCAATCAGATTGCCCACATTCACTAATCCACCAAAGGTTAACAAATACAGCTTTGGACAAAAGGGAAAAAAATCTGCCTCTTCAATTGGGATTTGTTAATTGTTTTAATGTATTATGCTCTGAGGATTTGAGGGCCCAATCTGCAAAAGATATCTGAATTTACAGTCAAGATATAAAAGTCTTTTTGTAAAGCACATTTCTGAAGAACTAGTGAATACATTTACACTAAATCAGTCTAAGGCACATCTCTGAGTAGTGTTCTAGTTTCGTGCCAAGCTTGAGTGTAGATCAAATGTTCCTATGGGGATTAAAATCGAAAAATGCAAAGGTTTGACTCTCTCGCTTATTTTGCAACCATAGGCAGATCTGGAAGCACTGTCACATGTCATAATATTGTGTTTTACAGAATTTGATTTATATTTTTGGTGCAAATTTGTTAAATAGTGGCAACATTATTAGCAAATCAAAAAATGAGTTTCCTATGGAAGAAAAACCTAACCGCAACTGTAAATGGGTAATGGTGCTGCTAAATACACAAATGCACATATCACTGTTTAACACACACACACATATATATTCATTGAAAAAAACAAGGGCCTGATTTAGAGTTTGGCATACAAGTTACTTCGTCTATGGTGACGGATATCCCGTCCGCCGAAATATAAGTCCCATTATATCCTATGTGATTTATATTTCAGTGGATGGGATATTTCTCACCGTTGTGACAGAGTATTTCATCCGCCAAACTCTCTATCAGGCCCTAAGTTTAAAGTGATGTTATAATTAGGAACGGTAATAATATCTTACTTTGCATTTTTTTTAAGGTAAAAATTCACTGAAAAAACAAACGTATAGTAATGTTATGGATAGGTGAAAATCTCAGTTAAAACACACTGTTTTAAAATAATATAACTACTGAAATTCACCATTTATAGTTATCTCAAATAACTGTAACTTAAGCCTTAAAGTAACTACAACTCGCAACCTAGCCATGCCCAGTCTTGTCATCATTGATGTCATTTTAACTGCTACAGTCATGTTTTGAAGATGTCATGTCATGAATGATGTGATATGGGGCGTACCGAACAGTGCATGGCAAGGGCACAAGTTATAGTTACTTCATGGTTCAAGTTACAGTGCATGGCCACATTATGTTGTGTTAGCCAAGGAATACCCAGAATCATTGTATGGTTCAGTGAAGATATTAAGTCAAAAGCAACATGACTTGGAAAGTTCATCCTGTTTTTCATGTTTCCCAACTCAAACCTTTCTTTCCTGATCCTTACAAGAGAAATGCCCATTGCCCTCCTCCTCTTCTAGTTGATAGTCATCCCGAGTATGAGGTACAACAAATATGCGATTCTCGCATTTTTCGGAATCGTCTCCAGTTCTTGATTCGCTGGAAAGGATATCCCATCAGTGATGGTTCATGGGAAGATGCCTCTTCAGTTTATGCTCCTCGTTTGGTCCGCTCATTTTTTCAAAATTTTATGGACAAACCAGGGGCTTCAGGGAGGGGACCTACTGTGACACCGCAAAGACCGCCGACGCCTCACTTACGGGCCATGGTCAGATCGGCGGTCCGCGTTTCGGACGTCCACTTCCGCAGCAGTCTGCTTTTTGGCTAAACTTTCCCTTTCTGCGCTGCATTCGCTCTTGCCCTCTTTAGTTGCTTACCTGTTCTTGCTGTTTTCCTCTTTTCTTCTTTTTTTATCCTTTTTTCTTTTCCTTGCCTTAGCCATGTTTGTTCTTCCCAAGAGTCTGTGTTCCTTTCCATGTATGCCTTGCCTTTTACCTTTCTATACTATGGCTATTTTTCCATTCACCTGAATGTGATCTTTCCCAATCCAAGATGGTCTCTTCAATATTTCCTGTATGTCACTTCCTGTTTTTCAGTATATAAGCACAAGTTGGTTTTCTGTTCCTTGCGTTGCAAAAACTTCCTTTGTGGTTGTGCTCCTCGTTCCCGTTTCCTGTGATTTTGGATTTCTCTTGTTCTTTTTCCGCCTGCAGTTTGTTCCAGTTCTTTCTCGTGCTTTTGTTCTTCTTTTTCCAGGAGTCCTTGATTCTGAGGTTTTTCCCACGTTGGGTTTTTTCCTCTGGGACCCCTTCTGGAAGTTACGGCCTTCTTGGTGTTTTATTATCAGCAGAACTGTGGCTACTGGAAAGGGTAGCCCCTACCTTGGTCAATCCAGAACAAGCAAGAAACCAAGTGGAGCCGAGAGACTGGCTGATTATAGCGGTAAGAAGCATTAAAGTCGTGACACCTAGAGGATGGAAGTAAATGTTTCTTCCTGAGAAGAGAAGTTTAGACGAGGTGGAACAATGGAGTCACAGACGAGACGGAAGGGGAAAAGTTACTGTTATGAATGTACCCTGATTATTGTTGATGTCATGACAATTTAGGTTATCAATTAGAGCTACTATTGGTAGAATCGTAACCACCCTATGTACTGACCAATCATAAACTTTTTGAAGATTATTATAACAAGCTGGGTAGGCTATTCTACAGAGAGATTCTAGAGAGGGAGATGAAATCCTTAGTTCGAGCTCCTGATCGTTCGAGTCATACTAGCAGTGTGGATTTAGCTGTCAATAGGCCCAATCTTCTGAAGATTTACCTGATGGTGTCCCTTTGCTGAAGTAGACTGCATGCTCTTATTCTATGGGTAATGTATGAAATCGCATTATGTGTGTCTCATTTGCTTTGCATGTACCAGCTGCAACTTATAGTTTAAATGCTGCATATTATTAATAATAATGTTTTATAATAACCCAACTTAGTATGTTTTTCTAAATTTGTGTTTCTAAATTCTTTTACAAGAAGTCCAACATGTTAATGCTAATTTGTGGTTAGTGACGGTATTAATTATCAAATGCTCAAGATTTATATTGACACTCTTTGATTGTTTGTACTAATTAATACATTACCATTATTACCGATTGTGGTGTTATGATTATCTGCTTAACTGTTTTGATTAAACTCAGATACATAAGATGTTCTAATCAGCCACTATTGATACTATATGCTTATCACTTATGTCTCAGAGTTATTTTCGTGACACTAGCATTGTTAATCTAGGGAAATACATTCATAGTTCTTCTTAATAAACTGGTGGGGTTATTGTTTGAGGTTCAGAAATCTAAATATATTGTTTACTGTTGTTAATCACATTGCCCATTGATGACATCCCCTCAATCCTTTGTTGCTTCGATCCATTGACCTCTAGTGCAAATTCCACTATTCAGTTTAAGTAATAGCTATGATTACGTGGCACTGCAGCACGTCCAACCCCTGTTGGTGCTTAACTCCCCCTCTTCTGCACCCAAGCCATGGGCAGCCGAGGGTTCAGTGCATGGCCTGGGTGTATTTTTAAGTAATGCAGACCTACTGACTTTGCTAAAGGACTAGAACAGCAAAATATAAAAAGTGGGTCTTTTGACCTTATGAAGGTATAAGGGTATTAACAAGTATAAAGCATGTGTATTGTCTTTGTTAAACAAGCATTGGCATAGCCAAAAGGTCTTGCCTTTGGAACCTTATAGGTGTTTAGCCATGCAACACACTATCCCCAACTTGCATACCCACACACTCCAACAACACATAGCATGTTAGGACCAGTAGGACCAATTTTATTAGAAGAAAAGTGAACAGACAAGGCCTACTCTTGTTGGATACAAATAAGAGAACTGGAAGAAACAGAGCATCAGACATGGGTCAACTTAAAATCTAAGCAGTGTGCAGAAAGAAAAAAACTGTCTAAAACTGTTGACACTACTTGCCCTATTGATGCTAGTGTAGTACAGTGAGGGGGAAAGATGCTCGAATGGTGGTTAAATAGCAGTTTTAGTACTAGCAGATAAAGGTCCCCAGTATAAACCAGGAATTCATTTTCTTACAGAAGGTAGCATTCTAAGCCGTAGCTGGTTTCTGGCCAAGTCCTTACATATATGTAGCACAGTGTCATATTGTGCCCAGCCTCAAAAGACAAGTAAGTCAAAGTCATGGTGTATACACATGGCACAGAGTGTTTATATGAATACAGCTCAGTATCCCACTACACCGGAGAACATATGGCCCCAAAAGACAAGTAGGTCAATCTGGGGTACACACATGACACTAGTGCGTGCACATGACTAAAAGCTATTGTAAATGCATTTTTTGCTTGTTTGGCCCATCCTCCGTGTCTCCTTTCTTCTAAACAAAATGCTAAACTGTCTACAAATAAAGGTTAAAACATTCCGTGTGATGTAATTAAGTGACAGAGTGAAAGGACAGAGGGGATGAGTGTAAGGTGCATGCTTTTAATGCAAGGTTGCCCCCATTGTGTGAAGCTCATGTTGGTCCGATTTTAACATATTTAGTGCCTGCTGTACACCAGTGTTGATCACCTTGTAATATTTCATGGGTTTAGATGTAATGTTTGGTTGGGCCTAGAAGAAGAGAGAACTAAAGCATCCCTTTGGCAGAGAAATTTGCACTTTAAATTACGTCAAGACAATATAACGATATCCTTGTACCTCATGTCCTTGCAGCTTGCCACAACAACAATAAAATAAACGCAAGCCAAAAACGTGAATACAAAATATTGGGGCTATCCTCCAAGGATGTGAATGGACAGACTTCACAATCAAAGAATGAAAGTTTGGGCCCTCTATGACATGTTACTTAATGATCTAGCACTAACATATAAACAGACCACTGTATGAGTTGGACTATAAATATATGAAAAGAATCAGTATGCAGAAAGTGAATACTTATCAGGAGAGGTCAGACAGTTAAAAAAGCAAGACTTCTAGCCACAAAACAAAAAAACAAATGCTTGAATGTCATGTTTCTGGCCGTAGCACTTAACAAAATAAAATGCAGTTCATTCTACTAAGATTACCCTTTACTAGAAGCAGTGGCGTAGCGTGGGTTGTCAGCACCCGGGGCAAGGCAAGTAATTTGCGCCCCCTAACCCGGGGCAAGGCAAGTAATTTGCGCCCCCTAACCCGTGGATTTTAGCACTCGAGTCTCTTCCAAGATGTTGCGCCCGGTGCGGCCGGCCCCCCCTGCACCCCCCACGCTACCCACTAACTAGAAGATGCGTGCCCAACTAAGGCGTTCTACTGGGTTCCAAAATAAAGCAAGCATGTAAAAACATTGAAGAGGACTTCAGGTGACAAATACTATTTGCAAAGCACATGGTACTTCTTCAAAATCCATATGATTAAAGTGGTTTTAGATGGCTAAACTTAATCTTGTAACAGTCTTTGAGAACAAAGTTGTCTTTGGCACCTGAAACTTTGCGGACACCCATTTGGGTAACTGAACTATAATGTAAGAGGAGCTTGAACTGTTCCATGCATCACTGTGTGCTATTTCCTGTGTCCTTTCCAAAATGTTTTGGGGTGGGATAGAAGCGAACTCTGTGCTATGAATCCAACATGACAATTAACAGCAGCAATGGCTCTACAATAATCACTCAACATGATTTGCTCTGTGGTTACCAAAGATGTTTGGTAATTGCCTGCACCTGTGTGTGTCCACCTCGTAAAAATATCACAGGAACCTAATCCCACTACAGAGAGAGGGGAAGGGCAGAAGGTAGGGCAGCTGCACAAATAGCGGAGTGGGAGGCAGAAAGGGATAGGACTTCATGTGCCTGCAGACAACCATACTGAGGGGATGCAAGAAGTAACAAGCACTGTTAAAGTCAACATGAGCAGTGAGAAAACTCACCGAAGAATCACCCCCGCTCAGCGCAACTCCAATCGGATCACTTGGCTATAAAATAAAGGGGCTGCATGGAAGGTGAGAGGAGCGCCAGGATTTAAAGGCACAGGCACTTCTAAGAAGAGCTCCATGTAAATAACCAGCCTACAAACCACCCTGTTGCAATAGCAAAAACGAACACACAAATTGCATTTAGAGTACAAACGCAAACTAAACTTTCCACACACATCATACGAACCAATACAAGTAGACATAGCTTAATTTACAAGGAAAACACAACGTTTACTTCACCAGAAACACTTTGTAAATGGACCGAAGAGTTTGTAGACAAGAGAAGGACTGGCGTAGAACAAGTTACCACTTTAAATCTCTGCCCTTTTTGTATTTCAGCATCAGGATAATTTCAAGGCACAGAAAAATGTTAAGCAGCCACAGGAGCCAATACGCTTTATCCTTCTTGACTTCTGTCACCGTCCACACGGTCAGCAGCGAGTGGAGCATGAAGAGAAGCCTGTTAACAATTGCAGTTAAAAAACAAAACATACCCTCGAACATGAACCATGACGCCGAGCTGAGAGAAGAAAGGATCACGGCTCGGATTAAAGGGAAAACTGAAACCAAACGGGAGGAGGGAGGTAGGGCCATCACATGCTGGAGGAAGTGTGACGTAGTGTAATGGCCAGCAAATATGTTCTCTAAGTGAATGCTCCTTGGGTGGAAACTTATTGCGCAAAGGAGGGACATTTAGCACAGTGCACCAATAAAAGTGAAGCATTTAAGACAAGCACAACAAAGAACGAATGGCAAGAGTGGGCGTGGCTTAAGCCGCTATACTAAACACAGCATGTCTCACCAAGACAGCGCATGTGCTGCCTAGGCTCAATAATAATTACAATAAAATATATATTTCAACAATTCACACAGTGTAATGTTTAATTAAAGTGGTTGTCACAAAAAATTTAACAAAAAAAGTATTGCAAAAACAAAAACACCAACATATCTTTGCCTCTTTTGTAACATTTTTCAAGCTGCAAAGTGCAGCCACAGAACCCACCACAAGGGGACTTTGCACTTTAGCTGAAGAACATAGAGCTCCATCTAGGAGTGCTTTAAAAATAAATGTTAAGCTCCTCTGAGGTCATGAATTTAATGACCCAGGAAGTTTACCTTTTTTTAAAATGTTGTTGCGGGGCTGCTGGACTTCCCGCAGGACTCTATGTTATTAAAATGTTTGGTGGTGACCATGCCCCTTCTAGGGACATCATCCAGCTAACAAAAAGTGTAAAGAGTCTTTATAGGGCATTATGGTGTGCTCCGTCAAGGATCAGTGAAAAATAATTGAGCGGCTCATGAGCATTTTTGTAGCTCCTGTTGGGTGGGAGCACACATAATTTTCTATGACTTGTCCTGAGTGCTGGCTTCCTGGGACACAACAATGGAGCCGGCCCAGAGGAATGGGGTTTCTGGGGCCTTACAAGGCTCAGGAAGAGGGGCTGTGACCCCTTCTCCCCTTTTAAATAACTTTGGCCAGCAGGAAAGGGGTCTATGGGGCCTTTGGCGACTTGGGGAGGGGGCTGCACGTTCCCCCTCCCCTTTAATTTTCAATCATCCCTGAGGGATGGGTTAACCATGGCCTAAAAGAGGCTCAGGTTCGGAGGGCCACACACATCCTTCCCCTTTATTATAATGCTGGCCCCTGGGGATGGGGTCCTGGGGACCTCCTAGAGCAGGCTTCTTCAACGAGTAATTTATAAACTACTGGTAGCTCTCCAGCTACCTAGAAGTAGCTCTCCTCTGTGCAGACCAGCCTAATAAATAAGAAGCTTTTGCATGGTTGAAATAGTATATGTATACCAAAATTGAAACACCTGTATTCGAGATGTAAATGTGTGTACCTTCAGAACTCTTTAGCTGATGTTTGATGTACAATTGTTGGATTTACAATATATATTTAAAACTGCTATTTGAGTGATAAATCATGCAGCGTTTGGAAAATGTATTACAATTATTACTATCTGGCAGCCAGGCACACTGTTATGTTATGTATTACCGACGTAGAAACAGTGCCCATTCAGAAAGCTTCTACTTTACTGCTGAAAACCATGCTTGATGAACTAAGGTGATCACATCATAACTTTGCATATGATGGGCACTAATGTAATCTTGTCTGAAGTGGTCACTATAAAATCAATATTAGTAGCTCTGGAAGATTTTTATTGGATACAAGTAGCTCTTCATACTGAAAAGGTTGGAGACCCTTGTCGTAGAGGCTGGGGGAACAGGACATTGGAACCTCTTTAAATCTGTTGTTCAGCAGGAAGCTACTGCACTAGTTTTGGTAACAAGGTTGGTACCAGAGTTTCAAGAAAGAGCTTGAAACTCTTTTGTTCACAGGCCTCTTGCAGGCATGAATTCTGAACTGTGCTAAGGAAGCTTCTGTGTCATCTGTTCCAGGCAGCTATTGCTGATTGCTCCATGACCGGATAATGGTGCGAAAATGCACAGACATTTCCCTCTCTGGTATAATAAAAAAAATTCTAGCTATTGCATCAAGAATTTTCAATTCTATTAAGGACACTGAGGCGAGGATTATGCTTCTCTTCCTTTACTGACTTAAAACACAGCAGCCAGCAAGAGTTAAAACATGAAAACTACAACTCCCATAAACATTTGTAGTCCAGGCTGCCCAATCTCAGGCTAGCCTCAGCTATAAGTGTCACCATAACAACGGCTCCTCCTCTTTCTTTGCGAAGACGAACCAAACTCCAGGTCTTTAAAACTTGTAGCGGAACATGCCAACGAAAACCCCCAGGCAATAGAACTCTGACGTCCAAGGTGAAAGGAACTCATTCGCCTTTAGTAACTGCTCCTAAAGAAAAAGAACAAACCAGTGCTGCTCTTGGAAAGAACCAATAAGTCTCAAGGGGGGCAAAAAACACAAAACATATGTCATAGTTACAATATGCACTTGAAAACAATCATTTTAACCAATATTACAAGCTTGTAACACTTACGGGTGGGATAATCCTCGCCTCCGTGTCCTTAATAGAATTGAAAATTCTTGACGCAATAGCTAGAATTTTTTTTATTCTATGTCAGGAACGGAGGCTTCGGATTATGCTAGTTTAAAGCTGATTTACCACAGTAGATGCTATATCAACAATAGGTTTATGATAAAATATTTAAACGTATTGTCTGAAGACCAATCAGCCGCTGCCATAATATCCTACAGTCTGGAACCCGCTCCGAAAGATTTGGAAGCTATAGCTCCCCGAATGGAGTGGGCCCCAAACATGGAGGTGTCAATACCTGCTTCTCCTAACAACCACTTAACCCACCTGGCCAAAGTGGCTGCAGAGACAGGACCGTAAGGTTTTTGCAAGGAAATCAATAGTTGGCCTCCTGAATCTCTGCAAGTCTCTCTAGTACAACTCTCATAAGCTTTCAAGCATTGCACAACACACAATTTCTGATTATGCGGAAAAGCTGGATAAGAAATACATCGAGATGCAGTTTTAGTACGTTTTGAAATTGTGAAAGAAACTCCCGTAGGAGTGAATACTCTACCTGTCAAATCCAAGGCCTTAACGTCAGAAACGTGTCTGCACGAGATAAGGCATAACAGAACCGTTAATTTAGCAGACAATTGTTTACGTGACAAATCGTCATTACATGGCCAAGCCCTAAGAAAATGAAGAACAATATTAACATCACACAAAACTGAATATCGAGCTTGAGGGGGGTTAACCATCCAAATACCCCGAAGAATCTTAGAAATCAATGGGTGTTCGCCAACCGGCTTACCGTTTATATGGGGGTGACCCGCCGAAATAGCAGACCTAAAGTTATTAACCATCCTGTAAGCGAGCCCCTGCGCCGCTAACTCAGAAAGAAAATTAGCAATCATGGAAATTTGGGCCCCCAAGGGATCAATACTCTATTCACTGCACCAACCCACCCATCTCTTCCAGGATGCCTCATATCGCTTATGGGTGGAAGGAGCCCAGGATTGAGACAAAAAGAACAAAGCTTCTCCTGAAACTCCCAGCACTTGCCAACGTCTCCTGAAAGTCTCCATGCCATGAGGCTCAGCTGATTCTGGATCACCAGTGGGTGAGGGGCCCCCAAGGGGTCCAGAAGGAGAGACGGGAACAATGGCAGAAGAACTGGGAAGTGACATTGCTACCGGAAACCAAGCTTGAGCTTTCCAAAGGGGTGTCGCTAAAATGTTGTCGGCCAACTGCCTCTTTACTTGAGCAAGGACCCTCTGAATCATTGAAAAAGGGGGAAAAGCATAAAGAAGGTGCTGAGACCAATTTTGAAGAAAAGTATCCATTCCCATTGCCAATGGATCCGGTCTCCAACTGTAAAATTTCGGCAGTTGAGCATTGAGACGGGACGCAAACAAATCTGTTACACAGGGACCCCATCTCCCTGTGAGTTTCTGAAAAATCGCTCGGTGCAGCATCCAATCGCTGCTGTCCCTCAAAAATCGTGAATTCCAGTCCGCTACCACATTGGATCGTCCCGAAAGGTATTCCACTATAACATGAATCTGATTCTGAAGGCAATAATCTCCTACAAACAGATGAGATCTGGTCCCCCCAGTCGATTGATGTATCTTACCGCTGATATGTTGTCCATTCTCAAGAGAATTCAACAGCTGGCTTTGTTGGGGGAAAGCGACCGAAACGCAAAAGCTCCCGCTAGGAGTTCCAGGCAATTGATATGGAGCCTTAACTCCTCCGAGGAACACCGTCCTCCCGTCTCCACTGAGCCACAACGAGCTCCCCAGCCCCAATGGCTGGCATCCGACTCTATGACAATCTCCGGAGAGGAGGCAAAAATGGCTCTGCCATTCCACGCTTCCATGTGATTCAACCACCAGACGATCTCCGTCTTGGCCTCCTCTGACAGCGGAATCTGGTCCGTATAGAACAGGCCTTTGCGCAGATGCAAAATTTTCAGACGCTGGAGAGCTCTGTAATGTAATGGGCCCGGAAAAATCGCCTGAATGGAGGAGGTAAGAAGCCCCACCAATAGGGCTAAGATCCGCAACGATATAGTCGGAGAGGCAAGGGCTTTCCGTAACTTTCTTGATAGATGTCCGTTTTACCAAGGGTAACTTCAGTTGAGCTAGAACTGAATCCACCTGAAACCCTAAGAATTCTATACACTGCGACGGAATAGTCACAGACTTCTCGCTGTTGATCAAGAAACCAAGGTCTTGAAGGATCTGAATTGTCCAAGAGAGATGCCTTAGGACTAACTCTCTGGACTGAGCCATGATCAAAAGATCGTCGAGATAAATGATGAGGTGCACGCCTCGCTCCAGAAGAAATTGGGCTACCGGGCGGAGAAGTTTCATGAAATACCACGGGCAGAAGAAAGGCCAAAGGGAAGAACCTTGAACTCGAACCACTGGTGTCTCCATTGAAACTGAAGAAAACGCCGATGAGGGGCAAAAATAGGATCTGACAGATAAGCGTCTTTGAGGTCTAAACGCACTAACCAATCTCTTTCTTGAAGATCGCGTAACATATGGATACCTTCCATCTTGAAATGACTGTAGACTATCCAATGGTTGAAGTCTTTCAAATTCAACACTCGGTGAAAGCCCTTTTCTTTCTTTGGAACGAGAAAAGTAGTACTGACGAACCTGTTTGGATTGGGCATAGAGGGGACAATCGCCTCTTTGAAGAGGAGGCTGTCGATTTCTGCGTCTATAAAACTGCTTTCTACTAGGGGAAAATGGAGAGGGAGAGGGGGATGACTCTGGATCGGACTGGAGTAAAAGTCCAACTTGTATCCTCGGACTGTCTGAAGGACCCAAGAGTCCTGAGAGATGCGAGCCCATGCTTGAGCGTGCCGCTCTAATCTTCCCCCAAGAATCACTTCCGAAAAATGAATAATTCTCACCTGAATTAGTGGAGTCTTGAGAGCGATCAGCTCCTCGTCCTCTGAAGCCGCAGCCACGGCCTCTTCTACCTCTGGAGGGGTAGAATCCAGAGGATTGATAGTACCCTTGACCTCTAGGGGCGTAGTTGGGGGAGGTCTGTTGGAAACCTCGGCCTGACGCTCGACCTCGGTAAGGCATCCCCTGGTAAAAAGGCCACCAGTGAGCATCAGCTTCATGGAAGATTGGCCTTTGTCAAGGGCCGTAAACGTAGAGACGTATTTACCCAGATCTTTAACAAATTTTTCTCCGAAAAGGAGACCATTGGCCATCAGAGGGAGCAAGCTCTGCCAATTTTGGGCCAATTCGCATAAGAAATGACTTTTTTCGCTCGGTGGACATGGCGCAGTTCGCGTTTCCGAGAAGGCAAATGGCTCTTTGGGCCCATTCCATTACCGTTTGAGGATCAAGCAGAGTATTAGTTTCTTTAGCCTGAACCGCCAACTCAAGGATTTTTGTAATGGGGCCGGACAGGTCCAACATCTTGTCTTGACATCCCTTCCAGGCGCGGTCAAGCCCTTTTTTGGGATCTTTGGTAAACTTTTTCAAGAAAGTTGCTACACTGGGGTCCAGCTCCGGGGTGTTGGCCACCTTGCCCTGCAGAGAGGGTCGAGGGCATTCTGATCGAAGAGTGCTGCGAACATCTTTATCAAAGCCCTTGCGTAACCTGTCTTGTACGTAATGGGCCACCTCCGCACAAGGAACCCTATCAGTGGATCTAGGATGAACAATGTTCTCCGGGTCAAAAAGTAAATTCCCATGAGGGGTAACCTCCTCCGCAGTATAGTGTTTAGCTTTCCGCTTGCGTTTGCCCCCTATTTTGGGTTCAGAAATATCGGAATCTGAGTGGGACTCAGAGGATTGGGAAAATTCTCTAGACGCCCCGAGGGGGAAATGAAATTTTCAGAGGGTGGTTGAAGATCCGAGCTATACTTGTGATCATTGATCACCGCCGATGCCATCTGGGCCAGAATTTCCGCTGAAGACAGCGGAGTCAACGGACCCTTACTGGACAAACCAGCATCTCTAGGTGGAGGGTCTCTAGCCCCTGATCCAGTGGGAATAGGTCCCATTAACTCTCTATGTCCATATCGGACTAAGGGCACTGTAAAAGGTTTTAGGGCTTTAACAGAGTCCTGAACATGGCATCCAAGAGCCTGAACCAATCTCTCCCCCATCTGCTCAGGGAAGGGTGCTTCCACTTCCTCCTGATAGTACTCCTCCTCCCCAGCAAAATAAGCCATGGCAGAAGACAGATAGAGTTCAAGGGGGGAGGAGACCCCGGCAGGTTATCCAATATGTTATTTTTTAGTAGATTCTAAATTTGTAATGGACAAATCATGTGGAGGGAGCACCTGCCAGCCTCCTAGGCCAAGCCTACAACATTTACTCACCCCGTTGGGCGTTCTGGGGGCAGATTGATCCTTCTCTCTGCCAACGCACGCTTGACGAGCCGGGAGTCTTGGAGAAACGCGCAGCTCCGACTCGTGCAGGCGTGAGGGAGGAAAAAGGTGAGAAATAGAGAGCGGACTGCTCTCTAACAGCCGGCGCTGGATCGGTCTCAAGGGAGACCAGGTAAATAGCACTGGAGCCGCGCCGCGGAGATCAAAGACCACGCGGGCGTCAAAATTTTTAGGTCAGCTGCGGCGCGCAATCGGAGGCAGTCAAACAAGCCTCCGAGCGCCCGTCGGAAGTTTAAAAGGCGCGAGGGTCGAAAACGACCGCCACCTGATCCAGGGCCGTTCGGCCCGCTCCAGCTCCACAGGCCAGTATACACAAATCACAGACAATTTCAATACAATAAGCATATAATAAAAGAAACGGGACTCAACTTCGGCTGCGCAGCAGCAAAGAAAGTGGAGGAGCGGTTGTTATGGTGACACTTATAGCTGAGGCTAGCCTGGGATTGGGCAGCCCGGACTACAAATGTTTATGGGAGTTGTAGTTTTCATGGTTTAACTCTTTGGTTGCTGTGTTTTAAGTAGTAAAGGAAGAGAAGCATAATCCGAAGCCTCTGTTTCTGACATAGAATCCAGTTCCTTTTTAAATCTATGCCTCATAGCAAAAAGCTATTCTAGAGTCCCAGTACCTAGTGCTGTCAATAGACAATGAACGTAGATGTTTCTGTTCATTGGTTTGACTAGTGCTCAATACCACATTCAGTTGTTTTGGGGGACTTCAAAGAGAGAGAGCAACCAGGAGGTGGGGTCTTTGCTGACAGTGACCTTTCCTGACCTTGCCCTAGCGTAAACAACATTTAATATGGTCAGTCGTTTCACAGGTAGAACGTTGGGTCTAGAGATTTTTGTTACATTAATCCCTCTATGCTGCAGCAAAGCGCGAGACACACAGATCGGTCGAGATGTTGCATAGTTTCCTTTTCAGTGGTGACACACGTGCTTTAATTTTTTTGCATTTCATTTTGGCTACAATACATGATCATTTTGGGATTTTATTTTTGTGGTTGTGAAATTTTGTTTCTGCATTTGTCCTGTTGAGTAAATTCCGGCATTTCGAGTTGTACTTGTTTTTCGTGAAATGACTTAGATTAGGTCATTGTGCCATGCTGTGTAATTGAGATTTGGGTAAAATTCTATGGCAGGAGCACAGGAACAACACAATCAGAATCTGAGCAGCTTTATGTGAGTCTCACATGATTTTTTGGCTTTTTTTAAAGGTCAAAATGTGTCCTTGTGCCGAAAACGGATGTGAGGATGCTTTTGCTCTAAGAAATAGTACAAAATGCTGGACCAGCTTTTTGTGGAATTTCACACAATTTCAATTACGCTTGTACTCATTTTGTGTAATTTCCATGAAATATATTATGTGAATTTTATCCAAGCCTATTGTTCTATCTTTTGTGCTTCTTATTATTGAAAGAGGTGGGTTTTCACTATGCTTGAGATAAGTATGAGTGTTGGTGTCTTGTGAATGCCCATGATAGTTTGTTTAAAAGGCAGGTGAGATCTACCAATTCAGTTGAATAAACTAAATTGTTTGGATGATAATTTGAAGGAGTTGGGGTGTTTCGTTTAGAAAACAGCAAAAATTCCAGTAACAACGAAGGGAAGAAGACAATCATTCGTATAAATGTTGTTTGCATAGAATGAAACATACATTTTAATTCCCTGTAAGTAGAAACTGTAGATTTGAGTAATCCAGTAGGCAATCAGTCAGAAAGTAGGCACCTCATCTGTGCTGCTACATATGTAGGGCGTTGATTTGGGTGTCAGCCTTTTAGACTTATGAGGCCACTTGTAATGAATATCTAAGTGGGTTCAAATTAAATTGGGCTAGGTTTCCTCCTCTCACCAAGTATTGCTATCTCCGAGGAAGGGAAAATACTGGCCCATTTTCTGGGCTGCTCTTAAGGCGGGGCCTAGAAATGTCACGTAAAGGCCCTGATTATGACTGAAATCTCTGTGTGAAAGTAAAGAGATCTGTGTGTTCGCCTAATTCCAAGAGCGTCGGTAACAGCTATTACCAGCCTTTTAGACTTATGAGGCCACTCGTAATGAGAGCCAAAGTGGCACAAACAAGTCAAATACCGATCCTGTTGCTGCTCCTGAAGAGAGCACTTCTCTTGGAAGAGTGTATGCAAATGGTTTATAAAAGTAATAGCATTATACATATTTCTGAGAAGAGATAAGACTTCAGTAGATTTTCTGGCGGTACAGTTGCATTAGGCATCCCTTTTAGCACGTTAATGAGTAATTCTGCTTAGCAAAGAGTCAATCCTAACATTCTGCATACAAGCAACCATAGTGTTATGAAAGAAGTCAGAACGCGTTGTCCATTTAGATTATATCTGAAGTTTATGGATGTCATCCACTAAAACCATATTGTGGCCATGTTTTTCCTATCTGTACCATAAAGGTATTTGACTGATTTCATGGTTTATCTTATTTTGATAAATGTTTAAAGAATGCTTGTTTGTGCTTTATGGGTTGTTTGTCACATTTTTCTGGTTTCGAAAAATCTTCTTGGAGGAGGTAAGGGGTTAATAATTGGTAGTTTTGCAATTGGTGGGAAAGTGAGTACTTGCAGGTAGGAAGAAGGACTAGATCTTAGAACTCCCCTCTGGTTTTAGATGGGAATAGTGCTGTGTAGTTATGCCATGAGCATAAGGCAGTGAAACGGACAAGCCTCCCCTATCAGGATTTGGCGCAGAGGGGAGGGAGTGAGGGACTGAGGAGACTAAGGGCCAGATTTATACTTTTTGACACAAAACTGCGCTAACACAGTTTTGCATCAAAAAGCTTAGCGCTGACTAGCGCCATTTTTTAACGCCACCTGGGTGTCATATTTATACTATGACGCTGGGTGGCGCAAAAAATAGGATAGAGTCATTTTTTCTGACATTAACCATTGTGCCTCATCATAAGGCAAAATTACGTTAACGGATAAAAAATTACTCTAATCCGGTATACGATATGTAAACACGTCACAAACCAGAAATGCACCATTTTTGCCCGCAATAGCAAAAAAAACAGACGCTAAAGGAGAAAACAGTGCAAAGGGGAGCCAGAATGGAGCCAGGAAGCCAAGAGAGACCCCAAGGAGACCCCATTCAACCAGGAACCAGACAGGAGGACACAGACAAGACCCAGGGAGGGCGAAGAAAAAGAGGAAGTGTTGTTTCAGCTCAGAGGAGTATGAAATACTGGTGAGAGAGGTGACAGAGTATCAAAATCAACTCTTCGTCACCTCTAAATTGCCAATTGGAAGGAGAGAGGCTATCTGGCAGCAGATAGTGGATAAGAGCAACAGTGTGGCAGAGGTCAGGAGAACTGTAACTGATTGCAAGAAACGCTGGCATGACTGCAAGCGAAGGACAAAGGAAAAAATGTCATGGAACAGGAAGGCAGCACTGCAAACTGGAGATGGGAGTCCAGCACCACAAGACGACTTGGATGAGATGGAGGAGATGGTTGCAGCGGTCATCCCGGACGAAATCGTCACAGGAATCGCAGGACGGGACAGCACAGACTAACAGGAAACAACACAAATGCAGGGTAAGTTGCATGGGGGAAATTCATGCTAAAATGTCAAGTGCAAGAAGGGGGATGCACATAGGACTCACACAATGCATGTCAAAGGAGTGCAGAGGGACACAATGCACATTAAGCAAATTGCACCATGCCGATGTAATCTACACATGTACCTACGCCTTGGTAGTGCCATGCACCACGACACATACGCAACCTGGACATACGTTGAACACCAGGCCTAAATACCTACATGTACATATGCAGCACATGGGATGGATGGCATGTATAATCACTGTGCCACTGGTTGTGACATCACAATATCCCTTGCATGTGGTCATATCAACACCACCAACACGACCAAGACCAAGACCTCAGAGACCAGGCAGTCAGTCAAGACCATTCCTGGGGTTACGCGATAGTGGTGTCCCTTGTAGTAACACCTTGCAACTGTCTTGCCTCACTGTCCAAAAGCATGTGTGCTGCATCTCACAGCACAGAAGTCATTGCAACTGTCCCAAAAGTACCCAGGCATGTGCCGGTAGCACCACCACACCGCATATAGACAACACATCCATATGAGGCAGCCAACCCTACATCATGCAGTCAGGGTTTCCCCTGGGTGCATGGAACAATGAACTGAACAGGCGCTGGGGGAATAGCGGGCTGGACCTGTACCATTGGTAACATGCCACTACCCAGACCAACCAAACTGAAGAAGTATTGAACCACACATTTGATGCTGAGCTGAAATGTGCCACTACTGAAAATATATACGACAGATAGCAAACAGTAGGTCACAACAGTCACATGCTGAGCCCACAACTACTCTGACACAACCATGTCAGACACATGGGGATGGGGAAATAAACACACACATACAACACATGGGGTATGACTGTGAACACAATGGCGTATAATTGTACATCGACGGGCAGGGATGGTGCATGGGCAAGTCCGGTGTTGGAGAGACTGCCAGTGCAGTGTCCCTTTTGTGCTTGGCAGTATGAGTCACACGTTGGGATGGCAGTTGGAAATATGTCTGCTCATGGTAGCTCTGTGGGCCACTTAGCACAACATTCTTGATAGAACAAATAGACTCAGGGCTGCATTGGGTGTAACAGGACATGCTGCACTCAGCCCTGCAAATCAGGCAGTGGAAGGGGCAAAGGGCCATGGCATGGGACCCCCTGCACTGCCCATGCCAAGTGTATGGGCTGTGCAGGGGCACTCAGGGCCACACCATATCACCAACAACCCTTGCATGGGGTTTTCACTGCCATGCAAAGGCTGGTGGAAATGCTGAAACAGACCTGGAGGGTAGTATTGAACGTAATACTGGTCTGGTGTCACAAGACAGATGGCATTGCCAGTCCGTAAGCTACTGAAAAACTGCCATGTCCAGGCCATTGGCCCCTGGGGCATTCCACATTGATAACAGTTTCCACTACCACCTGTGCTGTTGGGGGCGGTCAAATACACAATGGCAGTCAGGTGCCCATAGACTGATGCACTTGAAATGAGGGACCAGTATGACTACCTGCAGAATCACCTCTAACTTGCTTCAGGCCGTGACCTAAGTACAACTCCTGTTAACTGGCTATGTTCATAGACTCATTTAGCATCAGGCACTGTCACATACAGAATGATGTACACAGCAGAAATTTCATACCCATGCCGCCCATCCCTGGGTCTAACCCTATGCTTGTGTCAAATTACCTGTTATGTCACCATGCTGCATTCATGTATCATAGTGCAAGGAGGGCTGCATTGAGGGGGATGACATAGGTGTTTAGTAAGGCAAACACACATACACAGACAGAAGGTGAAACTTAACTCTGCCAGGTCCATGAGTGCCATGCAATGTAGCACACAAACACAAACAACAACATGAGGATCCATCAATGGAAACAAGAGCATAATGTCCTGGCAATGCCATCCCTGGGGTGGTTCAAGGTTTCAGCTTAGCATGGGTGTATGTGAAGCATGTAAGACTGTGACAGGTGAAAATTGCCATGTGTGGTGCTGTGTCATGAGCACAGCAACACACATTGCAAGGCCTCACCATGCAAATGGATGCATAGGGAGGGCAGATAACAAAACAATTGTGTCAGGCCACAAATAGGATAGACATCACACTTAGAAGATATGACCAGTCAATTGTGCCAACTGGGCTTCTCTTCATGTGACATGCAGGTGGGGCTTAGGGCTGTAGGCTGCAGCCATGATATGCAGGAACAATCCTTTGGAACTAGGAGCGAATCATAGGCCCCTCGTGCCACAGCAGCGTCACTTTTAGTGACGAGCCTGTGGCGCTAAGCACTGCACCATGTTGACAAGGTGGTGTTAAGCCACTTTTTGTGGCTTAACGTCACCTTGTAAATGCGGCCCCTTCCAATGCATCACTGTGCGTGAAAGGGGCGTGGAATGGGTATTGTTGTGGGCATGCCATAGCAACACCCATTGCATTTTGATGCTGTCTCAGATTAATGTAATTTAGTAAACCTGAGGCAGTGCCAAAATCTTATGCCACCCCCAGGGGTGGCATTTGCAGGCGGCAATGAGGAGGAATACATTTATACCTCCTTGTTATTTTGCTTTTCCAATGTGTGTTGCATTCTGCAGCATGCATAGGAAGAGCAAAATGCCAGAAATGACTGTTTATGTGCGTGGAAGGTGTCCCTTCATGCACATAAACAATCATTTGAAAATGACGCTTTGGCACTTTTGTGTGTGCTGCATTCTACAGCTCACACAGAAGTGCCAAAGCACCATTAGTGATTGTAAATGTGCACAAAGGGACACCTTCATGGACATAAACAATCACACCCCTCAACCCATACATGCTTGCACGACGGTGCAAGGATGCCTGCGTTGGTGCTGGCAGCTGAAGTTTGCACCAGCAAGGGGGCAACAAAGGGGTGCGCTGTATTCACTTACATACGGCATATCCTTGTGTTACCAAAGTGACGCAGCGTGGGGCTGCCAATTTTAGTGCAGCACCGCGCTGTACTACTTTTCCACAAATCTGGCCCTAAGATGACAGTGAGTCTCAAATATCAAGTCAGTGACATGACTTATCAACTGCCACAACACATATAGACTGATTTTACACCATCTCATTGCAGAGGATGATAGCTGTCTTGCAGATCTGCCTGCCCTGGAGTACCGTGATGACATGGATGACCAGCTGCCAACTATCAGCCAGGAGACCCTCCAAGAAGTTCTTGTAAACCTCCAGACACCACCTCCAGTCGCAAGGAGGAGTATTGATGTAGCAGACATCCCACAGGCCCCACTTAGCACCCCAATAGTACGACCTGCCAGCACCGACACCTGAGGACTCTGAGGACCCAGGGACTAGCTTTGAGAGAACAGTGATAGGAGTCCAGAGGTAGCTGGTGAAGGAGGTGCGGGTGGGGATGCAAACTATGGCAGCCAGCCTGGAGGGGATGAGGATGTGCATGGTTACAGCTAATGAACAGACTGCAGCCAACCGATGCACACACTCCTCAATGCATGGAGTCCAGGAGTGTCTGAGGGACATAGCTGCTGCCATGAGGGAAAGGCCACAACAACTGCCCTCCCATACTGGCATCAGCATGCTTGAGGACAAGATGGACTCCATGCACCGGGAAATGGTCTCCCTCAGGTTAGACATGGCTGCCTACCACAGGGATGTTGCTGCTATACTCACAAATCAGCAGCTCCTCCATGCTGCAGTGATGCTATATGTGGTACCACAGATGACAGCTGCCGGGAATTGGGAGTCTACATCTCCAACCACTGAAGTGTGTGTGGCCCCCTCTACCTCCCTACTACCACTATAAAGGGTAGAGGAGACACCACACATATCGGAGGATGAAGATGTGGAACAGATCATCTTCACCGATAGGAGTTCCCGGTAGCACCAGCCCATGCCACATGGGCAGTGTTTTCCTTTGTCCTGTGCTTTGACATCATGCCAGTGTTAGCACAGTTGCAGATGTGCACTCTTTACCGACACACTGATTACCTTTCTGCTATAGACTGCAATTGTCTCTAACTTTTCAATTGGCAATTTATGTTCCCCTGCACTGAAAGACACTTTATCCAAGCATGTCCTATGACATGTCCCTCAACCCTGGACTTCTGTTGTGTCACAACTGGATGGATTCCACTAATGGGGGTCACAGACCTGGACATTGTAAATATTGCACTTTGACACATATTAAACACCATCTACACAACCAGCATGTCTTGGTGCGTTGTGACACATCCACTACGCTTAGGAATTGTGATGTGTGTAACATGGCTGTAGTCACAGAGTGTCAGTACAAGAGTGCATGAATATGCGGGCACATATCTATGCACGTGGTACCTACATGATGAAGGTTGATGCTTGTCCCATTCCCTACAGGCAATTCACTGAGTATGTAAAAATTTTTGAACACATGTATGCTCAGCCCACTACATACAGCAGGAATGGCTGTGAAACCGTTCTCAGGCAATATAGGCAGCTGGGAGTACCAGTAGAACACATTGGTGTGAAACAAAGGGACTTAGCCTCATCTGTAATTGCCACTGGTCAGTTCAGCAGGATAGAAATGAAATGTAGGCTGTTGTCAGATATCGCACAGTGCCCAACATTTCGACACAGGACCCATACAATGACAGCTGAATTACCACACCTACCTGTCCTATACATAGTCAACATAGTCGCCTTGAATGGTGGGTACACTGGATAGCAGATGCACAGACAAGTAGATGTGCTGTAGCTGCCAGTGTGACAGCTCAGTTGTAAGAAGGTGATGAACATGTCAAGAGACGTATCCGGAGGCAGGACAGAATCCCTAGGAAAACACACAATTTTCACTGTACACCCATGGGAAGTCCTTGAGACCCAAGCATAATACACATGAAGTAAGGAAGTACCCAAACTACTTTAATTAGAATTTAAATAAACTAAAAAGAATGAAGAACACCTATCCTGACTTAACCTATCCTAACTATACATAACCAACAACAGACCCTAACTACTCTATGCTATACTTACCTAACACATTTAACGACACACTCTAAACATTGCCCCCCACCCGTCTTATATCATGAGAACATGCATAACAACATATACTAAACTACCCATTTACTACCTATTACTAAACAAATATATATTTTTTGGTATTTAAAAAAAAAAAGTTTATATACATTTAATTTTTTTATATGACACATAAAAGCCCCAACATCACCCTCCACCCACCCACATAGTAAAATGTAAAAAAGTAAAAAACCCACCCCAAACCTACTTATCTTGACTAAACTACTAACCTCATCTAACCTGACAATAACCCCCTAAAACCCACTAAAAAACATTAAAACAAACGAGGAGGGAGGAGACTGAACTGGTGGTGAGAGTTATTATGCCATTCACAGATTGGCTCTCTTCAGTTTCCTCTTGATGAATTTCAGTCTTTTTGTATTCTTCTCCACCTCCTTTTCAAGGATGTCCAACTTTTGGAGGACCGGTGTGACAACCCTCTGTAAGTCTCTAATAGCACTCATGTCCATGGCAGCAGGTGTGGTTGGCTGTGGCACGGATGTTGAGGGTGCAGCAGATGGGGCTTGTGTGATGGTGGCCCGCCTGCACAGCTGTGGTGCTTGGTCCTCCCTGTGTGGGTAGTGTGGGTCCCCCTTGGGTGAATTCCCACCACTCAACAGCAGATCGCTCCATGAGATAGCGACGTGCCATCCTCCGGAACCCAGATTCCACTGCCAGTATGTGCCGATAGCGGACTGCCCTCTTCTGAAAAGCATGTAGTTCATCATTTTTCATGTTGGTAGCTGTAAAAACGAGACAGGCAACCATAGGTGTCAGCATTGTTTTGAGTATGTACAGATAATTAGCTTACACTCTACATCGAATTGCACATGCACTCCAACTTACATTCCGGATAATACAATGGCCCTGATGAATGAAACGACAAACGCTGCCTTAGCATCATCTCTTTGACACCATACCCACTCACAACAAGATTAAGAAACAAACAACATTAGATGTGCATTGATTTTGTGCCATATTTAACAATCCAAAGGCAGCCTCAACTTCGCAAAGATCAGGGCAACTATTCCTCATCATCTGTGTCAATTTTCGCCCATACATCACCAGTAACTTGAATCTGTTAATGGGAGTATAGGATGCAGTTTGTAACCAAAAGGGGTCAGTGTTGATAGGTACACATTCAAGCCTGATCAAAATGACTGTCACCTACACTGTGTGAATCACATCTACCTACAAATTTGATGTTACTCACCTCCTGTGCCTCAGCTGGGGGATGGCCAGGCAATTCATCATCTCAACTGTCCAGGTTATCCACCAAGGCATGCCCACTCATACATGGAGTCAGAGAGTGGACCATATGTGAGGAGGGCTCACAACTAGGAGGCTGGTATCCATAGGTCTTTCACATCTACATTCATGTGTCCAGGTGGAGACACCTATCAATACCTGATTAGCCAATACCATTCCTTACACACCCATATCCATGCCAGACAATGTTTGGACTTGACCTGCATGCACGCCTATTATATTCCATATAGGTGTCACTGGACACTTGCCCCCCGTCCTATATGTACAGGGATGCACCAATTTGTGTACAAAATGGTGCATCACTGTGTTGTGAGAATGACGGTGTGTCCCAGTGCAATATTTTCACAACGGTGCACATCTCAGTCACATATGGGCCTACATGTGGCTTGTCATCACCTTGTTTACACGATGCTGCCCATTGAGTGCTACAAGCATCACAAGATATGACTCTGCTCATGCATGGGGAACCCTTAAATGAAACACAGTGTGACCATCCAGCCTACTTTGATATCTGATCATTTCACAGCTCATCACTTCTAGCATTGCGTGCAACACATGATTCACTCACACAAAAGCCTTAATCAATACACAGGGCAGACAAAATCACACATTTACTGGATACATCTGGGTCCTCAAATGTTGCCACTTTGCCTATGGTGTAGGAGGCAGGTCCACCTGTACAATATGGATGGAAAACCATGGTTACTAGCATATCACTGTCACTACTAGTGGACAACATATTACAGTGTGTACTATTTTAGAGGAATGAGCTAATTATCCAGGTTGAGGACAGTGCAACAGACACACCACTGCAAACTCGTAATGACACTGACACTCAGGTGAGTGAGAGCCACACACCTGCACACTTACACTGGGCCTGAGACTCATGTGGGGCTACACCCTGCAACACCCATATGTGGCCAATCTATAGAAGATGGAACTCCATGGTATGAGGGGGAGTTGGGTGACAGATACATGACACTACCCTGGTGCTCTGTAAGACAACTGACTCAGGTATTCTGGCTTGTCCTGCAAGGCACACAGAGGCACTTTGTAAAGGACAAGCGGCTCAATTTTTAGTCTGCAATATTCATGCATTGAGTAATCCATGACTGATGTGTCAAAGTTGTCTGATGGTATCAAATGCCCCATTGACATTGCCCACTAAGGCAGGTATGCCCCCCTTTGCTAACATATTGGCAGGGATGATGTATGTGAAATTATGACAATGTAGCACCATACATGGATTGCCCTACTTTGTTATCACAATCCAGTTACATGTGGTATGCTGGTGGTGTCTTGGTTTATCATACATGACACAATGCTGGGGCAAAGATGTTTGAATGGCCACTGAAATGTGTGACTTAGTGATGGTTGTGCATGACTCTCCAAACATCTGACTTGCATTGGTAAAATGGTAGGATATGTGAACTCCATGTCTATACTGGTGCTGTTACACTTCATTCTGATTGCATGCAACCTGTCCACATGCGATGCATGCAGCACGCCAACACATATGCTACTGTCGTTCAAGTGTGGTGAACAGTAAATAGTAGTCTGCTAGACCACCCAAGATGGTCTAGCAGATCCTGCTCCCTGACCACCAGATCTGGCGAGCGATGCTTCAGATGGTGGTCGTTGCAGCTGCTGCATACACCCTCTTCAGGTGGTGATGCACATTGCCCCACCGCAGCCACCTCACCTCCGTCCGGTAGCCCTGTATCACACAGCCCTCCATCTTCAACATTAATGGGAGGTAGTGGGCTACCAGCCACACAGATCCTCACAGCTCCTCCTCTGCGATCCTAGTCAGCCTCCCCCTATCAGACATATCTCTGGGGTACAGGTTGGCAAAAATATATGATTGTAAACAAAAATTAAGTAAAGGAAACTTAACGCCCAAAAATAACAATCCCAACTAACCCAACTTAACAACTAAACCGGAGAGACACCCCACAGTACAAGTACAAGGAAAAATACAAAAACACACAAATTCACTAGCACTGGGGCAAAGTACAGTCAAATACTACAGAAAACACAACAGGAGGGACACCACAACATACAATACAGAGCAATAACACACCACCACTTCCAAGACACAACCACATCATCAAAAGAGGCACAGACTGTAAAGAGAAAGTGAAAGTACACCCACTGTACCATGCCTGTAAACAGGATTTCCTATTACATCACTTCCTATCCCAGTGCGTCACGTTTTCTGTAATGCGTGTATTTATTTGACGCATCTGCTATTTGCGTGAGTATTTCTGACGCATGACCTACGTGCGTCTTTTTTATTGACGCCTTACCTTTAAGTGTCTATTTAACAGTAAATCTGCATTGAGATGCGTGCGAAGGTGAAAATCACGCTAATGGCCCATGGGTCATATACTTTGCATTTGCGGATGTTTTTGACGCATTTGCGACATTTTTTTGTACTCTATTCCTGATTGCGTGATTTTGTCCATTGTCAAAGGATGGACCCTGTATCAACATACAAATTGAATGGGCTGGGCTGCAGTGTGGCATTTTGTGTATGGCCACATGTGTTAGGCCATACAACAATGAGATTTGGGTGTGAGTGGTCTGTTATACCAGTGTGTGTGTTACAGAATCAACAGCATGCAAATGTATTCACGTCATGCATATGTATGCATGTGTGACAACAGTGTATCCACATATGTATGGCAGTCAGTACTATGCAAGAGTAATGGAATGTGATTGTGAATTGATTTTACTTATGAGATCTGTGTAATTGTCTTACAGAGCATCACAATTCAGATGACACACAACTCGGGCATTGTTGATGATGGCTGATGAATGCTATCTAGCAAATGTAACTCGACAACTGTCTCCATATGTTGATCTTGATTATATGGTGACTTGTGTGTGGACCACACATATGTCTGACATGTGTACATATTTGGTACATACTGTGATTGACACACTCTGCCTACATTCCAACCATATCATGTTTTGAACACAATAGTCAGACCAAAGTAATTACATTAAGCATTGTAATAATACTTTTTGTTTGGTGGACCTGCAGCCCTGCTGCATTTGTTCTCATCCAATCTGATGTGCATTCTACAGACGTGTGTGTCCAAAGTGTGAGGTCATGTGTACCCTGTGACAGAATTGGGCCCCATGGCAGTGGCAGGACTGATTTCCATGGATGTACTGTGCAGGCTCAATTTCTCCCATTGCTGGTCATACCTGGGCTAATCATGATGCCCATTGTCAACAATGATGTCCCCCCCTTGTCACACATGCTCCATGCAGCCATTACAACTCTCACACTGAGTTGTGTCAGTGGTCTGTTCAAACATTACAGTCTCACCATGATTTGACATCCACTGGCTCATGTGTGGGCCCCTTGTTTACCTCCTATTTGGACATGTTGTAGTTGTGTGTGATGAGCTATTGTTGTACAAGTTTTCAACATAGATGTAAATAATATGTTGTGGTCCATAGATTGTGTCCTTCAGTTGTCACATTCAAGTGCAGAGGCTATTTGTGAAATGAGTGATGGTAGCAGTTCAATCTTATGCATCACATGTCATGTTGCTACTGTACTCATCAGATTAGTGTTTGGTACATGCTCCCTGAGGTTAGACTCGCAATCCTGTGGTATATGTTGTGTAGATTGAAGAGACCAATGCCAGATTTTGTGAATAAGTGAGGTGTTTATTGACAAAATGTACAAGGTGAGTTACGTGAATATTAAGTGAAGATGTTTTCAACGATGTGCAGCCTGTGGCATATCCCAGCAGCTGTGTTGTGCTGTTCTACCTCATTTTCTTCTCTACCATCCTCCTCCTCCTCCTCAGGCAGGTCATCAACCTGCTCATATAAGGGAATGTTCATCCACAGATATATGTTGTGCAGGATGGCACATGTCATGATTATCTTGCAGATGATGTGTGGAGCATGTAGGAGGCTGCCTCCTGTGATGTCCAGGCACCTGAATTTGGACTTCACAATAGTCTGTGTCCTCCGATTGTCCCTCATTATATGCACGCTCTGCTGCTGTGCTTGGGTTGGGAAATGGGGTTATTATCTATGACTGTATACCATAACTCTGATCGGCTGCAAAAGATTAAAGAAGTAAGTTGTTGCTAGGGCTTGCAACAGGTATGTCATGTTGCATGGCAGTTCATATTTTGAGCTAGTTGTGACTCTTATGTATTTGTGGTATGGTGTGAGTTCCTATCCTTGTGTAATGTCTCCTCAGCACTAGGTTGTTGGACATGAGAATCTTGTGTTTGGCTCAAGGACCTGAGACATATGATTTGGATTCCAAACTGATGGTCATTATGTATGTACCATGTGTTGTGTAGTGCATCTGTATCTCAGTGTGCTATCAGTAGTGGGGACATGACACATCCTCACAACACAATGGGGTCAGATATAGTGGCAACATGGTAGCACTACAGAGCCTGGACATCCCATCCCTTTTGACATGTCATTGCAGATGATGTGTGACACTTAGGGCCTTTGAAATTGGTAAGTCAGAATGCACAACACGTCTCCAAAATTGGCTGCACTGTACTGCAACATTTCGACTATGCAAGAATGCCCCATGTGAGACATGTTACTTGGCAACCCTTAGTTGTCCCCTGTGCCAGTTGCTCATATACAGCCGTGCACTGACACTACCTACCCTGCACCAGGGTACTTGGCTAGCTGCCTTGTGGAGGTGGATGTATCTGTGCAGAAAGGTACACCTCCCTATACATATGCTGGTTTGATGGCCAATTGGCTCTTCCTGTGTGTGCAGCAGTATGCAGCATGCATTGGTGGCACAATCATCTGAGTTCTAAGCACAGTCTACTTCCTTGTTGCAACCTGCATACAGCACCCCTGGGGTGGTGTTTGTTGTTGGCACTTCCCCAGGTTTTAGGTGACAGCTACATGTGAGCCAGCATCATCATCATGCTATGTATCTTGTGGTGATAGACCTTCAGCGACACACATTGCACACCCCTTCCACACTACATACAGCATGGGAGGGTGGCCGATTTACAATGTGGCTTCAAGTCATCATGAAATGGTCATCTGCCAAGTTGTACATACAGTGCAGGCCATGACAAAGGAACTGTGGGCTATTACATAGGTCCCTTGGTGATCCAGAGTGGCAGCTAATGTTTGAGGCAGCCATGAGGTGTCCAAGGTTGTGTATCCCATTGTCACTGGATGATCAACATAACTACCAGTGTCTCTCCTATCTTCCAAAACATTAATGTGCATTTATACAGTCAACACATGCACCATGCAGGCTATGGGATGGAGCTCATCTACTTAGCAAATGTGTCCCTTAGCACAGTGCATGTGAGGTCAGTGGTGTTCTGTTTTTTTCCTACTGGGTCTCACTATGACATCCATGATCTGACAGTGACCCGGCCCCATGTTGAGCTAGTTACTGTATCTGGCACAGACATGATGGTGTTGTGAGTCAGTGAGTGTTGCATTTGAGGTGGCACTAGAGTAGGTGTGATACCACACATCTGGCACATGGTATGGGATGGGCATTGAGCTTGTATTCCTGTGTGTGACCCAATGCGTCGGGCAGATGTCTCTGCACACTACAGGTAAGTCAGGTATGTGTTGATGAGATGTAGTTGATATAGGCACAAGTTGTTTGGTATTTGATATTTGTTCTGGCAGTGATTTGCACGGCATGACTTGAGGGATCTGTGTCTAAATGGAACTTACATGACATAGGCATGGTGTATGCCATTGACATGTCTGTGCTATTCTTTATTTGGTGTAATGTGTGTGAAGTGTACATTGTAGGCAACCTGTGGGCACTTGTAGTGGTCTGTGTAGTTCTAATTTAGCAAAGGGTACATGTCTGCACCTGTCCTTCACGTGGTGTGCCTGTCAAGTTGTGGGTGTGTAACGTACATGTGGGTGTATGTATTTGTGGTGTGCACTGATAGTGCTGTACTGCAGCATGGTGCATATGTGTTGTTACCTGCACATGTGTGTTACCCTGACCATGTGTTACTGTAGTGGTGTATGTCTTGTGTGTCCGACAGGCTTGGTGTGTTGTGTGTATATTGCTAGATTTGTTGACTTACCCACAAGTAGGCCATTTCCAAATTGTCCATCCTGGAATTGTTCATTGATTCTGCTGTGCCGGAATATGTAGGCGTCATGAACACTCTCAGGATACTTGGCCAAAATGTTTATAAGTAGTCCCAGTGGTCCACTATGCCCTGCACATTAATGGAATGCGTGTGTTTGCGATTCCAGTATAAGTGCTCTGTTGCTTCAGGTGGTACGAGGGGGACATGGGTGCAGTCAATTGCAACGAGCACATGCGGAAAGCCATGGATTTGATAGAACCCCTGTTTGTTCTCTTGCTGCTTTTGCTGGGTGTTGGCGAAACTGATGTGGTGGCATGTCAGGGAAATGATAGCGTCTAACACCTTTGGCAGGATTGTAAGCAACCACTTGCCAGCATGTGCAGGACAGCTACCAGCTTTGTCATAGGTGGTATGTTGTGTGGGGTCTGCAAGCTTGCTGTAATTTGTGGCTCAATGTGGTGCAGCAGGTGTAGTAAGGTTTGCAGGTTCAGTCTATAGGTCCTAATAAGGTCCAGGTCCCTGAGGCCAAGAATGGTTGTCCTGGTTCTGAAGACCCTCTCCTGCCTTCTGCGTTGCCTTTGTGGGCCACGTTGTTGTGGTGGTGATTGCTGGAGTTGTTGCTGTCCTCTGCGTTGTCTTGCAAGCTGGATCATTATCACCTCCATCTTCTCCTGTGGGTTGGTAATGTTACTTCTGTGTGTTCTCCTTAAGTAGTAGTGTGTTTGCCTCCTTTTAATGCCTGCCCTGACCCAGGAGTTAGATTTTGACACAAATCGGTGTTAACGTAATTTTTTGGGTCCGCCTACCACCCTCGCGTCTTTTTTGCCCGGGTGGATAAATACGGCGCTAGGGTGTCTGAGTCATTTTTTTTATGGGAATGCCTACCTTGCATCTCATTGACGCCAGGAGGTTTCACGCATCCCAAAAATTACGTTAACACCAATATTTTGACGCTAGATGGGTCTAGCGTCAAAATATAAATATGGTGTTGAGTTTGAGATGAATTTGCGTTAAAAAAAATGACGCTAATTCAGTGCAAACAGAGTATAAATCTGGGCCTAAGAGACTTATTTAGCATACAATGGACAAGTCATTGTTTGAGATTCTTGTCTAATCAATGGTTTTCTTCATTGAAACGGCTCCTGCATCCAAGGCAGGAGCTGCTTCTGTGAAAAAAATCAAAGTTGGCAGTTGGTCCGGCATGCATTGGCAGCATGTCAGACTTTTTGTCTGTATTTGAATAACAATACATCAGTGTCTCTTAGGCACTGACCATGGTCCTAGCGCATGCAGATTTTTTGCACTTTTCTTGTCTGGGACCTCTGTCATGAGCAGGGGTGGGTGGAACTCATGGAGTTTTATTCTGTGAAATTCCACAGAGTTATTTGAAAACTATACCAGATTCCATAGAGTTCTGCGAATGAGGAGAAATGCAGATTTTTACCACTGGAAGCTTGTTCCGTGCTGAAAAATCAGCACGAATGGCACCAGATGATGTGCACTTGAGGGGCAGCTTTCTCTGCATGAACAGTCACGACTGTCCGCGACCACCCGCGTTGAAGAAATCTCGCAGGGTGTTCACCTAGTGACTGAAAATCATGCTAAGGGACGCCAAATCTTGCTTGCGCTCGCCATTTACCGTTGGTGAGCCGTGCACAATAAAACAAAATCAGCCATGCGGTGGTTAGCAGAATTTGTCCGGAACTCCATGTTACAAATGTAACGAGGAGCGGGCAAAATTCTGCCAACATTGCTGGCAGAGCAGAGTTTATTGCTCACCCCTAAACATGTGTACCGCAGACCTGTAAAAGAAAAAAAAGACAGTGGATATTGCAGAAACTTTTCTGGACCAAACAGTATTTTTTCAAGTTAAACTTTTTGTACTACATGGCACAAAATATTTCAGAAAGGTTTTCTGGTGTTATACGACACTGAGGAAATACATTTTCTCCACTTTCCAAAGTGAAAGATGTCTCTACGTTTGAGGTGAAATAAATATGTGATTACATTTGAGGTAAAATTAAATTGCCCTCCAACAGAAGCCCTGACAAGTTTGGTCAGATCAGCCCCAATACTCTATGTAACAAGCAACTGCAGCAAGCAGGCCTACGAACTGCGAGCAAGTTCCAAGCTTTACTAAATAAATCAATTAACACATAGAACATTGTGTTAAAGAGGGTCCTCTCCAGTCCCAGGTACACACTAAGGGCAGTGGCGTGGCAACTGTGTAATACACCCAGGTACAGGATAATAATTCTCCAGCAAATAAATTAAAGCAATAATCAGCATTCAGTGGGTCTCTCAAGCCTCTGAGCCCCTATGCTACTGCACCTGCTACACCACTGAAATCTATACCCGGGATTATGAACTCAGGGTTAAGAGGGTATCACACTATCACAGGACAGCAAAAACCCTGAATCAGACCAGCTATGCGTGTCTATAAAATTCATGCCCTTCCACTCTCCTCCGGCAGTAATTCACAGAATTTCTTTCAATATCCTGTAAAACAAATTACATTTAAGCAGCTTATCGCCTCGAAGCAATTTGCACTTTTTATGTCAGGTTTATGCACTTCAAACCAATTGCAAAAACAAATGTTTTTAACATTTTCTGCAGGAAGATACTGATAACCGATTGTGCATGCAGTAAAAGACTTTGTTTTTGCAATTTTTGTGCGGTGGTCAGGCAGTAGTTTCCCCAGCGCCTAGCACCAAAACCAGCCCCACATGTATCAAAACCAGCCCTCACAACTCCAGCCTCCTGAAGAAACGCACTGTGCCCAACAGGGCCACTCTGGGCCTACTGCTCTCTCATTTGCACTTATGGGCAGCAGGAGCGGCTCGGGTGCTTAATAGGGGTGGCATCGTCGCCGCTGCTGCTACCACCGCACCAGCCCTGCGGCTAATCCTGACGCTGTCCAGAGCAGCGTTAGGATTGGATGGGAGCACCCTGCCAGGGCGCTTTCAGGCAGACTGGGAGCCTGAGCCTGCTCTCTCCAGCCCAGCAACACATTCCCAGGCAGGAGACAGCACACTGCGCATGTGTGTTTAGCTGGCCTGAGACGGCCGTCCAAACATACATGTGCAGTGAGGGGGAGTGCACAGCACTCCCCCTTAGTGCTCGTCACAGCCCGTGGCCCGCCCCTTTGACTACAAAATGATAATAAACTATGTTTATTATCGCTTTGCCGTAAAAGGTTTGCAACTGCTGCTACTGGTGGGGGCGACGTTCCTCCGCCCTAGCGGAGGAGTTGCGCCTGATGGATAGTTCATGTTATGTGTTCCCTGGCTGTTCATGTTCAAAGCTACTATTCTCTAAATACTGTTAAGCATCTTTATCTGGTAGGGAAAGAAACATTTGTAAGGTCACAACAGCCACGATGAGCTGTTGGGGCTAGAGTCTATTTTAATGTCTATTCAGGAATCTTTGTGCAATAAGATGACGATGTAACTGCTAACACAATTTTATAATTCAAGAATCTTTCAACAGAACTGAGTGTGGGATTAAAGTTTAGTGAGGATTCTTTCATAGCATGGGTCACAATTGTAAGCACAGCAAAGCATGATAGATGAAAATGTAATTCCTCAAATAATAAACACTGCTCCCAACTTGTACGCAGGTACAAAACAGGTATCCGGGTGCTTAAACAAGTCTAACCGCCAACCGGAAGGCACAGCCGAACCTACAGGGAGGGCGCCTAACCCCCTCCATGGGTGGCAGACAAAGGACACAGCAGCAGCAGGGTGCAAGAGCGCACCAAGGAAGGGTCAGCGAGTGACCAAGTACGTTTGGGTTCAAAGGGCCCAATCAGGAAGGAGGGGTGTGGACACAAGCATGGCCTAAAAGGCCACCGGGACAAGCAGTCCCCAGCATTGTCGCTGGAAGAAATTGATGGCACCACTGTCTGAGGCGCTGGGCAGAGGAGCAGAACAATCAACAAATTGAGCAGCACAGCATTAATCGCCAGAGCACACCGATCCTGACACACCGGCACTTCCAGCCATGACGTCGGTGCCCAAGAAAATGCAACAGTACCTGTAATGGCAACCAGGCAACCGGGCCAGAAGTAAACGTTTCCCATGAGCGCCTGGAGCCAGCAGGGCAGTGTCTATGGGAAGCAGCAGAGCCAGGCCAGAGGTATGCACCCCTGAGGCTGCTGGATCTTGTGGGGTTAGCTGGTTTCAGGTATTGCACCACACAGAAGGTTGGTGTTGGTGGCAGTGCCCCGAGGCAGTCTTCAGCAGCATATTTGGGTATTACGTTAGCTTCGAGGGAGAGCACAAAAAATGAGAGAGCTGCCTTGTCTCCAGCAGGAAGTGGACCCTACAGAAACAGTCTTGGGCGCTAGAGAGCAAATTCTGAATCTAGGTTGGTGGGAAGTAGCTTGGCGTTCTGTAAATCTCTAAGGGTGAAGTGCGTTCAGGGAACAATAACTAATGTGGCTCAGTCAGGGTCCATGGGCACCTAAGGTGAAGGGCCTGGGCTAAACTGGGAGAGAAATGGGCTGGCAGTAGAATAACTTATTGGTATGGTCTTTATCACCCGAGCGGCTCCTCTGATCTCTCCCCAATTTTGCCCCCAAGGCAAATTATACATTTGCAGTGTTTCATCATCTGGTGATCACGTGGTGCAGGTTTCTACTATCTTTCTTCTGTTGACAAACCATGGAGTAGAATCTCCTCCAGACAAAGAGAGAGGTTGTGTTGTGATTTGAGGAAAAGCGGTTCATTAGTGTAACCTCACCCATTGGGCCTCACACAACCTCACCCACCAAAAAGTTCCAAAACGCCCTTATTGTAAAAACAAAATCTTGTGTCTAATAGCCTACATGACTGTTACACTGCACCCCTTACAACATAAAACACTCTTACCCACAGATATGTCAAATCATCACTCGTCTTTTATATGCTCGGTCCACCATATATAAGTATCTCCTTTTTGGCACTTTATCACCTAGGTCTCAAAGCATTAAATCAACAGGTAATTTTATTAGTCAATTCACTTATTAACCTCAGAGGATAAACAAGCAGAGTATAACCTCCATTGGTATTCAAATATTTGGTCTGCAGATTACATAGGGGTCTCAGCAGCAGGTGCATAACTATGTTGAGCAATGTGTACTTACCTCCTATCGAAGCCGTATCCAGGATACTCCAAAAACACCTCACTCTGTCAGCTCCGGAGCTACTGCCCCCCTCCCCCACACTCCCTCTACCCCCCTACCTGGGCCCCAGGTAGAATTAATCGGCAGCTGTGTACATGATTAAAGGCTTCAAACTGCTGGTTCACGGAAACAGCACAAAGCAGCAAATAATGAATGTGAGAGGCTTTGGAGTCGTTGTGGCCTAATGGTTAAGGGCTTTGACTAACACTCTATGGCTAAGGGTCCAGTGAATGGTGTTTTAGTGGGTCTGTGTGCTCAGTTCAGATATATATGCATTGGTACGTTCTTTCAGCTATGTTTAAGTCAAAGAAGTAAAGTGGGGGATAAATCTCTGATGGATGGTCTCGCGTTAACCAGCCATCATTAACGCAGACGGACAGATGATACGACAGGTGATAATCCTAGCAGATACTGCTTAGCAACCAGTCTTGGAAGTTTTTGGGGCCGGGGACTTCTCCAATGGCAAGTGAGATAACACATTTCAGTGGCCTGTGCACAATAAGGGATGCAAGCCTCACAGTGCTACTACTGCAGTCATAACATGCCTTTTTTTGGGCGTGGCCAAGATGGCGGCGTGAGCGGACGCGTTGGTCCGAGCCCGGCCGCCCAGGCCTTAGAAACTGCTTTGCGGCCCCTGATTTTGTGGCCCGGGGGGGTCCTACTGTGAAGCCAGAGGTAGCGGAGCAGTGGGGGACCCGATAGGGCAGGGCGCGAACCCGCGACCTGCACTGCAGGACACAGGGTGTTGCGCGCCTTGGGCTGGCGCTCGCTGCAGGTGGGAGCGGTGCGCTGCGGCCCGTGCTGCACGGTGGGCCTGGAGCCGGCGGCCTGCTAGCTCGACGTGGGGGCGACGCGGCGCCCGTAGTGGAGGGCGCGAATGGGCTGTGAAGAAGAGCCCTCATTTCCTGATTTTAGATTGTATCACAAATCCTTTTGTTTGCGCGAAGCTTCTAGGTGGGTCTCCCTGTCAGACTCTAGGTTTACTCCATTATGGTTGGATATTGAGTGTTCTTTTCTTTTGCCTTTTTCCCCTAGTGAGGTGGTATCCTTTTCCTATAATATTTCACTTATCTCCTCTCTGCTTATTAAACATACTTGCTCTCTTCTGCGTTCTCACTATTTACCTCCTTCGGTTTCTCATTCCTCTTTTCTGAATTCCCCTATTTGGCATACTTGTCTTATCACTATTAATAAAAAACCCTTATTTTGGAAATCTTGGCGACAGAGAAATATAGTTTGGGTCAAGGATTTATTCTCCAATAATACTCCACTTTCTTTTTCACAATTCCAACTTCTATTTCATTGTCCCAATTCATTTATGCCTAAATATCTTCTTCTTATTAATATTATTCTTGTTGTACTTTTTTCCTTGCCTTCCCCTTCTTCTTCTTCGGAATTAGTCTTTTCTTTGTCCTCCTTTCTTATCTCATATCCTAGGGCATCAAATATCTATAAACTTTTTCAGTCTCCTGTTTTGACGCGTCCTAAATCTAAAATTGAATCTCAATTGGAATTGGATTTGGGATGTACCTGGACTGTTTCCTTTTGGAATAAGGTGTGGCATCAATCTTATAAAATATCCAGATCAGCTTCCACCACACAGTCACTTTTCTTTCTTTATCACAGACTTTATTTTACCCCTTCTACTTTAGCAACATTTTCTGTATCCTCCACTCCAAGTTGCTGGTCCTGCGATAGCCCAAAGGGAGATCTTATGCATATCCTTTTTGAATGTCCTCCTACTGTCTCTTTTTGGAGACAAGTTTGGTGTCAGCTTACCAGCATTTTTCATTTGCAATTCCAATTATCTCCGCTGGTGCTTTTTTTAGGTAGTCTCTCTGCTGACATTGTTTCAGATGATGATAATTTAAAATTGTTGGATCTCATGTTAGCTTTGGCCTTTCAACAAGTTATTCTCAACTGGAAAAATTCATCCAATATTTCCTATAAAGCTTGGTGGAATAATGTTTGTCACTACCATAGATTAGATATTGCTTTTACCTCTTTATGCTGCCCTTCCATAAATAGAGATTGGTACTGGTTACCTTTGACTGATTATCTTAATGCTGTTGCTTGTAATTCTACTAATTGTACATTACCTGAGAATTTTAAGCCACCATGATTTCTTTATTTTCTCTGTTCTTGAGTGAATTTTAACTTAGCTTACATTTATGCTTTTTTTAATATTACTTTTTTTTCTTTCTTTCTTATATTTAACTGTTGAAGTTCCAATGCATTTTTCGCATTGTAAATGGTCTTGTCCCGTTTTCCTTGTTTCCTCCCCTTTTTTATACTTTAAAATGTACAGATTTTACAACTCGTTTTAAAATTATATCATCACTATGACAGATATCTTGTATTGTTAGTATATAACCCATATGTATTTTGATTTTAATAAAGCTGATTTACCTTAAAAAAATATTGTGGGATACTACTGACAGCGGGGCAGTTAGTAAAGAAGGTACGTGGACAACGTGGTGGTGCAATCCCTGCTTGTTCAAAAATCGCTGAAAGGTTCCATTGTTGAAGGGAGTTTAGGGTGACTGAGAACCTAAACTTCATCCCAGCTGACAGACTTTCTTTTCACACTGAAACAGGTCAGGGAGTCAGTCATCCAAGTGATGGGTCACTGGTTTGAACCCCCACAGGCGAGGATGAGTACAGTCAGAGGTGAAGTACTAGAGCACACGTTGGCACAAGGCTGTACACAATCGGAGCCATATGATCTAGAGCTCTTTTGAAATGCATTGGATGAGCTCTTTTCTTGACGAGGGGATAAACGGAACGGATGCGAAGGGTGAGCTAGGTCACTCACAATACCCGATAAAATAGAGACAGACCTGGGCATCATCGTACAGCACCCTCTGGTCCAGATCAAATGGGGCATATTACATTAGGAGTGCAGAAATCCCAGTGGGGTATATCTGGACACGAGCTAAAGCATAACTTGACCTTGACTACAAGCCAAGCCTTAAGAAAAAACAGGACTACAGATTGGGTCATTCCATTGGGGTGGAGACAAAAAACTCACTATCACAGATAGACACAGCGACACGGGAGACCGCAAAAGTCAGGGAAGTCCCCCGCCTGAGTTGTGTCCACAGGGACGACACAGATGATGAGGTTCATCTGACTAGCATAGAGATTGATGGGTACTCCTGGACATCCTATCAACACTAGAACTACTGGTTTCTCTTAGTCTTGGTGGAAGCTGTCAGAGGTCAGTACATCACTTCCAGCATGGCAGAGCCACGAGGTTTAACAATAAATATCTTCACAAAAGGAAGGGCAGCTAATCCACCCCAGGGGCGGCAGAGAAAGGGCACAGCAGCAGCAGGGCGTGAGGGTGCGCTAAGGAAGGGTCAGCAAGTGACCAAGTACGTTTGGGTTCAAGGGCCCAATCAGGAAGGAGGGTGCGAACACAAGCATGGCCGAAAAGGTGACCGGGTCAAGTAGCCCCTAGCATTGTCGCTGGAAGAAATTGATCCCACCCACACCTTAGAACGCAGGGGTGGGGAGTCATGAGGTTTAACAATTAATATCTTCACATAAGGACGTACAAAGGCATTTGCCCGAACATGGTCCTTGGGATGCCTTGCGGCAGAGACACTTGAGACAAGCACCCAGACAAGGTCCTTGGGATGCCTCATGGCAGGGATACTTGAGGGCAGACAAAAGGGTAATAAATGGTCAGTGCTGGGCAGACACAGCACTTACAGCCCAGGCAAGGCCACGGGGCCATAAGCGCCAGACACTCAGTAGCAAGTTGAAGCCTCAAAGCAGCGACCAGCTGTACCAAGTAAGTGACAGAAATAGAGCTGTCACTGCAGTTGAAAAATGATTTATGATAACCTTGAAGAGACATTATGACTGTAAGGATGAGGCACTGCAAGGAGCAGACAAGCTAAGGTTATGAATATGCAATAAAATGTAAGATGTACTCTATAACCTACTATGAAAATGCCTTACGTGGTAGTCCAAGATAATAAAGAAATGGGCATGTTAATGACAAATGTCATCATAATAAGTGTGCACAAACCTATGATGTGATTAAAGCTGTTTTAACTCTATGAAAGGTCTTGGTGTACATAATTGATGGGAAGAAGGAAAGGTGGGAGGACCCGCAAGATGCTCGCACTGCTGGAGGGGGGGCTAAGTGCCTGGACATCAATTCACTGAAATGCCAGAGGTAGCGGAAGTGATTTCACATGCCTTTTCACCTCCACTCACACACATACTTATACATACACACAAATTCATACTTACATACACTCTGTTTCACATCAAACACACTCACCCACAAGTGTGCAGACAACATACATTTAAAAGCATTTTTAACTTACCTCAGCTGTCAAGGAAGGGCATATTCCAGCTAATTGTGCTCCATTTTTTGTTACACTAATAGTGAAAAATAATATATTATTATTCACTATTAGTTTAATAAACATTTCACAGAAAATAAAGAGAGTGAAGCCCAACTGACGTCAATAAGGACGAGCTGCCACTGTGTTCCTGGCACCGAATTTGCCACCTCTGAGGCCAGGGTTCGCAAAGGCAATGCCAGAGGTCGGAGTTACAACCCCTGGTGGCCCCTAAATGACCTCCATGGTCAGGTGGGATGTAGCTTTGCCATATTTGAAAGCGTTTTCATTTAACCAGTGTGTTGTTATTTACAGATATGAAATCTGTTCTTCATTGCACTAACTCTAGGGCCGCAATGAATCCATATTAGGTATATCTGGGTTCTGTGAGGTAGAACCTTGATCCGGTACTGGCCATAATGTGATGCTGTACAGCAAAAAGCCATTTTGCAGGCGTGCAGAGTAATCCGAAGCCTACATAGTCGCATTTTCCCAATGGGTGGGCTGTGCCTGGGATGCACAGTAAGAAGGTGGATTGGGGCAGCTCTCCCACAATCGAATTGTTGTAGAAATTACATGAGACTCCCTTGGCTAGGGTAGATCTATCACAGAAACACACACAATGAGGGTCAGAGTCCTGCCTTTTTTGCGACTTTGACAAGAAGCAGTGACATTCACAGGATAAGTGAAGAGTCCGTGGTTGGCCTAAGGTTCTGTCTTTGACTGCACGCTGTTCAAGGAATAAAAATATTAGTAGGATATTGCCTGCCTTCTTTCCAATACAAAAGAAGCAGAAAGTCTTCCCTTAAAATGTAAAAATACCTCAAACATGGATTAAAATATTTACAGTTCCCAATATTGATTTTAGAACTCAACTATGACATTTATTTTAATTAGAAATGTTCCAGCTGTGTATCACTTAGCCAACAAAATCACAACCTTTGACCTCAGGAAGCTTAGGCATATCTATCAGTGGTGCAGCTGGTGCAATGGCACCGGTGCCCAGCCATGTCTGTATCAGGTGTAGCTGCGAAACAACAGGGTGGCTGTACTGAACCAGATTTCCTGCCTCATTGCCTGAGATGTCTCTCTACTTTCACTGAGGTTGAGTGAAGGGAGGGCAGGAGGAGCAGTAATCCACTCTGCCGAAAATGTTCTTTTCTCACAAAGTGCTGTCTAGTTACTCAGTAACCCGTAGTAATTGCAGGAGGCACAGCAACATGTCAGGCAGTAGCACCCCTGGTCAGTAAATTGTAATTGTAAGTTGTATTTATATAGTGCTTACTACCTCTGACGAGGCGTTGATGCACTTTGCAGCGAGTACCATTCTACACTGGAATCCAAGATTAGAGTTAAATGGTTAGTAGATTAGTAGTATGTGTTTTTACTCCTTGTGGATTAGTTGTGTTAAATCAGTGTTCTTCAGTTCTTACATTTTTAATAGTATTTTGAAGTGCTTAATTTGTAAAATAGTAAGTGCTGGCGGCAAAAGTATTTCTCAGAACTCTGCAGAGTGCACTGATGAATGTGAGGACTGCTGAATGCCAAAACTGTGTTGTTTTGATTCCACCTTCTTTCTCTTTCTTCTACCACCATATACTCCCTGACCCCTTATTTCTCTTTCGCAGGTTCTCCTTTTATCCCTGTTTTCTCCATTTCTCACTGTTGTTCTGCAGCACCTCCTTGCCTTCTTCAGTGTTTTTCTCTCTCTTGCTCTGGGCTAGAATCTAATGATGAAAAGTAAGTGCCCGTCCCCAAAAATGAGTGCCAGCATGCCTCACTTGCACCATCTCAAGTGAAGCACTGCTCGTGGTGTTCTGACATTGTGCTTCACACTGCCATCTGTGCTGGAAAGGCTTGCAGTAGGCAGCATGTCCTTGCCCTTGGACCTCGATCCTCATGCAAAAGGTCAAACAGTGGCATATAAAGATGGGGTCTCCCTTTAGAATTTGGCGAGTGGCTAATAAGATTCATGAATGGGGGGCTCACATGACTCACGTATATTCATAGGCCATAGGCTAAATGGGGGTCCCCTGAAAGATTGGGGTCCATGGAGCCGCTGTAGCACAGGGGCCTGTGTTACGCTACAACAGTAAGAGCGTTGAGCAGCTGGCCTTTAGATAACAGGTAAAGAAAGTCTCACAGCTGCGTCCAGAGAATTGATATGCAGGGTTTTTTCACTGTATATTAGAGATGAGCTAGATAAAGCATATGGGGACATAGTCAGCGGCGTAGGGTTACCCTGACCCCCCTAGGACTTTGTGGGGTACCAAAGAGAACTCTTGGGACAACATTTTTTTTGTTTAGTCCCGCAGTACTGTTGTAAATGTTTTTGTTTTTTTAAGGCAGGACCTATCCTTTTAAATTTAAGTACCCCCAGGATGGGCAATGGCCTGGAAGTTAATTGCATTATTTATAATGAGGGAGGGGGCCTGGGGTCCGTCTCCCTCAGCCATTAATTGGTCCCAGGGACCCCCTTCCCTGGGGGCACTTATTTAGGGTGGGGCAGAGGTCCCCCCTCCCTAAGCCATGTTATTGCTCCTCGGCCACAATCCTCTGGGGCAAGCCAGAAATTTATTTGGGGATGGTTGCATGGGGCCCCATTCCCTGAGCCATGTGATAGTCCTAGGCACCTCATCCCAGCATCCCAACTCAAATTTATTTGGTTAGGGGGCGTTGGGCCCCCACCCTGGGCCATGTTATGTCCTCAGGGACCATACTACCCAGGGCCCCATTGTTCCCTGCATGCAAGAGTATGGGCAAGGAACACTAAATTGCTTCCACTCCATGGGAGCGAAATGTAAGTCCCTTCCTGCGCTTTGTGGGCCGGGAACTCAAGATTGCTCCCGCCCAGTGAGAACTATACTCTCACCCTCATCATGCACTACTTAGGACCTCCCATATTACCTCACTTATTAAATGCTCTATGACATCATTTATAACATTACTAATGACATCTGAAATGACAACATTGATGATAATACTATGCATGGTGGGAGAGTGAGTTATATTTACTTCAGGTAAAAATAACTGTTGAACTTAAGTGGTTTTTGGACTTTAAAAAGTTTCTTTTTAACTGAAATTTTTACTGAACTAAAACATAACTTACATTTTTATTTTTTCCAGTGTGTGTATGTATATATGTCTATCAAACCATGAGAGGGGCAGGGAGATTAAAATGGTCCAGTGTACAGCCTCCCTAAATGTAATATAAATCAACAGAGTACACTGTTCCACAGAAAAAAGAAAGGGTAAGAACACGGGTCCTAAAGGCACTTCTAAAATTAAAAGCAAGAGCCCTCACACATCCACTGGATGTCATGCTTCATCATAGGGCTAGCTCCTCGTCAGATCGGCGCTGCAATGTCTAACAGTCCCCACTAGGGGGCTCTTTGCCAGAGATCTTAGTTTGAAGTGTGTGCCGTGATTTTGAAGTAGGGATACATTTAAACCTACATTCAGAAAAGAGCAGCAGAAAGGGGAAGTTAAAATTGGCTTGAGAGCCCCAAAACAGTGTATTTTATTAAGTGTTGAGGATCTCGGTCAAAGTTAAAAACACAGAAGAGTGGGATGGAAGTAATGTTCCACCACTCTACCAACACAAGGGGGCCAACAGGGACAGTTTCCCTTCAGCTGCTATATAAGGTGAACATGTTTCACGCCTAAGAAGTCCCTACGGATCAAGTGACGTTTCATCAGGACCAAAAACAAATATCTCCTAAGCTACACTACATGCCCTAATTAAATTTAGGAGTCTGAAGTGCAAAAGTAATTTACATAGAATGCTACGCTACGAAGTGCCTTTAGGACCCGTGTTCTTACCCTTTCTTTTTTCTGTGGAACAGTGTGCTCTATTGATTTATATATATATATATATATATATGGTCAAGCAAAAGATGGGCTCTCAAGCAATACTGATTAAGGCTGTGATTTATTTCTCCAGGAAGCGCACACAAGCACAAACACGTAGATAGATAGATAGATAGATAGATAGATAGATAGATAGATAGATAGATAGATAGATAGATAGATAGATAGACTAAAAGCAACAAAGGTTGAAGTGATGTTATAATTAGATGTTGAAATGAGATAAAAACAAATGTTTAAAAACTAAAAGGAACTGAAATTCATAAGTTATTGTTAACTGAACGTAATATACCTTGAGCCCCAGGGATGCATTGCTTATAACCTCATATATTACATCACTCATAACGTGTCAGATGACATCATTAATGAGGGCTGTGGTCCAGAAAGAGCACCAGGTTAACTATTTTGTTTTTATTTAACCCCTGGGGATCTTGTTTAGGGGTGGTGAAATGCACAGAGTTTCACTCTGCAGAATTCTGCAGTTACATAAAAAGTCAGCAAGATTCTGCAGAGTTCCACCAACAGGCGCAAATATGCACGTTGCACTGGTTGCGCAGCAATTTAATGCCAGTAGCGCAAGCAGCACTGAAAAACTTGCGCAAACAGCATCATGCGGTGTGCAAGAGCGTGAAGCTATTTGAGTTGTTCTTGCTGCCACTCAAGTAGAAAATCTACTAGAGCAGCAGCTAATCTATTCAAGAAGCAGCCGTCTCACCCCGACCGCCCACGGCTACCCACATTACAAAACAGCAATGTGGGACACCAAATCTCAGCCACATTTCTTGAGCCTGGTGCAAAGATTTCTGCAACACAGTGACTGGAGGAATTAGCCTAGAACTCTACTTTACAAGAGTAACCCAGAGTTGCAAAGTTCCACCAACTCCACGGGTGGAATGAAACATTCTGCCAACCCGTAATCTTGTTGGACAACCACCTGGGTCTCCCTCCACAAATGCCTGGGGTCAGGGTGTGCCCACCCTGCCACCTTTTGCCCTTTTTCAAAAACATTTTCAGTGCATGTGGACTGAGTTTCTGAGCCCTAAAATGGTGGCCTGGAACATTTTGTTTACAGTTGCAGCAAGACAAAATAGCTATGGGAGAAAAAGCTCCCTCATCCAATCAGAAGACCCACTGTTTTTCTTTTTACTTTTTGGTACCGTGGGATTCCTGTGGGAATACCCATCTAGATATAACTAACTTTTTTTGAGCGTCAACCCCTTCATACTCAAACTGATCCCTTCTTTAAAAAAAGCTAATGTCCCGAAAATGACAGATTTATGTCAAATTACCTCAGAAATCAAAGTTTCGTGAAGGAATTAACATGATGATCAGTGTTTTAGGACTACCCCCCCACACACACATATTATTGACCCACTCATGATGGATCAACAAAAAACTTTCCATGATAACATGCGATGGGTTTGATGGGGAGAGTTCACAAATCTAATTAAACCTCCACTTTCTTACCTTTTAACTTATAGCTGAGATGCAGGTCTTTATATTTGAATTTTGGCTGTACTAAGAAATTCAATGCAATAATTCAACACTGTTGTCAGTCTTTAGTTAGCATTAACCTTTGTAAAGCTTGTGGCTATGGGATATACATGCAGGGGAACTGTTAAAAACTAATACTACTGAGTTTTCTTAATAGCATGTAAAACTGTTTCTAAGCACTAGCACTCACCTAACAAAGAGGAACATGCATTACATTGTCCATGTTAAGAAGCCCTGGCCCGGGAGGGTCCCTGGTCTCCTAGACGCCATCTGAGCTGCTGCACCTCATATCCTCCACAACTCTGTTTTTGCACAAACACTTCACAAGTCCGCTCCCTGAAACTTTCACTGTATGATCCATTTAGCACAAAATTTATATTTTGTTTCATCCTCTTAGAGACTTAAATGAGGGTGACCACTTCTTGAGAACTAACTGGAAACTCACACCTGCTCCCAAAGAGTGTCCATAAACTTGAATAAAATCTCATCCCTGCATTAGCTACTAATTTAAGAATGAGACCCAATTTGAATGTATAAGGCCAGTAAGGTAAAAGGATTACATTCCATTTGAGTCTGTAAGGCAAGAGACATTGCAGAAGACTCAACTGAATTCTATGCAGCCATTTTGGAGGTGATATGTAACCAGTGAATAAAGATATTCCTTCTTTGATACCATACATTCATTCTGAACCTTTTGTGAGATTTCCAATTTTCAGGGTCATTTGGGTGAGATCTAGAGGGCAACCTTCTGGGAGAGCTGCTGTATTTGCCTCTAGGTTAAGTGACCTAAGCAAGTTTTATAAAATGCAACGATTCCAAATTTGCAATGTCAGTACAAAAACACTGTTTATGTTTTATTTCATGTTCAGGGAGAGTCGGGGTCCTAATCACAACTGGGATGATTGCCTCCCAGTCTTGAAAAATGACCTGAGTTCAGGAAGACAAAGGCCCTCTTAATCAAATGACTTTTCCACATTCACATTGTGTACATTGGTATGTTTTCAGTGTCCACTTTCAACTGAATCTCATGGCCTTCACCTGCTGCCCTTTGAGATGTGTGACCTTCCAAGCAAATGACTCCCAAACCCAGGTGATGGAAGGGGCAGGGAAAGGCATCCAGTGCACTGCTGTCCAGGTACTCCAGCAGAGAATTAAATATTGTTTCCTCTGGTTTGAAGGCTGTTTTTCTACAGCCACACATAAGTTATCTCACGTTAATCAAGGAGATGCAGAGTTGTCTAGGTAATTTATTTTTCTTCTACTGGGAGATACCTAGTTATTGCAACTGCTGCAGAGATCTGTATGCAACACTCAGGTCAGTTGGTTCTGTTAGGAAACTATCCCATCTCCTCCCTGTGCTGAACCTGTTCTGAATGAGGAAACCTTTCATTGGCTCTTTAGTTCTACACCTGCATTACTGTGCGTGACAGAAGTTTGCATTGCACTCCCTCATCCAATCATGTTCTAAATGAGTGATGCTTGCTTAGCTACTACATAGGTTGTGCTCTTTCAGTGTGATGGCAGCTTGTCTTCCTTTTGCATGTGTAACATGTTTGTACACAAAGTGAGTTTGCACTGTCACCTGTGCAGCATCCCTCATGGTGGCCATTTAACTCCATGTCATCATAGACAGTGTTTCCAGTCCTGAACGTTTCCCCACACATCATTAGTGGTAGGTTTGTTGATATAATAATTCAGTGGAAGCAAACCAGGACTACAACAACCAGGATGTGTTATGTTATCACACAAACGCCCAATAATGGATACAGTGTCCGTGAGAGTATAGAGTGAGGGGGCTTCCTGCACCCTATCTGTGTATGAAAGCAGCTTGCTCTGCAGTCTCCCTATGCTGCAATTGTGATTTCCAGAAAATGGCAATACAATGTAATGTAAAGGCCAAAATATTTTTTAATAAAGAAGAAAAGACAATATTTTGAGACGCATAATGTGTATTATCTGAATACTGCCGGCTTTTGTTTGAGAGAAAAAGAAAAAGAACCGCTTGTCAAAAATAATAAGCTTTTACTTGGGGCCAGAATGGGTACCTAATTTCAGAACGTGACATTTGTTAATCTACATTAATATCATTGTACTACATCATTATCAATACATAGAACTGCTGCTCCAGACCTAAGCCTCTAAGATCAGTGTGAACTGAGGTACTGTTTGTGAGTGGAGATCTGAGGGTGGGAAAGTGAGAGACCAGTTGGGTCGGATTTTTAATAATAAATGGCAATAAATATCTTTGTTTAACAAGACAAGACATTGTTAGTTTCTAATTGACACAACATGTTGCAATGAGTGTAAAAGGCTATAGACCTACTTTTAACATTATATCCCCCCCCCTTCGGAGAGGAGTCTCTGTTGGTTTTTCCACCTGTCACTCTGCAACTGTTTGTAATTCTGTACTTAGTTGTGTTTGTGCTAAAGTACTTTACTTTTTTTTAAAGAAACAGCAATTAATGTAAAACAGCTTTGGACTACTGTGCCTCTCTGCCCAGACAGTCTTGAACTAATGGTGTTACTTGGTCCCCAGTTTGAGGGTCTGCTGGATGGGAACCCAGGACACCAGAAGTGAAAGACCTCAGTTGACACAATTAGGGCCCAGTAACTTTTAGGACCTCCTGACACAGATTTCTCCTACAATATAACCCTGTATAATAATGATTGTACTTTGCATGGTTGCTTGTGCACTTCGCTAAACAATGGAGATGATGAAAGCAATGAGAAATTTCATGCATCGTCCTGTAAATATCTCCATTTTTAGGGCGAGAATGGGCCTCTAAGATTTCTTCCTTTGTTTAGCTTGTTAAAAAAATGAGTGCTGATGACTCAAATTGTTGGGAGTGGGTGTATGCCAGGGAGGGAGGACTGACCTTTGTCACTGCAGCTGCAGCATCACTGCTGTCGTAGCCCTCGACCACCTCTGATATGTCCTGTCCATCAGCTCTACAATCAACCTGGTTGTTCAAACTGCACACTGCTCATGAGTGTGAGAATATTCCTTCTTTTACTTCTATTGTATTCAGAAATAGAATAGCACTTGGAAATAGAAGAAGGCAGGCAATCTTCTGATTGGTTAAGGATTACTGTATTGACTTTCCTTCGTCTGTTTCCAAGACATTAGTGGACTTTTGTGCTGTTTCCTGCAGTTTTACATTAAGACAGCTTTGGACTGGGACTGACACACAGATTTTCACAAAAATGGCTTAAAACGGCTGTATTTTAGCTCCTCTTTTTTATTTCCCTTTATGATTTGCCTGCCTAATTTAACAATAATACGAATTTCTACTCCAGAACAGATTCACAGAACTTGCATGTTTTAACGTATGCGGACGGACAAAGTACTTACTTTTGGTCTTATTCAAATTCGTCTCCAGGGAAGCCTGAGTGCTTTTTTCATATGCAGAAGAAAACATGTAAAAAATAAACATTTACAAGACTACGATGATGTGGTTTAGAGCAAAGAAGAAGAGTCGTCCCTTTATTGACAGCCTTAGTGGCACTCCATCAAAAACTGTAAAAACATACATATATCTGTGTAGAGTTTTCACTCAGACATTAGAAAACAAGTTGCACCTATCACATATTAGGAACAAGGCACTAGCTCATATTGACGCGCTTAGAAAGTTTTATAACTCTTCTTGAAGGCGCCACTTCAAGTTTTTGTTACAAATTTACAGAGTGAAAATCCATGTTGTTTTATCTTATGCTTTTAAGTACATTCTTCTTTGTAAATGGTTGCCCACAAAACTATATGAAGGTAAGAGTCTTCCAGTGATGGATTACCAAATAGGCAAAGTAGGCACCGGCTTATGGGCCCCACTCCTTTTAGGGGCCCGCAACAACGGATCAAAATAATATTGATTTGATCTTGAAAGAAAATTACAATTAAGCTTTCTTAAATTGTTTTCAAAAGATAGAAAAACATGAATCAACTCAAAGAAACGAAAACTTTACACTAAAGACTCTATAGAGAAAATACTGTATTAATGTAATGTACCTATTAACAACTTAAAGTACATAAACAATTGACATCAGATTCACATAACAGTGAATAAATCGGTATGAACTACATACATGTAGTTTTGTGTAATAAAATTGGTTTATTAAAATTGTTGGTTTGTAAAATTAAAAACGTATTAGGAGATAATTTGCGAGGGGCGGCCGAAAGTCTGACTGCCTAGGGGCCGCCACAGGGTTTAATCTAGTACTGGATTCTTTATAAATTACTTTCCCTCAGCTGAGCTATTGCTGTACAAGCCTTACGCCTGGAATTTGCAACTACTAGTGCCTACATTTTATCACTGGTAAATGTAATCAGATGGGCATATAACTTACACGCATTTGATGGCACTCCGAGAGATTTGATAATGCAGGAAACCTTTATTGATGGTGCAAAGACTATTCATTTAATGTTAATCTCAGGGCTGCCCTTTACAAATTGCAATGTACAATAGCCCACTTAGAGTTGTGGACTCCTACTCAGATTAAGTTATTTCAAAAAAATGGAGCCCATAAAATAAGATAATACAGTGACATTGCGCACTGTTTGTCTTGAAAAATATATACATCTTATCCTGATATAGTACCTTCTAAGGACACTCAAAACCATGTATTCTTTCTCTTGGACCACAGTGTCAGACGAACAATATTTATGCTAAGATTGGGTACCTTGCCTTTGAAAGTTTACAAACGGCACTGGTCAGGTACTGTCAGACCATGTTATCTTTGTAATGGCAGGGTGCAAGACCTTAGGCATGTACTCTTTGTATGTCTGTTGTTGTGGAAGCTATGAATCATTTTATACCACCACTGTATTTTAGATGTAAAGTAACAAACATTGATGGCTTGACTGAAACGCTAAAAGGTCCACCAAATTAGTTAGTCTGTTATAACCTATTTAAATTTGTACATCTTTTTAAAATTGTTTTTAACTGTTGTTGATATGGGTCACATTTGTTCATATATAAATCTTTTTATACATCTTTGATCTCGGGTGAGATCTAAAACAATAAACTTTCTTGACTTGGCTTTGACAATACTTGTTTATTGTAGTGCCAAGAGCCTAAGGTAATTCTTGTATGATGCAGAGTCACTTTGAATCTAAAACCTGAATTCATATTCCACAGCCCCTTCTCTTAAACCATATGTTTGATACCTTTGGCTTCTATGTTGAGAAGCAGTGTGAGTTTAGAATTAGTGTTTGTGGCATGATTGTGCAATAAAAGTCACCTATAATATGAATCCATCTCAGCTCAAAAGAGTCCCAGTACTTATAATCATATTTCTGCCCTTAAGTTATAAATCCTTCTCAACATGTGAATAGGCAAAGGTTGTCCTACATGTGGAGCTTCTACTGTGTTTGCCTAATATGCTCTAACGTACAAAGGATGAGGCAGCTTGACTGCTGTGGGGACTCTCTGTGTTTCTGAGTATATATCCTCGGGTCCAGATGTCCTGGCGCTTTACTCTGACTTCCAGAATCAGGCTGAAGAATGTCACTATTGACTATAATTGTCAGTTTGTGAAGCTGAATAGGTGAGCATCCATACATCTAAACATGAATGTAGATATGGAAGAGGAGGGGAACATGGCGGCCAGCTAGCGGACTGGACCGTGAGCTCCTCCGTTAGGACGGGAAACGCTAGGAGACGCCAGGAGACGCCGGGAGACACCGGGGATGTAACGCTGCGTCGTGCCTGGAGAGTTGGAGCTTCCAGGCCGGCGTTTCAGGAAGCTGCTTGCCGTTGCGGTTGTTCGTGCAAGGGGACGGGTTCGGCTGGATTCGGCTGGAGGTTGTTTCGCACTGTAGAGGAGGAAAAGAGACGCAAGCAGGCAGGATCGAATTGTTTTTTCTTTTTTCTCGTATGGATCGGCACGAAGTGGTTTTTCTTGAGGGGGAGGTTTGTTTTGCTCCCCGTGGTGTGGTTGTGTGCACGGGGGGAGCACGGTCCCCCTTCTTCTCTTTTCTTCGGCGTTGGGATAGGCTCAAGAAGGCTAAGTAGCTAATCACGTTTTTTGCCATTGAAGTACATTTATCATTCCTGCTTTAATGACTATCTCATAGGCTTTTTTAGCCCTGTGATCTATCAGAGGCATTGCTTGGGCTCTCAAAAGCGTACATATTGTTCCCTGGCGTTACTAATAAAGTGTTTTTTTTTTGTTTGTTTTTTGGAATATACTGGGGAAACATAGACCATCACAGACTTGTGTTTTCCATCAAATCTGTAGACACAAGATTTTAGGAAATAGTCTTTCCTCCCTGCTACAGCCTGTTGGGTTTGAGAACATAATGGTGGATTGATGATTTGAAAGGTCATAATTTGCTACTTGTTTACCTCATTTCTTCCCTGCCGTACTGTCTTCCCGGCCTAGGTCGGGTCATTAAAAAAAAATAAAAAGGCGAATACGAAGGTGGAGTCACGCGCTTCGGCGAGAGGTGGTGAGGTGGTGGGCTGGAAGCATGTACTGAACTCCAGTATCTGGGCAGAGGCGGTGAGGGGTGTGCGACGTGGGAGATCTTATACCTCTCGCTGTTCTCTTCGTGGGGGCCTACCAGAGACTCCGGGGTTTTCAACTAGGAGAAATTTAAATGGAAGTTTGGTAAGAGGAGAACGCGACGGTGTCGGAGCCTCACGGTGTATGTCGCCAATTAAGCGTCGCCCCAGGGGTGTACGGGTAGAAGTTAAAGACTTGGTAGGTGTGAAGAAAGGTAAGCCTGGCCCCCTGGGCGTGAGTATTAATCCCCAGCTACCAGAGACCGTAGCAGCAGCTATTGTAAGTACTGGATTAGAGACTTATGGTGAGGGTTTAGTAAGGGGGATTGATCACACAGTGTCATATTTGGAACTGCCCCAACCCTCCCTAGAGGAAGTCCGAATTGAGCCTCTGGGAAAGAGTGAGTCTTTGATCACAAGGTATTTCCGGACCACAACTCTTCCACCGCAAGTTATGGCAAATGCTCAACTGGTTTTAGGTGATTTGGGGGCATCAAAACAAGCTGTAAGCTCGGTCCAAAATATGTCAGATCAAACAGTTAAGAAGCTAGAAGGGCAGAGGGAGGACTCTTCCATTACATTAACCTTGCCGGAAGCAGAGGGTAACCCTCCTGGTGGATCAGCGACTTACAGTATGGATGTGCAGGTTTTGTTAATCTCCCTTACTAAAGAGATTAGGGAGAAATTTGAGATCTCAGAAAATAATCAAGCCAGTATTCGGGAAGCCTGTGAAGTTTTGGAAAGCAAAATTAATTTGTTAACAGATCGGTTGGGTAAGCTAGAGGCTGTGGTGGAGGCTCAGGAGGAGCGGGTGTTAGCACAATCTAAGGATATTTTACAGTTAAAACTTGGAGAAAAGATGTTACAGGATAAGCTAGAGTCATTGGAAAACAACATGAGGAGAAACAATATTAGGCTTTTGGGAGTCCCCGAGGGAATGGAAGGGGAAGATATTAAAGGCTACGTGATTGCTCTAATCAAGGAGGCTATCCCGAACATAGCAGTGCTTAATTTAGAGGAGGATATTCAAAGAGTCCATCGGGATCCATTCAAGAAGAACCCCGGAAGGAAAAACCCCAGGAGGATTTTGATAAACTTCAGTACATATTCTATTAAGGAGAGAATTTTGTCTGAAGCCCTTAAAGTTGGTGTTTTCTCCAAGGGAGATTGGTCCTTCAGGATAAGATCGGATGTGTCCAAAGCAACGTTAGATAGGCAGTGGGAATTGGGAAATTTTATGCGGGAGCTCCGCTCTCTTGGGGCTACGGTTCAACTAAGGTTCCCGGCTGCTCTACGTATTATGTGGAAGAATAAAATGTATAACATGAGAGATCCGGGGGAGGTTAGTGCATTTATAGAACAGATTAAGGCGTCTCAGTGAGATCTGGGAAAAAGTCCCGTCCGACGGTGAGTTCGAATTAAGGATAACAGGATGGCTATCCTAGTAGAAATAGGGAGGGTTCCCTTGGGGGGGGGGGTTTGGGTTTGGGTGTGGGTGTGTGTTGGTGTTGGTGCTGGTGGAGGGTGAGGGAGGCACTGGGTGTAGGGGTTGGGTTCGGGTTAGGTGGGTAGAAAATGATAAAAATAGGAAAGTCCTTATAACTTGCTTAAATAGGAGGAGGGAGGTTTGTGTTCATGCTTTTTCTTTTTTCTTCTCCTTTTTTCAGGAATGACTAAGTATGGTAATTTAAGATTAAAATTTCTTTCTTGGAATGTTTACGGCCTAAGGGTGTTATACAGGAGGAGGAAGATTTTTGAATATTTAAGATTGGCTGAGGAGGAGATCATTATATTGCAGGAAACTCATCTTCAACAAGATGAGTGGGAGAGTTGGCTTAAGCGGTTAAATTGGGTTTCATTCAGTGTATGTTCTTCCCAAACTAGCGCGATTAAAGGTGTGGCAGTCCTGATTAAAAAGTCCATAAGGCTTAAGGTAGGAGAGGTGCAAGTAGACTCTAGGGGGAGATGGGTAGTGGTAGAAATGTGTTTATGTGGTTACTGGGTCACTGTGGCAGGTTACTACGGGCCAAATCTAGATGACCCGACGCCATTTCAAGAATTATTTAACATTTTACTTCTAGCTAGGTACCCAGTGGTGCTAGGTGGGGATTTTAATATACTGTTAGATCCTGCTCATGATAAGTCGACCCCCTGGGGTACGGTTAATTCACCTAAAACTAGGGTACAGGTGAAGCAAGCCATGCGGGATTTAGGATTGATAGATATATGGCACTGGAAAGGGGGTGAAGGAGATAGATACACATTCTACAATAAAAAATATGGGTATAGATCTAGAATAGATTTTTTCTTAATACATAAAAGTCTATGTTCGGAGGTGATAAAGGTAGCCCATAACCTAGCACACCTTTCGGACCACTCAGCTGTAAAACTACACTTGGATATCAGGGTCGTAAGTAAAGGTATTAGGAGTATAATTAATCGCTCTTTACTTTTAGATGACTCAATAGTAGAGGTGTTAAAAAAAGATACAGGAGATTTTTTCTATTTAAATCGAGGAACAGCAAGTTTATGGTGTGTTTGGGACGCGTATAAGGCTTATATTAGAGGGAGGCTTTTGAGCCTGGCAATATATAAGCGTCGTGAAGAAAGGGAAAAGTTGGGGGATATGGAATCATCCTTAAAAACTTTTCAAGTTTTAATTCATAATGCACGATTAGAAGGGAAGGACGAACTATTAGAGGAGCTGATACGCCAAGAGGAAAAGGTTCGGATCGATTTAGATGCTTTTTTGGAGAAGCGCAATAGGTTAAAGTGGGAAAGTAGTCGATATGCACACTATGAATATGGAGATGGTTGTAGTAAACTGTTAGCTTGGAAGGTTAAGTCGGACCTCTCTAAAAGGCATATTTTATCGGTTAAATCAGACCTTACGAATCAGATCTGTGTGGAGCAAGAAGAGATTGAGGGAGCATTTGTATCTTTTTTTCAAGAAATGTATTCAGAAAGTTTGGTAAATTCAGAGGAGTCGATCAGAGCATTCTTGGAAAAAGCGCATCTCCCAGTCTTAGAGGAATCAGCAAAGCTGTCATTGAATTGTAAGATAAGTGGGGCTGAGCTTGTTGAAGGCATAAAAGCCTTGAAAAAAGGGAAGGCAGTTGGCCCAGACAATTTACCTAATGAGTTATATAAGGTTTTGGGGGAAGAACTTATTCCAATTCTATTGGAATTATTCAATTCTATGCTGGTAGAAGGGGCACAGGTACCTAAATCCTGGAGAGAAGCTATAATTTGTTTATTGCTAAAGCCAGGTAAGGACTCAATGTCTTGTTCATCCTATAGACCCATTTCCTTGTTGAATTCGGATTACAAATTGTACACAGGGATTTCATCTAGGAGATTGGGGAAAGCTATAGGTAACCTGATTCACTTGGATCAAAAGGGATTTATGAAGGGTAGGCAACTCCATGAGGTAACTCACGAGTTATTCGCTGCAGTAGACCTGGCGGAACAAGAAAAGGCTCCATTAGCGATTCTGACTTTTGATGCAGCAAAAGCCTTTGATCGTGTTAATTGGTCTTTCTTGGGGGTCGTGTTGGAAAAAGGGGGCTTGGGAATTCCTTTTATTAGGGCTGTTAGGGAACTGTATAGATGCCCTTCTGCGAGAATCTTGGTTAATGGCCAACTATCACAGGAATTCAGGATCTGGCGGGGCACGCGACAGGGGTGTCCTTTATCTCCCTTGCTTTTTAATTTATATATTGAACCTTTGGCAATTTTATTACGGGCCTGTAAGGACATTCCCCCGTTTCGGATTGGGGGCTGGGAAAAGAAAGTAGCGTTATACGCGGATGATCTTATGCTATATACTAGCGATGTGATGACTACTTTACCTATGGTCAATACATTGATGGAGCAATTTGGTAGATTTTCTGGTTATAGTATAAATAGAGAAAAGACGGAAATGATGTGTTGGAACTTGGCTTATGTTTCTCCCTTAGTTAAACAAGAGATCAAATATTTGGGAATCCGATTAACAACTGATCTTAGTGATGTAGCTAAGTTAAATTTTGACATAACTTATAGGGAAACTAAAAAACTGCTAAAGGCGTGGGCTGCTCTTCCAGTCTCTATAATCGGAAGATCTAATATCTTGAAGATGTGTATTCTTCCAAAATTTATCTTTTTATTTAATACAATCCCATTAGAGTTTAAGGGGAGCTGGTTTAAAAAATTACAGGGAGATTTATCCTCGTTTGTATGGGCCTCCAAGGGAGTAAGGATTTCTTGGAAAAAGATGAGTAGAAAGAAAGAGTGGGGGGGTATTGCGTCTCCAGATTTTTTTTAGGTACTATCTGGCTTTTCAACTAAAAAATATCAGAATGTTATTGAATAAGAAGTCAGAGTATGAACTGGTCAGGAGAGCTCTGACGGCACATCTTGAGGAAGGAGCAGATCATTTCTTATATAAATTTGGACACCCAAAGTACTTCAAGAAGGTGCGTTTGAAGCTCCCCAGACAGGCATGTAATGTTTGGATTTATTTTCGGAAGGTGCTAGGGATACCTTATTATTGTAGTTCTGCTCCTATCTGGGATTCACCCGGTACCCCTGAATGTCTTATCGACAAACTATCAATTCCTCTGAGAACAAGTGGGATGGTAAGATGGGGTCAGATTATAGAAGGATCTGAATTGTTAAGCTGGTCTGCATTTCAGGAGGGTACTAGAGGGACAGTCTCTAAATTCAAGTATTTTCAGTTATCTAGTTGGGTGAAATCTCGACGAGCAGGAGAAATAGGGAGGAGCTCATGGGAAGGGAAATTAAACCAGATAGCCATTAAAAAAGAAGTTGCTTTGTGGTATCATGCTTTGTTGGAAACAGTAGAGGATGGTGCATCCCTTCCCTTGTTGAAGTGAGGGGGGATTTTTCCAACCCTAGAAGTTACAGCATTGTGGCAAAAGTCAGGGTTGAAGAAAAACCATTTGTTTACACTACATAGGGTTTATTGGACACCTGCTAGATTAACAGCTATTGGGAAAGTTAAGAAAAACTGTCCGTGGTGTGAGGAAGACAATGCAGATGATGTTCATATGTTTTGGCAATGTTCAAGGTTGATTAAATATTGGGAGGAGATAGGAAGCATTCTAAAGGTAATTTTTAATGTAAACTTAAGAATAAATCTTCTTATGGTGGTGTTTGGGGTTTGTGAACAGGGTATAAATTATCAGAAAATGTCAGTACATCAGGAGCACTTGTTGTTTGTATTAATGCTTTTAGCCAGACGAGAAATATGTCGTAAATGGGTGGATCCTCTGCCCTCCCTTGTTCAGGATTGGCAAACATCTGTAAATCGACTGTGCAAAATGGAACAACGAGGTTCGTTCACTAGAAGAGACAACTTTTGGGTGGATTGGGAAAATGTTTATCAGTAGCTTATCAAATTTGTGTTTTGTAGTTTCTTTGTTTGGTCTCCTCCTCTTGAAACTTAAGTTCAATGATTAGAACTCCCCTCACCCTATTGGGTGCTGCTTTGGTTACGATCAGGTCTTGAAGAAAATAATAAGACTTGGTCGATGGCAGTTGATTGGGAAAAGTGCAATAAGTAGAACAGGTGGGGTGGCCCAATAGTGGTGTGGACCGCACACCTGGAGCCATACTATTATTTGCCTTGGCCATTGCCTTTTTCCTCTTAACCAAAGCGTGGGTGGTGAAATTAGGACAACAAAAAAAAAAATGAATGTAGATATGGAAGGGAAAGTATTGACACAAAATTGCAAAAATTACAAACCGTAAAAATTTAAATATGTAAATAATTGTATCAAAATTTTCTTCAGGAGTTACATGTACAGTGCTTGTGAAGACGCTGTAGCCAGGCGTAACCACCAAGGCAAATGGGGATCTGCAAACATTCTCAGACCAGGCACAAAAGGAAAGGCATTAACTGTGGCTTTGGGGTCCAGATCACTTTAAAACAGATGCTAGCGAGTGTCAGCCAAAACCACAGGTGTTGTACAGGATTTGTCAAGAAAAGATAAGACACCAATCATGGCACAAATCCAGAAAGGATGGAATTTGCCAAAAACGTCACTTGGGAGAAGTCATCACTTAATTTTTGCCAAAGTTTGTTGATGGACACCACTTCCTTTTGGATTGACTGGCAGTCTGGCATTGCCAGGTGGCCCAGCTTGAAAGAGCAAATGAGTGGGCGGTGTGTGGGCACACCCTAGCTGATACATACATGGTGTCAAAATCACAAATTTTATATTCTCCTTTTGTTGATTTGTTTACAGCCTTCACCAGGGTGGATAGACCTACCCTCTGGAGGCAATAGCTATGAACAGCTATGAAAGAGGCACATCCATACGGTGTTCCTGGGGATATTTTTAAAGGTAATTTAGAACTAGGGTCCCTGATTATTATCAGGGTTCTAAATGCTGCCAGTAAATCCACTATTCCAATATCTCAGTTTTCATCAATAATTGTCTCTGTGTTTAACACAGAAAACAGGGACAAACCACTTTGTTAATGCCCATTCTCTTTGGTTGACTCTGTGGCAAAAAAGCTCATAGAGTCATCATGGAAAGGTTTTTGAAATGAGCAGAGGACAAGCATACTTTTCTCAGACCTAGAATATGATTTCAATACTGGGTTGAGTAGTAAAGAACTATGGCTAGATCTCCATCTCCCTAATGAGAAGTTTAACCTTATTAAAAAGGACTCATTACACCTGGGATTCATGGACTTCACCTCAGTCTTTGAACAAGTTAACAGGCTGCTGCAAAGACAGCATGTACACCGGTGCTTGCCTGTGTGTGCATATGTGACTTCATGTCTTGCTTATACTTATGTTCTCCATACAAGCATATCTATCTGTAGTGCTGTCGATCTGTGCATGCCATATGAGAAATCCAGACCTGTGGCTTTCCTAATACTTGTTAAATCTTTAAATATGTAAAATGAAATGTGGGGATTATGCATATCCTTAAAGAAACCAAAAGCAACCAAAAGCAAAAGTATACAAAGATATTGGTATTATTTATAATTTAGAACTAAAATGTCAATGGAATTATAGACATAGGCTTTAAACTTCACATAAATGATTAGATACCACGTAGACCCACATTCCCGGACACCTGTTAACATGCCACCATCAGGCCCCTGTTCAAGAAACCATATGCTGGCCCAGCCACTCTTTCCAACTACTGACCCATCTCCGTCCTACTATACCCAGCAAAGGTCTTAGAGGAACTAATCAACTGATGCGTCACTGACCACCTCAGTAATGACCAGCTCCTTGATGCCACACAGTCCGCATTTAGGTCTAACCACAGTACAAAAACAGGAATCATCACCACTGCCACGCACATCTGCATGATCCTTGACAGAGGAGGTACGGCAGCCCTCATTATTCGGACCTCTTTGTGGCATTTGACACAGTCTCACACCCCATCTTAGTCAGTCACCTGGTTAGCATCCCAGGACCAGCTCTCCACTGGATCTGCTCCTTCTAAATGGAAAAAAAGCTGTCAGCCTGGCACCTTACTCCTGAGAGGCCTGAAAACTCATTTGTGGAGTGCCTCAAGGTTCATCGTTCAGCCCTACCCTCTTCAATGTATATATGATCCCTCTGGCCAATCTCATCAGCACACATAACATCAATATCCGCTCCTATGTTGATGACATACAACTCATACTCTCCCTTCCAGAGAATGCCCCCCAACACAATAAACAAATTCACTGCCAGCATGACCGAAGTCGCTAACTGGATGAAAGTCAACTGTCTCAGCTCAACATTGACAAGATAGAACACCTCATCATGGGACTCCAACTGGTGGCCAGCAGGACTCGGACCCACACCCATACCCAACACTCACAACTGGACCCTTGTAATAATCAACAGCAAACTGGACATGGCCGCACAAGTCAACCCCAACAATGCATCCTGCTTCCTTCCCCAGAAGATGTAGAGGAAGGTCTTCAAATGGCTCCAAGCAACCGTATAAGAACTTTCATGCACTCCCCAGTCAAGTTGGACTATGGGAACATGCTGTAAACGGTGATCACTAAGCTACTCACTAGAAGACTAAAAACCATCCAGAACTCAGCGGCCAGACTTATTCTCAACCTTCCATACAGAACTCACTTCACAACACCTCTCAAGGAGCTTCACTGGCTCCTGACACACAAACACACTCATTTCAAACTCCTCATCCATATTCAAGGCACTTCACAACTTAGGCCCGCTTGCCTGACCAGTCGCATCTCCTTCTACCTACCACCCAGACACCTCCACTACACAGGACTCCTACTTCCCACCAGACCACACAAACACAGAACCAGATCAGGAGCGTGGGCACTGCCTTACATTGCACCTAAAGCATTCGATCAGCCTCCCATTCCCCATCAAAGCCTCCTCTTCTCTTCTTCAATTCTGCAAGAATCTGAAGACCTGGCTTTTAATTTAACCACAATACTCTCATTGGTGATAATGCGCTTCAAAAATACACATAACCCAATATAGCATAATATAGAGTGAAACTGCCCTCATTCAAACACCCTCATCCTTTACATAATATTAATAAGGTCATTCATCTTTTTAGGGGAGATTCATTTCTGCTTTTCCTTGCATTTTTCCAGATGATAGTTTAGCAGTTGATCCGTACTAGGGTGATCGCCTCCCTCCAGGTCATTGCAGGCATTATTTCCAGTCCTGGACTTTTGTGTGATAGCCTTATACATTCTGTGTGTTGTGGTCTTGTTTCAATTCTACTAAACTAATTAGACCAACAGACTTGAAATCAATGATTTACATGTGAAACATTCAGGACTAGTAATACTGTCCATAATGACTTGCAGAAAGGTGACCACCCAAATCTGAACTTGTGTAAAGGATGAAGATAAGAAACGAGACAGGGACTCAAGGAATCCCTATTCATTAATATCAGTTCTCTGAGCTTGCTTCTGTTATGAGCAATACAGCGCTGACAGACATGAGATAGACATGAGATCACACTAACAAACAGCTCTTTCTTTCTCTCATATAGCACGGGTAGATGAAATAACCTGTTAAAGCAAATATCACTTTCCATATGATAATCCTAAAAGTAACGTAGTTCAGAAATCAACCCATCTGGATTATTGTACAATCTCAGACTGTGACTCAGGTTTGGGATGAAAAAGCACAATGAAAGAGGACATATTGCTAGTTGGTGCATAATCAAAGAACCTAGGCAGCTTCCACTTCATCTATAGAAACTCTTGTCATAGTAACACAATGAAATGTGCATGCTTAGCCTCAGTACCACTATTGTGCCATCAAGCCTTCACTACACTTGGACACAGCCACATATTGCAGTTTTTGGAAAGGAATGAATGAGCATTGTGCACAGAAACAGCTTACATTTGAGGAACACAACAAGAGCGTAAAATGGCAGATAACACAGACAATGTGTACTGAAGCTCTACGCGGTATAGAGGCATTAATAAACCAAGACAGCGGACACACTGGAAGGAACATTCTTTTCAGGCTTACAGTGATCATGTACTGAGCATGTTTAAGTCAATGCAGGCCAAACAAGCTGTGAACGCTGTTTTGGGCCAAGATGCATTGGGGCTGAATTTTTGCTGGAGTGTGAGGCAGTGTACTCCCTTTTTTTTGCACTGTGTCAAGTGACGGCTCCCTTGAACTAATGGGCTGACGAGCTTTGGAGAGGCACCTGTGCGCCAGAGGGGTAAATAAACCTGAGACTTTTGGCAGCATTTCAAGCAATCCCACAAAATATGTTGCTCTCTGCTGATGACGGGCTAAACCCAGAAACACGTGTCCAGAGATACACAGCACTTGTTGCACCTACTAAAGTGAAAGACTTTCATTACTTTTGTCAACGTAAAACAAATCTGACTGCTTTTACCAAGTTGCATTGGGGCTACCTTTTTGCTGGAGTGTGAGGCGGTGTGCTCCTTTTTTTGCACTATAGGGAAAGAAGTTACTGATTGTCAACCACATTAGACTAGAGTGTGGGTAGATAGGGAAAACCTATCCATAATCAGCGTACATATGTAATACCAATGCATGGGCAAGAGAAAGATAAATAGGAATAAGGGGCTCAGGGGACATCCATAAGTAAACGCGCAAATAGTAAGTGGTGTTAGGAGGTTTGTAATGGTGTCCCTTCCCACCAGGGGGAGTCTGCTAAGACAAATATCAAAAAAGGGGGGGAAACACAAGCAACGTGTAGGAGCACAGCCAGGTCATCACTTGAGCCTACAACAAGGGTTTAGACGAGTATATGTCAGTGAACGTAATTCGAAGACCCAATAGGCAGAGTATGGATTGAGATCAAATACAGTTTCCGCCGGTGTGTATAAGTAGAATGATTATGTATCAAACTTTTAACATAATAGACAGCGGCTTATGTATACCTGTCTAGGACTTAGGCACAACATCCTAGAAAAACAAGTTCAAACACAATAACAGTGACATTCCTAACAGAATTAGGTATACATTATGAACCTTGTTGTTTAACAACTTAGGGGGTCATTCTGACCGCGGCGGACGGCGGTCGCCGCCCGCCAAGCGGTTCCCGCCGAAAGACCGCGGCGGTCATTCTGGCTTTCCCACTGGGCCGGCGGGCGACCGCCGAAAGTCCGCCCGCCAGCCCAGCGGGAAACACCCTTCCCACGAGGACGCCGGCTCAGAATGGAGCCGGCGGAGTGGGAAGGTGCGACGGGTGCAGTTGCACCCGTCGCGAATTTCAGTGCCTGCAAAGCAGACACTGAAATTCTTCGTGGGGCCCTCTTACAGGGGCCCCGCGGCACCCCCTACCGCCATCCTGTTCCTGGCGGGAGAACCGCCAGGAACCGGATGGCGGTAGGGGGTGTCAAAATCCCCATGGCGGCAGAGCGCGCTCCGCCGCCATGGAGGATTCTCAAGGGCAGCGGGAAGTCGGCGGTACACCGCCGACTTTCCGTTTCTGGCCGCGGCTGAACCGCCGTGGTCAGAATGCCCAGCGGTGCACCGCCAGCCTGTTGGCGGTGCTACCGCCGACCTCCGCCATGGCGGTAATTACCGCCAGGGTCAGAATGACCCCCTTAGTGTAGTTGTGGTGTGAGATCTAAAAAGAAAAGAAAAACAGACTTTGGGTTGTAGTGCCAAGGTATTAGCCCTGCATAAGTGAGGTAGTGGGAGGGTATCTTTGAAAAGGATTAACACGATATAACAAGGTAATGAGTGTCCGAAAGGTATATCAACAATGTATAGCAACATCAAATATGTTATGACAATAATTGTGTGCTGTAATTGAGTAGGATGCTCAGGGTGGAGTATGATTCGGTGATAAGGAGTTGGAGGGTTCAGTTTCAATCTGCATTTCAGATTTATTGTCCAGGAACCTTGATAGCTCCGCAGGAACTGAGAAGATTTTCCTTTGGCCTTTGTGTGAAATACAGAATTTGGAAGGCCCATTAAAGGCGAATGAGGTACTCATCAACGTTAGTCTTTTCCTTAAGGTCAAAAAGCCTTTCCGACGAATCACAGTTGTTTTTGCATAGTCGTGTGAGATGGATATTTTCCGAGATTGACACATTAACACTTTAATTTTCCTCATCTGGGCCAGAATTAGTTCTGTATGCTGGTTCCTGAGAGGTTTAAAGTTAAAGATCATGGCTCTTGGGGTCGTTTGGTTCATCGGTTTGTAGGTGGAAACCCTGTGGGCCCTTTTTATCTCGAAGTCTTTGTCAAAGTCTAGTTGAAGGGCAGTAGGGATCCATGAGATAAGGAATTCTGCTGCTGATTTGTAGTTTAATTTGATTCCTTCCAGTAGGCCAAAGATTCAGAGGTTGCTTCTTCTATTTCAATTTTCCTGTTCCGTTATTTGGGATTTCAGAGTCGCAACTACCTTTACTAGATCAGAAAATGTCTGGGAATGTTAATTGGTACAGTCTTCAACTCTGCTTATCCTGGATTCTGTGGTGATGACTCTTATTTTCAGCTTTTTGAGGTCACTACAAATTGCTGCTACTTCAACTTGAAGATCAGTGTTGGTCTTGGTGCTTTGGGCTACGTCATGCACAGTGTTCAGTTTGCACAGAATCTCTTCAAATATTGAGGAGGTATCCAGTTTTTCCTTGACTGGAGATTCTAGAGTTGGTGGTGAGTGCTTTGTTCGTTTGAGTGCAGTCTTGGATTCTCTTTCTTTAGAAGTAGAGTCCTTAGATTCTGCCATGTTGCTCTCTGTGATATTGAGGGAGCCAACGGAAATGTGATATGGGTACCCACCATTCGAGGTCTCACATGTTACACGTCTTATTACGAGAATAAGACTGGCCCAGATATATATATGGGTGGGTGAACGATTAGCCTGTAGCCAGAGTGAAACAGTGCCCTTAATATGATCTTTTCGCTCCTGCCTTAGTTATTGCGTAGGTAGATTAATCGGCATGTAATATGGGCCTCATTACGTGCCCACATATGTTGCTCCCAGCAGGAGGCTGTGTAATCCGAACAGTATAAAGCTTAGGTGCGGGGGAGCAGCCGGTGTCTTTTCACAGGTTTGAAATTGGTTCAACAGCCCTGTGTGACTCACAAACTAGAATAGTATTGTTAAACAGTCATACCTCACATCACGACGTGATACAGATAGGTTCCGCTAAGGGCTTTTCCGCTAAGGTCTTGCAAGCCCTGTACCTTATTCTGCAGAAGTTGTCTGCAATAGTTGTGTGTGGTAGAGTGTGCGATGGAGACTCTCACTTTCCTTGATAAATGTCTGCACACCGCAGCATACATTGTGGATCCACCATCTTGCTCGCGTATTGAAGCACCATGCCGTACAGGAGAAGAAAAAAGCCATCTCAAGAGATCGTGCAGACACCAGAGTTACCTAGATTGGCTCCTTGCCTCTCACTGGGGTGGAAACGTTCATTTTCAGGAGTAGAAGGTCGCTCACAACATCGATTACCACTGGGATCTGTGGCAGGCTCTGCGGAGCTCAAAAGAGAGCCGCCATCTTGCTGTGCGCCAAACCACACCCATTGCCTAAACATTTAAAAGCATGTTCTGAACTTTATGTAACCCATGCTTCATGGTTTGCAGAACTCACTAGGCTGGCACATATTTCTATTAAATGTTTCTTGACTTGAAAGATGCTACAGACTTGCCTTAAAACAACAGAACCAGTATTAAGTACATCCTTTCTCACCTACTAAACTGCTTTGTTATGGCTGACGTGTATTTAGAAAATTACAAAACGCTTGTATAATAGAAATTTAACTTTATGTGAATAATGGAAATTGAGTTTGCGTTACACTTAGGTATGGTAAATTGTTCTTGCTGAAGTGAAGGAATGTATGTGAAAGGAAGTATGAGTATCCAATCCCTGCTGTTTGTCAAGAGAAGCAATGTTTAACTCTGCAACATCCCAGTAAATGTATACTTTTGTTAATAAATGTAACAATCAAAGTGATTATAAAATGTGTCCTAGGGAAAGAGCAAGGGGGCTTCTGCTTTGGGCTTCTACTTCTGCTGCTGCTACTGTGAGAGCTGAGAGCTACAAATGACCAGAGAGTATTATACTGCAACTGACATATTGAATGACAGACAGTATTCTAGAGGGGCCGCACTGAGCTGACTGCACTAGCTAAGGAGAGCAGGTTTGAATGTAGATAACTTTGTGAGAGTCATCCAGCTTCAAGGTTATTGGATACAACAGAATTATTCATTCCACTGCAGATAGTGTATTGAGGCTGAGAGAGAGTTGATTAATTGTTTCAGGACAGTTTGATAGCTGTAAGCACAAGAGTCAGATAAACATGGGATTTAGAGTTAATGTAGCATATTGGATGTTCTTTTCTAACTTTCCAAGACTATAAGATGATATTCTGTAAAACAGTAGGGACCGATTCAGGACACACTTCATGCCTGTTTCTGTAACCTTTTGACTTGATTATTAAAAATATAATATTTCATTCAAATCAATACTACAAAATTACTAAAACTCTCTTTATTGACTCTAGAAAATTGACTTACTAGATAAGTCTGTGTTTTCAAATTATTGTTTGCAGCTTATTAAATTTCTCACAGCCACTCTCAGATAAAGATCCATAATGAGGGTCCAGCCAAAAAGTAAGTGGTCGCTGGAAAAATGAGTAATTAGTTAATCAAACTGTGGTGATGTATTTAGTAATGGAGCAGTGCTCCCAACAGACGACACAGCAATTATACAAAGAAGTGATGAATGTAATGCTTAAATTACTCTCAGTCACTGGTAATCACTCAGGGCCACATCCCCAGAAGGAGCAGGGTCAGCACTGATTTGTATGTGGCTGGGTCCAAACTTGGGTGGCATAGTGTGCAAAATGATGGACGATGCAGCCCTGAGCGACTACCAGTGGCTGAGATTATTTCAAGCATTCTATTCATCACCTTGGAACCAACCTGTATCTGGCTAAAGAGCCCTGACTAGGGCGAAACTGCTCATAGGCTGCTTGTGTTGTGGTCCAGGGAGGACCGAGTCTGGCAGTTTATGCTGGACTGTTCCCATGAGGAGCAGGGTCAAGACTGATTTCCATGGATCTGTGCCCAAACAGGTGCATGGTAGGTAAAAAATTATGGATTGGGATGCAGTCCGAGCGATTGCCAGTGGCTAAGATAAATTCAACTGTTATATTCATCACCTTGTTGTTCTTGCACATGACGCCCTAAGTGTGTCCCGGGCTCACAGTCCCACTTCAACTGAGCTATACCTGGCTGAAGAGCCTTAACTAGGAGGAAATCGGTCCCCAGTTGCTTGTGTTTCGTTTGAGGGAGGTCCTGGCCTGGAAGTTTGGGATGGACGGTTCCCATGAGGAGCAGTGTCAAGACTGAATTGCATATGGCTGGGTCCAAACTGAGGTGGCAAAAACGATGGATTGGGATGCAGCCCCAGCTATTGTCATTTGCTGAGATTAATTCAGGCATTTCATCTATCACCTTGTTGTTTTTGCATTTGGTGCTCCTTACAAAAAAATCACCATTTTTGGAAGGTTTTAAATTTTTTTTAAAATCACTTCTTTTGTAATATTTTTTTAGTTTATTGTCACGCATATAAAACAGGGGTCCTAGTCCATTAATAGAATTGGAAATCTGCACCTGTAAAGCACTTCTGGCATCGATTCAGAGTTGTGTTTTTGTTCCAGTTCACAGACCTCAGTACCACATCTGGATACCTGCCCAATTTACATATTTCTAGGCGTACCACTGTGAGGTGAACCGTTTAAGATATATTTATTGTATGTATGTCATTGCCTCTCGGGAAAACCTAATGATCAATGAAAAAATGTCAATCTTTCTAATCTTGTACAAATACCACCTAATATATGACTTCTGATGGACAGATTTAGCGTGAGTGCTAAGAAAAGGGCCTTTTATCCCAACGAATGCCTTGGACCCACCCATTGGGACAATTTAGAGAAATATGTTCATTATGAAACCCAAATAGGGTCCTAACCAACCCCTGAAGTCTTTTAATCCTGTGGGGTGGGTTCACTAATACAAGAATATTACCCACTACGGCACAATTTTAACCATACGTCTTTTTGAAGCACACAGTACATGACGAGTGATGCAGAACAGAAGATACGATAACTCATCTAAGCATGAGAGCCTAAACAATGCCTGTCCAGGACCTACATTAGGAAAATGGAGTGGCCGATAAAAAAGTAGGCCACAATGTGTGCTTGACAGCACTGCGTCCATTTAACAAATCAACCTTTTGAGTTCTCTCTGTAGATACAACATCTTCTCTTTTTGTACCTTGGCTTGGGTTTTTGTAGTATAAATAGAAAGGATGGCCCTTGTCCGTTAGATATACAAAGTGAATATTTCCCCCATTAACCTTCTTCCATGGGTATCGAACCACTGGGACATCACTGTATTTTTTTAGGCATTGCTATTAACGCAATGCAGAATCATGTACAGAACACAATTCTGGATTGTAGAAAGGCTGGCTTGCTGCACAATTGCACGTATTATTTATTTAATGCACAGAGAAATGTGCATTCTTACCCCTTTCTGTGGATCCATATAAAGTTTGGAGGTGTTCCTTTCGGCATCCCAAGCTGGAAGGGCATTTACTCCAGTCTTTACAGAAGTGAGCCTCAGGCCATTTTCAGGATTGGAAACGGTCAGAAAAGAATTTATGAGTGTCCAGAAGGTAACACGTTTCTTGGCATTCACAAACTCATAAGGCAAACTGTTGGATACCCTGACCACACTCAGCAGATTCCTATTAATACTCAGGCACTTTAGGTATACTAACTTATTATTGAGAGCAAGGAAATCAGATAGTGTCCCATGAAGCTCTACTGAACTTACCCCGAGGAAGTCCACGTTAGAGGTGAAACATTGGTAGAGACACACGTTTTAAGTGGGTTTCCATTCATTCTTTGCCCTAATCAGGCACACGAAAGGAAGTTAGAAGAGTATGTTTTAAAGCCTAAAGTTAATCTTCTGCAAAACACATGCAATAATATTGCAGGAGACATCAAAAAAACTACAGCGAATATGAATGAACAGACTGTAAATAATACAAAAACAGGAAGCCTACAACATCACATGAATTTTCATCCGATTCGGCTGTGGCTAGCAGTAGAATTAGTACTGAAAGGCCTGTCATCATGACGGTGGCAGTATATTTGCTGCAAACTAGAATACTGAAGGCAGGCAGTCTGCAGCATGCAAGGTTGGTTATGTTTGTGAAAATCCAGCTTGTAAATAGTAAGTTAGATGGATAATTGATAAGCTCCATGAAAGCTGAAAATGCTCCTCATTCCCGTAGAGCGCTGAAGACACGGCTCATATAGTGATTTTCTGGGGCATCATGATAATGTGTCCCAGTGCTATAATGCGAGAAGAAGCCCGTGAGGATTTTCTTACAATATTACATTTGAAAATCCACTAGTCCTTAAAACACTCCACATCACGTGAATACATTAACTAAATGCATGCTGTACAAACTCGCTGATGAAGCCAAAACTGGTCAAAACTGGTCTACTGTGCTTTTGATCTCTTCTGGAGGGGCTCTGGGCTGGCAGTTTGGCCTGGACTTTTCCAAATGGAGCAGGGCAAAGCCTGCTTTACATATGGCTGGTCTCTATTTAGAGAGGCTTATAGGGCAAAAAAACAATAGACTGGAATTCAGCCAGAGTTACCAGTGGCTTACTTTAATGAAAATATTACACTCATCGCGTTTTTGTTTCCCTTCCCTTTTTCTGGTGTCATCTCAATAACCTCCTCCACTGTCTTCTTCCTTATTCACCGCGCCTTGTGGTTATTTAAGATTTGCAATTGTCTTTGGCACCAGACATCCTGTTGTCTACGTCCCTGTTTGTGACCCCTGGCTTCCATGGCGTAACTGTCGCTGTCACAATCCTCTTTTCCAAAGACTTGGCCCAAGAGTCCCCTGATGCCTTTTGAAATGATTCAAAAGTAAAGACCGTATGCTTCTCACCGACTGAACTATCCTTGCCCTCCCATTCCTGTCACGGTCTCTACTTTTCTTTTCATGTTAGCTCTACATGCCCCACCAGACACATTCATATTCACATTCCATTGCAAGGACCCACCGTACTGCGCAATCCAGACTTTTTTCCCTGAGATCCTACCCTGTGCCAGGTGCTGGTTCTCTCTCCTCAGTGCCCCTTCAATCCTCACTGGGCAAAAACTTGTCATGCATTTCTTTCTCCTATTCCCCTGTGCATCGGATGACTCATCATGCTTGGGACTAATGCTACAGATGCCACATCCTTCTTATTATTGACGCCTTTGTTGCATCTTCCAGGCACATCTTCTTCCTCTAACTAGCTTGCTTCCTCTACAGAGTACCCATCCAGTCCCCAAAATTCATCATTCCCCACGATCTCTCAGCCCTTTGGATGCCCCATGACTGGCCTGATACTGTCTGCCAATGGCCTCCTTCCCCAGGACTGCAACCCACAAGATGTCTTCCAAACCCTATCTGCTCCAAGGCTCCTACTAAGTTTATTGCATGATCCCCTCCAATGCTGAATCTCTGGGTGCACATTAGCATCCTCCAATGCACATCTTCTCGGGGTAAGTAGACCTTTGTCCTCCTCTGACCTTTTTACCCCATGCAAGGTTGACTGTCCTGCAGAAATGCTAGTACCTGTTGAACACTTTTGGCATTTTTTCGCAAATCAAATCTGTGGGATGGATTTTGTAGAATTTCATCATTCTCATGGATACACTGGTACAAATTGGAGTGGACTGTCTAGTAAGTTAAAATAAAATGCAAAAATGACTGTCGCATTTTCTAACAACAACAAAATAATAACCTAGCCCTGCTTTAGGTCTCATTAAAACTCATGTGAAAGATACCCCACATATCGTAAGCATCTCTCACATTGATCTATTATCTAGCTAAATCTCAGAAGAGTGGCAAGAACTGGTATGAAGGTATGAATTCTATGAATGTCTCCCAATAAATTAGAAAGAGAATGACTTGAAAGTATGAACCAATTCCCCATTCTTTCAATATTTCCAGGCTGGATGACGTTGTACTACAGTTCATCTCTTAATTTTTCCTAAGCGTGATAAAATAAAATAAAACAAATTGAAATCTAGGTGTACCATCTAGTTAACTTTTGAATTGATGGGATATTTGCTGATTTGCAGCTTTGTTTACCCTGATAAGCTGAAGGCAAAGGGTAAGGCAATGGGTGCCTTTGACACCTGTTTCCAACCACGAAACAAGTGACAAACAAGCATTTGCAATGCAATTGTTCTCGCGTTTGCTTGAGTGAGAACTATTAGCGCTGTAAATTCCTAACTGGACTTTTTTTGCCACATAAATTGAAAATGAAAAGTAAAACAGTTGACATAAGCAAGCCTATTCAAAGCACCACCACCAGTGCGAGCGTGAAGGAGAGCCACAAAAGGAAAAATACGTTTGCTCGCAGTCAAACGTGTCGGCAATCGTGCAACTATCCATGTAACAGGGTCGATGGCCAAGGTGATAACAAAAGTGCCCCAAGAAGGGATGAACGTAAAGCATTTACCAATAATAACAAAGGATTTTTGAAAGGTAAGCCCATGAACCAGTGATAGTGATGAGCGTGCGGTGGGAGTGGTTACAAGCCCACAGATAGATTACAACATGTCAGAGCGCTTGCGTGCTCGACCTAAAAATGGATTTAAAGGAGTGTGCCCTGAATGTGCCCTGCGGAGGGTGTGTTGTAAGGTCAGGCTACAGTCATTTCCCCCCCCTCTCCCCCCCAGGGAACAGTTCGCACGTGAGCGCTGGTGTGCAGCGTTGACTTGCTGAAATGGATGCATTCAGTTCACCAGTGAGCAGAGACGAAATGGAAACTGGTTGCCGGTGCCGCACTAGGAAAGTCACCAATGGTCGGTGGATTTATAATTTCTCTGCAGTATTTTTCTATTACGTAAAGACATTTTTGTCAGAGGTATTTACATTTGACGACAGTAAAACGTGCTGGTGGTAGTCCATTTGGTTATACAAAATGTTATATATCGAAATAACACTTGCAGCAATTAATAACATATGCTGCAGAGTGTTGCTGCGCTCAAATCAAGCAACGTCTGACAGACTAAAATAACGCAGATTTTACAAATTATACTTAAAAAAAGGCTTCTCAAATCTGGTTAAGAGTCATAGCCAGTTCAAATGCTGCAAACAAAAAAACAATACATTAAATAACCCCAATGCCTCGGTATAATAAATAGCAATAGAAAAAAAAACTATTTAAACTGGGTTGATATGAGGCCTCAAGCCACACTCCATGTTCGCCTTCTTCATCGCAATTCTTGTGGGCAGAACGATATAACTGGAAGCAGGAAGTGGGCACATTAGATTTGATTCGTCTAGTCATGTTGTTCATGCTAGTGCTCGTGCACTTTATCCAATCCAGTGACCCCATTTCCATCCTTCTTCTAGGTCTGATTCAATTAGCAACCAGAGTCGATGCAAGTGAGGAAAGCCTCGGGCATTAAGAGTTGACTCACTGGCTGCAGTAGTCTGAACTATACCCTACAGCATGACAGCTAACCTACAGCTCGATACCTATAAACTAACTGAGCACTAGCACAAGCTCCTAGCACATGCCTATGCTTTACAAGCAAATAACAGTCTTCATTCCACAATGAATAAATGAATGAATGAATCGATCAATCTATCAATGAAAAGTTGGTACGTCAAACAAAAATGTTTCATATCACTCACCAGAAACTAAAATGTTAATTCGATCACTCCATCTGACCCCTAACAGTGTAAAGTTAACAAATTATACAATTTAACAAGAGAGGACTAAAAATAGCAGGCCTGATAGCAACAACTCACGTGAAGCCCTGCACCCTGAATCAAGAAAATGAGAATGTACAGATGTCTCTGAGCACAATTGTAAATGAAATCTAAGGGCGAGGGAGTGGGTGCTCCCAGGAGAGCACCAGGAAGTAGCCAATAAAATGGTGTGGGCACACATAATGTTGTGATTGAGTCGCTATTTACAAGCCTTAAATTAACCAAGCGTGTATGGTGTTGGCGGTTGGGGAAATACATGAAACGTCCCGTTTTTTTCTTGAGGGAAGTCTGCACACATGAAAATTCATTCTCCAACTGAAGAAAAAAAATAAAAAAATGCATTCCTCAGTAACCATTACCTTCCTCAGTTGGATTTGCAAACTATAGACAATCCACACACATGGAAAGCATGAAAAATCGTGTATTTCTTTTTAATTATATAAAAAACAGAAATCTCCCTAAACTATAGATGTATCGCTACACCTGAAGAAATGTCAGACTTATATTAAGAATCCCTAAAACATGAATTCCGCAGATCCTGGTCTATGAAGGAAGAGAAAAAAGAGGTTGCCTCTCCATGTGTGTAGTTTTTCTGTTTAAATTCTCGTTACACATACTCAACCCCCTTAATATTTCTGAGAGTACCTCCAGTGGGCCACGAGGCACACGAGAAGCTCTACCCTTGCCCTCGGGTGGCATCTCTTACCTCATGCTGTACAAGACTTGCCCGTCCGGGTACAAGCGCAGCATGATATTGTCCGTCGTGGTGTCGTGAATGAAAGATCTCTTGGAGTGCACGAAGAAGACATCAGGCACCCAGATTTTCTTCACAAGCCTACCATCGAAGGTCATGCTCTTGTTGGTGGTGCTGGGAAATGAAAGTCGCTCGTCCTTCCAATAATGCCTCAAATACAGCGTCATCGTGAAGTCCTGGGGGCAAGGGAACAAAGGTTAGTGGCTTAAAAACATACATGGATCATCAGAGTTAGAAGACAATGCTTGACCTATCAGTGCAGACTCTCGTCTGTGTAGGAAGGGTATCCACATATTACTTAGCTCAGGGGTGTAGCTATAAATAATACAGGAGGAGGGGTGCCACTGGGACCCAGGGGTGTGAGGGCCTCACTGCATCCAAATTATGCTTTTTATGGTCTGCGGCTTCACGTCCGCAACCATGGGTTTGACATAACATTTGTGTCATGAAAAACAAAATGCAAGGGCATGTCTGCACATGGTGTAAGAATAAGGCCAGTACACAGTTAGAACCATAAATAAGCACTTAGCATACTTACCTCGGCCCTTGACAATGCTAAGCCTGCATGCTTCCAAAATCTAATCACCTCAATCTCATCCTCTCACAATCCCTCTCGCCACCATGCTCGCACTTCGCATAGCTGTGGTTATCAAGAAATCATATACCCTTCAAAGATCATAACCCTAAGAGAAACTATGTATACGCTTGCAGTTCAGACTTTAGCCTCCTTCACCTCTTCACTCCCACCCTCACTCTTCTATTCTCTCACACTTCATTGCTACATCACACACAGAACTCATACCCATAATCAAATCTAATAATTCATCTTGTGCTCGGTCTGGTCCATTCAGCACACAAAGTATCAATCATCTTGTTTTCACCTCCAATGTGTCAGAGACTAAACTGTATGGTGTGGCCTTATGCAACTATAACTTTTAAATTGTGACCCTTCCTCAAAAGGGTGAAAAAGACAAATTCCTTAAACCCAGCAAGAGAATGGTGTAGATGCCTCAATTTAGAAATGGACTTCAGTTCACGTAATAAGGTCAGCATCAAAATGAGCTGTGGCAGGGATTAGTGCACATGTTTAAGCACTATCATTAAATTTATTTTGAAATTGTGGTCTAGTCAGTCTTCAGGAGGAGGCAGCACATGTATTAATGGTATTGGGAACATAAAAGAAACACTTTCCAGTCTCTTCTCAGTAACAGTGCTAGAGTGTGCACATGTGAAGTTCAGTGGCAGGGGAGTTTTCCTAGTGACCTGTAGCACCTTTGGGTTTGTATTTTGAATTCAAGTGGCAGGAGGGTTTTTGCTTTTTCTCTGAGTAAATGTGTTGCAACGGTACATAAGATATAACTTTGTAGTCGCAACTCCATGGTTTAGTGAAAACTACAGAACCAAATTTCTGCATCCAGCATCCGTTCTATTGCGGCTACATCAGCTTAATAATCAGGTATCTGCTAAACCTTTCACTTTATATTCCTATGGATACATATTTCCCAGGAAAGAGGTAATAATGAAGGTGGTGTAGACAATTAACAAGTTAACTGAATTAGAATGTCTATGTTGGTCTGAAACCTTTTTAGTTTTAATTTCAGCATTTTTTCAAAGAAAAGTTAGTTATGACACAGAATAGCTCCAAGGTTAGGAAGAACATAAAAATGTTTAAATATTCAACCCTCAAGACAATTGTAGTACTCAGTATGTCTTCATTTTTCCAAAGTACCCCTACAGTTGTCCAGTGCTGCTTACAAAGACTGGCTGCTGCTTCTCTTCCCATTGTACTTTTGCTCAGGACCCTGCCTCATTGTATTTATCTCTGGCTGGTGTGGAATTTCCATGGAGACCATGATACGCCTGTGTTGGGCTCATTTATCTAACGCTTAATGTAGTTTGTGATACAATATTCTACTATCTTTAACTATGCTACACAACTATTACTCTTGTTTCACCTCTTGATTCACTTCATGCTACAGACAGGATAAAGGCGCTCTCTATCGGAACAATCATGATGCGACGTGTTTGGCACGGAGGGTTGGGAATGAATGCGACCACCATTGTAAGCATCTACACAAGCGAAACAAAGAACAAAGCTTTGGGTTTGTCAGAAGAGGAAAAAAATGTACGTGTGTCAAAGTTTGAGACTGCACAACTTGTTGATGGTTAAATCTAACACTAGCAAAAAAATAGCCAGCATGTCTGCACCAAAACAAAGAATAGGAAACAAAGACTGCCAGTAACTCATCCAAATAACTTAAATGTCTGTTAATGAAGAGTACCTACCATATCAACTTCAGAAATTGTGTCCAAGCTTTCAACCTGCACATCTACTCCAACAGGTATTGCAGGTCCTGCAGAGGAATTCATATAAACAATGTTAGCCTCATTTAATAGAACTATTCATTGTAGCCTGTGACTTCCTGAAACATTAATGAGTGGCTTAAACACTTTGTGGCTTATGTTTAGAAATTCATTAGTTGTATGTTTTGAAGGAAAACAAATTAATTTTCTAAGCTTGTGTTAGAAACTGGGTCTCTAGTTGGCAGAGGTATGCACCCTGTCCAAGTAGGAACCAAACTCCTAGTCAGGGTAAGTCAGTTACACACCTTAAAGTAACCCGTGCACACCCTCTGGTAGCCTGGCACAGAGCAGGCAAGCTTAACTTAGCAGGCAATGTGCACACAAAAATATACCACACCTGGTTAGAAACATAGAGCTTTATTTAATAAACAAAACAAGACCAAAGTAGAGGTCAAGATATGAATTTTTAAAGAATGTCTGCAAATATAGTCCTTAGAAAGATAAATCGCTGACCAGGCTATTTGGTCTCGATTGACTGTGTCAAGTCGGAAAGTTCAGGCCAACCGCAATGGAGCGTGGGTCAGATGCAGGGACCAATGTTGTCCTGCTGAAAAAGTACATTTGCATGGAGGATGCATTGACCGCAAAGACCCAATTCGGGGAGCAGAGAAGACGATGTGTTGGTATTGATCTCTTCAGATGAAGGTAATGCGTTGGTTCCCATCTGCAGAGTCAGAGTTGCATCACCGGCGAACCCTTTGTGATGAATGCAATGCATTGTTCTGGAGCTGCGCAGCCAGCAATGTCAATTCCTCAATTAGCGATGCATCGGCATTGAAGGAGATGCGTTGGTTCCAACCGCCGCAACAGCAGCGATGTGTGGATTTTGGCAGTTGCAGAACTTATACCCAGTTCCAAATGCCCATGACTGGATGGGTGCCACTTGGCAGGAGAAGACTTGCAACAAGCAAAGTCCAGGTACTGTAGGTGACGATGAGTCAAAGTCTTTTGTGTCCCTGAGACTTCAGAAGAAAAGGAGGCAAGCCAGCAAGCTCTGGGAGTCACGCTAGGCTCAAGTGAGTGGGGTCAGTCCTTCCTCAGCAGAGCAGAGGGCAGCAGGGCAGCACAGCAGAAAATCAGTTTTTCCAGATCAACAGTCAAGAGTGGCAGCACTGTAGCAGCACAGCAGTCCTTTTTCCTGGCAGAGTTCTTCACAGGTCCATAAGTGTACAGATGTGGTAGGGTCAGAGGTACAGTTCTTATACCCAGTGGTGGCCTTATAGTGGGGTGACTTCAAAGAGGGGTCCTTGAAGTACTCAGAGGTCCTCCTTCCCTGCCTTAGCTACAGACCTACTACAGGGAGTTAAGCAGTCCTTTGGGTGGGGGCAGGACATTGCCTATTCAGGTGTGTCAGCTCCTCCCTTCCATTCTCACCAGGATGACCTATCAACATGCAGATGGCCACTCAGTCACACCTACCTTTCTTTTGTGCGAGGGTGTCTAGAGGGAATGCAGGAAAACAGCTGTTACCCCAGTCCAGAAGTGTAATGGGGACAGGCTGCAGGCACACTGGTCTAAGAGCAAGAAAATGCCAACTTTCTAAAAATGGCATTTTCAAAATTGTAATAGTAAATCCGACTTTACCATTAAAGAGGATTTATCATTACATTCCATTGGTACTAAACATGATAGGTTTACTCATTTTCTTTCCGGAATTACACTGTATTAAATGAAGTAAGGAATCCCCCAGGTTAAACTATGAGAGGGGTAGGCCTCACAATAATGAAAAACAAATTTGGGAGTTTTTCACTACAAGGACATGTGATACTTAAAGGTATATGTCCTGCCTTTTAATTACATACCCCACTGCCCTGTGGTGTACCTAGGGCCTTCCTTAGGGAGTGACATATGTAATAAAATGGGAGGGGTTTTAAATGCCAAGTCTACATGGCAGTCAAACTGCACACACAGCTCTGCAGGGACAGGCCTGAGATATTTAAAAGGCTACTTAAGTGGGTGGCACAATCAATGCTGCCAGCCCACCCACTAATAGCATTTCATATACAGGCCCTGGGCACCTATAGTGCACTTTACAAGAGACTTATAAATCAATTAAGTAGACCAATTGTAGATACACCAATGTTATCATGTTTTATGGGAGTGAGCATGTGCACATTAGCCCTGGTTAACAGTGGTAAAGTGCCCAGAGTTCTAAGGCCAACACTAACAGATCAGCAAAAGTGAGGCAAAGCAGGCAAAATGTTTTGGGGATGACCACCCAAAGGCTGACAGGTCTAACAACATGGCACTCCCACCACGTAAAGGCCAAGTCCTCAGATGGCACACATGTATCCATCTCATCTCACAAATGTAGTTGAAAATGTCATAACATTAACACATTTTGCAAATATATTAAAGATACATGTTTTAACAACTCAAAAAATGTATCTACATAATGTGTACAACTACTCAAAATTAGATCATGAGATCACATTACCCTATATTATTCATACGGATTAAAGTGTACATAATCAAATGTATATCTCTTATTTGTTGCTGAACTACACTACTTATTACTCCATCTGGTTTAGGTTTGAAACACTTCAGGCATGAGTAGTTTATTTCATTTAATTTTGGATAGTGTGTACTAGGCCTAAGAGCATCCGACCACATTTAATAGAAAATGTTAGCATGGCAAAATCGTTGACAGGGCCAAAAACCAAAGATAATATCTGGATCAAGAGTAGTCAAGGGGGCAGAGAAAAACAACGCAAATGACCACAGAAGTAAAATGGCAAATACATGTAGTAATAGTGGTCAGTAAAGTAACAAGTTGAGTAATGATAGGAATACTTTCAGAGGAAAAAGGAGTTCGAGCAGTGCTTATCACAATAACAAAAATCAGGTGTATTGGAGTAAACAACCAATCCCAGAATGTGAGAAGCAGATAGATGAAGAACAATTGACATTATGCTAGTGGGTAGTGTGCAAAAGAGGAAGCTAGGCATAAAAAAGGGTTTTATTTCCTTCACGAAGGCAGGTAGGAGTTTGTATGAATGGCAGGAGGGAGAGAGTTCCGGTTCTAAGGCATGTATCCAGAGGAAGGTTGGTTGGAGGAGTATTTTTTGTTTTGTCAGTTTTAGAGATAATGAATGCCCCAAGATATCTTCAGTTACTTAGCCAGGCAGTGACAGTTGTCAGAATGTATATGTTTATCAACTACACATGTCAATTTGTAGGTGGATCTACCTTTAAAGGGAAAACAGCTTAGAGAGTGCAGGTCTGGGGGAATGTGATCGAGTGCCAGCACCAAGGATTAGTCCGGCAGCTAAATGAAGGCATGTTTTGGAAGCTGCAAGAGGAAAATGAGTGATGCCAGAGCGAACAGTATTCCCACAGGCTAATCCAGGTAAGACCAGTGCTTGAGTTATTTCTTCAGGTCTTATTCTTGCACTCTATGATAAATCATAGCTGATGGCTTGCATTTCTAGCCATCTGAATTTGCAGTGATAATCAATAAACAATCTGGATGTTGATAGAATCCAGCCATTGATGCACAGGAATGAGAACGAGAAAGTGGATGCTGAGATCAGTAAGAACTCCGTTTTGTTAGAGCTCAGCTGGAGATGATGAGAGGACATTCATGATTGTATTTTTCTGAAGGTCATCACCCGAAGGGAGATATCATTCATCGTAGATACTTTCAAATACAACTGGGTGCCATCAGCATAGTTACGGTAGAAATGCCAGATTTTTTAATGAACGACCCCAGCTTGTCACCATCCTTACAATGGCATTTAATCAGAGTGAGCAATAATGTGGGACCTACGTCATGAATATTGTTGAGGTAGGTCGAATTTCGACCCACTCTGAATGATGATTTTGCAAATCAACATATTAGTACATGGAATGGTTAGCTAAATCTCACTGAATTCACAAAATGTTGGAGCATAATTTGTAACATCTTTTTACAAACTCAATTTTCGTACATCTGGCCCAAAAGTCATCAAATAAATAAGGTATGTTAGGCAACCCATGGTCCCAACTGGATCAGACACTCAGTAATCATTGGTAGAGAGAGGACTAGGAAATGAAGACAGTGGGAATTTCTATTTACAGTAAGAGAAACAGCAATAAGATCATTATTTTCCTAAGCAGTGTAGTCAAAGAGCTACAGTTAGATCTTGAAAAAAGTTTTCTTGTAATATATAACAGAAAATATTTCACTAAGAATTGGATGTTACAGCCAAATGCAACCTCTACACAATTTCTTAGTGACTTGCTTTATTTGTCTAGTTACCAAGTGATAAATTGGACTAATTTCCCCTGTATGCATTGTTGCAGCACTGAGCTGAAGAATAGGTGAGGCAGGAGGGGACTCATCGCAATAAAAGACAATTTTAGCTATTGAAAGTGGTCTCTCCTTAAACATTGTATTTATATTTTTGACTGTCAGAAACCTTAGCAATTCTTAAAGACGGCAGCCAAAAATACAATTACTTTCTTGCCAAACAACAGAAATCCAAAAATCACAAATGGCATCAAAAGTTTGATGTTAATCAAAAATCCAGATCCAGACAAACTTGAACACTACCCTACGCTGCACCCTCGTCAAACACCTTGGACCCTGCTCCCCCCCCCCTCAGCAAATCCATAGCACAACTTCATTGCACACCACACCGTCGCCTCTACAGACTACAGCCTCCTTGGTGACCTCGATTTCCACTTGGACATCCTCAGCGGCCCCAACACCTCATCCCAACTGGAGAATCCCGCCAGCATCAGACTCAAACAACTGGTCACTTCCCCAATGCACTCAGCAGGACACATGCTTGACCTCATCTTCTCCGCAAGCAGCAACATCTCCGTCAGCCACACCTCCGAACTCCTATATACCAACCACCACTGTGTCTACTTCTCCTTCACCAAACCCACTCATCATCCCCAATCCCTCTGCCATCCGCGCAGAAGCTGGAACAAGGTCTCTGAAGACCAACTCACCACTGCCCTCCACAGGACACCACCACCAACCTCCGCGAATGCCACCACATCTGCAAGCCACCTCCACCAATGGATCTCCAACTGTGCTAGCACTCTGACCCCCCCTCAGGAAACCCTCCGGCAAACAGACCACTGAGAAAGTAAGCTGGTTCTCCCCCACCCTCCAAGAGTTCAGACGCACACATTGACAACTCAAGAGAAGATAGAGGTGCAGCAAGACCCCGGCAGACAACACAGCCATCAAAACCGCCATCACATTACACCACAGCCTCATCAGAGCCATGAAGAAAACCACCATACAAGAAAGAATCAACACCAACGCAACCATCAGCAAAGAACTCCTCTGTTCACCAATTCACCAAACCTTTCACTGACACCACGGACATCCCCCATCCCAAGCCCTCTGCGACAACCTTGCCAGCTTCTTCCAACACAAAATCTCAGAGATCTATAACAGTTTCCCAACACAGGACCTACCAGCCCCACCCACAACCACTGCACCTAAAGGTTCCGGATCCCAGCCGACCCTGACAACTGGACCACCCTCACCACCGACGACACCCTACAGATCATGAAGACTGGCCACGCCAGAGCCCCTTGGGGCCCTGCCCCCACCACATCTTCAACCGACCTAGAAACACCATTGCCCCTAAGCTCTGCTGCACCATCAACTGCTCCATCGAGACCGCTACCTTCCCTAAAGACTGGAAACATGAGGAAATCAACCCCCTGCTGAAGAAACCCTCCGCGGACCCGACGGACCTCAAGAACTACAGACCCATCTCTCTGCTCCCCTTTCTGGCCAAAGTCATCAAGAAAGCCATCAACGCCCAAATCCATCAAGACCAACCACATCCTGGACTTCTCCCAATCTGGCATCAGAAGCAACCATGGCACTGAGACTGGTTTCCTCGCCGCAGCAGACAACATCCGCAATCTCCTCGACCAAGGTGAAACCGTAGCCTTCCTCCTCCTGAACCTCTCAGCTGCCTTCAACATCATCTCCCACCACACCCTCTGCACAAGACTCCATGACGCCGGCATCCGCAGCAAAACACTGGAATAGATCCTCTCCTTCTTCACCGGCCGAACCCAGAAAGTCAGGCTCCCACCGTTCACATCCAAACCTACGGAGATCAGCTGCGGTATCCCCCAAGGCTCCTTCCTGATCCCCACCCTCTTCAACATCTACATGGCCCTGCTAGCAGACATCATCAGAATCCACAGACTCCTACGCTAACGACACTCAGCTGATCCTCTCCCTCACTGATGAACCTGCAGTTGTGAAGAACAACTTCCACAATTGGATGAAGGCAGTTGTTGTCTGGATGAAAGACAGCTGCCTTAAGCTCAACTCCAACAAGACAGAAGTCCCGATTTGGGGCTCCATCCCCTCTGCCTGGGACGACTCGTGGTGGACCACAGCGCTCGGAGCCCCACCCACAACGACCAACCGCACACGTAACCTCAGCATCATCCTCGACTCCTCGCTCTCCATGAAACACCAAGTCAACGCCATCTAAGAAACACCAAGTTAAGGTTGTTTCATCTTCCTGCTTTCACATGCTCCGTCTGCTTCGAAACATCTTCCAGTGGATCCCCATCAAATCCTGAAGAACAGTCACCCAGGCGCTCGTCAACAGCAAGCTCGACTACGGCAATGCACTCTATGCCCACACCTCCCAGAAGCTCTAGAAGAAGCTGTAAAGAATCCAGAACGCCAATATTAGACTTATCCAGGACATCTCTCACAGTAGCCACATCTCAGGCACCTGAGAGACCTCCACTGGCTCCTGATCAACAAAAGAATCACCTTCAAGCTCCACACGCCCACCAGACAACTCTGTTCTGCTCACCTGGCTCTGGCCACCATGCCACGGATCTGCAAGACCACAGCCAGAGCAAGATCCTTCTCCTACCTCACTCCTAAGACCTGGAACTCTTGTCCTCTTCATCTCTGGCAATCTCCCTCTCTGCCTCACTTCAGGAAGGACCTCAAGACCTGGCTATTTGACTGAACCGGCAATCCAACGCTGTGACTGAACTGCAGTACCTACCCCCCAAACCTCCAGAGCCTTGAGACCCAAACGGGTGATTAGACGTGCTCTATAAGAATCCTGGTTGATAGAAAAAAAGACACATGCTTGGGTACTGTTTTTTTCTCAAAATGACAAAATGTAATGTTATATTTGTACATTCTATATCTTCTGGTTCTCCAAAATAAGTGGTGTTCATTGTAAGGTGTGGCATCACATTCTAATGGTGATTTTTCTCGAACGTCTCTCCTGCACCAACTCCCACAATAAATCACAGGGCATTAGGAAAGCCCATTGCAAATGTCAAGGTACTATGGGATCACTCGAGAGAGGGAAATAGAAACATCTAGTAAACATCAGGCTAATCCTGCCCTATACTGGATGAACAATTAGGACTACAGTAAAGAGCACCACATGCCTGAAGAAAGAAGAGGAGTCAACCTACTCTGGGTGTGCAAGCAATACAAGCCACAGCACCTGAAGAACTCCAGAAATAATCCCAAAGGTTGGGAACAAATTCAGTAAGAGATCCCTAGGGAGAAAAGCTTAGAAGAGACCCCCAGGCAGGAAAGGAGATGACAAGAAACCTATAAGGTAGATTTGTGAAACATGAATAAGAAACATGTAGGCTAGACAGTAGGCAGGAGGGCCTGCAGATGGCTTGTAGAATAACCTAACCACCCCAAGAAGATCTAGGGGAGAACAGGTAAAGCCCAAAGAACGGGAGCCCTGGAACCTGAGGGAATTCAGAGATGATTTAGGTTTACTCTGAATCTACGCTGCAATCCAAGAGCACTACAGGAATCCACATTATTGTGCTATGGAAAATACCACAAATGCGGATTTTGTAGCCCACAGCTTGGACCACTGGACACCTAGAGATTGCTGACTTTTCTTCCAGAATGGATCATGGAAATGCGGGCTACACGTATAAAAGGACTCAAAATCCTTTACACAGCCTTACTCCTAAGACTTTTGATACCAATAAAGGATCAACAGTGTAGTAAGAACTCACAGATTAGTGATTTAGGGAGATGTCAGAGAACAGTAGAAGATCCTATGAAAAGATATATCAAGATTGATTTCTCTGCAGAACAAAATAACTTGCTAGCCAAGTGGAAGTGACAAACTACTAGAAAATTTAATAAAGCCAGTAAACTAATGAAACAGAAGGAAGACCAAAATGTACTAGACAGCTGAGGTAAATGTGAACAGGGACACCAATGACACACTCATCTTGTGAAAACAGAAAGAACCTCATTTGTGCATTCCATTGGTCAGCATACCCATAAAGGATAATCTTTCCCTTACAGTGTGTAAAGTGTATGTCTGCACTAAGCTATATTTGTTTTTCAATCACAATTCCACATATACGTGGTTTATGCTTTAATTGTTTAAACACTACTGCAGTTAATTGTGAAGTATTGAAAAAATTTCATGACCTTGAAAGTTGTACTAAGGTCAATGGGAGTGCCCTTCCAAGGGCTCAGATAGACCTTGGTTTGATCCGTTCCTGCCATGGCCACTAGGCCCTGCCACACAAGTGGGCCAGCATTTGTATCGCCACAAGTCGGGTAATGCTGGGTGGTAGGAATTTTGAGAATTCCTGTGGATTCCGGACGTTTCCATCACAGAAATGTAAGGAAAATGTGTGATTTCAGGCAACATTTGAGGTTTACAGGGCATTGTAGATAAGAAAACCTTGTGTGATCCTCGCAACACACACCACCTTGGACTTTCCTGGTTGTCTAGTTTTCAAACATGTGTAGGTTTGGTAGGTTTCCCTGGGCTCATAATGAACTTGGTTTGATCCGTTCCTATCACAGACACTAGGCCCTGCCACACAGGAGGGCCAGCATTGTTATGGGCACAAGTGGGGTAACGCTGGGTGGTAGGAATTTTTTCGAATTCCTCTGGGTTCTGCAAGTTTCATTCACAGAAATGTATGGTAAACATGTGATTTCAGGCAATGTTTGAGGTTTCCAGTGCATTGTGGGTAAGAAAACCTCGTGGGATCCACACAAGGCACACCGCCCTGGACTTCCATAGCTGTCTAGTTTTTAAACATGTGCTGCTTGCTAGGTTTCCTTAGGTGCTGGCTGAGCTATAGCTCGAAGTGCAGAACTTCCCATTTGGAAAAAATGTGATGTATTCATGTTGCAGTTTGGGCCATTTCTTGTTGCAGGCACCAGGCCTACCCACACAAGTGAGGTACCATTTTTCCCACTTCATTCACTCTCTAAAACAGTTCTAGTCAGTTACTCTACTCCCAGTAGGTTTGGTGGCAGCCTGACTAGAGACAAAAAGAGGCAGCCCGAGGTGTGAGGTTGATCTACCAATGACAAGGTAGGCATACCTTGAAGCGCAGTCCTCCCCAGACCATCTTGTCAAAGGTGGAGTTCCCCTCTCCACTTTCAGGGTCCTTTATCCACTGTCAGGGAGCAATACCCATATCACCACATGGGAGGTCAGGTGACAGCTGGACAGTGGTGGGAAAGCCTTTTTGTTTTAGGCAGGAAAATGACAACTTTCTAAATGTGTAGTTTCCAGAATAGTATTATAAAATCTGACTTGACCTTTAAGTTGTATTTTAAATTACTATTAAATTAAGTCCTTGAATCACCTTAATAGCTGCCCATAGTGGAATTAAGCATTACAAGCATTACACGTTGTTATAATATAACCCAGTGCTTTCCTAGCCACACTAAAAAACGACTTTGTAGGTTTCACACTGTCAGGACATGAAAATCAATAAAAATACATGTCCTACATTTTAAATGTCATGCACTCTGCCATATGTGCATTCAGGGCTTACCTCTGAGGTGACTTTTACGTATAAAGGAAGGTTTAGCCCTGACAAAAGGTTTATTTTGCCAGGTCGAAATAGCAGTGTAAATCTGCACACCCAGGCTGCAAAGGCAGGCCTGGATGCCTATTTTATAGTGCTACTTAAGTGGATGGCACAATGAGTGTTGTAGCAGACTATTGGTATTTAATTTGCGGGCCCTGGATACACACGGTACCATATGCTGGGGGCGTACAAGCAAATTAAATGTGCAATCATGTATGTAACATTTTACTTATCTTTAACGGGGAGCACAGGCACTTCACCACTGGTTAGCAAAGGTAAAGTGCACAGAAATATACAGCCAACAAAAAGGGGCTTCAAAACAAATTCCACACAATCCATAGTGACCCTGCAGGAATGGGGCATTTCCAACAGTCCTCATCAGTCAGTCATAGGCTCAAACTAAGAATGTTTTTTTGGGCCTCAAAATATGGACATTGCTGTAGTAGTCCCTGACACTTAAAAGAACTACTTTGTGTGTGGATGTGCTCCTTGGGAAAAGGCAGAATGCCATCACTCACAACTGAGAGGACCCATTGCCCCAATCTGCATGCTGTATTGGATGGAAGAAACATGTGAAATGTGAATGACACAATAACAGACCAACAGATGAAGAAGGCTGGCTAAATGTAAGTGCAAAGAACATACAATTGAGTAAAATCAAAAGTTAGGGCCTGACCTAATATTGCAACATAAATATATCCAGTTTCTTTGCTTTGTAAAAAACACTGCCTGGCGGATTCCTCTTTTTATAGTGAGAACTATGGCATTATGAGATGAGACTTAGCAAAGGCACTGCTCTTGTTTACAGTTTTAGTGTACTCCAGTGCCCTCTGCCACACTGCTTCCTTTATTTCAGCTACTAATTAGTATTTCTGAAAGATACTGACTGAAATAAGCAGGGCTGGGTAGCTGAGGTCAATGTTCAGGTGTAACAAATATCTTGCTTGAATAGCCGAAAACCATTTCAGCTGCAGCATTCTGAAAGAACTGCACCCTGAGAGGCATATTTATTAACGTGATGCATTGCCCTGGTGCCACGAGGGGGGCGCAAGGGTGACACAACAATAAAGTCAGATTTATCAAGCCAAGCAGGGCCACCTTGTGTGGCCTTGAGTGACTAGATACAGCTAGAGTAATCAAAGCATTGCAAATCGCTGCGTTGCGTAACGCTGCCCCAGTGAGGCATTTCTTGGGTGAGGTGTGGGTGTTCCCAGGTATCCACCCATGAATTTTGGCGCATTCCCAGATTTACCATTACTGGTGGACCCAGGAATTCATCAAAATGCTACACCTCCCAAAGTGAGGCGTAACAAGGAGAAATATTTTTGTTTCTCCTCGTTTTTTCCTCTTTCTATGTGTGCTGCATTCTGCATCATACAAGAAAGAGGAAAATGCCTCAGAGGATTGTTTTTGTGCAGGAAGATGCCCCTTCCTGCACAAAAACAATCCTTTCTGCAACGCAGACACCCTTGCACCATGGCACCAGGGCGCCTGCCCAAGGTTGCCTGCGTTGGCATTAGGCAGGAATGACACAAGGCAGGAATGTGTCGTATTATGTTAAATACAGCATATTCCTGCCATTTCACGTAATACAACGCAGCATGATGGCTTGCTGCGCTATGTGAAATAGTAATGAATCTGTCCCTAAATGTGAAGCCTGTAGAACGCTCCCCTTTGAATGCAGTACAAGTAGTCTTATGGGTAGGAATAATGACTTTTAGAATAACTGCCTTTTATGAACCACAGAATGAAAATACAGGAACTCAATAAATTGTGGAGGTTACTAACTATACTAAATGCTCTTTAAGTTATTATACATTTCTTCACCTAGATGACCTAGGAAAGGGGTATGCTGGATGACAGAAAGAGTCACCATGTTGAACAATAGTTGTCTAGTGGCAACGGTCTAAATCGGTTCAAATAATTTCTAACACACTTCATCAGGCACCTAGAAACGTTTTAAGTTAATGGTTTATTTTCAGAACAAATTGTGCTGAATTATGAAATCATTTGATTTTTCCTGCCCATCTCCCCACCCCTTTCCTACTTCTTGCCTGGGAAGCTGATCCACTTGCTCAAGGTATATGGTGGAGCCTATGATGCAGGGCACTAAGACTGTGTGTTAAAGGGCACACACATGCCTGCCACAAACCCTAATAAATCAATGTCAGAACTGAATAATAAAACAAAAGTATAACTAACCCCACTGTAAGAAAGTGAATTATTAGTTGCGGAGGATGGTTGTCCACCACAAGTAATAAAGCCATCAACATGTGAGATCCTGTCAAAGGTTTCAATAATTTAAACCCGAGGACGACCCCTGGTAGCAATGGCACACAGCAGAAACATATAACTTAGATATCATGTGTAAAGCATTTAGAATGACCAAAACAGTTAAAAAGTCAACAACACAACACAACTAAAGTTACAGTCCTTGGTTTAACAAAGAGAAATATTTAATAAACAAAATGACACCAAAATGACAAAAGTCCACTAAGTTTAAAATATTTAAGTCAAAAGCTAATAGTTAAGCAGTAGTTAATGTTCGCGGTTGGCAGGGACCTAGGTGCAGTTTCAGGCCTACCCTGATGGAGCATGTGTTGGATACAGAGAAGTGAAAGAGGTACCACTGATGTACATCAGCCCTCTTATTTTTTTTTTTTTTTCAGTCCAAATGAAGTAGCATCCCTTTTTTTTGTTTCAAACTCTCATTCACACCACACTGTGTGGCATTCTTCACCCTCAAGTTCAAGTCTGGTCGTCTAGTGTCCCACCGGGCGGGCTCAGCACTTATCCTTTCACAGATAGGAAGGGGATCACCTTGACTTATATTTTGTGGGATCCTGTGGTTTTTAAATACAAAAATAGTTTTCTGGTTCCCTTATACCGCCAGGGTGGTTGGACAGCCAGGCCGGAGATCAGCATCTCTGACCTAGCAGTCCACTGAAGACTGCCAGAGGTATGACGAGTCGGCTTTCCTCCAGGGTTTCCAGGGTCGTATCACCACCACGAAAACCCTGGCAGAAAGGCTACCAGCAGATGACTCCCCCAACCACCCCTACAATCCCAATATTCCCCTTCCATACCAGCACCCCACACCCCCTTCCAGAACAGCACCTACCTCCACGCATACACACACACACAACTCAGCCCACCCTCCCACCCCTTCCCTGCATATACGCACACACACACCCACACGCACCCGGCATACACTCATTCACCAACACGTACATACATGCATTCACTTACACTCATCCATACACGCATTCACTCACGCGCATTCACACAAACATTCCAACACGCACTCACTTCAACAATCATACATGCATTCAAACACCCATACACACATGCATGCAAACATCCATTCAAACATCCATTCACACACGCAGACAACACCCACTCACACACACACACACAACAACCCCCACCCTCCCAACCCCCACCCCTGTCGGACAATCGACTAACCTTATCCAGCTAGGTCGACCGTCAGGGAACAGGAACAGGCGCTTCCACTGCCAGCAACAACCCACCATCAGGACACCACCAGGCCACATTACAGGTGGTAATACGGCTGGTGGGGTCCTTTTGGTCAGGTGGGTCAGTGGTGGAACCGCCCCTGCACCTCCGACTGCCAGCACAACTACTGGAGAATTTCCACCCAAATGTGTGGAAATCCTTCAGTACTCATAATATGGTGGTAAGAAGACTGCCATCACTGGCGGTCTTCTGGTGCCCAGGGCTTCGGCAATCTTCTGAAAAGACCGCCAAAGTCATAATGAGGGCCTATGTGACTAAAAGAAAAATTGCACAACCTGTGGTCCGTGAAGAGCAACCTCATCTGTCATCACACGGTGCTTGAAAAAACCTCTATGTTGCAAACATCACAGCTTATTCTATGCAAGAGGGAATAGCTTGATAAAAGGTTCCTTATTAAATTATGGGACCTGCTGAGACATTGCAATTACCATATGTTCTGAAATTTTCAATGAATGATATTGTTTTCCTGGTTATATTTAGGATGACTGGGATATGGAGACTGTTAAACGAATACTGTCTGCTTTACAGGTATATGCCACTTTGAACAATGAAAATTCTTATTTGAATTCAGTCAATTATAAATAAATGTATTGTTATATTCACTTAGCACACTATTACATACATAGCGCTAGCTATCCAAGGAAAATATACAATTACACACAATGTGAAGCTCGATCTCCCAATAGTCACCAACATTTGTTTGACATTTCCTTACTTCCAGTGCGAGCACAGGTCACATCCCTGTGCTTCCTATTTTTCACAAGGTCCACAATGACTTCAGAAGAACCTAATCACCACTAACAGGCGAATTTATTCAAATTAATTTAGTCAGAATTTGGTTATCCAAGGATACCAGTATTGGAAAGAAAAACATTTGATGAGAAAAGCAGTTGAGGAATGCAACTTTGGCAAATTCAAGGCAAAAAGCTTTATTTATAGCATCCATTGTACCTAAACCATCCATCCAGCAGACCACCTGTCTGGGATTTGTTACTTTGAAAGACTTTAAAAAACCTTCCATGCCAAAAGTTAATTTGAACCTGTTTAAAAATTGGCAAATATATTTATGATTCCGATATAATATAAATAATCCAGAATGGAAGCTATAATTCCACTCAGTTCTCAACTGAAAGTTTAGCCTTATGTCCCTATGATTTCAATACATGCATGCAACATTTTCTTTCCAACTCCTTAGGCCCTAAAGTTAATCACCATGACCCATGAATAACACACAAACGCCTGTAGTAGTTACCACATGGTATCACTGGGGTTTCTTGGAATGGCATATCATCATTGTAGACAATAGGGCCCGTATTTATACTTTTTGACGCTAAACTGCGCTAACGCAGTTTAGCGTCAAAAATTTTTGCGCCGGCTAACGCCATTCTGAAGCGCCATGCGGGCGCCGTATTTATTGAATGGCGTTAGCCGGCGCAAGCAGACCGGCGCTGCCTGGTGTGCGTGGAAAAAAACCACGTACACCAGGCAGCGCCGGCGTTGGGAAAAATGCCGCTAGGGCATCTTAAAAATGGTGCAAGTCAGGTTGACGCAAAAAATCGCCTCCACCCGATTTGCGCCATTTTTAACGACACCCAGACGCCATTTACATGACTCCTGTCTTAGTAAAGACAGGAGTCATGCCCCCTTGCCCAATGGCCATGCCCAGGGGACTTATGTCCCCTGGGCATGGTCATTGGGCATTGTGGCATGTAGGGGGGCACAAATCAGGCCCCCCTATGCCAAAAAAAAATAAAAATAAAAAAAAATTATACTTACCTGAACTTACCTGAATGTCCCTGGGGTGGGTCCCTCCAGCCTTGGGTGTCCTCCTGGGGTGGGCAAGGGTGGCAGGGGGGGTCCCTGGGGGCATGGGAGGGCAGCTGTGGGCTCATTTTGAGCCCACAGGTCCCTTAACGCCTGCCCTGACCCAGGCGTTAAAAAAAAGAGGCGCAAATGCGGGGTTTTTTGCCCCGCCCACTCCCGGGCGTGATTTTTGCCCGGGAGTATAAATACGACGCATTTGCGTCGCAGTCATTTTTCTAGACGGGAACGCCTACCTTGCATCTCATTAACGCAAGGAAGGCGTTCACGCAAAAAAATGACGCTCATTCCTCATACTTTGGCGCTAGACGCGTCTAACGCCAAAGTATAAATATGGCGTTAGTTTTGCGCCGAATTTGCGTCGAAAAAAACGACGCAAATTCGGCGCAAACGGAGTATAAATATGCCCCTTGATATGCAATTTTCCTCTCATGGTGCAGCCTTTACATCAAGTGACCCGTAAAGATGTACTGACTCCTTGTCCTGGTTAGAGAAGTGCCAGAAAGCATTCTTGGGATTACAACATGGCCAGTGTTCTTCCTCGGACCTAGGAATGCCTGATAATGATAAAGAATGTTCCCTATATTGTACAGGAAAGGAAGGGTGATCATTGTCCAAACTGAAACTGACATTGTCCATACTCAACAATGCCCAGTTGGTTATTTTTCTGCCGTGCAGGATTCAGTTGTAGCAGACCTTCTGAGGTGTCAGAGAGCTGTTGCAGCTGCAGTGGTGCATTTGGGAAATCTGATAATATTGTGGGACAACTCCTGACATTGTATGTGCCTGATTAAGTTGAAATTTTGTTTACCAGATGTAAAACCTAGCTTTCGATTGATGCCCGGTTTACTCGCTATGAAGTAATATTGCTGTCCACACCAATGATATCTATTAAATATGTGCTGTTCTAAATGTTAATATGCTATTGCATTTTCCCTTTCAGTAGGTGGGGGAAAAAGAAGACCATGATTGTATTGAAGAAATGGAGCTGTTTACAAAGCACCAACCAAACATTAATGATAAACGTCTAAAATTGTGATTGTGTTATTCGTAGAAGGCTCCTTTTTGCGGAACAAGGCTGGAATTTTAAGAGCTGCATATGATCTTAGTGCAAATAAGAATATTATTGAAGTTTCCTCTTTAGCAAATGTATGTTATGCACAGACAGCTGAACTAAGCTCTTAAAAGGGCCTGCTGCCAGGCCAAAAATTTAAATGTAACCATTTTTACTGATTGATGTTATGTTTTTGGAGTGTTCCATGATTTTGGCCAGTGGTGGTCACAAAGAGGGTTCGTGGTTTCTTCTGATACACAAATACGCAATGGCCGCAGAGTGTTTGATTAGTTGCGAGCTCTGCAAATGCTGATCCATGTAGCCTTTGTGAAGTTTGCAGCACTTCAAGGAGGGTCCGGTAAAATTTCAAGAGGCAATCATTTTGCAGATGATGTTGCTTGCTATCATGCACTGACTGCCCCTTAGGGCAATTTGCTTCATTTGCATCAGTGACAGCTCCCTGATGTGCCTGCACAAAATTCCGAGGAGATTAAGAGCCTGCAGGAGGATGTAGAGCTCAAGGAGAAGAGTGAATGGTTAAGCAAGGGTCACAGACACAAACAAGGAGAAGCGTCAGTGGACACGAGAGGAAGGTTGGTACTACCAAATGCCTTATTGACACAGATGGCTAAGTGGTTCAGAGAGTATGGTCAAATGAGAATTTCTGGAATTTCTGGTGTGCATGTTTACAAAATGGGGGAGGCCTATCCAAAGCGCAGGTGTGATACAATTGCTGTGGTAAACGTGTTGCTCAAAGACCTAATTCCATGACAGAAAACAGAAAGCGATCAGGGCATCCATTTTAAAAATGAACTCATGAAAGTGGTTTGTGAGGCTGTGGGCATAACCCAGAGACTACACAGTGCCTATCATCCTAAATCCTCAGACATAGTGGAGAGACAGACTGGAGTAATAAAGAACAAACTAGCTAGATTGTGTGCATCCGCTACCCTGAAATGGGTCAGTTCTCTCCCTCTAGTTCTCATGAGCATGCATTACATTCCAAACAGAAAGACTAGACTGAGCCATCAGGAGATTCTCATGGGCAGATAAATGAGAGTGGGAGGTATTATTAGTGCTGCAGAGATATGAATATCTGATGTCATTGTCTTGGACTACTGCAAACAACTATCTGACATGGTGCTTGCCAACATGCTATCCCAGTCCCGTAAGCCGCCATGAGTCAAAGTTTGGAGCCCGGATTTTGGAGTCCTCATCAAAAAACCATGTACAAAAAAAAACTGTCGCCGGCCTTGGTGAAAAGGCCATATCAAATTATTTTGGTCACAAACACTGCTGTAAAATGCAAATGGTTGCATGCTTGGCTGAACCTTTCACATACAAAGGTAAAGGCACCAGAGAGAAGCAACAGAGCCACATTGGCCACTGACAAAGATTGTTCCAATCTTGGTAAAAATAGGTCACACATATGGACAGCTTTCAAGTGCAGACAAGCCACACAGAGTAAATAGAGTATACATTTCAAACTGAGTGAAAGAGAGAAGATGAAAAGCAAAGAACAGCACATAGTTCATGTGATTATGGGAACTGCCTTTTCTAGCCACATAATAGGACTGGTTTTAGCTCTGAATATGTAGGTGAATTTTCCAAGCACCCCAGACCGCATCAGCAGGATAAAGGTGACTGAGAAAAAAAGGGATGCACATGCAGCACCAGAACAAATAGTGAGAGAATACTTTTAGAATGAGTGGGTATGTACTCATATGCCAGAGACCTTTCTCTTTTTGTCTGTCTTGTACCATTTAACTTTCCGTACTGATTTACAGGCAACAAATGTTATACCAGGAGCGGTAGAATGTAAAAATGTAGAAAAGTAGGGATGTCAGTTTACGATGCCTAAAGGCACACAGTGCATGCTATTTTGTGAGGAGAAAGAGATTAGACAGTGTGCAAAAAGACAATACATGAATTTGGAGGGATGGGGCTGCACTTTCACATCTACCAGGGTTCCAGAGAGAATGCTTTGCTACTAATGCACCTACCTTTAAATATTTTGCATGAGACAGGAGGAAACTTCTGCATAGCACCTACAGGTTTTATTAGCATAGGTAAGAGTAATTGTTCATACACATTTCAGATGCCTGAAAATGTCATGCCTTACATTCAAGTAGACCTTTGTAGAAACAGGTTTCACTTATTGCAGCTGAGTATATTGGCTGCTCTTACTTAGCTCTGGTGTTACCATATATATATATATATATATATATATATATATATATATATATATATATATATATATATATATATTTATATATCACACTAAACAATTGAGTAGTACACATTTTATTGCCATAAGAGTGAGACAAGGGACTATACCATCAATATATTTTCTGAAATTGCTTTTCCTGTAGGGCTTGCCTTAAATAGGGCGAGAATATGAAAGTAGGCTGACAGGCTGGCAAATGACGTAGCTTCTGCCCTTTCCAATATTACAGAAGAAATTATTGCAGTGCTGTAGGACTTGTCCTTCTTTGAAGGTTCATCCCCAAACCTTTTGCCTTAACCGTCCTGGGTTTTTTTTTAACCCGTTTTTGTTGGCTTTTAGGACTCTGCACACTTTATCAATGTTAACCAGAACTAAAGTGCTTGTGCTCTCTCCGTTAAACATAGTAAAATTAGCTTGCATCCAATTGGCACAATTAATTTACTGATAAGTCCATAGTAAAGTGATACTACTGGTACCCAGGGCCTGTAAATAAAATGCTACTAGTGGACCCACAGCACTAATTGTGCCACCCACTTAAGTAACATTTTTAAACATGTCTTAGGCCAGCCATTGCAGCCTGTGTGTGTAGTTGTATACCGCAATTTCAATCTGGCAAAATAAACATTTTGCCAGGTCAAATCTTCCTTATGCATATAAGGCACCCCTAGGATAGGCCGTCAAACACCCCATATGGAAGGGTGCATTGTTTAAAAAAGCTGGGCATATACTTTTAAGTTTTACTTATCCTGGTAGTGAAAAACTCCTACATTTCTTTCACTACTGTAAGGACTACATCTACCTTAGGATAACATTGTGTTACCTTATTACATTTAATAAGTGATAGCTATTGATTGGGAGCTTGGAGTACTTTATATTTGGTGTCTGAGGAGCTGCAGTTTAATATCCTCTTTACTGGTAAAGTCAGATTTTAAGTTAACATTTTGAAAAATTTGCATTTTCTTGTTCTATTTGGTGCCTACAGCTTGTTCCTTGGTCACATGACTAGGTGTACTTGGCAATTGATCTTTGTGTATTCCTTCCGGACAGCATCACAACAGAAGGTCTGGGTCTTTGCAGGATGGGTCATCTGTGGCTGGATGGGTGGGGTAGAGCTGTCACCTACCACATCTGCACTTCAAAGACACTGTCCCAGCTCATACACAAAGGGCTTCACACTAGCCTATTGCGCCCCCAAATAGACTGGGACAGGGAGGCAGGAAATTCCAGATACCTGTGTAGGGGGAAAACTCCAGAAGCTTCTTCCACTTCAATGTGGGCACAAGATACAACAAGCATTTTCAATGCAATGGGTCTCGCAATTGTTCGAGTTAGAGCTATTAGCGTTGTAAAGCAACAAAAAAAAAACGCCGCACGATTGCGCTATGTAAAATGCAGCGCAATCGAACTGTGTGGAAAATAAACAGATAAAGTAGTCCCAACTCCAGGCTGAAAACATCGAACCTCGTATGTTTTTGGTACTTTACTGGTGCTGTGTAGGTGGACTAAACACCGGAAATGGCATGACGTATGCATGCCTTTCACAAATAAAAGCAACCGGATTTTAAAAGGCAAGCCCACGAACCAATGTAAGTGGTTTTAAGCCCAAAGAGAGATTACAGAATGGACGGAGCACTTTGTGCTCGCCCAGAAAAAGGCGACTCTCTGACCCATTCTTGAGTATACTCCTGAACCTGCAGATACTACTGAAGAAAGACCTGCTGCTCTGCTACTTGAGGTCTACTCAGCTTGCAAAGAAGGAAGACAGGACTTGTGCCCTTCATCCCAGACTGAAGAGATTCCGAGGGTCAGCTGAATGACCTCATGTTCTGAACTACAGGGACATAACAAGCTCCAGAGGCCTCCCTGAATCTGTCCAGCAGACATGCTGCCTGGCCCTGCATATGCCTGAGACCTACCGGCGTCTGCTGGAGTGAGTTCCTGATCCCCAAGAAGTGCCCCTCAGTTCCTGGTCCCTTGGTGTGGCCTCAGTTGAGCTCCTCCTCGAATAAAGGAAGAAATCGTGAAGTTTTTCGCTCTTCACAAACAGGTACATTTTTGCTGTCCTTCCTATTTGCCAGCGTGCAACTCCTGTGAAGCTGACTCTTCACGCAACAGAAATGACCAGTGTCAAACTTCAACGCTAGAGCTTCACTTTGCGCTACAGCATTGACAACTCGCAGTGACCGCCAACACAAGTCTTCAGCAACGACTGTGTGCAACACCAGACAGGATCTTTGCTCTACAGCAACGATTTATCTTCTTTTTTCTGTTACTAACTTGTGTTGGCCCAAGTCTGTGTTTGATATGCTTGGAAACAGGGAGGGGCTGCAAGCACTCCAGGGGTTATGAGGAATGGTTAGAAGAACTTGATGAGTACAAAGCTAGGTAGTATGAATATCAATAAGAGACACAATGATTAAATGACATCAATAGATGAATGGTTGGCACATAGTGCAAAAGGAGGGAACTTGAAGACCTAGGCAACATTTAAGACCCTGGCCAACTCCATCTTGTTTAGGTCATGTGCCCTCACCACTACAGTACATGTGCACACAGCAAGGTTAACACTGGAAATTATTAACTGGTACTCTGTAGAGCCTGCCTTTCCTGTGCTGTAAGAATTATTAGGGAAGATATGTTTCACGGTTGAATCTATGGTGTAAAGAACCTTCCTTTCTTATTAGTCTTATCAACTGTTCCAGGGTGAGCTATTGGTGATTAGTACTGACTGTTTACTGTTTCTGTGTATGCATTATCTGGAAATTTCCATGGCTTGATGTGGATATATCGGCCCATGCTTAGTGATGAGCTGTTAGATATGCAATGCCCAAGGTTGGCTTAAGATGTCCTTTCAGTCTGAATAAATGCCTCGCCATCAAAGAACCTTTCACCTTAGATTTTTTATTTGATTGTGTTTTCATACCAACATTAAATTCCTGCATGCACCACTTTTAAATACAAGGCACATTACTTTGTGAGCTATTTAGGGGTGACAGTTAATGTTTCAAAGTTGGGTTCTTTCCTGTCAAAAAGGCTTATTTTGTCAATGTTTTACTGCACATCTAAAAGATGCAGAAGTCACGCTATGTGAGAAACTGGGTTATTGGTTGACTGAGGTGTAAGCCTGGTCAAGCAACAGCCACAATCCCTTGCATGGTAAGCCACTGAATTAACCTGTGCTTAACCCTGGGTAGCTTGGCACAAAAATGGGTCAGTTGTAACTTAGAGGCAATGTGCAAAGTATTAATGCAGCACACAAACAGTAATATAGTGAAAACACAACACAATAAAAACCCCAAGCCATTAGAGTACATTTTAAAAACTCATTTGACACCAAAACAACAAAAATCCAACCAGTAAAACTGCAGTTATACATTTTTTAAGTTTACATTTCAAAATAGTGCCTAAAAGAGAAAAACAACAAGCGTGGACAGCTGGTTGTGGCCTTCAGACTTTAAAAAGTTTGAAGAGAAAATGCCTGACAAGGTAGAAGTTCAGTGGGGCAAGGCCAAATGAGTGTCCGAGGAGGGAGTGTCATCATCAGATAGCCATGGAGAAGGGCCTCAGGGAAGATTTTTACCTTTGGACTTAGTTGCTGAAATGAAAGTTGAAAATCTCCAGAGGGACAAAGCAGAAGGCTGTAGCCGAAGGCAGTTCCACAAGATTGGATACCCCTTTTGAGAACGACCGCTGAAACAGATTTGCTGCTGCGGAGAAGAATGCGACGCGAGAAGCCACAAAGTCAATCCGACCGGTGATGCACCTCAGGTGGATAGGCAAACAGGTTGGTCCCAGTCTCCTCCTGGCTCTCATAGCACTTTTTGGTGAACTTTTGTCTAAGTTATCAGTTTTGGAAAATGGCCATCTGGGTACCTTTAGCATCACAAACACAGGTCAAGGGGTGCAGGCAGACCTCTTGGGGTTTCAGGACTTATTCAGGCTGGGTCCAGGTGTGGGTTCAAGATGGTGGGAGCCCTTTTGTGTCCCTGTGGCTCTTAACAAGAGGCCAGCAAACTAGTCCTTGGAGCCATTTCTGGCAGTCCGGGGTACAGGTGTACATGCAGGGCTCAAAAGCAGGCTCCCGGCAGTAAAACAATCCTTTTAGGTACAGCAGCAGTCTGGCATAGTGCACAGCAGATTGCATCAGCATGCAGTCCTCTGAGAGTCCTTGCGCAGGTCCAGTATTTAACTGAAGAGTAGGTCTGAGAGCCCTGTTTTTATACCCTGGTGCACTTCTACTAGAAGGTGGGAAAAGTTTCCAGAAAGGTTCTTTGAAGTTCTTGGAATTTCCTGTTTCCCCTGCCCTGGCTCCAAGCTGGCTGCAGTAACAATACCGGGTCGTTAAGCCTATTGTGAGTAGACAGGCCACAGCCTATTCAGGTGCAAGTGCAGCTGTGCTCAGCTTCGCCCTCCCATAATGCCAGTTGATGGCCCTTTGAGGCTCAGCTAATCCCACCATTGTCTGTCTAGGGAGGAATTCACAAAGTCTACACCCAGTCATGTGCCCCAAGATAGGCTGCAGGCACAAAAGCTAACAGCAGGAAAATGGCAACTTTCTAAAAGTGGCATTTTCAAAATTGTAATGAAAAATCCGACTTTACCATTTAAGAGGTTTTTCATTATAGTTCCATAGGTACCAAACACGTTGTATCAACCTCCTCTCATTTAGAAATTACAGTGTATTAAATATAATGAGGAATCCTTAATGTTATCCTATGGGAGGGGTAGGCTTCAAAGAAGGGGAAAGGGTATTTGGAAGTTTTTCACTTCTAGGACATGTACAACTTAAAAATACATGTCCTACTTTTTAATTACACAGCATCCTGCCCTATGGGCTGCCTATAGCCTACCTTAGAGGTGACGTATATGTAATAAAAGGGGAGTTTAAGGATTGGCAAAGGGGTTTAAATGCCAAGTCAACATAGCAGTGTGACACCGCATTCAGGCTGTATTGGCAGGCCTAGGGCATGTTTTACATGGCTACTTAGGTGGGTGGCACAATAGGTGCTGCAAGCTCACTTTTAGCATGTCATTTACAGGACCTGGGTATATGGTATACCACTCTAGAAGGGACTTTGAAGTAAATAAAATATGCCAATTGGGTATAAGCCAATTTGGCCATATTTTAGGGCCAGAGCACAGGCACTTTAGCACTGGTTAACAGTGGTGAACAGAGTCATAAGGCCAACAAAAGCAAAAATGCAGCAAAGGTAGGAGGAGGAAGGCAAAACGGTTGGGGGTGACCCTGCAGAGAGGGTCATTTCCAACAAGCTACCTAGGTATAACTGATGCCAAGTTTTCTTTGTCAGTCTACTAGAGGGGAGTCCACAGGCAACATTGAACTTTTCCATGCCACTGCTGTATTTTCCGCACTTAGAAATGACAGCCTATACATGATTCATACTAGAACTGATATCACACGAAAAGGCTTGAGGGCCTCAGATAGAATTCTAGGGACAGACCACCATTTTTGAAAGGGAAGTTTGTAAGGTTTGCCTACATCCATTTCCCGAAGCTCATGATGCTCATTTAGCATACCAAGAACCAGTATTTCAAAATAGTTTAAACAAATTGCCTTAAACATAAATCCCCAGAAGAGATCCAGCCTGCCACGCAGACCATATGTTTGACAACGCAGAAATTACTCTGGGTTCACTGTGGTCAAAGCCCTCTGATGGCCCAATGGTGTAAGGATCATTGTAGGTTTTGCAATATGTCCACCCACCTACTTTAGATGGCCAGACATGCAGGCGATTTTCAGTGCCTGTCACCATTAGGAAAAACCTGGAGGTAAGATAAGAGGCCTTGTAAAGTGCTCAATGCTCCCCTTGCTACAGCAGAAAATGTCTAAGGCAAGGAGGACTTTGTGTTTTTTTATTTTCATTAAAATATTTAGCCTTGGGATATTCTTTTTGAAAATAATAAAACACTGTAAGTTTGCTGTATGCTGCTGTTATTTTGACAGGGTGTGGTGTCTCACCATCCCATTCTGAAGTTGCAAAATCTAGAGGTTTCCATGTTGACAGCGCTCTCTATCATTGGTGCACATGTCAACAAGTGTGCCCAGTCCCCTAATTTTCACCTGCACCAACTAACAAAACTGATCGGTAACATGCAGGTGAAGTTGGCTCTCAAGTACTTATCATTTCCAGAATTGACACAAGTAATGTCATCCTGAGGGGCCTCCCTGCGAACACCTCGACCATCCCTGAAAGCAGTTTTATGTTTCTCTGTGCGATTAATCACAGAGAAAAGAAAATGTGACCATATTTCCCAAATCATGAGGGATTGTCACTGGCTCGCCTTTCAGGTTCAGATAAAAATTCACAATTTGCTGCTTTATTTTCAAAACTCTTTACGCCCGGAGCCCAAGTCCCTTAGCAGACCGACTGATAGCCTCAAGTGGTTTAAGACACTCCCAAAGCAAGAACTCTCTCACTCTAAAGTCTCTAACATTCCAAACCGCTCTAGCTCATATGCAAATCTTTTCTGGTTCAATTTAGCCCATCTGATACAACCTGCTAATGACCCAACTAAAAACATCACATGACATCCTGTCACTATAAAAATGGTTAAAGAGCCACCTGTTCAAAAGGTACCTATGTCAAGATCAGTACCCCAGAACTGATAACTCTCCAAAAGTGAACATCACAACTCTACTCAACTTTGACATCAAACAGTTTGGCCTCCTTTCCCAGGAATTTCTGTCCCTAGCTACCTTCAATGAACAGCTACTTTTTATATCTGCATCCAGAACAGAAACTTCCTTTCCCGTTTCCCTATCTGGTTCCCTCTCCCCTTTCCCTGAACTTAGTTTCATTTTAAGATTTGCCATACTCAGCGAGGTGCTTTGTAACATTATTGCTCTACTTGGTTTCCCTCTTAGCCTTTCAATAAAAGTTCTCTTTAAGGTTTCCTTCTAAGGTTCTACAGCCCAAGTTTGTCACTTTTGGTAAACATTTCTTGCATACAGTACTCACTAGCTCAATGTAAAGTTCTCTGATGGAAATTTGGTTACTGGTTGAGAGAGGTGAAACCCAACTCAAGCAGTAACCACAATCTCTGTCAGGGTGAAACACAAGCTACCCTCAAAGTAACCTCTACTTAACCCTCTGGTAGCTTGGCACAAAGCAGTCAGTCTTACCTTAGAGACAATATGAAAAGTATGTATGCAGTACTTCAAACAGTAATAAAAGTAATAAAATGAAAACACAACAAAAATCCCACACCAGCTTCGAAAAATAGAGTACAATGTAATGAATTATTTGAGACCAAAATGACAACATTCCAGTCATTAGGATTGAAGATATCCAGTTTTAAATGTTTACATAAAAATAATGCCTAAAAGCACAAAGTGCCAACTGTGGTTAGCTGGTCATGCTGGATCAGGACAAAGTTACAAGTTCACGCCAACCATGATGGAGCAAAGTCAGATTCAGGGACCAAGTTAGATCCGCTGGACAAGAGTACTTTAAATCCTGGTTGCAGAGTGTTGCAAGATCCCACACCTAGGATGCATGCTCCTGGTGTGGAGATGCATCACACAGCAGCGGTTCTGGAATGCTGCAAGGAGGCAATGCACAGTTCTGTGTCGTCATCGAGGATGCCGTTGACAAGGGGCTTGCAATTCAAAGTCCTGCTTCAAAGATGTGTAGCGTACCGGGTGGTTCAGAAGAAGATGCAAGACTTGCAATTGGGAGCCCTGAATTGTCAACGAGGATGCAGTTGATGAGGGACATGTGAGGCGAAGACCTGCATCTAGTATGCATTGTACAGCAACAGTTCCTTGGAGGGTGTGGGCTGCGATGCAAACTCCTGCATCGGGGATCCATCGTGGAGCAGTTCAGATGCCGAGCTTTGTGAGGTGATGCATCACGCCGCAGCTCCGAAACAGAGTTTTGTGAGATGATGCATCCTGCTGCATCAGTTCTGCAGGGACCACAGCTGGGCTGGCAGAACACCTTCAGGTCCACTTCCATGGGTCCAGGACTGGAGTGGCATCACTTGTGGGGGACAAGACTCACAGCAGACTGAGTCCAGGTTCTGAGTTCAAGATAAGTGTAGTTTGTTCTGTCCCTCAGGTTTCTGATCAGGAGGCCAGCCAACTCTCCCTTGGAGTCACTCAGCTAGTCATGGATTCAAGGTGCACGTCCAATCCTTCACTCTGTAAGCAGGGCAGGAGGCATCAGGGTAACAAGATAACAGAGTAGCAGGCCTTGTTGCACAAAAGCAAATCAGTCCTTCTAAGTCTTCCACAGGTCCAGAGGTGTATTGAAGGGTTGGATCTCAGGGTCCATTATTTATGCCTGGTGCCAGCTTTAAAGTAGGAGAAGGTTCTGGAGGTTTTCACCCTAAGAGGTGTCTGGAATGTCCTGCTTTTCTGTCCTGGCCTAAGCTTGTCTGGGGTCACAAACGACCTATGTCAAGACCTTTGTGAGAGTGCCTAGGTAGAGCCTTTGTGATGTACAAGTGTGATAGGTGATAGCTCCTCCCCCTGTGACATCAGAGATGGCCCATCTTGCTACCACCTATACCCCTTTGTCTTACTGTCTGGGAGCAATACACAAAGACCAACTGCCAGCTACATCTAATCATGTGACCCAGGTTACAGGCTGCAGGCATGAAATGGTTGGGAAAAGAAAATGGTAACTTTCCAAAAGTGGCATTATCAGATTAGTGATTTAAACAACAACTTTACATTAAAGAGGGCTTCAAAATGCAATTCTTTAGACACCAAACTCAGCATTCCGATCTGCTCCCAAATGAACGTTACCACTTATTAAATGTAATAGGAGAACCCAATGTTATCTTATGGGAGAGGTAGGCCTCACAGTGGTGAAAAACAAATTTGGAGTTTTTCACTACCAGGATACGTAAAACTTAAAAGTATAAGTCCAACCTTTTAATTACAATGTATCCTGCCCGGTGGGCTGCCTAGATCCTAGCGTAGGGGTGACGTATATGTAATAAAGGAGAAATTAAGGCTTGGCAAGGGGGTTATATTGCCAAATCGAATTGACAGTGTATAACTGCATTCAGGCTGCAATGGCAGGCCTGGAATATGTTTTAAGGGGCTATTTAGGTGGGTGGCACAATAAGTGCTACAAGCCCACTAGTAGCATTTAAAGTACGGGCCCTAGGTAACTAGTATCATTTCACTAGGGACTTACAAGTAAAAAAATCTGTCATTTGGGTGCAAGCCAATGCTATAATGTTTACAGGAGAGAGCACAAGCACTTTAGCACTGTTTAGCAGTGATAAAGTGTACAGACAGCTAAAAGCCAACAACAACGGGTTAAAAAAAGAAGAAGGATGAAGGCAAAAAAATGGTGATGACTGTAGAAAAGGTCAAGCCCAACACGGTCTATTACCAACTGGTGCTGCAGTGCTAGGAAAAAAGCATAGATAAATAAACCCAAGTTTGAACATCCTTTACCCAGCATTGAATTCCACTATGCCAATGCCTCGGTTTGTGTTTGAAGTTCCACGCGCCTCGTGTGGCCCAGTGAGCATGGATGCCAGTGTGGTCGAGGTGGAAAGGATGCTTAACCGCATGCTGAGCGTGGAATTCAGAAGCATGCTCGCTGACAGCGCGAAGAATGCTCCAACCTCTCCTGAACACAGAAGTAATACACCACTGGGTGCTCTATTATTAATATTTAAGTACTGAACTATTCAGCCCTGGGACAATAACCACACAATTTTCAAAGTAACTGATTTTAAAGTCTGCATTTCTTCTAAGCGCCTCAACTTTTGAAACCACTCGAAGTTGGAGAGTGAACAAAGCCTGCAGCCGTGAAAATGGCAATGATGCCTTAAAAGTACGCCTGGGTTAAACATATTCATATGGTCAGAGCTGTGGTTTTGTGCTGTTTTCAAACTGGCACATAATATCTTAGGGCAATTAGATTCTAGTATTTTTTTAATTCCTTCGATAATTCTCTTTAAACTAAGTCCTGCCACATGCCTTCCTACGAGGCTTATTGTTGACGTATAATTCCTGCGTTATCCGATGTATCTTTTTGCCAATGTGGGATTTAAATGTTATTCAAGTGCCATTTTATAAACCATTATCATTGAGATATTTGAGTCGAAATAGGCTTCTGCACAGATGTGGCGACTATTATCAGAGGGCTGCATCCAGCCCTCTATCCTCCTTACAGATTAGTTGCATTTGATCCAGTGTGTGATCTCCCTGTCTAGCTATTGAGTGAACATACAGACAAGGCTGTGAACCACTAGAATACCTCTGCAGTATACGCTCCATGTGCCCTAATATTTCTTGGCTCATCAACACTCTAATAAGCCCAAACTGCAATAATAGCCCTGGTGGCTTCCACCCATCTTCGGCACAGGGCGAGTACAGCGGTACCAGTCCGTGCCTGCAAGAAGTGAGTGATCTGAGAGAATGGTGCTTGATGGAAAGAGATGGCATGAGTGACTGTGAAAGGGCAGTGAAGAGAGAATCAGGTGAATAAACGATGGAGAGAGGTAGGAAAAAGTGCCATTGTCAGAAATGGGGCCTTTGGTTGACAGTCAGGTTACCCCCTGTTCAAGCAAGGACCCTCACTCTAGTCAGGGTAAAAGAGAATCACCCTCAGCTTTGGTAGCTTGGCAGAGCAGTAGGATCAACTTCAGAGTGCTAGGTGTAAGGTATGTGTACCAAACACACAGTAACTTAATGAAAACACTACAAAATGACACAACACAGGTTTAGAAAAACAGAGAATATTTAACTAAACAAAACATAACCAAAATGACAAAAATCCACAATACACAAGTCAAGTTATCAATTAAAAATCAAAAAGTCTTCAAGTAGTTTTAAACACACACTAACACTGTTAGCGTGAAAATGTACCTTAGGTGCATCAAAAATAACCCTGCACGGGCGACTGTGTGTCAAAAAGGGCTTGAGATGCGTCGATTTCACTCACGAGCTAGACCTTGCGTCGTTTCTCCTTTTGTTGGGTTGGGGCGCGTTGTTTCTTCTCTCCGCAGGAGAGCGATGCGTCGATCCGGTCAGCACTCTCGGGTCTGGGCAGGCCTTGCGTTGTTTTTACACGGCCAGTGGTACTTGCGTCGGAAATCCAGCCACACGATGATTTGAAAACCACGTGGGTTGCGGTCTCCCAGCCTCCGTCAGCAATGCTGCACGTCGTTTCTCTAGCTCTGTGTGTTGATTCTTCAGTCGTGTTGCAGGCGAGCATTGATTTTCAGCCGCAAAGCTGGCGGCGCGTCGTTTCTTCAGCCGCAGATCGGAGTCACGTCAATTTTTCCCCGTGCGGCACTCTGTGGATGGATTTCCTCCTCTTAGGCTGACAGCTTCTCCTTTTAGGGTCCCAGGAACTGAATAGGCACCACAGGGCAGAGTAGGAGACTCTCCAGAGACTCCAGGTGCAGGCAGAGAGAAGTCTTTGCTATCCCTGAGACTTCAAACAACAAGAGGCAAGCTCTAAATCAAGCCCTTGGAGATCTTCACAAGATGGAAGGCACACAAAGTCCAGTCTTTGCCATCTTACTCAGGCAGAAGCAGCAACTGCAGGATAGCTCCACAAAGCACAGTCACAGGCAGGGCAGCTCTTCTTCCTCAGCTCTTCTCCAGGCAGAAGTTCCTCTTGGTTTCCAGAAGTGTTCTAAAGTATGTGGTTTTGGGTGCCCTTCTTATACCCAATTTCTCCTTTGAAGTAGGCCTACTTCAAAGTAAAGTCTCTTTTGAATGTGAAATCCTGCCTTACCCAGGCCAGGCCCCAGACACTCACCAGGGGGTTGGAGACTGCATTGTGTGAGGGCAGGCACAACCCTTTCAGGTGTGAGTGACCACTCCTCCCCTCCCTCCTAGCACAGATGGCTCATCAGGAAATGCAGACTACACCCCAGCTCCCTTTGTGTCACTGTCTAGTGTGAGGTGCAACCAGCCCAACTGTCAAACTGACCCAGACAGGGAATCCACAAACAGGCAGAGTCACAGAAATGGTATAAGCAAGAAAATGCTCTCTTTCTAAAAGTGGCATTTTCAAACACACAATCTTAAAATCAACTTTACTAAAAGATGTATTTTTAAATTGTGAGCTCAGACACCCCAAACTCCACATGTCCATCCGCTCCCAAAGGGAATCTACACTTTAATCAGATTTAAAGGTAGCCCTAATGTTAACCTATGAGAGGGACAGGCCTTGCAACAGTGAAAAATGAATTTAGCAATATTTCACTGTCAGGACATATAAAACACATTACTATTTGTCCTACCTGAACCATACACTGCACCCTGCCCGTGGGGCTACCTAGGGCCTATCTTAGGGGTGTCTGACATGTAAGAAAAGGGAAGGTTTAGGCCTGGCAAGTGGTTACACTTGCCAAGTTGAATTTACAATTAAAAACTGCACACGCAGACACTTCAGTGGCAGGTCTGAGACATGATTACAGGGCTACTCATGTGGGTGGCACAACCAGTGCTGCAAGCCCACTAGTAGCATTTGGTTTACGGGCCCTGGGCACCTCAAGGGACTTACTAGGAAAAATAGCCATCTATAATTGTGTTGTCGATAGCAGCAGGATAAGTAACACAGCCCCCACCAGTGAACGTAAAAAATTACCTGGCTAGGAAAACGTAAACATGGACCTAGTGAGGCAGTTTATAGCTCACCTCCAGTGCAGAAAGACTATGTTTTCATATGTCTACATGACAGAAGCTTAGGGGCAGAAGACTAAGTTATGCCTATTTGTCTGAGAATCTGCAGCAGTTAGACACTGCTTATCCTCGTGCTTCACAGCCAAGAAATAACTGAGAAACATTTTGCCAATAAATCGCATTGTGAATTCCTACAACCAAACCAAGGTCACCAAGCTGACAGGTGAGTAGAAGAATATATATCGAGCTCTCTGATTGGTTGGGAACACCTGGGCGAGACCAATTGTAGCCCTATTCTCTTTAATTATGGGTATCAAGGCACTTGTTGAAGAACTTATTTGCATCCCATCAGTTTTATAGGTTTCCTACTAGCAATCCAATTTTGTGACAAAGAGCTATATAGATAAACTTTATTTCAATAATGAAAGTATCAGTCTAACAATACGGGAAACATCACTTACATTGCGGTGAATGCAACGAAATGCATTCACAACAATGCATTTACAACGCATATGAGTTTACCACGCATGGCTTTACCATGCATGCCTTTACACGTATATACCTTTACCACACATGCCTTTACAAATTAAGTGGGTTGAGTGAGATATATATATATATATATATATATATATATATATATATATATATATATATATATATATGTATATATATATATATAGTGTTTAGGGTGGGTAACAGTTATTGGTGGTAATTGCATTTAGGGTAGGCATGGGTTTTGGTGTGGTAAGGCATTTTTAGGTTTAAGGGCGGGCATGGGTTTTGGGGTGGTAAGGGCATTTTTAGGGTTTAGGGTGGGTATGGGTATCGTATCAGAGTATCAGAGACATGGTGGTTAAAAGTCATTTCACCTCAAGGATAAATTATAATTGGTTGGAAGAAGAACAAAACACTAAGGGGGTCATTCCGACCCCGGTGGGCAGCGGGCACCGCCCGCCGGGCGGAGACCGCCAGAAGACCGCACCGCGGTCAAATGACCGCGGCGGTCATTCTGACTTTCCCGCTGGGCGGGCGGGCGGGCGACCGCCAAAAGGCCGCCCGCCCGCCCAGCGGGAAAGCCCCAGCAACGATGAAGCCGGCTCCGAATGGAGCCGGCGGAGTTGCTGGTGTGCGACGGGTCAGTGGCACCCGTCGCGATTTTCAGTGTCTGCTTTGCAGACACTGAAAATCAGATTGGGGCCCTGTTAGGGGGCCCCACGACACCCGTTCCCGCCAGCCTCTTCCTGGCGGTGTAAACCGCCAGGAAGAGGCTGGCGGGAAGGGGGTCGGAATCCCCATGGCGGCGCTGCTTGCAGGGGAAACCGCCGGTTCCCCTTTTCTGACCGCGGCTTTACCGCCGCGGTCAGAATTGCCCCAGAAGCACCGCCAGCCTGTTGGCGGTGCTTCCTCCGTCCCCGGCCCTGGCGGTCCATGACCGCCAGGGTCGGAATGAGGCCCTAAATTTGTAGTCTATATTATAGAATGCCACTGTGGTCTTAAATACATTGGGAGCACAATCTGAATGCTGAAGAAAAGAATACTTGAACATATTAGAGCGATAACCCATAAAGATATCACATATGCAACTGCCAAACATATGCAGACACATACATCTAAAGATTGGAGAAGTTTAAGATACTATGGGATAGATCATATTCCAGACCATGAAAGAGGTGGGAACCGAATTAAAAAGTTGCGTCAATTGGAGTCCAGTTACATAATTCAAGTGAGAACAAAGGCCCCTTATGGGATGAATTATGATGAGGAGCTTTATATACATTTGTAATATGGAACACAAATAATCAAAGGGAAATGTTTGGTAGGTGCTATAAATATTGGCTCATAAGTCATTTTCAGGATATCATAGTAAGAATATATGAAGATATGGGTTCAATGGTGATTTGATTTAGTAAATAATTGATTGTATAACCAGTAGACTAAGTAAACTAATTAATACACATATTGTTTGATTTTGGTAAAATACATAAGGAGGAGGTCAACATTAGGATTATGAACAGATAGAGCAAACTAGTCGCATTCCGATTTAAAAACAAACATACTTATATAATGTTGACCTCTGTTGATCTAATGATTTGTTTTTGTATAATACTTTGCAAAAAAAATATCTGGCGAAAATATATTTTGCGAACACAAAGATAATTACCAGTGTGAGCATTGTGGTATGTTTAAATAACTTACTTTTTGCTTTTTGTTTAATTGGACTCCTAGTCTCAAAATGCATTAGTTTGGTTAATAGGTGATTACCTATAAATAAGATGTGAACGGAGTGTAGAATTCAGAACTCGACAAAGACCGTGCTGGTCGAAACGCGTTGTTCTTTTTCTTCGCAGTCAATTAATAAATAATTCATATATAATCCTTGGTGCAGTGCTCTACCCCCGTTGTTTTTGTTAATATATATATATATATATACACACACATAAATAGAGACATTTATATATATTATTACATATATATGTATACATATACACACACACACATATATATATATATATATATATATACCATGTATCTTATACTTACCTCTAGTTTTTACTATGCATATGCCTTTACCAACTATGCCTTTACTACGAAATGTTCGTGGTAAAGACATTCGTGATAAAAGCATATGCATTGTAAAAACATTTTGTGGTAAGTGCATGCGTGGTAATGACCATGCTTTGTACTTACCGCATTGTAAAGGCATGCGTTGTAAGTACATCCGTTGTTCCATCATACATCCAACAGTACAACTCTTCAAAAACAGTAAAAAATTACATTGCCCCAGAATGCTTGCCAGGCTGTTCTGGCTTTCTTGTGAATGGCTTTTGATCCGATATTTAAAGAAATACACCATTTCAAGATGGCTGTCCATTTCTGAAGAGTAAACCAGCCAATCAGAGGTAGGCAACATAAGTCTGCATTCAAGTATGTCGGTGTGCTGTATTTTAACCCATGAATAACGCAGCATGATGCATTCCTTGGACGTCGCAGCAAAATATAAAGAAACCAGGACCTGGATCCCCCAGGTTTTACTTAGGAATATTCTCTCTATTTTGTGTCAGGGTAAAACGTTTAAAAAAAAAATGCGAAGCTCTTCAGAGCTCATCGGAGCAAAGGCAAGCACGTGTATACACAAGCCTCTTAGCAGAGAATCTCATTGTGCCAAACAAATGTGCAACTCTTCTTTAAACAACAACAAAAAACAGCACCAACCTCCAAAGGACACTCCTACAAAACTTTCTCATTAAGGTGCCTTTTTATTCACCTACATCTAGATTGACACTTCTTTCTATAGCTATTGAATTGTTTGAGATGCCTGCAGTATCATTGTGCCAAGTCAAGGTATCATAAGCAGGAGACTTACAGGTCTAAAAATAATAAGTAAGAGTCTTTTCGAAGTGAAAGAGATGATTGAAACCCATCTGAAACTTGAACTTGTTTATTAGTCAGGAAGAAAGCTGCAGCCTGTCAGTTTTGACTGGATATAGAACTGCATGAAGAAATGAGTGAGGATGCTCAGGCGAAAATCTTGTGTGACCTATGCATGATTTTTTATGAGACTGGAAGGAATGGGTCGCTTTTGAGAAATAATGTTTTAATTTACCTCTTGTCTATAGGACCTTGTCTTTTTAGGGGAGAAAGTGCCCTATCCGGCATGGCTGTCCCCCTTCCTGCACCAGCCTTTACCTGGTGGTCTCATCGGCCCTAGCAAAACATTGAGTCAGTGCTTCATTTATTTGTTAAAAAACAAAAAAAAGTAAGTGGCAAGGCCAAACTTATTGGTCAGGAAGCCACTGGGACTCACATTATCCACTGCCCCAGCTAGGTTTGCAAAATTCCAGTTCTGACTCTACCTACAAACCATCACAATGATGCAAGAGAGGCATTTTGGTCTACTCCAGGCCACCTCAAGCACTAAGGCTGCACTAGATGCACTAGTTCATAATGTTTGTTAGTATATGATTCCATTAAACACTTCGAATAGTCTTAAAAAATAATACAGCACCACCATTAGGTGGTCTATCATCATTATGTGCTGGTAAACCCAGGCACAAATTAAGCACTGATTTGAGGGCTATTTACAGTCTGGTTAATTTCCAGCTTCCGTTGTTTAGAGTGTATATATACATGGATAACAAACGAACATTGGACTATTTTTGGCAAATGTCACACATTTGTAAAACTCAAAATATCCACCTTTTTCTGCTCCTAGGCTGAGCATTTCCCTGGAAGGCAACCTATCACCAGATCCAGGAAGATGGCAGCTGTGGCTATAGAGAATGGGCGGCTTATAGCCTGTGTGGGTTTGATAGGTTTCCCGTTCAGCAGGATAGCTGAGTAAGCGTCATTTTGAGTTTATGTTTTAGCCATCGCGGTCAGGTGGTTGTACTGACAAAAAGCTGGACAAATAGGACAACATAAATCAAGGTAATAAAAAGGTATGGATATGGATAATGCTGCAGGAGACTTCAGGACCTCTGAGTGTGCCAGGAAGCTGCAGCACAATGAAATCCCACCTCTAATTTGTGGAGTTTTAAATGGCCCTCCTACACCCAGTGGACGATGGGCTGTTATTCCACTCAAACCACCGCAGACCTTGGAAGAAGCTGTGTGTGCTGCACTAATATGAGAGGGCACGGGGTCTTTGGACCATGAAGTCCGACAGTATGCCAGGAGCCAGGACCTGTTAAGGTCTAGAGTGCATATATCCCGATGGATCTGAGTGCTTCGTGTCCATATAGGGAGTCAGAAAGTATAGAGATCTAGACAAATGCTGTGGAATGGGGAATGCATGAGGATGAAATGAGCAAGCACATCGAAGATAAATGGGCAGATCTGATTGCAGACTCAAACGTCTAGGGGAGTTAAGAGCCTTCCACACAAAAAAGGTTATGGTTTCTGATGAGTATCTACTTGGAATCTAGGCCCAGTCTATGCAAGATTTTGTGGCATACTTGAGAGATGTACATATACTCAGTGCTTAACTAGAGCCGATAGTTGAACAGGACTGTGACAGGACCAGTTATTTTTCTCCCAAAGTTCACAGTTAGGATTGTCTAACTGAAATGCACCCTTGAAGAACAAAGTGATAGTTCTTCTTTCTATCCTTCAAAAGCAAAGGCCTTCTAACGGCAGGAACAATCACATCACATAGGTGAAGAACTACTTTTCCATGGTTCTGAGTTATGCCTTCCCGCAATGCTATTCAATGGCACTTATCTTTAGTTATGGCTTCCATTTGTACTTCATTTACCCTTATGATGTCACGATGGACCACTGCAAGACATTGTGGCATCAATAAAACCCTTTATTTGGTGCAAGAGCAAGCATGGTTGAATTCTCTATGTCACAATTTTGCGGACGGAATATGGGAACAATATCACAACATTTGTTCCTTCCTAAGCTTTGCATGTGGACCCTGCAGGATTTCTGCTTCCTTTTTAAATTTCTTCTCATGGTTGGCTCTCCATCTGTATGGATATAATCATTGGTATATCATCTGCTGATGGTTACACTGTGCTACGAACTATCATTGATTCTTACACTGAAGTGGCATATTTCACATGAAGACCAGGTCAAGAATAAAACCACAGCATTCATGCTTAACATCACGTCTTCCCTCTATTTGAATTAGGATGCTATCTCAGAAACAGATTGGTACATTTCATATTTATTCTGTATCACACTAGAGTGACAGGCAATCTAGGAGATCATGCAAAACCCTAGAATAATGCCTGTTCTACCAGCCTACAGGAAAACAAGTGTAGGAGTACTGTATCTTGTCAGCTTTGGAAGTTTGTGGAACAATTACTACACATAGATTTACTATTCACAACTCCACATCTACTAGTCTTTAAGATATATATTACAGAACTTGTTTCAATTCAAAACCTCTAAATAAAACAGGGAAATCAAGATGTGGGCAGTAAGGGTAGACCTACCAAAAATGTAGATAAATTCTATATAAGTAAGCATATGTACACTGAAAAAACTAAGGTTAAAGTGACATAATAGGTATGGCTACTGAAATTATGCAACAAAGGAGAACCAAATTATGAGGCACACGACAGTAAATTATGTGGCAAAAAAAGACACAATTTGAGGTATAATGTGCTACATTTTTCAATAGTATTGATTCGAAATTACTTCAATATTTTGTAAATTTTACACATGGCAATACTGTCTGGGCAAACATTTCACCTTTAACGTAGAGTACAATTTTATTAGTATATGTAAAGCTAACCGCATGCCACGCATGGCCTCCGACTGTGCACAGAGTGCCTGGAACCTTCGACTGTGCCAGGACCTGCAGCCAAGGTCCCATGGGCAGCCAACCCGCCCCCGAACTATGCACGGGGTTTGATGCAAGACCTGGACTACAATGAGGCACAGCCCCTTCTATTTCATTGTTTTACACCCCCGGGTGACTTGCGGGCACCAGCAAGGCCTCTGCGTGCCCATGGGACTTCCAGGGATGTGCTGGCTTCCATAAGACAGCTGCAGGATTGCAAAAATACACAAGAAAGTCTTAAATGTGGCCACAACTATGGTCCAGGGGGTCATGGTACCCCACCCTGCCACTTTTATCTTGTTTTTTTTTTTCATTTTCAGGACACTTCGATCGAGTCCCCAAGTCTTGAAATGGGGACTGTAACATTTCTCTTAATGTTGTTGCCAGCCAATCAGAGTCAGGTGGCAGATGGGGAAAAAAAAACCTTGGCCAATCAGATTGCTCCAGTTTTGAATTTGCGCAACCAGTGGACTTTCATAAGCCTGTTGCAAACCCAATGGTGGAGGTATACAAATATTTTTGAAGCTTAATTTCTTGTAGCCCTTTTTAAAAAAGTCTTTAGAAAATTCATACGGAAATTTGGTTTTGGTAACCGCCGTTTTCCTTCACCCCTGCTTCAGGGATTACCCTGAAATGTCCGGGAAGGAACAGAGGTGAATGAATTTTTTTAAAGTTTTGTGGAGATTTGTCAAACGCTACCAAAATTGTTAGCAAACCATAAAGTGCTCTTCATATGGAAACACAGACCTAACTATAATTACCCAGTGGCAGAAATTCACTGAAGACAAACGAAGGTGAGGTGACCTTCCACGTAGGTGATGGAATGAGAGAAGAACTCAAGCTAAAAAAATGCAACCTTTAGTGAACTAACTATAACTTGCGCCACCACCATGCACAGCTCATGACCTTAAATATTACATCACTCATGACATGCTAAATGACATCATTGACGTCACTGATGACAACTAAACTGAAATCATTGATAACACCACTGATAACATCATCCATCGACTGTGACAGCAAGGGATAGGCTTTGTGGAATTGTTCTAATTGAACAACCAACATATGTGCCCAAAATTCAAAAAGCAAATAACTTATAATGGGCATATTATAAAGAAACGCGCTGGGCAATTTGCATATCTTACAAGTCATCTGCATTTGGTAGATGTCACCCTGTTTTTACTGGTATTCATTCATCTGAGAAACAAAATGGCAAATAGAATTTGAAGAGGTCACCCACTTTTCAAATCTTAAACATCCTCAAAAACAGTTCATTCTACATTCATCTTAAAGAGATCATCCTCTTAAACACCTCACAAGACCCACAATGTTGGACAAAAACTTAACATTAGCAACTAAAAAGATGCCTTCAGCTAGACCCTAAGGACAGCCCTCTGTCGTTTAGTACAATGCACTACACACATTGCTGAGATGAGCATAGTGGCATACATCTTTGGAGTCATGTTTGCAATCGCGCAGTGAGATCAAACATCTTTGTCCTCCTTCAAATATGGGTCATGTCTCAAATTCTTCATATACGTTCTGCGTTTAAATATCCACAACTCATAACCCTGCACTTTACACATAATGTGTGTACAGAACTATACGGCATATATTTAACATACCCATGTTGTTAGTCAACCACATACAATGCTTATATGGAGCTCAGCTGCTGACCTTAAGCACAGAATGGCTAGGGCTTACAAAAAGCAGTCTGCACCCAGCAATGCGACTGGAAGGGGACCTGCAAGCTTGGAATTTCCTAGCCTTCAAAGCATCCTTGCGCTTCTGGGACAAACTGTGGTCCTCAGAAGTCCAAAAGGTCTCAGCCCTCTGTGCTATTGACACTGCCATGAGTGAACTAAAATGGGCAGTGCAGGTCAGGAATAGATTAGGTAAAATCGCTGCAACACTAAAGGTAGGGAAATTTAAAGCCACAGAGGCCTCCCATTCCACCAAGGAGGAGTTGAAAGAGGCCTGTATGTGAGAATCAAGGATGGCAGATCTAGATTATGTATTAAGTAAACCCTCAGCAAGTTATATGCTGGAGTCTTGGGATACAAAAGCTCGTTTCCATATATATTTACATAGCCAAATGTTCAGTTGAGGTTACAGCTATCAAAACCCCAGGTCGCTTTGAACTTTCCTTATGTGAAGCATGAGAAATTCAATGCACTGTTTGATTTTGATAATAATTATACTTGTGGATTATTGTCTCAAACATTTATTGTTCAACTTTTATTAGATTGTCTGTACTTTTATAGAATTCGAAGCAAGATTTTAAAACTGTTTTTTTTAATGTAATATACAACACCACACTCGCATTACTTGGGAACATGGATTATTTAGATGTTGCCTGCGCACTTCAAAATTTTAAAAAATAAGTCTGGGTTAGTAACATTGAATGCTTAGTCATTTCATAACGTAGGCAAGCCGCTATGTTTGACCTTGTGGAAGGTTCTGCAGAAGGGGCAATTATGATTTTATGAGAGTTACTGTCCTGATGCCTAATAGAATGTATTGTGGGTTTCCGTGGACAGGCTGCTAAAGAGTATGTATAAGTCAGGGGAGGTGGGTAGAGTTGGGGCTAATTTTAAAATTGTGTTTGTATATTTATTATTTCATAGCCAATTGTCTAAAGCAGTGGTTCCCAAACTGTGCGCTGCGGCACCCCGGTGCGCCATTGGAAGCTGCCAGGGGCGCCACTTGCATTTTGGAAACATGATAGGAACAATTGAAAAGATTTGTGCACAGTTTATAAATTACCTCTTACGATGAGGTAAAAAGTATTTTGCGGCGAGTAACTCATTTGGCATTTCATGTGGGGGAGTTACATAGGCCCCACCTGTCAACATCTTGCCTCTGGAGCATGGTTTCACCCAGCGTGATTACGTTATCAGAGCCTTCGCTTCTTAGGCACGCAGCAGTTCAAAAGACAGCAGTGTTTGGCAGACCATGCTCATTAAAGTGCGCACATCTGATGGCGCGCACACCCGACGTGTTAGCCTGAAGTTCCTTTTCGAATTTAGGAAAATCAGGCAAGTATTATTATAATTAGGAGAATTAAGGGATACTCGCACATGTGTGTAGACAGCCACCCACCACCCAGTACCGTTTTATCCGAGATTGTTTTGTGTGTAAATGAAAAAATGAAATATAACAATTACATTCTCATCTAATCGGAAAAAACACGCACCAAGTAAAAATTTGGAAGAACATTACATAAGATGTGACAGTTGAATTGATGACATTTCGGAAGGCCTGCGCTGTAACATTTGTTTATTTCCATTGAACAAATAATTCTTAAATCCAAGACTTGTGTGCGACGCCTTGTACAGAACAGAACGCAGAGGCTGCAGGCAGCTGATTATCTCAGGGGTGTGAGTGTTAATTCATTCACTCTTGAAGCTGTCAATCGGAGATTGTGCAAATGGTCATTTGAATACATTCTACTCAGTAACAAATCAGGGTCCATTTCCAAAAGAATTATCCCGTACTGATGTTTTACCGAACACATAATTTGTTTTGTCAGCTATGGCCAAAGATTATCCCCCAGAGTGGCTTTGCTTGGGGGTACTTTAATCAGCGTTTCACCAAACTAAACTGTGATTTAGATGGAAATAAGTTAAATCTCTGCTAATAATATTTTGGCTGTTGCAGTTTATTTTCCATGGAGCTTGGTTTTCAGTGAATTGTAGTGCCGCAGCTGACGTTAATTTCATAATTATGAAAAATTGAATCATACGTTCTTCACAGAAGTTCCAGAGTAGTGCTTTTCTAGAACATGCCATTTTTACTGGTATATTCGCTCCATAGTCATAGTTATGTGTTTCATGTGATTCACATACTTACAAGCTCATACACTCTGCTGTTTACACTGCATCGCTGGCATCCTTGGCAGGGAATAGATGGTGTTAGCGCTGTTCATACACAAGAAAGCACCACCATGCCATGGAGCACCTACCCCAAAAAAAAGTGACATAATGGGGAGCCGCGGGCAATGGCCAATATAGGTGAAGGGAGCTGCGGGTCGAAAATGTTTGGGAACCACTGGTCTAAAGGATTAGAAAGATTACTGACTGACTAGACATCCACAGGTGGATAACCTATTGTGAACAGAAACTTTGGCTTTTCTCACAGATTGTTGGCAACAGGATTTGCTTTTAAGCCAGAACCAACTTTGAAATATGCATTTGCAATCAATCCAAGGTGAGTTGGACTTTATTTTCTTTAAGAAGCAGATACTGCACCTATTGCAATCTCTCGGGCTCCCTTAATGCCTCCTCCCTTTCCTCATCTTCTAGAACCCCCAGATCTGCAGCCATGCCTCCCTCAGCCCTCCCAGTAGATCAGGTGTATTGTGAAACAATTTCTTATAGATCACTGAGATCCCCTTTTCTCGAATGGACTCTGTGAGTGTGAGAAAGTCGCCTCTTTCTAGCCTTGTTACCCCCACTTTTGGCCTGTTTGTGAGTATATGTCAGGGTGGTTTCACTGTCTCACTGGGATCCTGCTAGCCAGGGCCCAGTGCTCATAGTGAAAACCCTATGTTGTCAGTATGTTTGTTATGTGTCACTGGGACCCTGCTAGCCAGTGCTCATAAGTTTGTGTGGTATATGGATGTGTTCCCTGTGTGATGCCTAACTGTCTCACTGAGGCTCTGCTAACCAGAACCTCAGTGGTTATGCTCTCTCTGCTTTCCAAATTGTCACTAACAGGCTAGGGACCAATTTCACCAAATCACATTGGCATACTGGAACACCCTTATAATTCCCTAGTATATGGTTCTGAGGTACCCAGAGTATTGGGGTTCCAGGAGATCCCTATGGGCTGCAGCATTTCTTTTGCCACCCATAGGGAGATCTGACAAATCTTACACAGGTGTGCCAGTGTAGCCTGAGTGAAATAATGTCCACAATATTTCACAGCCATTTACCACTGCACTTAAGTAACTTATAAGTCACCTATATGTCTAACCTTCACCTGGTGAAGGTTGGGTGCAAAGTTACTTAGTGTGTGGGCACCCTGGCATTAGCCAAGGTGCCCCCACATCGTTCAGGGCAAATTCCCCAGACTTTGTGAGTGCGGGGACACAATTTCAAACGTGCACTATACATAGGTCACTACCTATGTATAGCGTCACAATGGTAACTCCGAACATGGCCATGTAACATGTCTAAGATCATGGAATTGTCACCCCAATGCCATTCTGGCATTGGGGAGACAATTCCATGGCCCCCCAGGTCTCTAGCACAGAACCCGGGTACTGCCAAACTGCCTTTCCGGGGTCTCCACTGCAGCTGCTGCTGCTGCCAACCCCTCAGACAGGTTTCTGCCCCCCTGGGGTCCAGGCAGCCCTGGCCCAGGAAGGCAGAACAAAGGATTTCCTCTGAGAGAGGGTGTGACACCCTCTCCCTTTGGAAATAGGTGTGATGGCTGGGGAGGAGTAGCCTCCCCCAGCCTCTGGAAATGCTTTGATGGGCACAGATGCTGCCCATCTCTGCATAAGCCAGTCTACACCGGTTTAGGGATCCCCCAGCCCTGCTCTGGCGCGAAACTGGACAAAGGAAAGGGGAGTGACCACTCCCCTGACCTGCACCTCCCAGGGGAGGTGCCCAGAGCTCCTCCAGTGTGCCCCAGACCTCTGCCATCTTGGAAACAGAGGTGTTGCTAGCACACTGGACTGCTCTGAGTGGCCAGTGCCATCAGGTGACGTCAGAGACTCCTTCTGATAGGCTCTTACCTTTCTTACTAGGCTATCCTCCTTCCTAGGTAGCCAAACCTCCTTTTCTGGCTATTTAGGGTCTCTGCTTTGAGGAATTCTTCAGATACCGAATGCAAGAGCTCACCAGAGTTCCTCTGCATCTCCCTCTTCACCTTCTGCCAAAGGATCGACCGCTGACTGCTCAGGACGCCTGCAAAACCGCAACAAAGTAGCAAAGACGACTACTACAACCTTGTATCGCTTCATCCTGCCGGGTTTCTCGCCTGTTTCCTGGTGGTGCATGCTCTGGGGGTAGCCTGCCTCCTTCTTGCACCAGGAGCTCTGAAGAAATCTCCCGTGGGTCGACGGAATCTTCCCCCTGCAACCGCAGACAACAAAAGACTGCATCACCAGTCCTCTGGGTCCCCTCTCAGCACGACGAGCGTGGTTCCTGGAACTCAGCAACTCTGTCCAAGTGACTCCCACAGTCCAGTGACTCTTCAGTCCAAGTTTGGTGGAGGTAAGTCCTTGCCTCCCCACGCTAGACTGCATTGCTGGGTACCGCATGATTTGCAGCTGCTCCGGCTCCGGTGCACTCTTCCAGGATTTCGTTCGTACACAGCCAAGCCTGGGTCCCTGACACTCTAACCTGCAGTGCACAACCTTCTGAGTTGTCCTCCGGCGTCGCGGGACTCCCTTTTCTGACTCCGGGTGGACTCCGGTTCACTCCTCTTCCAAGTGCCTGATCTGGTACTTCTGCGGGTGCTGCCTGCTTCTGTGAGGGCTTCCTGACTTGCTGGGCACCCCCTCTGTCTCCTCATCCAAGTGGCGACATCCTGGTCTCTCCTGGGCCACAGCAGCATCCAAAAACCCTAACCGCGACCCTTGCAGCTAGCAAGGCTTGTTTGCAGTCTTTCTGCCAAGGAACACCTCTGAAAGCTTCTTCACGATGTGGGACATCCATCCTCCAAAGGGGAAGTTCCTAGTCCTCTTCGTTCTTGCAGAAACCAAAGCTTCTTCCATCCGGTGGCAGCTTCTTTGCACCCTCAGCTGGCAATTCCTGGGCATCTGCCCACTCTCGACATTGTCGCGATTCTTGGACTTGGTCCCCTTGTTCCACAGGTACTCAGGTCCGGAAATCCACTGTTGTTGCTTTGCTGGTGTTGGTCTTCCTTGCAGAAACCCCCTATCACGACTTCTGTGCTCTCTGGGGGTTATAGGTGCACTTTACACCTACTTTTCAGGGTCTTGGGGTGGGCTATTTTTCTAACCCTCACTGTTGTCTTACAGTCCCAGCGACCCTCTATAAGCTCACATAGGTTTGGGGTCCATTTGTGGTTCTCATTCCACTTTTGGAGTATATGGTTTGTGTTGCCCCTATACCTATGTGCTCCTATTGCAATCTACTGTAACTTTACATTGCCTGCATTACTTCCTTTTGCTATTACTGCATATTTTTGGTATTGTGTACATATATCTTGTGTATATTTGGCATCCTCATACTGAGGGTACTCACTGAGATACTTTTGGCATATTGTCATAAAAATAAAGTACCTTTATTTTTAGTATATCTGTGTATTGTGTTTTCTTATGATATTGTGCATATGACACCAGTGGTATAGTAGGAGCTTTGCATGTCTCCTAGTTCAGCCTAAGCTGCTCTGCTATAGCTACCTTCTATCAGCCTAAGCTGCTAGAAACACCTCTTCTACACTAATAAGGGATAACTGGACCTGATACAGAGTGTAAGTACCCCTTGGTACCCACTAGAAGCCAGGCCAGCCTCCTACAGTGAGCACCCTCTCAACCAACGGGGAAAAGGCAGGCAACTGCTCACCTTCTGTAATATGTTTCTAGAGTGCTTGGCCCAGCTGAAGATATTGAAAGTACTCGGTCTCACTTAGGCCAAAGTCCCTACGGAGCTCCTCGAAGGTAGTAATGGCAGATCCCCTCCATATGTCTCCCAGGCGCTCAATACCTTTCAGTCCCCACAGTTTGGACCCTTTCAGGCCCCTCATTTTCGACAACAAATCACTATGCCAAAGTGGGGTAAGTTCAGTTAACCCCTCCACCTCCTTTCCTAAAATGATGTAAGGGGGTCTGCAGTAATTTTAGTAACAGTATCATGGATGATATCACAGTAAGGTCATCAATTATGTGATTTGTGATATCACCAGGGATGTCATCAATAAAGTCATATAACATCATAGGTGAAGTAATGAATGAATTCATAATCAGTACATGATAGGGTGCATGTTATAGGTAGTTCACCAAACTATAACTCGTGAATTTCTGTGATTTTTGGGTTTATTAACTTAAGTTCTAGTCTTATTCCTCACCTAACTATAATGCCACTTAAACCTTTGTTTTCTTGATGAAATTCCATGTTTTTCTAGTGAACATCAAGAATTTGTTTATCATATCTAACTATAAAATCTGAACGCATTTCACTGCCCAGTGTTCTGGAACGCTGGTTTCAAAAGACTTATTTCATTAATTGTCTTATGTCTGATGCACGTTCTACCCTATTTAATTGCACGACTATCTGGTATCATTTTTCTGTTGGATGGTATCTTCATCTCACTTTTCTCAGACTATCTGACTAGGGACTCCACCACCATGGGGGTTTTGTTCCATGGGTATTTATCCTTAATTTCCCTGCAGCCATCATTTCATTCAACGTTACAATTGTATTCATATGTACTTTTTGCAGCCTTGAAAGAGCGGCTAGACAAAACATGTGTCGGCTGCCTATAGTCTATACATGTAACTCCCTACCTACATTTTAAGGATTTGATGGATGTTGGAAAGACTGCAGGAATAAAAAGACTTCTCATTACTTCAATCGACTGAGGATTTTTGGACTTTGTATTAGGGATGGGAGGAGCTTGTGGAATTACATAAAAACTCAGTGAGATTCTGCATAGTTGCGCTAGTGGCAGGAAATTGGTACATCATGCTGACCGTGCTGATTTTTAGTGCTGGGAGTTTGTGCTGAGAAATCAGTGCAAATGGCACCACGTGGCGCACCTGAGGGCGCTGCTGCTAGAGTTGGTTTCACTGCTGGTCGTGTAGATTTTCAACTTCAGCAGCAGCTTTTCCAACACAAATGGTCAAGACCGCCTGCATTGGGAAAATCTCACCAGGTGTCCTTCTAGCACTGAAAATTATGCTATGGGACCCTATTTCTTGCTTGCCAACTTAGTGTTGGCGAGTGGCGTACAAGAAAAAACTCCGCTATGCAGTGGGGTGCGAAATTAGCCCGGAACTCCGAGTTACATGTTAAGTGCGCAGTGGCCAAACCTCCACAAACTCTGCCGTCTGAGAGATTTTTTCTCCCACCACTACTTTTTGCATATTCTTTGGACTGTATTTGGAGGTGTGCTTTGGTATAATTATTGCAAGTTTCCAGTTCTAGAGACGATGTTCTAGAACAATCACTCCACCCTTGGATGGCAGGGTGGTCATACCACGTGAGCACCAGTTAGAAAAAAAATTGCATTCATTTACTACTTTACCCCTTCATGTTGGTGAAAATATGTATGCGGAAACATTAGGCATAGCCACCATTGCATCTGTATAACATTAACATCACTTTCATCAATGTGGAGTACATGATTGCACCGGGTGCACCTGACTGCACAAGCTGCAAGTTACATTTCGAGCACTCATTTTCTGTTGCCTAGCTGAAAAAGTAAATAAATTCCATACTAAAGTATCCTTTCCGTGCATAGAGGTAGGTGATGCCACTGATGTTTTTTTTTTTTGTCCTCATTCCCTTAATTCCCTGGTCAGGACCGCCTCCAAATACCTTATCTAGTTTATCGCAAGCAACGTCCAGACCTGGGAAAAGTCCATCTTCGGGCTGGGTAACCCTCTGAAATAGTAAGTATACCATTTCTTGGACTTCTAAGAGTATAATCATAGGACCAACTGCAACTTACTACTTCGCAAACCAGTTAATTAATGGCTCCCAAAATCCCGAACCTTTACTAGTTCCCCCTTCTCTAGCGTCACATACTAAATTATAGAATAACAAGCCTTTCCAGGCTTCAAAAGTTGGGGGCAGCGGGCTGATCCACTTTCTGCATATCTCTCTTATGGCCAGCAAAATCATATAAAACAGCAGCTTAGCACAGTCTTTTTTTAACCTGTTATCTCCTTGAGAACAACCATTCCATGAACAAAATCTGGTTAATACTTTCACCCACCTCAGACCAGAAGCGTTGGAGACAGGGACAATTTACAAACATATGCAGGTCCCCTAGCGACTCGGCCCCACACCTGCGGCAGCATATCTTATTGCCTGACTCCAATCTTGACAGTTTCTCCGGGGTCCAAAAAACCCTGTGAATTGTAAATAGATGGTTCCTTCTTAAACAAGGTGGTTTGACTGCAGAATACAACAAAGTTACAGATACTTGCCACAACTCTGAAATCTGCACTTCTCGGAGATGATCTTTCCAAGTATCTTCCGGCAGCACAAAATCGCAATCCAACGTATCCAGAAGGGTCCAATACCATATTTTTTTACCAGTTCTTTTTTGCCAATTTCCTCCTCCGGTAATAACTCCTCCACTGAATCACTCCTCCTTTGACTTGCATCACCCAGCTCTTCATTTGCCAATATTTAAATTTAGATACATTACCTGCTGTACCCCTTAAAAGTTTGCCGTAAGGGGTTAGACCTTCTTCTATACATAGCTGCCCCCTTTGCAACAGTCCAGACTCTGCAACGGAACAGCCAAAATATCCTTTGTCCATTCAGGTGATCCTGGAGAATTCCAAATGGGTGCCCATTTACTATAATATGGCAGGTTAGTACCTCTCCTTATTTCATACCAGATTTTTGCTGAGTCAGCTGATACGCTAAGCCTCACTTTCTTGAAATATTTAGGATCTCCAAATTTGTACAGAAAGCCCTCCTCTGGAACCTTTGCCACCTTCATCATTACCTTGAAAAGTGACCCAAAATCAGAGGAGGCAGCACCACTGCAAGCCTTCCTCATATTCTTTATATAAGTTGCCCACGCATACAGCTGTACATCTGGTAGTGCTAAACACCCTTTCTCTTTCCTCCGCCTCAACTTTCTCCATGCTATACGAGGAATTTTGTTACCACAAATAAAGCTGCCAATCTTGCCTTGAAATTTATGTATCCATTCTTTATCAAATCTCAATGGTAGTGCACTGAAAATAAACAGCACCCTCGGCAAGAGCATCATCTTAACCAAGTTGACCCTACCTAAAATTGTAAGAGGCAGATTAACCCACTTCTTAATTTGCTTACATGCCGCACTCATAACTCTCACAAAGTTTCTTTCCGCGGTCACCCCCAAGGTCTTCTGTTCTCAAAATGCCCAAATACTTCACCTTTCTACTTATCCTGACGTTCCCCAGAGCAGTAATCTCGGGCATGTTCCAAACCATGACCTCTGTTTTATCTTTATTAACCATATATCCCACCATTCGCCCACATTCCGTTATCAATTCTTCCAATACAGGTAGGGATTGACTTAAATTGCTCGTATAAACTAACAAATCATCTGCATATAAAGCTACTTTCTTATACCAGCTTCCATGCTGGAAGGGGAGTATCAAAGAGTTGCGCCTAATTATATTAGCCGGGGGCTCAACATATAAATTGAATAACAAGGGGGATAGCGGACACCCCTGTCTTGTTCCTCTCTCAATCCTAACAGGGCTGGTTAGGGAACCATTAACTAAAACCCTTGCCGTCGGATCATGATATATCATCCATAATATCCTTATAAACCTGCTCCCCAAATTAAGATGTTCACAAAGTGTCACCAGGAAGGACTAATTAACCATGTCAAATGCCTTGGCGGCGTCGATCATCACAACCGCAAGAGGAAGCCTACACGTACTCGCTAAATCTATTGTGCCTATCAAACCATGTGTTGCAAAAATGTTATAATCGCTATTCAGCAGGGAGATGGGCCTATATGATTCACACCTTTCCCTGGCTTAGTGATTAAAATAATCATTGCCTCCCTCCAAGAAGGAGAAAACGTGCCCCCTCCTTAAAGATACTATCACACAACCCTACCAAAAGATCAATTATGCTGTCTCCTAAAACTTTTTACACTTCCAGAGGTAATCCGTCAGGGCCAGGCGCCTTCCTGGATTTCCCCGAGGTAATCACTCCTTCCACTTCATCCCGCCTAATACCTTCATTCAAGTTCCCTATATCCTCATCCTCATTACCCTGGGACAAGAGATCTACACCCCGCAACCAGGCGTGGACCCACCCTGGAGGTACCTTTAACCTTTCCCCGTAAAGATCCCGAAAGTACTCCTAGAAAGTCTCCTCCATTTCCATATTCCCTGTACAGGAAGCTCCTTCATTCCCCCGTGACTCTCCACCACTCTATTCTTCGTCTGCTTAGCTTTTGTTTGCCATGCTAGTATTTGTCTGCAATTTTCCCCATATTCAAAGAAGATCTTCTTGTTAGCCTCACACCTCTCTTTGACTCTTCTGTCTAGTTCAGCTACAAGTTCATTGCGATATTCTCGGAGTACCTTAGCTAATTGTTCCTTTTCTTCCACCTGACCATCTTTGCCTAATAACTGTTCCTCTGCTATCTGTATAAGCTCTTCCAAAACCGTAATCTTATTTCTATATACTCTCCTTTTGAAGGAGGCTGCCCTCATCAATCTGCCTCGCAAAAACGCCTTATAAGCATCCCAAACCACCTCTGGTGCTGCTGAACCCTCATTTAACCTAAAATACTTTTCTGTATCCTTCTTCAACTCTCCCACAATAGCTTCATCTAAAAGGAGAGACCTATCTAATGTCCAACTTGACTGCCTGAGACCCCTGCCAATCTTAAAGCACACCCTCAATGCTGAGTGGTCAGACAAATGCACACCAACATGCAGAACCTCTTCAATGCACTCTCTCACTCTCCCATCCACTAACACATAGTCAATCCTAGGTTGATGTTTATACTTTTTGTTATTAAAAGTATACCCCCGCCTAACTCCCATCCTCTCTCTCCAGATATCATGTAACCCAAAATGGGACATCATGTTAATTACCTGAGATCTCATTTTCTCGTTACTTTTTGCCCTGCTCGGCTTAGACCGTTCAAGGTCATAGTCCAGCACAATATTGAAATCTCCCACCCATATTATTGAATCTGTATACTGGAGCAGGTGGTAATATAATTCTCGCAGAGGCCGGACATCATCCCTATGTGGCCCATAGTATCCCACTAAAGTGAGGGGCTGATTAAAAGCCAGCAACCTCCCTATTACCCATCTCCCAGCCCTGTCCACTATTCCTCCCTGGAAAGAGATCTCTGGATGGTTCTTAACTAATAGAGCCACCCCCTTGCTACCTCCCGCCCGGGTGGAGCATAGAATATGCTGAATCCAACTATGCGGCTTAAACAACTTACTACACTCATCACTGGACAGATGCGTTTCTTGTAGAATTATCACCGTAGCTTGAGAGTCCCTGCAATATTGCAATAACCTCTGTTGTCTGGCCCTTACTCTTAAACCATTTACGTTCCAAGAGAGAAACCTTAGTTCTTCATCCTTCATCCCTATTTCCTCTCTTCACACACACTCTCACCCTTGCCCTAGAAAAGAATGACCATTACCTAACTGAATCAGGACCATTTTGTTTTGTTTTTCCCACATGCTCCCCATCCTGTGCCCTTCTCCAACCTCCCCCAAGCTCTCATCCCCCCCTGAATCTGCCACCCTTTCCCTAAGAGAACCCACCCTTTCTCCTCAGACGGCCCCTTGCCGAGGGCAGCTCCTGCCGGCCTGGAGTTAACCTTAAGAAAAAATAAATACATACACGCCCTCCTTATCCCAAAGGCTGATAGTCGTTATCCAATGTCTTAATCAGACCGTCTACCTCTCGAATGTCTCTAAATACATACACTTTATTATTTGCCATCACCTTCAAAGATGCAGGGAATTTCAACTGGGCCATAGCCCCTAATCACTTCAGAATATCAATTATTTTCCCTAACTCCCATTGTCTATTCAAAGTCGCAGTAGATAAGTCTGATCTAATTTCAAAATCGATACCCTCTGCAGTTAGAGTCTTATTCTTCAATGCCATAGTTAAAATCCGTTCTTAATGGCATATGTGTGGAAGCATACCAGAATCTTTCTAGGTTTATCCCTATTGGCAGCTTTCCTAAAGGGGTTTCTATGCACACGCTGAATATCTTTTAATAAGACTTCCTCCTCCTCTTCAATCTGGGTACCTTGCTTAATCAAACGGACTACCAAGCCTTTCAGATCCCCTTTTTCCAGCTCCTCTGGGACTCTCAAGAGTCTCAAATTGTTTCTCCTCATTCTGTTCTCCATTGTTTCAAGCTTCACTTGCAGACTTTCCTCCCCCCAGTTTCACCTGCTGAATCGCCTCCCTATTTTCTTCAGTTACTCTCCTCAAATCAGAAACCTCGAATTCCAGAGCAGCCGTCCGCTCGGCTAAATTGTCCAGTTTTTGTCCAAGAGTTTCACATAAACCTCTAATCTCTCTTTGATTAGTATTTGAGGTCTCAAAACAAACCTCCTCTCACTTCCTCTGCTAAGTCCCGTATCATCCCCGCAATGGATTTAATAAGAGGTTCATCCCTTGGGGACTGACACTGGGTGGGAGCTACCTTGTCATGTTGCTGAACCTCCTCCTCACATTGCTTCCCTGTTGGCAACCCATCCTGCCACATAATAGGGCCCTCAACAGAGAGTCTGAGACCCGCCTCTTGACTTGAGACCCTGCTACTCTCGCTACTCTGGTGTAGATTATGAGATTCTAGCAACTGAAACCTATTAGGTGAGAGTTCAATCTGTGAAACCAGGCTGCTCTCCACACCCTCTTCTGGGCTATCATCAAGGGTCCCTGGACCTGCAACCTCCGTCCCCTTCTCTTTCTCCTGTGTACCCGGGAGGACCTTAAAATATGTCCTAAGCGACGGGGTAATTCTTGTCCTTCTAGAATACGAAACTGAGTGTCTAGGACTCGGCCGGGCCCCTCCTAGCTGACTGGAACTGCTGCTCTTCCCTGCTGGCTGTCCCTCGAACACTGCCAAATCACTAGTTCTCCAGCTCCTTATAGGGGGCGAGAGTATAACCTGAGGTACTAAACTTCTTTTTATGCTTGAATTTTTCTTGCTACTTCTCAGGGAGTAGCACAAATCACCTCTCTTCCCACCTCCGCCTCCCCCTCTCCTTCTACTTAGGCTCACCCCCTTTGTGCTCTGCATCCAAGAGTTAATAAAAGGATCCACTCCATACCAAGATAGAGATAGTTGTGGGGGATCATAAAATGTAGCTGCCCCCCCCAGCAAAGTTCCAATACCTCTTTCCTCTGCTTGAGTCAAATGCAGGAGCAAAATCTTCCCTGTTCTTCGATCGCCCTTGTTCGGCGTCCTCGTGGTCCAAAAAATGGGAGTGCAGCTTGTGCTGACACTTCCCTTGTTCCCCCGGAGGGGAACTCTGGTCACAACGCATCTTCTGCGTTGTAATTCCTGGATAGCCTGCCTCCAGATCGCGGGCCGTTCGTTCTTGCTGCTGTTTCCCCGTTCTCCCTCGCCTCAGCTGTAGCCGCTGTCCATGAGGAACTGGACTGGGGCGGAGCGTGATCAACGTGTGCGCCTCCAGGCCGGCTCAGAGCTCCTCCACGGCCCGCGTCAGCCGGCCGCCATGTTCTCCGCCAGCCACTGCAGCTATGCTATTGATGTTGATGAGACCAATATGACAGCCGCATCTTGTGATTCTTCTGCAGTAGGTGTTCATCCTGTGGATGGAGAATTAGATCCCTGGTTCATTCCACTGTCTCCTGAAGCCATGATTGAGATGGATTTCAATTAAATCAGTCAGTCACTGTTAAATGGTAAATAGGAAGTTGCTTCCTGCTTATTTCTGAACCCTGTAGGCATGTTATTTGACTAGTGACCTCCGTATGGTCAATGAGATCGCTGTTTTTATTTTTTTCAAGTTCCCATTGGTACTGCAGTAAACCTGTGAGACCCATAGACACTTTGGTAGACTGTTGCGGCACTTGCACAGAGGTTTTATTTCCTTTTCTGGGTCCTACAGTACCACAATAATACATAGGTACCCAAAACTTTTACCTAAACTTGAGTTTATTAGAAGAGGTCAAAATTTTACATGTTTAAGCATAGGGGTTTTCTGAAAGGTCCAAATAAGTTAGAGGTGCTAAAATTTTTGATAACATTTCAGCATTTTTAGCTTTTGTGGTACCACAGTACCTAAGGAAGTTACTGAAGTACCAATTACTTACAGTACAGCTATATCTCATTGGTTCATTGTTTCATAGTATTCATATTCACTGAAGTAGTTCCAGACTAATTTCGTTCACAGGGATATGGATACACCTTCTTCACACCTTCTGGATTCTGTCATCTTTTTCCTTGGACTTTCCTCTTTTTGAGGGATTATACCAAGGATAATTGCCACAATGGCATTGGATGAAGACTACCCTGGACATGAACAGTACAGAAATGTTGAGGGTGAAAGCAGAGGCACTCCAGAATCAATAGTTATGGGTTTCTTCACAATGACTCCTGATGAGAACATTTGGTACATCCGAGACTCACAAGCATCTTGGTATTCCTGCCAGTTTAACACTGTGAAGGGTCACAGGCATGAGGAACAAGGGACATCTACATCTGTCATTGAACTCCAACTCATGATGCTACCTCGTGCAACACTCCCCCATGATGCCTTGCAAGCACAATAGCATGACGGTGATCCTTGTCTTGCAAGCATCTGCCTTCATTTTCTCAACTGCAAGCAGGTCATCTTAGCTGATAAGCAGAGTGCCACTGCTTGGAAAAAACAGGTGCTAGCTCCTCAAGCCACTTGCAAAAAGTGATATTTTATTTTGGTCTTCCCAAGCTCAAACACTTTGTTTTTCAATTTTCAGAATAATCCCAACATAAACAAAGAATCCCTTAGAAACCTTAAACATTGTTTAAAAAATACTAAGGGACGTTTATTTTAGAACTACCTTTAATAGTTTAAAAACAGACAAAGGGGGTCATTCTGACCCTGGCGGTAAATACCGCCAGGGCGGGGGTTGGCGGTAGCACCGCCAACAGGCTGGCGGTGCTCCGCCGGGCATTCTGACCGCGGCGGTACAGCCGTGGCCAGAAGCGGAAAGGCGGCGGTGTACCGCCGACTTTCCGCTGCCCATGGGAATCCGCCATGGCGGCGCAGCTTGCTGCGCCGCCATGGGGATTCTGACACCCCATACCGCCATCCTATTCCTGGCGGGTTGCCCGCCAGGAACAGGATGGCGGTATGTGGTGTCGTGGGGCCCCTGGGGGCCCCTGCAGTGCCCATGCCAATGGCATGGGCACTGCAGGGGCCCCCGTAAGAGGGCCCCACAAAGAATTTCAGTGTCTGCTTTGCAGACACTGAAATTCGCGACGGGTGCAACTGCACCCGTCGCACCTTCCCACTCCGCCGGCTCCATTCGGAGCCGGCTTCCTCGTGGGAAGGGTGTTTCCCACTGGGCTGGCGGGCGGACTTTTGGCGGTCGCCCGCCAGCCCAGTGGGAAACCCAGAATGACCGCCGCGGTCTTTTGACCGCGGAACGGTCTTCTGGCGGTTCCTGCTTGGCGGGCGGCTCCCGCCGCCCGCCAAGCTTAGAATCAGGCCCAAAATCTTTATGTTGTTGGTCATATCTGTCCCTGTCATAGTATGTTACTACAGATGTTACTATGGAAGTACAGATGTACTGACATTAGATTTGCAAAAAGGGGTAGTAATAAGAGCACTGACTTTTTGTGAATCCAATATTTTGGAAAATGACCTGCAAACTAATAGGTTGACAAACAAATCCTGGTCACAATCCTACCTGCCTCAATCAAGCTACTACGATTGGCTACTATCACAAAGCTAGTGACCTGCTGGGGTCAGCAGCCACCATGTCTGTGACTGTTTACCAAGGCCAGACCCTGAGACCCTCCCACCCTCCCCCCCGAACCCCTGAGTGGCAGCCAGCCACAGGTGCACACAGCGTTTGCCAGTGAGCTGTGGGGATTGGCTACAGGTGCCCAACCCTCCATGATTATCCAACTCCCGCTGTGCATGTACAACGTCTCTGCATCCAATCCCTCACGTCACAGTTAACCCTCACTGTGAATGGCCTTTATCCGTGTACACCAGAAGTGTGCTGAGGTACTCACCTGTGGCCAGCCCTGTGCACAACCTGCTACATAGAGGCCAACCCGTCTTTTTAAATTATTTTTTTGGTACTGTGGTACCTCAAGCATCTTGTTCATACCCCGCAGCACCTCACAGGAGCCTCGCTGGGTCCGGCTGTAGTACTGAGGTAACTCTGACAACAGATTTATCTTTTTTTTACATTGTAATATCAAGGTGGCTCCCTATGTGCCTCCCCCATCTGGGCCTTGAGTCAGGGGGAACTCAACAATGCAAACATATATGCTTATTTTTTCATCTTTTTCAATGAATCAGAAAATAATTAAGCACATTTTCTGAGTAAAGTTCTAACCCTGTGCCAAATTTGGTGTAATTATGTTAGTCATCTTTTCTGTATCAGGTAGCAAACTTTCCTTTAGGAATTAAAAGGGGAAATCCGTGTTTTGGGACAAACCCCTTTTTAGAGTTGAGTGCAAAGCGTTCTGTCCCCTGATGTATCTCTCTATGGGCTTGTAACCATGCCCATGTCACGTCCATCATTTTGGTTGGTTCGTGGGCTTTCCTTTTAAAATTTGCTTCATTTCATTAGTGAAAGACATGCACACGTCAGGCATTTTCCGGTGTTTAGCCCACCTTGAGCACATCGGCTAACTACTGAAAACATACGAGGCTCGATGTTTTCTGTATGATTTCTGGACTACTTTTTCTTCATATTTTGTAGGCAGCGCAGTCTCGCTGGGCGGTAATCGAGCGCTTTGCATGACATCGACCCTGTTACATGTATAATTGCACTTTTACCAGTTACGTGGATAATTGCACTTTTGCCTATACTTTTCACTGAAAGTGAACTTCTGTTTCCTTTTGTGTGTCTGCTTCGCACTCATGGTGGCTGTTCATTTGGTTATGTGAAACTGTTTTACTTTTCAGTATATGTGGCAAGAAAATTCCGGTTAGGAGTTTACAACGTTAATACCTTTAACTCGAGCAAACATGTGACCCATTGCATTGCAAATGCTTGTTCTTGTCTACCGCTTAACAGGTCAGTGCAAATGTTTTCATGATGGAGCTAAAGTGGATTCACCAAGGGCATCAAAGTTATTATGAAAAAAGAACACTTTTATATGGAAAGTCTAGCCTAACTATAACTACGGTGGCGCTAGCTTCACCCATTTAAACATTGGTGCAGTTGGGTTAGGAGCATTATACATTTTGTTGGAATACAATATAGATTTAGCTCTCCTAATAGCACGCTTATAAATGTATTTGTTTTTCTTCCATTCTAATCTAAAAATTTAGCAATGTCATTGTCACCACTGTAGCTTGCTACTTGGCGAAAATCGATTCAACACCTCATCACGGGTATTAAGCGCTATGCAAATACAATTACAATTACAATCGTCATTCAGTGGCCTGCAGAGGAAGTTTAAAGACCTTTAATTCTGGAGCGAAGCAGCTACAAGAAAAGGGGATCTTTTTGTTGGGTGTGGTAGTTAAGGTAGTTAAGGGAGCTAGAGGGTCAGCTGCTAGATTCAATGAGTTTTAGTAAACGGTCATAAGAGTATTGTGGTCTACTGTACAGTCTACATTGGAATCTTTTGCATAAATTCCATTGGCTAGAGCAACTGCTGAAACCGAGTTTCACTTCCAAAATCTAACAGCTGGGCAGGGAACACCTTATGGTTTTATGTGGACTTTCCTTTTGTGTGCTGTCGTAGCATTGCTGGCACACCAGTTGCACATGACCGCTTTGCAGCATCGCATTTCCTGCTTGCAATATCCACTCTGCTAACCTGGAAGTGAGCAACTAGTGCAACACCAAATATGATGGCCACCTAGTTTAGCAGCGGCCACCGCAAATCTCAAGGGGAGGGGTGGGGGACGGAGACGAAAATATATTGTTTTTTAAATTTACCTTACCGCTGTCTCCTGCCACCTCAGGTTCCTCTTCCTTCCATGTGGTGTCCCAGCATTCACTGGGGGCTCCCCGGAAATTTGGGCACTACTTACATGCTAAACATAGCAAGTAAGTAGCTTCAGAATTGGTCTCAGCAGCACTGCCGCTCGGACACAAACCTGGGGTCTGTGCTGATTCTCCAGCCAGGCTGTGTATACAGCAGAGTTGGAGAAACCTAAGTGTGCATGTGTGGGCAGCCTCAGACGGCCGGCCAAACACATATGTGCAGTCAGTGGACTCTCCCCTCCTCCCCTTCCCACCTCCTGTGGCCTAGCCCTACCCCTCCCCTGCACTGCTGGCTGAGCCAGCAGATGAAAAATGAAACAATAGAAAAATATTGTTTCATTTTCCATCTCCTGGCTCTTGGCCATGGGGCGACACTCCTTCGCCATAGCGAAGGAGCCGCCCCTGGCCTAGTTGTGCAAAAATAAAAATAAAGAAAACAGTACCATTGGTTGGGTAAGGTTCTCTGGAACCAGCCCATAAAATGAGCGTAATATGGCAAATTGGATAGCCGCCTCTTTTGTGAGGAGTAACCCATTCTTAAACTCTTAACAGAAACCCCTATTTAGACACATTTTCACAATGTATTATTGAACAAGATAAAGTGTAAACAGACTTTGAAGATGCTCTTTTTTGCAGTTCCTACTAGTTCACGACCTGCAGCAAGGCATCAGCTAACAACTGCTTCTGTTGGCTTTTGAGAAACCAGAAGCAATTTTATTACTTTTAAAATTGCAAAACATTTAAAACAAATAGTCAGAACCATATCTCAGTAAGGTGATAATATACTACATAGCTCAAGATTTGCCATATTACGCTCTCCATAGGACATAACATATATTAATAAGGCAGTCAGGAAATCTGTCACATTTGTGGCAGAGTAACCCGTTTGCCAGTCTCTAAATCAGGCCCAGATTGTCTTCAGCATCTGATAAATGATCCCAATTTTAATTTCAGTCACACACAACTCTCCATGTATCCTTTTCCGGTCTATGTGTAACGTAGCCCAAAAACATGAATATTGCTTTCATGTGTTGACTGAAAAAACCTACGAGAAGTGATTGTTGTTGTGGGCAATAGGCTGAAAGGTGGAGTCCAGCTTAAATTCTGATCATGGTGATGGAATGTGGGGATATCATGGTGCTAACGCGTCCTTCTATGTTAATTTATACACATTAGGACTCGTTTTAGGCCGATGAATCTTTGGACCCAGTGGTGAGACACCGTAGGACGAGGTAACTGATCAATATAGCAAGCAATACATCAATAATATTGTCAACATATATCACCACAATATATCTCAATTTAGACATTAGTTAACACTGTCGGCGCACTCATGACCTTTCAGTCATGAATAACCACACCTTGTTAGAAGTTTTGTGAATTTTATTCCCTATTGATTACAATCTAATAGTAAATGTAATTAATCTCAAAACCAAGAAGCAAAGGAGCATAGTCACGATATGGCAACTGTGATAAGATTTCAACAATGTAAAGATCAGAACCATTGAGACACTAACATATGAGATACACAAGTCAAAATGCATAGAACATCATATAAGCCCAGTTCAGCATAGCACCACGTCAGTCACGTCAATTACGTCAGTCAAGGGGAATGCCTCATCTAACCACTAATTAGCATCAGCATGTTGGACTTCATGTAAAACAATTTAGAACATAAATTTGGAAAACATCTAACTAAGGTCTCTAATCAAAAATACACAGCAGTTTGTACCTAGAAAGGAAAAGCAAACAAATGAATTTCAATAGTTACGGACATAATTACCCTCCTCAAGATAGGTCAGCATACAGGATCAGTCTTCGTCTTCAGGACATCAGTTAGATCGCCGTCAGTCTATCTAGTCTAAGGGCAGGGGACACTTCCCTCATAAGGAAGAAAGTGAAATGGGGCAACTAAGAGTGAGGATGGGTTTTGTCTAAGTCTCAAGTCACCAAATAGAGTGACAGAGTTTCTGGATGCAATCAATATCATTCCCTACCTAATGCTCTCGAGTCTCCTGTGTCATGAGTTTTTATCCCTTTTTCGTAATACATTCCCCCAAAATTCTATTGGATAGTCACTACACCCCACTATCTGTAACCTATCAAATTATACATTAAGTAATGCATTTGTCATTTCAAGATAGCTAATAATATTTCGATTGGTCTTCATAATTGACGTGATTCGTAGGTGGCACATCCGGGGTTACTTCATTTTCTGGCACATTCTTCGGGTCAAGAGTTCTCTTTTCCGTGGTTCAATGTCCTTGAAAGTGTCCATATTTTGTTGCAAAGCGTATAACTTTTATTCTAAAGCAGCTAGCATGCGGATGAGAAAAACTAGCAATGTTACAGAAAACGGAGAAAAGAACAATTGCTGGGTCATGGCATTTTGCGAGTCAGCACACTGGAGAAACAGAAAAATATGCTTTAATATGAGAGCTACACAGCTAGTTTTCGACTCACGCTAACTTAAGGCTTATGGATGCTAATTAAATGCAATCTTCGTATGTTAGCATATTCAATTAATACAAGTAATCATTTCTTATAGTTGACATTAGTTTATGCATACGATAATTCTCTACGTTAAAATACGTTTCAATGAATAATATTATTAATGCAGCATTGTTAAATATAAGCACTTCACATCTAAATATATATAATATTTAAACTACGCTCTCTCAGTCCCTCCTCTGATGACACTCGTCATCACATAATCTTTTTCTTTGGTCTTAATTTTTCACCTTGCGCATAATACGCATTTCAACATCTTGCCCTTTATGTGAGCTTTCCCATATTTCATTGAACATTTTCTCTCTTTCACTTTCTTCATTTTGTCGGGCTCTTTTAGTCCAATTTCTTTTTACTTTGTCATTGATTTTACATGCCCCCCATAATCCTAATAGACAAATCAAAACAATTAATAGACCAATCATAATTTTTGCAAGTACCCCATTCCAAATGTTGGTAAACCAGCTTCTCACTCGGGCAATTCCTTTCCCAAATTTCTCCCAAACACCAGGTTCTTTCAGATCCTTCAAGTCTGTACTATCTCTAGTAAGGTTAGTAAGCATGCTTCTAATTTTCTTACTGTTATCTGGTTTGAATGAGCAACAATGACGCTCATTAAGCATTTTGCGGACACCTCCACTCTTTGCTAAAAGAATGTCTCAAGCAAGCCGATTTTGAAGAGTCATAGTTCTTTCTGCAGCAAGTTCAGTATCCATCAGGAGTATGGCTCCTGTAAAATTTGTCAGCATGTTATCCACTATAGTAGACAACTTTTGAATTTTCATAGAATTCAAGATAACCCCTACTGATGGGATTATGGCTCCAAATATATCACCAATGACAGCCGCCACTGATTCTCGTTTTTGTCTAGAATGTTGTAATTCAGACGTTTTAGGTATTTGTTTTAAGTCATCAATCTGGTATATCTTTGGGAATACTATCCCCAAATAACATGTCCCATATCATCCCTTAGGGAGACGGTAATATGCATTTAATCCACAGATATAATAGATTCCAGGGATCGCTGGATCTTGTCCATTCAACATAAAGGTCCATTTACTCTGAAACAAAAACACATGCCTGCATTCACTCGTACCCACAAACAAATTGTCTTGATCAGATTTTGGTCTATATATACAAAGCCTTCCTACATGTAATGCGTCTATAGCTAATTTGCCTTGTGTTTTGATAGCAGTGTAAGCATAATCATTTGCATAAGTACGTTTTTCTAGTCCTTTTTCTAATCTGTCTTTCAGTGCTTTGCGTCTATCATCTGTGTGATCTAAGAAGCTTTTCTCTACTGGAGACAATAAGCAAGTCAGATTGTTGCGATGTGCGTAAGCAGTTCCAAATGTAAGCGTTGGCTCAAAGAATCCTCTAACTATTTTTATATCATGCTCTTTAGCTAATTTATTCAAAAATTCAATCATAGGCACAAAGGAAAACACAACATCCAAATTTGAATAAAAGTATTGCACATGCTCTTGATTAAAGAATCTTGTTAATAGCAAGCTGCAACTAATTCCATAAGTAAGAGGGAGGCTATGATAAGTAACTCCCTCCTGTACAGACGAAGGAATTTTTGTACATACATAACAATCTTTCGCATCCATAGTTTCGACATATTCATTTAGTAAGCGATAGAAGACATTAGTAGAAAGCTCCCTTTTTTGCATTAGTTCCCTCATGCATATGTCTTGCATCTTGCTCAAATCTCTCCCATGGTGATAGTTTAGGTGGTAGTTTCAGGTTTCGAAGTTGCATTAATAGTTTCTTTCTCTCTCCATGGCATTCCCACAATCACTCCCACAATCATTACTGCACATACAACACCCACTATAAGACCTAACCAACCACACACCCTACTCCCTTTGCTACTATTTCTATTGTAAGCCATGTTTGTATAGAATCAGAATAGCAGATCAACAATCAACTTGATGATAAACTTCTCTTTTTTTTTTTTTTCTCTTCTGCGTATGTTACAGCGTCTTCACTCACTCTAGGACCCTTTTCGTCAATTCAGGTTAGCAGCTTGTCGTAATCAGGTTCCTTTAAAAGTCAAGTCCGGTTTTAGTGTCACTTCCAGTAGTTTTCAGAGTCTCTTTCTCTTTTCAGCTTTCACAAATTCAATTTTTAGCCTAGTTTCCCCTTGAATATCTTCAGGTACCGTAGTATTGGCCTGGTACTTCTCGATCAAAACAGAATGCTAAGAATTCTTGTTGCCATTCAGGACCTGTATATCTTCTGTTCGCGATTCTTTTTCTCTTTAACCTTCGTTCACCTTGTTGTTCTCCTTCACTCAGATCATCTGCCTGTGAAGTATCACTTTCTTCTTTTATTGTGTCATTTGATGCCTCTCTTATTTTAGGATATGACTTGTCTGGCCAATTATCGCCTTTATGCGTCTTGGTCCGATGTTTTCCTTCAGGACGTTGGACAGCACCCTCCTCTTGTGATATGGTGTTTTCTCTTGACGGACCTGCAACTGGTTCGGGAGACTCTGACACGTTTTGATTTGTATCTACACTTTCTCCTTCTCTTTCGTCCTCTGATTCTATGTTGGGCTCGGACTCTAACCCGTACTCGTCTACTTCTGGGAGAACTTCTCCTTGTCTTAGTTCTCCTGCTGCCTCGACTGAGATAGGCACTCTGTCACCTCTCTCGAACTCATTGACAGCTTGAGGGACAAGGCTGTTCTCAGTGGGCTCTTCAGTAGTCTCAGTTACTTCTTGACTGATTTCTGACTCTGAGACTTCTCTTCCTGGAGTTGCTGTACCGGAAACTTCAAGTTCCTCCTCAACAGGACACGTTACCTTTTTCGTGTGACTGGCATGTATCCAGTTGGAAACCCCGGCACACTTCACAGCAGTGGTAGTCGTCAATATTACTTGATACGGCCCCTTCCAACGTGGCTCAAGACACGATTTTCTCACGTGTTTCTTGACAACCACTCAATCTCCAGCTTGCAGAGAATGACCTGGATCGCCAATCGGTGGCAACGTGTTAGCTTCCACCTGGTGAGAAAAAGAGCGAATTACATCAGCCAAACCTTTGCAGTAATCCAACATCATATCATCTGTAATATTCACTAGTGCATTTGTAGGTACTGCTGGTAATCTCATGGCTCTGCCCATGAGAATTTCTTGGGGAGATAATCCCGTCTTCTTGTCTGGGGTATTTCTCATAGTCATCAGCACTAGAGGTAAGGCGTCTGGCCACTTCATGTTTGTAGCTGCACACATTTTTGCCATTCTTGATTTTAAAGTACCATTCATCTGCTCAACTAGTCCTGATGCTTCAGGGCGATAGCTACAATGCAGCTTTTGTTCAATGTTGAGTGCGGCACACAGAAGTTTAATCACCTCATTGTCGAAATGTCTCCCCCTATCTGATTCTATAGAAACCGGAAACCCGAATCTTGGTATCAGCTCCCTGAGTAGTAGTTTTGCAACCGTAAGACTGTCATTCCTGCGTGTGGGATATGCCTCAATACAATGACTGAAAACACACACAATCACCAACACGTACTTCAATCCTCCACAAACAGGCATTTCGATAAAATCCATTTGCATTTTGTTGAATGGACCTCCAGCTCTCCCAATATGGCTCAAAGTTACCACAGTTCCTTTTCCAGCATTCATCTGTTGACAGATGACGCACCTGTGGCAAGTAATTTCTGCGGCATGTCTGAATTTTGGGTTAAACCAATCAATCTTAAAAGACCTGATCATGGCATCTCTTCCCAGATGTGCCTGACCATGATAGAGTCGGGCAAACTGTGATAAAAGACTATTTGGCAGGACCAATTTTCCCTCTTCTGAGACCCATAGACCATCTGCTCTTTGTACACATTGCATTCTCTGCCAGGAACGTTTTTCTTCTTTGCTAGCACGACTTTGTAATGTTTTCAGTTCGTCTAAGGTATCAACCACTCGTAATGCTAGACTTAAACTTGTATCATTTTCAGTTTGTGGTAACAATTCCCACTGCTCTTTAAACGATATACAGTTCAATGCACAAAATCTTGCGACCTGATCTGCATAGCTGTTTCCCATAGACACAAAGGTGGTCATTCCAACCTTGGCGGTAAAAGCCGCTTACCGCTGTCAGAAGACCGCCAACATACCGCCGCGGTAAACCGCCACGGTCATTCTGACCCACAACAGGCAAACCGCCAAAATACAGACATCCACAAAAGTCTGCAACACCAAAGGGCAGCGAGAAACTGGCGATGACCACACCTCCACCGTCACGCCAACAGAAATACGCCCACACTATCACGACACACGAATCCACGCGGCGGTCTTTCAACCGCGGTATACCATTGGCGGCACACACCGGCGCGCTCAAAATACACACACACTTACAAAACACAGCCACATTGGACAATTACAAATACACACACCTGATACACATACACACACCACTCCCACACACCCATTACCATATAAAACACACACCCACATCACCCTCAAACCCCCACTCCTACAGAATCGGGACCACGCACTGAGAAAAAGAGAACTGAGCACCCAGACGCACATTTTACTTTCACCCACCAATATTTCCACGCACTTCACACAACACACCAATACACATCACCACACAATCCACCCCACACATCACCCACACCAACCCATGGCACCACAAAGACACCCCAGGTTCTCGGAGGATGAACTCAGGGTCATGGTGGAGGAAATTGTACGGGTAGAGCCACAGCTCTTCGGAACACAGGTGCAGCACACCACCATAGCCAGGAAGATGGAGCTATGGAGCAGAATAGTCTATAGGGTCAACGCTGTGGGACAGCACCCAGGAAATAGGGACGACATCAGGAAGCGGTGGAACGACCTACGGGGGAAGGTGCGTTCAATGGTATCCAGGCACAACATTGCGGTGCAGCGGACTGGCGGCGGACCCCCAATTCCTCCCCCAGAATTTACAACATGGGAGGAGCAGGTCTTGGCAATCCTGCATCCTGAGGACCTCGCAGGAGTATCTGGAGGAATGGACTCTGGTAAGTCTCATCTTCACTACTTCATCCCCCCCACCCCACCAGCATGCCAACTCATACCCCCACCCTCACCCTCACCCCCATCACATCCTGCTGCTTGCAAATGTCTCCCCATCACAGCCCACCCACCCCAACCCCAAGCCCTGCATGCGACCACAAAGCATGGACACCCATCAACAAAGCATGCCCACTGCACATACCCACCCCCCCCAAACCACAGTCACAAAAGCCCCCACACGGGAATGCCAGCACTGGGGTACACGGGCACCCACCCATTACACGCTATGGCACACACAAATGCAATAACCATACTTTTATACCGCTGCAGGACCCAAACGCCACGTCACCGCGCAGGAGGGTCCACAAATGTCCACTCCACCCCCAGAAGAGGCCCACAGTGAGGACAGCAGCTCTGTTGACCTGGATCTAGATGACCAGCCCGGCCCATCGGGGACCTCTGGACAGTCGGTTCCCCTCAGACAGCCACAGCCCATAGCAGACCTTCCCCCCTCTGGGAACACCAGCACAGCACCCACCCAGCGGGCCCATACCTCTGTCCCCAGGACACGTCAATCAGCGGTGTGTCCACCACTACAGGGCACCCAGGTTAACCCACCACCCCAACAACAACAGGGACCTGGGGGCAGTGGTAGTGGGCACACGGTCCAGGGGACAGAGGCCCTGGGAAACAGGGGAACTGGGAGGGCTGCTGTGCGACAGGGTGGGGACAGGCCTAGGGAACCCACTCTCCACGAGGCCCTCTCCTCCATCATGGGAGCCTACCACCACTCCCAGGAGACAATGGCGACGGTCCTGGCCAGGTTTCAGGAGATCCAGCTTCTGCAGGAGGAACAGTATTTGGGGTTCAGGGAGGAACTACGAAACATCAGTTCCGCCCTGGCCACCATTGTAGGGGCTCTGAATCAGGTAGTCACCACATTGCGGAACACTGTGGCACCACAAAGGGCCCCTGACACTAGCATGGACCAAGAACTGCCTACCACCTCTGCCGGCGCTAGTGGACAGGAGGCCCCGCCACAGGACCAACAGGCCACCAGCACCCCACCCCCTGCAGAAGGAGAACCACCCCGCAAGCGGGCCCTGAGATCCAGGAAGAAGACAGAGTAAGATGCCAAGACCCCGCCAGGAAAGGATACCTCCCTGATTGTCATCCCACTGTCCCACATTGACACCCTGTCCATCCTTATACTGCCCATGCTCCACTTTCCACAGGCATTTGGACAATGCACCTGTGATACTAATAGTCTGGACTCTGCCATGGACAATCCTCCACCATCACCCCTCACCGATTTGCAATCACCCACCAATATAGAGCACTGAAATAAACACAGTTATTGCACAAAACAATCAGGAGTCTGGCTGTGAGTTTGTACAAATGTATTAGACATTACCGTGGCAAAAATGCATATTTACATTGTGATGCCAACATACCACTGTCACCCAGCTGTAGTCCATGGGGAAACAAAGCAGATGTCACGCAGTGGGGCCCACATCTCTGAAATTGGAAGGGAAAGTCACAACTCAGTTACCATACACTGGGGGGAAAAGGTCAGACAGTAGAGAGGTAGTAGGGGTTAAGTATATGTAATATGCCGGGTTGGAATCTTACCTGTGTGTCATTGAAAATACTGCTGTATTACTGCGTTCCTGTTGTCTATGTCGTCCTCTTCGGCTTCCTCGTCTTCACTCTCAACAGGCTCCACAGCTGCTACAACACCACCATCTGGACCATCCTCCTGCAGAAAAGGCACCTGATGTCGCAAAGCCAGGTTGTGAAGCATACAGCAGGCCACGATGATCTGGCACACCTTCTTTGGTGAGTACAATAGGGATCCACCTGTCATATGGAGGCACCTGAACCTGGCCTTCAGGAGGCCAAAGGTCCGCTCGATCACCCTCCTAGTTCTCCCATGGGCCTCATTGTACCGTTCCTCTGCCCTTGTGTAGGGATTCCTCACTGGGGTCAGTAGCCATGACAGGTTGGGGTAACCCGAGTCACCAATTAGCCACACATGTTGCCTCTGGAGTTGACCCCTCACGTAAGGGATGCTGCTATTCCACATGATGTACGCGTCATGCACTGAGCCAGGGAACTTAGCATTAACATGGGAGATGTACTGGTATGCCAAACATACCATCTGTACATTCATAGAATGATAACTCTTCCTGTTTCTGTACACTTGTTCACTCCTGCTGGGGGGTACTAAAGCCACATGGGTCCCATCAATGGCACCTATGATGTTGGGGATATGTCCAAGGGCATAGAAATCACCCTTCACTGTAGGCAAATCCCCCACCTCAGGGAAAACGATGTAGCTCCGCATGTGTTTCAGCAGGGCAGACAACACTCTGGACAACATCTTGGAAAACATAGGCTGGGACATCCCTTATGATATGGCCACTGTTGTTTGAAATGACCAACTTGCAAAGAAATGGAGTACTGACAGCACCTGCACTAGAGGGGGGATCCCTGTGGGTTGGCGGATTGGTGACATCAGGTCTGGCTCCAGCTGGGCACACAGTTCATGAATAGTGGCTCGGTCAAGCCTGTATGTCAGTATGACATGTCTTTCCTCCATTGTCGACAGGTCTACCAGCGGTCTGTACACGGGAAGATTCCTCCATCTCCTCGCATGTCCCAGCGGACGGTGCCTATGAAGGACAACAGCGAGCACAGAGTCAATCAACCCACAGGTACGTAACCACAGCTTGCACAAAACACGATTCCCAATGCATTGAATGGCTTGTATGAGTGTTGATGCAAGGCCTAGGTATGTGTGATGCAGTAAAAAGTAAGCCATGTGGGCCCTTGAAATGGCGGCTGCCTGACCTGTGAAGTGCGACAATGGGATGTGAGGTAAATGCGCTGGCGTGGCACACCGTGGCGGTAGGCGGTCAAAGACCGCGGCGCTAAGCAGCATTGGTTAACATTGAACCCTATGGGTCTCAGGAGCCAATGACGATGTGCGCCGGCGGTCGCGGTACGCACCGCCGCGGGCGTGACCGCCATTTTCTATCGGCTTAATCACTCGATACCTGATCTTCGACAGGAGAGGACCTACACTGCAAGTGCTGCTGTGACCTCGGTCTGGAAGAGGCAATGGCTCATGCGACTGGGGAAAGGGCCCCTGCCTTCACTGCTCAGGAATTGGAGAAACTCGTGGATGGGGTCCTTCCCCAGTATGCGCTACTCTACGGTCCTCCTGACCAACAGGTAAGTACACTAGGACAATGCTTAGTGGCCAATGCCTGTGTTGAGTGGGGTGGATGAAAGATGGTGGGGAGGGGAGCGATTGAGGCATGCATCAAACGATGGATGAGAGCATGTGCCACATGGCAAGGGTAGGGATGGGGGGCCACTCACATTGAGGGTGCAGAAGGTGATGACTCTTTTTCTCCCCCTGTACATTTCACATAGGTCAGCGCCCACCAGAAGATTGATATTTGGTGTGCCATCGCAAAGGACGTCCGGACCCTGGGGGTCCACCACAGACGGGGCACCCACTGCCGGAAGAGATGGGAGGACATCCGACACTGGAGCAGGAAGACAGCGGAGGCTCAGCTGGGGATGGCCTCCCAACGTGGGAGGGGTGCCAGTCGGACTTTGACCCCCCTGATGTTCCGGATCCTGGCGGTGGCCTACCCCGATTTGGATGGGCGCTTGAGGACATCACAGCAGACACAAGGGGGTGAGTACACTCTTATTCTGGTGACTTTGCACGCAGTGGAGGTGTCTGGGTGGGGGGAGGAGGGCTGTGGGTATCCCTAGGCCAGGGCGATTTCTGTAGGCTAGGCCCCTCCGTAAGGCATGGCCCTGTGCCCCCGCACCCCACCTCTGTAGGGTGCCAAGTACAGCTATTCATGGCCCTGTGTCATCTATGTGTGCAGATGTCGTCCATAGGCTTGTAGGCCATGTCCCACGGATTGAGTAGTGGACCCCAAGTGCGCGGCGTAGTGCAGGGGGCTTCTGTGTCTGTCCAGTCCGCCAACGGTGTCGCCAATGAATGCACTCAACATGTCTTTATTTTCTCCCCCCCCCCCTTTTTTGTGGTTTTCCTGTTCATGTGTGCATTAGCATCATCAGGCGGAGGAGAAGTGGCATCGGAGCACGAGGGAGCTGCATCCCACATGGCCATGGAGGGCCATGCAACGGATTCCGATTTCACCAGTGGGACGGAGGGCGAGGGGAGCTCCACAGCGGGGACTCGGGCAGACATAAGTGACAGCGACTCGTCCTCTGAAGGGAGCTCCCTTGTGGTGGCGGCAACATCTGTGCCCCCCGCAACAACAGGTACAGCCGCCACCCAGCGCACCAGCACCGCCCTCCCAGCAGCCCCTCAGCGTTTGCCCCGTGCCCGCTCACCCAGGAAGGTGGGCATCTCCTTCGCCCCAGGCACCTCAGGCCCTGCCCCAGTCACCCCTGCTGCCCTCAGTGAGGAGATCATTGACCTCCTGAGGACGCTCACTGTTGGGCAGTCTACCATATTGAATGCCATCCAGGGTGTCGAAAGAGAGGTGCACCAGAGTTATGCATACCTGGAGGGCATTCATTCTGGTCAGGCTGCCCTTCAGCGATCGTTCAACACTCTGGCCTCAGCACTGATGGCAGCCATTGTCCCTGTCTCTAGCCTCCCCCCTCCAACTTCCTCCACCCAGACCCTATCACCTGTACCTCTGCCTATCCCAGACACACCATCAGACCAGCCTGCACACACCTCAACACCCAAGGGAAGCTCAGGCAGACATAAGCACCACACATCACACAGGCATTCACACAAGCAACATCCACATACAGACATACCAACACCCACTGCCTCCACTGTGTCCCCCTCCTCCTCGTCTCCCTCCTCCCTCCATGTCACGTCTCCACTCACACCTGCATGCACTACATCTTCAGCCACTACGTCCATCACCAGCACACACACCAGAACCCCCCGCACACGTGCAGTCACCACCCCCACTGCCATTTACACGTCCCCTGTGTCCTCTCCCAGTGTGTCTGTGACCCCCTCTTCCAAGATACACAAATGCAGGCAGCCACCCACCCAACAGCCATCCACCTCACGACAGCCTCCAGCCCAAGCACCTGCACCCAAAGACACCAGACTTCAAACTCCTACAACCACATCCTCTTCCTCCACTCCCATACCCACTACACCTACCCCTCCCATTGCTCCTAAAAAGCTTTTCCTGTCCAAACTTAACCTCTTTCCACCAACTCCCCCACCCTGTCCATGTCATAGGACTCCAGTCAGCACCTCAGCCACCACAAAACTTGGCCCTGTCATGACAGTCTGCCATGGACTATGGAGTCCCCCACCCTCCAGGGCAGCCAGTTCAGTACGGAGCCAAGGCACAGGCAGCCCACCCCCGGAGAAACAATCAAAGATTGGCAGTGGCTGGCGCGAGAGGGTGAAGACACCAGGCACAAAAACACCTACCATGGCTCCGGCAGGAGGTGTGGAGACAGCTGTCACACCGCCCAAGGTGGGGAAGGGCCACAGGCGATCAGGGAAGGCTGGGAAGGGCAGCACGCCCGACAAGACCGCCATCAGCCCAGCTGGCCAGGAGGGCCCCGCCAGCCCCATCCCAGGTGGGCAGGAGGCCACCAACATGCCCGGCACTGCAGCCCAGGAGGGCCCCGCCAGCCACAGGACAGATGGGCAGGAAGGCACCGCCAGCCACAGGACAGGTGGCAAATGAGCTCCACGCCATGGCCAGATCCGCTGAACTGGGCTCTTCATCTCAAGCACTGCTGAACTGGGCCCTTCATCTCAAGCACCGCTGAACTGGGCACCGCCGTCTCAAGCACCGCTGAACTGGGCCCTTCATCTCAAGCACCGCTGAACTGGGCCCTTCATCTCAAGCACCGCTGAACTGGGCACCGCCGTCTCAAGCACCGCTGAACTGGGCACCGCCATCTCAAGCACCGCTGAACTGGGCCCTTCATCTCAAGCACCGCTGAACTGGGCACCGCCGTCTCAAGCACCGCTGAACTGGGCACCGCGTCTCAAGCACCGCTGAACTGGGACCCTTCATCTCAAGCACCGCTGAACTGGGCCCTTCATCTCAAGCACTGCTGAACTGGGCACCGCCGTCTCAAGCACCGCTGAACTGGGCACCGCCGTCTCAAGCACCGCTGAACTCGGTCCTTCATCTCAAGCACCGCTGAACTGGGCACCGCCGTCTCAAGCACCGCTGAACTGGGCACCGCCGTCTCAAGCACCGCTGAACTGGGCCCTTCATCTCAAGCACCGCTGAACTGGGCCCTTCATCTCAAGTACCGCTGAACTGGGCACCGCCGTCTCAAGCACCGCTGAACTGGGCACCGCCGTCTCATGCACCGCTGAACTGGGCCCTTCATCTCAAGCACCGCTGAACTGGGCACCGCCGTCTCAAGCACCGCTGAACTTTGCACTGCCGTCTCAAGCACCGCTGAACTGGGCCCTTCATCTCAAGCACCGCTGAATTGGGCACCGCCGTCTCAAGCACCGCTGAACTGGACACCGCCGTCTCAAGCACCGCTGAACTGGGCCCTTCATCTCAAGCACTGCTGAACTGGGCACCGCCGTCTCAAGCACCGCTGAACTGGGCCCTTCATCTCAAGCACCGCTGAACTGGGCCCTTCATCTCAAGCACCGCTGAACTGGGCACCGCGTCTCAAGCACCGCTGAACTGGGCACCGCCGAACCATGAGCGCCAGGGGCTGGCCCGCATCTTAGTCGGGCAGGGCTGCACGAAGCAGTCTGGGCACCAGGCCCCACCCAGAACCAGTGGAGACTGTTATCCACTTGTGAGACTGTGGCTTTGCACTCGCCAGGATTGAACAGTGGGCAACCCACCCACTTGTGAAACTTGACAGACTGTGGCTTTGTACTCCCCAGGATGGAACAGTGGGCAACCCACCCACTGTAGAGACTTGAGAGACTGTGGCTTTGCACTCTCCAGGAAGGAACAGTGGGCAACCCACCCACCGTAGAGACTTGAGAGACTGTGGCTTTGCACTCCCCAGGATGTAACAGTGGGCAACCCACCCACTGTTATCGACTTGAGAGACTGTGGCTTTGCACTCCCCAGGATGTAACAGTGGGCAACCCACCCACTGTAGAGACTTGAGAGACTGTGGCTTTGCACTCCCCAGGATTGAACAGTGGGCAACCCAGCCACTGTCCGGACTTGAGAGACTGTGGCTTTGCACTCCCCAGGATTGAACAGTGGCCATGGAGGCCCCTCGTGGATCTGGCGTCGTGGACTCATCTGGCTGAGGTGCCCCCCCTTCCCTTCCCCCTGAGGTGCCTGTAGTTTTGCTATCTGATGCCCCTGCAGTGTTCTCTCCATTGGAGTCAGGTATCTTGTGTGGGCTTTGCCCATGTGATTTGGGCCCAGTGGTCCACGGACAATACATGCTACAATGTTCGGACTTGTAAATTTATGTATATAACAGTTTTTGATGTAGAATTATATTTTTAAGCCAGTAATACAATATATTCCTATGTTTAGAATCATTTCCTTTTGTGTTTGCATTCTTCCGGGGGATTTGGGGGGGTGTCACTCTGATGTGTTGATACGCATTGATGTGTGTGTTGTAGTGGGTGAGGGTGAGGGTGGGTGTGTCGCGTATGTGTGTACCCATAATATTTTCTCCACCCCCCTCCCCTGTGTCGTAGGTGCAGTACTCACCGTTGTCTTCTGCGCCGGCGTTCGTGCTCCTGGTAGATGAGTAGGAACACAATCGCTGGGAGTATGTGGAGTTCGGGTTCCATGCTGTCCTTATTCCTCGTGGGCTGTATGGAGGTGAGCGTTTTCCCTTCGAAATGGCTGTTTCCACCGTGTTTTTATCGGCGGGGCTACCGCCCCGGAAAAGGTGGCGGATTGGTAGGTTGTGATACAATGGGCGGTACATTGTCTCCCACCTGTCTGTTGGCGGTGACTGCTGCGCTGTTTGTTTGTGCCGCCGTGGCAGGCGGTGTGGTAATGTGGCGGTCTCTGTTGGTGGTTTCCGCCAGGGTCGTAATTCCATTTTTTTTCCCGCCAGCCTGTTTGCGGTTTGGCCGCTGGTTTAACACCGACCGCCAGGGTTGGAATGACCCCCAAAATCTTGTGATCTAGTGTGAGCACTGCATTTCACCACAGCAATTTCGAGAGGTAACTGAATCGCATGTAACAAATCTCTTATTTGTTCACCGTTTTTCACAGGAGAACCAGAGGAGGTCATGAAACCCCTCTGTGACCAGAGTTGGCCAAAATCATGCACAATTCCAAATCCATATCTGCTGTCAGTATAGATAGTGACTTTCAAATTTACAGCTGCGTGGCATGCTTTAGTAAGAGCTATTAATTCTGCCACTTGTGCAGAAAACACCTTTTCGAGCCAGGAGGCTTCGACAATGCCAGTTATGGTACATACTGCGTAACCGGCTCTCAATGTTCCTGCTGAATCTCTTAGACAGGACTCATCAACAAAAATAATGCACTCATTTTCTTTTAACTGGGTATCCTGTATGTCTGGGCGAGGTTTGGTACAGAGTTCAGTCACTTCAAGACAATCATGTTCAAATTCTTCCCCATCTTTGATTTCAGTATTTTCATTGGGAAGTAAAGTTGCTGGGTTCAGCACAGTGCATCTCTTTAGTGTGACATTTGGTGACCCCAGTATAATCGTCTCATATCTAATGAGGCGTGCATTTCTCATGTGTTGTGTCTTAGTTCGTGTCAACAGAATTTCAACTGAATGTGGAACCATTACTGTCAGAGGGTACCCCATGACTATGCCTTCACATTGTGAAAGGCTTTGACCAACTGCTGCAACTGCCCGCAAACAACCCGGTAAGGCTGCTGCGACAGGGTCCAAGGTAGCCTAAAAATATGCTACCGGGCGATTTGCATCTCCGTGGACCTGTGTTAAAACAGACAAAGAACAAGCATCACGTTCATGACAAAACAACAGGAAAGGTTTCTCGTAGTCAGGCATTCCCAATGCTTGTGCCCTGCACATGCATTCTTTTAATTCTACAAATGATTCAAGCTCCTCTTTTGTCAGAGCTATTGTATATGGCTCATCCTTGACTTCTTTTCCTGTCAGTTTTATTAATGGCTTTGAGATGATTGAGAAGTTGGGTATCCACTGGCGACAGTAGCCCACCATTCCCAAAAACATCCTGACGTCTCTTTTTGTTGTTGGGGGATTCATCTGCAAGACAGCTGTTATTCTTTCCTTTGATATTCTTCGAGACCCTTTCTCAATCAAATGTCCCAAGTATTTCACTTATTTTTCACAGTATTGTAACTTTCTGGGTGACACCTTGTGTCCATTCTTTCCCAGATGATTCAATAATGCAATGGTATCATATTTACAACTGTCTCTGGTTTTGGATGCAATTAGTAAATCATCAATGTACTGTACAAGAGTTGAATTAAAAGGCAGCACAAGAGGTTCCAAGTCCTTCTTCAATATTTGATTGAAGATGGATGGTGACTCTGAGAACCCTTGTGGAATTCTGCACCAACTGTACACTTTGTCCAAAAATTTGAAACTGAACAAAAATTGGCTGTCCTCATGAAGGGGTATCGAAAAGAATGCTTGTGATAGGTCTACCACAGTAAACCATTCAGCATCACAAGGAACCTGGAACATTATTACCGCTGGGTTAGGTACCACAGGGCAACATTTTATCACAATTTCATTTATTTTCCTCAAGTCCTGCACAATTCGAACTTTTCCACAGGGCTTCTTTAAACCCATTATGGGAGAGTTACACGGACTGCTCAAGACTTCTTTCAGGACTCCCTGTCTGAGAAAATCTGCAATTATTTGTGACACCTCAATGAGAACGTCTTGAGTCATGTGGTATTGCGACACTTGTGGGAACACTGCATTTGGCTTTATCTGAACCTTGACTGGTTCTACTCCTTTTATCAATCCTACTTCTTTCCCAGTCAAATCCCACACTTTCTCTGTCACGGTCCCTTGTAGTTCGACAGGTAGGTCGATCAAAGTATGCATCGGAAATAAAGTAATCAAAGGGTAGTATTAATTTATCTCTCCTCCTTCCTCTATCAATTGACTCTCATCCCCCTCGTCGTCACTATTTGTCTGTACTTCTATTCCATCGTTGGAACAGGTAATTGAACATTTTGTCTTACACAGTAAGTCCCTTCCTAGTAAGGATACTGGATTTGAATCGCATAGAACAAATCTATGCAGCCCTTGAAAGTTGCCAATTTCAACCTGCACCAAATCAGTAATCGGATTAGTCAGGTACTGATTTGCCACACCAACCACTCGTATAGTACGCCCTGAGAGAGGTAATCTCTGGACTTCTGCACTTCGAACTGTAGAGCGTGTAGCTCCTGTGTCAACCAAAAATTAAACCTTATAGCCCATTACTTTTCCCATTACGTATGGGCCTCTCTGATCTACCTCTAAGGATGCTGCAAGCCTGCACTCTTCACTGTCTGAGCTGTCGTCTGACCAATCCTCATTCATGCCATTTTCACCTCGTAATGGGAGATTGCTGCACAGTATTACTTTGATTGGTTACCTGGCCTGTGACCTGCTGAGGAAGCATCACCTGTTGCTGTCCCATCGGAGCCATTGGTAATTGCATTTGCTGTCTAGGCACCATAGGAATCTGCTGCTGTACTCGTAGCATTTGTACTGATTGAAAACGCGGCATTTGCATCTGCTGCATGGGCTGTACCCCTTGGATTTGTACCAAATTATTCTGAAAATTCGGGTTTTGATGTCTCACTTTTGGACCTCGCGAATTTTGTAATGTACCAACATTAATGCTCTGCTGAACTGCACCATCCTGTACCATATTGGGACACTCCCGTTTCCAATGCCCCACGCCCCCGCACGTGTGACATCGTGACATCCTTTTCACTCCTTGACTGTCATTTTGAATAACAACATTATTCATGTCCGAACCACGGTTCACAAACCCTCGACCTCTGCCTCTTGGTTGAGCCTGAAACACATCATTCATTTGCGGTTGTTGTTGTATCATCTGCTGAACCCCATTTCCCTGTATTCCTGCCTGTGCAGCCCTTATCTGCATCACCATCACCTTTTCTTTCAACTTTTTCTGCTTCAACTCAATTTCGTCACTACAGTATTTCGCATACTGCAACACCTCATCAATCGGTTTAGCTTACCAACAAATCAAATGATTCTTAATCATTTGGCTAACTTCTGGTCTCAACCCTTCAACAAACCTAAACACAAGGTGATTCATGTCTTTCGGTTCGATAGTTTCAGTACCACTGTAATGTTTGAACGCTTTCAACAACCTCTCGTAGTAAGCATGTATTGACTCCTTAACCTCTTGAGAGGTCCGGTCGATTTTCTGCCAATCGGTCACCTTCGGCGACACCTTTTGTTTCAAAAACTCAATTACTTTATGATAATATTTCATCACCTCTTCTGAAGGTGCTCCAGTCACCTTATCTCTTGCCGGCTCCTTCGTTGGCCAATCTACCCCTCTCTTGCATTCGAGCCACAAATCAGGCGGAACAATGATCTCAAATAAAGTATTCAAGTCTTCCCAGAGACACTTTGCAAGTTTTACGAACCTGTCCGTTTGTTGATACCACTCAATCGGCTTCTCTCTTAATCTAGGATAATCGTTCGTAAAAGATAAAATATCTCCTCTAGACCACGGCACATGTACTAAAACACCACCAGCTGTCTCTCTCATAGGTAAGATTTTTACCGATCCCAGGTCAGGTGACGTCCTAACTTCATTGGACCCTAGACTGTCTCCCTTTTCTTTATCTCTTTTCTTTGCCCAACGGTCTTCCCATTTCTCCAATGCACCCCAAATTTGTGCACTTTGCAACAGTTCTCTCAGATGTGTCTTCATGCCTGCAGATCTCATGTGTTCAAAATCTTTGGAGTCAAAATCTAATCTGTAACTTCTTTTCAAATGCTTAGTGTTTCCGATATCAATATTGTATTTATCTGCCAAATTCGCTAATCTCTGATGTACTTTGCCTACCTCTTTGGTGATCTTGGGACATAAGTACCTTAATTCTGCCTCAGTGTATGATTCCAACCTATTTACTCCCATTGTCCCTTCCACTAACTCGACAGCTTCTGCCCCTAGTCGTACAAAATTCAGGTATTCATCTTGTTTTTCCTTCTCAGGTTCAATGGTAGTCATTGCAGTCTTTTGTGAAGTACAAGTTTTCTCAAACCATTCATTTAACTGCTGTACTGTAAAACCCTGCAATGAAATATTCCCTGCATGTATCATTGGGGTGTGTGAGGTATTTGTGCTCATGGTTTGGGGAGTTAAAACTCCCAACCCTGCTTGACGCATCGCTTCGAGAGGTGGACTAAGGTCCATTAAGGGTCTCGGTGGCTCATTTACTTGTTCTCCAGGGGCCATTATCTGGGGTGTTCTCATAGGCCCTCCTCTTATCGCTTCCTGAGTCATCACTCCCTGATCACACATCCCTGATTTACCTTGTGCATACAATGGTACGGGGGACCAACAGTAATGGGTAACAATATAGCGGCAGGTGTCTGACCTGGACCCAGACCTCGTGGGGCCTCAACACCATAGGTCTGCTCCAGTGTACCCGGTATAGGTACTAGCGGTGGTCCCGCTACAGGGTTATACCCTGGTATCAGCTGTGGGGGTTGAGACGTTAGCTTCGGAGTCGATTCAATCTGTATTAACTTTGGCTTTGTGTAAATCGGGTCTGGCTGCACTATTAAGTTTGTAGTAGTCTCAAGTACTGGAACATCAGGGTAGATTCTCTTTATCTGCGGTGGAGGCTGCAACTGTATCGGCAAGTCTGGTGCAGTGGGTACACTGATACCATTCTGTAGCAAAGCTGTATCGCTAGTCTGTACTGTATCTGTAACTCTCTTTTCCTGCGTCTGGTTCCCAGGATCCAAGATAGTACTTGGAGTATTGTCACTCACTGCATATGGTGGCGGACGATCATGTAACAATCTATCCATAAATTCATCATCATCTGAATCATCTTCCTCTTCCCAGGACCTTTTATTTTCTTTAGTTTTGCCTGAATCTTTGTCAGTTTTACAGGAGGCTTTCCTTCCCTGTGTCTCTTCTCCCTGGGGTTATTGCTTGGAATAACTTCAACCCATCTACGATTCCCCTTCTCCACATTTTGCTCTCGTTGTCCCACCTAGCCTCTGCATATGACTTTTCTGCCCTTTTCAGCCTTCTCTGAAACCTTTCTTGTCTATGTTTAAGGGCCATCAAGTCCCAAATCGCCAAAGCCTCGTACTGTGCCGGTCTCGGAAGTGGTTTATGTGTACTTAACATCCACCTCAGATTTTCTAGTACCTTTGGGTTAAACGTCCCATGCTCTGGAAATGCTATACACCGTTCTTTTTCTGTTAATTTGCGCCACTGTTTCATCCATAGACAAGGTGCGACACCTTTCTCTTCTATAACCGTATAAGCCGGAGTACCCTCAGGTGGTGTGGGTTCTCCATCGGTTGCAACAATATACACATCTCCCTTTAGAGTGCTCTTAAATGCTTTGACAAAATTCATTTTCGCAATCTCTTATATTTGTATTCAATCAGAAATGGCTTAGTTCCCAGGACACTCTTCACCTGCCCTTTCTCAACCTATTGTCTCTCACGGACGGCAGCCAATCCGTGCGCGACCCCTATTGACATCTGACCTATCTCAGCGCGGCACCACTGAGGTCACAATCACACACACTGCAGCTGACAAAGTCTTGCGGCTCGTCTGCTCTTCACTGACCCTTACAACTCACACAAACTAATGCAAATTATTGCGAGCACCTTAAAATGACAACACAAATCTGTCGGTTTACTACAGGAAGGGTAGCACATTCGCTTCAGAACTTTACAGAGATTTCAATTGAAGCCTCAGCCGCTACTCTCTCCTTCTCAGTCCCCGCATACGCAAGCAGAATTCGACCCGCAAATTCTACTCTCGACTTGTCAATGACTCCTTCTAGTGCACTTTAGAATTTGTCAAATCTCCATTGAAGGTTTCATACATGCATTATAACTCAAACTCGACTTGTCAGCCACACCCGATTGACCTACTAAACCGCACAGATTACAACATAAACCACATTTATCACCATACTCCGGAGTCTTATACCTCGACAGGTCCATACACGACAACCAACCACATGGATAATTTTGAACAACAAGCGCTACATTCACATGAAGTACGCCGACTTCCCTACTCTCATACTGTGGAATACGCCCACTCCTGCTAAACAACACTTAATTTGGCCTAAATACACACAAATGTTTCACAACCACCTGCAAGATGCATAAGCTTGGGCAAGCGCAAAGACCCTAACCACGCACACTATGGCGCCAAGAACATTCCCAACTCATTTAGGCAGGCTCCGAGATCCCGGGAAAGCCATGGCGAACTTAGCAACCCATCATCTCTCCAAATTGCATTATCACAGAAAAACAAATTAAACAATGAAACTCCGTCCTAGGGCCCCCCAAGGGCCAAACCGTCGCTCTGCTACCAGAACTGCTAACGCGTCCTTCTATGTTAATTTATACACATTAGGACTCGTTTTAGGCCGATGAATCTTTGGACCCAGTGGTGAGACACCGTAGGACGAGGTAACTGATCAATATATCAAGCAATATATCAATAATATTGTCAACATATATCACCACAATATATCTCAATTTAGACATTAGGTAAAACTGTCGGCGCAATCATGACCTTTCAGTCATGAATAACCACACCTTGTTAGAAGTTTTGTGAATTTTATTCCCTATTGATTACAATCTAATAGTAAATGTAATTAATCTCAAAACAAGAAGCAAAGGAGCATAGTCACGATATGGCAACTGTGATAAGATTTCAACAATGTAAAGATCAGAACCATTGAGACACTAACATATGAGATACACAAGTCAAAATGCATAGAACATCATATAAGCCCAGTTCAGCATAGCACCACGTCAGTCACGTCAATTACGTCAGTCAAGGGGAATGCCTCATCTAACCACTAATTAGCATCAGCATGTTGGACTTCATGCAAAACAATTTAGAACATCAATTTGGAAAACATCTAACTAAGGTCTCTAATAAAAAATACACAGCAGTTGGTACCTAGAAAGGAAAAGCAAACAAATGAATTTCAATAGTTACGGACATAATTACCCTCCTCAAGATAGGTCTGCATACAGGATCAGTCTTCGTCTTCAGGACATCAGTTAGATCGCCGTCAGTCTATCTAGTCTAAGGGCAGGGGACACTTCCCTCATAAGGAAGAAAGTGAAGTGGGGCAACTAAGAGTGAGGATGGGTTTTGTCTAAGTCTCAAGTCACCAAATAGAGTGACAGAGTTTCTGGATGCAATCAATATCATTCCCTACCTAATGCTCTCGAGTCTCCTGTGTCATGAGTATTTATCCCTTTTTCGTAATACATTCCCCCAAAATTCTATTGGATAGTCACTACACCCCACTATCTGTAACCTATCAAATTATACATTAAGTAATGCATTTGTCATTTCAAGATAGCTTATAATATTTTGATTGGTCTTCATAATTGACGTTTTTCGTAGGTGGCACATCCGGGGTTACTTCATTTTCTGGCACATTCTTCGGGTCAAGAGTTCTCTTTTCCATGGTTCAATGTCCTTGAAAGTGTCCATATTTTTTTGCAAAGCGTATAACTTTTATTCTAAAGCAGCTAGCATGCGGATGAGAAAAACTAGCAATGTTACAGAAAACGGAGAAAAGAACAATTGCTGGGTCATGGCATTTTGCGAGTCAGCACACTGGAGAAACAGAAAAATATGCTTTAATATGAGAGCTACACAGCTAGTTTTCGACTCACGCTAACTTAAGGCTTATGGATGCTAATTAAATGCAATCTTCGTATGTTAGCTTATTCAATTAATACAAGTAATCATTTCTTATAGTTGACATTAGTTTATGCATACGATAATTCTCTACGTTAAAATAAGTTTCAATGAATAATATTATTAATGTAGCATAGTTAAATATAAGCACTTCACATCTAAATATATATAATATTTAAACTACGCTCTCTCAATGGGAAGAAGATATTATACAGGAGGTCAGAGCAAAGGTCCATAGGTATGAATAATGTGTACTGTGTGAAAAGGACATATTTAAGTGCCTTTAATACTATGGGGGTCATTCTGACTCCCGCCGGCGGCGGTAACCGCACGCCTGGCGGGAGCTGCCGAATGACCGCACCGCGGTCAAATGACCGCGGCGGTCATTCTGAGTTTCCCGCTGGGCTGGCCGCCCAGAAGGCCAGCGGAAAACCCTCTTCCACGAGGATGCCGGCTCCGAATGGAGCCGGCGGAGTGGAAAGGGTGCGACGGGTGCAGTTGCACCCGTCGCGATTTTCAGTGTCTGCTCTGCAGACACTGAAAATCTTTGTGGGGCCCCCAGGGGCCCCACAACACCCGTTCCCGCCAGCAAGGTTCTGGCGGTCAAAACCGCCAGAACCAGGCTGGCGGGAAGGGGGTCGGAATCCCCATGACGCCAGGGTCGGAATGACCCCCTATATGTGATTCTTACTAATTCTTCATTAAATTAGTTTTCCATTCTTATATTATATCATTATGAATATGGTGGGAGGGGTACTGCCCAGATGAGTAATACAGTGTGTTTCTGGTGGGACCACAAATGTGGATGAGGTAAAGATGGAAAGTGGAGAGTCTTTCCTGCAGTGAAGTTACTAAATATATTCCTGTTTTGGAATCGTGGCTTTGCCAATATCGCTTAGAAGGAAGGTCACTAGCCACAAGGAAAGTTTTTTTTCTGGGGAAGATGGTCCCCTTTGGCATAAGGGCCAACCCCAGGGGACCTATTTTCTCATCCCTGAAGGGCCAATGAGGACTCCAAGCATGCCACAATTGGTCCCTCAGGCAATGGAAAATGTAAGTGGCCATGTAGTTTTTTTTGCACTTGCCAGGGGGTCTGTGCCACCCTCCAAGCAGCAGAAGCATCATGGAGGAAGTCAGTCCCCTCTGGCCTAAGGAATGACCCTCCAGGGGACCAAATTCAATATTGGGCATTTTCCTTTCCTGGTGAGGTTGGGTTAATAGGGTCCCCCAGCAGGCCACAATGGAACCCCCACAAAATGGAAAATCGCTGTAGCCATTTTTATGTCTAGCATTAGCCAAGGCCTTTTGATTTGTGTAAAATTATATATATAATGTGCTTACTTATAGGGGGTTTCAGCCAGTCCTCTTCTTCTATTAGTCTGTTGTTGTGTCATCCACATTTTTTTCCACCCTCTAAAACATACAGCATGGGGCAATGAGTCAGTCCACTTTAGTCACAGCCTAATTTCATTTGCCAGTCAACAGCATTCTGCTCTTTCACAAGCAGCATTTGCACACACATAGTAGTTCCTTTCAGTACCAGGGACTAGTACGGCTGGCTGAAAGCCATGATAAGCAATTTTCACCTTTGGTCTGGAATTAGCCAAAACTTTTCACTTTAATACAACTATATAGATATTATACTTATACTACTTCTGAGGGAGAGGATCATGGATTAAAATAAGTGATTTTTCAGTTGGTGGGGTTCCATCAGATAATGAGGCCTTTTCCAGTATTTCTGAAAAACATGGCCATGTAACACAGCAAAGCATTCAGGATGTCTCTTCGTAAGCACAGCCTGTGCAGCTGAGGAACAAAGGCAGCAAAGCCCAATCTGGCGTGAAAGCAGGTACTGTACAAAGTCCAAGAAGAGTGCTCACTTTGCAGTCCCTAATAAATTTCAGCTGCAAAGTTTCTCCCATTTACTTAAGATGCTGGATGTACAGTCAATACTGCACATTTTTTACCCATTGACTACTTCCATCTTTTTGTGGATGATGTGTTCTTGGAGGAAACGGTGCACCAAAGGGATATGTATGCTGAACAATTTCTAAGGAAGCACTCTGGTGCCTTACTCTGGGCACTTGTGTGTACTCTGCCTACATTTGAGAAGTTGAAAAGATTTTGAAGCCTTACACTGCTGATGGGAATACTACACAAATCATCTGTACCATCTTCTGTTTGGTTTGGGCAACATACACATTCCCATCTGTCATGACCAGAGACTGTTTGTGATTCTGTAGCGTATGTTGCATTTTAATAACTCTGCTGAATTGTCATGGAACCATCCAGACCATCACAGGTTGTTCAGAATTCGGTCTGTTGTGCAAAATTTCTCTGTCAAGTTTCCTGAGCTTTATACTGTTGGGAGGAATATTGAGACTGACAAGTCTTTGATCCTGTACAAAAGGTGGCTGCTGTTCAGACATACATACCAAGCAAAAGAGCTTGTAATGTCATCAAGTAATATATATTGTGTAAGTGCACCATTGATTGTAGCCTGAGAGCTTATACTGGGAAGATCTCCAGTAAAGATCCTGCCGGTTGCCCTTCTACATTAGGAAATAGTGAAAGGATTGTATGTGATTTTGCCCAGTCTCTCTTTCATAAAGGATATATTCTTTATATGGACAATATATATGTAGAAGGCCAGCTGTTGAGTAAGCTGTACAATTGTAGCACTACAAAGGATTCCCTTACAAGCTGGTATGTAAAGGTCAGAGCAGGCCATTGTGCTGGAGCAAACTGCTGGCTGTCAAATTCTTAGACATTTTGGGAGTACATGGGCTCACTACAATGTATGATAACAGCACTTCTTTCATAGTTTGGGGTCAGTTGGCAGAAGTCCACAAGCACAACTGTATACTTGATTATAATAAGTGCACTGATAGAACCAGCTTCTTCAACCATATTAAACTCACACATGGTGCAAGAAGTTTGCTGTCCACCTGATCCATTTGGCAACATATGATACATATGTTGTCTATTGTCAGACTGCCACAGAAGATTAATGTCCTAACTTGACTTTGAGTTGATTGTTATTGATAGTTTTACTGCTGCAGAAACAGAAGTCTCTATTTCACTGTTGTAGAGGACTTTGCCAGACTGAAGGATCAGCACTTTGATGACCTCATTGCAGCAACAGAGACAAATAGTCAAGCACATTGCAGATGCTGGGTTTGCACTTATCAAGGAAAGAGGCAGGAAAGTTGTTATTACTGTACACAGTGTTCATCTCAGCCAGGCCTGCTTTCTAACTTGTTTCACCATACATCACATGCAAGTTCTGGAAAAGTGAATGAAGTGGAGTAGTCCGATTAAGAGCTAGTTTCAGACTTGCATGTATACATACCTTCTACTGCCCATTACTTGACTTGCTATGCAGTCTTTTAAATTGTTTCATATAATTCGTGAAAACGTTATAATGACTGTCATTCAAAAAAATACTATAATCCAAAACTGCTTTTCTTCCTAAATTAGATGTGTGGCACACTTCCGTACAGAAGTTGACCGATGTTTCGTCCACGATACTACAAGTGCAATACAATCAACACACTGCACATAACAGCGGACAGGACATCCAGCATGTTTTGACAGCATACCCTGTCCACCATACCCTAAGGTCCTTTCTGTAAATTCATTTTAGAGAATTTAAGAGAGTCTGCACCAGCGTGTTCTCCCCAGTTTTCAAGTGTAGATATGCTCATAAGATCTTCAGGATGGGGAAACAAGGCAACCTATTGACATTTCTAACTTACTACCATGCAACTTGTTGCATGCTTGTGGAAAGAGCTGTATTTAGCACAGTGAGTGCACTAAAGGAGCATGAAAGACAAGTCTTCCTGTGCCTAAGCAGCTACCATGGGGAGGCACTAGTCAAGGCTTACTTGAAACACATAGTATTAGTCCGGACTCTGAAAGAGAAATGAGCCATTAGCCAAAGCTTTCCCTAAATTAGTTTCCATAAGGAATTAGTGTAAGCAGTAGGCAGATGGTCAAGGTAGGAGTGACACAAATATTACTGCAACCATCACTACTCACATAGGTCATACTACAAACACCTTTCTACCTATGGACTGGGTGGTCCTCGAAGATAGCAGCCCCATCGAAAGTAGAATACTGTTAAAAGAAATGATGAGGAAACAATTTTCCTACACAATTGCGCTTTAATCAATAACAAGTTGGATAACCTGCTGCACCTTAGAGCTTGGTGGGAGTCAGAAGTAGGCCAGAAGGAGAATGTGGTTGGTAAGTGTTCACTAATGTACCCACATGAAGTAGCAATTAAAAGAAAGATTTAAGCTCATTCCACTGAAAGTACTACATAGTGTGTACCACAATCGTAGTAGGTTATTCAAGATGTGCAGGGTGCCTTCCCCCAAATGTTTGAGGTGTTATGGCATGGATGGTTCTTTTTTTCACACTCTCCCGTCCACTCATTGTGCAATATTGGCAGGAGATAGTTAGGGAACTTTCGATTATCATGGGGTGCCAGTCCTGGTTGCCCCGCAGTTTGTCATCTTAGGGATACCGGAGTTGTTGACCTGCCAAGGTTTTTGCCTGCTACGGTTTGATCTAGTCAATAGAGACAGTGAAAAGATTTGGGGACTTCCCTAGTTCCAACCAAAGACATGTGATTAATGGGCATGATCCACTGCATGGAGAAAAACAGTGGTTTATGAGGCCAGGGGATGACCTGGGAAGTTTGGGAAAGTATGAGGAGGTTGAATATCCTACTACGGGCTTGAGTAGCAAGGGGAAGTAACCCACATTTCTCTCAAGTCGGGCCAGACACTCAAGTTGATGGCATGGAATATGAGAGAAGAGAAAGTGGCAAAACCCTCTAACTGTGAACGGGTCAGCTGCCCCAGTTATACTAGGAACATTGATGGACAACAAATACGTGTCACCATGTTGCCATAACCCACAGAGAGAAATGTATTGTGTACCCTGTTGCATAAGTGTACAATTGATGGTAGACAGTTGTGTGTTGTTAAATAGTAAAGCCAAAAACACAGTGCAAAAACAGAATGAGGTTTGAATGGAATTTATGTATTCTGGCATTTATGTATGACATTTCTCTATGGCAGGGAAAAGGTTTGGAGTCAATGGATACTTCACATATGGTGTAACTGCAGTATTTGAGCGTAATGTGACTAGTGTGGATATTACTACATTTTCTGACCTAGAATTATCCAAATATTGCGTTTTGGCTAAAATCAGGCATTTTCCTCACATTTCTGTGAGGGCAAGTTCCATAATCTGAGGTGGTCCACAAAAATCCTACCACTCAGTGTCCCTTCACTTCTCTCGATATAAACACAGTACCACACTTGTATTTCTGGGCCTAATTTGGGGCACAGTGCATACATGTGCATCAAACTAAAGAATACAGGCATATACTGGTGTTATCGATGCATGTTTGATTCAGAAAGATAAACAGTTCTGGTGAAATGCACCTGCACTGAATGTACAGAAATTTTGAGGATAAACAGAGTGGAGAGAGAGAGTCCCCCTTTGAGAAGTGTCTACTTACCAGCAATGATCCCCAGGGCTTTCTGTGAACCCTATTCACAACGGTAAATTCACAATGTAGATTTACCCATGTGTAAATTTACTCTGGCACACTAGATGTATATCTGCACTTTTGTGCTATTCACCATTTCCAAAGTAGTTTTACACCTAGGTGTAGGCTTTCATGCCTCAACCCCATGAATTAGGGGATGGGAACAAGAATGAGGGAATTTATGAGTGTAAACTTACTACACAAAACCTTTCACAAATAGGCAGAGATCTCCACCACCAAGTCTGGGAATTGTCTTGTGGGAAATAATGTTCCTTCCTTAATCCTCTCCTTACTGCACCTACTATTTTTGTAGTAAGTCTTCTCCATTTTCCAACAATTGCCCCTGGGACTGCCCACATTTACTACAAAAATGTATACTTAGGAGTGTGGAGATATTTGCATAGCAAAGATGGAAGAGGTAGACATCTCAGCCTATGGTTTAGTGGACAGTATTTTGTAGTACATTAGCACTATTGTAGTACTACTTCACATATTACAAGATGCAGTTTATGAATAGGCCCCAGTGTCTCTAATTTAGTGCTGTCATACTTCACAATTACTATGGAAAAAGAAGTCATGACATCATCTCCTTCATCAGCTAAGCTCCCATGAAACTTTGGCCACTATGCCACATCCATTAAAAACTGATATTGCATGATTCATCCACTTTGCTTAATGCAAGGCGGTAACACAGAGCTAGACATGTGATAAAAATCACTTAAATCCTGCGGGAGGTTCAACAGTTCTTCCTAGTAGTTTTTACACACCATTTCACTAGAAAGAAAAAACCTCACTAAAGTAAAGGAAGAACAGAAAGTCCAGAAGAATACCTCTAGACAACCTGCAGTTAATGCAGTTGCCAATCTCTAGATGGGATCAGAGGGGTGGTCTGCCCATATCAGTGACCTCACAGGGGCAACATTAGTCACTGAAGGTGGAGTAGAATTATCCTGTGCTGCCTGGCCCAGTAATATGCAAAAATACAGGCAGCAGCCTTTGATAATGGGGAGAAAGTCGAAGCACTGAGGGTCATAGGAGCTAGTGTTACCATGGTAACTCAGCACTTGGTCCACTCAAATCATTTTCTTGTAGGGAAGTCTTATCCTGTCACCAATGTTGACAATGAGACAAAGTACCATCCCATGGCTATGGTAACCTATAATTGGGGGGAGTAGTAGGGCAAAAAGAAGTGGTTGTGTCCTTATTCATCCCAGTAGATTGCCTGTTTGGAAATAACTAGGAGCATTCCCCCTGGGCTGAAGTAGAACTGAAGACCAATGCAGCAATGCTTGGTATTCCAGAATGGGCATGTGTCAAGACTAGGGCACAAAGCAAACTTCAGAAGGAAAAAGGAGAGCTGGATCCTGAAATAGTGTAGCAGCTTCCCAAAAGAAAAGGCAAGAAGACTGGGGAACCAGCTTCATAACAGATCCTAAATCAGGACCGTTCTTCTCAAGGAGAGGACTAAACCTTCCTGGAGGGAACTGAGCCTGCAGAGCTTGGGCCTTACCACCCAGAGCTCTTAATCACAGGAGGATTCTCTAGGGATGGTCTGTGCCAGGGGCGGAGAACCTGTCCCACTCTTGAAGGCCTGAGACAGCAAGCTGCCCAGGAAAAGTTAGGAAATGTCAGTAGTACCCAGAGGGTCTGTTGGGAGGATGGGCTCCAGTTCACTGAGGCCAGAGACCTCAAGCCTAGTGCAAACAGGAATTTAGAGAATTTCTCCTCAATCTAGCCCATGACATTCCCCTAGCTGGGCAGCTGGGCCAAAATAAAATTTGAAGTAGGTTAGTTAAACACTTTTATTGGCATAGAGTGTCACAAAAAGTGAAGGACCGTTGTCAGTCCTGCACTACCTGCCAAGCCAGTGGCAAGGCAGGAGAACACTTGAAGGCTCCCTTAATGCTACTACCTGTGGTTGGGGTACCCTTTGAAAGGGTTGGGGTCAACATAGTTGGCCCACTTGACCCTCCCACAGCTTCAGGACACAGATACATACTAGTGGTAGTGGATAATGCCACTAGATATCATGAGGTTATACCCCTTAGAACTATTACTGCACCAGCAGTTGCAAAAGCCCTCCTGGGTATTTTCACCATGGTAGGATTGCCTAAAGAGGTAGTATCAAACAAGAGTTCAAACGTCATGTATGCATACTTCAAACACATGTGGAAGGAATTTGGTACCTATAAATTCATGACCTCATACCAGCCTCAAACAAATGGGTTGGTTGAAAAATGTAACTAAACCCTAAAAGGCATGATTGGAGGACTCCCTGAAAAGCTGAGAAGGAGATGGGATGTCCTGCTTCCTTGCCTGCTGTTTGCCTACAGGGGAGTGCCACAAAAGGGGTAGGTTTTTCTCTCTTTCATCTTTTATTTGGACATCCTATTAGGGGACCACTGAGCTCGTAGCCTTCTTAGGGAAGGCTACGAGAAGCCTCTCAAAGAGCCCAAGCAAGATATTGTGAACTACGTGCTTGGCCTACGTTCAAGGATGGCTGAGTAAATGGAGAAAGCCAGCAAAAATCTTCAGGCCAGCCAGGAGCTGCAAAAGCTCTGGTATGACCAAAAAACTGCTATGGTTGAGTTCCAACCAGGGAAGAACGCTCGGGTGTTGGAGACTGTTGTTCCAAGGGCCCTCCAGGACAGTATGGGCCCTATCCCATACTTGAACAGAAAGGGGAGGTCAGTTATACAGTTGACCTAGGCAGTTGCAAAAATACAAAAATAATTATTCATGTCAACCGCCTAAATCTCTTCTAGGACACAGCTGCTGTGACAATGCTCATGGTTACAGACGAGGGACAGGAGGATGAGAGTGAGCCTCTCCCTGATCTCTCTAGCAACCCACAAGATGGTTCTGTCGATGGAGTGGTCTTATCAGACACCCTCACAAAACAACAGCAAACTGATTGCAAGCAAGTCCTCAACAGGCATGCTCAGTTATTCTCCCTGACCCCAGGGAAGACAAACTGGTGTACCCATGATGTGGACACTGGTGGCACCTTGCTGGTCAAAAACAACATTTATAGACAGTCAGACCATGTCAGAGAGACTATCCAACACAAATTCAAAAAGATGCTGGATTTGGGTGCCTTTTAACCCTCTGAGAGTACCTGGGCTAGCCCGGCAGTTTTTGTCACCAAGCCTCGCTCAAAAGGAGAGAAAAAAGGAAATGAGGCTCTGTGTGGATAACAGGGACCTCAACTCTGTTCCAAAAACTGATGTACACTGTAGGAAAGTACCCTCTTTCTGGTATGGCTACCCCCCTCTTTTTGCCTGTTGTCAGTATGTTTTGACTGTGTTCACTGGGATCCTGCTAACCTGGACCCCAGTGACTGTGCTCTCTTCCCTTAAACTTGGTTATTTGGACCACAAACACCCCACATTTGGCATACTGGTGCCCCCTTATAAGTCACTAGTATATGGTACCCAGGTACCTAGGGCATTGAGGCACCAATGAGTTGCAGCATGTGTTATGCCACCCATGGGAAGCCCAAGCAAAGTGTATCTGCAAGGCTACCATTGAGCCTGCCTGAAAGGGTGCTTGTTTCCCTTTCATACAGGTCACTGTAAGTCACCCCTATGGTAGGCACTCCTAGCCCAGTGGGCAGGGTGCAGGTACCTGTGTGTGAGGGAACCCCTGTATGAGCAGAGGTGCCCCCATGAACTCCAGCCCCATTTTCCTGGGCTTCGTGAGTGTAGGGATGTCATTTTACACGTGTACTGGACATAGGTCGCTACCTATGTCCAGCTATATAATGGTAACTCCAAACATAGGCATGTTCGGTATCAAACATGTCAGAATCATACCCCAATACTGTTGCCAGTATTGGTTGTAAGACTCCATGCACTATGGGGGCTCCTTAGTGGATGCCCAGCATTGCTCCTACCAGCTTTCCGGGGTTTTCTGGGCAGCCCACGCTGCGGCCACCCCTCAGATTGGTTTCTGCCCTCATGCTGCTTGACCACCTAAAGCCCAGGAAGGCAGAACAAAGGATTTCCTTTGGGAGAGGGGGGTAACGCCCTCTGCCTTTGGAAATAGGTGTTACATGGCTTGGGAGGGGTGGCCTCCTCAAGCCACTGGTATGCTTTGAAGGGCACATATTATGCCCTCCTTGCATAAACCAGTCTGCACCGGTTCAGAGACCTCCAGTCCCTGCTCTGGTGCGAAACCGGACAATGGAAAGGGGAGTGACTACTCCCCTGTCCATCACCACCCCAGGGGTAGTACCAAGAGCTCGTCCAGAGGGTCCCTTGATTCAGTCATCTTGAATCCAAGGTGGGCAGAGGCTTCTGTGAGCATCTAAGTGGCGAGGTCAGGCGGTGACATCACAGCCCCATCCTGATAGGTGGTCACCTGGTTAGGTATTCCAAGGCTATTTAGGGTCTCCCTCTTGGGTGGGTCCTCAGATTCGACTTGCAAGAGTCCAGCAGGACTCCTCTGCAATGCCTACTTTGACTTCTGGCCACTGGAACTGCAACTAGACTTCAGAGGAAGCTACAATCTGCAGCTCCAGTGACAACCTCACCCTGCAACATTGTTTCTCCGGCTCCTTCCACCTTCTACAACATTTTCCCAGCTGTGCATCCTCTGAGGGCGGCAAGCCTTCAGTCTGCACGAGAAGGAAGAAGGAATCTCCCTTGGAGTGAAGGAGTCACTCCCCTGCATTTGCAGGCACCAACTGCAACGACGACCGGCTGCGTGGATCTCTTCTTATCTTGAGCTGCATGAATCCTGCATCACAGATGGTGGTCTGGAGTGGTCCCCTTGGTCCTCCCTGACAGCTGTCCAACTTTGAAGAAGCTAGGCCCTTTCCTTCCCATGCATGACAGTACCCCCATGCACCTCGTCTCTTGCAGACAGACTGAAATGTTCCTTCCGATGTGGGACATCGTCTGCATCCTCCAGGAACTCTTGACTGACTCCAGGGCTGCATTCCTAACCGTCTTCGTTCCACCGTCAACTAACTCCTGCAACCTCAGACAGGTGGGTAGGGGCTCCTGCCACGACCAGACACTTACACGAGATCTGGACTTGTTCCCCTTCTCTTTCAGGTCTTCCTCTTCAGGAATCCGCCGCTGGTTTCTTGCAGTCTTGTCTGGGTGTTGCATTATCCTTATTTTCAGTCCTTTTGGTAGTTTGGGGAAAATCCAGTAACTTACTTCTTTCTTTCCTAGTTGCTGGGGGGCACTCTGATTCTTACCTTAGGGGTTTCCTAGTTCCTCCAGCTCCCCTCTACTGATTCAAATTCCTTGGGTAGGAACCTGACATTCGCATTCTACTTCCTTAGTATATGGTTTGGATCCCCCGGCCTTCATTATTGCCTATTCCATTTCATTGTTTTCTGATGTTGTTTATGCCTATTTCTGATTACTACTGTACATACAATAGTGTGTTTACTTACCTCCTATTTGAGAATTTCTTATCTAGTGATTTAGTATTTGTGTCACTAAAATAAAGTACCTTTATTATTGTAACACTGGGTGGTTCTTTCATGTGTGTAAGTGCTGCGTGACTACAGTGGTATTGCATGAGCTTTGCATGTGTCCTGCATAAGCCTTGCCTGTTCATCCACAACTGCCTCTGGAGAGCATGGCTGCTAGACACTGCCTACACTGATAATACCATAGGTACCCATCACACACCAGGCCAGCTTCCTACATTGTTGGTGCAGCAATGGGATAAGCACTTGCAATTGCCTTACCACTCTGTCACTTGGTACTTTCAACAGGAAAGACCATTTACTAACTAGGGGTACCCACTGTACTTAGTATCAGCGATCTAGGGCCATATGTACGAACACATTTTCCCATAGACATAGAATGGGTAAAACCCTTTGATAGATCTGGCCCCTAGTTTCCTAAGTTTGGGTATGCTAGGGGTTTGGCATAGCCCTTGCTCCAAACTTCTGTAGGGAGACTAAGAGCCTGATTATGACATCGGCGGGGGGGATTACTCCGTCCCAAATGTGACGGATATCCTTCCCGCTGGATTACTAGTCCATTATATCCTATGGAACTCGTAATACGGCAGGCGGGATATATGTCACATTTGGGACGGAGTAATCTCCTTCGCCGAAGTTGTAATCAGGCCCTAAGTTAGAGTGGTTAGGAACACCTACACCACTCTAACCATACACCATGTCTTCAGTAGAGAACACATCACAGGCCCTGGACTCACCATATGTGGGTCTCACTTTCCAGGAGTTGAGGGAGTTGTGCTCAGACAGGTCAACTGAAGACAGGTAGGAACCCTAACAAATGTTTGCTTCTGGGCCTGCTTCTCCAGGCTGACCAAGACAATGCTGGCAGCCAGGAGGAGGAGACATATGCAAATTCTGATCCCCTAGTGTTAGAGAGAATAGATCTAGACACTGAGGTGGGTCAAGATGGCCCCATGGAGGGTCAGATAGTATCTAAGAAACCCCCCAGCCCTGCTGGGAGCACTACTGGTAGTGGGAGGGGAAGCCATACATGTAGCCCCCCCTGTGTACCCAGAGGGTTGGTTGAGAGGGTGACCAAGAATAGGGATAGATCCTCCTTTGCCCACTCTCATGTCTCCTTGGTATCTGAGGGGACATACTGCTCAACTTCAGGCAAGGATTCCCTTGACAGTGAGCTCAGGCAACTGAGACTGGAGGAGGCCAAGCTGAAGCTACAACAGCAGCTAGCCCAGGATAGGGAGGCCTTTGCAGTGGAGAGAGAGATGGTAGGGTTTGGGGTTAGCACTCCATGGTGGCAGCAGTTTTAGTTTCAGGGAGCCTAGGGTCAGGGAAGACTCTTTTGACTCCAGAGACCTAAACAAGGTGGTCCCTCCCTACAAGGTGTGGGTGACATTTACAAGTGGTTCGCTGCTTTGGAGAGGGCCTGTAAGGTACAGAGGGCCCCCCAAAGGCAGTGGGCTGCTATTTTATGGCTCTCCTTCTCTGACAAGGGTAGGGACAAACTCCTAACTGTCATAGAAGAGTATGCAGACAACTATGCAGTTCTAAAAACAACACTTTTAGATGGGTTTTGTCTAACCACTGAACAATACAGGATAAATTTCAGGAAGACCAGGAAATAGTCCTCCCAAGATTGGGTAGATTTTGGGGACTGTTCTGTGAAAACTCTAGAAGGCTGGTTGCATGGAAGCAAAGTCAGTGATTATCAGGGCTTGTACAACCTCATCTTTAGAGAGCATATGTTGAATAACTGTGTGTCTGATTTGTTGCATCAATACCTGGTGGACTCTGGTCTGACCTCTCCCCAAGAATTGGGAAGGAAGGCAGACAAATGAGTCGGTACCAGGATCAGCAGAAAAGCCCACACAGAGAGTGACCACAAAAAGAAAGATACAGGTAAGCGCCAGGAGAAAGGTGGGGACAAAGAAATATCCAAAGAGTCTCCATCAGGCCCACAAAATTCCACTGGGGCTGGGAGCAAATCTTCTTCCTCTTCCTCCAGCTTTAAAAAGCCTTGGTGCTATGTCTGTAAGAACACAGGCCATAGGCCAGGAGACAGCTCCTGCCCTAAGAAAGGCACAAAGCCAACCACCACTACCAATCGCACTTCTACTTCCAGTGCCCCTAGCAATAGCAGTAGTGCAGGAACTACTTACAGGAGTCAGTCTAAGGGTGTAGCTGGGCTAACTTTAGGGACTGTAGTGGGGTTTGTGTTGGTTAGAGAGACCACTGAAGCAGTGTTAGTCTCTGATGGAGGCACTTACTTTGCCACCCTTGCTGCCTGTCCCCCTAGCATGGGTAAGTACAGGCAGCATCTTCTGATAAATGGCATTGAGGCTGAAGCCTACAGGGACACAGGTGCCAGTGTCACCATGGTGACTGAAAAACTGGTGTCTCCTGAGCAACACCTACGTGGTCACCAGTACCAAGTGACTGATGCTCATAACAACACTGTGTGCCACCCCATGGCAGTTGTTGATTTCAGCTGGGGGGAGGTTTACTGGTCATAAAAATGTTGTGATGTCCAGAGACCTACCTGTAGAAGGTCTACTAGGGAACGACTTTGAGACTTCAGCTTGGGCTGAAGTGGAGTTGGAAGCCCAGCAGCAAAATACAAGAGCAAAGGCCAAAAAGCAGAAAGATCAGGACAACTTGGAGCCTGGAACAATGGCCCTAGAACTTCCCAAACCTAAGAGTAGAAAGGGCAAGAAAGTGCCCCCTAAACCCAACTCCAGTGAGGATTCAACCTCAGAGGAGGAAGTATCCACTCCCTTGGCAGAACCTACACCAGAGGAGCTACAAGCTTACACAGCTGATCTCTGGTCTACTTCACTAATAAGGGGATACCTGGCCCTGGTATAAGTTGATAATACCATAGGTATTCACAACACACCAGGCAAGCTTCCCACACACACCCATCCCAAAGGCTGATTAGTTCACAGACAGACTAGGGGCAGCCAAATATCTCAGTACCTTTGATTTGACATCTGGGTACTGGCAGAATGGTCTGACCCCAGGAGCAAAAAAGAGGTCAGCATTTTCTCCTCCTAGTGGGCATTATCAGTTCACTGTTATGCCCTTTGCACTAAAGAATGCACCTGCCACACTCCAGAGGTTGGTGAACCAAGTCCTTGCTGGACTGCAAACTTTCTATGCAGCTTACTTGGATGACATAGCTGTCTATAGTTCAACCTGGCAGGAACACCTGATCCACCTACGGAAGGTCCTTGAGGCTATGCAAAAGGCAGACCTCATCATCAAAGCAAGCAAGTTGCAGATAGGGCAGGCGAAGGTTGTGTGCTTGGGCCACCTGGCTGGTGGAGGGAAAGACCAACCCCTCCAACCCAATATCCAGACCATTCTGTCTTAGGAAGCTCCCACTACCCAGACACAGGTCAGGGCAGTCCTTGGCTTGGCTGGGTATTATAGGAGATTTGTGAAGGATTATGGCATCATAGTTGCCCCCCCACACAGAACTAACCTCCAGGAAAATGCCTGGACAGTGATCTGTCAAAGCACATTTGACACTCTGACGGATGCTATGTGCTCTGCTCCAGTCCTACAAGCACCAGGCTACTCCAGACAGTTCCTAGTTTAAACAGATGCTTCTGAAATGGGGATAGGAGCGGGCGTTTCCCAGAAGAATGATGATGTACATGACCAGACAGTTGCTTTTATAAGCAAAAGGCTACTCCCTAGGGAACAGAAATGGAGTGCCATAAGGATCGAAGCCTTTGCTGTGGTTTGGGCCCTGAAGAAGTTGAGGCCATTCCTGTTTGGCTCTCATTTCATAATTCAGACTGACCATAGTCCTCTCAGATGGCTGCAACAAATGAAAGGTGAAGCCCCCAAACTGCTTAGGTGGTCTAGTTCCCTACAGGGAATGGTCTTTCAAGTGGAACACAGACCTGGGACTGCCAATGCAGATGGCCTTTCCAGGTTCTTCCACTTAGATGTTGAAGACCTCCTAGGAAAAGTGTAGTCTCATTCTCTTTCATTTGGGGGGATAGTGTGAGAAAAGGACTCTTCTTACATGGTTACCCCCTGCCATTTTTCCTGGTATTTGCTAGAGCCTAAACGCTGTTAGTGCCCAGGGCTCCTGCTAACCAGGAACCCTGGATCAGATGTGGATCAAATTGTTGTGATGCTTTGGCACAATTGGCAACACCTTTAGCTACCATTAAAAGTCCCCAGTAAAGAGTACTTAGGTACCCAGGGCTTGGTGTACTAAGGATAGGTCCTTGAGGGCAGCAGCACTGATTGTGCCACCCTCCAGGGCCATGTATCCAGACGCACACAGCCCTTCCATTGCAGGCTGAGTGCTCTGAAGCAAACCTAAAACACAAACTTGACATGGCACACTGCCTGTGTGCCCTGTTCACTATACAATGCATGCACTATGGGTAAGACACCCCTCAGGTAAGGCCTTCCAGCCCTAAAGTAGGGTGCACTATACTGTATATGAGAGCATAGCTGTATGAGCAATATACCCCCACTGTGTCATTGCCAAACCTGGGACATAGTGAGTGAACACAGCAGCCATTTTAATACATGTACTGGACACTGGCCAATTCGAGTTTCATAGCTACATGATGGCCACTCTGAACCCTGGGTTGTTTGATATCAACCAGCTCAGAATGAGAAATCTAAACTGCTACCAGTATTGGCAGCAGTATTGGATTTATTACCAAATGTGCCCAGGGGTCACCTTAGAGGTGCCCTCTGCAAAAGCTATGGTTGCTGGCCAGTCCTATCCAGCCTGCCACCACCAGACACAAATCTGCATCCCTGGTGTGAGAGATCCTTCTCTCTGGGATTCAGAACAAAGACCTTCCTGGGTAGAGGTTCTAACACCCCCTCCCTCAGGAATGTGCACTGCCCTGTTGGTGAACTTCAAAAGGCTTACCGTCTTTGAAACTCGACCTCCAGGCCTGCTGCTAATAGCAGATGGCTTCCCACCTTGCAAACCCTCACTTTTGGCGGGAGGAATAGTGGCAAAACCAAACAAAGGACAGGGGGAATGGCCCTACCTAGCATGCACCACCCCTAAGGTGTTGCATGCGAGTTGGAGTCTCCATTTCATTTTCCTCCATCTTGGATGGAAGGAAAATAGCCAATCACGTGTAGGGAAGTGACCTCTTCCCACAGTAAGGGGCCACTTAGTGGGTGTAGCCACCATAAGGTAGATGACCAATGGTCACTACCAGGTTCCCCCTAAAAAGCCCACCAAATGCAGCATTTAGTGGGCATCATTAGACCAAGAAATTCGATTCTAGGGACTCAAGAACAGCAGCAGCAAAGAAGACCCAAAGCACGAGAACAGAAGACCTCCTGCACAAAGAAAAGGTGCCAAACCCTGCCTGCTGCATCCAGGGCTTGACAGTCGCTGTTGAGGGGTTGCTTGGACACTGGACAGACTCTAAAAAACCCCAAAAGACCTCCACTCTTCAAAAATCGCCAAAGATTTCCCGCGAGAGTGAAGGCATCACTCTGCAACATCAAGAAACCCATAAGCCAGTGAGGTCCATTTCACTGACCAGCTGTTGACTGTCGAACTTGGCGCCGCAACCAGACCACACTTCACACCATGAACTGCAAGGACAAACCCTGCTAGTGTGCTAAGTTTGGTGGCACTGTAGTGGTCGAACCGTACCACTGCCCTGGGTAGTGGTTTCTCTACATCGGACATCTGGAAAGACAGTCTACTCCAGGCTGTAAAAGAACCAGGAGGAAGCCCCAGTTAAGGACCTCCCACCAGAGTGACCCTGCTGACCTGCAACCGACCCTCAAACCCACCTAACTCCTGCTTCTAAGGGCCTCTTTGCACACAGCTTCTGGCTCACCGATTCGCTCTACATCTGGCCGCCCTGTGCCCACCACCGAACATCCAGCTGTGCACCAAGGGTCCCCGACCCCTTGCAACATCGACACTCTAAGGGGACTCCCAGGAATCACCTTTAAACTTACCTGAGCAATGCTTTTCCAAGTACGCCCCCCCGTGACCCTGCACCAAAGACATTTTCCCACTGCTCCTGTCGGAACCGGGAGCTGCCCAAAGTTTTCCAGCTGGCACAGTGTGGCCACCAAGGGCCTCGACCAGCCTGCAAAAGAAGTACTTGGTAAACCAAACATCTGATTTTATTTGCATTTTTAAAGGTTATCCTCTATTGATTCTTATGGTGCATAATTATGCACAAAAAGACTATTTTTATTAAATTTGAAAAATTCCTACCTTAAAAAGTACTTACACAATTTTGATGATCTTGGTCCAAAAACAATATAAAAATCTGAAGTATTTTTGTAAATTGCTCTTGAGTTATTCTTTTAAATGTGTCTTGCTTTATTGATACTGTTAGTACAAACAATGTTTTGCACTACTCCAAGATCAGCCTAACTGCTTGATCAATCTACCATAAAAATTAAATCATGTGGTCTAGTTTTTATTTCTGTAAAGCAATGTGTGGTTTCCTGGATTCCCTGCGCAGTGTGCCTAGCTTTGCACACTACATAGAGGACCAGCCTCCTACATATAGTAAAATAATAAATTAGTTCTGTTGCAACATGTAATGAGAAAAACTACAGGAATGAACTGAAAACAAAAATGACCCAATAGATTTTAAATAAAATAATGTATAAAATGAATCGAATGTAGGGAACTGTATGTACAGTAGATATAATTATAACTGGAAATCTGAATGTAAAAAATATTAGAAGCTTATAAAAAAAAGATATGTCCTACCTAATCTGATCTATAAAAATATAAGGAGAAAAAGGAAATACACATAAATACTTAGTTTATTTCTGTGCTAATTAATATTAGAAATCACTATTACAAACACTAGATTAAATTAAATTAATAATATAATATCCTAATTTATATACAGGGAGTGCAGAATTATTAGGCAAATTAGTATTTTGACCACATCATCCTCTTTATGCATGTTGTCTTACTCCAAGCTGTATAGGCTCGAAAGCCTACTACCAATTAAGCATATTAGGTGATGTGCATCTCTGTAATGAGAAGGGGTGTGGTCTAATGACATCAACACCCTATATCAGGTGTGCATAATTATTAGGCAACTTCCTTTCCTTTGGCAAAATGGGTCAAAAGAAGGACTTGACAGGCTCAGAAAAGTCAAAAATAGTGAGATATCTTGCAGAGGGATGCAGCACTCTTAAAATTGCAAAGCTTCTGAAGCGTGATCATCGAACAATCAAGCGTTTCATTCAAAATAGTCAACAGGGTCGCAAGAAGCGTGTGGAAAAACCAAGGCGCAAAATAACTGCCCATGAACTGAGAAAAGTCAAGCGTGCAGCTGCCACGATGCCACTTGCCACCAGTTTGGCCATATTTCAGAGCTGCAACATCACTGGAGTGCCCAAAAGCACAAGGTGTGCAATACTCAGAGACATGGCCAAGGTAAGAAAGGCTGAAAGACGACACTGAACAAGACACACAAGCTGAAACGTCAAGACTGGGTCAAGAAATATCTTAAGACTGATTTTTCTAAGGTTTTATGGACTGATGAAATGAGAGTGAGTCTTGATGGGCCAGATGGATGGGCCCGTGGCTGGATTGGTAAAGGGCAGAGAGCTCCAGTCCGACTCAGACGCCAGCAAGGTGGAGGTGGAGTACTGGTTTGGGCTGGTATCATCAAAGATGAGCTTGTGGGGCCTTTTCGGGTTGAGGATGGAGTCAAGCTCAACTCCCAGTCCTACTGCCAGTTCCTGGAAGACACCTTCTTCAAGCAGTGGTACAGGAAGAAGTCTGCATCCTTCAAGAAAAACATGATTTTCATGCAGGGCAATGCTCCATCACACGCGTCCAAGTACTCCACAGCGTGGCTGGCAAGAAAGGGTATAAAAGAAGGAAATCTAATGACATGGCCTCCTTGTTCACCTGATCTGAACCCCATTGAGATCCTGTGGTCCATCATCAAATGTGAGATTTACAAGGAGGGAAAACAGTACACCTCTCTGAACAGTGTCTGGGAGGCTGTGGTTGCTGCTGCACGCATTGTTGATGGTGAACAGATCAAAACACTGACAGAATCCATGGATGGCAGGCTTTTGAGTGTCCTTGCAAAGAAAGGTGGCTATATTGGTCACTGATTTGTTTTTGTTTTGTTTTTGAATGTCAGAAATGTATATTTGTGAATGTTGAGATGTTATATTGGTTTCACTGGTAATAATAAATAATTGAAATGGGTATATATTTTTTTTTTGTTAAGTTGCCTAATAATTATGCACAGTAATAGTCACCTGCACACACAGATATCCCCCTAACATAGCTAAAACTAAAAACAAACTAAAAACTACTTCCAAAAATATTCAGCTTTGATATTAATGAGTTTTTTGGGTTCATTGAGAACATGGTTGTTGTTCAATAATAAAATTAATCCTCAAAAATACAACTTGCCTAATAATTCTGCACTCCCTGTACTGTTATGCAACCTCGTCTCCTAATACATTTGAAACATTTCTCTATGATATTTACAGAGATTTTTTTCTAAAAGGAGCGTAAAAACGACAAATATCTTTTACTGGTATCTTGAATATAAAATGTTTAGATTATGCTTCACTTTTAACATGACCTGTGTCTGAAACGTAAACCAGAGGGATGAAGTAAAGCCTGCCCGGGTAGCTGTTCTTGTACAAAAACAATTTTAATTGCATCAACTTATGGATGAGAAGACACTTAAACAAGAACATTGCTGAATCTATGCCCTGAAAGAGGCCAGATTATATGATAAATTAAACTAGGCCCTGCGGATGAGAAGGGGAGATTAAGAGAGTTAGAGATAATTTACTAAATGAAAATGAAGGCTGGAGCATATCCCATTAACCCAACAGTTGTTGACAAGCTCACAAATGACAGTAAGGCGTGTGCTGTTGCTGACTGCGGATGATTGCTTCGGTAAACAAATCCCACCAGACACTAATGATGTAAACAGTGCAGTTCGGGGCCCTTTTCATTTATGACAGTGTTTCACAACTGGATGCCCAGGTCCGATGTCCTAATTGCGGCAGGCGTGCAGGCTTCTTGGAGGCTAGTTGTGCATTTTGTGTATTTTACTGACGTAAACAGCTTTTATTTTATTTTTTAATTCCAAAAATGCCAGTTTAGCCCAGGTTTCCTCATAATCCTTTCCATTTTTATTCAGGCCGCCTCAGTGATACTGGCTAAGCGATGTGTAGACTACTTTATGGTGCTGGACTGATTACGTATGAGAGGGCAGAACTGTGTGCTTGCGTTTCCTTTCCCAACATCTGATGTGACAGTGTTTCCACATCTTCGTAAAAATGTGACCTGACTCCATTGTTCATTATGATTTATAATATTAATTTACAACTCGCTTATTGCCTGGAATGTCATATAAAGCGAAAGCTCCCAGGGTCCATCTAGTACTTCACTGCGTCATAGCGGTGAGTAGCCTGCTAACAACCCAGCTCGCATGTACCTCTTAGGCCCAAATAAACAGTGGTTTTTGGCCTGCTTACATAGCGGGAGTCTGGCTCGTTCAAACGTAACGAAGTGCATGCATAAAGGGGCACACTTTTTTACACAAGTGAACCAAGCTCCACCCATCATATGTCCATATATAGGATTTGATTTATATTTTGGGGGATGCAGGACATTCACCGAAACAGGCCGATGCCCCATCGACCCTATTTAAAGTCACAGACATCAATTGATATTGTATGGGGTGGCCAGCACATCCATCTTGTTTTAGCAGATGTCCCATATTTCCTATACTCTAAATCCACCCAATATTCTCACGTGCTCAAGTATAGCCTCCTGGGTATTGACATCACATGCTGAGTACTACCTCAATGTGAGTGGCAGATAGGGCCATACAAGGCCAATTGCAATGATGTGGTATAATCCACTAAACAAATCCCTAACATCAGCCGCGCCTTGTGGAAGTTATAGGGGGCGGGGTGGCGCAGGGGTTAGGGAGGTTAATATTAAAAACATTTTTTAAATAAAAAACGTGCCTGCACACCGCGCCGCTGATCCTCCGTCTCCTCAGCAGCAGGCAGGCACAGGCTCCCAGCCTGCCCTGCGGCCAATCCTGATGCTGCTTAGAGCAGCGTTAGAATTGGCTGGGAGTGCCCAGGCACGGTGCTCCCAGGCACACTGGCAGCCTGGGCCTGCTCTCTCCAGCCCAGCAACACAGTGCCGGGCTGGAGACAGCTCAGTGCGCATGTGTGTTTGCCGGCCCAAGACGGCCAAACACACATGCGCACTGAGGGGAGTGCACAGTGTAATGCCCTCAGTGCTTGTCATTCCCAATGCCTGCTCCTTTAACGACAAAAGGATAATAAACTTAGTTTATTATCCATTTATTTTTAAAAGATTTGCAGCTGTTGCTCCTGGTGGGGGGTGACGCTCCTCTGCCATAGTGGAGGAGCCACCCCTGCCTAACATAAAGGGACATATGTACGACGTATTTTACTAGTTGCAAAGGGCACATCAGGCCATTTGCGGCCGGTAAAATGCATTTTGCCATGTCCCAAACCTATTTTGCGACTCGCTAAGCTATAACCGACTCACAAAGTGGGGTTTGTGAGTCACTATTAGGAAGGGATGTGTTAAAGGCGTCCCTTCCTAATTGCGAGTCGCAAGGCCTTGTATGAATGTTTTGCGACCGGAATGCCAAACATTTTTAAGAGCAGGCATTAGTCCCATGGACCACTGCCTAATCCTAACAAATGAAAAGTAAACTTTGAATTTGTATTTTTTAAATGTATCTCATTTTCCTTTAAGGGAACCGTCTGCATTTAAAAAAAAAAAGAACTGCTGACCCCAGCAAAACACCATCCCTATGAGAGCCGTCGATTCCCAATAGGTCGTAAATTGCGACCTGCTTCATGAATATTAATGAGGCAAGTCACTTGCGACCCATTTGGGAATTGCAAACAGTGTCTCAGACACTGTTGCATATCAGAGTTTGCAACTCACAATTTGCAAATCGCTAAAATTTGCAAATTGTGAATTTGCAACTCTGATGGTTGTACATCTGGCCCTAAGTTGCTGTTATCCCTTAAAAGGTATGCCCTCATCTGTCCATGTACTGTCATTACATGTCAGTTACAACATCTTATTTCAGGTGCTATCTTGTATAGCCTGCTGCAGCCATTGTGTTCTCAGTTAGAGGAGCTTATGCTATTTAAAGCAAAATAGGCACAGGTAAAGCCTCACAGGCACTAGTTTACAAGTCCATATGCACAGACAGGTGCAGATAAGTATACTCCGATGCTGCCATCATATGCCTGGGCTATGCCATCCATTGATTATACTGTCATCAAAAGCCAGGTTTACTTCCACTGTACCAGGTGCAGCCAATACCTTTGGAGTACAGATTATTCAGACACACATGTGTGGTGTTTCATTTTACTGCATACTTTAACTGCTGGAACTCTGAATGAGTGCTCCATTTGATGTAGTGAGATTCTAGAGATGTGTTGGCATGGCAGTTAGAGCTGTACGTCGACCGACTGGGGTGTTCATATTAGACTTTACTAGGCAAATATAATTTCCTACTGTTAAGAGTCGCAAACTCTTATGCTCATACATATGGCCCTAAATCACGAGGTATGGATGGATAATTTTCCATTACCAAATATCTAAGAAATTATTACTACTCTTGAGCGGGCTAAGTTTTTCACAATGTTTGACTTAATATCCGCTTATCATCAGGTGGAATTAGACAAAGTTTCACAGGAATTCTTCTTTTATTACACCCCATGAGCTTTCAAGTTCAAGAGGATGTCTTTTGGGGTCATATCTGCTGTTTCAGTTTCTCAAAGGGGGATGTCTGATGTTCTTCAAGGTCTGAGACGACTGAGGATGATTTACCAATTTATCTGCGAGATTTGGGTGAGCATCACAAAAGGGTATGTTTGTTTTTGCAGAGACTGTCACAAGCAGGTTTGACTTTGAAGAGAAATAAAAACCGGTTTGGGATTGAAGAAGGGAACTATCTTGATCATCAGAAATACAGTGGTGAATATCAAGCCTAAGGAGGATTTGGTGGATACAACTGTAAGATTGAAGAGTCCTACCAACGAGAAGTTAAGGACTTTTTTGTGAATGGTGGAACAAGTTTATAAAAAATTATGCGAAGAAGTTGGTTCACTTGAAAGCACTGATGAGAAAGAGAGTAAAAATTCACTGGAGTGTGTTTTGTGAAAAAGAATTTGGGGCCATCAAGAATGATTTGAAAAGTGTACCTTGTCTCTAAGCATTTGTACTAGGAGAAGTCACTACAATTGTCACAAATGCCAGCTCAAAATGTTTTGGTGCAATTTTGCTACAAAAGAAGAAGGATGTTGCCACTGCAGATCGGGAACCCCACCACTGTTATCTGAATGGGCCAACGGGATTGACTACAGTGACATGGCAGAACAAGTGATGTATAAATCAAGAGGTTGTCCTGAGAAACACCGTAAAATTTGGGGACACGGATGGCCTATTCCAAGACTTTTGATGTACATGATTAATGTTTATGTGACAATATTAACTCAGGGAAATTCCCCAATAGGGCTGTTTAGCAGATGTCATGCAGTACTGTTACTTTTACATGTAAGCTGTGTAGGAAGCTCGCTCTGAATATACTAAATAAAAATGAGATATAGTGTGCACAGAGTCCAGGGGTTCCCCAAAGGTTTAACAGAGGCTAAAGTAGATAATACTAATGCTCTCTCTTGTGTGGTAGTGTGGTCGAGCAATTAGGCTTATCAGAGGGTAGTGCAAAGCATTTGTTGTACACACACAGACAACAGAAGAAGCACACCCTCAATGACTTAACTCCAGACCAATGGTTTTTATATAGCAAAAAATATATTTTCATAATTTATTTTTAAAACCATAAGATTCAAGTTGCAGGTAAGTACTTCAATAGATTCTTCTTTCACACATGTATCAACAGTTCTTTGTTTGAAATTGATAAATTATAGTTTTTGAATTATTGGCAATAATCTGTTTTAAAAATGTACACACTGCATCTTTCAGATACAGTTCCTGGGGGGAAAAAATGTTAGATCGTTTTGCAGGTAAGTACAACACTTAAAGTTTGAGTCTCCGGGTTTTAGGAAGTCTACCCGGTTAGGGTTCAAGTTAACCCCAAACACCCACCACCAGCAACACGGGGCCGGCCGGATGCACAGGTCAAAGATGAGCAAGTTTAACATGGGCTCCTATGAAGATAGGGGGTACTCACAATCAGGTTTGCCTGCAGGAAAGTACCCTTCAAATCAAATCAAATCATTAGCATTTATAAAGCGCGCTACTCACCCGTGCGGGTCTCAAGGCGCTAGGGACAAAGGGGGTGGTTATTGCTGCTCGAACAGCCAGGTCTTTAGGAGTCTCCGGAAAGCGGAGTGGTCCTGGGTGGTCCTGAGGCTGGTGGGGAGGGAGTTCCAGGTCTTGGCCGCCAGGAAGGAGAAAGATCTCCCACCCGCCGTGGAGCGTCGGATGCGAGGGACGGCGGCGAGTGCGAGGCCAGAGGAGCGGAGGGGGCGGGTGGGGACGTAGAAGTTGAGCCGTCTGTTGAGGTATTCCGGTCCCTTGTCGTGGAGGGCTTTGTGTGCGTGGGTGAGAAGTCGGAAGGTGATCCTTTTGCTGACTGGGAGCCAATGCAGGTGTCTCAGGTGTGCGGAGATGTGGCTGTTGCGGGGTACATCGAGGATGAGGCGGGCTGAGGCGTTTTGAATGCGTTGCAGGCGATTTTGGAGTTTGGCGGTGGTCCCAGCGTAGAGGGTGTTGCCGTAGTCCAGGCGGCTCGTGACGAGGGCGTGGGTCACGGTTTTTCTGGTGTCGGCGGGGATCCAGCGGAAGATCTTGCGGAGCATGTGGAGGGTGAGGAAGCAGGCGGAGGACACGGCGTTGACTTGCTTGGTCATGGTGAGAAGGGGGTCCAAGATGAAGCCGAGGTTGCGGGCGTGGTCTGCGGGGGTCGGTGCGGTGCCGAAGGCCGTGGGCCACCAGGAGTCGTCCCAGGCGGACGGGGTGTTGCCGAGGATGAGGACTTCAGTTTTTTCAGAGTTCAGCTTTAGGCAGCTGAGCCTCATCCAATCTGCGACGTCCTTCATACCCTCTTGTAGGTTGGTCTTGGCGCTGGCGGGGTCCTTGGTGAGGGAGAGTATAAGTTGGGTGTCGTCGGCGTAGGAGGTGATGATGATGTCGTGCTTGCGTACGATGTTAGCGAGGGGGCTCATGTAGACATTGAAGAGTGTCGGGCTGAGTGATGAGCCTTGAGGTACGCCGCAGATGATCTCAGTGGGTTCTGAGCGAAACGGAGGGAGGTAGCCTCTTTGGGAGCGGTTTACGAGGAAGGAGGCGATCCAGTCCAGGGCCTGGTCTTGGATCCCGGTGGAGCGGAGGCGGGTGATTAGGGTGCGGTGACAGACGGTGTCAAAGGCAGCCGAGAGGTCGAGAAGAATGAGGGCGACTGTTTCACCGTTGTCCATCAGGGTTCTGATGTCGTCTGTGACTGAGATGAGGGCGGTTTCAGTGCTGTGGTTGGTTCGGAATCCGGTCTGTGAGGGGTCGAGCAGGTTGTTGTCTTCCAGGAAGGTGGTCAGCTGTTTGTTGACGGTCTTCTCTATTACTTTGGCTGGGAAAGGCAGAAGGGAGATGGGGCGGAAGTTTTTCAGGTCGCTCGGGTCAGCCGTAGGTTTCTTTAGTAGGGCGTTGACTTCGGCGTGTTTCCAGCATTCGGGGAAGGTAGCAGAAGAAAAAGAAGAGTTGATGACGGTCTGGAGGTGCGGGGCGATGATGTTGTCGGCTTTGTTAAAGATGAAGTGCGGGCAGGGGTCCGAAGGGGCGCCGGAGTGGATTGTCGCCTTGACTGAATATACGACGAAACAATGACTGCAAAAAATACTACTGCCCTAACAACGAGGTCGGAACACCGACCTCGTTGCTACTACTAATGATTTTACCACGAATGCCTTAACAACGATATTTCGTTGTAAAGGCATTCCTGATAAAATCATTAGCAATAGGCACCATTCACCCTACATCCCTCACCCCACCCTCCCAACCCCACCCCAAAACCTAAAACCCCCTGACCCCCCACCCACTCCCCAAAACCAAAAACGCCCCACCCCCCCAACCCCACCCCAAAACCTAAAACCCCCTGACCCCCCACCAACTCCCCAAAACCAAAAATGCCCCACCCCCCCAACCCCACCCCAAAACCTAAAACCCTCTGACCCCCCACCCACTCCCCAAAACCAAAAACGCCCCACCCCCCAACCCCACCCTAAAACCTAAAACCCCCCACCCACTCCCCAAAACCAAAAACGCCCCACCCCCCCAACCTCACCCCAACTCCACTATCTGGACAGCCCTGGGGCACTGTAATTCGAGGCTTGAGCCTTTGAGGCTCACCGCCAGGTGTTGCAGTTCCTGAAGGGGGTAGATATGAAGCACCTCCACCCAGGACAGGCTTTGTTTCTGACCACAGAGTGCACAAAGGCACTCACCCCATGTGGTCAGAAACTTGTCTGAAAGTGGCAGGCTGGCACAGACTGGTCAGTCCTACACTAGCAGTTTGGCTAATATACAGGGGGCATCCTTAAAATGCCCTCTCTGTGCATTTTTCAATAAATCCCACACTGGCATCAGTGTGGGTTTATTGTGCTGATACGTTTGATACCAAAATTCCCAGTATTCAGTGAAGCCTTTATGAAGCTGAGGAGTTTGTAATGACAAACTCCCAGATCATATACGCAGTATGGCTACACTGCACTTACAATGTCTAAGAATGGACTTAGCCACTGTAGGGGCATATTGTTCATGCAGCTATGCCCTCACCTGTGGTATAGTGCGCCCTGCAATAGGTCTGTAAGGCCTGCTAGAGCGGTGACTTATCTATGCCACAGACAGTGGTTTGTGGGCATGGCACCCTGAGAGGGGTGCCATGTCGACTTTGTCTTTTTCTCCCCACCAGCACACACAAGCTGCAAGGCAGTGTACATGTCCTGGGTGAGGGTTCCCTAGGGTGGCATAATACATGCTGCAGCCCTTAGAGACCTTCCCTGACCACAGGCCCCTGGTACCATGGGTACCTTTTACAAGGGACTTAACTGTGTGCCAGGGTTGTGCCAATTGTGGAAACAAAGGTACAGTTTTTGGGAAAGAACACTGGTGCTAGGGGCCTGGTTAGCAAGATCCCAGCACACTCTCAATCAAAGTTGGCATCACACTAGGCAAAGCATGTGGGGGGTAACCATGCCAACATGTCAACATGCGTGGCACTTTCCTACACTACCACCCCCCTCCCCCCACTAACGAAAGAGGATGAGACTAACCTTTCCCAAGAGAGTCTTCATTATCTAAGTGGAAGAACCTGGAAAGGCCCTCTGCGTTGGCATGGGCAGTCCCAGGTCTGTGTTCCACCACAAAGTCCATTCTCCGTAGGGATATGGACCACCTCAAAGTTTAGGGTTCTCAACTTTCATTTGCATTATCCATCTGAGAGGTCTACGGTCAGTGTGAACAATAAAGTGAGTGCCAAACAAGTATGGTCTCAGTTTTTTCAGCACCCACTGGAGACTGGCTATTCCAGTACTAACTGGAGTAGCGCTAGTGAGGATTTTTCTTGGGATAGGCCATGTCTCCAGTTTGGTGTCCATGCTGTTTACAGTTGTGACACCAGGCCTTCTTGGGATCAAAGATTTTACCCTTGTACCCATTTGTGGACTGTGAAGAGGCTCGGACCCATCCTCCTGTGCAGATTTTTGGGGCCCTTGTGAAGACTCTTTGTTTTTGTCCTTAGGTGTCTCGCCACCCTTCCCCTGGGGAGGCTTTGTGACCCCTTTCTTTTAGTCACCCCTGTAGAAGTCTTGGTCACCCTAGTCTTGACCCAATGCCTTCTTTCCCAATTCTTGGAGAGACATTGGGCCTAGGTCTACCAGATGTTGATGCAACTTGTCATTGAAGCAGTTACTTAATGGGTATTCCTTCATAAACAAATTATAAAGCCCATCATAGTCATGCACTCCACTGCCAGTTATCCAACCATCTAGTGTTTTCACTGAGGAGTCAACAATATCAACCCAGGACTGGCTCGAGGTTTTGTGAGCTCCCCTGAACCTAATTCTGTACTCCTCAGTGGAGAATCCAAAACCCTCAATTAGGGTAGCCTTCATGTGGTCATAGGATTTTGCATCTTTACCAAAGTGTGAGGAGTGAATCCCTACACTTACTAGTGAACAGTTCCCAAAGGAGAGCTCCCCAGTGAGATCTGTTTAACTTTCTGGGTGCACAAGCCCTCTCAAAAGCTGTGAACCACTTGGTGATATCATCACCCTCTTCATATTTTGAGACAATCCCTGTGGGGATTTTTAGGATATCAGTATTCTCTCTGACCCTATTTATATTGCTGCCACCATTATTGGGTGCTAAGCCCATTCCTGATCTCTCGCTTTCTATAGCTAGGAGTTGTTGCTCTAAAGTTAACCTTTTGACCATCCTTGCTAAAAGGATGTCCTCTTCATTGGGGCTGTCCCCAATGTTCCCAGAGGAGCTGGACTCCCTTGTGGAAGATCCAGATCCAGTGAGTTCCATCCTTGGAGACAGGGATCTTGGGACCCTTGTCTCCCTAGTCAGGTGAGGAGGGGGGAGGTCATCTTCCTCATCTCTAACATCTTCCCTGTTTGAGTGGAGTTCTTCCTACTCAGAAGGGTGGTCCCTTGTGTACTCTGCCAAGAGCTCCTGGAGCTTGACCTTGGTAGGGTTGGAACCTTTTTTAAATCTTGTTCAGGTTACAGAGGGACCTTAACTCTGCCATCCCCAGATTGAGTTAAGGGGTGAGGTTGAGTTCCACCACTATTTCCTCTGAGCTGATAATTATGTTACTAAAAGCTGGGGTTACTTTTTGGAAACTAAAAACTACTTCTAGCAACTAAATCCTAACTTAAAAATAACTTTTAAATCTAAAAAAGAGATACTAAGGGGACTTAACCAGGGCCCTAGCAGGATGTTTAAAAATGTAGAAAAATATGCCAAATTAACAAATCAGTTTTCTAAAGGCAATTTTGGAATTTAGCCATGTGATCAGGTATTGGCTGAGTAGTCCAGCAAATGCAAAGTCGTAAACCCCACCACTGATCCACCAATGTAGGAATCTGGCTCTGTATATACTATATGAAAATGAGATATAAGGGCCAGATGTATCAAAGGGTTTTACCCATTCTGTGTCAATGGGAAAATGCTTTAGGACATATTGCCCATAGTGTGCACAGAGTCCAGGGGTTCCCCAAAGGCGTAACAGAGGCTAAAGTAGATAATACAAATGCTCTCTCTTTTGTGGTAGTGTGGTTGAGCAGTTAGGCTTATCAGAGGGTAGTGCAAAGCATTTGCTGCTCACACACAGGCAATTGAAGAAGCACACACTCAATGACATAACTCCAGACCAATGGTTTTTATATAGAAAAATATATTTTCGTAATTTATTTTTCAATTGATTAGTATTTCACACATGTATCAACAGTAGTTTGTTTGAAATTAATAAGTTATACAGTTTTTGAATTATTGGCAATAATTTGTTTGAAAAATAAACACAGTGCAATTTTCAGAAACAGTTCCTGGTGGTGAAGAAATGTTAGATCGTTTTGCAGGCAAGTACAACACTTACAGCTTCAGTTTCTGGGTTTTTAGGAAATCTACCTGGTTAGGGTTCAAGTTAACCCCAAACACCCACCACCAGCAACACAGGACCGGCCGGGTGCAGAGGTCAAAGATGAGCAAGTTTAACGTGGGCTCCTATGGAGACAGGAGGTACTCGGAATCAGGTGTGCCTGCAGGTAAGTACCCGCGACGCAGAGTGCAGACCAGGGGGGATTATAGGATCACTGCAGGGGCCACAAGTAGGCACCAAACACACACCCTCAGCGGCACAGGGGCGGCCAGGTGCAGGGTGCAAACAGGACGTCGGGTTTCCAATGCTGGTCTATGGGGAGACCCCGGGGGTCACTCAGAGGCTGCAGGCGAGGTCCAGTGGGGCGTCTCGGGCACACCAGCAGTTGGACAGGAAGGAGGGTCGCCTGCTAGACGTGGCTACACCGGGTGTCGGTTTCTCCAAGGTCTGGGGGCTGCGGGTGCAGTGAGTCCTTTGGCATCAGATATCTTTGTCCGGAGCTTTCGCAGTCAGAGGGGGTCCTCGGGAATCCCCTCTGCAGGTGTCGTCGTGGAGGGTTGGAGAGGTCAACCCAGGGTGAGCACTTGCTCAAAATCGCCTGGGGATCCCCTCTAGCTGGTTGGCCCACTTGGACACGGGCCCTGGGCCTCGGGTGCAGAGTGATTAGAACTCACACATTAGGAGTGAGGTGGGAGTCCTGGGTTGTTGGTTTCTTCTTGGACAGGGCTGCTGTCCACAGGAGTTCCTGCTACTTTTAGGTGCAGGGCAGTCCTCTGGAGCTCGGCAGAGGTGTCTGTTCCCACTGGATGCGTTGCTGTTCTGTTTCAGGCTCTCTGAAGCAAGAGACAGGCCGGTAGGGCTGGGGCCAAATCAGTTGCCGTCTTCCTTCTTCTCTGGTGGGGTTTCAGCTTAGCAGTCCTTCTTCTTCTTGATAGCCTGTCAGGAATCTGGTCAGCTGCGTTTAGGGAGGCCCTTAAATCCTAGATTTGGGGGCGTTTTAGGGGTCAGAGGGCAGTAGCCAATGGCTACTGTCTCTGAGAGTGGCTACACTCTCCTTGTGCCCACTCCCTTTGGGGAGGAGGGCACATACCTAATCCTGTTGGTCCCTGTCCTCCAAACCAAGATGGAGGATTCTGCAAGCAGGGGGGTCACCTCAGCTCTCGACACCTTAGGGGTGGTCCTTGCTGGGGTGGTCACTCCTCCCTGTTTTTCCTAATTTTCCTGCCAGAATTACCGCCAAAAGTGGGGCTTTGTCCAGGGGGGCGGGCAACTCCACTAGCTGGACGGACCTATAATCCGAGGCTTGAGCCTTTGAAGCTCACCACCAGGTGTTACAGTTCCTGTAGGGGGAGATGTGGAGCACCTCCACCCAGGACAGGCTTTGTTTCTGACCACAGAGTGCACAAAGGCACTCACTCCATGTGGTCAGAAACGTGTCTGAAAGTGGCGGGCTGGCACAGACCCATCAGTCCTACACTAGTAGTTTGGCTAATATACAGGGGGCATCTCTAAGATGCCCTCTGTGTGCATTTTTCAATAAACCCTACACTGGCATAAGTGTGGGTTTATTGTGCTGAGAAGTTTGATACCAAACTTCCCAGTATTCAGTGAAGCCATTATGGTGCTGTGGAGTTCGTAATGAGAAACTCCCAGACCATATACTCAATATGGCTACACTGCACTTACAATGTCTAAAAATGGACTTAGACACTCTAGGGGCATACTGTTCATGCAGCTATGTCTCTACCTGTGGTATAGTGTGCCCTGCCTTAGGGCTGTAAGGCCTGCTAAAGGGGTGACTTACCTATGCCACAGGCAGTGGTTTGTGGGCATGGCACCCTGAGAGGGGTGCCATGTCGACTTTGTCTTTTTCTCCCCACCAGCACCCACAAGCTGCAAGGCAGTGTACATGTCCTGGGTGAGGGGTCCCCTAGGGTTGCATAATACATGCTGTAGCCCTTAGGGACCTTCCCTAGCCACAAGGCACTTGGTACCATGGGTACCTTTTACAAGGGACTTAACTGTGTGCAAGGGGTATGACAATTGTGGAAACAAGGGTACAGTTTTTGGAAAGAACGCTGGTGTTGGAGCCTGGTTAGCAGGATCCCAGCACACTCTCAATCAAAGTTGGCATCAACACTAGGCAAAAAGTGTGTGGGGGTAACCATGCCAACAGTGGCACTTTCCTAGAAGCTGTATTATGTATGTTAAAAATCCAATAAATAAAGTTGATAAAAAGAGGCAGTGTGTTAAATGATTGATTCTGTGTCCATCTCGTTGCCTGAGGGACGTAGGGGTAAAGTACTATGGTGGTCATTACAACCCTGGCGGACGGTGTTAAAGCTGCGGTAATACCGCAAACAGGCCGGCGGACAAAAAAATGGGATTACGACCCTGGTGGAAACTGCCAACAAAGAAAGCCACTTTAACACATCGCCCGCCAGGGCGGTACAGACAAACAGCGCGGCGGTCACCGCCAACAGACAGGCGGAAGACAATGTACCGCCCACACTATCACAACACACCAATCCGCCACCTTTTCCGGGGCGGATTCACTGTGGATAAAAACACGGCGGAAACAGCTTTTGCAATGGGAAAACGCTCACCTCAACACATCCCACGAGGAACGAGGACTCCATGGACCCGGAACTACAAATCTTACCCGCCCTTGCATTCCTGCTCATCTACGACCAACAGCGACGTAGGCGCAGAACATACCGGTGAGTACTGCACCTACGACACGGGGAGGCAAAAGTTACGGGGACACCCACCAAACACCCCCACCCTCGCATATTACAACATACACACCAATGCAGTCACAAAAATCACAGTAACAACCCACAACCCCCCCGGATGAATGCAATGACAAAGCGAATAGCGCCCAAACTTTGTATTTAGCCAATATACAACTCATTAAAAAATATACAGATATATATCACGAAATCTGTCAAAAATAAATGTACAAAACAAGAAGTAGTGCAGATATGTACACAACAATGTCCGTGCACCAACAGTCCAAAAATGCATGGGCGACGCCCACAATAGATACCTGACCAAAATCCAAGAGAACACTGCCGGGGCTTCAGATAGAAACACTACAGGCACCTCAGGGGGAAGGGAAGGGGGGGCACCTCAGCCACATGAATGCGAAGCCAGATCCACGACGGGGCTCCATGCCCATTGATGTATCCTGGGGAGTGCACAGCCACAGTCTCTCAAGTCTCTACAGTGGGTGGGTTGCCCACTGTGCCATCCTGGGGAGTGCAAAGCCACAGTCTCTCAAGTCACTACAGTGGGTGGGTTGCCCACTGTGCCATATCCTGGGGAGTGCAAAGCCACAGTCTCTCAGGTAGATGCAGGTCTCCACTGGTTCTGGAGGAGGACTGGTGCCCAGACTGTATGAGTCTCCCCGTGAAAGTACCTGTCCTGTCACTGTCCCAGCTGCACATGGGAGAACGATGCCTGATGTGCCGGACTATTCATACCCACACGGTCTTTGCCCTGTTCAGCGGTCTTCACCATGGCGGTCTTGGCCTTGTTCAGCGGTGCTTTGCCATGGCTGCCTATGGACTGTTCAGCGGTGCATTGCCATGGCGGTCTTTGCCCTGTTCAGCGGTCTTCACCATGGCGGTCTTGGCCTTGTTCAGCGGTGCTTTGCCATGGCTGCCTATGGACTGTTCAGCGGTGCTTTGCCATGGCTGCCTATGGACTGTTCAGCGGTGCTTTGCCATGGCTGCCTATGGACTGTTCAGCGGTGCTTTGCCATGGCGGTCTTTGCCCTGTTCAGCGGTCTTCACCATGGCAGTCTTGGCCTTGTTCAGCGGTGCTTTGCCATGGCTGCCTATGGACTGTTCAGCGGTGCTTTGCCATGGCTGCCTATGGACTGTTCAGCAGTGCTTTGCCATGGCGGTCTTTGCCCTGTTCAGCGGTCTTCACCATGGCAGTCTTGGCCTTGTTCAGCGGTGCTTTGCCATGGCTGCCTATGGACTGTTCAGCGGTGCTTTGCCATGGCGGTCTTTGCCATGTTCAGCGGTCTTCACCATGGCGGTCTTGGCCTTGTTCAGCGGTGCTTTGCCATGGCTGCCTATGGACTGTTCAGCGGTGCTTTGCCATGGCTGCCTATGGACTGTTCAGCGGTGCTTTGCCACGGTGCTTTTCCTGACCAGTAACGATACTTGAGCCCTCCTGGGCTATGACTCTGGCGGTGGTCTCCTGACCAGTAACGATACTTGAGCCCTCCTGGGCTATGACCCTGGCGGTGGTCTCCTGACCAGTAACGATACTTGAGCCCTCCTGGGCTATGACCCTGGCGGTGGTCTCCTGACCAGTAACGATACTTGAGCCCTCCTGGGCTATGACTCTGGCGGCGGTCTCCTGACCAGTAACGATACTTGAGCCCTCCTGGGATATGACCCTGGCGGTGGTCTCCTGACCAGTAACGATACTTGAGCCCTCCTGGGCTATGACTCTGGCGGTGGTCTCCTGACCAGTAACGAGGGTGCTGGCGGTTGTGTCTGGACCGCCGGAAATGATGGCGTACTTCTCCGCCATGACACTCACAACAGGTTGGGGAGACTTCCTCGGGACCTTCCCCACCTTCTTTTGAGTTACAGATGACTCACCAATTGCCTTGGATCCCATTTCACTGTTTGTACCACCAGGAGTCTTGACACGGTCCCGTCGTCCAATCTCCAATTTTGGAGCCATCACAGGGGGTGGGCTGACAGTGCCTTGGCTCCGGGTCCTACTGCCTGCCCTGGTGGACGGGGCACTCCAAAAACCTGGAACACGCACCACTGGTACTGGAGGCATTTTGGCTGAGGCGCTACGACGGGACTGATGAATTGGAGGGGGGGGTGGGGGCAAAAAGGTCAATTTGACATAGGGACAGTTTCTGACGTACACTGGGATGGGTAGTTGGAGGGGCTCTGGGAGTGGAGGAAGAGGAGGTGGTTGTAGGAGGTGTCACTTTAGGTGTTTTGGGTGCAGGTGCAGGTACTGGAGGCTGTCGTGAGGTGGATGGATGTTGGGTGAGTGATTGCCGGCGTTTGTGTACTTTGGGAGGGGGCGTCACAGACACACTGGGAGAGGACACATGGGACGTGTATATGGCAGTGGAGGTGGTGAGTGCAGGTGAGCGGCTTGTGGTGCTGGGTGTCCTGGTGCGAGTCCTAGTGCCTGTAGATGTGGTGCATGCAGGTGTGTGTGTAGAGGAGACTGGGAGGGAGGAGGGAGAAGAGGAGGAGGGGGACACAGTGGAGACAGTGGATGTTGCTGTGTCTGTATGGGTCTGATGCTTGTGTGAGTGCTTGTGGTGAGTGTGGTGCCTATGTTTGCTTGAGCTACTTTTGGGTGTTGACTTGTGTGCATGCTGGTCTGTAGGTGTGCTTGGGATGGGCTGGGGTACAGGGGATTGGGTCTGGGTGGAGGAAGTTGGAGGGGGGAGGCTGGACACAGGGACAATGGCTGCCATCAGTGCTGAGGCCAGAGATTGCAGGGTTCGCTGAAGGACAGCCTGACCAGAATGATTGCCTTCCAGGAATGCATTACCGTGTTTTAACTCTCGTTCTACACCCTGGATGGCATTCACAATGGTAGACTGCCCAACAGTGAGTGACCTGAGGAGGTCAATGGCCTCCTCACTGAGGGCAGCAGGGGTGACAGGGGCAGGGCCTGAGGTGCCTGGGGCGAAGGTGATGCTCACCCTCCTGGGTGAGTGGGCACAGGGCGAACGCTGAGGGGCTGCTGGGAGGGCGGTGCTGGTAGGGGAGGTGGCGGGTGTACCTGTAGAAGTGGGGCGCACAGATGGTGTCGCCACCACAGGGGAGCTCCCATCGGGGGACGAGTCTGTATCGCTGTTTGGTGATCCTGTGGCCGACATGAAGCTCCCCTCGCCCTCCGTCCCACTGGTGAAATCAGAGTCTGTGGTGTGGCCCTCCATGGCCATGTGGGATGCAGCTCCCTCGTGCTCCGGTGCCACTGTACCTCCGCCTGATGATGCTGATGTACAGAAGGACAGGGAGAGCAGAAAAAGGGTGGAGACAGAAGAAAGAGAGTTTTAGTGCATGGCATACCGCTACCGTTGGCGGACAAGACAAACGCAGCAGCCCCCTGCATTACACCGTGCTCCTGCCCTCTGCACATGCAATACCTGGGAAATGGCCTACATGGCAATGGTAGACATCTGCCCACATGGATGGCAAAGGGGCAACTATACATCAATTTGCCTTTTTTTTTTAGCTGGGGTAGAGTGCCACATGGCCTACATAACGGAGGGGCCTTGCCTACCTAACTCGCCCTGGCCTAGGGACACCCACAGCCCACCACCCCCACCCAGACAGCTCCACAGCACGCAAAGTCCATTGCATGAGGTTGAAGTCACCCCCTTGTGTCTGCTGTGATGTCCTTAAGCGCCCATCCAACTCCGGGTATGCCACCGCCAGGGTCCGGCACATCAGGGGGGTCATGGTGCGACGGGCACCCCTCCCACGTTGGGAGGCCATCCCCAGCTGAGCCTCCGCCGTCTTCTTGCTGCAGCGGCGAATGTCCTCCCATCTCTTCCGGCAGTGGGTGCCCCGTCTCTGGTGGGCCCCCAGGGTCCGGACCTCCTTAGCGATGGCATGCCAAATGTCCCTCTTCTGGTGGGCGCTGACCTACATGACATGCAGAAGGAAAGAGGAACAGTCATTACCTACTGCACCGTCGTTGTAATTGGCCCTCTCCCAACTCTATCCCTGTGGCCCATTCATCCCCATGCATGACTGTTCTATGTACTCTGCCCCCTTCCCTCATCCACCCAGCCCTCTCCACCCAGGCCTAGCCCATACAACGTGCTCCCTGTGTACTAACCTGTTGGTCTGGAGGACCGTAGAGTAGCATGTACTGGGGGGAGGACCCCATCCACAAGTTTCTCCAACTCCTGTGCAGTGAAGGCAGGGGCCCTTTCCCCAGACGCAGCAGCCATCGTCGCTTCCAGACCGAGGTCACAGCAGCACTAGCAGTGTAGATCCTCTCCTGTCGAAGGTCAGGTATCTAGTGATTGAACAGATAGAAAATGGTGGTGACGTCCGCGGCGGTGACGTCCGCGGCGGTGCGCATCATCACCGCCAGCGCACCTGTTCATTGGCTCCTGGGACCCATAGGGTCCCATGTTAACCAATGCAGCATTGCGCCGGGCTCTACGACCGCCTACCGCGACGGTGTGCAACGCCAGCGCAGTTACCCCACAATTCCATTGTCCCATTTTAGAGGTCAGGCAGCCGCCATTTCAGGGTCCCACATGGCTTAATTGACTACTGCGTCACACATACCGAGGCCTACACTCAAAACCTTTCCCGGATGGGTTAATTGTCTGGTGTAGTCTTGTGTATGACTGTGGGTACATACCTGGAGGAATGCTGACAGTTTTTTCACTGTTGTCCTTCTCAGGCACCGTCAGTTGGGACATATTGGAAGATGGCGGAATCCGCCGGTGTACCGACCGCTGGTGGACCTGTTGACAATGGAAGAGCGACATGTCATCGTGACCTACCGGTTTGACCGTGCCACAATCCGGGAACTATGTACCCAGTTGGAGTCTGACCTGATGTCACCAATCCGCCATCCGACTGGAATACCCCCTGACGTGCAGGTGCTGTCAGTGCTCCATTTCTTAGCAAGTGGGTCTTTTCAGACAACAGTGGCCATGGCATCAGGGATGTCCCAGCCTATGTTTTCCAACGTCTTGTCCAGAGTGTTGGCTGCCCTGCTGAAACACGTAAGGAGATACATCATTTTCCCTGAGGTGGCGGATTTGCCTACAGTGAAAGGTGACTTCTATGCCCTCGGACATATCCCCAACATCATAGGTGCCATTGATGGGACCCATGTAGCTCTGGTCCCCCCCGCAGGAATGAACAGGTGTACAGGAACCGGAAGAGTTATCATTCGATGAATGTCCAGATGGTCTGTTTGGCAGACCAGTACATCTCGCAGGTAAATGCAATGTTCCCTGGCTCAGTGCATGACGCCTACATCCTGCGGAATAGCAGCATCCCTGATATGATGGGTGAACTCCATAGGCACCGTGTATGGCTATTGGGGGACTCTGGTTAACCCAACCTGTCCTGGCTACTGACCCCAGTGAGGAATCCCAGGACCAGGTCAGAGGAACGCTACAATGAGGCCCATGGGCGAACTAGGAGGGTAATCGAGCGGACCTTCGGCCTCCTGAAGGCCAGGTTCAGGTGCCTCCATATGACAGGTGGGTCCCTATTCTACTCACCGAAGAAGGTGTGCGACATCATCATCGCCTGCTCCATAACTTGGCATTGCGACGCCAGGTGCCTTTTCTGCAGGAGGATGATCCAGATGACGGTGTTGTTGCAGCGGGGGAGCCTGGGGAGCCTGTGGACAGTGATGAGGATGAAGCTGATGAAGATGAAAACGACAACAGGGAGTCAGTCATACAGCAATATTTTCAATGAGACACAGGTGAGTACAATTTCATGTTTCACATTATATTACATCTCACACGTCTACCTCTATCCTGTACCTACATTTCACTCCCTATTTGTTAACTGAGTTGTCCCCTTCCATTTCAGTTTCACTAATGTGTTGACCTACGTGTCGACAGCTTGCACCCTTGAAAGGCTTGTGATGTGTGACATAGGTATGTTGACCTTCTAATGGCTAACCTTTTTTAACACTGTAATTGACAATACAAAGTTCACAATCATTGACTGACTCCAATATTATTGAGGTTTCAAGGGTGTTTATTGAAGTGCATAAAAATGTAGGGGGGTTGTGAAATGGGGAGAGGTCATGGTGGAATAATGTCCATGGCAGATTCCAGTCTATTAGTCTCACAGGTACATTGCACATCTGGCCATTGGAAGTGGAGCTGGGGCAGTTCCAATCTGGACAGGGTAACAAAGTGGGACAGTGAGGGGACAATCAAGGTAGTCTTATTTCCTGGCGGGGGTCTTGCCATCTTGCTGTGTCCTGTTCCTGGATCTCAGGGCCCGCTTGCGTGGTGGTTGTTCGTCTGCAGGGGGTGGGGTGCTGGTGTGGTGGTCCTGTGGCCGGGCCTCCTGTCCACTAGCGCCGGCGGAGGTGGTGGGCAGTTCGTCGTCCTGCCTAGTGTCAGGGGCCCCTTGGAGTGCCACAGTGTCCCTCAAAGTCTTTTGAATGTCCGTCAGCACCCCTACGATGGTGCCCAGGGCGGAACCGATGGTCCTGAGCTCCTCCCTGAACCCCAAATACTGCTCCTCCTGCAGACGCAGGGTCTCCTGCAACTTGTCCAGGACCGTTGCCATCATCTCCTGGGAGTGGTGGTATACTCCCATGATGGAGGATAGGGCCTCGTGGAGAGTGGGTTCCCTTGGCCTGTCCTCCCTCTGTCGCACATCAGCCCTCCGAGTTCCCCTGTGTTCCTGTGCCTCCGTCCCCTGGACCGTGTGCCCACTACCACTGCCCCCAGGTCCCTGTTGTTGTTGGGGTGGTGGGTTAGCCTGGGTGCCCTGTAGTGGTGGACACACCGCTGATTGACCTGTCCTGGGTAGGGAGGTATGGGTCCGCTGGGTGGGTGCTGTGCTGGTGTTCCCAGAGGGTGGCAGTTCGGAGTTGGGCTGTGGCTGGGCAAGGGGAACCGACTGTCCTGAGGCCCACGATGGTCCGGGCTGGTCATCAAGATCCAGTAGGGCAGAGCTGCTGTCGTCACTGTGGGCCTCTTCTGGGGGTGGAGTGGTGTTGTCTGGACCCTCTGGTGTGGTGACGGTCCTTCGGGTTCCTGCAGGGGTATGAGAACATGATTATTGCATGTGTGTGTTTCATGGTGTGCTATGGATGGGTGTGCGTGAACCCCAGTGCAGGCATTCCTGTGTGGGGGCTTGTGTGGTGATGGTTGGGGGGTGTTGTGGGTCTGTGCAGTGGGCATGCTTTAGTGATGGGTGTCCATGCTTAGTTGTGTCATGCAGGTCTTGGGGTTGGGATGGGTGGTTGGTGTTATGGGTAGATTAGTGAGGAGTTAGGGTGATAGGGGAGGGTGTGAGGGTTGGGGTGTGTGATAGCATGCAGGTAGGGTGGGGGATATGATAGTGAAGATTAGACTTACCAGTGTCCGTTCCTCCGACGACTCCTCCGAGGCCCTCAGGATGCAAGATGGACAAGACTTGCTCCTCCCATGTTGTTAGTTGTGGGGGAGGAGGTGGGGGGTCCGCCGCCAGTCCGCTGTACCGCGATGTGGTGCCTGGATACCGTTGAACGCACCTTCCCCCGTAGGTCGTTCCACCTCTTCCTGATGTCCTCCCTATTTCTTGGGTGCTGTCCCACAGCATTGACCCTGTTGACTATTCTTTGCCATAGCTCCATCTTCCTGGCTATGGATGTGTACTGTACCTGTGCGCCAAATAGCTGTGGCTCTACCCTGATGATTTCCTCCACCATGGCCCTGAGCTCCTCCTCGGAGAAGCGGGGGTGTCTTTGGCGTGACATGGGGTGGTGTGTGTGATGTGTGGGGTGGTGTATGTGTTGATGAGTGTAGTGGGTGTAGTGGTATGTGGTGTTTTGTGCGTGGATGTTGTGTGGGTGATGGTGTAGTGTGCCTCTGTGTGATGGTGTTATCTATTCTGTGCTGTCTCTCTCTGGCCTTCGTCTCTAATTTGTGGTCGTAGGGGTTTGTGGGTGATGTGAGTGTGTGTTTTATATTGTATTGGATGTGTGGGAGTGGTGTTTGTATGTGTATCAGGTGTGTGTATTTTGAATTGTCCTATGTGGTGGTGTTTTGGAGAGGTGTGTGTATTTTGAGCGCAGCGGTGTGTACCGCCAATGGAATACCGCGGTTGAAAACCGCTGCGTGGATTCGTGGGTCGTAATAGCATGGGCGTGTTTCTGTTGGCGTGGAGGATTTGTTTCCGCATATTTATCGCTGACCTTTGGTGTGGCGGACTTGTGTGGGTGTCTGAATTTCAGCGGATTCCGTGATGTGTGTCATAATAGCTGTGGCGGTCTCCCGCCGCCGCCGCGGTGTATTGGCGGTCTTCGGCACGGCGGTAAGCGCCTTTTACCGCCAATGTTGTAATGACCCCCTATGTATTAAAAAAGAGGCTCTTGCATTATATTAGGATGTCATAAAGATCTGTCATTTTGTATGGGGTACTATTTTATGGTGCGCACGGATGATAAGCATTTTAAGGAAGTATTCATGAAGAAAGGTCTAGGCTTGATTTCTTCAAGGATCATATCCTCCCAGGAGTTTGCTTTCAGTGTGAAATATATACGTGGCATCAAAAATCTATTTGCAGATTGTATCCCACATTTAGTTGAGTCCAGCGGTGAGGAGTGTGCTGCAGTTCAAGTTAAGGATGAGTTCAGAGGAGTTGAAAGAAAGGTATGTGAAATCACAGAAAGTGCTGTGGATGAGAGCGAATAGGAAATGGAATATGACAAAGATGGTAAGCTTTGTAGAGTTATAGATGATATTAAAATAGGAAATCCTGGGTAGCTAGAAAAATCTTGGTGCGTGGTGGGGCATGAACTGGTGGTAGACAATGGAAAATATTTGCATTCATTTAGATGTGTTCCTCCTGGATCACTTAGATCCAGATGAATATCTTTGGCTCATGCACAGACATAATAAAAATGAAGGAAGAATATGCTCATGTTTTTGGTGGCCCGATCATGACACAGAGGTTGAACATTGTGTGCGTGACTTGTGGAATTCAGCAGCAGTGATAAAGGTTCAGTCACGAGACCTATTCCTTTGATATGCAAAAACTTTCCTAAGCATCCCTGGGATGTAATGTCAATGGACATTGTGGGTCCTCTTAGAGGTGAACATAACAATCCTTATCTTATACCGTTGATGGATCTATACTCTTTGTAGACTAAGGTAACATGTATGAGATAGTGCTGCCTTAAAAGGTATCTCCTTTTTGGAAGAGGTTGTTAAAAGAGAGTTATCCCAGTTCCATTTTAACCGATAATGGACCTTAGTTTAGCTCAAAAGAATTTGAACCCTATCCAAGTAGGGACCACATTCCTAGACAGGGCAAGTCAGATACACGCCCTAAATTAGCCTGTGCTCTCCCTTTAGTAGCTTGGCACAGAGTGATCATGCTTAACTTAAGAGCCAATGTGTAAAGTATTTGTGAAACACTTAAATTACAGTAACACAGTGAAAACAGCACAAAAAGGTCCCATACCAGTTTAGAAAAATAGAGAATATTTGTCTGAGTAAAAAAAGACCAAATCGACAAACATCCAATATATAGAACTCAAGATATGATTTTTTAAGTATGAACTGAAACATAGTGCTTAGAAGTCAATAGTGTCAAAAGGTTTATTGAGGTTGCCCTATACTGGGGTAAATCCAAAGTTCAGGTCAATTGTGATGGAGGTCAGGCCGGCTACAGAACCAACGCTGGGTCAGCTGAAAGCATCTTGGATGGGGGACTGCGTCGATGTCGAGGAGGCGATGCGAAGGTGATGCATCCGTTCTGATCTGCGCAGTCCGGGGAATGTGTCATTGTCGAACCCCTTACGATGCAGGTGCTGCATCAATGTTGAGCCTCATGGTGGTGTCTTCGGATTGGCGCTGTCTCATTGTTGAGCCTTGCAGTCGGGACACACATCATCATCAACGGGCGCTGCATGGGTTCTAACTGGCGCAAAGTTGTCACTGCATCAGTTCTTACTGAAAAACAGCTCCACTTTCAAGGCCCAAGGCTGGACTAGATTGGCAGCTGAAGCAGAGTTGAAGGAAGTCTGTGACTGCCCAGAGACTTCAAGAACAGGAAGCAAGCTAACAAGCTCTTGGAGAACTTGGGTTCAAGAATATAGAGAGCAGGACCAGTCCAACTCACTCCCAGGCAAGAAACAGCAGGCCAACACAGCAAAGCAGGTAGCAAAGTGGCAGTCCCTCATATAGCACAGCAATCAGCAAGCCAACACAGCAATGCGGCTAGCAAAGTGGCAGTCCCTCCTGTCAGCACAGCAGCTCTTCCTCCTGGCAGAATGTCCTTGGTTCCAGCAGAGTTCTGATTTGGTGGGGGCTAGGGTCCAGTACTTATACCCAGTAGAGCCTTAGAAGTGGAGGAGACTTCAAAAGAGAGGTTTTTGAAGTTCACCAGCTCCCTGACCTTCCTTCCCTGGCTCCAGACACCTTACAGGGGGTTATGCAGTTCTTGGTGTGGGACAGGCACAGCCCTATTCAGGTGTAAGAGTCAGCTCCTCCTTCCCATCTTGCCCAGGAAGGCCCATCAGCCTGGTGATGGGTCATCAGGATGTAAATGTCACACCAGAGCTCCCCTTTCGTGTGACTGTCTAGAGGGAATGTACAAGCCCAGCTATCACCCACTCCAGGTATGTATCCAGAGACAGGCAGAGGCACAGACTGGTTAAAGTAAGAAAATGCCAACTTTCTAAAAGTGCCATTTTCAGACTTACAATTTAAATTCTGACTGCGTCTACAAACACCAAATATCAAATTTCTATCTTTTCCCGATTAGAAATTACACTTGAAGATTGTTTGTAAGGTTGAAGGCAATCTGGATAAGGCAGTCGCTGATACCTGCAGCTCCCTCAAATTTTGCCGGTCGTTGCCCTTGTCTCCAGTGGGTCGTGTTGTGGTATCCAAGATGCTGATACTACCCAGATTGAGACTGCTTTACTTCTTTGCAACATTACTCATAGTAAAACAGTGAGCCTTCTTTTGGATGCTCGATGGCATCCTCCTTGAGCTTAGATGGAGTGATGGCTGCCGCAGGGTAGCCCTGACCAAACGTAAGAGACCGATGACAGATGGTGGGTCGGGAGCTCCTAATATTGAATACCAATATGCGGCTGCCCAATTGAAGTGGCCAATGGTCTTCTGCTGCCTGCCTGGAATTTCCATCAGTCTGGGCGAAATTGGGGGGTGTCAGTGTGTACACCTGGCTGTCTGACGTACCCGGACCCTATCAACACATCGCATACCAGATGAGGGTGGCCCACACATGCTGGCATCATTTTGTGCACTCCAAGGATCACCACATCATTTTCTCATTGGAGATTTCCATATGGGATTTACTTAACTAAGGGAGGGGCGTACGAGCTGTCGACCGAGATATGTGGAAGGCCACAGGGGTCACCTGAGTGGGAGACCTATATATAGAAGGTGCCCTTATGATATTCCAGGACATCGCCGAAACACACTAATCCACCCGAACAATTTCTCACTTATTATACACTACAACATGCAATGCGCATTTCCTGGAATGCTGCAGAGAGGGAACCTCCCATGTCACAGGTATTACATGCCATACTCTTGGCCGGGGGCACACGACATGTCATCACTAACCTGTACATGGCGCTACATGTGACTGAGCCGACTCTCATGAAGAATGTACGCTCTAAACGGGATGCAGTGTTGCTGCAACCAATGTCTGATATAGAATGGACCATAGCACTCCAGATGGTAAAAGGGGTATCCCAAAATCCTAGATCTAGATTCATACAATTTAATTATGTCCATCAGGCCTGTCTAGACCATCATCACATCAAAAACATGTTTCCCTTACTCTCCCCTGGGTGCCCACGCTGCACCTTGCTATCAGTGGGATTTTACCATATGGTGTGGTTGTGCCCTGTATTACAAGCCATCGGAGCAGGGTCACTAAAACTGTCAAAGAATTGACTACACATCCCCGCGTCTTACACCCACCTCTTGCCCACTGGGTTTTTTGCCCACGGAAAAAGGGCGATAAATATCTCCACAGATTTATTGACCTTGTTTTTGTATTATTTAAGCGAAGAGTGGCTATGTCGTGGATGTCACCAGTGCCCCCATTTCTTCTGCAGTGGCTGCACGATCTGCTAACCTTGGCACGTGTGGAAGCCCACACGATTCAATGGTTACGTGCACGTGGAATTATCCAATTCCGTGGGGAGCTCTTTCTATTGAATGTAGAAGCCAAGAATGATCTCCGCCCTCCATGAAAATGGGGATACTCCAGGACACCTGCTTAGCTCTGCTTGATGAGAAGTTAATATTTTCCTTTGCGCCTTCTGCTCCAAATCACTGATCATGCCCATTAGATCCTCCTCCTGGACACTTTCTGTAACCCTAGGCCAAAGATGCCCCCGTGCACCACATATAGTTCCATGAGCTTGTTGCTCTATGCTTGTTTGTTTATTGTTAGTTTAATGCTAACGGCGATCACATGCTTATTCCTTGAGACTGTATCCGAATGACAATTGACAATCCACTGCTTTAATGTATATTGATATGAACCGCTTGTAGCAGCATTTAATTGATAATTGATATGATACTACATGATGTCTTGGATGTCACAGATATACCAATAAACAAATATTTTAAAAAAGACTGTTTCAAGGTAATCCCAATGTTAACCTATGGGAGAGATAGGCCTTGCAGTAGTAGAAGACGAATTTAACAGTTTTTCGCTACCAGCGCATATTAAACTTAAAAGTACATGTCCAACTTTTTAAATAAAATGCACCCTGCCCTTGGGGCTAGCTAGGGCGTACCTTGGGGTGGCGTACATGTAATAAAAAAGAAAGGTTTGACATTGCAAGTGGGTGCACTTGACAGGTTGAAATGGCAGTTTAAAACTGCACACACAGGCTCTGCAGTAGCAGGCCTTTGATATGTTTTTAGGACTACTGTAGTGGGTAGTACAATAAGATTAGTGCTGCAGGCCCACTAATAGCATTTAATTCACAGGCCTTGGCCCCGTATATTGCACTTTCCTAGAGAATTGTAAATAAATTAACTGTGCCAATTATGGATAGACCATACTAAATCCAGCAAAAATGAAGTCAGCAAAACTGGAGGTCAGAAGGCAAGAATTCAGGGGAAACCACACCAAGGATGCCAGGTCTAACATTCATAACACATGCTTCATCTATCATTCCAAAATGAATGGAGCTGTAGAAAGAGCATGTAGTTATCCAAGGCCAATGTCTTCATTGAAGAAGAGCATTACAGGAGAAGACAACTGCTTATCGTATGTTTCCACACATCTCTACAGAGAGGTCTCCTTTTGAGCTATTTTAAGGTCGTGCTCCCAATATATCATTGTGTCCTGGGTTGAATGCAATGAGATACAGGGGTAAAATGTAATGATTTGGGTGAATGGCCGGATAAAGTACTTTCACTTAAAAACAAGAGGAAGCAGTATTTTAATGTTAAGAAATGTGTAAAGCCCTGTAATGTTAAAGGTGATGATATAGATCAAATCAGTGCACCTAATGGGTGTGCTCAATGGTCTAAGTTCATCCACACAGACAAAGTGGTTACTTGATTTAAAAATGTGGTGAAAACATATAATGTAAAGATATGGAATTTAAATTGTATTGTTGTAAAATCTGATGATGAACCACAAATGTCAAGAATTCGAATTCATGATCAATTACTTGTGAAACCTGTTGGGGGATGATATTAAAAAAAACAGAAGAGGATTGTGAGAAAATGTAAATGACCCCATAATCTGGAAGACTGTGTAAGTAAGTTGTGTGTTAAAGTCTGCTCCCGTGTTATATTGCTGTGTTTTTTTCAACTGCTAAACTATTAATGTCTATTTTGTTCTGTGTGTTCTTACTTTGCCTTAGTAACTTAAGCTGTTTACAGTTTTTTAAAGTTTTTTTATGCTTTCATTTGTTTAGATTTATAAGGGGGAAGAAGTGTGGTGTTTCACTTTAGTACATACTTTACCTGCTGGAACTTTGAATGAATGTCCCATTTTGCTTATTATGATGTATTTGGGTTCTATTGGTGTGTTGGGATGACAGTTAAAGCTGTACGTCAAAAGGCTGGGGTGTTCGTATTAAAGCTTACTTGGCAAATACAATTTCCTGTTGTTAAGAGTTGTTGTATGAAGTTATCTTAAAAGGTGTAGCGTTATACGCACACACAATCACCTCATACAAGTTAATACTGTATACTTCGAGCTACAAAAATTATATTTCAAGTATCAAGAATTGGATGCTGAAAAGCTCAGTTGAGTCTTCTCTTTGTTTGTCGGAGGAAAGGATGACTCCTCCCAGTAGCCATGGTGCCAACCCTGCACTTAATAGGACACTTGAAGGGTGTCAAGTATCTTCTTAAGAGACTGAAGGTTTGGTATGTTACTGTTCACTTACTAATGGCACATCCGTAACTACAAGGTTCCCTGACAGTGTCAGCATAATTGTGAGAAGACCAGGACACATGAACTTGATATCAGAGACTGCAGAACATGGTAACATTCCCAAAAAGAGAATGATGCACTGGGTTCTGCCTCAGCAGTACGCTCAGATTTTTTGCTTTTCTGATCACCCATTCTTTGGACTTTTTACTGTGAATGAGCCTCACTACCAGTGTCTCACTCACTATAATCTCATGGTAAACAGACTGCATGTGTTGACAGCTAGTGTCCAACTTTTAAGATAAGGCCGCTGCAGCAAGTGTAAGGGGCACATGGCTTGTTACACTTGAACCTGTGTGCAAACATACGTGTGTGGGCTGTATGTGGGAGGCTACTGTTGTGCACAGCCCAGTAACGGCGCACAGGTACCTTGGTGCAAAGGAGACCCTGCAGGGTTAGGTATTCACATGAGATAGGCCTCATGAGGGTAGAGTACACTGTTAGGGAAGTGAGGGTGCTTTACTGTTTTAAATATAGTGATAATCCATTATACACATAGGGAGGGAACTGCCTTAGAGTGTAGCATCCCTTTCCCTTGGCCTACTGAGACTGTTGATGTCTTAAATTATAGTGTAACCTGTGTGAGGAAACCAAATTTATAACTTCCAAAATGATAACTGTATATCTTGTGGGTCATTCAGGGATTCCATGTTTTCCTGTCTCTGCTCAGGATCAGACCCCAGGTCTTTTGTCACCCTGCTGTGCCCAGTAATTACCTTTTCCCCATCAGCAGGAACAATGGCCACCTCAACACAAAAGGAGCAATTAGCTCTCCTTCTCCTAGCTCCTGAGGAGGAAAGGGGTGCAACAGAATTATCTGTAGGAGTAGCCCTGCCATGCACTGCACTGGGCATGGGCCTTCCCAAGCCCACTGATCAAAGGAGAGTGCCCAGACAACTCGAGCTAAACCAGCGGGGTCCCCCTTCGAAATTCTAGTTTGCAAGCCCAGCAGGGGCTCCTCCGAAATGGTGGAGGAGCTTCGCCTCATCAGCAGCAGCAGCTGCAAAACTTGAAAAACAAAACAATAATAAACAATGTTTATTATCATTTTATTTTTCAAGGGGTCAAGGCCATGGGGGATGACAGGCAGGTAGGGGGAGTGGTGTGTACTCCCCTCAGTGCGCATGTGGGTTTGGCCACCTGTCTCAGGACAGCCAAACCCACATGCACACTAAGCATTCTCCAACTTGAGCTGTGTTGCCGGGTTGGAGACAGGAGGCATAGGCTCCCATTGTGCCTGGGAGCGCAAAGCCAAGGCACACAGGCCAATCCTGATGCTGCTCTTATTCTACCAGCAGCATGAGAGCAGCATTAGGATTAGAAACAGGGCTGGCTAGGAGCCTGTGCCTGTGCCTTCAGTGAGTGGAGCCTGAAGAGCTGCAATACAGTGGGTGTCAGGTAAGTTTTTTAAATTTTTTTGTTTTCTATTTTTCTTGTCTTTTTTTTGTGCCTCCGCCCACCACTTTGCCCCTGCAGCAGCTGCATGTTTCTGCAGTGATGTCAGGGAGGGGTGGCATTGAGATCCCAGGAGATGATGTGACCAGTGGTTCCTGGATGATGCCATTTTGGATTGTCCCAACATGCTGTGCAGGACGGTTGGGACAGGCGTGGGGTGGTGATGTGGCACCCCAGGATTGGTTAAAGGGGCCTTTTTGCTGTAACCTTCCTCTTCCCCTAATAAATTCTAGCAAAATGTGAAGACTCTCTCTTGCCTTTGGGTTTTCTACCCACTGCAATGCTGGATCCTGGGAGTGCCATGGAGAACTGGAAGGAGGAAGCCCCTGACCCCCACTCAGGACCCAGGACTCTGTCAAGTTGCCCCCAGCATCAGTGGGTCTCCCCAAGGACCAGTGAGCATGGCCTCCTTACTCTGCCCAAGGACCAGCTGGGGGAAGGACAACTGGCACAGGGAGCCAGGAGGACCAGCTTTTGGAGGACTGCATTGCTTCAGAGATGAGGAGGGTTGTTGGTAGAGCTCACCACCAGGAGAAAATGAGCCCAGGACCATCTAAATAGGCCCAACTGGGCCCTAGTTATGGAATTCAAAGGTTTGTCAACCTTTGACCTAATTTTCCTCCCTCTGAGCGCTTGGGGCTCTGCTGCTTTCTGACCTATTTCCCCCGGGACCAGGGCCCATGGGATGGCACAAGAAAGCTAAGTTGAGGGAGAGGGCCTAAGTGGGGCCACCTCCACTTGTTCCTAACTCGCCCGGGGACCCCATCATCGGGGCGGATTCATATTGTAGGGGCTAGGATGCCATCCCCGGAATCACAGCAAGTTTACAGGGAAGTGCTGTTGCGCATCCTCATCAGAACACACAAGGGGCCCAGGACCCTACCCCTGCCCAAACCGCACATGCCTGCCCTCTGGAGCAGGCAGACACAAAGAAAGACTGCCAGCTCCCGCTGCAGCATGCGGTTGTGCTGCTAGTACAGGAAACCAGCTTCAGAAGCCAGGGGTGGGCTCTCCGTGCTGCCCTCCAATAACAGCAATCTCTGGGGCACCCCCACCAAAAAAGTGGAAAAAGCAGTGCGAGGACACATCCTAAAAAAGGAAAACACCAACGAAAACCTCACCACGGCTCTCTGCGGCACAGCGGCAGAGCTTCTGTTCTATTCACTGCACTACAAAGACTTGCCCCATTATGCTTTGCTGGGCCCTTTAGTTTAAACAGATTTTTGCCCCTAATTTAACCTGTTGGGGTCCTAGGATGATGGGGCCACTGCCAACTTGCTCAATAAGATGTGCTCTCTCTTCTCATGTCATCTTCTGGGTCCCAACCCTAAGTTCACGACCCCAAAATCATCACCTTTCCCACTGCTGGGAGAAGTTCACTCTCTAGGGGGATTGTGTATTATTTTGATTGGCCTGGAAGGCCTAAAAATGTATAATGAACAGTTTATGTGGTTACTCTCTCTAGGGGTTGGTGTATGTTTGCACTGCAATGCTTTTTGCCATGCTGTTTTCACGTGGTTACGCCCTTGAGGGGCTGACTGTATGGTTACACTGCAATGATTTTTATCATGCTGCTGTACTGTGATGCCCTCTTGTGGCTGTTCTGATCAATACAGTTTAATGTCCAAGTATATGAAAGGATGCACCGACAACAAGTGTTTTATTGGGTTTTCAGGATAGTTGCACGTTTGATACATCCTCATCATAGCTATGACAATGATTCAAGCCAAAGTAATATAGTTATTACACAATTACAGTTGAAACTCAATTGATATGTTTGGGTGACCCCTCTAGGGGGTCACCAGTAATTACACAATGTCATCTATTGTACGGTACATCTGCCAATGTATATTTGTAAAGTAGTGCGTAGTATTTAGTAGTGTGTGCGTAATAAATGTACTTCTGTTTTTTCTAAAGAAAAAGTACAGATTGGACAATCGTTTATTGAGTGTTCATATTGTGTGCCAATGATTGGTGATTCCTAGTCCACAACACCTCCTTTGAGTAGGCCTTAGACTGGGCTGTCTCGCAACCTTGTGAGAGTCAAGCACTATAATGGGGTGTTTGGTTCACACTGAGGACAGCTGATGAGCTATTACTTGTTAAGGCTACACAACTAATAACCCAATTTCAAACAGAGAACAAGAGACTTAACGCCCAGTTGTAAACACACCTGCCTTCCCAGTGCCCATTCAGACTTTTGCACTGCATAAACTGTTGCTCCTGCATAAGACGTCAGATTGTTCAATGATTTGGACTGAATAGGTTTTGACTGCAGAACTATTGCTTTCATATTGAGAAAATGAACTTAAAAGAGAATAAAAGCCTGATTTATTTTTCAACAACTGATTAAAGAAATCACTTATTGAAGGCTTGCCTAACGTACAGCATGTGGACCACAAAGGAACCCTCCACCACATTGTTTATGACCAGGAGACAAGGCATATTTTTTAAATTATATTAGCTTTCCCACAGAAACGGAGACCATCCATGCAAACTGCAAGCAGTTTCAGTTGCATTATATCAGACTTTCTCCCGGGCTGTAAAAGGAGTTCATATAAAAATATATATCCCCACCCCAATTGTTAAATGTAAGTTCATTAGGTGTCACATCTTGGCCATGAAATTACTTGATTCCTCAGTCTCCAGTCTATGGCTCTCAGTTTACCATAGTCCTTTTTTTGCATAAAATGTCACTAAAATCCTTGTATGTGCCTAGGTCAATTGAATTTCTTAATTCCATTGAGGGTGCTGCTAAATTACCTATTCTAATTAGTGATGGTGAATCCCAGTGTCAGTCTGTTATGTCCACTAGACATTTACACTGCTGTGTGTGATAGAAGAGAACAACCTTGTGAATTTTCTATTAGATGGTCAATCCCCATCTTTCATAACTGTGCATATAAAGGTGCCAGCTGAAAGAAAGGAATCTCACAGGCTACAGTAACCGAGTAACACTGTGCTTGTTTTCCTTTGCACACAACTCACCCATTGAGGAACACAACAACCTGGTGAGAGACAAGCCTGGGACACTATCTTTGACCGCCCACAATCGTGGTTGCTTCTGCACCAGTGCAACACACAGCAGCCTGCCACAATCAAGGCATCTGTCCCTGTTGGCTCAATCTCCCTGCTGAGTGCATCGTAGTATACTGCCAACATACTCAATGCAGTGTTGTATTTTCACGGCTATGAGGCACATCCAAATAGGACAGCCAGCTCCACCAGCCACGCAGCCCTACTGTGCAGCCGAGAGCTGTAGTCACCACAGTGACATCTCTACTTCACAAGCAGGCAGTAGGTTATCTCATGCTATCAAGTGACTGATACTACTTTGATCACTACACATGCAGGTGGAAAAGTAATGTAGCTTTCTTACATACTTTAAGCATGCTGTCAACCATGTGTGAAAGAAATATTTTATGTTGTGAGGTTTTCTTGGACCCCCTCTGGTTCTCCATCTTAGCTTAGTTTTCCATTTTACATGTTTTAGACTGACATCACCTTTTAGTAATTACATTTTACACACTATGATTCTGAGAAGACATTGTACATGTTGCTTGTTTTCAGAAACCCTTTCTCACTATGTAATCTGTACACTCTGTTCAAGGCTGGGAACATAAAACAAGATATCCTAGCGCTTACTTTGCCTGTTTGGAGACAGCTTCTAAGATCTAGACATATCATTGCATCAGAGCTGTGCCTCTAACACAGTGTGGCTTTGATTATGTAAATGGTGCACTACTCCAGAGGGATCACAGGAGCACTCCGGCCACTACTGTCCTGAAACGAATCCTGTGTTTGACATGCAGCTCTGCTGATCTTCTATCTGGCAGAGATGAATCGCCAACTTCACTCTCGACCGGCTTCCTGGCTCAGTTGTCCAGGTATTGGGGTCTTAGGCTATCCTCCTAGATCAGGCAGAGTCGGAGAGCACACCCCCAAGGCTCTCAGAGCTCTCAGAGTGTAGGTAGTAATATCTTCCTAGATACAGATCTAAAATTACCATGGTTGGATTGTTTAATCACCATGTTAGTAATACTGGTTACAATGCTTTGTTTCATCTGCCTAGTAATCACAGCTCATTCTCTCTATGCAGGAATACAATTGTTTCAATAAATGTTTGAAAACCCTTATTCATATCTTTTTTGTATTTACCAAGGGCATGCATTAGTAAAACAAAGAAAAACTAAGAGTTTGATTTAGAGTTTGGCAGATGGGTTCAATGTGATGGATATTCCGCCTGCCATGTTACGGGCTTGATAGGCTATAATGGGATCGTAATTCAGCAGACGGGATATCCGTCACAATTGTGATGGAGCAATCCCCGCTGCCAAACTCTAAATCAAGCCCTAAGATCTGTTTACACCACTTCAGTTAGATTGTCATGTTCAAGGTTGCTGAAAACATGTTACCCTGGGAAGGTTGGGTTTTTAGATGGGGCACTGTAAGGCTAGGAATTGGGTCGACATTTCTCAACCATGTAGATGGACTCAGGCCCCTCGTCCTGAAGTTCTGTCTCCCTAATATGCAGTCCTACCTTTTAGTGGGAACCGTATAACAACAAGATAGAAACAACCAACTTAAGAAGACTTGCAAGGCGGCACACCACTGTCTGTGTCAAGTGCACCTGATTTACAGTTCATTTTTTTCTTCATTCCTGTCCAAAGCTGCAAATGTGAGCCACCCTTTTTAGGTTGAACGAGCAAGCACTCTGGCATGTTGTAATCTATCTGTAGGCTTTTAACCACGCCCACCCCATGCACATCACTTTCACTCATTCATGGGCTTGCCTTTCAAAAATCCTTTGTTATCTTTGGTAAATCCTTTAGGTTTGTCCCTCCTTGGGGCAGTTTTGTTACTGCCTTGGCATCCGACCCTGTTATATGGATAATTGCACATTTGCTGATATGTTTGAATGCAAGCTAACTTCTTTTTCTTTTTGTGTCTCTCCTTTGTTCTCACAGCGGCAGAGGCGCTTTGAATCGGCTTGCTTATGTTACCCGTTTTACTTTTCATTTTCAATTTAAGTGGTAAGAAAAGTCCAGTTAGGAATTTACAACGCTAATAGCTGTGACTTGAGCAAACGTGAGACCCATTGCATTGCAAATGCTTGTTTAATCTACTATCTGTACTCTCATCAGTCGCTGCCAGGTGATAAGCCTGGGTCTCTAGGTTTATGTAAGGAATTGCTTTTTTTTGCATGTTTACCCCCCACTTTTTAGGACTGATGCTGCTGGTTTTTCGAATTTGCGAGTGTACTGAGGCCTGCTAACAAGACCTCAGTGCCAGTATATTTGATTGGCTATCCCCAATTGGCAAGCACTGCATTACTTATAAGTACCTAGTACACGTTACACAGGTAACCAGGGCATTTGAGGCAGAGGGTTCACACAGGACTGCAGCACTGTTTGTGCCATCCTGTGAGTGCAAAACGTGAAAGATACCTCCGCCTGCCACTGCGGACTGAAAGAGCAGTGTGCTACACTGTTATTTTGACTTTATCCCTAATGGCAAAAAGATCACTTCCCTTAAATGTATATATCAGATTCCCCTAAAGCAAGGCTACCAAGTCCTATGGCAAGGAGCAATATACTCTTAAGTTAACATATGTTTTAATACCTCTTTCCAGCAACACTTCCAACTGGAGAAGGTTAGAAGCCCCATCGACTAACACTGGGTTAAACAGTTTACACTTAAAGATGTCTAACTTTTGAATGGGACCAGCGGGTCAAGTAAGGTATCAAATTAATGGGAAGATTAACCCCGATCTGATGGCCAGAAAAGTTTTAATGTCCCAATTAATTTTAAGCAACTTCTAGAAAGTTGCTACCCTGCACTCCCGCTAGTACAGTGGCCTTACAAAGGCCATTCACACTTAGACAGATTTCTGACCAGCCAGGGAGACGTGTGAACAGCTCCCAGGCCAGGGAACAAAAGAATTAGCCCAGGACAAGGTATGACCTTCTCCACCAGGAAGGCTGCAAAGGGTGTTAGCCCAAAAGGTGAGCTTCAAAGGTGACACCAACTTTGAAGGTTCGTTGACAACAACACTCCTGACCAGATCCCTGTTGTTCCTGCAGACATCAAGGAGACAGGGCCAAGTGGGAGAAACTAGTGTTAGGACTGGTTTCCCCATAGGTGTGTAGCCCAGTGGTAGCCAAACTCAGAGGGTGGGCTACCTTGCTCCTCACAACTGAGGAAGGGTTGTGCATCTTAGAAGGGGCAAGAATGGGGAACTCTGGGATACCCATACAGCACAGGAACTTCAATACTAGGTAGGAGGGCACCCAGTAGCCCATTGGCACCCCTGACACCATTACCCTCAGTTCATGTTTGGAGAGTAAGAAAGGATCAAAGAAGGCTTTTCTTGCTGGCCTTGGACTGCGCAAACAGGGGCTGCACTGCTGAGAGCACTGCACCGGGAGGACTGGGCTAGTGAGCTGGGACACTGCCTGTGGCTCCTGATGTCAGAAAAACTTGATTTCCCCACTTCACCAACTCCAGTGACTCCAAGGATTAGGTGGCTGGTTACTTGGAACCGGCTACAGGAACACAAGAGCGGAAAGAGCCCAACTCATCAGAGTTGTAGCCTCTGTAGAAGTTTCCCTGCTACCAGTCACCAGGTGCACCAAAGGAATCTGAGATAGCCAAAGTCTGCACCCGAGTCTGCCAGACCTGGGAGAGCTGTCAGAGACTGGATTAGTGGAATACAAAGACACAAGCTCTCACCAAGGTTTTTGCCTCCAACCGCAGTGTATCGTCACCAGTGCCACAGCCACACATGCGCAACCACTGCAACAAAGAGGACTTTGAGGGACGTTGATCAATGTGACCAAGTTTGCCCCACATCACCCATGGACCAAGGGACCACCACAGAGCCACCCCCATTGACCACACCACAACCGAAGCATCCTTGTGAGCATATTTGCCTATATCCCTCAGCATCAGGACCACTCCAAAGCTGGAAACTTGCTTTAAAACTTCTCTGGTGTCCAGGTAACTGTGCAAAGTATCATGTCGGACTTAGTCGCCCAAGCTGGACCGGAATGCTCCAACTAACTTTTTCAAACTTTCCAAAAGTTTTTAAACTTTACGTTTATCAATGCTTGTTTGCAGTTGCATTTAAAAGCTCTAAATTCTGTCTCTCTGGAACCCTCAGGCCGATTTCGATGCTCAAGGACTCCAAAAAAATTAATAAAAATAAGCTCTATTTTTATAGATTGGTGTTGTGTCTTTTTATTGGTTTGTGATTTTCTTGTTCTGCTGTAAGGTGCTGTTAAATGCTTTACACTAAGGGGGTCATTCCGACCCTGGCGGTCGGTGTTAAAGCGGCGGCCAACCCGCCAACAGGCAGGCGGTAATAAAAATGGGATTCTGACCCTGGCGGGAATCGCCAACACAGGCCGCCACTTTAACACTCCGACCGCCACGGCGGGACAAACAAACAGCGCGGCGGTCACCGCCAACAGACAGGCGGCAGACAATGTACCGCCCACACTATCACGACCCACCAATCCGCCACCTTTTCCGGGGCGGGCGCCCCGCCGATAAAAACACGGCGGAAACAGACTACGAACGGGAAAACGCTCACCTATACACACTCCACGAGGAATCTGGACAGCATGGAACCCGAATTAAACATCCTACCAGCCATTGTCTTCCTGCTCCTCTACCAGGAGCACGAACGCCGGCGCAGAAGACAACAGTGAGTACTGCACCTACGACACAGGGGAGGGTGGAGGAGAAAAGGTTACGGGCACACACACACACGCGACACACCCACCCCCACCCTCACCCCCCAATCCCTACACACCAATGCAGAGCAACAAGTCAGAGTGACACCCCCCAAACCCCCCAGAATAATGCAAAGACAAAATAAAATGTTCATTAAAATTGAAGTATATTAAAGCATATTTGAACCTAAGTGAAATATGAAATTTATCAAATAAATATATTACAACATGAACAATATATACATAGTCCAAAAGTCCAGCACATATTGGCTACATTCCATTGTTCATGGGCCAATGTGCATAAACACATGGGCAAAGCCCACACACAAGACCCGATTCCATTGGAGAGAACACTGCTGGGGCATCAGATAATAAAAACACAGGCACCTCAGGGGGAAGGGAAGGGGGGGGCACCTCAGCCACATGAGTCCACGACGCCAGATCCACGAGAGGCCTCCATGCCCACTGTACCATCCTGGGGAGTGCAAGGCCACAGTCTCTCAAGTCTCTACAATGGGTGGATTGCCCATTGTACCATCCTGGGGAGTGCAAAGCCACAGTTTTCCAAGTCTCTACAGTGGGTGGATTGCCCACTGTACCATCCGGGGGAGTGCAAAGCCACAGTCCATCAGGTGGATTACAGACTCCACTGGTTATGGAGGAGGCATGTTGGCCAGAGTGCTTCGTGAAGCCCTGCCCGACACAGATCCGGCCCTGCCAATGGGCCAGTGGTGCGTGAGATGAAGGGCCCAGCGGAGCGGTGCAGAGACGGCGGTGCCCAGCGGAGTGGTGCTTGAGATGAAGGGCCAAGCGGAGCGGTGCAGAGACGGCGGTGCCCAGCGGAGCGGTGCTTGAGATGAAGGGCCCAGCGGAGCGGTGCTTGAGATGAAGGGCCAAGCGGAGCGGTGCTTGTCACGGCGGGGCCCTGTTCAGCGGTGCTTGTCACGGCGGGGCCCTGTTCAGCGGTGCTTGTCACGGCAGGGCCCTGTTCAGCGGTGCTCCTCACGGCGGGCCCTGTTCAGCGGTGCTTGTCACGGCGGGGCCCTGTTCAGCAGTGCTTGTCACGGCGGGGCCCTGTTCAGCAGTGCCTCTCACGGCAGGGCCCTGTTCAGCGGTGCTTGTCTTGGCGGGGCCCTGTTCAGCGGTGCTCCTCACGGCGGGGCCCTGTTCAGCGGTGCTTGTCTCGGCGGGGCCCTGTTCAGCGGTGCTCCTCACGGCGGGGCCCTGTTCAGCGGTGCTTGTCACGGCGGGGCCCTGTTCAGCGGTGCCTCTCACGGCGGGGCCCTGTTCAGCGGTGCTCCTCACGGCGGGCCCTGTTCAGCGGTGCTTGTCACGGCAGGGCCCTGTTCAGCGGTGCCTCTCACGGCGGGGCCCTGTTCAGCAGTGCTCCTCACGGCGGGGCCCTGTTCAGCGGTGCTTGTCACGGCGGGGCCCTGTTCAGCGGTGCCTCTCACGGCGGGGCCCTGTTCAGCGGTGCTCCTCACGGCGGAGCCCTGTTCAGCAGTGCTTGTCACGGCGGGGCCCTGTTCAGCGGTGCTCCTCACGGCGGGGCCCTGTTCAGCGGTGCTCCTCACGGCAGGGCCCTGTGCAGCGGTGCTTGTCTTGTGTTCCTAGGGAACCAGATCTGGCCAATAATTCCCGCTCAGTCACCATCCGACCTTTAGCTTGCGGGGCCCTCCTGTGCTGGAGTCCTGGGCCAGTGGGTGTCCTCCATCACACCCCAAATGGGGCTGGTGGGACCCTCCTGGGCAGCTCGCCTGCTGCCGGACTTGTCCGCCCTGCTGCCCTTGCCCTCCTTGGCAGAAACTCTGGGGCCCTTGCCTCCCTTTGTGGATGGGCCAGGTGACAGTGCAAGGGTGGTGTCCTTGGGGGCAGCCGTCTCAGGCCTGTTGCGCCAGCCCTTCCCTTTTTTGTTTTTTTTCCCACGGGGTGGGCTTGCTGTCCCCTTGCTGCTGGCCGATGTCCCTGCCCTAGGAGCTGGTGGACTCCAATAGCCCTGAACGATGGTCCTAGTAGGTGCAGGGCTTGTGGTGGCTGAGGTGCTGATTGGAATCTTATGAGATGGAGGGGGTGGGTCAGTTGTTGGAAAGAGGTCAAGGTTGGAAAGGAAAATCAATTTAGGAAGACAGGGACGGGTAGTTGTAGTGGGTATGGGAGTGGAGGAAGAGGATGTGGTTGTAGGAGAGTGAAGTCTGGTGTCTTTGGGTGCAGGTGCTTGTGCTGGAGGCTGTCGTGAGGTGGATGGCTGTTGGGTGGGTGGCTGCCTGCGTTTGTGTGGTTTGGAAGAGGGGGTGACAGACACACTGGGAGAGGACACAGGGGACGTGTAAATGGCAGTGGGGGTGGTGACTGCACGTGTGCGGACTGTTCTGGTGGGTGTGGTGGTGATGGACGTACTGGCTGATGGTGGTGTGCATGCAGGCGTGAGTGGAGACGTCACAGGGAGGGAGGAGGGAGACGAGGAGGAGGGGGACACAGAGGAGGCAGTGGCTGTTGGCATGTCTGCATGTGGATGTTGCTTGGGTGAATGCTTGTGTGATCTGTGGTGTTTATGTCTGGATGAGCTGCCCTTGGGTATTGAGGTGTGTGCAGGCTGGTCTGTAGGTGTGTCTGGGATAGGCAGAGGAACAGGGGAGTGGGACTGGGTTGAGGAAGTTGGAGGGGGGAGGCTAGACACAGGGACAATTGCTGCCGTCAGTGCTGAGGCCAGAGCGTAGAACGATCGCTGATGGGCAGCCTGACCCGAATGAATGCCCTCCAGGTATGCATTGCTCCGATGCACCTCCCTTTCTACCCCCTGGATGGCATTCAAAAGGGTAGACTGCCCAACAATGAGCGTCTGGAGGAGGTCAATGATCTCCGCACTGAGGGCAGCAGGGGTAACTGGGGCAGGACCTGAGGTGCCAGGGGCGAAGGAGATGCCCGGCTTCCTGGCCGAGCGGGCACGGGGCGAAAGCTGAGGGGCTGCTGGGAGGGCGGAGCTGGTGCGCTGGGTGGTGGCTGTACCTGTTGTTGCGGTGGGCACGGATGTTGCCGCCACCACAAGGGAGCTACCTTCCGAGGACGTGTCGGTGTTACTGACGTCTCCGCGGGTCCCCGTTGTGGAGCTCCACTCGCCCTCCGTCTCACTGGTGTACTCGGAGTCGGTTGCATGGCCCTCCGGGGCCATTTGAGATGCAGCTCCCTCGTGCGCCGATGCCACTTCTCCTCCGCCTGATGATGCTAATGCACACATGAACAGGAAAACCACAAAAAAGGGCGGGGAGAAGAAAGAAAGACATGTTGAGTGCATGCATTGGCGGCACCGTTGGCGGAGAGGACAGACACAGAAGCCCCCTGCACTACGCTGCGCACTCGGGGTACACTACTCAATTATTGTGACTTGGCCTACAAGTCTATGGACGACAAATGCACACATAGGTGAGCCCGGACCATGGATAGCTGTACTTAGCACCCTACAGAGGTGGGGGGCGGGGGCACAGGGCCATGCCAAACGGAAGGGCCTAGCCTACAGTAACCGCCCTGGCCTAGAGATAGCCACAGCCCTCCTCCCCCACCCAGACACCTCCACTGTGCGCTAATATAGCAGAATGTGCTGATACTCACCCCCTTGTGTCTGCTGTGATGTCCTCATGCGCCTATCCAAATCGGGGTAGGCCACCGCCAGGATCCGGGACATCAGGGGGGTCAATTGCCATGTGGCACCCCTCCTAGTTTGGGAGGCCATCCCCAGCAGAGCCTCGGCGGTCTTTCTGCTCCCGCGGCGGATGTCCTCCCACCTCTTGCGGCAATGGGTGCCCCGTCTGTTGTGGACCCCCAGGGCCCGGACGTCCTTGGCGATGGCACGCCAAATGTCGATCTTCTGATGGGCGCTGACCTATGTGGCATGTACAGGGTGGAAAAAGAAATATCATCACTTTTCTGCTTGGTCGATGTGAGTGGCCCCCCCTCCCCAACCTTGCCATGTGGCACATGCTCTCATCTGTCGTGCATTGCACTCCTCATTCGCTCCCCTCCCCACCATGTTACATCCACCCCACTCAACACAGGCATAGCCCATACTACTTGCTCCCTGTGTACTCACCTGTTGGTCTGGAGGACAGTAGAGTAGCGCATACTGGGGGAGGACCCCATCAACAAGTTTCTCCAATTCCTCAGAAGTGAAGGCAGGGGCCCTTTCCCCAGTCGCAGCAGCCATTGTATCTTCCAGACCGAGGTCACAGCAGCACTTGCAGTATAGGTCCTCTCCTGTGGATGATCAGGTCTCGAGTGATTAAGCAGTTAGAAAATGGCGGTCACGCCCGCGGCGGTGCGTACAGCGACCGCCGGCGCACATCGTCATTGGCTCCTGAGACCCATAGGGCTCAATGTTAAGCAATGCTGCTAGGCCTTGCATTGCCACTCATACAAGCCATTCAATGCATAGCGAATCGTGTACTGTGCAAGCTGTGGTTACGTACCTGTGGGTTGCTTGACTCTGTGCTCCATGTTGTCCTTCCTAGGCACCGTCCGCTGGGACTTGCGAGGAGATGGAGGAATCCTCCCGTGTACAGACCGCTGGTGGACCTGTCGACAATGGAAGAAAGACATGTCATACTGACATACAGACTTGACCGAGCCACTATACAGGAACTGTGTGCCCAGCTGGATACAACAGTATTTTCAGTAGCACACAGGTACGAATCAACCACGCCATTTTACATTTACTTAAAGTCTCCTGCCTCTCTACTGTCTGAGTTCCCCCCCAGTTCCTGTTAACTGAGTTGTGACTTTCCCTTCCGTTTTCAGAGCAGTGGGCCCCACTGCGTGACCTCTGCTTTGTTTGCCCATGGACTACAGCTGTGTGACAGTGGTATGTTGTAATCACAATGTAACTGAACATTTTTGCACCGTTATGTCTAATACATTTGTTCAAAATACAAGCAGACTCCAGATTTTTTAAGTGCAATAAGTGATTTAATTAAAGTGCTACATTTAGGAACATGATTGTAAAACGGTGATGGGTGATGGTGGAGGAATGTCCATGGCAGAGTCCAATTCTCAGTCTCACAGGTGCATTGTCCATATGCCTGTGGAAGGATGGAGCAGGGGCAGTTCAAGGTTGGACAGGGTGACAATGTGGGACAGTAGGATGACATCAGGGGGTATCGTTTGCTGGCGGGGTCTTGGCATCCTACTCTGTCTTCTTGTGAGATCTCAGGTTCCGCTTGCAGGGTGGTTCTTCTTCTGCAGGAGGTGGGGTTCTGGTGGCCTGTCGTTGTGTGGGGGTCTCCTGTCCACTAGCGCCGGCGGAGATGGTAGGCTGTTCCTGGTCCAGGCTAGTGACAGGGGCCCTTTGTGGTGCCACATGGTCCCGCAATGTGGTGACTATCTGGTTAAGGGCCACGACGATGGTCCCCATTGCGGAACTAATGTTCCTCAGTTCCTCTCTGAACCCCATGAACTGTTCCTCCTGCAGTACCTAGATCTCCTGGAACCTGGCCAGTACCGTAGCCATCGTCTCCTGGGAGTGGTGGTATGCTCCCATGATGGAGGAGAGGGCCTCTTGGAGAGTCGGCTCCCTGGGCCTGTCCCCCCCCTGTCGCACAGCAGCCCTCCCAGTTCCCCTGTTTCCCTGGACCTCTGTCCCCTGGACGGTGTGCCCACTACCACTGCCCCCAGGTCCCTGTTGTTGTTGGGGTGGTGGGTCAACCTGGGTGCCCTGTAGTGGTGGACACACCGCTGATTGACGTGTCCTGGAGACAGAGGCATGGGCCCGCTGGGTGGGAGCTGTGCTGGTGTTCCCAGAGGGGGTTAGGTCAGGTGTAGCCTGTGGCTGTCTGTGGGGAACCGACTGTCCCGAGGTCCCCGATGGGCCGGGCTGGTCATCTCGGTCCAGGGAGACAGAGCTGCTGCCGTCACTGGGGGCCTCTTCTGGGGGTGGGATGGACATCTCTTGACCCTCCGTGGCGGTGTGGTGGCGTTCGGGTCCTGCAGGGGTATAAGAGTATGGTTATTGCTTCTGTGTGTGGCATTTCGTGTAATGGGTGGGTGGCCGTGTACCCCAGTGCTGGCATTCCCTTGTGGGGGCTTTTGTGACGGTGGCTTGTGGGGGTGATGGGTGTGTGCAGTGGGCATGCTTTGGTGATGGGTGTCCATGCTTTGGGGACGTATGCAGGGCTAGGTATTGGGATGGGTGGGATGTGATGGTGAGGCATTTGAAAGGAGTTGGTGTGATGGGGGTGGGGGTGAGGGTGGGGGTATGATTTGGCATGCAGGTGGGGTGGGGGGAATGAAGAAGTGGAGATTTGCCTTACCAGAGTCCATTCCTCCGCCTACTCCTGCGAGGCCCTCAGGATGCAGGATGTGCAAGACTTCCTCCTCCCATGCTGTGAATTCTGGGGGAGTAGGTGGGGGTCCGCCGCCAGTCCGCTGTACCGCGATGTTGTGCCTTCATACCATGGAACGCACCTTCCCCCGTAGGTCGTTCCACCGCTTCCTGATGTCGTCCCGATTGCGTGGATGCTGTCCCACAGCGTTGACCCTGTCCACTATTCTGCTCCATAGCTCCATCTTCCTGGCAATGGTGGTGTGCTGCACCTGTGCCCTGAAGAGTTGGGGCTCTACACAAACTATTTCCTCCACCATGACCCTGAGTTCTGCGTCAGAGAACCTGGGGTGTCTTTGGGGTGCCATGGGGTTGTGTGGATGAGGTGAGGGGTGGTGTATGTGTTGTAGAGTGTGGTGAGTGTGGTGGTGTATGGTGTTTTGTGCATGGAAATTGTGTGGGTGATGTTGTGATTTGCCTCTGTGTGATGGTCTACTCTATGCTATGCTGTCTCTCTCTGTCCTTCTGTCGCAATTGTGGTCGTAAGGGTTTGTGGGTGATGTGGGTGTGTGTTTTATATTTAATTGGGTGTGTGGGAGTGGTGTGTGTATGTGTCTCAGGTGTGTATAATTTGATTTGTCCAATGTGATAGTGTTTTGTAAAGGAGTGTGTATTTTGAGCGCGGCGGTGTGTACTGCCAATGGAATACCGCGGTTGAAAGACCGCTGCGGGGATTTGTGGGTCGGAATGGTATGGGCGTATTTCTGTTGGCGTGACGGTGGAGGTTTGGTCATCGCCAGTTTCCCGCTGACCTTTGGTGTGGCGGACTTTTGTTGGTGTCGGGTTTTTGGCGGTTTGCCAGTTGCGGGTCAGAATGACCGTGGCGGTTTACCGCGACCGCGGCGGTGTTATGGCGGTCTTCTGACCGGCGGTAAGCGCCTTTTACCGCCGAGGTCAGAATGACCCCCTAAGTGCCTGATTTAGATCCTGGAGGAGGGAATACTCTGTCACAAACATGACAGATATATTGTCTGCCTTATTATGATCCCCATAGAATATAAAAGAATTGTGATGCAGTGGACGGATATCCGTCACATTTGTGATGCAGTAACCCCCTTAGCCAGGATCTAAATCAGGCCCTCAGTTACTTTACTTGGCCTTACTGCTCATAACCACAGCTACCCAGGATTGAGACAGAGGTTAAGTAAACAAGACTGTTGTTTCCCAAAGGGGTCTCTGCAAGTGTACTCCACGATAAGGCTACCTAGCCTTAACATATAGTACACCCAGATCCTCAAATTTGTGCCAGGTGGTGGGATTCAGAACTTGTGTTTAGCTGTACCATATAGTTAATAAGTTGATAACCACTGATAAAGGACTGAGTAGGCTGATACAGAAGAAAAAGTTTCATCTTTGCCAAGTTCTCAAAATTCCAAAGGCACCTGCTTTCTAGAAGAAAACACATTGGCAGAAAATACGTGTTTTTCCTACAAAAAGCCTTTAAAGATGGAGAGCAAAGAAATTGACTTGACTATCCTACCCACTGTCAAGATCACAAGTATGAAAGCTATATGCAGGGATAGAAAAATGTATCCTGGGAATAATGCATCAAAAGTAGAGCTGACCATGGCCCTCAATGCTTGGGAGGAATCCAGAAGGGCCCAGGTATCACTTGAGGAAGAGACCGCCCCCACTGACAGTGGAGATGAGTTGGATGTAGCAGGATTTGACAATATAGGAGGAAATGACAATTCAAGTGGAGGCTTTACAGTCAGATCCGAGAGGCACTACCTGTCTAGGAGTGAAAGAGGCTCAACTTCTTGGAGGAACCAACCAGAGCAATCAGACCTGACAGTCCACCTGAACCTGCTGGAGAGCCAGAGGAAGAAGCTGGCCTTGGAGAAGAAAAGACTGGATCTAGAAGAGCAGAGGTTCAGGATGGGCATGAAACCCCAAGAAGATGGTGGCAGCAAAGAAAGAGTGGCAATGCCAGGTGGTGCCCATAACCACAGATTGTCCGAGGGGTTGTGCCTACATACACTGAAAGGAAAGGCATAGACAAGTGGCTAGCATCCTTTGAGCATGCTTAGGATGAGGAGGATGGATGCATCACATTGGGGTTCCTTACTATGGGAACTGGTACCTACAGTAGGGAGAGATGGGGAGATAGATTACTGACACTAAAGGATGAGGTGGCAGAATCTTACACATACATGAAAGATGCACTCATAGAGCCATTTGGTCTTACCCCTGAAGAATACAGACACAAATTTAGGAACACCCAAAAGGGAGCAATACAATCATGGGCAGACTTTGTAGATTTCTCTCTGAAATCACTGGATGATTGGATCGAGGGTAACAAGGTAGATATCTATGAGGACTTATACAATTTAGTAGATAAAGAACACATTCTAACAAACTGTGCCTCTGAGAAGCTACACCAGCATCTGATAGACTCTAAGCTGTCAAGCCCTAGAGAGCTTGGGAAGAGGGATGATGAGTGGATGTGCACTAGAGTATCCAAAAAGTCCCAGGGAGGTGAATCCAAAAAGGTGGTACAGGCCCCCTCTCAGGGCAAAGATAGGGAGAAGTGTAAAAAGAGAGACAAACCTAAAGAGGCCCCAAAAGATGCCCAGGGTGGGGAGCCCAGAGCCATAACCGAATACCAAAAAGGGAGGGGGTATCAGGTAAAGAACTATGCCCAATTGAAGGCTGGGGTGTGTTTTGATTGCAGATTGCCAGGGCACAGGACGAGAGATGCTGCATGCACAAAGAAATCACCCATTGGTGGTAGTTCCAAGGGAATTGCCAGTTTAGGGATAGGGGTAGAGGTGGGCCTAGGAGATTCCAAGGGGCACACTGAAGTCATTTTATTTTCCCTGGGTGGCCCAAAATCAATGGAGTGGAAGTTCAGGTTTTGAGGGATACAGCTAACAGCATAATCGTGGTGATGGCCAAGCTGGTTTCCCTAAGCCAGATACCAGATCCTTTCAAATTAAATGCATGATATAGTAGACTCCAAAGATGTAACAAATTCTCATACCATAGAAATGGTTGAATTTGAGTGGGGAATGGTTACTGGCCTTAAGAGAGTAGCTGAGTCCTCTGCCATTCCAGTGGAGTGTCTATTGAGCAACGACTTAGAAACTTCTGCTTGGACAAAGGTGAAAAGAACGACCCATGCAGCAACACTGGGTCTCCCTCAGTGGATGTGTGTCTCCACTAGACCATAAAAGGTTTTAAGGGAGAGTTAAGGGCCTGTGGATCCTGAAAACATGGACCAAGTACCTAGCAAGAGGAGATGGAAGTCTGGAAAAGCCTCTTCCAAGAGTCCTCAGAGCCAGGAGGAGCCCAACCATAAGTGGGAGGGCCTGGTCTCTGTAGAGTAGGGAACTGCCCTGAAGGACTGGCCTGACCTGGCAGAACTTCGTGGAGCAGGGGAACCCTCCAGAAAAGACTTGAGGAAGGGACAACAGACTTGCCCCATTCTTAAAGGTCTGCAACTGTTGACTGTCAGACAAGAGGAAGACGATGTCACAGGTACCCATAAGGTATAAAGGGAGGAGGGACTCCTGTATATTGAAGCAAGGGACCTTAAACTAGAGGCAACCAGGAGAATAGTGGTCCCACAACAATACAGATTGTCTCTCCTTAACCTATCCCATGACATCCCCTTAGCTGGACATCTGGGACAGGATAAAAACCTGGCACAGGTTAGTCAACCATTTTTATTGGCCTCCTGTGTCAGAGAAGGTAAATGAGGTTTGTCACTCCTGTGTCAGCTGTCAGGCCAGTGGCAAGGCTGGTGGAAAGCCAAAGGCTCCCCTCATATCACTTCCAGGGGTGGGGACACCCTTTGAGAGGGTAGGGATTGATTTAGTTGCCCCTTAGACCTGCCCAATGCCTCAAGGCATAGGTTCATCCTAGTGGTAGTGGATCATGCCAATAGATACCCAGAAGCTATTGCAGTTAGGACAGAAGCTGAACCTGCAGTGGCTAAAGCCCTACTTAGTATTTATACCAGGGTGGGGTTTCCTAAGGAGGTCCGTTCAGATAGGGGCACAAAGTTAATGTCTATCTGAAAGCAATGTGGGATGAATGTTAGGTGACATATAAGTTCACTATACCGTAACATCCACAAGGTAATGGCCTTGTAGACAGATTCAACAAGACCATGAGAAGTATGATCATGGGTTTACCAGATAAACTCAGGAGAAGATGGGATGCTCTTCTCTTATGTCTACTATTTGCCTATAGGGATGTCCTTAAAAAAAAGGAGTAAGATTCAATCCTTTCAGACTGCTCTTTGGACACTCTGTTCGTGGTCCTTTAAGTTTGGTTACATAGGGTTGGGAGAGACCCCTTAAGGAGTCCAAACAGGACATCCTAGATTATGTACTAGTCCTCCGCTCTAAGTTGACAGAGTACATGAAAAAGGAAAACAAGAACTTGGAGGCTAGCCAGGAGCTTGTAAAGCAGTGTTATGGCCAAAAGGCCTCACTAATGGAATACCAGGTTGGCCAGAAGATCTAGGTATTAGAGCCTGTAGCACCCAGAGTCCTACAAGACAAATGGACTAGGCCTTACCCTACCTTAGAGAAGAAAAGTGAAGTCACATGCTTGGTGGACTGAGGTACTCCAATACACACCCACAGGTTGATACAAGTGAATAGGCTCAAACTCTACCGTGACAGAGGTGACATGATTATGCTCATGGTAACTGATGGTGGGGAGGAAGAGGAAAGTGAACCTCTACCAGACCTGATGTCAACAAATGTCAAGGATGGGGCAGTGGAAGGAGTAGTACTCTCCTCCACTCTGAGTAGCCAGCAGCAGAGTGACTGTTGAAACTTACTGAGACAGTTTGTTGGCTTGTTTCCCTGGTCTGGCCACATGGTGTACACATGATGTGGACACAGGTGACAGTTTACCTGTCATAAGTACAAGTTACAGATTGGCAGATCACATCAACCTAGGATTAAAGCAGAGGCTGCAAAAATGCTAGATATAGGGGTAATTAAGCCCTCTAGTAGTCCTTGGGCCAGTCCAGTAGTTCTGATGCCCAAACCAAATCCAAAAGGTGGAATACCTCAGTTAAGATTCTGTGTGGACTACACAGGTATCAATTCAGTAACCTAAAATGATGCTCACCCCATTCCAAGAGCAGATAAACTCATTGTTAGGTTGAGGGCTGCCAAATATCTTAGTACATTTGACCTGACATCAGGTTATTGACAGAAAGCCCTCACACCTCATAGGAGAAATCTGCCTTTTCAAACCCAGAAGGCCACTACTTTCAGTTCAAGCTGGTGTCCTTTGGATTGAAATTTGCACCTGCGACCTTACAGAAGTTGGTGAATAAAGCATGTTCAGGCCTGGAAAACTTCACTGCAGCATACCCTGATGATATTGCTGTATTTAGTTCCACCTGGAAGGATCACCTGGTCCAACGCAAGGAAGTGCTTCAAGCCCTTCAACAAGCAGGGCTGACTATCAAGGCGAGTAAGTGGCAGATAGGGCAAGGGTCTGTAGTGTACCTGGGCCATCAAGTTGGTGGAGACCATGTACAACCTCTTCAACCAAAAGTCAGACAATTGTGAACTGGGAGACTCCAAAGACACATACCCAAGTCAGAGCCTTTTTAGGCCTGACTGGGTACTACAGGAGATTTGTTAAAGGTTATGGTATCATAGTGGCACAATTAACTGAGCTAACCCCTAAGAAACAGCCAAGAAAAGTCATTTGGACTGACTCCTAACAATAGGCCTTTGACTCCCTCAAGGAAGCTATGTGCTAAAAGCACCTGACTTTAGTAAATATTTTGTTGTCCAAAATGATGCTTCAGAACATGGGATTGAGACAGTTATGTCACAGCTGAATGACCAAGGTCTAGATCAACCAGTTGCCTTTATTAGCAGGCAACTCCTCCCCAGAGAGCAACGTTGGAGTGCCATTGAGAGAGAAGCCTTTGCTGTCGTTTGGTCCAGCTAAGACCCTACATATTTGGGACTCACTTCACAGTTCAAGCTGACCACAGGCCCCAGATGGCTGATGCAGATAAAAGGAGAGAACCCCAAACTGCTGAGGTGGTACATTTCCCTACAGGGTATGGACTTTACAGTAGAACACAGACCTGGAACTGATGATGCCAATGCAGTTGGACTTTACAGGTTTTACCACTTAGACAATAAGAATCATCAGGATAAGGGTTAAATTGCTCATCACCTTTCATCTATGAGGGCGGCCTGTAAGGAAATGCATCTTTGTTCATGTCACCCCAACTTTTGGGGATTGATGCTGCTGGTTTTTTGACTTTGAAAGAGCACTGAGGCCTGTTAACAAGACCTTAGTGTCAGTGTTTTAACCCTATACAAAAGCATGTTTGATTAGCTATCCCCAATTGGCAAGCACTGCCTTACTTATAAGTCCCCAGGATATGGTACCCAGGAACCCAAGGCTTGTAAGGCAGAGTCCACACAGGGCTGCAGCATTGTTTGTGCCATCCTGTGAGTACAAAACGTGAAAAACACCTCAGCCTACAACTGCAGACTGAAAGAGCATTGTGCCACACTTCAACTTGCGCATTATCACTATTGGGAAAGGGACCACTTCCCTTAAGTGTATACATCAGACTCACCTGAAGCAGGCCTACCAAGTCCTATGGCAGGGAGCAATATACTCTTAAGTTAGACACATGCTTTAATATATCTTTCCAGCAACACTTCCAAATTGCTGTTTTGTTGGGGAATGTCAGGATCCCCATTGGCTAACACAGGGCTAAATGGTTTACACTAAATGTGTCTACCTTCTGAATGGAACCACCTAACCAGGTCAAGTAAGTTATCAAATTAATTGGAAAATTAAACCCAAGATTTAATGTCCCGATTAATTTTAAGAAACTTCTAGAATGTTGCTACCCTGCACCCCAGGGTCCATAATTGGTCTTGGCATGGAAACCCAGCAGACTACCTCTAGTACAGTGGCCTTGCAAAGGCCATTGAAACTTAGATGGGTTTCTGACCACCTGGGGAGATGTGTGAATGACTCCCAGGTCAGGGAACAAAAGCATTAGCCCAGGAACAAGGTGTGACCTACTCCCCCAGGAAGGCTGCAAAGGGTGTTGGCCCAAAAGGCGAGCTTCAAAAGTGAAGCCGCCTTTGAAGGGGCATCAACCACAACACTCCTGAGCAGGATGCCTGTTGTTCCTGCAGACATCTAGAAGACATGTCCATGAGGGGGAAACAAGGATTACAACTGGGTTTCCTGTGGGCATGTAGTCCTCTAGGGTGGGCTACCTTGCTTCTCACGACTAAGGAGGGGTTGTGCCATCTTGAAAGGGTCAAGAATGGGGCACTATGGGATAGTCAGGTGCCATACATCACTAGGAAGGAGCGGAACTAGGAGCCCATTAGCTAGTGACCGTGTGGTCCCCTCAGGCCATGTTTCTGCAATAACAATGGGCATCCCTGGCACACTTACCCTCAGTTCACGTTTGGAGAAGAGGAAAGGATCAAAGAAGGTATGTCCTGCTGGCCTTGGACTGTGCAAAGAGAGGCTGCACCTGCCACACTTTAAGGCAGTGAGCTGGGACCCTGCCTGTGACTTCTGATCTCAGGAAAACTTGATTTCCCCACTTCATCAACTTCAGTGACTCCAAGGATCAGGTGGCTGGTTCCCTGGAACTGACTACAGGGACACAACAAACAACTACCAAGCATCCACAGGCACACAATACCATCACCCACATAACTTCCACGCACCTCACACAACACACCACTAAATATCACCCCACTTATCACTATACACACCACCCCACACATCACCCACACCACCCCATGGCACGGCAAAGACACCCCAGGTTCTCTTAGGAGGAGCTCAGGGTCATGGTGGAGGAAATCGTCCGGGTACAGCCACAGCTATTCGGATCATAGGTGCAGCACACCTCCATGGCTAGGAAGATGGAGCTATTGCGAAGAATATTGGACAGGGTTAACACAGTGGGACAGCACCCAAGAAATAGGGATGACATCAGGAAGAGGTGGAATGACCAACGGGGGAAGGTGCGTTCCGTGGTTTCAAGACACCACCTTGCGGTTCAGCGGACTGGCGGCGGACCCCCACCTCCTCCCCCACAACTAACAACATGGGAGGAGCAAGTCTTGGTGATTCTGCATCCTGAGGGCCTCGCAGGAGTAGATGGAGGAATGGACTCTGGTAAGTCAAATCTTAACTATTACATCCCCCACCCCACTTGCATGCTGTCACATAACCCTACCCTCACCCTCACCCCCATCACTCCAACTCCTCACAAATGTCCCAACATCACAAACCACACATCCTAACACCAAGCCCTGCATGCAACAACAAAGCATGGACACCCATCACCAAAGCATGGCCACTGCACATACCCATACACCCCCTTAAACCACCATCACACAGGACCCACACAGGAATGCAAGCACTGGGGTACACGGTCACCCACCCATTGTACACCATGGCACACACAGAAATAATAAACATCCTTTTATACCCCTGCAGGACCCCTATCCAACGTCACCAAACAGGAGGGGTCCACACATGTCCACCCCACCAACAGAAGAGGCCCACAGTGATGATAGCAGCTCTGTCCAACTGGATCTAGATGACCAGCCCGGCCCATCGGGGAACTCTGGACAGTCGGTTCCCCTGACACAGTCACAGGCCACCACAGAGCTTCCCCCCTCTGGAAACACCAGCACAGCACCCACCCAGCGGGCCCATACCTCTGTCCCCAGGACACGTCAATCAGCAGTGTGTCCACCACTACAGGGAACCCAGGCTAACCCACCACCCCAACAACAACAGGGACCTGGGGGCAGTGGCAGTGGGCACACGGTCCAGGGGACGGAGGCCCAGGAACACAGGGGAACTGGGAGGGCTGCTGTGCGACAGTGGGAGGACAGGCCAAGGGAAACCACTCTCCACGAGGCCCTCTGCAACATCTTGGGAGTCTATCACCATTCCCAGGAGATGATGGCAATGGTACTGGCCAAGTTTCAGGAGACCCAACGCCTGCAGGAGGAACAGTATTTGGGCTTCAGTGAGGAACTCAGATCCATCAATTCCACCCTGGGTACCATCGTAGGGGTGCTGAAGGGAGTCCTCAACACCAGGAGGGACACTGTGGCACAACAAGGGGCCCCTGACACTAGCCTGGACGATGAACTGCCCACCACCTCCGCCGGCGCTAGTGGACATGAGGCACCGCCACAGGACCACCACACCAGCACCCCACCCCCTGCAGAGGGAGAACCACCACGAAAATGGTCCCTGAGATCCAGGACAAAGACAGAGAACGATGCCAAGACCCCTGCCAAGAAATGAGACCACCCTGAATGTCATCCTTCTCTCGCACTTTGTCACCCTGTCCATCCTCAAACTGCCCCAGCTCCACTTCCTATGCCCATTTGGGCAATGCACCTGTGAGACTAATAGATTGGACTCTGCCATGGACATTCCTCCACCATCAGCGCTCACCATTTTACAACCCCCTCCAATCTTGAGCACATAAATAAACACCCTTAAAGCACAAAACAATCTTGAGTCTGTTTGTGATTTCGAAATAGTGTATTAGCAATTACAGTGACAAAATGCTCTTTCAAATGTAATGTCAACATACCTATGTCACACAGCTCTAGTCCATGAGGAAACAAAGCAGATGTCACACAGTGGGACCCACATCTGTGAAATCGTAAGGGAAAGTGAAAACGCAGTGACCATACACTGGGTGAAAACGACAGACAGTAGAGAGGTAGTAGTGTTAAAGTACATGTAGTAGGCAGGTTTGTATTCTTACCTGTGTCTCACTGGAAATATTGCAGGATAACCGCGTTCCTGTTGCGAATGTTCTCTTCTTCCTCGTCTTCACTGTCCACAGGCTCCACAGCTGCCACAACACCGCCATCTGGACCATCCTCCTGCAGAAAAGGCACCTGTCATCGCAAAGCTAAGTTGTGAAGCATACAGCAGGCCACGATCATCTGGCACACCTTCTTTGGTGAGTAGAATAGGGATCCACCTGTCATATGGAGGCACCTGAACCTGGCCTTCAGGAGGCCGAAGGTTCGCTCTATAATCCGCCGAGTTCACCCATGGGCCTCATTGTAGCATTCCTCTGCCCTTGTCCTGGGATTCCTCACTGGGGTCAGTAGCCATGACAGGTTGGGGTAACCAGAGTCACCTGCAAATGGCGAGGGCAACTGTTAGACACACACTAACCTGTAGGGATATCCCCAGACCCAGACAACCATTCCCACTGACTTGCTTCCAGGTGCTCACCTAATAGTCACACACGGTGCCTCTGGAGTTGACCCATCACTTAAGGGATGCTGCTATTCCGCAGGATGTAAGCGTCATGCACTGAGCCAGGGAATTTGGCATTTACATGGGAGATGTACTGGTCTGCGAAACACATCATCTGCACATTCATGGAATGATAACTCTTCCGGTTTCTGTACACCTGTTCACTCCTGCGAGTGGGGTACCAAAGCCACATGTGTCCCATCAATGGCACCTATGATGTTGGGGATATGTCCCAGGGCATAGAAGTTACCTTTCACTGTAGGCAAATCCTCTACCTGAGGGGAAAACGATGAAGCTCCGCATGTGTTTCAGCAGGGCAGACAACACTCTGGACAACACGTTGGAAAACATAGGCTGGGACATCCCTGATGCTATGGCCACTGTTGTTTGAAATGACCTACTTGCAAGGAAATGGAGTACTGACAGCACCTGCACTAGAGGGGGGATTCCTGTGGGATGGCGGATAGCTGACATTAGGTCTGGCTCCAGCTGGGCACACAGTTCCAGGATTGTGGCACGATCAAGCCTGTAAGTGATGATCACATGTCTTTCCTCCGTTGCCGACAGGTCCACCAGCGGTCTGTACACCGGAGGATGCCGCCATCTCCTCACATGTCCCAGCGGACGGTGCCTATGAAGGACAACAGCGAGCACAGAGTCAACCAACTCAGAGATACGTACCCACAGCTTACACAGAACACGAATCATAATCCGAAATTTGGCCTGTATGAGTGTTGAGGCAAGGCCTAGGTATGTGTGACGCAGTGAAAAATTAAGCCATATGGGCCCCTGAAATGGCAGCTGCCTGACTTGTAAAGTGGGACAATGGGATGTGAGGTAACTGTGCTGGCGTTGTACACCGTTGCGGTAGGCGGTCGAAGACCGCGGCGCAATTCTGCATTGGTTAACATTGGACCCTATGGGTCCCAGGAGCCAATGACAATGTACGCCGGCGGTGACGGTACGCACCGCCGCGGACGTGACCGCCATTTTCTATCTGTTCAATCACTCGATACCTAATCTTCGACACGAGAGGACCTACACTGCAAGTGCTGCTGTGTCCTCGGTCTGGAAGAGACAATGGCTCGTGCGTCTGGGGAAAGGGCCCCTTCCTTCACATCGGAGGAGTTGGAGAAACTTGCGGATGGGGTCCTCACCCAGTACACGCTACTCTACGGTTGTCCAGACAAACAGGTAAGTACACTGGGAGCATGCTGTATGGGCTATGCCTGTGTGGAGTGGGGTGGATGAAAGATAGGGGGGGGGGGAATTGAGGCGTGCATGAAACGACAGTGAGTGCATGTGCCACATGGCAAGGGTAGGGAAGGGGGCCAATGACTGTGATGGTGCGGACGGTTATATATTCTCCTTTTCCCCTGTACTATTCCTGTAGGTCAGCGCCCACCAGAAGAAGGATATTTGGCGTGCCATCGCCAAGGAAGTCCGGACCCTGGGGGTCTACCACAGACGGAGCACTCACTGCCGTAAAAGATGGGAGGGCATTCTCCACTGGAGCAAGAAGACGGCGGAGGCCCAGCTGGGGATGGCCTCCCAACGTGGAAGGGGTGCCCGTCGCACCATGACCCCCCTGATGTTCAGAATCCTGGCAGTGGCGTACCCGGAGTTGGATGGGCGCTTGAGGGCATCACAGCAGCCACAAGGGGGTGAGTACACTCTCATTCTGCTGATTTTGCACGCAGTGGAGGTGTCTGGGTGGGGGAGGTGGGCTGTGGGTTTCCCTAGGCCAGGGCGAGTGTGCTAGTTAGGTCCCCTTGTTCTGGCAGACTCTGTGGCACCCCACCCCACCTGTGTACAGTGCCAACTACACCAAGTCAGGCTCCTGTGACATCCATGTGTGCAGATGTCGGCCATAGCCTTGTAGGCCATGTCCCAGGGATTGAACAGTGGACCCCAAGTGCGCGGCGTAGTGCAGGGGGCTTCTGTGTCTGTCGTGTCCGCCAACGGTAGCGGTAATGCATGCACTCAACATGTCTTTCTTCTGTCGTTCCCCCCCTTTTTGTGGTCTCCCTATTTTTGTGTGCATTAGCATCATCAGGCGGAGGAGCAGAGGCACCAGAGCAGGAGGAAGCTGCATTCCACATGGCCCTGGAGGGCGAGACTACGGACTCGGAATTCACCAGTGGGACGGAGAGCGAGGGGAGCTCCACGGCGGGGACAGGAGCTGACACCAGTTACACGGACTCGTCCTCTGATGGGAGCTCCCTTGTGGTGGCGGGCACATCTGTGCCCCCCGCATCTACAGGTACAGCCACCACCCCTCCTTCCAGCACCGCCCTCCCATCAGCCCCTCAGCCTTTGCCCCGTGCCCGCTCACCCAGGAGGGTAGGCATCACCTTTGCCCCAGGCACCTCAGTCCCTGCCACAGTCACCCCTGCTGCCCTCAGTGAGGAGGCCATTGACCTCCTCAGGTTCCTCACTGTTGGGCAGTCTACCATTTTGAATGCCATCCAGCGTGTAGAAAGGCAGTTGCAACAAACAAATGCATTCCTGTAGGGCATTCATTCTGGTCAGGCGGCCCTTCAGCAACCTTTTCAGACTCTGGCCTCAGCACTAATGGCAGCTATTGTCCCTGTCTCCAGCCTCCCCCCTCCAACTTCCTCCACCCAGACCCAATCCCCTGTACCTCAGCCTATCCCAAGCACACCTTCAGACCAGGATGCACACACCTCAACACACAAGGGAAGCTCAGGCAAACATAAGCACCACACATCCCACAGGCACTCACGCAAGCATCACACACATGCAGACACACCAACATCCACTTCCTCCACTGTGTCCCCCTCCTCCTCATCTCCTCCTCCCCCCCAGTCTCGTCTACACTCACACCTGCATGCACCACATCTAAAGCCACTACTTCCATCACCAGCCCACCCACCACCACACCCCGCTCACGTGCAGTCACCACCCCCACTACCATTCACACGTCCCCTGTGTCCTCTCTCAGTGTGTCTGTGACGCCACCTCCCAAGATACACAAACGCAGCCACACACCCACCCAGCAGCCATCCACCTCACAACAGCCTACAGCATATGCACCTTCACCCAAAGTCACCAAACGAACACCTCCGACAACCACAACCTCTTCCTCCACTCCCAAACCCCCTCCAGCTACCCGTCACAGTGTTCCTAAGAAACTTTTCCTGTCCACCCTTGACCTATTTCCTCCACCCCGTCAGTCTCCTAGGGCCCTACTCTCCAGGTCCCAACCTAGCACCTCAGCCACAACATCTCCGGGACCAGTGGTGCCTGTGGTCACCGGAATCTGGAGTGCACCAGGCAGCAGGGCAGCCAGTGTGGCACGGAGCCACAGCATTGACAGTCCCCCACCTGTCAAGCATCAAAAGTTGGCCAGTGCCCGGCGGGAGAGGGGGAAGACTCCAGCCACCAAAGCCGCTCCCAGGGGTACCAGTGGGAGTGTGGAGTCAGCTGCGACACCTTCCAAGGTGGGGAAGGGGCACAAGAAACTCAGTAAGTCTGGGAAGAGCAGCACAGCGGAGAAGACCGCCATGATCCCCGCTACCCAGGAGGCCACCGCCATCATACCCGCTGCCCAGGAGGCCACCGCCAGCACTGCTGCCCAGGAGGCCACCGCCATCATCCCCGCTGCCCAGGAGGCCACCACCATCATCCCCGCTGCTCAGGAGGCCACCGCCATCATCCCCGCTGCCCAGGAGGCCAGCACCAGCCCAGCTGCCCAGGAGAGGGCCGCCAGCACCAGCCCAGCTGCCCAGGACCGCCAGCACCAGTCCAGCTGCCCAGGACAGGACTGCCAGCACCAGCCCCAGTGGGCCATAAAGGACCGACAGCACAAGCCCCGCTGGGCCAGACAGGACCGCCAGCAGCTGAGTCACTGCCAAGGACCCCGCCGCCACAAGCACCGCTGAACAGGACATTGCCGCCACAAGCACCGCTGCCAAGGACACCGCCGCCACAAGCACAGCTGAACAGGACACTGCCACCACAAGCACCGCTGCCAAGGACACCGCCGCCACAAGCACCGCTGCCAAGGACACCGCCGCCACAAGCACCGCTGAACAGGACACTGCCGACACAAGCACCGCTGGCCCATGAGCGCCAAGGGCACTGACGCTACTGAGTCCGTCACGAGCAAGAAGAAGCACTCTGGGCACAAGGCCCCCTCCAGAACCAGTGGAGAGATACATCCACTACCTCAGTCCTTGACAGGATGAAGCACTCCGGGCACAAGGCCCCCCTCCAGAACCAGTGGAGTATCTCATCCATTACCTCAGTCCTTGGCAGGATTAAGCACTCTGGGCACAAGGCCCCCTCCAGAACCAGTGGAGAGATACATCCACTACCTCAGTCCTTGGCAGGATGAAGCACTCTGGGCACAAGGCCCCCTCCAGAACCAGTGGAGTGATACATCCACTACCTCAGTCCTTGGCAGGATGAAGCACTCTGGGCAGAAGGCCCCCTCCAGAACCAGTGGAGAGATACATCCACTACCTCAGTTCTTGGCAGGATGAAGCACTCTGGGCACAAGGCCCCCTCCAGAACCAGTGGAGTATCTCATCCACTACCTCAGTCCTTGGCAGGATGAAGCACTCTGGGCACAAGGCCCTCTCCAGAACCAGTGGAGTATCTCATCCACTACCTCAGTCCTTGGCAGGATGAATCACTCAGGGCACAAAGCCCCCTCCAGAACCAATGCAGAGATACATCCACTACCTCAGTCCTTGGCAGGATGAAGCACTCTGGGCACAAGGCCCCCTCCAGAACCAGTGGAGAGACACATCCACTACCTCTGTCCTTGGCAGGATGAAGCACTCTGGGCACAAGGCCCCTACAGAACCAGTGGAGAGATACATCTCATACCTCAGTCCTTGGCAGGATGAAGCACTCTGGCACCAGGCCCCCTCCAGAACCAGTGGAGACTGTTATCCACTTGTGAGACTGTGGCTTTGCACTCCCCAGGATGGAACAGTGGGCAACCCACCCACTGTAGAGACTTGTGAGACTGTGGCTTTGCACTCCCCAGGATGGAACAGTGGGCAACCCACCCACTGTAGAGACTTGAGAGACTGTGGCTTTGCACTCCCCAGGATTGAACAGTGGGCATGTGGCCCCCTTGTGGATCTGGCGTTGTGCACTCAACCGGCTGAGGTACCCCCCCTTTCCCTTCCCCCTGAGGTGCCTGTTTTATTGCTATCTGATGCCCCTGCAGTGTTCTCTCCGTAATGTTCGGGGATTGAGTGTGGGTCTTGCCCATGCCGTGTGGGCCCAGTGTTCCACCGACTTCAATGGAGCACTACCTGGACTACTATTCTTGGTGTATATATTTGTTTATGGTGTATACATATTTTTTGCATACTGGATTTTAATATATTACAATGGTTACACTCATTTCCTTTTGTCTTTGCATTCTTCCGGAGGGTTTGGGGGTGTAACTGTAATGTATCATGCTGTATTAGTGTGTGTGTTGTAGTGGGTGAGGGTGGGGGTGGGGGTGTTGCGTGTGTGTGTCCCTGTTTTTCCCCTCCCCCCTCCCCTGTGTCGTAGGTGCAGTACTCACTGTGGTCTTCGCCGCCGGTGTTCGTGCTCCTGGTAGAGGAGCAAGAAGATAAGGGCTGGCAGGATCTGGAGCTTGGGTTCCATGGCGTCCTGATTCCTTGTGGGGTGTGTAGAGGTGAACGTTTTCCCTTCGAAGTCCTGTTTCCGCTGTGTTTTTGTTTGCGGTGAATCCACCCCGCAAAAGGTGGCGGATTGGTAGGTTGTGATACTGTGGGCGGTACATTGTCCTCCGCCTCTCTGTTGGCGGTGACCGCCATGCTGTCTGTTTGTACCGCCGTGGCGGTCGGAGTGTTAAAGTGGCTGTCTATGTTGGCGGTTTCCGGCACGGTCGTGATTCCATTTTTTTTTCCGCCGGCCTGTTGGCGGTCTTACCACCGCTTTAACACCGACCGCCAAGGTTGTAATGACCCCCTTAATGTGCAATTCAACACTCAAGCTAACACAGACTATGAGAGGTATATAATGCACAAAACTATATAAGACCATAAAACACTAATCAATGTCTTCACAACCATCTCCGCAGACTTACAAGCATGTATAGATTTGCTAATGCCAATGAAAAAACTTGAAAAAACTCAGGGTGCAAGTAACTCAAGGGTGTTATTCATCTGAGCAAAAGAGAGAAATATTAACCCAAGATGAAATGTCACTTGCAGTCAAGCTCACTCTCAGTAGACCTTGTGAGCTGTCAGAATAACATGCAAAACACATTGAATCATCTTAGACACCAAGGCCCTCATTACGACCTCCGCCGCCCGCCAGGATTACGCCCTCCATAATACCGCTCCGCGGTCAGAAGACCGCGGAGGGTATTATGAGTTTTTCCCTGGGCTGGCGGGCGGTCTCCAAAAGACCGCCCGCCAGCCCAGGGAAAAACTCCCTTCCCACGAGGATGCCGTCTCGTAATCGAGCCGGCGGAGTGGGAAGGTGCGACGGGTGCTACTGCACCCGTCGCGTATTTCACTGTCTGCAAGGCAGACAGTGAAATACATTTTAGGGCCCTCTTACGGGGGCCCCTGCAGTGCCCATGCCGTTGGCATGGGCACTGCAGGGGCCCCCAGGGGCCCCGCGACTCCCCCTCCCGCCATCCGGTTCCCGGCGGGCGAACCGCCAGGAACTGGATGGCGGGAGGGGGAGTCGGAATCCCCAAGCCGGCGCAGCAAGCTGCGCCGGCTTGGAGGATTCCTTGGGGGCAGCGGGAAACTGGCGGGAGACCGCCGGTTTCCCTTCTCTGACCGCGGCTAAGCCGCCGCGGTCAGAATGCCCCGCGGGGCACCGCCGGCCTGTCGGCGGTGCTCCCGCGTGCCGCGGCCCTGGCGGTTCTGTACCGCCAGGGTCGTAATGAGGGCCCAAGTCAATCAAGACCATGGCAATTGATCCCAAGGTGAGTGAAGCACTGTGCAAGCTCACTGTGAAGAAGAAAAGAACATGGAGGTACTGTAATAACTCTTCGTATAATGTCATCTCCTGCCCACCCCAAGGAAAAACCTGCTCAGTATGTGGCAAAGCCAATCATTTCACCAAGGACTGTTGATCCTCCGGTGGCAACAAGATGTCAAGAAATCCCCAGAGTCATCCGTCCAAAAAGGCAGCATTATACATAGAAGCCATAAGAGAAGGTTACCTGCCAAGCAAGTGAGATGATGAGTCCAAGGCAGAAGAAGAGTGTGCTCACCCCATGTAGTGGAAAGGAACCCTAGCAAAACTTGCTGTTGCCAATTCGTCATTGAAGGATCCAAAATCAACTGCTTTACTAACACAGGGGAAAGGGTTTTTGTCATGTTTTGTGTCATGTCTTGGCAAAACTATGCCATTCTGTAGCCCCAACCCATACTCATAAACACAAACACTGAAATGTACACATAGGTCAACAAGAAACTGCTAGACATTCCAGCCACCCTTTGCACCAAGGAATGATATGATGACCACATCATTGTAACCCGTTTCTTTGTGGCTGTGACCGTGGGAATCACTTTAGTCAGTTGCCGAGCAGCAGAAGCAGTGCACTCTATTGCTTTCCCATTCAAACTATTGACAATATGCTACACAAGTTCACTGACATCTTCGAAGGCATCATAAAAGGAACGTGTAGAAAGCTCCACATAGACAAGTCTGTGCAATCAATGGCCCTAAAGTAGAAGCACATTCCCTTCCACATAAGGGTGCAAGTCGAAAAGAAACCAAACACTGATGGTATCATTAAAAAAATAGAGGGATCACCCTGTGGGTCTCTCCCATTGTCATAGGTGAGGCACACAAAGAGCCAGGAGATGTGAGGATTTGTGTAGATATGAGGCTGCCTAACAAGGCCATCAAGAGAGAGTACCATATCAGCCCAACACTAGATGTTGTAGCTATGTGGTAGGTGTCACGTCAGACTCAGGCGATATCAGTGCCTAAACTTTGGGATATCTAGTGCCTTTGAAGTCTACCAACAATGCATCAAATAAGTCCTGTCATGATAGTCAGGTGTGCTCAATTTGTGCAATGATAGCTTTCTCTTTGTCACAATGATGGAAAAACATAACAAACACCTCAGTGTCCTTCTGAGCCAGATGAAAGAAAGTGGCCCCACACTTCACAAGAACAAATGCAATTTCAGAAGCAAAACATTGACTTTTTTTGTACTTTTATACAGCCGTGAGAGTTGCCCCAGACCTAAAAAAGAACAAGGCGTCAAGATAGGGATAGCACCCAGGAACATCACTGAAGTGAGATGTTTCCTCAACATGGTCACTTATTTTGATTTATCCAAAATCTAACCAACCAAACCAACCCCCTGTGAGAACTCTTCAAAGAGGATGCACCATAAGAATCAAAAGTAGATTTTCAGGAGACTCTACAAAAACCAAAGAACCCTGCCTCCAAAAATAACCATGAGATACCATGAGGACCTGACCCAAGCAGTCTTACTACAGTGACAAAAGACAGCATGCACCCACAGCATATGCCAGTGGAGCCCTAACTGCAATGAATCAAAGATACTCACAGACTGAGAAGGGGGCCAAAGTAATATTGTGAGACATCCATTTTCACATGTATCTTTAAGGCAGTACATTTTGAGTTTATCCTAATCCCAAGCCTCTAATTACACTTTTCAAATGCACAGCATCTAAGTCACCATCTCACATTGGAAAAGTGGATCCGCCAGCTCCAGGAGAATTAATTTGATGTCACTAGTCAATCTTGGCAGACAAACCCTGCAGACTACCTCTCATGTCACCCGAGAGAAGTCAGCAAAATAGAAGCAACTCAAGTGGAAGATACAGAGAAATGCAATTGGCTTGTGGTCGTTGAATCAAGTCCTTGTCCACTTTTGAACGGGGAGATAGTAACTGCTGCCCAGTATAAGGTATGCCCAGAATTAGTCAAGCAAGACCTAAACGCTAATGAATCAGGTTCTTGATGGCCAGCCTTGAATGTTGCACATCAGAAGGTGAACATGGCTACAAGCGTGCAATGAAACAAACTGCCCATAGCCGAAGACAAATCACTCCTAAGAGGTTAATGGCAGGTTATACCCAATTGACAAATCCCACTGTCTTGGATTTCATATATTGTGGATATCATAGCAATGTATAGATAAAAATCAGTATCTGGCAAAAAATTGTGGTCCCTGGAGATTGTTCCCAAAGTTGAACAGATCGTGGCCACTTGTTTGTCCAGTCAAGCTACCGAGCCTCCAGCAACTATCGTCACAGAAGAACCGCCAAGCAGCCCCTGTTGCTGCTCAGCATGGACTTTGAAAGCTTGCCTGACTCGTGGTCTTTCACAACTTTAGCAAATATTCTGAAGCTGAGTGTCTCTCATCAACAGCTGTGGAGGCGGCAATAACAAAGCTAAAAGGTATTGTACCGGCCAATGGGATAAAACAAGAAATCAGAACTGACAACAGACCACTGTTTCAAGGTCAAGACTTTGCCCACTATTTCAAGTTATTATTAGTGCAATTAGCTAATGGCTGAAGCAGGCTGGCCCACTGTCCCATGCTTTATGCTGAAGATGTCAGAAGAAAAATGTGAATGACACAACAGACCACTGAATTAAGAGGGTTAGCCAAAATCTGATTTAAGTAAGTGCATTATACATAGAACTTTTGTAAAATCAAATTGTCTTGCCTAAAGTGGGCCCTAAAAAACTGTGCCAGTGTTCACTGAAGAGTGATCACCAGTGCCTGAAGGCTCAGTGGCTATAGAACTAAGAGCAGACTGTCAGACTGTCATGGGTGCTGTGAGACCGGAATATTTTGTATAATGTACCAGTGTCCCAAAACTGACACCTGGCTGAGCTCTTACAAATATAGCACATCTGTTATAAGATGCTGCATGTCCCCTAAGAAATGCCTCTACATAAAACTCATGGTTGTTTGAAAAATGACTAACAAATGGTGCCCCATTGCTTTACTTTGTTCTGAGACAGAGAATCCCTTGCAAACCCTTCTGAGGAGGTTTGGGCTTGCTTGTGCCACATGCTTGTGTAGTCTGTTGACTAATAAAATATTGTAACCTGGACCTGCTTTAAAAAGTTTAACATTGCTGATTTATGGTATGCTATCTATGTGCTGGATGTATATGAGTGTATACTTCACATCATTCTATAGGAGTAACATTAACTGCCGGCCCTTGCTAAAGCTTGAAAGTCAAACTCGCAAGAGGAGGCTCCTGGTATTTCAGTGTGCGTCCAGCAATACATGGCTCCTAAGGTTTCAGGGCAACTGGGTCTACTTGTTCCAAGCACTGCTTAGTTACCCCAGCATTCCCCTAATCCAGTGGTTCTTAACATTTGACTTCTGTGGACCCTCATAATTACTAGACCCTGGAAACCTCCAATTAATTATTGCTGCAATCTGGAGACCTCCACGGCATCGTTACTGGAAGCCGGGGACACTGGTCTAAGCATTACAGATGATTTGAAAAACAAAACAACACATTAAACATACAGAAATAAGCATTCATCAAATAAATACAAAATTGTGAAATATTTTCTTTAATTCACAAAAAACCTGTAATTTTAATGGGAAGTTTGGAACTCTTCTAAATTAAATTTAAGCCAGTCATCATCTGTACTATATTCTGTTTCATCATCCGTACTATATTCTGTTTGGTGCACCTGCATCACTCACATGAACCAATCTGAGGATGCTAACAATTTTTAGCCTCCATTTTCTAATTCCTTTACGGTTACAGAACGTTTTACAATTTTCAATTTTACTTCTTTATTTATATACACTTTATTAATCTCTTAATATTATTTTATTTTCCAAGCAGTCGAGGGACCTCCTGAGTAGGTTTTGAGGGCCACCAAGGGTCCCTCGACCATAGTTTAAGACCACTGCCCTAAGCCATTAAAAACGGACCTGATAATACGCTATAAACTTTCATTATTACCACATCTTGGACAAAGTGCATTTGTCTATTTCAAAGGTTCCTCAAGATTAGCATGACCATTTCCATCAGCTGGATGTGCAAAAGGTGGAGCTCGTGGGCCACTGGTAAGTAAGTGCTGCCAAGTGGACCAGTCTAGTTGAAATGGGTTGTGTTTTGTCCTCTCTGAAGCGAGAAGTAACTTTTTCCCTTCCACCCCACTGACTGTTAGTGAGGCTAAAGTGTCCCCCCTGGAGTATTCACACTACATAACATTTGTTATCCTTATCCTTAGGTGGTATGCTAAAATCCTGGATTCCTTCATTTTGACAAAGGAATTTGGGACCTTAACAGGAGAAAAGTCACAACAATTTTTATCTCCTTGTGAAAGCGAGACTCATTATTTAAAACAAAGTTAAGACACATCGCACTTCCTGGTGTTTTACTATGTGTGAGGGGTTCCCTTAGTATCTTTCTAACCTTCTATAAATAAAGTATATTTTTTTACATTGACTGTTTCATACTAAACATTATATCGACTATTGAGATAATCTTGGAACTTTCAAATATTTTCTCAATTATTTAAGCTGTGCAAAAGGGCCTCAATGATTTGGCTGTTGGCCATCATTTGTGTCAATGTCCCTTAATTTCTGCATGAAAAACACTTACAGACATCGAATTTTGCAATTTCTTTGACATAAGGTGTACCCTGTTATTTTATCGAACACTTGGAGAGGAGTTTGCACCATTACTTTGTGAAGTATCTCGTAGTTCATTTGCCAGCTTTCCTCATCCTTATTCCCAAATTCTTGCTTCCATTTTCCATTGGTGTGTTTTTTTAATTAATCTACTCAGTTCATTCAACGTTTTAAAAAAAGACTACAGAATCCTGATAAGTGAAGAAAATGTAAATACATGCTATTACAGTGAGCCCTTAAACACTTTAGCCAAACCATAGCAGCTACTCCCTGTAATCATTATTTATTTATTTCATATAAGGAAATACCTCTTTTTGCATGTTCACTCCCACATTTTCGGACTGATGCTGCTGTTTTTTAAACTCTGAAAGTGCATCGAGGCCTGCTAACCAGATCTCAGTGGCAGTGTTTTAACCCTTTACAAATTGTATGTTGAATTGGATACACTCAATTGTCACGGCCTGACGTACTTAGAAGTCCCTAGTATATGGTACCCAGGGTACCCAGAGCATGTATGGCAAAGTGTCCACTCAGGGCTGCAGCATTGTTTGTGCCACCCTTTGTGTGACAAGGTACAAAATGGCTCCCAGCCTGCCACTACAGACTGGAAGGGCAATGGCAAAGCTACCCTATCCCTTAACATTATATGTAAGTCTACCCTAAGGAAGACCTATAGAATCCTATGCAGGGAGCTATATTTTGTCATGTAATATATATGTTTTACTATATGTCTTAGCAGCAACACTTCCAAATTGTAGTTTTGCTGTGAGTAAAGTTGGTATACTCATTGGTGTGGCATCCCAACCAGGCTAACTTTTGACTGGGAGTACCAAACTGGGTCATGTAAAGTATCAAATTATTTGTGGCATTAAATGCAACTTGATGCCCAGGTGGAAAGTTGGAACTGTGTCTGATGTACCCATGAGTGTTGGTTGTGACCAGATTTGTTGAGCAAGGTGGACACTAGCCCCCACAAAAGATTTTCATCATGACCGCTTTGTTGCAAAAGCGTCAGGTCTGCATCGCCAGCTCTTAGAACTCTGCATAGAGGACTTCATGAGATCCTGAAATCCATGGACAGAGTCACCTTCACTCACCTGTGGACCGAGGACTCGACTGGACTTCACTCCTGTCGACTGCACAGCAACAGGCGCATCCTTAAGCATCTTTAGCCGGCATTTCTGAGCATCCGCACCACCCCATTGTCATCTCTGGCAGTCATCTTCTAAAGTTCAGATCTTGCTCTAAAAACACTCTGGTGGGCAAGTAACTGTCCAAAGTAGCCTTTCTGGCCGCCTAGACTTCTATTGTGTCAGACTTGGTCGCCCAACTCAGGTCGTATTTGTCAAACTAAGTTTTAAAAACTTTTCAAAAGTTTCCAAACTTTTTGCTGGCCAATGCTTGTTTACGGTTGATATAAAAGTCATATATTATTTCTAAAATCTTTATATCTGGAAACCTCTGGTGGATTTTGATGGTTAATGTCTCCAAAAATGTATAACAATATACTCTATGTTTATAAATTGGTGTATTGTTTCTTCTGTATCGTGTGACTTTCTTATTCTGTTGTTTGGTGCTGTTAAATACTTTGCACAGGGTTCCTATGCAGTGCCTTACTGCTCAAAGCCATAGCTACCCAGGGATTAGCATAAGGTTAAGTAAACGTACCTGACTGAACCCAAGATGGTATTTGTGAGTGTACTGCATGGTAGGACTTCCCAGTCATACCATATAGTATGTAGTTATTTTTAACTGTTAAATAATGCTTATTTATTACATAGTCACTGAAAAGTTACTGAAAAGTTACGCTATTGGTATGTTTCTGTGAAGCAAGCACTATAATAGCATCTGAGGGCCATTTTCTATACAGAAAAGGTATTTGGAGATATGGTGACATCCAGTCCAGAAAAAATACACAGACTTCAATGTAGTGGCCTGACAGGGGCCACCCTGTGTAGAGAAAAAAACTGTCCTCTATATGCAGTTTTACATGTCAAAATTCAGCAACAATAGCCATTCTAGAATGTTCCTTTGTTTGAGGATGTCTACTTGGGTTTTGAGATCTATTGTCAAACACCAGCTGGCCACTTTAAAAAAATGGCTGGGGCCAAATCTGCATAGGACATATTTGGGTTCCTATGAAGGCACCTCATGGCTGGTACAAGGATGGGTTAATTCCAGTTTCAAACAGGGTTGATAGAATAAACATTGTTAGTTTTAAATGGAGGCCTAATAATGCAGTCTGTTCATCTACTCTTCAGTTGGGTAGCACAATAAATATCTTGGAATTTGTGGGATTTTAAAATGCACAAGAATTTGTATACCCTATATACCACAAGCGGTCCAGTGAGGGGACGGGCTAGGCGCACAGCAAGCGCCTCCTTTGATGCAAGTGTGACTATAAGGGGACACTCCCCCTCCTGGAGTTTTAGGGCAAGTAGCCTTTAGACTTGGGGTCTACGCTAGGTAGTTCCTCGCTTCAGGTAGGCCGCATTAATTCTCACTATATTTTTTTACCCACACTTTTACTGAGTGTTGGATGTTTTTCTCTGCAATGCATGACTTTGAGGGATCCTAGGCCCTGAAGAATGCCCCCAGACCTTCCTTGGCTCATTGTAGAGGGCAGAAACATGTTGGCCATGTATTTTTAGATAGGTGACCCAGTGAGTCCTTGTTCTCACAGAGGTGTCCCATTCGAGTTTTTAATACACCAGCAGACACCATTATTAAAAGTGTACATTTCACACAGGTAACTGCCTATGTGTTTTTATATTTTCCCAAGTTCAGCTCGATCCCACAATTTCCAGAAAGTAATAATTTACGCACTCCCTCCCGTTCTTTTAACGGTGAGGTTGAGTCCGCCCAGGTGGCAATGTCCTACCTGGGTGGGGTAGGTGGTAAATTGATGAAGCATGACACTATATAGTGTGTGAGACCACCTAGGCCGTAAAGGAAATACCCCTCCTTCATTACTTCATGACCCTTCACAGCACCCATTCACCATTTACTCACCTAGTGAGGTTAAGGAGCACCAGGAAAATGTATCCCGGGTATAGCTCCTCATTATAAGTGAACCCCATACTTTTTTGTGTTTTTACCCTATGTACCACCCACATTTTCTAAGCCACTGTAACAGCTGTGACTTGTAAACAGATGGGAGGGAAGTTCTGAAATACCTTCATGTGATGCTAGAGGGTGAATAACTGGACAGAATATTAGGCTGTAATATAAAATGGACATTTTTTTAAACTAACAAAATACTTACAATTGGTAAATGAGACACAAGATAACACCACACATTAACACCATCTCCTCTATGTATAAAGCATTGTGTCCCTGTATTGTACTTGCGATTAAACACTGAGTGCACAGGTAATGAAGAGCAGCCACCATACACTTCTTGACTGGAAATCAAATCCAGTATACAGAATTTAGAAATATTTTTATTCAGCACTCACAAATGTACATGTCCATTCAATCTGCAACCATAAATAAAAAGAAAATAACAGTCCAATTTGACAAAAAATAATCTAATCCTTATTCTTCTTTTCAATGATTTAAAAATCTGCTTCTAGCCACAAGCAGATTTTTAAAGCATTAAGAAGAAGGCCACAGCATTGAAAAGAAGAATAACACATTGAGAAGAAGAATAAAGAATGGATTAGGTTTTCAAACTGGACTCCTATTTTCTTTTTATTTAAAGGGTGTTACCCCTGTTTGATCATGAGAGTATACTGAATGGGTTTATACTGATGTCAGAATGCATGTGTGTTTGTGAGTGATGGACAAAAATAATAACAATAATAATGAACAGAATATTTAAGGTCAAACACACAGTTCCAAATCATTTAAATCTGGGTTTAAACCCTGGTAGTCATGGCACAAAGCAGACAGGCTTAGCATAGAAAAAAAGCTATGAATTTTAAAATAGAAATGTCAAAATGTCAAAATGCACTACAATAAAATTCACACCACCAGTTTCAAAAAATTACGTAAAATATACTATGAAAAATAACACCAAAGCGACTGAAATGCCAAAAGGTAGACAATAGATATGATTTTTTAAATGTTCAAGACACAAAGCGGTAGCAAAAAGTAAAGTGCCAATCAGGAATCACTGTTCGCAGTTGACCAGGACCTAGACACAATTTCAGGATGATCACTATTAGACTTGCCATCCTTGGCGTGGTCTCCCCTAACTTTTTGCCTCTGCTTCCCAGTTTGTTGATGTGTGCTGGACTCTGTTTTTGATACTCTGAGCACTTTACCACAGCTAACCAGTGCTAAAATGCAAGTGCTCTTATGTAAAATGTATGTGTAAATTGGCTTACCCATAATTGGCATATTTGATTTACTAGAAAGTCCCTAGAAAAGTGCACTAGAGGTGCAGAGGGCCTGTAAATTAAATGCTACTAGTGGGCCTGCAGCACTGGTTGTGCCACCCACACTAGTAGCCCTGTAAACATGGCTCAGACCTGCCACTGCAGTGTCTGTGTGTGCAGTTTTAAACTGCCAATTCGACTTGGCAATTGTACCCACTTGCCAGGCCTAAACCTTTCCTTTTTATACACGTAAGGCACCCCTAAGGTAGGCCCTAGGTAGCCCCATGGGCAGGGTGCAGTGTATGGTAAATGTGGCACATGTACTGCTGTGTGTTACATGTTAAATTCAATCTTCACTGTTGCAAGGCCTGTCTCTCTCATAGGTTAACATGGGGGCTGCCTTTAAATAACTTTAAAGTGCAGATTCCCTTTGAGAGCAGATAGAAATTTGGAGTTTAGGGTCTCTGAACTCACAATTTAAAAATACATCTTGTAGTGAAGTTGGTCATTAGATTGTTAGTTTGAAAATGCCACTTTTAGAAAGTAGGCATTTTCTTGCTTAAACCATTCTGTGACTCTACTTGTTTGTGGATTGCCTGTCTGGGTCAGTTTGACAATTGGGCTGTTTGTGAATCCCCTCTAGACAGTAAGACAAAGGGAGCCGGGGTTTAGCCTGCATATCCTGACAAGCCATTTGTGCTAGAGTGGAGGGAGGAGTAGTCACTTACACCTGAATGGGCGGTGCCTGCCCTCTCACAATGCAGTCTCCAACCCCCTGGTGTGTGTCTGGGGCCTGGTATGGGCAAGGCAGGATCTTGTGAATAGCAGAGACTTTCCTTTGAAGTGGGCCTACTTTAAAGATGGAAAGGGGTATAAGTATTGGACCCAAAACCCCAGAAAAGTAGATCACTTCTGGAACCAAGAGGAACCTCTGCCAAGGAGAACAGCTGAACAGCTGAGGAGGAGTACTGACCCTGCCTGTGACTGTGCTGTGTTGAGCTATCCTGCAGCTGCTGCTTCTGCTGTGAAAGGGGACAAAGACTGGACTTTGTGTTATATATATTTGTTTGTGAAGAATCTCCAAGGGCTTGAGTTGAGCTTGCCTCCTGTTTTGAAGTCTCAAGGCCATCAAAGTCTTCCTCTGCTAACATCTGGATTATCAGCTGAGACTCCTGCCCTGCCAAGTGGTGTCTTATCCAGTTCCTGGGACCTGAAAATCAACGCACAGAAGGCCGTGCAGGGAAATTTTCGGCACACCACCTGCAAAGCAGCTGATAAACGACGCACCGCCGGCTTGGTGGCTAAAATCCACCTGCATCACGCCTGGGAAATCGACGCATCGTGGCTGGAGAAACGACAAGCATCACCCGCATGCAGCTGCTAACGTCGCAAACCTCACGTAGTGCGGTTTCCTAACACCTTGCAACAGGATTTTACATGCATCGTCCCCGGGCGACAAAGTCTACCTGACTCTGCGCTGATCCGAGATGCCCCATCATGAAATCAACACATTGCTCTCTTGCAGGGGAGAAAAATGACGCATCGCCTACCCGACTGGAGAAGAAATGACACACGGCCTCCCTTGCGAGGGATCGACGCATTGCTGCCTTTTCCAACGCATGTTCGCCTGTGCGGCTTTATTTTTTACGCTAACCAGGTACTTTGTGCAAAATCATTGTTTCCATTGTTTTCTGTGGAGTAAGACTCTTAGGGGGTGATTCTAACATTGGCGGGCGGCGGAGGCCGCCCGCCAATGTTCCCCCTCCAAAATACCGCTCCGCGGTCAAAAGACCGCTGAGGGTATTTTGGGATTTGCCCTGGGCTGGCGGGCGGCCGCCAAAAGGCCGCCCGCCAGCCCAGGGCAAATCGACCTTCCCACGAGGACGCCGGCTCCGAATGGAGCCGGCGTAGTGGGAAGGTGCGACGGGTGCAGTTGCACCCGTCGCGTATTTCAGTGTCTGCGTTGCAGACACTGAAATACTTTGCGGGCCCTCTTACGGGGGCCCCTGCAGTGCCCATGCCATGGGCATGGGCACTGCAGGGGCCCCCAGGGGCCCCGCGACACCCCCTACCGCCATCCTGTTCCTGGCGGGCGAACCGCCAGGAACAGGATGGCGGTAGGGGGTGTCAGAATCCCCAAGGCGGCGCAGCATGCTGCGCCGCCTTGGAGGATTCTGACGGGCAGCGGAAAACCGGCGGGAGACCGCCGGTTTTCCTGCACTGACCGCGGCCAAAGCGCCGCGGTCAGAATGCCCTGCGGGGCACCGCCGGCCTGTCGGCGGTGCTCCCGCCGACCCTGGCCCCGGCGGTCTAAGACCGCCGGGGTCAGAATCACCCCCTTATTCTTTTGAAAATTCATATTTTAACTTTTTTGTGTTGGATTTTTGTCGTTTTGGTCTCTTGTTTCGTTTAGATAAATATTACCTATTTTTCTAAACTGGTATGGTGGGCATTTTTGTAGTGTTTTCACTGTATTACTGTGTGTGTTGGTACAAATACTTTACACATTGCTTCTGAGTTAAGCCTGTCTGCTCATGCCAAGCTACCAAGGGGGTGAGTGGGCGTTATCCAGGTGTGTTTCTCCTTTGCCCTGACTAGAGTGAGGGTCCTTACTTGGACAGGGGGTAACCTGACTGCCACCCAAAGATCCCATTTCTGACAATCACTGATTTAGCCAACAGCTCTTATCTGTCACGTTTGTGGTGATGTAACCCATCCACCAAACTCTAAATCAGGCTCTTAGTCTTTTTTTAAATAAATTGCATTTCTTCAGTGGAGCAAAGTTGCCGGCTGAATCAGACGAAGTCCTCTTGAAGCTGGATAGCTGGTGGACAAGGCCCCAATGAAGTTGTTGTTTTTGACAAGAAAAACTCAGTGCAGGAAATTTTTAATTTTGCGGCCAACAAAGTCCTTTCATCCGGCAGATACTTATCACACCTTTGCCCAATCAAGGTTTATGCCATCAGACTTAGGACCTGATTTAGAACTCGACAGACGGGTTACTCCGTCACAATGGTGACAGATATTCCATCCGCTGAAATCTAAATCCCATTTTATCCTACGGGACTTCGGCAGACGTGATAGCAGTCACTGTTGTGACAGAGTAACCTGTCCACCAAGTTCTAAATCAGGCCCTCAGCCTGTCTTTTGGAGCTCAAAATCTCCCTGTGGGGCAGTCCTGAAGCTAGTCCTTCTGAAATCGGGCAACTCTGTTACAAGGTCCAGCTGAAGATCCGGAAGCCTTGGAAGTCACAACACTTTCTAAGTCTCAACTTTGCAAACTTCTGGCACACTTCCTCTTAGTCACTTCCAAGTCTCCCAGGACCTACAGATAGCACTTAGGGCACAAAACACACTCAGGCTGAGGCCACCAGCAGGTAGACTCCCATTCCAGGTGTAACTGGTCAAATGGTCACTTCAGGAAAAAGGCCTCTTTCAGCTTTTGATGTCTCTGAAGCCACAGAGGAGGTCAGCCATCTGGCCCTTACAGTCCACTTCTTAGTCTTGGATACAAGGGAGAGCTGGACCAGCCCATCAGGTCTCCACACATTTAAGGACAGCAGGTTCAGTCCTCCTCTGGTCTGCTGCAAGTCCAGAAACTGTTCTGATGGGCTTTGGTGAAGTGCTACTTTACTCAAATTCACTAGCCAATGGGTGAGTAGGGTGACTCTCTGACCAATGGACAAACTGTCCCAAAGACATACCTTTCCACTTTAGCAGAACATCCAGTTTGTTTCACTGTAAACTATTCCACAATGTATTGCCCTCAGTAAAATACAAAATGACAAAATCTTTCAGTCCCTGGAGGGAACTTGTGGTATACCAAGGTGCAATGAGGAGTCCCCTGCCACTAACCACTCAAAAGTGGTCCTAGGGCTAGCTCCCTAGTCCACTGAGACTAAAGCTAGGAGGCTAAAGAGTGGTTTGGGATCAAAAGAACCCTCTTCTACAGGCTTCCCTTATCTCTAAACTACAAAAGTATAGCAAATTTCCCATACACTGCTAAACTTCCCTGCTTGGATTAATTTAGGTCACATTCCTCTCCAAGCTGTCCTGTTAGGCCCAAGACAATGGCTCTGCTCTGAGATCAGTGTTTCACACCCCATCAATGTGCCACTGAAAGGCTAGCTGCAGAGCTGCAGACAGGCCAATGCTAATTAGCTTGCAGGTACCTTAGGCAGTGAAAGTATGACCTTTAAGTTACTTTTCCTATATATTTCTCTAAACTTCAACTACTCCTTTGAATTGGATTCTTAGAAACTTTTGAAGAATAATGGTTGAACCCTCTACACAGCTTTTTCCAGTCCAAACATATGGGGTTAATACATTAATTGTACCTTAGCTATTTATTCATAGAACCAACTACAGCCCTAAAAACAAAAATAGCTTCTGGAGGCTGGTCACAGTAGGCACATGCAAAGATTATATTCATACATCTTGCATTTTGAAATACAAGGCTCCTTCCTTATGGGCTACTATGCCTGCTTAGGGTTGATGTTCTTAATGTTTAAACATAGACCTTTCCTTGTCAGCCTAGTGAATGGCATAATATGTGCAGTAGTCTACAGGTGGCAATTACATTTCTATGCCAATTATGTATTTTCGTACATCATATGCTATATTATTATTAGAAAGTTAAATATGTCAATTGGAGAGTAGCCGAGTTTATCATGTTTTAGGGATGAAAGAAGCAATAGTAAGTAGCAGTAGCCTAGTTTGCAGAATTCAGAAGCCCCAGCCTATCAGTCTAATTAATAGGGGTGAGATCATGCAAAAAGAAGCACTTTCTCATAATTGCTCACTAATGAGGTGCTGGGGATGCTTATTGAAGATGTTATTTCTTTTTTGCACTTTCTTACATGGCCTGTATTTCATGATTCTTGTGGAGGCTCTTTACCTATATTAATAGTTTATTTTGACACTATTATCACCACTGCTATCTGAGCCTGCAAGTACTAACTTAGGGGACAACTCTGCTGACTGCAATTGAGGCTCTAAGACCTGTGGAACTCTTTGTTTTCTCATCCTGCTCCACTGAAGAATATCTGGCTGAACATCTATGTAGACATGCCAGGATTGGAGAATGAAAGGAAGTACTAAGAGTTTCAAAATTACAGTGTAAGAAAGTGGGTATTGTTTGAGGGGGTGGAAGCCCCACTAAGGCAGCAACCACAATCCTTGTCAGAGTAAGCCATAGAATGACACTAAATTAACCTGTGCTTAACCCTCTGGTAGTTTGGCATGAAGCTGTCAGGCTTAACTTAAAGGCAATGCGTACAGTATTGATGCAGCACACAAATGTCGTGGTCAGCCTGACCTTTTGACTTTGTCCCTGTCGGGAGTAACCAGATAACCACATTTGGCACTATTTGTACTAAAATATATATATATATATATATCTCTGGTTCTCCCGTTTGGATTTTTGTCATTCTGGTATCATTTCATTTAATAAAATGTACTCTATTTTCTAAATTGGTTTGGGAATTTTTTGTACTGTGTTTTGACTTATTACTATCTGTGTTTCACTTTGTGCCGGCTAAGTTAATTTCATGAGTGCTGTGTTCACTTTGCACATTGAGCACTTTGCATTTACACTTGATGCTGCTGTTGAACAATTGCATATGTATGAATGTTTTAACACATTAAACAACATCTCCAGTACAACTGCTGGCCATATCTTTCTTTTTAATTTGTTTACACAAACAATATATTAAGCTATTATTTGCATGAAAGATGAAAATTGGTTATTTTAACAATATCCCTGGTACATTGTTGTAGGACTTTAACTTTCTAAAAATGGCATTTGACTTAAATTCTGACGTTACCATTAAAGACTGTTTTAAATTACAATATATTTACGTGTAAACAGCATATCACTACCTGCTCCCAATCCAAAATTAATTCTTATTAAATGTAAGTCAATTGGAGAGATAGACGTTACAAAAGTGAAAAATGAATTTAGGAGTTTTTGACTGCCAAGACTTATCTTAAGCACACATTAACTTTTTGAATAGAATGCATCCTATCCTATCAGCCTTTAGGACCTACCATACAGGTGACTTGTAAGCATTAAAAATGAAGGTTTAGGCCTGGCTAAAGGTTTATTTTGTCAGGCTGAAATGACAATTTAAAACTGCACCACAGGCTGCAGTGGCAGGACTGAGACATCTTTTAAAATGCTACTTTAGTGAGTGGCACAATACGCCCTGCAGACTCACAAGTGGCATTTAATTTATACACTCTGGATACATGAAGCACCATTTACTAGGGACTTACATGTAAATGAAACGTGCCAATTAGATGTAGTTCAGTCTTTTTATATTTTAAGGAGAAAGCACTTTAGCAGTGTTAGCAGTGGTAAAGTGCAGAGTCCTAATGCCAGCAATAAACAAATTCAGGAGGAGTGAAGGCAAAATGTCTGAGGGAACATCAGGATGTCAGGTCTAACAGACAGACTATGTCAAATTGCATAACACGATTATTGAAACAACCTGCAAATAATATGACTTTTTCTCTAATGTTCTAAGGAAATTGTGGTAACAGGTGCACCATTTGTCCCATGTTTTATTTAAGTTTGTCTGGTAAGTGAAAACCCCCTACAAGTCAAAGGCTTACTTGACACACTACGAATGTTTTGGAACAATATCTCGCTGCTCTCTCAGAAAGGTTCGGAAAGCCTGTTATACTTGACAATCGTGCTGTGATGTACATTAGCCGTAAAGCATTTCAAATGGAAGGTGGTCAACAAATAGTACAAACGCTAATACAAAAGAAAGGAAGTAACCATACCTCAGTTATGAGAGGGTGAGGAAATTACTTAGAGGAGTTCAGTGAAGATAATAACCTTCCACAGTTATGTCACGGAGACGGGCTTAAACAGAAACAGTGAGTAATTAAAATATAAATCTGAGGGCGCACTGAATGAGTAACTAATGCTGTGTATCCGCCTTTTGAGTGTGTTAGCCTGTAAAAAGAGTGGGGTACGGCCATATTGGCCGGCTGCGCAGAGCTCTAGTGACGTATACCGCCCCCATGTGCATATCAGCACCGTGTTTTTCACTTAACTCTGCTTTCCTGTCGCTGTGAACATCTGTTTGTCACATATGCGCAGTGGAGCTGCCGAGGCAAAGTATGCGCCTTCCCTAATCCACCCTGTCACTGGAAGCTGATAGAGACATAATCTCTCGCTGGCTCTCGCGCACAGAAGTCAGTATCCCTTGCAGCTCCAGATGCTTAGACAAATTCCAAGGCAACCACTACTAGATCAGATCAGCTCGAAATAAAGCCAAACACCTATGTGAAAGCAGACCATGAAACAAAAGGGTGAAACTCAAAGCCTAGGGCCCAAAGGTAACCAGACAATTAAACGTACCCTCCACTTGAAAACATACCTATAACCACACTGAATTTGCGAAGCAAACAAATCTGACGCACGTTTGAAGAGTCCCTCTCCCCCCTCTTAATCCTCATTATATCCTACTAGTTATCCATTCATTCACCACTGCACCTATTTATCAGTGTGTACTTCCTTTAGTCGTTTCATCCATCTACCCATTTAGTCGTTTCATCCATCTACCTATTAATATATTCATGAATCCTACAATCCGTCCATTAATCCATCCATCCATCCATTCTTCTCGAACTGTTCATTCATCTATCTTCTCACCCATTGAGCCTTTCACTCTTCCAACCATCCTTTCACCTTTTCATCTGTCAATCATTTCACTCTTCCAGCTATCGATTATTTTGCCTTCCATCCTACTTTCCCCTTCTTTCCTACTTTTCTTTCACTTTTTCTTTCACTGCTCCTTCCTTATCCCATCTTTCAATCTACCCATCTTTTTTTACCTCATTCTTACTTATTCTGTTTTACCCAGGCTATGTCTTTTTCCTAGTTTCATTATTTGTCTTTCTCCGTTTCCCACACTGTCCATGCCAGCAGAGGCCTACAACTCGCTTTCATTCTATTCCACCTCAATTCAGAAGACTTGCTGACAGAAGAGGCCCATGAAAGACTATAACGTTTAAATAGGTCACAGTCGAGCAGACATCGGGTCCTGTGCAGCCCCCGCTTAAGCAGCTAGAGTGAGGGGGCTCCCTGCAACTCTACCTAGGTCCACATTCTCACCGGTGGTGGGGTGACCAAACAAATTAAAGTCAGAGCTGAGCCAGAGCGGAGCCAAGGATCCTTTGGCTTAAAGGTCTGTGCAAAAGCCTATCCATGAAAATGTTTGAAATATATCATTCGTGCAACAAACACCATGTAAAAAAATTATAAGTTCTCTTCATAACTTAAAAAGTAGAGTTCATAGCCATTTCATCTCACTCCATCAGATTATATCACTGCATTGAAAGGCATGTATTTTAAGTGATTCTTTTTAAACATAAACTTAATTCTCGCCCTGACGGCAATGCGTTCAGTTAACGTAGATTAAGTTGTGCGAAATATTCCTTTCTGCGTTCATCCCCAAACGTTTTGCCTTCCTACTCCTATTTTTCTGATCCAGTTTTAGTTGGTTTTAGGACTCTGGGCACTTTACCACTGCTAAATACTGCTAAGATGCATGTGCTCTCTCCTCTAAACATGGTAACATTGGCTTAACCACAATTGGCATATTTAATTTACTTGTAAGTCCCTAGTAAAGTGCACTACATGGGCCCAGGGCCTGTAAATTAAATATTTGTGGGCCTGCAGCACTGATTGTGCCACCCACTACTGTGGCACTTTAAACATGACTCAGGCCTGCCACTGCAGGGCCTGTGTGTGCAGTGTTAAACACCCATTTAAACCTGGCAAGTGCACCCATTTCCCAGGCCCAAACCTTTCTTTTTATTACATGAAAGTCACCCCTAAAGTAGGCCCTAGTTAGACCCAAGTGCAGGGTGCAGTGTATTCAAAAAGTTGGACGTGTACTTTTAAGTTTAAAATGTCTAGGTAGTGAAAAACTGCTAAATTCGTTTTTCACTATTGCAGGGCATATCTCTCCCATAGGATAACATTGGATTTACCTTTAAACATCTTTTACGTGTAACTCCCAATTGGGCAAACATAGAAAAGTGGAGTTTGGTGTCTCTGGATTCACAATTTCAAATCACAACTCATGGTAAAGTCAGATTTTAAATTGTAAGTCTGAAAATGCCACTTTTAGAAAGTTGGCACTGTCTTACTTTAACCGTTCTGGGCCTCTGCCTGCCTCTGAATACACATCTGGGTTGGGTGACAGCTGGCCTTTTTGTGCATTCCCTCTAGACAGCCACACACAATGGGAGTTTAGGTGTGACTTGATGTGCCTTAGTGGGTCTTAAAGGGCTATTAACTGGCTTGATGGGGGGCGGGGTGCTTTGCACTGCCTCACTTACACCTTAATAGACTTGTCCTGTCCACCCTCAGTAGGGCTAAACGACCCTGTATTGTCACTCCAGCCAGCTTGGAGTCAAGATAGGGGAGGTAGGGCAGCTGTACATTTCAAAGGAAGGCTGGGAAGTTTCTTCCACCTTCCAGAACCAGGGCACCAAAGTATAAATACTGGACTCCCATCTCCACCAAATCAGATCTCTACTGGAACCAAAGACACTCTGATAGGAAGAAGGACTGCTGTGCTGCCAAGAGGTACTGCCACTCTCAAACTGCATTGCTGGGTTGGCCTACTTCTGATGTGTGCTGTGCTGTTGGAGGGCCTGCCACTTTGCTGTCTGCTCTGCTGTGCTGGTCTGCTGCTTCTGTGCTGCAGTGAGAGGGACTGGACTTGGCCTCTACATCCTTGAACCCAAGAGTCTCCAAGTGCTTGCTGGCTTGCCCCCTGTTCTTCTGCAGTCTCAAAGACAACAAAAAGTGCTTCTAACTCACATGCTAAAGCACCTGGACTCTGCCAATCCTGAGTCTACCTGCCAAGTGGTGGCACTCCGGTCCTGGACCCTTGGTGGCCTCAGGAAGGGGGCCTAAGGTGCTCTGCCTTCTGTGGTTTTCATCAGAATCACTGCAAAACAATGCAAAGCCTTGCAAAGCAACACCACGCAGACCGCACACCAGGAGTTAAGGTACTGTGTTTAGCAGGCACAAGTGGGTCCTTGTAGCCGGCCCGTGCTTCACTGCGGTCGGACTGAACTTGTGACTTTGTCCTGATCCAGAGTGAGCAATAACCACATTGGCACTTTGAGCTTGTATGCGCTATTTTCACCTAAATCTTTAAAATTGCATATCTCGAAGTCAACAACATCCTGGAACCGTCCCAATCTGGTTTTCGCAGTAACCACAGCACCGAGACCGCCCTCATCGCCGCCACTGACGACATCCGGACCCTGATGGACAAAGGAGAAACAGCTGCCCTCATCCTCCTGGACCTATCAGCAGCCTTTGACACGGTCTGCCACCGCACCCTATCAGCACGCCTCCATGACGCCGGTATCCAAGAGAAGGCCCTGGCCTGGACCACATCCTTCCTCTCCGGCAGAACCCAGAGCGTCCGCCTCCCACCCTTCCGCTCCAAAACCACTGAGATCATCTGCGGCGTCCCACAGGGATCCTCCCTCAGCCCGACACTGTTCAATATCTACATGGCCCCCCTCGCCCACGTCGCACGACAACACAACCTCAACATCATCTCCTACGCCGACGACACCCAGCTGATCATATCCCTCACCGAAGATCCCGACACCGCCAAAGCTAACCTCCACCGAGGAATGAAGGCCATAGCCGACTGGATGAAGGACAGCAGACTGAAGCTGAACTCAGACAAGACGGAGGTCCTCATTCTCGGACCCACCCCATCAGCCTGGGACGACTCTTGGTGGCCCACGTCACTAGGCACAGCCCCGGAACCCACGGACCACGCACGCAACCTGGGGGTCATCCTCGACTCCACTCTCTCCATGACCAGGCAAGTCAACGCCATCTCCGCGTCCTGCTTCAACACCCTCCGTATGCTCCGCAGGATCTTCAAATGGATCCCCCTTGACACGAGAAAAAACGTTACCCAGGCCCTCATCACCAACAGACTCGACTACGGGAACGCCCTCTACTCAGGAACTACAAACAAGCTCCTGAGACGACTCCAACGCATCCAGAACGCCTCGGCCCGACTCATCCTCGATGTCCCCCGCCGCAGCCACATCACACTCCACCTAAGAGGCCTGCACTGGCTCCCCATCAACAAAAGGATCACCTTCAAGCTCCTGATCCACGCACACAAAGCACTGCACAACACCGGACCCACCTACCTCAACAACCGACTCAGCTTCCACACCCCCACCCGAAGCCTCCGCTCAGCCAACCTCGCCCTCGCCACAGTCCCCCGCATTCGAAAAACCACAGCCGGCGGCAGATCCTTCTCCTACCTCACCGCCAAGACCTGGAACACTCTCCCCACAATCCTACGACAGACCCAGGACCTGCTGGCCTTCAGAAGACTCCTCAAGACCTGGCTCTTCGACCAGTAGCACCCCCCCTCCCCAGCGCCTTGAGACCCTTGTGGGTATGTAGCGCGCTTTACAAATGCAGTGATTGATTGATTGATTGATTCAGGATCTAAAAATAAGTACAGGTAGACCAAGGCACACAGAGAAGTAAAAGTTCAACAATGTTAATGGGATGAAAGTAGAGCCCAAGTACAACGAATCCAAAGGCGAAGAGTAAAACGATGATTCCGGGTAGGTGTTAAAGGTAGAGTCTTTATTCACGGGTTTGTATCGTCTTACAGGAGACAGCCAACACGTGTTTCGTCACACAAGTGACTTTATCAAGGTTCAGCTGAACTAGACACTCACGGACCAACATTCAGGTTACACTTTGGGCTTATCAGGGCTCTAATATCACCATATACTCGACCACTGGAAATCTCCGTGTCTACATTTACTGAATTTACTGTCTTCTTGTGCCTCTGGCCGGACGGGCCCAGCCTTGATAAAGTCACTTGTGTGACGAAACACGTGTTGGCTGTCTCCTGTAAGACGATACAAACCCGTGAATAAAGACTCTACCTTTAACACCTACCCGGAATCATCGTTTTACTCTTCGCCTTTGGATTCGTTGTACTTGGGCTCTACTTTCATCCCATGAACATTGTTGAACTTTTACTTCTCTGTGTGCCTTGGTCTACCTGTACTTACTGTTATTGTGTATCTTGATACACTAATCTCTGTGCCTACCTGGGTAGTGGGGCACCTGACCAAGAGGCACCTCTTTCTCTCATCCAACCTATTGCGTTACCTCAACAAGAATTGTAACGGAACGGAAGTGCGGCATTCTCACCACTCACTACCCGTGTCTTGATTCAGGATCTACTTATGGGATTTTTGTTGTTTTGGTCTTGATTAATCAGATACATATTAACTATTTTCTAACCTGGTGTTGTGTCTTCTTGTTGTGTCTTTCACTGTTTTACTGTTATTAAGAGTTGTGGAAATACTTTAGACATTGCCTTTTAAGTTAAGGCTGACTGCTCTGTTACAAGCTACTAGTGGATGAGCACAGGTTAATTTTGGGAGTATAAAATACGTAATTTGTCATGTGCACCCCATATGGGGCCTATGTTCTTATAAAAGACAAAGGAGTGTTATAGTGTAGTAATATCAAACACATCAGATGTTTTTGTATAGTACATATCCTGAAGTTAGGTGTTACAAGATACTTTCATGTGCAATAATAAAGGGCAAGCATTGGCTATGCTACTAGCTCTTGCTTTAAAGGAATATTGTATGCTAATGTGAAATGAAGCATTACAAGTAAATAGCACCAGACTGGACTTGCATTTGTGTGGAAAAAAAACACCGTAATATTGGTTAGGGTTAAAAGGTCAGGTGATAATTAAACTTTCAAACCAGATCTAAACACCCATGTAGGTTAATAACTACCCAACTTGCATCTGTGTTGTCAAAGAAAAACATTAACTTCCTAGTTATCTAAGACACTTTAATAGCTTCACAATGTCATTTGTGTTCCCTCAAATGCCCAAGCTCAGGCAGCTGGATATATAAACAAAATGATCACAGCTGAGTGGAGGGCAAGTACCTTTTTTTGTGGAAGCACACAACTTCCTTCCAAACAAAACATGTACTCCTGGATCCCAACATGTGAGCAGAGCCAAAGCTGCGCTCTAGAGTTCCCAACATAATAGTTTGGTGAAAGCTGTGCTGTCAAGCCGGAACACAAAAAGGAGGCATGGTAAAATAAAATATTTGCCTAGGACCAAACAATTTGGTCAAGTGAGGGATTGACCCAGGTTTCTGGTTACAAAATGTGCAGTTGAGCCACTAGGTGGATAACTCCATCCCTCTCTCCTGTATTACATTAAAGGTTAATGTTTGTCTTTAATTCTTGAAGACGGAGGTGATGATGGGTGGCAGAAAGAGGTACCATGAAGGCTCTGCTGGTTTTGGGGTCTATGGCCCAAGAGGACTTCAAGTTGAGCCAGAATTAGGCATGCGGGTTGAGCCTGACTCAATTCTTCAGTGGCACACCCAACTCTACCTGACACTGCTCCTCAGAAATACCCATCCCACAGGTCGTGATAGTCACCAGTTACAGTATCACAGCACCATTTTAAGTTTGAGGTTCTTGAAAGTCTGTGATAATACATTAGTAGCGCATGTTTCACTTGTTCTGAGGTGCTGGAATATGGAATAATCATCAATTCCAGGAGGCTTTACGTGCCAACAAAAATGAAGACAATAAACATGAGTGCAGTGGTTACTGCAAAAATACTGCAGACCCCCGTTTGTGTCCACATTAAAATTCCCATGAGTCTGAAAAACAAGGTTTGACATGTTTTCCTCGCAAATTTGTGATTTCAGAAGGAGGCAGGGGGGTACTTTAATATGGGGGTGTTTGAGGTGTTACACACCCCTAAAAAATGTATTATGCAGTGAAGGGGCTTTCAGTCGGGTATGGTGAAGTGTCTGGCAGACTTCACCGTGGATGTTTACATGGCCACGCTGACAAAATCCCACACACAGACACACACACACTCTCTCTCATCTCTGTTTTGAAGATCTTAAAACTTGGTTAGTTTGAAAAGTATTGTGAATTAAGTATCCCTAAAAATCTGCAGTCTTCACTCTTTCCACTGTCTCACAGGCTTCCCTCATGTCCTGCTTCTCACATAATGTATTTTAACAAGATATGCCAGCGTGATTCTTGTGAAATCTGAAGCTCACAGCATGAACATCATTTCGGGGGCCCTAGTGGTCACAGCTGCGACCCAAGCTTGCCCCTTGCAACCACTGGCATTGCCTTTCTGATCCCTGGCTTTAGATGTGACAAAATCAGTGCCAAGAACACAGGAGTATCTTACATTTACGGCATCTGAATGCAACCTTATTTTCTGCTCATTTGTATTACACTAATAGTGAATAACAGTCTATTTTTCACTATTAGTGTAGTTAAATGTGTAACAGCAGGATCTAGAACAGACCTTCACTGGCATTTATGGTAACAAAAATAAAATAACTGTAAGTTGTGTGTTTGCATGTGGGTGAGAGTGAACTTGTCTGAGAGAGTGCGTATACATGTGAGAAGTTATGTTTGTATGTGGGATCGTGTGAGTGTGGAAGTGAGTAAATATAAGTGAGTAAGAGTGAGTGAGAGAATGCGAATTAATGAGACAGGGTAGGAGTGAGTACAAGAGAGTGAGAGAAAATAGAGTGTTCTTTGGCGCTAATGAGGGAGCAAGACTGAGTCTGAGTGAGTGTAAGTGCATTTAAGTGAGCATGAGTTACAATGTATTATGCTTGCAAGTCTGATGTTGGACGTGGCATGCTTCTTGGCTTATGGAAGCACAATTGGCAAAATGCTGCTACTGGCATACTGGAGGCAATATTTGCATACAGAATACCCACTGCAAAATAGTAGTGCTGGTCACACTATAGGTCACTTTTGGCATGGACACTCATGGAAAAATGTCAGTGCTGGTATATTAGAGAACATTATTGGCATAGTTGACACCTGTGGCAAATTGCTGAAGTTGGCACACTGGAGGAAATTCGTGGCATATGAGGACAAAGTGGCATATGTCAGGAAGCCATCCATGACAAAATGTGGTCCTCGACATACTAGCCATAACCTTTTACATAAGGACCCCCAATACTACATGGACAATAGTATTGGCAAAATTGTGGCACAGGCATATTGTATGTAAAGCTTCCGAAAAAGGGGTGCCCATTGCAAAATGCTGGCCCTAGCAATGGAGGTAAGTTTTGACGTATGGGGCACACATTGGATATTTTAAAAACATAATTGGTTCAACTCATTGGGACTGTCTGATTTTAATAGCTTGGTTCACCATGAAAGGACTTGACAAGTACTACTAGAGCCCGTTTCTTTTTCAAAATGACCCAGAGGAGAGAAACCCCCCTCCCGCCAGTCTCCACTACAAGACATCATCAGGCTATCAGACTAATTTTGCTTGCTTACTAGAATTCAAGTAACTGTTCCCTTAACATATTATATCTGCACTTTTACATAGATGACATTCAAAAATAGACATTTGTTTGTGTTATAGTAATCATGCATTATTACGGCACTTCACCAATGTTAATTATTGGGATGTCATCATGATAAAGGTCATGTGACATCACTGCCTAGGAAGATTCAAAGTAAAAAAGGTCATATGATGTAACTTCCTGTGACATCATTAAGGTCCAAGTACATGTGATGTCACTTCCGATACCCCTACCATTTTGGTGAATTGATGTTTATGGCTCACAGTTCCCCCATCTTACTGACCAAGCTTTGCCTCTGGAAGGAGGCTATAAATAACTTTGTTACAGGTTAATTAAGCCTTTCCTTGATGTGATGACCACTGTTGCTGATCAACAGTAAATTGTCTTTGTTGACACGAAAGGTTAATTCAGTTGGCAATGTAATCAAATACATAGCTGAGCCACAACATACTAGTACACCACTAAAGGCAAGAAAGGGTATATATGTTGCAGTGCGCATCTCAAAAGACTCAGGACTCATAGAATATATGTAAACCTCATGCATTTTTGGGCCTGTGCATTAGTAGACAGGTTCACATTTACTATATAAAGAAAGTAGAGGGAGCTTCACAGGAAGAACACATTTTAATAAATGTCACTGGTGATAGTATATGTTAATTTTCTCACTACAAAAGCTCCTCTCACTGAGCATTTACACTCGAAGAAGTCTGCAAAGCAATTGCTCCCCTTCACAAACATGGGAATAGCCTGGAATATCGAGTTGGAAATATTGTTATATGTTAAAATTGTATCCAAAATTTGGAGAATGAAAATAACGAAAGATAAATGAAAAAAGGGGAGTATACATTTGATATTCTTAACAGCACATCTACATATCTTGAAGATATATACATAGTCAGGATATATGTATGTTTAGTTAGGTATACAATATCTACACATATTTGTCTCTCGATATTTTTGCCCTTGATATTATGGCTGCGATAATAAGGTATAATTATATTCCCTACTCGATCCTCAGGATCCGCAACTGCAAATAAGGCATTTATGGCCGCAGTACATAAAGTGAGCACTTTTCTTAAACAATTGAAAAGTTACAGCAGCATTATTTCACCACCTTAAGCAGTAGTATATGCTTGCTTTTCAAGGGAAGATTAAAGGCATGGGCTGTTTTTGTCTGAAAAATGTAGCAGATTTGTTTGACATCTCTAAAGTACATAACAGTATAGCATACAAAAAGCAGCATAAAAACACAATTAAAACATAACAGAGTACAACACTACAAAAAAATGAAAACAGGACGTGACACAACAACCACAGTAAATACATTGCAATAAATCAGCACAAAAATACAGCAGCACAAAAAAAAAACAAGAGAACACACTCCCATAGGTCTTTACCCTGGTGAAGCGAGACATAGATAGAGGGTAGGGAAGCCCAACACCTCAACTAAGGGCCAGTGGATGATTGGCATCACACATTGCATGAAGGCAGAGAAGGTGGTTTATGGGATGAGGGGCTGACCAGGGAAGTTTTGGAAGATATGGGAATCATGGAGAGAATTCTATGTACTGGACTGGATGACTCAACTGCCCCCAAGACACTTTTGGGGATGGGAAACACTCACACCGATGGGACAGAGGGGGGAAAGAGAAGAATCGATTCCCAATGTCATACAGGAGGTAGGGCATTGAGAGGGTCTGTGCTGTTAGAAGAGGCCGCTCCTTACGTGCTATATGTGGGACTTATTCTGCCCCTCAATGGAGACCGAATGTAGATCACCTGTTGTTAATGTGCAATGAAAAGTGGGTAGGTTGTGTGTTGCTGAATAAAACAATAAAAATATATTTTTTAAAAGAACACATTCCCACAACAACAAAATGGCATGCACAAACATTCTTGCCACTAAGGACTGCCTCCAAAACCGTGTTTTTACAATGTGGTGGTAAAAGATATTTGCACCACACACTCCCTTACTTACCTCCAAGCAGTGCTTAGTTTATAAAAGAAAGAGTGCTGATGCCCGAAGCTCTGCTCAAAAGCTCACAGATGGTGCAATTAAACATGACAGTGCTCAATATCAAGGACTGTAGTCTTTAATCCACCTCATGCCTCTTTAATTGACTACCATACATCCCCTACCCATTTATTTGATGCTTGCATCTCCCTTTGTGGCGCTTTTTCCATCTTTCTCTTCCTTTGCCTTCCTAATTCGTTTGTTTTTCCCCTCTCTTGCTATTGGTAAATAAGTAAAGCTGAACAATAAGTGCTGTTCCCAAATATAAGTGCTGGTGGCCTCCACTGGGAACCACAGGCAATTAAGCACTGCCTTCAAGGACATGAAATAGCGCTAGTCAAAAATATTTTGTGATCCAGCCAGTAGACTCAGCATAGCACTGGATAATCAGGCTACCACTTGAAAGATGTCTGCCAAAAATTAATGTAAGTGTAAAGCACTTTTGGAGCACTGGTGACAGAAAATAATTGCAGTCTCCATTTTAAAAAGCACAAATCAGGTATTAATGTGATAAACCCTGATGTTCATTGATATTAAGTGCATGAACTCTGGAAGGATCACTTCTACTCATTGTCCGTGATTATTTAGAAAATATTTCTGAAGGATAGTAAACATTTTATGAAGGAAGAAAACATATATATATATATATATATATATATATATATATATATATATATATATATATATATATATATTTATATAAACACTGAAGCTTGGTCTCTTTATAGCGACGTGCCTATCCGCCGGTGCTGTGTTAGGATTCAGACCAAAAACCCTTGAAATACTTATCAAAGAAGACACTGCACTCCCGGAGACTCGAATCTGTTCTTTTAATCACGATGTGAAAGCTTCCAAACAGACACCACGACGCGTTTCGACTAACAAGTCTTCTTCCAGGTGGTTTGCGTCTGCTAAATTGGTGCTGGGCATTCTGGTATTTTGAGTCCACGTATATCACACACCTGGGAACACTGTGGCAATCATATTTCCTCAAACAAGATTTTTTTTTGCTGTTAGTATAATGAATAATGCTATTACTTCACGATGTTTCTGTATCCTAATGGAGGTACGTGTTTGCACAAAAATGTCAATTTCCTTCTCTCATTATTTACGCTTTTCCAAAATGTTTGCTGCACACATTATTCCCTTCCATTAAATATGGATACAGAAACATTGTGAAGTAATAGCATTATTCATTATACTAACAGCAAAATTGTTTCTTGTTTGAGGAAATATGATTGCCACAGTGTTCCCAGGTGTGTGATATCGTGGTGTCTGTTTGGAAGCTTTCACATCGTGATTAAAAGAACAGATTCGAGTCTCCGGGAGTGCAGTGTCTTCTTTGATAAGTATTTCAAGGGTTTTTGGTCTGAATCCTAACACAGCACCGGCAGATATGCACATCGCTATAAAGAGACCAAGCTTCAGTGTTTGTAAATTTAAATAGCGACAGTGCCCGGCATGGAGGACTGGAGAATTCTGAAGTTAGCAAGGTAATACATATTGCCTGCGTGTGTATATATGCATTGGAAGAAACGATGGATTTCGGCTTCTAAAACGCCTAGTGCACCTTCAGAGGGAGGCACTACTTCAAAAGGATATGGTGCCGATCGAGTTTCATATTGCTGATGCGGCCCTTTAAGGGTCCGGAGACTTTAAATGTGACCTTTATCTCAAGTATTAGTAGGTATGCTGGGCAGGAAACTTCCTGGTAACTGCAAGGCATTTTGTTAACATCGGGGCACGAACAGTGAATAACATCCTTAAATGTGGAAAGCCAGCCTTCATATTGAATCATATTGGAGGAAAAATGTGTACAGGAAACATCTTGAATAAGCGTGAATAATAAGAGAAGGAAATGGATATTTTTGTGCAAGCACGTACCTCCATTAGGACATAGAAACATTGTGAAGGGACAGCATAATTAATTACATTAACAGAGACATTCCTGGTAACTGAAAGGCAATTTGTTAACACCGAAGCGCAAATAATGAGCAACACCGTTATACATGACAAGCTATCCTTCATATCAAATTTAATGGGAGAGAATAATGTGTGCAGCAAACATTTTGGAAAAGCGTGAATAATGAGAGAAGGAAATTGACATTTTTGTGCAAACACGTACCTCCATTAGGATACAAAAACATCGTGAAGTAATAGCATTATTCATTATACTAACAGCAACATTGTTTCTTGTTTGAGGAAATATGATTGCCACAGTGTTCCCAGGTGTGTGATATATGTGGACTCAAAATCCCAGAATGCACAGCACCAATTTAGCAGACGCAAACCACCTGGAAGAAGACTTGTTAGTCGAAACGCGTCGTGGTGTCTGTTTGGAAGCTTTCACATCGTGATTAAAAGAACAGATTCGAGTCTCCGGGAGTGCTGTGTCTTCTTTGATAAATATATATATATATATATATATATATATATGTATACACAGTTATTAGTTATAGTTAGAACCTAGTTTCTATAGAAAAAGTGTTATTTTACTTGCCTAAATCATTGGCGCTGGTTGACGAATCTTCATGACATTTTCCAAAAATGTCTGGAAAGTTTCGGGGTGAACCATCAAGCGGGGGGCGAGAAAAAGAGTGGGTTCCAAAAACGTGTTTTCTCCATGTTAATTTCCATGGGGATTTTGAACAGGAATAACGGTCAAACCGCTGGACGTATTTAAAAAAAATTGGCAGAAAGCTAGCTCATGATCCGGAAAGCAAACTTTTTGTGATCTGGTGTAAATCCGTTCAGTAGCTTTTCAGGTATTAAAGAAAATTCCAATTTGTAGATATAGGTTTGGATCCTGCTCGGAGCCATGCACACTTTTTTCTTCAAAAATTTGACTTCTGATGTTTCACTGATATTTTTATTGACGTTATAAAAGTTGGCATGAGTGCTGTAATATCTGGGGTAATTAGCAGTACATGGCAAGGGCATGAGTTATAGTTACCCTAGGCTGTGAGTTATAGTTAAATGAAATAACACTACCTGCTTGATTTCAATGATTTTGTGCCAGTGAAATCTGAGCCTAACTATAACGTCCATGTAACCTTTGTTTTTTTCAGTGAATATATATAATATATATAATAATATATATTACCAAGTGGCAGTCACCACTAGGTAGTTATAGTTAGGATCTGGTTTCTATAGAAAATGTGTTTTTTGTTTTGCTAATAAATTTGGCGCTGTTTGATAAATCTTCACAAAATTTTCCAAGAAAATACGATGCTCATTTCAGCATCTGTCTGGAGGTCCCTGGGGCTGTGGGTGGGGAGGAGGAGGAGCGGGGGAGCAGACACTCCCCCTGCATTTGTTTCCAGTGTGTGCCCCGGGGAGATAGCGGAGCTCCGTGGCTGCATGGGGGCCCTCCGCATTTTATTTGGTTAGAGCCCCAGGGAGGTGGCGGCCCGACGATGCGGGGGGACTGGAGGCCCCTCTGCATTGAAATATAAATGCCCTTGTGACCTTCCCCACCCAGGGGCTCCAGTGAAACAAGCGGCGGAGCCCATGCTTGTTTTTTCTTTTCAATTCGCAGCTGATTGGCCACAACTCTGGCAAAAACGTTTTTTTAAAGTGCTTTTTGCTCTGAGGGGGTCCCTCTGGTACCCCAGCACCAGAGCAAAGGGGTGAGGGTGACTCTATCCTGGCCCCTTTCCTTATTTTCTTACTTTTTTTCTGGGACTCAACTGAAGTCGAGTCCCAATATGATTGCCAACACTTCTTTATTGAAGTGTTGGCAGACAATCAGATCTCAGCACAAGATCAGAAGAGTCTTGATCATGTGGAGATAAACATCAAAATCAAAAGCACATTGTCATGAAGAGAATTTGGTCTTATGACAGACAGATAAAAAACATCGCAGTTCTTCCATGTGATTCAACCAGACTGTAGTTTATTTGTTTCCAGCACAGATCTTGTCCTTCTGTGTGTATAGACGTTAAACATACCACAGCCAACACGTGTTTCATCTAAGGGAATAACCCAACGACTTCCTCAGGGCTAGAATCATATAAAAAAGAACTTGATGTAAGTAAAAAAAATCACAACTAAATAGACATAAGCCCTTCACCATAGTGTCCTGGGAATGTAGACCAGTTGTTAAAAGTCACCTCATAGTACAAATTTCAAAGATAACATATAGTTGTTCAGTAGTAGTCCCTTGAATCATAATATGTCAGTGCAGTGGCATACCAAAGTGTATAATAGTTTTTAGTGCAACAAGGGAGTTCATATGCTCTTATCGTGCATAACCCAAAAGCTACCTACTACAGAAGTGTGATGACCCATGCACACACATGTGCAACAGAACCCAGTGATAACACAAATAGATAAAATCAAAACTATTCTCTGAACCCTACCTGATGCAATATCAGTTTTTTAGCCAGCTACTGAGTTCCGAAGAGATCAGGAGGATTACAGGGGCATTGCGGCGCATGGAGCGCAATCAAGGCAACAGCATGCAGCTTGTACATACAGAGTTGCAACAAATAAATACACACATGGGCGACCTTGCACTCTCCATGCGTCAACTGGTGGCTGGACTGCTAACGCAGACAGAGAGTGTACGGCGTCGGGACAGGCAGCTACTGAACCGCCTGGACAGAATGTCAGCATCCATTGTAAGGCTGGCCCTGAACACTACTGGTCTATCTAGGCGCACGGTCAGCCTCCACGTGGACATGGGCCACTTTGCCAGTGACGTGGCACGTGGACTGGGCCGTCTCAGCCACGCTGTTGACTTAATGGAGGCACGGCAGGTGGCCAGGGGCGCAGGCGACACGCCGCAAGATAGCAAGGAGGGCTCCACCGTCAGCAGTGTCTCTGCCGGTGACACCAGGGTGCTGCGCAGTGGAAGCGCAAGGCAGGGCACTTCTGACCCCCCAAGTACCAGCCATGCTGGCCGAGGCCGGCGTAGGGTTTGAGCTCCACACAGTCCTGGGATTGGGGCAGATGAAATCAATGTGTCCCATGCCAGGTGGACTTTTACAGCCCCTGACCTGTTCAAAATTGTATATAGTTTGTTTGTTTGCACTAATTAAATCACTTGTTCTTTCCACTTAACACATGGACTCTTTGTGTGTGACATTAGTGAGTATGGTAACAGTTAGCACGTACCTTCCAAAGTATTGGTTTGCAATGTGTTCCCGTCTCAGTCTGCCTTGATTTGCTATGCTTCTATCCCCATGATGGCGATGTGGTAGCTCTTGCTCTTCATCCTCAGAATCAGGGTCTTCAGGGGTGAGAGGTAGCCCACGTCTGGTGGCAATGTTGTGCAGTATAGCGCATGCGACAACGATCTTGAAAGCTGTTATTGGGGTATACTGGAGGGCACCTCCACTTCTGTGGAGGCATCTGAATCTTGCTTTCAGCAGTCCAAAGGTCCGTTCAATGATATTGCTGGTCCTCTTATGTGCACTGTTGTATCACCTCTCTGTCTCATTGCTGGGTGTTAAGTACGGGGTAAGTATCCATGGTCGGAGTGCATATGCACTGTCACCTGTTTGGCACAAAATGTACAATGTTAACTGGGCATTGATGGGTTCCACATTGACCTGTGTGTATGTCTGCAAGGTGTTTTCAGCTATACCTAATAGATATCCGTCTCCAAACTCCCCACGTTCTAGGCGTTGGTGTATCCCACTGTGCCTAAAAATGTAGGAGTCATGAGTACTCCCTGGAAATTTGGCAACCATGTCAGTGATGACATAATGGGCGTCACATACCACCTGGATGTTGAGTGAGTGGGTACACTTCAGATTGCGGAACTGATATTCCAGGTTTGCAGGAGGGCATATTTGTATATGTGTCCCGTCCACACACCCTATGAAATGGGGGAAGTTGGCATTCCTGTAGAATTCCAACTTGGTGCTGTTGATTTCTGCCTCATTCCTGGGTAGGTATATGTATCTGGACACGTGTGTGAGTAAGGCGTCTAGGAATGCCCTACAGAACCGTGAGAGTGAACTTTGGGATACCCCACCTGCCACAGCAATGACCCCCTGATAGCTACCTGAGGCCAAGAGGTGCAGTGAGCATAGCACTTGCACATGCGTAGGGATGGCGCAGCCGCGCACAGTCTGGCGTTGTAGCTGTGGTTTGAGTAATTCTATTAAATCTAGTATAGCTGCACTGCTGAGTCTATATTTGTCATAAATCTCCTCCTCAGTTTGTTGGAAAAGTGTCTGCCTGGTTCTGTAAATCTTCTCCTGTCTCTGGCTCCTCCTCCTCCTCTGCTGTGCGGCGTGGGCTCTCCTCCTCATTCCTATCACATATATCTCCGCCATCTTGGGTAACCCAGGTGCCTTCTGGGTCTCCTTTTATACTTTGGTAATGGTTACCACCTGCTCTGAGTTAGTGGTAAATTGGAAGTGCAAAATGGGATTTTTGCGACTAGTCGCAATTTGCGAGTTGCTATTGCATATGGTTTGCGACTCGCAAATTGCGACTTCCTATTTGCGGGTCGCAAAATGGGGTCGCAAATTTTGCGAGTCGGTAATGGCTCGTGTCGCATTTTGCGAGTCGGAAATTGGATTTTTGCATCCCATTTCCGATTTTGCGGGGTCGCAAATTGCGATTCGGGCCATTTGTGACTCGCAAAAGTTTCCTACATCTGGCCTTAAGTTCCCTGTGGACAAATTCCCAAAATGAAATCAATGGCCTACTACGGCAACAAAAATCCTGAACTGTAACGAGGTCCAGTCAATACTGCACTCATAACTATCGGACCCAGTCCCCCATAGACGTAATGTCAAAATAAGATTAGTTGCCTTCTTCGCCAAAAGATTATAATAAAGCGAAGTCTGAATATAACTGCACCTGTAACCATGGAAACCAACCGATTAGCAATCGTGAAACAAGAATAACTAGACCGTAACTCAAGGAGTTCCAAATGATTATTAAATTATTCTCAAATCCCACATGTCAACAGATTGTGTTAATAGCCATATTTATGTAAGCCAAAGCCATTATCTGCCAAAACTAACGTGTCCTGGTCCAAATAGTAGAGCAGGTTACCTACATATGAATGTAAGTATATAATGTCACACCTCTAAGAACAATTAAAGTAGTATAAATCAATATTGTGATGTAAAACAAAACCTGTCTAGAAGCTACCAAGATTAACAAATAATGTTTTTGAAATTCTAGAAAATGTTGTGAGTCACTCTATGTACCAAAATAATATTCATTACCTGATATCAATCCGAATCTGTTGCAAATATTGCAACAGATTCGGATTGATATCAAGTAATGAATATTATTTTGGTATATAGAGCGACTCACAACATTTTCAAAGATTGTAACAGATTCAGATTACTTCAGGGTGCAAGGAGGCGGTGTCAAGGCAGATAACAGACAGGCTCTTTTATTAGACAAAGTTCCATGTTCCTCGAAATCCAAGATAACTAATGTCACTGGTGCTACTGTTCAGTAACAGAAGTAATAGACATGCCTGCAAGAAGGTGATTGTGGCATGGCTTTCACAAATAAAGGACCATCATACACACTCTCAGTGGTCACAGCAGCTTAAATTCAGTAATACAAGTGTTTAAAGAATGGCTGCTGATTTTATGTGTACTTGACAGCACCCTTAGATGGATTCTGGTCCCCAGGCAGATTAGGGTTTACCAAATGTTCGCTGATGCTCACCAATGACCGCACTATGCTACTGGAAGTCAGTAATGAGCCAGGGACTGGAAGAACCAGACTGGTCGGAGAATGACAGCCACCTAAATTAGATGGAAGCACGCACACTAAGAGCTGTACCTAGTGGCCCAAACCCATATCCTTATTCTGGGATAGCTCCTGGAAGGTTTAAAAGTCCCTACTTCTGATGCCTTCTTGAAAGAATTCATGAAACAGGGTAAAATGGCAAAATGAAACTCAGATCAGGCAAACAGGATTTATTTTATTTTTGTGATGATTTTAAACATTTCATATAGTGCTGCTTCTCGCAGAGTTATTGAGGCACTATACAGTAAACAGTATTCGTTGACTAAATGAGGTAACACAGCTGCATTCATGATATGTAGGAGTATGAAAAGCATGGTAGAACTGCAAGAGACAACAACAGAAGCACAAAACATTCCAGCTCAACTATTACTCACTGATCAGAGTGGATCAGCAAGCATTGAGGGTTGGCTTTAGGGATGATTGCATGAAGAGGTCAGTTTTTAACATAAACAATATCTGGTCCACAACCAGACAGACCCCTAAGGGACATACATGACTATATTCTGGCAATGTCACTGAAGGAACCTTGGGAAGACATTATAGCTTTCTCGTAAAGACAGAGAAAATGTGCTAAGAGATTGAAGAATGCCACCTCAAGATAATAGTTTGGCAGCTAGAGAGCTTGATTTATCCAACCTGGAGGTGTTAAGATTGATACAAGAGATTTTGAAAGTAATGTTATTTTGGGCGTCAGAGTAACCTTTCTTAAAGTCTTAAATACTTGATCAAATGCCCTGAAACCAGCAACGAGATGAAAATTATGACAAAGGTTGCGAGAAGGCGGATTATGCCTCAGGTGCTGCATTTTCCAGGGCTCTGTGGTCCTTTAGTAAACTGTATTTAAAGATTTGTAAGTTTATTTGAGATAGGTCATGAGGCTGTACCACCAGGCAGTGTCATGTGCCATGTTTTCTGTTTATTAATACTAAAAAGGTGCGTTTGGTAAAGCAGAAGAAGAAGGGACCTGTGTTGCTTTGGACCATGTCTAACAATAACTTATAGCCTCAATATGAGTGGACAGAGTGAGTAGTTGGAGTAGTCAGCAAGGGAATTTCTGCAGTTGAGTCTGAAAATAAACACTGAGTGAATGCCTCTTCTCTTCCTGGCTTCCACCTGTTAACACTGGAGCTGACTGGCTCCCTTGGCCTGCCAGTGGTTATGTCTTCTTTTTGCAAGCAGATGAACAGTGGACTGTAGGATTCATTCAACACCACAGAACGTATTACTCTAGTTAAATGGCTTTAACCATAAAGCCAGCTACCAACTAGGTAGAGCCAGGCAAAGACAAAACCTGCAAAAGTGTGATAACTGTCTGGAACTGGGTAATTGTGGATACTGTTGACATTATGAAAGATTACAAAGTAAACATAATTATGGAGGAATGCTAGGTTATATTAGAATATAGCATGGTGAGCTACCTTGGCATTGCCAAAAACTGCAAACCCTGCAATCTGTGCCACCTTCAGAACTACTGGAGCTACAACATATGCTAGTTGAGCTATAATGGAAGTTGTAAGCTGAGATGGTTGGAAACTCTGTATGTATTGTTAATTTTCCCAATATTTTTTTTTCATTTTGGGCTATTGTACTCAGTTATATTTTATAATTATTTATTTAACAATTTTATATAGCATGTACAAGGCTCAATAGCATCAGAGCGCTTTACATTGATAAAAGGAAACAACAGAAAATAAGTGTACAAAGCACAATATGCAATCACAAGTATGTAAGACAACATCAAGCCTAACAAAATCAAATAGAAAAAAATATAATAATAATGAAGGAGTATGTGCAGAGTTGGTTGTGTGTGAGGAACCAAACATAGAACAGTAAACAATAAGGCGAATCCACAGAAGAACAAAGCATGATCCGCAGGACTGACTGGGAATGAGATTTCAGGTGCACAATTAATAGTTCTGCAAGGTATTATAAGACCCTAGTAGCCAGGAAAGCTCCTGGAATTAATTAGGACGGTGTCCAGAGGGTAGACAGCAGTAATACTTGAGATTAAAATGTTGCAACTATGACCCCTGATGTGGGCCGAGTCCTGCTAAATTGAGCTTTGCCACATTTCCTCTTTTGTAATGGTGTGCATTGGTTCTCACTTTGCAGTTCCTGATACTGTAGAATTAGTGGGATCAGCCCAAGTGCTAGACTCGGTCTCATGCTGACAATGGAGTATTATTTCATATTAATCTCTGGAAGTGCAATCAACTCTGTCTGTTGCCAATAGATGATTTAGTTATGGAATAGAATGTTCTTCCCAAAATTCAAAGATCTTCATACTGCTTACCAAGCTAAACCCACTTCTGACAGCTCTGTACATGTCTCATAGGAATAAATGTAGATTACTTCTTAATTTGGAAGTTTCACATAGATCCACATGGGAGGGATTTCGATGCTCTTACTGAGAGGTCTTTGCAGTCTTTCAACATTTATTAATTCTCCTGAAATGTTCTTTAGCATTCATACTTTGCCATTATTTATCAAAACTCCCATTCCTATGTAAATGGTATATCAATCCAATACAATTTTCGCCACTGTCTCTGTACTATATTACGCTTTTAATCATGATGCCCAGTAAGAAATGGTGATTACTGCAAAAGTATGTGTATTATTTATGCAGAATGTTTTTTTGAAAAACTAGTCATTCTTTTCAATCTTTCTACTGCCACATCTATGCAGATATGTTCTGTGGTGGTTTGGAGGTTGCTCACTATTAGGATTAACTCACAAGTATTACTCTCTGCTCACAAAATGGTGGGAACCCTAAGCACAGAGACATTCACATAACAAATAAAAACTAACTGAACAACTAGTTTTTGTTTATTGAGTAGGGAGGTAAGTCTGATTACGGCATTAGAATGCATTCACTTTTGCCTGATGCACAACAATCATAACATCTTCAATCTTTGGTAGTACCCAGTACATGGAAGACAGCAAGGCACACACATGATCTGAACATACTACTATCATCATAACCACGATCACTACATTTGAAGAAGGTCGCTCTGTGTAGGTATTATAGAATATCCACTCCAGTCATCTCCCAGGAACGTCACAACCTATAATCCTTGACAACCTACAGTCCTTCCCTCATTATTCTCTTATATCAAAAGTTCTAAATTCCACTGTCATTCTTGCCCAATATTGCCTTCAGTATTTTGTCCTGGGTCTGAGCCATATCCGTCCTTCTCATCCCCTTCATAACTTCGCTTCCAAACTTTACTGGTGTGTCAAGTGATACCAAGGATTTTGAAATCTGAACGAGCACTTGACATACACAAATAATATCTTTCTGCCAAAGATCTTGCTGCTAATTCACGAGAACTGGTTTACGAATGAATTAATGGGATGCTAAATGGAGACATGACCACAAAGAGCATAGATAGATAAACAAAAACATTGATACTAATTATACAGAGTTACCTATGGAAAAATCAAAGGTTGCCATAGAAAGAGTTAGAATGTTTGTGTATCTTGCTGTCTTTTGGTTTGACATTGCTTAGAAAGTGAATTATAGTCTAAGCATGTGGCATACTGCATCCCACCTTTAACGTACGCTTGGTGGCATGAGGGATTCTCTGTGTTCTGACTATTAGTAACGTGTTGAAGAGTTTATTGTTAGGCCCATTTATGGATGCTATATTTTCCAGTGATGAGAGAAGGAGGTAAGGAATCAAGTTGTTATATTCTGGATCAATTATGTCTAATATTTTATCAGTAATGCTGTATCAATATTGGTGAAATCTGAGGCATAAGAAAAGTATATGTTCTATTGTTTCTCCTTGTTCTTGGCACTGCTAGAAAGCAGTACATGGTCAATACTCACAGACTTCCTCAAGAGTAAGCCATTAAGACAAATCATCATAAAACATTGTCCCAGAATAGAACTTGATAAACCACCATAAAATATATAACTAAATAATATGCCACCACTATACCACTTATACCCTTCGTTTTCCACACCTGTGCCCTTTTGTCTTACAAGCATATGACCCACACAATCCCAAATCAAGCTTAAGTTCCCCAGCTATCGGTTGTGCAGATTATGAGATCAAATTGTTTAAAGCATCTGGATGAGACCACATCCCATTAACACACAGTTCAGAGAGTGGGACAGCGTATCTACTGTTTATTTGTGTATGGCACATGCTCTGTATAGAAGTAGAAATCATTAGGAAGGAGCAAAGGGGCGAAGTCAGGTATGTGCCATCCTCATTAACAGTGCACTGGAGGAACATGGTATCTATGTGAGACTAAATATGTTGTAATGTTTGGCTATCTGAAATGGTGCTTGATTTATGAAGTGGTTAAGAATCTTTTTTTCAGCTGTAATTTGCTAGGAGATGGTATGGGCACATATGTGTGAGGTTATGCAGTAGTCAGCTCCCTGACACAGAACACCTAGCACCCCACTAAAGCTGTTACAGAAAGGATATCTGTAACTTGTACCAAAGCAATATTTTCCCTGGTATGAAACACATAGTACCTCATTCTGGTAGGGAGGATCATCTTGATTCACATATACATGGGAGTTTTCTCTCATGCTGGGGTGACTAGTTGTGCAGAAATACCACACTTTTATCCCACATAAAGTTTGCCAGGTAAACCTTTGTGGACCTTGCGCAGAGAAGTACCACAACATTTCAAGTTTTACCGCTCAGAACAGTGGTCTCTTGGTGTCAGAAACAGAGGTTCCCAGGACCTCCTCTAAACCCTGATACTGCCACTTAGGACACTTGGACACTACTCAGTAAGTATTCCCATCTGCTTAATACTGAAGCCCCACAGCAACAACAGTAATGCACCGCTGGACTCTTTCCTGAAAAAATACATCAATGCGGTGGAGTTCCACAAGGCTAATGACTCCGGTAGGGAAAGCGCGGACGTCATCCTCTCTGTTCTTATCATCAGTGCACAAGTGCTAGAGCTTATTTCTGACCTACTTATGTGCTCTGTAGAACTAAACTCACTGTGCACACTCCATGATCAGGAAAACTGCCTTTGCTCCCAGGCTGCTTACGAAAACGAGTTTGGTATCTCGTCCAGCAAATGCTCTCCAGCATTACAAAGCCCATGGATTACATTAGATTTCTTATTGGTTCTTATTATTTTATTCCTTGGCCTTTCTTATTCCTGCTTGTTTTTCCCTGCCTTGGCTCTAGAACTTTCTTGTCTAAGCTTTAGTCCTTCTCTGTGATTACTACAACTGTTCCCTGCCAGTGCTCCAGGCTTCCAGTTAATGACTAATGAGGAGTTTCCTTTTCTAAGTTTGCCTAATCTGCCCTGTCACCAACAATTGGCTATCCCTCTCACTTCATCAAAAACGACGATCTCAGGTTATAGTAGTTCAGCCTGCCTTTCACTTGCCAGTGTCAACATAATCCCTAATAGCATGTTAGGAGTATCTGGTTATCTAGTTGAGAGCTGCTACTCATATCTGTTGATCTGTCCTGAAAATAACTGCGAAGTTCTGACTAGAGGGAGAGAGCAGTATGGCATGTGGGTAAATTAGGGGTACCTGGTTCAGGGCTACTACTCTCATCTGTGTATTTTCTCTGCCTCTAGACAGTCTTTCATGGTGATCCTTTGGTGAAGCAGGACTCATCACCAAGTTCCCTAATATCTAAGGGCAACTTTTCATGCCGAAGCTGTCAGTTTAACCTTCCAAGCTCTAAAAGTTCATTATCATTTTCCCTCAATTTTAATATATATTATTGCCTTTTTAAAGCCATAAAATGCTTAGGCAAATGTATTTGGTATTGAACCAGCTTCTTGTGAAATGCCTCATCTTGGAAACCAAAAAAGGCTCACACTTTGGTCTTCCTGCCTCGAAGGTAAATGGGGTATTTGTATCAGAAACTTCTATTTCAGTTTTAGTGACCCAGTGAGACCTGTTGCTTTGGCTACTGCGGTGAAGGATTACAAGTGGGCATGTGATTAATGGCTGAATGTTTATGATGCTGAATCGATTACAATTCACTCTCGAATGTTTTTCCTGTTTCTCTTGAGAATAGAGTATTAAAAGGTACCCTTGCTTCCCAAAAATAAGTGATAGGTTCTCTTGAAAAGACCACTATAATTATGTGTGTTTAAACGTGTAGACGTCTATGGCTGTTGACACTACAAACAACAACAAAAAAACAATAATACGATAATGCTTTTAGTGGTCACGACAGCTGATCACACCTTTTAGGTATTGTCATGTGATCCACAACAGAACCTTCCCAGTCGCTCCGTTCGGACATACCTCGAGGTGTGTAGGAAATCACTGTACATTGCTTCAGATTTCAGTTTCTTAATTCGCATGAGTATTGAATGTTGCCATAATTAGGCTTCTTAATGCACTCCTGATTTTCCAACATCTTATTAGCAACACAGCTATAATAAGTGAGGATGCACTTGTTACAAATTAATCTATAACACCACGGGTATAGCCATTTAAAATCTACACCCCTTCTAATCTTGGCCAGTTTCTGTGTAAATGATGCTTGCTAAAACTCCCTTTTGTACCCACAACTCCCTTTGATTCCAGCATCTGCCTGCTGTTGTGGGTCGTTTCTGAAATAAATTTAAAAAAGATGGTGTGCGGGATTTTGTGGGATTGATGACCTGTATCACCAGCTACAGAATCATGTTTCTGCCACTGGTAAATTTCGCCAGTAAATTGCACCAGAGGTGATTGCCACCAGTGGTAACATTTTCCACCAGCCTAACAAATCCAGTGTTCAGCTTTTCAGCAGCTAAAAGAGCAGTGATTTTATCACCATTAATACATTTCAGTCTCTGTGATAAAAACCCTGCTGTCCAGTAAAAAAGCTATTAATTGAAAATCCAGAGACAAGAGACTGTGGTAAAACCCGTTTCCGCCGAATGGCAATCCCCCCAGTCTTTTAACCCTTCAAATGAATGGGTTATATTTTTCAGTCTGCTTTGCATTAGACACTTTCAGTAACTCTCTTCCTGTGATCTATTCCGGTTTTTTATTGTCATTTTCAAACGCGCTGTATTTGCATCCCAAGCAACAAATTAGTGTAGAATTAAGAAAGCAGTGATATGAATGCTCCCGAACACAGACTAGAAACAATTTTGTGACGCACCTCCGAAAGCTGGCCTCATGGTGAAATCGTGGTCATCGACTCTCAGGAGCTGCTCGGTCTTTCCACGTCTGGTTTTGGTTAAATCATGATTCTTCTTATAAATGTTACTGAAAAGATAAACAATAAGATTCTTTTTTTTAACTGATTTCTCACTTCATTGATAAACAACGTAAATGTGGGCAATTTACTTCCTTTGGGAACTACACGTCCCTCAACGAAACAAATCGTATTGCAAAATACGCTGTGTATCTGCAAACCACACTAAAGAAAATATGTTCTTAATTGGTTAAGAAAATAATTTCCATCTATCCATTTTTTCCAAAAAAATACACTGCCGGCACTGGACTTGTAAAGCTACTATTTACAATAAACATATGCCCCAAAGTTGTTAACACTGCCATTGTAAATCATTTAATTATTAATAATATGCTCTTCCTCATTTACATTGCATTTGGCTTCCTCTTGCAATGTAGAACACTTATCTAAATAGAAATGTGACTTATCAACTCACAGACATGATGTCCGATTATAGGCAAGAAAGAAATCAAATTATGGAAAATTATTGAAAATGTTATTAGGACACGGGAACGTTGAGAACGTCATTGAAGACAGAGAAATAGCTCAGAGCTAATAATTCACACAGGGCCCACATCACAAAACATTTTCGGAGTAGTTGTGCCTAACTCATCTAAGTTCCTGGAGTGAGACATCTTTATTCATTGCTTTGAGAATTGGTGGTGGCTATATAGCCGAATGCCCGTAAAATAGTGCATTTCATTTTTCTGCTATTTGCATGGCCGTGGCTAAATAGTAAAGATTATTTGGTCAGTTGTCTTGCAAATAGCAAAGGGACTTCACTATATACCCAGCCACTGGCTAAGTTGTGAAGATTCTGCACTGGCTGATCAGTGACTGTGCAAATAGCAAGGAAACTTCACTATTTACCTGGCTAAGTAGCAGATACGATGCACTGTTTAGCCGTCAACTATGCAACTAGCTATGAAATATTACTATTCACATGGCCAATGGCTAAATAGCAAACATTATGCATTACATATCTAGATGCCAAGCAAATTGCCACAAAACAACACTTTTTACCCAGTGGCTTGCAAAATAGCAGGCATTATGTACAATCTGGCCCACATCCATGCAAATAACAAATACACTTCATTATGTATCTGACTTCTGGCTAAACAACAGGAATGATGTATTATTTCGCCAGTGTCCTTAAAAATAGAAAGTTCACCATTTATCTATCTGTTGACTAAACAGGAGACAGTGTGTACTATGTGGATGTCAGCCTTGCAAATAGAAAAAGAAAATCATTATTTAAATTTTAAATGGCATCTGAGACATAGTAGCAGAATTTATGTACTCAAGCATTTGTGCAAATAGCAATAAAACCTGGTGGCTAGGTAAATTGCAGACAACCTGCCCAAAAGTCATGCAAACAGCAGAGAAACATCACTATTTATCTGCCTGCTTTCCAAACAGCTACAGTTATATATTATCATGCTTACTGCAGATTTCACCAAGCACATATCACCAGGGAGAACTGCAAAGAAGGGGTGAACAGAATTGGCACCAACCTCCTTATGCAGATTAAAAATGGCTTAAATGTAATTTGCACCCAATAAGTACTAAATAGCCACTAAAGAGACTATTTGAATGTTTCCAAATTAATGCGGACGACATTTCACAAATTGCCACTCCATTATATCATGGGCCATGACCCAGCAACGTAGGAGGCCTGTTATGGAGCTTTCATATACTTTGCAAGTGCTGCTACTTCTTTACGTTTACCTGAAGAGGCAGCTAATGATAAAGATGATTAGATCCTTTGGAAGGCTAAATGAAACTATTCATTCTTCTGCCACTATGTGCTCGCTCTTTCTCACAAAGTCAAGGGAAAGACACAGATATAGAATTACCTAGAGGCTCCATGTTATTAGAACACATCTTGTCCCTCCCTAAGTTTTCATGCAGCAAATCAGGGTATTCTGGAATAGTAATTCTGGTTTAGTTCTATTAAACAAATCTGACGAGGATACCTACCAAAAGTGATTTGTAAGCAAAAGCCAGAACTAGAAAAGATGTATGCCAGTGACATGGTGCCATCAGATATTGAAGTTATCTTTTCAAAATAAAAACAACTGCCAATGCCCCACGATGTAAGTCACCAACACAGTATAATTGAGAGGCTTCATTCCAATTTTATGGCAGAAGGAAGAAAAACTATATATTTCCATTTTTAAAAAATTAATTTACCCAGCCAAATGTCAGTCAATGTTTTGTCAGATTCCTTCATAGCTCATGCTTGGCAAGTAAATATTAAATATGACTAAATGAGTGCATGGTTCATAATGACATTGCCATTCAAGAAGAAATCCATTAAAAAGAAGTGTCAGTAACAATGGATAGAGGACATATTCTTCTTAATTTGATTTGATTCTTAAAGGTCATCCTCTATGCATTACCTGAATGGACTTGTTTACGCAGCTGATGTTTCAAACTCATGGTTATTGATTATCCTTTTGTTAAATACTTTTGAGTTTTTTAATTAGTGTAGCACTGATTTCCCACAGTCAGTACTCAGTCTAATGAGTCAACAAGAATAGCGATATAGGTGAGCTGCATTTGAGTCTCAGGACCTCTTATATTTTCTGCATGTCTCCAGTGTCCTTTAGACCAACAATAGCATTAATAAACCATTTCTACGCTAATGTTGTGGTACTTGTAGTATTAGCAAAGAATGTATTGGGAAGACTTATAGAAACATTTGAAATATTCTCAGAATAATCTTTATGACAAGTTGAGGTTGAGGGAGCAAAGAAGTGTGATTAATTCACTTTTTATTTCACTGCACGCCCAAAATCAAAAAAAGGTTTAATTGAATTAATGATAGGAAAGACCTCTGCATGGCTTGGAAATGCTGCATAATCTTACACTGTTAGTTTTTCAGGCTATCCCTGACCCGCCACCCACAATTAGACCTGACAGCCTTTGGGTGGTCTTCACCTCAACTTTTTGCCTACCCCCTCCACTTTTCTGATTTCATTTTTGCTGGCTTTAAGACTCTGTGCACGTTACCACTGCCAAACAGTGTTAAGGTGCTTGTGCTCTCTTCCCCTAAACATGGTAATATTGGCTAGCCCCAAATGGCATATTTAATTTACTTATAAGTCCCTAGTACAGTGCACTACCTGTTCCCAGGGCCTGTAAATTAAATGCTACTTTTGGGCCTGCAACACTGATTGTAACATCCACTTAAGTAGCCCTTTAATCATGTCTCAGGCCTGCTATTGCAAAGCCCATATGTGGAGTTTCACACTGCCATGTGGACCTGGCAAAGTAACCCTTTTGCAAGGCCAAAACCGTTCCTTACTATACTTATAAAACACCCCTAATGTAGGCTCTGACAACCCAGAGGGCAGGGTGCAATGTATTTAAAAGGCAGGGCACATACTTTTAAGTTCTACATGTCCTGGTAGTGAAAAACTCCCAAAATGTTTCCACTACAGCAAGGCCTGTCACTCCCATTGGATAACATTGGGATCACCTTATTACATCTCATAAGTGTAATTCATAATCTGGAAGAGATAAGCTTTTTGAGTTTTGTGTCTCTCAAATCACAATTCAAAAATTATAACTTATGGAGAAGTTAGATTTAAAATTGTAATTCTGAAAATGTCACTTTTAGAAAGTTGGCATTTACTTACTTTAGGTATTTGGTGCCCAATCACATCTGGGTGGGTGATAGCTGGGCTTTGTGTATTCCCCCTAGACAGCCCCACACAATGGGAGCCTAGGTATGACTTAATCGGCCATCCTGGCACGATGGAAGAGAGGAGCTTGCCATCTCCTAACTTACATCTGAATAGGTTGTGTTCTGTCCCCATACAAATAGTTGCATAACCCCCAGTAATGAGTCTGGAGCCAAGGCAGGAAGGGCAGGACCTCTGTGTACTTCAAAAGCCTGTCTCTGAAATCTCATCCACTTAAAAGACCAAACTGGGTATAAGTACTGGACCTCTGACACCACCAACTTAATATACTGGACCTCTGACTACTCTGCCAGGAAGAAGGACTGCTGTGCTGCTGAAGAACTGTCATTCTGCCGAACGGCTGCTTTGCCGGCCTGCTGCTTTTGCTGGACTCCTGCCCTGCTGCCTGTTGTTCCCTTCCTGAGTGAGAAGGTCTGGACCAGCATCACTTGAACCCAGAGTGACTCCAAGGGCCAGCCGACTGGTCTCCTGAACCAAAGTCTCAGGGACATACAGTACTTTTAACCAACCTACTGCTACACCTGGACTCTGTCATCTGTGCCTCTGCCCTGGCAAGTGATGTTACCCCAGTCCTGGGCCTTTGAAAGTGAGACCTAAGGTGCATACTCCAGCCAGCAGAACAACTACATCTTTGCCTTTGCTTGAACAGAACAGGTGCATCTCTGCCGTCGTGTGGCCAGGAACCAGTGCATCGCTTTTGGAACCAGCACTGCAAGGTTTCCTTTGGTGCAGGGCCACTGCTTCCCTGTCGACATCAGCCTTGACGGCGACACCGAAGTCTGCATCCCAGCCACTGTGCTCATCCAAACCAGCACATCATCTCAACGCAGACACAGCCAGCACTTCCACCTAAACTCCATCCCATCTCTGCTCCAACGCATCGCTACTGCTGCATGGGAAAAATCTACACATCTCCTCTGCTGCGGGGATTGACAGAGACACATCGCTTCTGCTGCACGCTGCTTCTTTGACGCCAGACAACCAAGATTAAAGGAGTTTTGTTCAGCCAGCCTTTCTGGGTCCCTGTATCCAGTCCACGCTCTATCATGGCCGGCCTGAACTTCTGGGTTTGTCCCTGTCCAGCACGATCAGATATCCCAATTAGCGCTTCTTGCTCCTAAGTACTATTTTACATTTTAATCTTTAAAAATTCATAACTCAAGTTCTACTTGTTTGATTTTTGTCATTTTGGTCTTGTTTAATTATTAAATTAAGTTCTATTGTTATAGCCAGGTGTAGTATTTTGTGTGTGGTGTTTTCACTGCTTTGCTGTTTGAAGTATTTTAAGTTAAGTCTGACTACTCTGTGCCAAGGTACCAGCAGGTGAGCACAGGTTAATTTAGGGTGTGTTGGTGACTTAACCTGAACGCATGGTGCATTGGTGATATACCCTTGGATTGTGGTTCCTGCTTGATCAGGGTACATACCTCTATCAACCAGAAACCCAATTTTTAACATCCACCATTTTCTTTTCTGTTTAGTGGGGCTCTGGTGACTGGAGGACATCCAAATGGTACCCATTCCGAGTGAGATTGGCTGTTGGTACATCAACCCAGGCTGCATGGTGACATAATATGCATATGTGAAATGTGTAATATTGAATGGGCGCAAGATTTTAAATCTATGTCACTAAAAGAAGATTTGCTTTTGGCTAACCAGATCCCTTAACGCTGGTCTCTTGCCTTTGTCATGTCCTCTATAAGAAGTATTAAGTAAAATGTGGGAGGTACAGAGGAATGCTCCAATCGTTTGACAAAAATCTTGAAGGTACGCTTATGCATGGAGAGTTGCACAAAAGTATAGGAAGATGGAGTTAAACTTGTGAATAAATACCATCGTCCACTAATCTGATCTATGTATGTTCGTCTGTGAGGGAACAGAAACAGTAATCCCTGCAATAATAAACTATACTACATCATGAAATAGTCAACATTTCTTTCATGTAGCCGTAAAACAGAGAGGCTTCAACAGCTTAAAAGAGGTACTCTCTAGGCAACAATACCCTCGCCATGACTCGGGCACAATATAGGTTTATAAAAAATGCAATGGGTGACAAAGTAGTCTGGTCTTAATCCAGTTACATTGCTTGCATTCCTCATTGTGCCTAAACTAATTGCTCCACTAGTTCCAGATTACTTTTCCCTTGCTATGGCATCCAATATTGGACAGTAAATTACTTAGCCTGCTTCCTAAAATAGGGTGATGCTATATCGACTACTCTCCAAGTACAAGCCTATTTGTGCAGCATATTTATCTTGAATTCTTAGAGGAGAATTCTGGAATTATCATCATCAGTCCTTGAACAGATAATCTTGAAAAGTAGGAAACACTTTTTAAAAATATGTATCTTTTTATTGTGATCATAAATGGCATAAAGGCAAACATAAATACAGAGGACATACACAGTCTATAGATTATAAAAACACCATATTGATATTTAAATGCAAGTCTTTAAATTTGACAGACATTATACATCTGTATTATTTCTGAGTGAAAACTCTCAGAGAACAAGAGCTCCAAACTCAACAGTCAAAACCAACGGGCACAAAAACATACTGTCTAGCCCCATACTCGTCTTAGTAAAAATAAATAACTTTAACCTTACAGAAAAATTAAGTATTGCTCAGTTCAAATCACGAAATGTTTACAGAAAAAATCTCATCTACATATCCCAGTGAAGTGCTACACCCCTCTAGAGTGCCCTCTCCCACTCTCTGAGTTCTCCTAATACTAATGTATACGGTCCCTCCCGAAGTGTGGGTATGTTCAATGATTGACAGGAATTCCATAGATTACTTCCACAGCTCACCATGCACGCAGGGATTAGTGAAGAAGGCCTGGATGGTTGGGCCTCATATTCTGAGGTATGGCCTTCCAAACTGGATTCAGACGGGTGCATGATTCCAGTAGCTGCAGCACCCTGGCTGGATCTCCAGCAGATGTTCTTCTTCAGCTGTTGTGACATCCTAGGATGGATCTAGTCTCTAGTGTGGCAACCTCAATGTCAGGCAGAGATGCACCAGCCTATTATTCTGTTACATTTGATTGAGCTTGTGTAGAGTACATTGCTACCCATAGGCTTCCCAGAGATAGATGTGTGACAAAAAACAGAGCAGGGGGTTAAAGGATGCTGTACTGAAAGAGCCAAGCCTTTAATTATTTTAAAAAAGGGAGCTCCTTTGTGGTTGATCTCCGGAGTGGGGAAGACTGTTCCAAAGTTTAGCCACATTATAGGCAAAAGAGTGCACTCCATATTTTGCCCTTTTCACTGTCGGGACTACAGTCAAATGTGCCAGAGAGGATCGCAAAGTACTTCCGAGGAGATAGGGAGACAGCAGATTACGAAAGATTGAAGGCCCATCATCATGGAGTGCACTATGGGCAAAACAATGTATTTTGAATTTGATCTTCTCTGCCACCAGGAGCCGATGGAGAGAGCTCAGGGCTTGTCAGGTACAGCGTCTAGGTAAGTTGTATATATTCCAAGCAGCCTAGTTCTGCCAACCTGAGGTTTCCTGATTGTGTCTAATGGGGCTCCCAAATAAAGAGAGTTGCCATTTGTCCAAGCGGGAGAGAATAAGGGCTTGGACCACCAGCCTCCTAGAAAAGGGGGGTAGGAGAGAGAGAATATTTCGGCCCAACCTGAATATGCCATAGAAAGTGCCAACAAATTTTACTGCTTGAGAATCAAAATTCAAGGCTTTGTCCAGCCACATTCTTAGGCTCTTTATAAATATTTTTGGAGCAGGTGGGGGGCCTTGGTAAGAAGGCCAGCTCAGTCTTAAGGAAGAATTGTGATTATTGTCTGGGATCATATGCTCTGTATTACCCACATTTAGTTTGAGGCAGGAGTTATACATCCAACTAGCAATTTTCTCCTGGCAGGCAGCTAGTGAGGATGGGGAGTTTTGAATCTAAGGAAGAAAAAAGACCGGTTGTGTATCATCTGCATAAGAAATTATTGAGATCCAGAAAGGCTGGATGATGTCTGCAAGTGGTCTTATAAAGATGTTAAAAAGAATAGGACTCAATGAAGAGCTCTCGGGTACTCTATATGTGAGAGGAAGGAGATCTGACATACAACCTCCATCAAAGACTTGGAAGGCAATATTTTCTAGAAAGGACTTGTGCCAGGAAAGAGCAAATTCTGAGATCCCAGTACTCTGTAATCTCTTAATGAGGATAGCATAGTTTACTGCATCAAATACTGAGCTGAGATCTAGGAGAATAATGGCTGCAGAACCTCCCAGATCAAACAGCATTTTGTTTTTTCTACCATGGCCAAAAAGGCAGTCTTTGTACTGTGATAAGGTCGAAAACTGGTCTGTGTGGGATGCAAAATATCATGTTTTTCTAAGAATTCAGATAAAGGTATATCAACGTGCTTTTCCAGTACTTAGTTTCCTAAATAAAAGGGTCCAAGATGTTTTCTTTAATAATGCTTTCACCGTGGCATGATTCCGAGCCACTGGGACTGATCCCACGGCCAGACAAAGGTTTATCATCTCAAAATAAGAGGGAAGGATCTGGTCCATCACTTTAACTAAAATACATAATGGAGCTGGATTATTAGTAGAACCAGACTTAATTTGACTCATAATATCTGCTAACCTACCGGACTTCAAAAAGGAAAAATCAGTCAGCAGTGGCTGTTTTGATTTTCTGGATTTTGTTATGCAGAAATCTTGCAAGATCATTACATCGAAAGGATGAGAAGTCAGGGGAAGGCCAGTGGAGGGGGGTCTAATAAGGTTTTTACAATGCATAACATTTAGCACAAGAAAATGTTGGCACCATTAATATTTTCCGTATAGTATGCAGCTCGTGCTCTTTTAATTTCACGTTGATAAACTCTGATAAAGGCTCAATATTTCTGCTTGCTTATCTCCCCATAATCTCTTCTCCAAAATCTTTCAGCTTTTTTACAAGCTTGTTTCAATTCTTGAAGTTTAGGAGTGTACCAGGGTGTGGATTTAGTTTTGCTCTTCTGGTAAGGGTTTTTTGGGGGACGACTTGGTCCAATGTGGATGTAATCCACTGGGAGATCTCAACATATGCTGCAGTTGGGCCCGGGTCTGAAGTAGATTTGGAGTCATTAAGTGCCTGTTTACAGGATTCAATAGGCAACTTTCACCAAGGACAATCTTTCCAGGTGATTAATTTGGGATTTGATGAAGGATGGGGGGAGTCCAGGGTAAACAGAAACACCAGATGGCCTGACAAGGTTACAGGAAGGGGATCTACTATGTGGCCTTTTTCATGAGTAGACCAAGACACCGATTGGGACAACTAGATGGCCAAAAGGTCCTCTGTAAAGCCAGAGGCTTGCATGTTTGCCGATTCTTCCAAATGGGGATTAAAATCTCCTAGCATGGAGAAGTTTGCTCAGGTGCTGGTTAGGTTTGAAATTACTTCAGGAAGGGATTGGAGGAAGATTGTACTTGGTCCAGGTGGCCTATACAGTAGGGCTCCTAAGAAGGTGATTGAGGGGAAGAAGGAGATAGCAAACAACAGACTTTCACACTATGGAAGTTGTAGGGGTTCAATAAAACAGTTAAATTAATCTTTAAGAATGATTGCAATCCCTCTACTCTTCTTATTTTCCTTGGTCTTTTCGAAGGATATATTAACCAGGGGGAAGGGCTTGAACAATATCTGGCCCAGATGCAGCGTGGAGCCAAGTTTCTGTTAAAAAAATGGCATCTGCTTTTTTCTCTTCTAGAAAAATGGAGAATTCTGCCTTGTGGAATGGAAGCGATCAGCATTTAATTAAAAACACATGCCAGCTTAATTTCTCCTGGGAATGAGACTTGGGGCCGTTCAACCAGATGGAAGACAAAGAACAAGGATGACAGGTAGTTTCTCATTTAGACAGATCAAAAGACTGGAGACAGCAGTCATTAAGGGTCCCCTGTAAAGTTAAAAGCTGTAAGGAAGAGTAAGTTAATGTGGTTACATGAGATGAACTAGGGTTGCTGGCCCCGTTCGGGCATGGATGGGCACAAACGGGCATGCCTTTGGCATGCCAGTTGCATGCCCGCTGTGCATCCACACACCTAGTCTCATTTTATCATGTGCCCCCTGAAAAGCTGGAGCGCAAACCTCAATGGTGTCTCCCAGCAGCCAACAATGTGGCAGAAGAAAAAGATACAAAATGATTGTAGTCAAAACCTCAATTCGAGTATTTTAAAAAAAGATACGATGCAAGTTAAAACACTTTCCCCTCCAGTAGCAGAACACGATGATTCCCCTGAGCTTTGTAAGTGCGTGACACTAACCTAAATATTAGCAGGTGGCATGGAGGCTGAATGGCACAATGTTGCTCTACTTGGTGCAGTTCATTGCAACAACTGCTAAGAGAAACCGAGAGACCCTTCACAACACAGGTTGACTCCTGGTGCTACACTCACTTTCAGACAGCTTGTTCTTGGTGATTCTGATACCAGACCACAATTGGTGTCTCACCCAGCATTGCCTCTCCTCCTGCAGGGCCATGCATTCTCCGTCCATCTGTGAGACGCCAGGCAGGCTTCTAAGTACTAAGCAGATCATCAACTCCTCCAGAAAGAAGTTAAGGCTTTGGAATATGTCCCTCACCTCTGGGAGACTCACTGTCATGCAGACACTATTCCTGGTCACACAGAAGCTTTACAGGTAGGTTAAGGAGCACTTCCTTCCCTGGTCATAAAGAACTTGGAACCTGAACAAAGTGTGGTGGTTTGGGTCTCCCTGACAAGTGTCAAAACAGGCCTTGCCTGATGAGAGCTTTACCTGCTAAAGGCAACCTTGGGGCAAAGTATGGCAGATACTGGTAGTGTTACAGTGGAATCTCAAACAGACACTGCTGCTAGCTTTGAAAATGACCAGGAGATCAGAGTGTAACAGTCCTGACTTTTTATTAACTTTGCATTCCCTGATTTTTCAGCAAATACTAACCATCTGCTCTATAGGTGGGCTGAAAAAGACGGTGTTTCTAGGGGTTAACTGCATAGGAAGCATGAATAAGAACTGTTTACAAAAGAAATATCCTAATATATGTGGCCTGGAATCACATAGGTCCCCTCCTCCCAGCCTTCTTCCTTCTCCTTGTGGTCTTTTGATTCCTTTTAGCATTGGTCCACTTATTTATGCTATTTACAATCCTCCTTTCTGTGTTATTTTGATCCTCATGGCCCCCTTCCTGGCCCTGATACCCATCAGCCCTGGTCACCAAAGATCTGGTTTCCTGATTCAGGTGCTCCTTGTTGTATTCTTTCGTGGACCTTGACTTCTTGACCTTACTCCTTCCTGACACTTTCTACTCCTGACCCTTCTTGTATTGGCCCTTTCTGGACCTTCTGATCCTGTTGCCTTGCGTACTGGTCCTACCTGACACTGTTGGTCTGCTGGGTCCTTCTTTGCCTGGCCTTTTAGCCCTGGTCCTCCTGGGTCTGGCATTCCTAGTGCTACTGGTTTGGGTCATCCTGATCTTCCTGGAACTGGTCCATACCTCTTGGTCCATCTGGTCCTCCTTATTGGTTCTATTGGGTTGGACATTTGGTTTTGATCTGGTCTCCTTGGTCCTCCTGGCTATGTTTGCCATGGCCCCCCTAATCATCATTACCCCGGTCCTGCTACTCCAAATCCTGGTCATTCTGCTCCACCTGGTACTCCAGCTCTGCCCCGCCCCGCCCCTTGGCCTCCTGGCCCAGTTCCTGCCTATCTTGAGCCATCTGGTACACCTAATCCTCATCCATCTGGTCCCTTGTCCTAATGGCCCTAGTGCACCTGTCCCTGATCTGACTAGCTCTCCTCCAGGTCCTCCTCCATCTAGACATGATGCTCCAGACCCTGGTCCTCCCAGTCCTCATACTCCTTGCCATCCTGGTTCTACACTAACTCCTATCTAACTATCCTCTTAATCTTGATCCTACTTATTTTGGTCATTCTGTTCCTTGTCATCCAGTTTGGTCATCCTTTCATTCTGCTCCCTCGTTCTGGTCCTACATTTCCTCCTCACCCTGGTCCTCCTTAGCCTGGTGTGCAAGATCATGATCCATCTGAGTCTCTATGCCTTGATCTTCCTGATCCTCTTGGGTGTGGTCCCACTGGTTCTCTTTGCCCTGGTCATTTCAGCTTGAGTCCATCTGGCTCTAATTGCACAGGCATATGCGCCAGATCCTCCAATTTCTGTTTTTATAGTAATGCTCACTCTGGATCTCCTATGCCAAGCACTGCTTTTCCTCTAGCTGTTTCTTACAGTCTATGTTCTCTTCCTGGTTTGTGCCCACTGAACTTTATCCTCTGCCTGTGGTTCTCCTTGTTCTGGTCTTTGTATGTCTGGTCTTCACATCATCCTCGTTCTTCCAGCTCCACTTCTCTTAACCTTTCGTGTTCTTTCCTGGTTCTGTTGACCCTCATCGATATGACCTGGTCCATCTGATACTAATCTCCCTGTCCATCCAATTTACAGTACTCCAGCTTCTGATAGTGCCCTTAGTCCGCGTGGCCTCTTGTGTCCTGAACCTATTAGGCCTGGTCTTCTTACACCTTGTCCTCATGGCTTGCCCTGATCCCCCTGGCCATGTGCCTTGACCTTATGGTTCTTCTAGCACTGTGTCCACTGATCCTGGCCCTGTGGGTCCTAGTTCTCTTTGTTTTGGGTTCTTCTGAGCCTGGTCATTTTGTCATTTTAGTCCTTCTGGCCATCAAGGTCCAGTCCTCTTAGTCTTCCTGGTGTAGCAAGTCCTGATCCTCCTAATGTTCCTCATCCTGTTCTCACTGTCTCCAGGTCTTGGTCTTCTGTTTCACTTAGTACACTGTGTCCTGTTCTCGATACCCTGGTCCTTTTTGTGCTCTTTTGGTCCTCCTAGTATCCTTGGTAAGAGACCCCCTTTTATTCCTTGCTTATTCTAGCTCCTGGTCCTCCAAGCCATAGTCCTCATATTTCTGATCTCCCTGGTCCTCCTGGATGTGGCCCTGATCCTCCTGCCTGGGTCCTCCTGCTCTGTAACCTCATGGTTCTACACCAGATGTCTTTGTTGTGGTCAATCTGGGACTAGCCATCATTTTCCTCATCCCTCTTGCCATCCTGTTTCTATCTCTCTGGCCTGGTTTTTATGACTGTGATCATTCTGGTCCTGTTCTCCTCTGTCCTAATTTTCTTTTTCCACCTCACTCTGGTCCTGGTACTCCAGTCTCTGGTTAGCCTGCTTACCCTGGTGCCAGTCCCCTGATCTTCATTTTTCTGATCCTCTTAAAGCATATCCTTGCTCTGGTGATCAAGGTCCCTAGTACCAGCCCTTTGTCCTACTGGTCCTCTTCCTCTTATTCTTAGTATTCTTAGTTTTTGTAGCCCTAGTCCTTTTTGTGATTCTGTGCCCACTGGACCAGAGCCTTTTGGTCCTGTCCTTTACAGTCTGGGAGTGGGTTCTCCTGCACCTACCTGTCCTGGACTTAGTCCTCATAACTGTTAGAACTGTCAGCCTTAGGGTGGTCTTTACCCAAACTTTTTGCCTTTACCCTCCATTTTCCCTTGCATATGTTCTTGCAAACTTTAGGTCTCTGTGAACTGTACCACTGCTAACCAGTGATAACATGGTAAAATTGACTAACACCTGATTGACATATTTAATTAACTTATAAGTCCCTTGTAGAGTGGTATACCGCATACCCAGGGTCTGTAAATTAAATGCCACTAGTGGGCCTGCAGCACTTATTGTGCCACCCACTTAAGTAGTCCCTTAAAACATGTCTCAGGGCAGCCAATACAGCCTGAATGCAGTTTTGAACTGCCAATTCGATTTGGCAATATAAACCCCTTGCCAAGCCTTAACCTCCCCTTTTATTGCATATGTCCCCCCTAAGGTAGGCACTGGGTAGCATGTAGGGCCGGGTGCATTGTAATTGAAAGGTTGGTTAGTTACTTTAAAGCTTTACATGTCTAGGTAGTGAATGACTCCTAAATCCGTTTTTCACTACTGTAAGGCCTACCTCTCCCATAGGATAACACTGGGTTGCCTTTTTGCATTTGATAAGTGCTAACATTTGATTGGGAACAGGTCACCATTTTGTGTTTGGTGTCTGACAAATTGTAATTTAAAACCCTCTTTTATGGTAAAATCAGATTTTAAATTACAATTTTGAAACTGCCACTTTTGGAAAGTTCAAAAGCGCAAAGAGCAGATGATGGACGGAATGCTGAACAATGCAAACATTCACCCCCAGTCACAAAGATCTGGGTTTAATCCATCTTTTTTTGCTCACCACGCCACCACAGTTTGGACCCAGCCATGTGCAAATTACTCTTGACCCTATTCCCCCCTCGACCCTTTACATAATATGGGGTCTCATCAGGACGAAGTGATTGGTGCAGGGACACCTTTTCAAAAAGTGAAAATCACATTCGCAAAGTGCAAAGTGTCAATAAGATTGTTCTCACAAGGGAAAGCTGTATACAACATCTATTAAATAGAAACATATATTTAATTAGAAAGGATCAATCCACAAAACAAAATAATCTCTCAAAAAGGTCAATAGTGCCCAGATATTACTTACCCCCCTAATAATTGAGCAGTGAAGGTGAGAGATAACTAAATGCTGAAAAACCTCCAAATAAACGCTATTTATAAACAGACCCAAAAAGCATCCGGTACTAAAAAATAAAGAAAATTTATGTCAAGAGTGGCAAACAATTTTTAGTTTAAAAACTTACCCCTTCAAACAAACTTCTAAAAGATTAAAGAGTCAAAAAGGCTCAATGGCCCTTGAGTAGAAAATCAATGCCAGTGTCCAATCACAACTCGCATAATATAACTCATGACCCACTATTAATATTCCAGAGAATTAGCAATCAAGGGCACAATTGCCCGATAAAAAAAGCGCACCCGCGAGTTACCCTAACTATTTAAACTGACGAAGGGGCGCCATCCTCCACCCGATATGTACACTGGTATCCACGCTGAGACCGGAATGAGGCTACAAACAATGATGTCATCTAAATGAGTCAAGAATGTAGCCACCAGACCGCATACTTGCATTTGTAATAGAATAGTACACCTAACAATTGAAAGAGAAAAAGGTGAAGCGAAAACAGATGAAATAGAGTCGAGACGGACAGACAATAATACTGAATAAAATTACTAACTAAAAAGAAAGAAAGATAAAAAGAGATAAAAGAGGAAAGAAAAAAGAGGGAGAAAATAAAAGAACAAAACGGAAGAAAAAAATGAGGATACAAACAATGATGTCATCCAAATGAATCAAAATTGCAACCACTAGACCGCATACTAGCATTTGTAATAAAATAATATACCTAACGATCAAAAGAGAAAAAGTATCAAGCGAAAAGAGTTGAAAAAGAGTGAAGACAGACAGATAATATCACTAATTAAAATGACTAACTGAAAGGAAGACAGAAAAAGGAAGAAGGATAAAAGGATAAAAAGAAAAAGGAAAAGATAGAAAAGAAAGACTTTTTTTTAGATAAATCAAAGTACATAGCAATGCACTATAATCAACTATGTACATAGTAATACAAAACCGGCGTTATGTAAATCATATAGGAGAAATGTCTCATAAACAAATTAAAGTTCCTTTGCTCTTAATGTACCCGCTCTGCTATGAAACTGTGCCATTCTTCAGTTGTGTTCAATCCGTTATTAATAGAGTCGCAACAGTCCATCCATCTCACTTCATTCCTTTTCAGAATAATACCTGGATCTCCTCCTCTTGCTGGGGCTGGCACAGTGTCAGTAACTTGCCACTTTAAATTGTCCGCAGAATGATTGTTTTCTTGAAAATGTTGTACCAATGGTGCCGTCATAACTGAGCATCTGATCCGACTGCGATGTTGGCAAATTTGTGTCTTTACTGGTTGGGATGTCTGTCCTATATATATATATTAAATGAACATGCTGTGTGCAATATATGTTTGGATATGTATATTAAATTACTCTGTGTTATTCAATATGGGAGAAGCCTCCCTGTTTGTATATTCTGTTGGAACATTTACCAATGCTATTGTGCGTTGCCTACTAATACCAATTAAGTACCAGGGCTAAGACGCTCCGAGTCCTCCTCATCGTTTAGGTCCCAAGCCTTCTGTTCCTTCTATTCTGGGTCCTTCGGTTCAATCTGGTCTTAGTCCACTGGGTTTGGGTCCGTCTGCTCCACAGCCTCCTTTCCTCCTGATGCTTCTTATCCTGGTCCTGGTACCCCTGGTCCCCTTTCTCTTGGTCCTGTATCTTCTCATCCATCTCTTCCTGGTCCCCTCCGGCCTAGGTCACTTTGGTCCTTGTGAATTAGGCAACTCTGGTCCTGGTTCTTTTTATCCTGGTCTTCATGGTTCTGGTTGCTCTAGTCCTCCTGGTGGTCCTGGTGCCCACCTTTTGACCTTCCTCCTTCCTTCCCCAGGTTCCCTCAACAACAATTTGTAAAACAGAAATGAGTCTCCATTACAGACAGGACTCAGCTCTTTCAAAACTTTGCTATCAGTTCTAAAATGAAACTACAATTCCCAAGATACATTGGGCGGGCAATTAAAATTTCACTGTTGCTGAGGGGGCCTCTTATCACATGGGATCGATACGCATCCATGCCTGAAACCCACATTGTTGGGTGAATTATGGGCAAAATTGTGATATTCGGATGGTAGCTGAGTCAATATCCACTTTCCTTGTGAATTACCCAGATTCTTTGCTTATCCAACTCCTGCTTTCACTTTCCCTCTTCCACAGAAGCCCCATTAATGTGTCTTATCGAATTTAACTTCTGCACGTGCCCCCAAAGCACGGTGGCCCACAAGCACCAATTGCATTACGAAAGTGTCCCTCTCTCTGTTGCCCAGATACCACCTGTCTTTCTGCTCGGCCCAGTTTGCAGCTTGCTACTGTGTTGCCAGGTCTGAAAAAACGAACCAGTCATAATCCTCTTTAATTGAAGCCCACAATTTGCATTAGACCTGCAATAAGAAGCCCAAAACGAGCACAGACCTCAAATAACATCAAAGGAAGATCGTGAACATTTAAAAGAAAACAATGTACTCTCATGAGTAAAGGGAATATTTAATATGTATTAAAACATACTCATTGTTATTTGCAGACAGTGAAATACTCCCAGACTGCAGCACAAAATAGCTGTGTGCCATATCCAGAAGCTCCTAAAGTAGAACTATGATGCCTCCATTTCTTATTTTAATATTATATTAGCACAAATGTTCTTTTTACTTGTTTTATTTATAAACACTATGCTTACCTTTGTGCACAATTTTATAAATTTCTATATGCATTTACTTTCAAATGTGTCACCTAGATTCTGGACCTCACCACCCTGCCATTGGCTAGAGTCCCTTTTATCTTTATGTTTGGCTAAATAAAGACCTTCATTACACTGTTTATCTGGATGCATGTCAAATAGTAAATGTTTGCTGCTATTTAGCCTGCGTCAGGCAACCAGTGAAGTTTCAAACATTTAGCCGGCCACAGACCGAATAGAATAGATGATGTAATATTTTGCAGGCTGCTAGGAAAATAGCAGAGATCATAAACTAACTGGATGGTGGTCGGCTAAATAGCTTCTTCCTTGTGAATTATGTGCACAAGTAAGCATGTCTCACGCCTAGACATCACAAGGAAGTCACACCGAAGCCTGGAGTAAAGCACGACTACTCACATATAAACATTTGTGATTTAGGCCTCAATACTCAGGTGAGACTAACATTTAACGCAATATAAAACTTGTAATTCAGGCTAGAATGTTGTACTTTTTACTATGGAACTAAGGTATGAGTCACTAAATTAGTTGTGTAAATTTCAAAGCACCAAATGCAGCACTATTGCTGTCAAACAGATGAAGTAAACATATTAGGTTTAATAAAAAAATACTTTTTTCTTTTAAGTCTCTCTTTTCTCTTAGAAGTAGAACGTGACTTCTTGATGCAAACAATTACGCAGAAGTAATCAGCATGATAATAAAGACACCTGTCAACGTTGTCTACGTTATTTATATGGCCAATTAGTACTTAATTTGTAAATGAATAAGTGCTCAGAAGCCCACAGCTGGTGAAATTAAATCTGAGCGCTCTGAATAATAAAGCTGTGTGGCCTTCAATTCACTTCAGGTCTCTTGAATCAACTGCCAGGCACTCCCTGTCCCTTTGTCTCACTCTTGCAGGTTTCTGCTTTCTTCCTCTTTCTGTCTTTTGTGTGTGGTTTTCTCTCTGTTTCTCTCGAAAAATGTCCACAGAAAACAAATAAGTGCTGGTCTCCAAAAATAAGTGCTGGTGGCACCCACCTAATACCACCCGATAAAATTATGCACTGAGGCAAATGATACAAAAATGTGCTAGACCCACAGGGTTTGATTCACAAAGGTAACTTACACTTTTGAGTATGTTGACTACTTTTTGGATTTTCATACAATCCAAGTGTAAAGTTACTCCAAACGTGTAACTCACATTTCTCCACCAAACTGAAGGGCCTTGAGTAATTTACACTTTTGAGTAAATTTACTACTTTTTACTACTTTTTTCTTTTCACTATTCCTATAATTTGAGTGTAAATTTACTCTAAAGGTCTAACCTGCACTCATATTTTACCAGAGGTCAGTAAAATAAAGAAATTTTCTTGGAATATCTTTGGTTACTATAAGTGGGTAAATTCATGCACAGCATTTCTGAATTTGAAAATTGTGCAATCATTATGCTGCAAGAGACCTGGCTTACTGACCCTTTGTTTGTGGCTTGATTTGAAAGTTTCAATACCGAAGCATCTCCCTCTCAATGAAGTTGAGTCATTAGTGAGTTAATTACCCTTGTCAATGCAAAACTGAACTAAGATGCAACAAACTTAAGCTAGAAACAAAAGACGCTTTAACTACAGAGCTGACACTGGTGTTAAAAATGTTGGATGGTTTGCATACTTTACTGTTACCTTTACCCAAATCAAGTCTTGAATGCTGCCTTGGAAGTCTTAGAGCAAAGTATACAGAATATTAGCTCTTCCTGCAACAGAGGTCTGATATTTTTTGTGGGGGATGTCAATGCCAAAACTACAGAAACCTGTGAAAGTGAGGATGCCACACACTAGAGGTAAGTTTCTTGAAGATGGTTTATTCGAGTTGGATACAGACACCTCAACCACATAGGCCCACCTGTCTTCACTCTGCCAGCTCTGCAACTGTCAACGGTTTGAAACTCCACATTCTTAGAATCACCACTAGCCTAGCAATGGGCCGGGCACACGCATACCCAGAGATCCTACCCTAAATCACTAGATATACATCACTAGATACCACACACATTCACCTCTTAACAGAATATAACAAGCATTCCCTCTTTAGAAGAAAAATCCAAAATTCATATATATACATTAGTTCACAAAATCCTGTAAATATGATGGCTTGACGATGGATGTTGCACTTCTCGGACCATCCCGTTTTTCTCCACCCTTGTTGCATTCAGAGCTCATTTTCTCCTTTTCTTCAAATTCCACCATGTTGAATTTAGCAACTCTGTTCAAGGTTCATATTTTATGGTCATCCGTTTTTACAGCACTAGTACACGATTTGATAACTTTTATGGGCTTGTAAAATTTAGAAATTCCACCACTGGACTCAGAAATTTTATTATTTTTTAGTCTCCAACCTTAATTTTTGTTACCTTCACGTTCTTTCGAGTATCTAACTCTTCTTTCATTTTCCTCATTCTTTCTTCCACCCTTCTCTGCACCTTCTTTTACACCAATGTCTCTCCTCCTATTTAACCAACTAGGGCACATCACACTATTAGGGTTCCTTCCCCAGAAAAGCACAAATGGTGCCACACCAATAGTAGAATAAGGTGTAATCCTATACACCATTACTTTATCCTAAATCTCCTTAATCCATTACTTATTGGTCATTCTTGAATGCTGTATGGTTTCTTTCAACACTTTGTTCAAACTCTCAATGGTGTCATTGCATCCAGGATGAAAAATGGCTGATTGCTGATAAATGATGCCGTTGTCTCTGAGAAAGTCTTTCATTTCTCTTAAGATCAGTTATACTCAGTTATCAGCCAGCAGGACAACCTTCCGATCAAATAACTTTTTAAAGAATTTTAATATAGTTCTTATTTCCACTGAACTCACAACTGGCACTTCTGGCCATCCAAGGCACAGAAGGCAACTTTCTCACCACCATGGGTTGTGTCCTACACTTTAAAATTCTATCACTAGCCATGCACTCCACACAATCCCTCACTTTTCTTTTGGTCATTGTATGCATTCCAGGCCACAAATATTCAGTTCTAATCGTCAATTTTGTCTTTGACATCCCAAGGTGACCTTCATGTGTTGGAGTGTGACTTTTAAAATTAATACTAACATGAAAAGCTTGCAATATATTCTGTAATGAAGCTGCATAGAAAATGTTTTAATGTAGAAAATAATGCACATGTTTGAAATGTGCCCACGGGGAGTGGCCACCACTGTACACGAAGACTAATGAGACAAATTAATGTTGAATGAATAATGTACTAATGTATGGTTTTGTATTAGCGTATCTTAACTAGAGTCATGTATTAGGGTTTGTCAACTTAAATTACTAGGCCTTAGTTAGCGAGGGTCTGGGCCTAGCTGCCTGGTCTCATATTAAACTGTGTTTTTCTAACGTGCAATGTGCTGTTTTCCTGAAGGACACGAAGCTGTACTTTTCCAGAAGCTAGAGATATATGTGTAGCCGTAGTAAATTCTTTCTCATGGGATTCGACTTGCTCAAGGAGACATTCTTGCCGAATGCAACAGTGTAATTCGTAACAGGTACAAGGTTGTCTAGACTAGGGGAAGACAATGGGACTACTGACTGGAGCGTAAAGTGTAACTTTTCTTACCTGACATTCCACCCGATGAAGACGTCAACAACTTGGGCCAATCAAATGCATGAGAACTGTGTCTTGTGGAAAATTCTAGTAAGGTGCGTGGAGAATTATTGGACAGAGATAATGATGCACAAAATCGATCCAATGAGGAATTAAGGGCTAGTTCGAGAGTTTTGATTTAACAGCGTGACCGGGAGAGAAATCAGCCATTCTTCACCATCCCTTCCCATTCTACAGAGAAATTATTATACTTTGCCATTATTCTTTGAGACTTTGCTGTTCTGATATCTTAACTATCCTCTATTGAAACCTTACCTAATACTTACTTCTCCTCCTTACGAGGGAAGAGCCTTATTCTTAGCTATGCCATACTGAGACTTTGCCCTGTCCTATCCTTGCTGATGCTGAATCGACTGATGACCTGAGGACGAAGACTGACGCTGATTGCTGATTCGTTGGAGGGGTAACTATCTGATGATAATTGTAATTGTCTGTTTGCCTTTTCTTTCTAGGTACCAACTGCTCTTTTGATAGAGGCTATAGTCAGATGCTTTCCAAATTTGTGTTTTCTAAATTGTTTTGCATAAAGCCCAACATGCTAATGCTAATTCGAGGTTAGTTAAGGTGTTCACTAAAATCTGATGCAAGTAGACAAACAACTGTGTTCTTGCATTGTTGAATCTTGCATAATGGTAACTTTGCTAAACTACTTCTTATTAAGGATGTGATAATGCTGAATAAGTGTTCTCTGCGAATTGATTAAGTGTGTTCTAATTACAAGTTTGAAGAGTTACTAATGAACTGATTGCTAATAAGATTAACAGAAATGACTTTAGATTGTAACTAATAGGGAATAAATATCCTAACACTCAATTAGATTTGCGTGGGTATTCTTTGACCGAAAGGTCATGGTGTGTTTACTTTATTGATTCTTATTGAATGTTATTGACAACTTGTTGATTAGGTATTGCGACTTATTGTCATATTGATTGTGATGTTAAAAGATATCTCGTTCTGGGAAGTTTCCGAACGTGGTCAAAAGGTTCATCGGCCTAGGCGTGTCTCCTGTAAGTTTACTTGTCTAGGTTCCGACGCTCTATCACATGTCCCAATGAAATGATCCACTTCCTTAAATCAGTGGGAGGAATCAACTTACTACTTCTTAAAATAAAATCTCATTCCATGTTTACAATCTTCTGTTCTTGACTATCCTGACAATATCCATGGTTTCACCTTCTGCAAATCTTGATCATTTTTCATCTCCTCAACCCATTCTTCCTAAAGTACAAACTCTCAAGTGACCTCAGAGGCTTTAATTTCATCCTCTTACAGCTCCCCCTGCAATATTTCATTGTCTTCCTCAACAGAAAGTTGTTCACCACACGTGAGATACACAGTCTGCTCATATGTCTCTAGTGCTTGGCAAATACACTACATCAAAGTTGAATTCCTGCAATGCAATTACCCATTTGAAAATTCTGGTAGATACTGCGTCTATGTCGTTGGATATAAGTATCTCTCTCAAAAGTTTATGATCAGTCTTAATCATGAATGTGCTTCCCCCCTATCAGTTTTGGTAGCAGAGGTGATGGTTTGGCCCTTCGGGGCCCCAGGACGAGGGGCCACAGTTTGATGAAATTGGTGGTTCAAAAGGTTTGGTAGAAATTGATGAGCGTAGTTTGGAAGTAAGTAAGGTGTATCGGAAAATTGGGTTTTGGAAAAATTGTTATTTTTCAATGATGCAAATTGGAGAAATTATGTGCCCCTAAAATCCCGATTGACTTTCCCGGAATCTCAGAGCCTACCAAAGTGTGTTGGGTATGTTCTCGGCGTTCTAGTGATAGTGTGAATGGCGTAGGGTTTTGCGCTTGCACAGCTTATGCATACCGCAGGAGAATTGTGAAGTTTGTGAGAATTTTAGGCCAGGTAATGTTTTAGTAGGAGTGTGCGTACTCCGCAGTATGAGAGTAGGGAAGTCGGCGAACTTCATGTGAGTGTGGCGCTTTGTGCTAAAAAATTGTCCACGTGGTTGTTGGTGACGTACGGACCCTGCGTGGTCTAAGACTCCGGAGTATATTGATAAGTGTATGAGACACTTGGTTTATGTTGTCATTTGTGCGGTTTAATAGGTCAATCGGGCGTGGTTGACAAGTCGAGTTTGAATCAACGTGAATGAATGAAAACTTCGATGGAGATTTGGTGAGTCCTAAAGTGCACTAGGACAACCCATTGACAAGTCGAAAGTAGAATTTGCGGGTCAAATTTTGCTTGCGAGTGCGGGATCTGAGAAGGAGAGAGTAGCGGCCAAGGCTAAGCAAAATCTCTGTAAAGTTCTGAAGCGATTGTGTTACCCCTTTTCTGTAGTAAACCGGCAAATTTGAGTTTTTGTTGGTGCTCGCAATATATTGCATTAGTTTTTGTGTGAATAGAGAGTGAGGAAGACAAGCCGCAAGACTTTGTCAGCCACAGTGTGTGTGTGAGTGTGACGTCATTGGAGCCGTGCTGGGATAGGTCCGTTAGTGAAAAGGATCGCGCCCGGATTGGCAGCGGTCCGTGAGAGGCAATTGGTTGAGAAGGTAAGCAAAGAGAGTTCTGGGAATTAAAGTCACTTCCTGATTCGATGGTAAACAAAATAAAAGACACAGAAATGAAGTTTTTCAAGGCTTTAAAGAGCGCTTTGAGGGGGGATACATACATTACTGCGAGTGTAGGAGAGGTTACGCCGCCAGAGGATACACCAGCTTATGCCGTAATGGAAGAGAGGGGAGTCGCGCCATGTCTTTGGTTAAAGCAATGGTGCAAGGCGACAGAGAAAGAAGGGTGTTTGGCGTTTCCGGTGCATGGAATGTTCAATATAAGGATTTTGGAAAATTTGCGGAGGGTGTTAAATGAGCTAAAGCCGCCTCCGAGGCCAGCACAGTTTGAGGCGTTAGCAATCTGGGAACTGATGGCAATACGACAGCAGCAACAGAAATTTGAGAGGAGACTGAGGAAAGCAGAAAAGACACTAGCGGAGGCTAGATGGGATAGTGCACAGAGAGTCTGGAGAAGAGAAACAATAGATGGAGTTAGGATGTTCCCAGCAATAGCTCAAGAAAATGAAAACAAGGGGGGAAAAGCCACTTGTAAGACTGACAAGAGTTCCTCAAAAGACAAAGAGGCTAAGAAGCCCTGGTCAGAGATGGAGGACTCAGACAATGATGAGTTTCTTAATCAGTTACTGAATGACCGACCACCGACATATGCAATAGATGACAACAGACCAAGTACAGGCCCTGTGAGTTCCACTCAGAACAAGGTGACAATGAATCCAGTACAGGTTAGTCCTGTCTCGACACCAGCCCCGGTGCAGAGTAGTATTAGTATGTCCACTGCTCCAGAGATGAAATCTCAGCTACAGCCAGCGCAGGTTCAGAGACTTTACCCTGATGTCCCGATACTAGAGACTACCACGAATTTGATGGTGCCGTCAGATCCGACATATACGAGACCAAAGCTGATACAGACTGAGCCAACTCCACCTTTACTGCCCCAGGCACAACAACAGATGGTTCCGAATTACACCTCGGTTGCAGGACCGCAGACAGCCATGGCACCAGTAATGAGCCAGAATATGGGAGTTAATGCTCAACAGGTTTTGGGAAGCAGGCAGACACCAGCTGTCATATCCTTGTCCATTACAGTTGGTCCACCAGTACCATTGTATGCACAGGCGAAGCCTAGTGTATGTGATCAAGGAATAATGACACAAGAAATGACAAGAGGAGGGTTCGTAGGGAGCTCTCAAGGGATGACTCCAGTGGAACCGACATTTGGACTTTGTTAGACTTCAGTCCGATTGGGGTTCCTCCAGATGCCATGAGACAATCAGCTTTGGGACTGCTGACTCCGCAGATCTCAAGTACAAACATACCGCAAACACCGATAGTGCAGGCTGGGAATATCTCCTTGCAAGGTTTAACTGCGCAACAATTGAACGATTGGTTAGACAAGTTAAACTCACCACAGACTACTCCTGCAGTAGCAGGAAGGTCAGAATGAGAGGAGTACCTAATGTTTGCGAGGTTGGGCATGGAGGCAAATTAACTAGTTGAGAGGAGTATGGGAGTGAACAGGCTAGAATCATACACAGAAGCAGAATTGAGATATTTGTGTCCAAAAATAACGAAAGAAGTGAGCAGGGTGCACCAGAGGTTGGCGAATCTGGCAGACAAATATGGAATAGACTTAGACAATACCAAACATCCGAAGATGAGTTACAGGTTAGACTTTGAGCCTAAAGACTTTGAACACATGAGATCTACTGGGATGAAAGCACACCTTAAAGAAATACTGCAAACTGCGCAGGTTTGGGGGGCCTTAAAGAAGTGGGAAGGCAGAGGGGCGAAGAAAAGAGATAAGAGGAAAAGTGATTGCATAGAGCAGCCAGCCAAGGCCTCACAGGATGTCATTTACAAATGACTTTCCCAGACTAAGGAAGAAACCAGTAGAGTGGTATCAGCAGACGGATAGGTTTGTGAAGCTTGCGAAATGTCTCTGGGAAGACCTGAATACTCTCTTTGAGATTATAGTTCCGGCCGATTTGTGGCTTGAGTGCAAGAGGAGTGTGGATTGGCCGATCACGGAACCAGCAAGGGATAGAGTCACTGGAGCACCGTCTCCTGAGGTGATGAAATACTATTATAAGGTGATTGAGTTCTTGAAGCAGAGAGTTTCGCTGCAGAATGTTGATTGGCAAAAGATCGATCGGGCAGCACAGGAACCCAAAGAGTCGATACATGCCTATTATGAGAGGTTGTTGAAAGCGTTCAAGAACTACAGCGGTACAGAGATTATTGAGGCGAAGGACATGAATCACCTTGTGTTCAGATTCATTGAGGGATTGAGACCGGAGATTAGTCAGATGATTAAGAATCATTTGATCTGTTGGCAAGCAAAGCCAATTGACGAGGTGTTGCAGTATGCGAAGTACTGTAGTGACGAGACTGAATTGAAGCAGAGAAAGTTGAAGGAGAGAGCGATGGTAATGCAAATTAAGGCAGCACAGTCAGGGTTGCAGGGAGGTTGTCTACAACAGATGGTGCAACAGCCGCAAGGAAACGGGATGTTTCAGGGGCAAGTGAGAGGCAGAGGTCGTGGAGGTTTTGTGACCAGAAGCACAGACTTGAATACTATAGTGGTTCAAAATGATGTGCAGGGGATGAAGAAGATGATACCTTGTCATGCTTGCGGGGGCGTTGGACATTGGAAGCGGGAGTGCCCGATGATGGGGCAGGAGGGTGTTGTTCAACAAAGTAATGATGTCAGTGCATTTCAAAATGTGAAGGGACCGAGGATGAGAGGTCCTAATCCGAACTTTCAGAATAACATGATTCCGATGCAGGGTCTCCAACCCATGCAGCAGGTGCAGATGCCACGTGTACAACAGATGCAGATACAGCCAATGCAACAGCAGGTTCCCATGGTACCTAGACAGCAAATGCAATTGCCCTTAGCGCCAATGGAACAGCAATAGGTGATGATTCCTCAACAGGTCACAGGTCAAAAAATGAATCAAAGTAACGCAGTACAACAGTTCCCATTACGTGGTGAGAATGGAATAAACGATGAATGGTCGTATGTGAGTTCAGATAGTGAGGAGTGGAGGCTTGCAGCATCCCTAGAAGTAGATCAGAGAGGGCCCTATGTTCAGGGGAAGGTAATGGGTCACAAGGGTTCATTCTTGGTGGACACAGGAACTACACGCTCTACAGTCAGAAGTGCAGAGGTTCCGAAACTGCCTCTTTCGGAACATACAGTCAAGGTAGTAGGAGTGGCGAATCAGCTCCTGACTAACCCGATCAGAGATCCGGTCCAGGTTGAGCTTGGCACCTTCCAGGGGTTGCACAGGTTTGTGGTTTGCGATTCGAGTCCTGTGTCCCTACTGGGAAGAGACCTAGGGCCAGATGTAGGTAGGAAAAAAATAGCGACTCACAATTTGAGAGCATTTGCGACTCGCAATTTGCGTGTCGCTAACTGCAATGCAGGTAGAAAGTGCGCAGACAAATTGCGACTCGCACCCGGAGTCGCACCGCAGATAGCGAGTCCGCTGTTTGCGAGGTCGCTTTTTGCGACCGCACAAAAAACGGACTCGCAATTTGCGAGTGGGTGTCGCAAATTGCGACTGTGCTGAAAATTGAAAGCAGGTGCTGCAGAACACTCCAGAAACCACTCCAGAACACTCAGGAAAACACTTCCTGGCACATGATGATGACATCACAGCCAGGAAGTTTACAAATACACCTGGGAGGAGGGAGGACCACACCCTTTTTAACTGCAGCACAGCTAACAGAGCACCAGCAACCATGGCTGACACTCCCAGGAAGAGAAAGCTCAAGTTTGCAGAGAAGGAGCTGGAGGTGCTAACGGATGAGTGCTGTCAGCACCATGATGAGCTGTTTGGCAAGGCAGCCCTCAATGTGCCAGACTCTGAAAAAAAACGAATTTGGCTGGATATCCAGGAGAAGGTAAACTCCCTGGGGGTCAGCCACAGGAGTGTGGACGAACTAAAGAAGAGGTGGTACGACCTCCGCTCCCGGACCAAGGAGAGGGTGGCAGAAAGGCTCCGGGAGATGAGAGGCACAGGAGGGGGACCATCTACCATACCACCACCCACATCCCTGGAGGAAAGGGTTGAGGAGACCCTGGAGCCGGAGACTGTTACTGGATTTGGAGAACTGGACACCTCTGAGCCCGGACCATCAACCGTTGAGTACCATGTGATATGCCTGTACCCCCATCAATGCCATACCCCCACCCACCATGTACACAGGGGCATGCACAACCAAGATAGCTCCATTTCAGACTAGTAAACACCAGAATGATGCATTATGGGCAATGTAGGCAAGTAGGCATTTCATAGGCTATTGTTTATTAGGAAGTTGTTAACTGATAGTAGACACTGACAGTGTTTTCCCCATGTCCCACAGGTCTCCCACAAGACACCCCCACCAGCCAAAGCAGCCAGGTGCCAATGGTCAGCCAGCCCCAAGAGGAGACAACAGGACCAGCCACCACTCCCACCTGCACCACCAACACCATCCCCTCTCTGGCAACACCTGTTGCAACAGTGGTCTTGGAGCCTGCACCAGGTACAAGCCAGAGTGCCACATCAGACATCACAGGGCCTCCACCGCTGCGCAGGCGACGCAGGATGATGACAGCAGGGCAGCAGGCAGAGTCAGGGCTTCCCTCCACAACATCAACGGAGGCCCAACTGCTACGGGGTCAGCGCCTGCAAAACCAACAGTTAAGAAGGATTAGTGGGGTTTTGCAGCGCTTTGAGAGGAACCATGCCAACAGCATGCAGCAGGTGCATTCACAACTGGAGGTCATTGGGAACAACACAGGTGACCTTGCCCTGTCAATGCGCGAAGCTGGACTGCTAACGCAGAGTGACGGTGCGCGGCGCAGGGACCGCCAGCTGCTGCAAAGGCTGGACAGGATGGCCTCCTCTATCGTACGTCTGGCAGTGAACACAACTGGGCTGTCTAGGAAAACAGTCAGCCTCCAGGTTGACATGGGCCACTTTGCGGGTGATGTGGCACAGGGACTGGGCCGGATCACCCATGCAATAGACCTCATGGAGGCACAGCAGGTGTCCAGGGGTACAGGTGACACCCCACAAGACAGTGAGGAGGGCTCCACTGTCAACAGTGTCTCTGCCGGTGACACCAGGGTGCTACAGAGTGGGAGTACAAGGCAGAGCACTGCTGACCCACCTAGTACCAGCCATGCTGGGCGAGCACGCCGTAGGGTGTGAGCTAAACACTGTCCCTGATGTTGGGGCACATGATGGCAATGTGTCCCATGCCAGGTGGAGTTTTGAAGTCCCTGAACAGTTTTTCCTTGTATATAGTTTGGTTTTTTGTACATATTAAATCATTTGTTCGTTACACTTAACACATGGAGTGTTTGTTCTATTGGTGAGTATGGTAGAAGTTGGCACGTACCTTCCAAAGTATTGGTTTGCAATGTGTTCCCGTCTCAGTCTGCCTTGATTTGCGATGCTCCTATCCCCATGGTGGCGATGTGGTTGCTCTTGCTCTTAATCCTCAGAATCTGGGTCTGCAGGGGTGAGAGGTAGCCCACGTCAGGTGGCAATGTTGTGCAGGATAGCGCATGCGACAACTATTTTGAAAGCCGTTATGGGGGTATACTGGAGCGCACCTCCACTTCGGTGGAGGCATCTGAACCTTGCTTTCAGCAGTCCGAAGGTTCTTTCAATTATGTTCCTGGTCCTCTTATGTGCACTGTTGTATCGCCTCTCACATTCATTGCTGGGTGTTAAGTACGGAGTCAGTATCCATGGCCGTAGTGCATATGCACTGTCACCTGTTGGGCACAAAACGTACACTGTTAGCAAGTCATGGTTGGTTTGCACATTGATCTGTGTGCATGTCTACAAGGTGTATGCAGCTCTACCTAGGAGGTATCCATCTCCAAACTCCCCACGTTCCAGGCGTTGGTGTATACCACTGTGCCTAAAAATGCAGGAGTCATGAGTACTGCCTGGAAACTTAGCAACCATGTCAGTGATGACATAATGGGCATCACACACAACCTGAATATTGAGTGAGTGGGTACACTTCCTATTGCGGAACAGATATTCCAGGTTTGCAGGAGGGCATATTTGAATATATGTCCCGTCTACACACCCTATGACATGGGGAAAGTTGGCAATCCGGTAAAAGTCCAACTTGGTGCTGTTAATTTCTGCCTCATTCCTGGGTAGGTATATGTATCGGGACATGTGTGTGAGTATGGCATCTAGGAATGCCCTAAAGAACCGTGATAGTGCACTTTGGGATACCCCACCTGCCACAGCAATGACCCCCTGATAGCTACCCGAGGCCAAGAGGTGCAGTGAGCATAGCACTTGCACATGCATAGGGATGGCGCAGCCGCGCACAGTCTGGCGTTCTAGCTGTGGTTTGAGTAAATCTATTAAATCTAGTATAGCTGCGCTGCTAAGTCTCTATTTGTTATAAATTTCCTCCTCAGTTTGCTGGAAGAGTGTCTGCCTTGTTCTGTAAATCTTCTCCTGTCTCTGGCTCCTCCTCCTCTGCTGGGCTGCGTGGGCTCTCCTCCTCACTGCTATCAGGTATATCTCCGCCATCTTGAGTAACCCAGATGCCTTCTGGGTCTGCTTTTATACTTTGGTAATGGTTACCACCTGCTCTGAGTTAATGGTAAATTGGACGTGCAAAAAGAGCTTTTTGCGACTAGTCGCAATTTGCGAGTTGCTATTGCATTTGGTTTGCGACTCGCAAATTGCAACTTCCTATTAGCGGGTCGCAAATTTTGCGAGTCGGTACCGGCTCGCATCGCATTTTGCGAGTCGGAAATGGGATTTTTGCATCCCATTTCCGATTTTGCGGGGTTGCAAATAGCGATTCGTGCCATTTGCGACTCGCAAAAGTTTGCTACATCTGGCCCCTACTGTGCAAGACAAGGTGTTCGATCACCTGTTCCAATGAGGGAATTGAGGTTCAGAAAAACAGTGACGATCAAGGGGATGACGGGCAGGTTTCGGAGCCCGAGACAGAGACCACAGGTGAGGAATACCCTCTGATTAACTTCTTCCCAATGTTCACAGTGACTGATCTGCCAGCAGATTTGCAGGGGACAGTAAAAGAGAAAGTGTGGGACTTGACAGGAAAAGAAGTAGGACTGATAAAAGGAGTAGAACCAGTCAAAGTCAGTGTGAAGCCAAATGCTGTGTTGCCCCAGGTACCACAGTACCATATGGTGCAAGATGTCCTTATAAAGGTGTCGCAGTTAATTGCAGACTTTGTGAAACAGGGAGTCTTGAAAGAAGACATGAGCAGCCCATGTAATTCACCAATAATGGGATTGAGAAAGCCTTGTGGGAAAGTTCGAATTGTCCAAGACTTGAGGAAAATTAATGACATAGTGGTGAAATGTTGCCCAGTGGTGCCAAATCCAGCTGTGATTATGTTCCAGGTTCTATGTGATGCAGAGTGGTTCACAGTGGTTGATTTGTCACAAGCGTTCTTTTCTGTGCCTCTTCATGAGGACAGCCAATTTCATTTCAGTTTCAAATTCCTGGATAAGGTTTACAATTGGTGTTGAATTCCTCAAGGGTTTTCGGAATCACCTTCCATAGTCAATCAGATACTGAAGAAGGATTTGGAGTCATTGGAATTGCCTTTTCAATCGACTCTAGTGCAGTACATTGATGATCTGTTGACGCATCCAAAACATGGGATGAGTGAAAGTATGATTCGATTGCCTTACTAAACCATTTGGGAAAGAACTGACACAAAGGGGGTCATTCCGACCCTGGCGGTCCAAGACCGCCAGGGTCGCGAATGACGGAAGCACCGCCAACAGGCTGGCGGTGCTTCCAAGCCCATTCTGACCGCGGCGGTAAAGCCGCGGTCAGAAAACCGGGGCCGGCGGTTTCCTGCCGTTTTAGCCCCGGCTGGGCGAATCCGCCATGGCAGCGCTGCAAGCAGCGCTGCCATGGGGATTCTGACCCCCTTACCGCCAGCCTGTTTCTGGCGGTTTTCACCGCCAGGAAGAGGCTGGCGGTAACGGGTGTCCTGGGGCCCCTGGGGGCCCCTGCACTGCCCATGCCACTGGCATGGGCAGTGCAGGGGCCCCCTAACAGGGCCCCATGAAGCATTTCACTGTCTGCATAGCAGACAGTGAAAAGCGCGACGGGTGCAACTGCACCCGTCGCACGCCCGCAACACCGCCCGGCTCCATTCGGAGCCGGCTTCTGTGTTGCAGGCCTCCTTCCCGCAGGGCCAGCGGGCGCTAACATGGTTAGCGCCGGCCGGCCCAGCGGGAAGGTTGGAATGCCGGCAGCGGTCTTTTGACCGCGTAGCGGCCAAATGGCGGTTCCCGCCTGGCGGGCGGCTACTGCCGCCAGCCAGACTTGGAATGACCGCCAAAGTGTCCCCAAAGAAGCTGCAATATTGCCAGAAAGAGGTGAAATACTTAGGTCATCAAATTGAGAAAGGGTCAAGGAAGTTATCCAGGGAGAGGGTGACTGCCCTGTTGCAGATGAATCCCCCAACGACACGGAGAGATGTTAGGATGTTTCTGGGAATGATGGGCTACTGTCGTCAGTCGATCCCGAATTTCTCAGTCATCTCCAAGCCATTGGTGAGACTGACAGTTAAGGATGGGCCAGATGTCATAGTACTGTCAGAGAAAGAAATGAAGGCATTCACTGAGTTAAGGGAGAGCATGTGCAGGGCTCCAGCTTTAGGTATGCCTGACTACACAATGCCTTTTGTTCTGTTTTGTCATGAACGTGATGCATGTTCTTTGTCTGTCCTGACACAGGTCCATGGAGGTGTAAACTGACCAGTAGCATATTTTTCAGCTACTTTGGACCCAGTTGCAGCAGCCTTACCGGGTAGTCTGCGTGCAGTAGCAGCAGTTGGTCAAAGCCTCACACAGTGTGAAGGCATAGTGATGGGACATCCTTTAACAGTCATGGTCCCTCACTCAGTTGAGATTTTGTTAACCCGTACCAAAACGCAGCACATGACAAATGCAAGACTGACAAAATATGAAACTATCATATTGGGGTCACTGAATGTAACGTTGAAAAGATGTACAGTGTTGAACCCGGCAACTTTGCTTCCAAATGAAAACACAGAAGTTGAAGATGTTGAGGATGTAGAACATGATTGTCTTGAGGTAACAAAAATGTGCACCAAACCGAGGCCCGATATTAAAGATACCCAATTGGAGGAAAATGACAAAATTATCTTAGTTGATGGTTCATGCTTAAAAGACTCAGTAGGAGTGCTGAGAGCCGGATACGCTGCATGTACGATCTCTGGTATCCTTGAAGCGTCTTGGCTTGAGAGAGTATATTCTGATCAAGTGGCTGAATTGGTTGCTCTTACTACAGCATGCCATGCTTCTGCCCAAATGAGGGTGACTATGTATACAGACAGCAGATACGGATTTGGAATTGTCCATGATTTTGGCCAACTATGGTCACAGAGGGGTTTCCTGACCTCTTCTGGTTCTCCAGTGAAATATGGTGAAAGAATTAAGGAGTTGTTGCACGCGATTCAGTTACCTTATGAAATTGCCGTGGTGAAATGCAGTGCTCATCTGAAATCACAAGACTTTGTATCAATGGGAAATGAATATGCGGATCAAGTCGCAAGATTTTGTGCATTGAACTGTATATCATTTAAAGATCAGTGGGAGTTGTTACCTGAAACAGAAAATGAGACATGCACAGGTTACACATTAAGGGTAATTGACACGTTAGAAGAATTGAGATTGTTGCAGGGACATGCCAGCCAAGATGAGAAGCGTTCTTGGGTTAGGATGCAATGTGTACAAAGACCAGATGACTTATGGGTCTCAGATGAAGGGAAAATGGTTTTGCCGAACAGTCTCCTGTCACAGTTTGCAAGGTTTTACCATGGTCAAGCACATATTGGGAGGGATGCCATGATCAGGTTATTCAAAATTGACTGGTTTAACCCGAAGTTCAGACAAGCCGCAGAGGTGATTTGTCACAGGTGTATCATCTGTCAACAGATGAATGCGGGAAAGGGACAGTGGTGAATTTGAGCCACATCAGGAGAGCAGGAGGTCCATTTAGCAGAATGCAATTGGATTTTATTGAGATGCCTGTGTGTGGAGGTCTGAGATACGTGTTGGTGATTGTGTGTATCTTTAGTAACTGGATTGAAGCATACCCTACACGTAGGAATGACAGTCTCACAGTAGCGAAGCTGCTGCTTAGGGAGTTGATACCACGTTTCGGGTTTCCGATCTCTTTAGAATCAGATAGGGGAAGTCACTTCAACAACGATGTGGTTAAGCTATTGTGTGCAGCATTGAACATTGAACAGAAGTTGGATTGTAGTTACCGCCCTGAAGCATCAGGACTAGTGGAGCATATGAATGGTACCCTGAAGTCGAGAATGGCAAAAATATGTGCAGCCACGAATTTGAAATGGCCTGATGCGTTGCCCTTGGTGCTAATGTCAATGAGAAATATGCCCAACAAGAAAACAGGACTGTCTCCTCATGAAATACTCATGGGCCGAGCCATGAGACTGACTGCAGTGCCTGCGAATGCTCTTGTGAATATCACGGATGATATGGTGTTGGACTACTGCAAGGGTCTGGTTGACGTGGTCCGCTCTTTCTCCCACCAGGTGGAAGCTACCACCCTGCCACCGATAAATGATCCAGGTCAAAATCTGAAGGCAGGTGACTGGGTTTTCATCAAGAAACACGTAAGGAAGTCGTGTTTGGAGCCATGTTTGAAGGGGCCATATCAAGTAATACTGACGACTACTACTGCTGTAAAGTGTTCTGGAATTCCGAACTGGATCCATGCCAGTCACACGAAAAAGGTGACATGTCCAACTGATGAGGAAGTTGAGTTGTTGAAAGTACCAACAACAGAGAAGGAAGTCTCAGGGCCGGAGAGTGATCGAAGGGGAACTGAGACAGAAGGCGAGCCCGTTGAGGACGGCTTGGTCACTCCAGTAAGAGACAAAGGAGAGGAGATCCAGAGGGGTGAAGGTGAGCCTATCTCAACTGAGGCACCAGGAGGACCAAGGTTCTGCCAGAAGCAGACGAATGTGGAATTGAGCTAGAGCCCCTGACAGACCCAGAAGGCGGAGGAGTTGAGGCGGAAGAGAGTCAGAGTGTCCAGACTCCTCCTGAGCAAATGGCAGGTCCATCAAGTGAGAACACCATCGAGTCAGAGGAGGGCGAAGGGTTGCCCCAGGAAAGACCAAAGACCAGAGAGACGCTGAAAGGAGATAAGTGGCCAGAATTGCAAGTGAAGAAAGGGAAAGTGGTTGTCGAAGATGCAATAGAGGAAGAGGTTGATACGACAAGGAGAGAAGATCTGAGTGAAGGAGAGTTGCAAGGTGATTGCAAATTGAAAAGAAAGAGAGTAGCAAATAGAAGATACGCAGGTCCTGAATGGGCGTATGCAACATCAGCTGAATGGCAACAAGAGTTCTTGGCGTTTTGCTTTGATCGGGAAGTCCCATGTCTGTACTTTGCCACTTGAGTCTGGTCAAAGAGACTGAGTTGACCTAAGAATTGAATTAAAGAAGAAAATTGAGAAAAAGAGACTGATATCTTATCGGATGTGACACTGTTAACCTGAATTGACTTTTGAAAAACTATTTTGACAAGCTGCTAACCGGATTTGATGAGGAACCTGGGAGTGAAACTGAAAGCTGTAAATAATTGGTGAAGACTCTTGCTTGCTTTAACTTTGATGGAAGAAAAAAAAAAAAAAAAGTTTTGACTAATAATCCTTCACTTTCTGATTCCTTACAGATTATGGCTAACATTAGAGATGATAATAGGGGAAGTAGGCGTTGTAAATGTTTGGGTGTTGGTTTGGGTGTCGCATGTGTAATATTCATCATAGTTGTGATTGTGGGCATGCCATTAGTAGGTAAGAGTGGAACTAACAATGCTACAATTCCTGAGACCGCCACTGCACTAACAGCTTGGGAGAGGTTTGAGCAGGATACAAAATACTTGCATGAGGGGACCAACGCAAAAGGAGAATTATCAAATAATGTTTTCTATCGCTTGCTGAGTATGTTGACACTATGGATGCAAAAGATTGTTATGTGTGTACACAGATTCCTGTTTCGGTACAAGAAGGGGTTACCTATCACAGTTTGCCATTGACATATGGGATAAGCTGTAGTCTGTTACTAACAAGATTCTATACCAGGAAGAGATTCAATATTTTTACTCCAATCACGACCTTGTGTTTTCTTTCTATCATAGAGGATTTGAGTAGTGTGGCTAAATACTATAGTATCAAGTTAGTTAAGGGATTCTTTGAGGCGACACTAACAATTAGTACATCTTATGCACACCGCAATAACTTGACATGTTTGCTAACACCTGTAGAGAAAAGCTTTTTAGATCACACAGAAGATGGAAGGAGGGCATTGAAGGGGAAGTTAGAGAAAGGATTGCAGCAGCGAGCTTTTGCTAGTAGTGAGAGTTACAGTGCGGTTAGGGAACAGAGGAAGTTAGCTTTAGATGCACTACACGTAGGGAAGCTTTGCATATCTAGGCTGAAGTCGTACTATGACAATGTGTTTGTGGGAATGAGTGAATGTAAGCATGTGTTTTTGTTTCAGAGTAAGTGGACATCCATGTTAAATGGACAGGATCCAGCCATCCCTGGGATCTATTATATACGTGGACTAGGGGCCATATGTACGAAAGCTTTTTCCCATAGACACAGAATGGGTAAAATCCTTTGGTACATCTGGCCCTTAATCCTTATTACCATCTTCTAAAGGGATGGTATAGGACATGTTATTTGGGGATAGTTTTCCCAAAGATATATCAATTAGAGGACTTGAAAAGGTTTCCGAAATTGTCTGAATTACATTGTACTAGACAAAGGAGAGAGACTGCTGCTGGTGTAGTAGGAGACATATTTAGGGCGATAATTCCTTCAGTGGGAGTTATCTTAAACTCCATAAAGATTCAAAAGTTGTCTACTATTGTGGATAAAATACTGACAAATTTCACAGGGGCTATACTCCTGATGGATACTGAACTTGCTGCGGAGAGGGCTATGACTCTTCAAAACAGGCTTGCTTTAGACATTCTTTTAGCAAAAAATGGCGGAGTTTGTAAAATGCTTAATGAGCGTCATTGTTGTGCTTACATACCTGACAATAGTAATGAGATTAGAAGTATGCTTACTAACTTGATTAGGGATAGTACATATTTGAAGGAGCTGAAAGAGCCAGGTGTTTGGGAAAAGTTGGGAAAGGACTTGCTTCAGTGGGAAGTTGGTTTAGTAGTATTTGGCATGAGATATTGGTGAAAATCATACAGGGAACATTCATTGTTATAGCTTGCTTATTTGGATTATGGCTATCATGTAAAATTAGTAAAAGAATTAAATTGAAAATGTCAAAAAAGAATAAGAGGGGGGAAGAAAAGCAAAGGGAAAAATTGTTCAGGGCAAAATCACAGGGGGAAAGATTGAGAGAAGAAATTGAGATGAAGCAATTCTAAAATATAAAATGTAAGGGGAATGGTTGGTTTGATGACAAGAGTCATCAGAGGAGGGATTGTTGGAGTGTGACATTTAAAATTAATACTAACATGAAAAGCTTGCAATATATTCTGTAATGATGCTGCATAGAAAATGTGTTCATGTAGAAAATAATGCACACGTTTAAAATGTGCCCACGGGGAGTGGCCATCAATGTACACGAAGACTAATGAGACAAATTAATGTTGAATTAATAATGTAACCATGTATGGTTTGGTAATAGCGTATCTTAACTAGAGTCATGTATTAGGGTTTGTCAACTTAAATGACTAGGCCTTAGTTAGCGAGGGTCTGGGCCTAGCTGCCTTGTCTCATATTAAACTGTGTTTTTCTAACGTACAATGTGCTGTTTTCCTGAAGGACACGAAGCTGTACTTTTCCAGAAGCTAGAGATATATGTGTAGCCATAGTAAATTCTTTCTCATGGGATTCGACTTGCTCAAGGAGACATTCTTGCCGAATGCAACAGTGTAATTCGTAACAGATACAAGGTTGTCTAGACTAGGAGAAGATAAATGGGACTACTGACTAGAGCGTAAAGTGTAACTTTTCTTACCTGACATTCCACCCGATGAAGACGTCAACAACGTGGGCCAATCAAATGCATGAGAACTGTGTCTTGGGGAAAATTCTAGTAAGGTGCGTGGAGAATTATTGGACAGAGATAATGATGCACCAAAATCGATCCAATGAGGAATTAAGGCCTAGTTCGACAGTTTTGATTTAACAGCGTGACCCGAGGAGAAATCAGCCATTCTTCACCATCCCTTGCCATTCTACAGAGAAATTATTATACTTTTACATTATTCTTTGAGACTTTGCTGTTCTGATATCTTAACTATCCTCTATTGAAACCTTGCCTGATATTTACTTCTCCTCCTTATGAGGGAAGTGCCTTATTCATAGCTATGCCATACTGAGACTTTGCCCTGTCCTATCCTTGCAGATGCTGAATCGACTGATGACCTGAGGACGAAGCCTGATGCTGATTCGTTGGAGGGGTAACTATCTGATGATAATTGTAATTGTCTGTTTGCCTTTTCTTTCTAGGTACCAACTGATCTTTTGATAGAGGCCATAGTTAGATGCTTTCCAAATTTGTGTTTGCTAAATTGTTTTGCATGAAGCTCAACATGCTAATGCTAATTCGAGGTTAGTTAAGGTGTTCACTAAAATCTGATGCAAATAGACAAATGACTGTGTTCTTGCTTTGTTGAATCTTGCATAATGGTAACTTTGCTAAACTGCTTCTTATTAAGGATGTGATAATGCTGAATAAGTGTTCTCTGTGAATTGATTAAGTGTGTTCTAATTACAAGTTTAAAGAGTTACAAATGAGATTGATTGCTAATAAGATTAACAGAAATGACTTTAGATTGTAACGAATAGGGAATAAATATCCTAACACTCAATACTCGATTAAAGACTTAAAGATCCTAAACAGGGTAACAAAAGACATTAAGGTCCTCAATATGAGTTTGGCGGTCTATTGGGAAGACTGCCGCGGTTGCAGGTGCCAAAAGACCGCCAGTGTTGGCGGTATCCCGCCTGCCGTATTAAGAGTCTACGATGAAGACCACCAAAATACAGTCACAAATCCGATACTGCCAGGATGACTTAGGACGGGATAGAGGCAGTCCCACCACTAGCACTGCCATTCCGACCACATTCTGCCCTCCAGATTAGGACCCACAAATCAGCAGAGCAGTCACTGCACAGCAGAAAACCACTGGCGGTGTGAACCACCGCATTAAAAAACACACCTCCACCAGAACATAGCACCACATCGGACACATCGAATATCCCACACCTGACACACATACACACATCAGATACACCAACACACATCGCTATAAAACACACCACCACACAACCCACAATCCTTTGCAACCGAAACGACATACACTGACAGCGAGGAGCACACAACCTAAAGACACTGCTCTCGTACACCAAACACAATATCACACACAACATTTAGCACACACCACACAACTGCACCATTGGCAATATACACACATTGTTACAGTACTCCAACACCACAAACAAGAAGCACACACAACCAAGCACCCATCACACCACCAAACACCCTACACTGCACCTTTGCACACCACACACCCCCACTCACAACACAACCACCATGTCCTGTCAAAAACACCCATGCTTCACAGACGATGGGTTGAGGGTCATGGTTGATGAAATCGTCAGGGTAGTGCCACAGCTGTTTGGAGCACAGGTCCAGCAAACATCCACAGCCAGGAAAATGTAGATATGCCAGAGAATCTTCAACAGGGTCAGCTCAGTGGGCAACCATCCGCACACAAGGGCGGACATCCGGAAGAGTTGGAACGACGTTCGGGGGAAGGTGCATTCAATGGCATCCAGGCACAAAATTGCTGTGATGAAGACTTGCGGTGAGCCCTCACTTCCTCCCCCAGAATTTGCATCGTGGGAGGTAAAGTTCCTGGACATCCTGCATCCTGAGGGCCTGACTGGAAAACCCAGAGGACTGGACCCTGGTAAGTAACTTATACTCCCCTAGCACAAATTCATCCAGTCCAGCATGCTACCCCACCACCCTATCACTCCCCAAGTCAGTCTATTTTCCACTACATCTCCCACACAATCACCTAGAGCCCCTCCCCTGCATGCTTCACCACCACCTAGCCACAATGCCCAGACAGTCCCTGCCCATTGCACGGACAGCACTGCCAATAACAATCACTACAACTCCTAAAATGCACCTACGCATCCAAATGAAAAGCTGATATGTCCACGTCACGGTGGAACACCTGCATGTACAACTATCGCAACACCAGCAGAATACTACGACTTAGGACCTATACAAGGCAATGACAGCAATGCAATCCTCATTCATCAACTCTCAATGGAAGATGGTACCCATTTCACTGTCCATTATCCACAAACATTGTCTGCAGTGCTGTATCAGTCATTGCCATAACTGGGAATCAAGTCAAGCCACTGTATGCATCAGACAAAGAGATCAACAGTCACACCTCCACCATGGTATACTCTCCAACTTTATTCACAGGTACCCCTGCCACTGCCACCATGGAGAGGATGCCAGAGACAGACAGCCCTCCCCAGGATGAAAACCCAGTGAGGACAACACCTCAGGATGTCTGGACATTAACGACTTACCTGGCCCATCAGGGACACCTGGTCAGTCCACCAGTCCCAGCTTCACCGTGCTCACATCCAACCCCACCAACCTGTGGCATCAACATCACAGCCAAACCCTTATCCCTAAACCTGTGTCCCAAGGAATGGTCAATCAGTAGTGTGCCCCACAGTACAGGGACCTGACTCGACCCCTCACACCCAAGCCAAAAAAGGTCCTGGGGTAAATGGGAGTGGTCACACAGTGCCAGGATCACAGGCACAAGGGGTCAGGGGCTGTGGGAGGGCACGTGTAGGCCAGGGAATGGGGCCCCTAAGGGACTCAACTGGCCAGGAAACATCTCCCAAGTCCTGGGAGCATACCAGTAATCCTAAGGCAAGATGGGCCCAATACTCAGTATTCAGGAGCAAAACCAAAGGCTGAATACCACGGGGAGGCCATGCAGCAGTGGCAGGCACACAATGCCACCATGGCCTCTGTTGCAGGGGTGCTCAAGGAGCTCCCCACCATCGTGCGTGCTTCCTTCACCCACCAGCAGGCCCCTTCCACTAGCCAAATACCAACTGAGCCATCAACATCAGCCTCAGCTAGTGGAATGGAGGCCCTGTGAGAGGAACCACAGGCCACTGGCACCCTACCCTCTGTAGCTAAGGAACCCCCCGCAAACGTGGTCATCCATCCAGACATCCTGCAGGAGCGGATTCCAAGACTAAACCTACTGCCAGGAAGTGACCACCTCCTCAACATTCTCCCTTGTGTGCCACTGAGACACCCTGTTGGCTGTTCAATTTCATGTCTCCACTTTCACGTGGCCCTTGGATACTGGCCCTGTACTACCTACAGCTAGGCCACCTACTCTGATGATTACTCCAACCATGACTCCACTCATTAACTGTTCAACACATTGTGCACAATAAACAGCATAGAACACAGGAACTACCTTCATGTCTTTAGTGTAAAATGTCCGAATGTAAATCCTACCAAAATGTAATGCGTATTTATTCCCCTTTACCAAAAGCCTGTTACATGGACAGCAGAGGGAGGCTTTCCCTGCAGGTGACACAGTACATCAGACATGTTCCAAAATCCACTGGCAAGGGAGTCACTGGTCCAGCCAAACACAAGAGTAGATCCACATATCCCACCTGAAAATAGACCAAGACAGGGACTCACATCAGGATAATAGGCATGGTGGGAGTCACAGCACAGCACATAGCCCATTGTTGTTGTGTCCACTGTGGATTGGCAACAACACAGGGAAAAACAGAAGAAATGTCACATCCACAATCTCAGGAATCACATGACTATTACGCATTAGCTCACAGCTGACATGGGGTAAAAACTACACTTACCACTGCTAGGAAAGGCCAGTGTCCATGAATGCCATAGCCAACAGTTAGGTAGGGAGTGATACACACTACACAATCTATAGTTGGGAAAACATCTGCACAGGAGATTGCAGGACAAATGACACACCACATGCCTAAACTTAGGAAATGTCAATCTAGCAACCTGCATTGCCCACACATGTCAGAGAGATGACATCAGTAACACAGCTCCTGATGGGCAATCTGTCTCCCACCACAAGTCACACTGAGGGATAGGTACACTGAACATCTCGACTGATGTACCTGACCATGAGAAGCACTGTCAGAAGGTAATTTGGAAATGAGGCACGTGACAATACACACACAACATACCTGTATGTTACTGGAAGTAATGATTGATCAACTCAGTCCTAGAATCAGCTGCACCTTCCTCATCAGCCTCCTCATCAGTTACCATGTCACCGTCATCAGCCACTAGTCCAGCTGCCTCCTCCTCATCAGCCAGTAATGGAATCTAACGTCTCAGGGCCAAATCGTGTAGCATGCAGCAGGCAACTATGATCTGGCACACCTTTAGTGTAGTGTAGAGGAGGGCACCTCCAGAGACGTGTAGGCACCTGAATCTGGCCTTCAGGAGGCCAAAAGTTCTTTAATAAAACGCCTCATCATGCCATAGGCCTCATTGAAACGGTGTTTCCCATCTGTGGTAGGGTACCTCACTGGTGCCAGCAGCCAAGGACGGGTAGGATAGCCAGAGTCACCTGTGTGCACAAAGGTAGGAGCTGTCACAATACCAGTAGAGGCACAGGGCAGAATGGGATGATTAATCAATAAATTTGAGCATTTGTAAAGCGCACTACTCACCAGTGAGGGCCTCAAGGCACTGAGGGGGGTTGCTACTTTTCAAACAGCCAAGTCTTGTGATGTCTCCTGAAGGTAAGTGGGTCCTGTGTCTGTCGCAGGTGGATGGGAAGTGTTCCATGTCTTGGTGGCGAGGTGGGAGAACGATCTGCCTCCGGCGGTCGTTCTGTGGATGTGTGGGATGGTGTCGATGGCAAGGTCAGCAGATTGAAGCTGTTGGGTTGGGTGTAGAAGGAAAGCCATCTGTTGAGGTACTCTGGTCTGGATGACAGTTGACATTACAGTGAAGCACATCTTAATGCATACATACCAATGAACCAAACTCTCTCTCCCTCTCTCTCTCTCTCTCTCTCTCTCTCTGTAACTGTGCCATCATGTGTGGGACATTGCTGTTCCTCAGACTGAAGGAGTCGTGCACAGATCCTGGATACTTGGCAGTCACTTGGGAGATGTACTGGTCCGCGAGACACACCACCTGTACATTGATGGAGTATTCGTTTTTCCTGTTCCTATAGACTCGTTCATTGGCCCAGGGAGGGACCAAAGCAATGTGGATGCCATCTATGGCTCCCATCACATGAAGGATGCATCCAATATGATAGAAATCAGCCTTAACAGTAGGCAAATCCACACGTTGGGGGAACCTGATATAGCTGTCCGGGTGTTTCAGTAAAGCAGACAGTACATCTGTCAACACAGCACTGAACATGAGCTGTGAGATCCCTGCTGCCAAGCTCACTGTGATCTGGAATGAGCCAGAGGCAAGAAAGTGTAACACAGACAAAACCTGTATGAGGGACAGACAAAACCTGTATGAGGGAGGGATGGCATAGGGATTACGTATGGCAGGCAATAGATCTGGCTCCAACTGAGTACATAGATCCAATATGGTCTGACGATTCAGACAATAGGTCTAGACGATGTGTCTCTCCTCCAGGGTAGCAAGGTCCACTAGGAGGCCGTACACTGGTGCATGTCTCGTTCTCCTCAAAAAAGGGTATCTAGGATAGAGAGGAGAGGAGAGGAGAGGAGAGAATGTACAAATTGATGAGCACTCTACACATGCTAGTTGACAAAATCCTTGTTGCACACAACAAACACTGTAGACATGCCCCAACAGTTGTCACATACCATATAGGACATGTAGACGGGTCATGTAAACCAACCTAGCTGGCCATTGCAGCCCCTCACTAACAGAATGTCACACACATAACATGTGTAATGTTTCATGTGAAAGCTGCATATTGCCCCAGCATGGACCATGTATGTACTAATGCCAGTGCCTTACATGGTTACGCTGCCTATGAGGCACTGAGTCGCTGGACATACACTGGAACTGACATCCGCCCATCGTACACCACCGTGGCATGAATATCAAATGTATAGGCCCAGCCATGATGGCAGAGCATAGGCCTACACAGCATTGTGAACATGTCTAGCATGACACACTTATTTTTCCTTTAAAAACCATTAAATGTGCCTACAATGGCAGCCGCCTGTCCTGCATGCACTGGACAGAAGGAAGTGACCTAATTCTGCCGGCGTACGTCATTATGGCAGTAGGCGGTCGCAACTCCTCATTGGATAACATTGCTGCCTATGGGAGACTGGGGCCAATGATGATCACCGCCGGCAGTGACGGTCATGTATGCGGCAGCCGAGACCGCCTTTTTCTAGCACTTAGCTCACTTGACTCCTGACACTCCTGCAAGCAAGACCTCCACGACGTGAGCTGCTGTGTATTGTCTCTGGAAGCCACCATGCCACATCCTGAAGGAGATAGGGCCCCAGCCTTCACCCAGGAGGAGCTGGAGAAGTTTGGGGACGGGGTCCTACCCCTGTATGAACAGCTGTATGGAGCACCAGAGGTGAGCCCAGTGCCAACATCCTGTGTGATAGGGGTGTGTGTGAGGGTGAAAGGCATTGCCACACTGGACAGGGAGTGGATGCATGCAGGGTGCATGGAGTACATGCATCTCTACCGTGACAATAGGTTTGAATGGGCATGTGGTGTGTTTGATGTGTGCAGTCCACATGTGTTGCTGTGGTGCCACTCTACATGACCTTCTCCCACTGTCTGTACCACCCATGCAGGTCAGCGCCCACCACAAGAAGGGGATTTGGCGTTCCATCGCCAAGCAAGTGCAGACCCTGGGCGTCCATTCGCAGCACAGCACTCACTGCAAAAAGCGGTGGGAGGACCTGAGACACTGGGCAATAACACTGCAGAGTCCCAGCTGGGGACGTCCTCCCAACGAGGGAGGGGTGCCCGTCAGACCCCCCCAATTGCTCGCATTTTGGCAGTGGCCTACCGTGAGGTGGATGGGCATTTGAGGGCAACACAGAAGCCCCAACGGGTAAGCACTGACTGTTACCTTGCACATCAAAGACCTTGGTGGGGTCCGGGTGGCTTATTAGTGGAAAGATGTGCATGTGATCCATGGTAAAGCCAAATAGACAATGGGTATCAGTCACCCTGGCAGGCTCAATATAGTTGATATGTGACAATACTACGTGTCAGTGGATATACTATTCAGATTGCCTATGGTACTATTCAGATTGCCTATGGTAGCGTGGGTCTGGACACCTTAAACAATGTGTGTGACCAGCTCCACCCATCTGCATCAGTGTATCAGAGGTGTTAGTGCAATCCATTTGGTAGTTGTCTTCTGCAACAACTGAGAAAATCTGGATATTGTACTGTAGCTTCCATTGACTGATTGTGGGGCTGGCTTCACAGTTCCACCAGATGAAGGGCCTCAATGAGACAGGAGTAGTGCCATGATAGTTAACTATGCAGTCATATGTTAACTTCAGAGGGTAGGAAATGTGCAGGGAAACAACAATAGGATATTGCTACATGTGATTCAATGGGGTCAGATTGTCCATCAAAATCGGTTTTGGAACCAATCATTGTCTGGAGTTGCCATTTCAACAATGGGATGGTATTAGTTGTGATAATTTATCTGGGAGGTTCCTGATGTTTCACCATTGTGTTTACATGTCATGTATGACATGGCCCTGGCAATTTCAATGCTGCTATGCAGAGTCACAGTCTTCATCATGTCACTATGTCAACTTGTGTGCACATCTGTTGTTCCGTTACCATTACAACTTGCCTTGGGCAATAGGTAGTACCAGACTTGAAGTGCAATTGTAATGGCATGCCCTGCCATGATATGGCATGTCATAGATGTACATGTTGACATGTGTCTATGGGAGGTATGTATTGACGCTTATCCCCCCTATCTTTCTCTCTCTCCCTCCCTCTCTTTCTCTCTCTTTGTGTGCATCAGCATCATCAGGCGGAGGAGAAGGGGCATAGAGGAGTGGGGAAGCAGCAGCCCACAGGACCCAGGAGGCTGAAACCAGGAAAGCTGAGTGACCCAGTGGGACGGAGGGCAAGGGGAATGCCACAGATCGAGCACATCATCTTCGGATTCCTCCTCCGATGGACACTCCCTGGCGGTGGTGGACCCATCTGGGACCACCCCAGCAACATCGTCCGCAACCCTCCTTACTATCACGCCTTCCCTGTAGCCCCCCATCCAGTTGCCCGTGCCCGCTGACCTAAGAGGGTGGGTGTCTCCTTCACCGCAGGCACCTATGCTCCTGCCCAAGTCAGCCCTGCTGCCCTGAGTGAGGAGGCTATCGACCTCCTGAGGTCCATCTCTGTCCTTCATGAATGCCATCCAGGGACTGGCAGTCCAAGTCCAACAGAGCAATGCGTTCCTGGAAGGCATTCATGGTGCCCTAGCTGGCCTGCAGCGATCCTTTCAGGCTCTGGACTCCTCACTGATGGCAACCAGTGTCCCTTTGTCTCCCGTCCCCTCTTCAACTACCTCTTCCCAATCCCAAACCCCTCTCCCCACATTCACCCAGGCATTCATCCACATCAACAGACATTGTTCGCATTGAGAAACCTAGTCACCACAAGACCCACCATCAGCATGCACACAGACAACACCCACCTGCACTCACAACAACATCCACTCCCTGCACTGACTCCCCCACCACCCCCTCCTTCATAGACACTACACCACTCACACCTGCTGGCACAACACCAACACTCCCTGTTCCAGCCACCTGTACCATCATACCCACAGTCAGCACAATAACAGACCCGCATACATCCACCCCATTCACAACATGTGCGCCCACCACAACCACCAACACACCTACATGCAGCACATCATCCATACCTGCAGCCACCACCCCAACAGACAGTCACCCATCCATCATGGCATCTCCCAGCTCCCAAGACACCTAAACGCTGGCAATCAAATAGCCACCCAGTGCACACATTCAATCAATGCACACACATGCACCCAGGACACCCGCAAGAACACATCTTACAACCACTCCCACTCCCTCCACTCCCAAACGCTTTTCCCATGAACGCCCTTGTGTCCCTAAGAAACGTTTCCTTTGAGTTTTCCCTGCTCCCTACCTCTCCCCATGGTTCCCCGTATCGCCCTGTGTCCCTCCCCAAATCCAGCCCTTCCACCTCCCAGTCCTCCACTGCCCCCCTGGTGTTGCCCATGCCCCTCCGCCTTCTTATAAGTCCACGCCCCCACACAAGGTGCCACCTCCCAAGGCACAAGCTAAGGTGGCTCCTACTCATCCCAAGTCCAGGCCCCCGCCCAAACCCAAACCAAAGGAGACCCTGCCCAAACCCAAGCCCAAGGACCACCCTCCCAAGCCCAAACCCTCACCATCCCCAACCCCCAAACATCCCTGAGGTGTCTGCCTGCCCCCTTGATGCCCCTGCACTGTGGAGGTCACTTTGCAGTCAGGAGTCAAGTTGGGGCACCGTGTTGTGTCATATGTGCCATGGGCACAACTGACAATGGACTGACCAATGGCCTTATTTTGTATATAGTTTTGTGCCAAAATTATGTTAATTCAATACATCTGTACCAAGTAGCAGTTGGTATCGAAGGTGACATACTTGTTCTGCCTTTCTTCGACATGGATGTGTTGTGTTTGTAGGATTTGGTTTGTGTGTGTGTGTGTGTGTGTGTGCGTGAGTTTTGTGTGTTTGTTGTGCTAGCTCTTGTGCCTGGGCTGCATGTGTATGTGTGAGCCTGCCAATGGTCCCACTGCTATTGGTGTGTTTTGTGTCTGTGATATGATTGTGTAGCCCATGCAGGTGTGTTGCAGAGTTGTGCATTGTACGTAGTGTGATGTGTTGTGGTGGTGTTGTGTGCCATATTGTGTGATTGTTGTGTATGTGACCATGTGTGTGGTGATGGCTATGTCATTTGCGTATGTTATGAGGGTGTTGTGTGACATTTGGTACGTTGTATGGGTGTGTTGTTGTTGATTGGTTGTGAGTAGTCTTTGCATGTTGTTGTCAGTACATGTTGTAATGTATCGATGTGCAGTTCTATGGGTTGGCAACAAGTTTGTGTAGTTGTGATTGTGATATTGTGTGAGTCGGTGGTGTTGTGTACATGTGTTATGCCTGTGGCGTTGATGTGTATGCAGGGTGGGGTGTGTATGTCACATGTGCGTTGGCCCTGGTGTGTGCATTGGTCGTGTGCATGTGTGTGTTTTGTGTGTGCGCGTGTGTGTGTGTGTGTGTAGATGTGTCTTGGTATGGGTGTGTGGTTGCATGTGTGTGTGGCAGTCGCTAGCTATCCCTAATTTGTATGTCGTGTGTGCATGTGTTCTAATACCTTTCCTTCCTGTATGTGCTAGGTGGGTGTATTTATGGTTGTTGTCATCTTCGTCATCACTGGTTCTGGTGACGCAGGGCGGTCAGGAGCAGTGGGAAGACTTCAAGTTCTGGTTCCATGGCAGCTCCGTATGTGTCTGTGTTCATGAAGTTGAGTGTCTCCTTTTATATGGATCGCTCCCGTCAGGGTTTTTGCTGAGGGTGCGACTGCACTGGATATCCTGGTGGTGTGCAACCATGTAATATGAAACATTTTCCCCGTCGGCCTGGAGATGCCTACCATTGCCTGCCGCGGTCCGTCTGCACTGTCGGTGGATTGGTTGTGTTCGGGTCAGAAGAACGTCATGGTCATAATATGGCGGTTTTCTCCGCCGGTCCAGCAGCGGTGCGACCACCATTGCCACCATGGCGGTCCTTGCACTGCCAAACTCGTAATGAGGGCTTAAGTCCTGAGACAAAGGATGTAATCTCATCTAATGATGAGCAGATGTTAAATCCAGGGAAGAAAAGCACTTTGCAACCCCTATGGAACTCAACATGTCAGTTACATTTGGCATAGGATACCTGCCTACTATGACGCATTTGTTAAGTTCATGCAAATCGTTGCATAACTGCACATCACCATTTACTTTCCTTGCCAAGACCACAGGGGACAACCATTCAGACCCTTCTATTTTCTCAATTAGACCATCTTTCTCTACTATTTCGAACTCCAAATTCATGTCTTCGCTCACCTTTAAAGGAACATTATGTACTTTGCACATTCTGAAATTTTATCCTGTTTTGATTTTTATGAAGTGTTGATACTGCTTTAAACAACCCAGGCCACTTTTGTACACATTGGGATAAGATTGTTAATACTTCTGATTGTATTGTACCACATTCACTCTTTCTCTCAATCATGCAGCAGGAGATTCATTTGGATCACCTTTTTGCATATGTACTAGTGTCTTTCTTAAGGGAATCAACACATGCCATAGAACGTTCAAGTGTTTTTGCTGTAACATCTCACTCAGAGTAGGATTATCTTTTTCCTCAAAGCTTCTCTTGTTTTTTTCAACTTCACACCCCAGCATAAACTGATCTTGTAACCGCTCCTCACACAAAGCACCAAAATTACATTTTGCCACCAACTTCCACAATGATGTTATATACTCTTCCACTGATTCATCGGACCTTTGCATACACCTACGAAAATGATACTGTTCCAACACAGTACTCACCTTAGGTAAGTAATCCAAATCAAACTTTTTTATACAGATTTCAAGCTCATTTAAATCTTCTGATTCAAGATCACTTAATTGCCAGACAGTGCATCAAACCCAGACAGTGCATCAAAAGGGACGTTTTAGGTTCTGTGCTTAAAGTTCTGCCACAAACATTCGCATAGTGAAAAAATGCTTTTTTCCATTTTGACCAACACAAAATTGACTCACAGGTGAGATGAGAAAAAAAATGGAGGAGGAATCACATTTTGCATTGCTGCACAATATAAACAGCTATACAGCACCCTAACAAAATAAAAATCAAATACAAATGTGATTTTAAATAACCACTGGTATACAATTAATACCCGAGTACATTATGTACCTGTCAGTCATAAATATTAGTTAAAAAAATCCTTTGTTGACTGATCATATACTTTTGTCCACTAGAGACCCCACACTACAAGACCAATATCCTACAACAATTTGTTCGTTCGTCAGCTTTATTTCGGTAAAAGTAAATACCATAAAAGCACACCACAATTCACAGTTTTACAAAGCAGCAAGTTATAAACAGAAGATTTTGAACATAAGAAGTTGAACTACATAAAAAGATGTTAATCATGGGAGTTTTCCTTCTGGAAGTTCGAGCCATATTATAAAATCATGTGATGGTGCAGAGATTTGCATGTTGGGCATCAAGATTCAAATACAAGCCTAACCGAACATGTCACAAAAGGAAACATTTCTATTTAAGAATATAAGAATATCCATACATTAAAAATGTTTTTAAATATTAAAAGTGTATATATTACCCATAAAAATTATTTCTTTAAAAATTTCAAACCATATTAAAAGATCATGTAGGAATACAAAAAGTTTGCATGATAAATATCGAAAATCAGATACAGGCTTGGCCGGTCATATTAAATATAATAAGACATTTCTGCTTAAAAGAAAAAAAAAAAATATATATATATATATATAAAAAAAAAAAGTCTAGGCATAAAAATACTTTAAGCAGTAAAAGGTAATAGGTGCCTGCATTAAAATTCACTAATGAGTTCATCAACAACCGCTCCCCACATCTATGGTCGAGTTTACCTCTATTTTTTTAAGCATGTTCAATCTACAGTGCCAGATGGAATCTAAGTATTTTGCCAGGCAACAAACCACTAGAACGGATGGATCAGATTTAAAAATTCTCAAGGCCAGTGGACAGTTCTTAAAACCCATTTTCCTACACAAGGGGATAATCCAACGAGCTCTCTGGTTTTGGTATGCAGGACATTGAAAGAGAATGTGGGTAAAAGATTCTTCCCTGGCACAACCCATTGGGCACATCTTCGAAGTGCAGCTAGTGTTGGCCCATTTATGTGTTAAGATGCGCAAAGGGAGAGAACCTACCCTAAATCTAATGTACAATGCTCGTGCACATGTAGAGAGAACTATGTCCATGTATTGCGCAGATTCATAATGGCATTTTATTTGTAAGAAACTGCCCGTCATGGATGATGGTGAGACAGCAGACAGTTGTGAAAGATGCACATGGAGCCAAAACGCATCCTTTAGTGTCTGTGTTGCGTTTTTTGGAATGGATAGCGGATCCTTCCAGTAAGACCCCAAGCCAAGTAGTGTGAAAATCCCTTCTACATACACACACCACTTGATTTTTGGACTAGTATTATTGGCCATCAGGTTGACTAGCCCACATCTATAGGGAATAAGAGAGTCTAATGACCATAGACGGATCCAATACAACAAGGGCCTAAGCGCAGCAATCTGGCAAATGGGAGGCAAGTTTAGGTCCATTCGAATGGGGAGCATTGGGGTGCTAGAAGGAACTCTTAGCAGGGACCTTAAAAATGAGTTTTCCACTTTTATCAGATCATCTAGATTACAGTGGCCCCACAGCTCGGCTCCATAAAGGGCTCCCCCCCTTGCTTGTGATTTGTAAATTTCAATTGCGGGTGTCACGGCAAAGCTGGGAGATCTAGCTGCAAATCTTAGGATACCGCTTGTCCGTTGTTTCAAGCGGACATTTGCTTTCTGAAGATGAGAATGCCATTTGTGCAAGTCTTCTAGTTTCAGGCCTAGATATTCAAAATCGTCAACTCTTTCCAATGCGGCGCCCTCTAAATAAATGGGGCGCAGCATCCTACCTTTTTTATCCCCAAACACCATACACTTAGTTTTTGATCGGTTGATTTCCAAGCCGTGGTCATTACAAAAGGTCATAAATCTTGAAAGCAGGATTGTGAGACCTGTGGCTGTTTGGGATATCAACAAGGTGTCATCAGCAAATAGGAGGCAGGGGATCTTCTGCCCTCCTATTTTGGGGGCGTCATTGGAGCACTCCATAAGATACGGAATGCATGCGTTTATGAAAAGGAGGAATAAGGTAGGGGCGAGTACACAACCTTGCCTCACACCACGAACAGTGGGAAATTTTTCAGTTAGTTCGCCATGCTGGCCCCATCTGATTCTACCATAATTTCTAGTATAGAGATCTCTAATGATATTTAAAATAGGGCAAGGGACTCCCATTTTAGACAAGACCTCCCATAGTTTATAGCGAGGTACCAAATCGAAAGCTGATTTTAAGTCAACAAAAGCTACAAATAGGTGGCCTGAATTCACATCGACAACTTTCCAATTAATAGAGATAAAGCGAAATATCTGGTCTATTGTGCTGATTTTTTCTCTGAAGCCCGCTTGGAGGTGATTTAAAATTTGGTTATCCACTATCCATTTACTCAGCCTGCTCAACAATTGATGGCAAAATATTTTTTTGAGATTGTCAAGGAGGCTGATGGGTCTGTAGTTTCCCGGGGAATTCCTCTCTCCTTTCTTATAGATAGGCACGATAATAGCCTCTTTCCATGAGTCAGGGTAGGATCTGGTAATCAAAATGGCATTAGAAAGCCTATTAATATACGGGCTCCAGGTGTTCAGGTCCGCTTTAAACATATCAGAAGGAATCCCATCCGACCCAGGGGCCTTCGCTGCTTTTTGGGCTGTGATGGCCAGGGCGGTTTCGTTCAGTGTAAAGAGGGGCAAAGAGGACGCGGGTGAATAAGATGTTGTCAGCTGTCCCAGATTTGGGGCATCAAGGGCCAATGGAGAGACGTACAGTTTTTTAAAATGGGAAAGCCAGGCATCAGGAGTAATATGAGACTCCAAATAAGGGGCTCGGTTCTGATCACTACGAGATACCAAAATCCAAAATCGTTTGGAGTCATGAGCTCTAGCTGCCTCAAGTAGGTCACTCCAGAGCTCCTCTTCATGCTCATGTTTGCTCTTATTGCATATAAAAGCATAATTACGTCTAGCATTGATGATACCTAGTCTGTCCTTTGTCCTTAAGACGCTAACCAGGGTATTTTTAGCCTCTCTACACCTCTTGTTGAACCATTTGGAGCAGGGTTGGGGGCAGGAGTTAGTCAGCGGCCTTGGGCGTCTAGAAAACAGCTCTTTCAGGGTAGTAAAAAGGTCCAAATGAAGGGACGTAACTTCAATTGGAGAAAAAGTAAGACTATGGTCAAATAACTGGTGGGAAGAAATTAGATCACACAGTTTTTCTCGGAGCTTGTTCGATTTCTCAAAGGAGTCCCATCTTACTGTGCGCCTATTGCTAGACAACTCCATAACAGCAGGTAAAACAGAAGGAAATACAGCTCCTGCTAGAAGAGGTCTCTTGTACGTAATCTGTAGAGGGGCATGATCGCTAGTGTATGGATTGCCCACTTCCACATCTAGTATGTAGTGCCAAACTCTTAAATAAAAAAAAATGTAATCTAGTTTACTACTACATGAACCCCTGAAAAAGGTTGGTCTTGCGGGGGTGTCAGCTGGGAAACGGCCATTGCCAAGACGGAGACCATGTGATATCATAAGATCTATTACCTGCATTGCCCTAGCGCAAGGTTTGTATGAGTTTTGCTGAGTGGAATAGGGAGGAATGTTCCAAACACTATCTTCAGGTTGCATGACCTCAATAAGATCTAAATTGATTTCAAGCTGAACATTAAAATCCCCTGCTATTATAATATGATATTTAAGACGAAAGTCTGAAATAAGAGTATTTAAAAGCTCAATGATAGTAGAGCAATTATTGGAGGGTCCCGGCCTGCTATAAATATTTATACAGAGAACGGGGGAGCCTGAGATTGGTTGGATAGCAATAGCCAAAATGTCATGGGAGTCCACGTATATCTCCTTTATTCCTCCCACCTCTGTCGATTTTACCCAAGTGCATAAGCCCCCTACTGCCCTACCTGCTAAAGACGGCATAGCCGGTTAAAAAAAGGAACTAAACCCCTGTCTATATGTGCAGTTTTTGGCCCATGTTTCCTGGAACATACATACATTAACATTTTCAACAAATACCCCCCACTCAATGTCTGCAAGTTTGCCATTGATGCCAGCCACATTCCAGGACAAAAGTTTTGCTGGTGTCTGGGCAATAGAGCAGCTTGGTTTCACGAGAGTGTCGTCTGGAAGGTTGCTGTCAATAAACTTCTTCATACGCGGACTTGTAAATTGATTGATATTAACGAGTCGTGAACCCAGAGGGGAAGCAACACCTGGGCTAAGTGGATAGGGTGAAGAACCTGTAGCCGGTCGGTCTAAGCTAGGAATGGGGACGCAGGAATTAGTAGAGTATAGTCAATCGATGTCGGAGATGGCCCCCTGGAGATCGAAATCAGGTGCTAATTGGCCACTAGAAGTAGGGCCGGAGCTGGTGTTTGGGACAGGGTCAGATGGTACACCTTTTGGGGCCTGATGGTCTAATGGCCTGAAATCTCGATGGCCTATAGAACGGCTCGAAACCCAGCTGGCTGTTCTAGGGAGGAGGTTCGGCTTCATATAACCATCGGTGGGTCGATTGGCACTGAGAGAAATAGCAGATGGCTTCCTATTTATATTGCGTGCTTCCATATCTAGAAGACCTTTTACCAGATGGGAGTTTTTGAAATTGAGTTTTATGAAGTCTCGACAACCTGGAAGGCCATTTACTCGTTCGGCAGATAAAATGTCGTCGTGGATGACTGAGCCACAGCCTCTAACGTGTCTCAGCCAGTGCGTGGCCTTATTGGCTAGTGAGGCTTTGTCTTCTCGTGCATTTGGGGGCAGAGGTGGAACATTACACATATATATATAATTATTCTTCGTTGGGTCAAAGTTTTGACGGGAAGCTTTAGTAGTGTCCCATTTGAGAGGGACATTAAAGGAAGGAGGAGTGTTACGTTCAAAAGAGGACATATTCTGGCTGTAAGAGTGCTGCCCTTCCATAAAGGCTGCTGTGCTTGATGGCGGTGGCAGGGACTCAGTTGAAGAAACAATTTTTACGTGTGAGTGGTTGGATGTTGTAGAGTTTGGTTTGGGCTCACCAATAGGGAGAAGAATTTTACCTTTGAGAAGAGTAGTAATTTCAAACAGTAAGGATTTCAGCTCGCCTATTTCGCTCTTAAGACTAACCACTAATGCTGGCAAGTCATTTAGTGAAGGAACACTCTCCGTATATGGCAAGGTCGTAGAGGTTGACATAGGATTTTCCAGAACTTGGGGAGCCAGAGAGGAAAAACGGTTAGAACAGGGAATTGAGAAATGTGTAATATTGTCGTTTGGTACTTCAGGATCGAGATGAATTGCAGATGGGGAAGAAGAACTACCAATATTAGTAGGGCCTTGGGGGGCTGATGCCTGATGAAGTGATGTAACAGTTTGTGGTTTGGGGGCAATATGCGAACTTGGAGTCAAGAACGGGATGAGAGTACCAGATTTCGATTCCTTTCGCCTGATCCTCTCCTTATTGTTTAAAATCTGTTCAACTTCTTCAATCAAGTCATCTATTTCCTTGGCAACACAGTTAGTATGTGGTAACGTGACTTTATTGGTTTTAAGTATCTTAGATTTTGCAGAGCCCAGTGCAGGGCTACATTTCGCCTTACGCTTCCCCATTGAGGATTAAAGTTACAGAAGCAGGGCAAAACGGAGTTTTAAAGTTGCTTCCCAGCACTATATGAACTAGTAGCGTACCTTAGGGCCCAGAGGGGGGGCCCAGCCCGGCCTCCTTCGTTCTCTGACGGGCGCGGACGGGCCCGCCCTTGGCCCGGGCTTCGCCCGGGTGCGTCCCGCGCAGCGGTGTTGCGCGGTGCGCTTTATAGCGCCCGCGATCAGCAGCAAGTAGCCCCAGGTGGAGAGGAGCAGGCAGAGGCAAAGAGGAGCCTGGGACTTGGAGTCCCACCAGGCTCTATGTGGCAGCAACCAAGAGGAGTGTTGTGCGGTGCGCTTTATAGCGCCCGCGATCAGCAGCAAGTAGCCCCAGGTGGAGAGGAGCAGGCAGAGGCAAAGAGGAGCCTGGGACTTGGAGTCCCACCAGGCTCTATGTGGCAGCAACAATTCTATTCAGTGCAAATTTAGTGGTTGCATTGAGAAACAGTCTATCCAGTGTTTGTATAAATGAGCTAATCACCAGATCAGGTTATCTTTGCACTTGAAATGTAGTGCCCAAAGAGATACAATGTTTTTTCAACAAATGGTGCACAAATCACCAAATAATTATTTATGATTCTCTGTGTTCTTCACTGCTAAACCAATGTCAGCAAATTTCTTTATTTCCCAGTGCTCGCACAGGTGAGCAAATCACCATAGGATTTGAAATTAAGATCGGCACAGATATAGTTCCAGTGACAATAATTGGTGTGCAAATCACCTAAATAATATGAGAATATCAGCGTCCGCACATTCTAATACGATCATGACCGCTCCTCCCAATACGTCCGCCAGGACGTGATACCAATATAGTTTCTGGGCAATAACTGGTGTGCTAATCACTGAAATAATATAAAGATATCAGTGCCCGCACATCCAAATACGATTGTAACGCTCCTTCCAATATGGCCGCCATGACATGATAAGCTTGATGAAGCTTGGACCGATGAGCGTGATGCTAGGAAAGCATTATGCCAGCAACAGGTGAGCATCCTAGCGTTCGCCAATGCATGAGATGCACGTGCCTGAGAATCACACAAGCTTGTAAATAAAGGCTTGCTGATAACGCTAGCGCAAAGTACTCACAATCATAAATTTCATACTGACAGGCTTCTGCAATATCCACCGAAACAGTGGTGCGTTCCTTTCTGAGATTTCCCATGTTGAATGCCCACACTGCAGTGAGTGTAGGCAGCACTCCGTTCCCAAATGAAACTGCAGCTGTTGAGATGAACGTGAAGTTATTTCCACTTAGGGTGAGTTTCTTGAAGATGGTTTATTCGAGTTGGATGCAAACACCTCAACCAGCTAGGCTTGACCTGTCTTCACTCCACCAGCTCTGCAACTGTTACCAGCTTGAATCTCCACAATCTTAGAGTCATCACTAGCCTAGCAACGGGCCAACGGGCCAGGCACTCGCATACCCAGAGATTCTACACTACATCACTAGATATACATCACTAGATACCACAAAGCCACAATTATTAATCCAGGATCTGCATAGGGGAGAAGGCCAATTAAATACCTTCCCTTGCCAGTATATAATGCTGGACCCTCCTTTAAGAGAGAAAAAAAGCTTTGACAATTCTCTCTGTTTTGTTGATTTAACATGCCAGAAGATCATTTTAATAATGATCATCTTGAAAAGCATGCTTATATTGGGGGACACTTTACTCACCTAATAAACTATACAGTGATTGTGGATGGGCATTTAGTGTATTATATGTTTTGAGGGTGATTTCATTAAGAAATGTGCTTTGGTTGAACAGCAGGTTGATGCTCGTTTTCAACTTCATGAGATCAATATAATCCATGTGTATGATGAGATTTTTGCTTTTATTTCAGAAATTATTGCCAAGAAAAGTTCCTGAGAATGGAAACAAAAGAAAAGCATATAGTTTGAGAAGAAGTGTCCTAATCAAGGCACATACGGAATACCATATTAAGGGACTATATTTAAACTACTCCAACTTTATTATTGGGTGAGTATATATTAAGATTGGAATCATACAAAATCCTGATTGGAAATAAGAAGAGGGGACCTATAACCCTGCATGTCACAAAATGAAGGAGGATATAATTAAAAAGGATGTTAGAAGGTTCTGAAACAAGGTAACCAAATGTTTTATGTTGGGTGAAGTTAAATTGAATCCAGTTTTAACTGAGCAGGAAAGCCAGAAACATTTAGAAGACTTTCCGCAAGACCCAATACTGCTGCTTTATACTGTTTTTACTGCAGAACTGAGGTGGACTCAAGAAAAAGCCTTCCCAAATTTATGGAAATAATTGTTCCAATATGTCAAATTAAGACCTCAGGATTAGACAGAAAGCTGCATCAGGTCATCAAACTGAATTCTTCTCTTTAGGTTCAGATCCATTTCTCTTTTCAGACAAGTGGAGAAAAATGGAGAGATTTACTTGGAAGAGATCCGTAATTAACTGTGTTTTAAAGGAATATCCAGTGGATCCTAAAGCATATCCATTTACCTCACAACTTAATTATTTTTGATTTTTGCAAGAATTGTCTTGGATGCCTTTGAGGAATCGGCATGCAGTAAAAGCGTGATTCCCTTGGAGCAAGCTAGATTTAGATCCAGACTAATCACCAGATCTTCTCTCTGAGTTATCTTGTGTGGAAGGCCACAATTGAGAGTAACCTCTTTGATGACCTTATGGGCTTCCACACAGCACTTGACCTGGTTGATCTTAATGTATTGTACAGGATGCCTGACATGTTTGTTATTATAGCAGCATTATTGTCTACTGCACAGTCTCTGCATGACAAAATACAGAGCTGAGTTCAATGGGGTCTGAAAGGATAGCTTTCTGAAACAACTGAAATTTAAATTAGAAAATGGCTTTAAGCATTGTTGCATTTTAGCTCTGTTTTTTCATTCAGCTTAGATGATACTCCCCAAACATTGCTAAATGTTTCAATTCAAATCTTCTGATGGTTAATAGATGTGTGTTCAGTGTTTTACTGCTGCTAATGTTTTTTGTTTTACTTGACCTCATCTGGTCAGAGAAGGCAAATAAATGCTCTTACAGCCTGAAGCAACCAGTACTAATTAACAATCAACAGAAATACTGCACAAGTTATGAAGTTACACTTGGAGGTGTGGTATTAAAACAGAGAAAAAGTTAAAAGTTACAAATACTTTGGCCTAATATTTTATGAAAATATGAGATGGAATGGCTTGTCATATGCAGTTTTAAAAATGAATTTGTTTCCATTAATGGCATCTGCTGATTAGACCACAGGACTGGATGTTTAATATTACAAGCAACATTAACCGCTTACATGCAGAAAGTAGTTCATAATGTTCTCTCCGGTGCTGCAGCCATGATTTTCAAAATAGGGATGCCTTATAAAGAATTTAAAGGCAAAACACTCAAGATGTTTTTTGCCATGCCAGTGATTACAATGAGACCTCAAATTTGACTCTGCAGTGTTGGGAATAACATTAAATGGAGGTTTACCTAAACTTAAAACAGAAACAGTGGCACCTTAGTGTTAATGGAATATACCTACATCTGAAAAAGATGGGTGTACTATTCTTAAAGTCAATTAAAGGAAAAACTGGCTACATTGCAACTAAAAGACTTTGCTATATCTTGATAAATATAAGGCACAATATCGCATCTCAAGATACCTACTTTCAGTATATTGAACAATATCCAAGTGAAAGCTTTTGTCATTACAAGACATTTTGAGATGAAAATCTCTTTGAGTAAAAAAGATGATAGCCTTAGATGTAGATGCAAATATAAGAACCCTGACAAACGTACTCACACACATTTACTTTATTATTTAATGTTGTTAATTTGTTTTTTTAACTTTTTATTCTTTTAACTTTTGAAATGATTACACAGACTGTTTTAATCTTGTGGTGTTTATTTTGAAGGAAGGACATTTATGAACTATTCCTGAATGAATAAATTAATGGACAATGTAATTCTACTTGATATTTTAGGTGACGTTCCTTAAGGTATAAGGTGACAAGGTGAATGGGTTAGAGGTTGGTTTATATCTACCATTTTGGAAGAGGCATAGAGGAATGATATAGGGCCATCTAATGGACAAACTGTAAGACTTTATATATCAAAATAGTCTGTGCTAGCCGCTAGCTTCACGCTTGGCACTGAACAGGTACTGAACTGGGGGGAAGAATACTTTGATAATAGATAACTGATGAATGATGGGCTCTTGAACAGCTTTTGGCTGCCACAAACTTGTGCATGAATCATGTGCATTTTTTCCTAATGCTATTATTGATTTTTACAACATGCACATTTCTGATCAGTAGTCATTTTTTGTACCTTTGCTCATTACATAATATGACCTGAAATTAACACAGTTCAAAAAGGAAAGGCATGATGTAAGCAATCATGAAAACAAAACAACAATTATGCAACTTAAAGTCAAAAATGTGGAACTGAGGTATAGCAAGCAAATTACCAAGTTAAGGAAATATGAGAAAAGGCCAAGTGTGAAGTTGCTTGTGAACAGATTTATGAATCTGTGAGACCTGGAACTCTTTCACTCTTATTTTCAGTGATGATGGCTTCCAGACTACAATAAATTAAATTTTCATGCGGGCCCCATCCCACACACAGTAAAAGCACACTACTGAACTATCAGAACAGACTAAAATAGTGCCCATCCACCTTGCAATCTTGCACACTGCAAGGTGGATGGGCACTATTATCAGCTCAGATTTCATGAGATGCAATTTGAGGAGATGCTATCAGTAACTTAATTCATGTTGCCGAAACTTTCCACATCCTGCTTATTTTTGGTCAAATGTTAGTAAGTATAAGAGGGCAGCAATAGGGCAGGGGGCTGAAGGTGGAGGGGTGAGATGACCAAGGTTTAGGATTAACTGTTTTCATGAGGAACAGGGTCAATACTGACTTGCATTAGCTGGGTCTCTCTCCAGAGTGGTGCAGTGAGCAAAAACAAAGGGCTGGAATGCTACACTGCGAACTGTCACTGGTTAGACTATTTGCAAGCATTTCTCGATCACATTTTGGGTGTTTGATTGCCAGTGGTATGCCTGGAAACCTGAGACTGGCAAAACTTTCCAAGCCTACTACTGCTGTTTGTTAATTTCAAAAATTAGTACATTGGCACCCACTCAAGGAGTACTTCTATGGGTGCATATTTACTATTTTTATGTAAACCAGTCACTATATACATTTGAGTTTCCGCTCCAGAAAATGAACACATTAAATGCTCTTGGTGAAATGAGGATGTTGAGAAAAACCGATACAGAAATAGCAGACTTGACTCGGGACCCAAAGACCAAGACATGAATGCATTTGGGGGGAATCACACCTATGACACCATCTTGCAGCTAAACCCCTGCCTATCCCGCCTAGGCCAGGTAGTTGTCCCTGAGAACCTATGACAACAGTCACACAGTACATAACAGCATAGAGTCCCTGCCCTGGTTCACTTATTTTAAATGTATTTTGACTGCATTCACTTCTGTTCCTCTGTGCAATGTTTCTATCCTCACCTTTTACATATAATTTTATCAAGTGCCTGGCGGCCCCATATATTTAGCCCAAGTTGCAAATAGAGGTGGATGTGCAGGCAAATTAATAGGGTCTGGCGAGCCAGAGCCCAGCAAGGGGTCTGACTTAGCACTAAGGGCCTCATTACAAGGCTGGCAGTCTTAAGACTGGATATATGTATATTTTTATTTTGGTGTGAAGCCTGGCGTGATGCGTTTCTTGGGACAAGCCTTTCCAAAATTGCTTGTGTTTAAGCACCTTAGTAGGAGTTGCTGATTACAAATGGTTGTTCCTCTCCGTACTGCGATCCCTTGTCAACAGTGTAAAAAAGGGATCTCTTCTTTTTCTCTCAGTGCTCCCCCTTCCCAATGAAATGCAACCAGGCAACATGCAATTGCTCACAATGCCTGACTTTAAACACCAAAGGAATGTGCCATGTAGGTTGTTACACAATGTGATTGGCACTTCCCACAAAGGAATGGCTGGTGGGGACTGACCCATTGTGTCACACTATTTATATTGCTTGTGGGCTGATCTAAAATGTGTATGACAGGTCAAGCAAGCAATGGCTTAAGGCGGCTGCCCCTGCATGGAAGTATGATTATTGCTACTTTTGAAATCTGGAGAGACAGCTAAAGCTAACTCTTGCACCAATCTAAACATACAGAGATTTGAAAGAAATGCATGCGTGGGTGTTATGCTCAAGGTTATGTTATTCTCCACGAGGATAAACAAATCCAGTGATTTGTCTGAGTTATTTTGATTTTCAAATAATCTTACTAAACATAATTTAAATTGGATGAAAATGCTGCCTTACTAAGATGCAATTTTTCTTAAAAGCCCCATGCAGCTTCTTATTCAATGAATTGCATCCATGAAGACACAAAAAACATAAATAATGTGTTTCTTAATGCACTACACCTAGGGGCTCAAATATTAAAGTTACTGGCAGTCACTGAGGCTGTCGGTAATATTACACTTGGTTGAGGAGGGAAACCAGTGCAACTGAAACAATTATTTGTTATACAGGTGGCCAATTTGCAAGGGTCTGACTTATGAAAAATAGTTATCCAATTAATTTGTGTTTTTAATGATTTTTTTTCAATGTGACACTCTAATAAAGCATTTGTGACTGGCTTTCTTTTAGAGAAGTGTTGTTCATGGTTCTCTTCTTCAAAGGCCATGTACAGTGATTTTCATTCAGCTTTTCCTTAAATGCCGGTACAGTTAGATCATACTCACTGCACCCTTTTTCACAAGGGCCTGTTCATTTGAGGTTATTTATTGTTTATTTCTTTCATTGTCATGTCAAGTGAAGTTTCACTGACTCTGGCATTTTAACGTGCTTATTATCAGTTTTTACAGCGTGACCGATATGAACCATGTCACCCTTAGAAGCCTATAATTCAGGTGATGTGTTTAGGCAATAATACATTCCGGGACAGTGGAATACTTGTGTTTCACCAGTATTGTGCATGACTGCCTATTTACCTGGTGTTCATAGGCTGGTGGTTCTCCATGGTCTTGAGATGTAGTTGCTTTCTCCTCCTCACAGATTTTTTCTTTTTTATGCATTGTTTCACTTGAATTTTGGAAACTATGATCTGTCTTCTGTGTCCCAGCACTAGCTATGCTAAGTACAGAACTTTCTTGTGATTGTTATTTCACATACAAGAAATTCATAAAGGATTTGTGAAGCCAAAATTAGTTACTCTATCTGTTGCAAAATTTCAGGCTACGGTTCCATTTAACTTCTGCAGTCATTACTGAAAAGTAGGATTTCTAACCTAGCCATTCAGGCAAGGTTCTTTGGATTGTCCTCACCTGACGAACCAACCTTTTACTTTGTCCTATTCATTGAGTTCAGGAGTATATTCACAAAAATGTGTAATCTTGTTGGTAACCTGGCCTGCTGCCTTCTTAAATTGAAGGGCTGCATACTACATTTTCACCACCCCGCAGCACATTTCAAATCCAAAGCACTAATGCTGCCTAGCTCCTATGGAGCTCTCAATGTAAACAGAACAATCCTGACTTCACCAGAACACCTTACCCACCCAGGTTCTTGTTTAAGCCCCAGATATCATCATCTGTATTGTCTGTAAAATGTAATGTCTCTATGAAGAACATTTATTTTGCCCCCACACTCTTCAGCAGTCTCTCAACATTCTGAACATATACCACTTCTGGACTACAGCTCATCTGTTGCACATGGGTGCTTCTTGTCTAGGCAAATCACAGTCCTACATGGCTAGTTGAGATTAAAAAATAGAGTATAGTGTTTTGTCTTCCACTTCATGTCAGAAATTTACAGGAGGTTTCTGCTAAATCAGTAGTGCAAGTAATGTAGTACAACATCACTCCTAGTGCCTCCTAGAGACATTTTACCAGCAAAAATCCGATGAAATGTGACGTGGGAAATTTGGAATTACCACATGAATTGGGTACCAAAACATCAATTCAAACTGTAGTTCTCAGTTTATCAGGGTACAGTTCAGGACACTAAGGTATTACCCCACATCTGAATTACTGATCCCTTTGGTACTCTTATTGCCAGGTGCAATATTTGTGACCACTCAGAATAAGAGGCTTAGGCGGTCGCCGCCCGCCTTGCGGGAACCGCCGAATGACCGCACCGCGGTCAAAACACCGCGGCGGCCATTCTGGCTTTCCCGCTCGGCCGGCGGGCGACCGCCAAAAGGCCGCCCGCCGGCCCAGCGGGAAAAGACCCAGTAACGATGAAGCAGGCTCCGAATGGAGCCGGCGGAGTTGCTGGGGTGCGACGGGTGCAGTGGCACCCGTCGCGATTTTCAGTGTCTGCAAAGCAGACATTGAAAATCATTATGGGGCCCTGTTAGGGGGCCCCTGCACTGCCCATGCCAGTGGCATGGGCAGTGCAGGGGCCCCCAGGGGCCCCACGACACCCGTTTCCGCCATCCTGTTCCTGGCGGTAAAAACCGCCAGGAACGGGATGGCGGGAAGGGGGTCGGAATCCCCATGGCGGCGCTGCAAGCAGTGCCGCCATGGAGGATTCCCTGGGCCAGGGGAAAACCGGCGGGAAACCGCCGGTTCCCCTTTTCTGACCCGCGGCGATAGAATGGCCCAGGAAGCACCGCTAGCCTGTTGGCGGTGCTTCCGCGGTCCCCGGCCCTGGCGGTCATGGACCGCCAGGGTCGGAATGACCCCCTTAGTCTGCATCTTAGCACGTGTATCTACCATATCATGGAAGTCTTTAAATATTGTCTTACCAAATACGCAAATGCAGATCCTTTTGTTCATCCCACTAATTACCATAACCTTCTAGCACATTGCCATTGCTCAGTGATTCATATCCCTTTAATTACCTGGTACCTTCTTTCAGCCCCACTCTGAATGCATCAATAAGGCCTCACAAGTCAGTCACAGGAGAACCCAAGCTGCCCAGTCACTCCCTGTTCTTTATACATAATAAGGGTTTCGAGAAATATGGCCCCAGTGAAATTGAGCCCATAAAAATACCAGGTGTCACTTGAAGAAGTATTTGCGTCCCTGAGTATGATGCTCCACCCAGCCCTCATCCCTTAGAATTTGGAGGGACCATAGTCATCACTGGGTTCCATAGATTTGTCTGCCCAATGACGCCCATTTAACATCCAACTTTAACAGTAGAAACTACACAATCTCTGACAAAACTGTTCGTTAATTCTCATTGTGAAGTATGTGTTAGCAAGAAATCCAGTGCTGGTCTCCAGCACTGGGTTTCCGCCAGCCTTTTCTGGGGGAAATTGTACTTGTGATCAGGGCGGTGGCGCTTTACTCAGCGCTGCTTTGGCTGAACATGACTCCAAGTACGTCAGCCCATCAGGAATCATGCTCCTGGTGGGGACGGTGGTCCGACTGCCAGAGTCGTAATGTGGCGGTCGAACTGTCTTGAGTGCAGAGGTCCAACCGCCCTCCATGGCTATGCGCATGACTTTATGCCATGTGCAGCGGGGTTTGGCTGCAGGTTCTGGTCAGCTGCCAGGTCCTGCACTCAACCCCCTGTAGACACCCAACCATGCACCACGCATGGCTGATGGGAGTTGGCTACCGGGCCTGGCCTGGGGCCAGGCCCTGCATCTAACCCCCACAGACATCCAGCCTTTGGCGTTGCTCGGCTGGAGGTTAGCGCAGGGCCTGGCACATATTTTATTATATTGTATACCGCAAATATTACAATGATATTACCAATGATGTTATCAAAGATGTCATGAGTGCTGTTATATGTTGGGTAATTAGCAGTGCATGGCGAGAGTGCAAGCTGTAGGGCAATTTCAATGAAAAAACAAAGGTTACAGGCATGTTATATTTAGGCTCACATTTTAAACATACAAAACCATAGAAATGCACCTGTTAGAGTTATCTCAAGTAATTATAACTCGTGCCCTAAGGTAAATATAACTTGCGCCCCTGCCTGGTTCCCAAGGATTGGTTTTCACGGAATGAGACTGGAAGGCTCACATCAAGGTCTTAGATTGAAAGAGCTTTTTTTTATCTCTGTTCCACTTGTTAAATGGTTGTCATTTTTGTTGAAAATTAGCTGCTGTGAGACAGTGTTTATAATAGTTAGAAATAACGTTTATTTAGGTTAGCATAACTAGGCTTCACGTTGACATTCATTTTAAAGCTACTGACGAAAAAGTGTTGTGTTTATTGTCCATAAATGATCTTTCACAGTCATGTTTCTAGCTGATGGTTTTCCTCTTTCAGAAAATAAAACTAAATATGGTACTGTAGAAGGTGCATATAAAATGTATCAGCGTGTTCTTTGAGAAGGAAGGTGTGATCAGGAGATGTACAAAGAAACATTTTCAAGGGCTGATGGTCAGGGCACCCTCATTCCTGCCCTATGAGCACATATCTTGCCACACTGATTATGTGTATTTTCACTGTCTGAAACCTATAAATTGTGCCCTTTCTGGGATTTGTCAGACTTTCTGCTTACTTTCTCAAAGGCAGTCTCCATTTTAGACTATCTGCTGATTTGTACATAGACCTTTTGACATTCCCTTCAGAGCCAGAGTTCACGTTCGTACTCTTGCTGATTTATATTTAGACTCCCCCCTGACTTACAAACTGAGTAGATTTAAGTTGGCTCTTTTCTGAACAATATTTTGGTTGTGGTTACTTCCCTTATGATCTCTCACAATTGGCTTTACTTTCATGCATTACTGATGCTGGTTTGAATATGACTGGCTAAATACTTTTTGCCTTCTGTAATGATTCTTACATTTGAATAAACCTTTAGGGTTTTGACTTTGTGGCAACTAGCAACATTAAAGATCATCTTACAACTTTTAGCCTTTCACCTTCGCTTTTGGGATTCCGTGGATTCCATACATCTGTAAGAGAAATAAAATTAGCCTTGGCAAACTTTTTGTGAACAATAATTATATTACCTTGCAGGTGGTCCAAAACACGTTCTCGATATCCAGGGCTCAATTTTTATAATATGGAACATTGCTCCAGGCCTCTAGGGTCACATTTTCTAAAATACCTATTGCATCCTATACCCTGGCAGCTCTGATTAGTCATGCAGTTTTGGCCAGAGGTATTTCATTGCACTTAGGTGACAAATTGGGATTATGGCATTACTGGTAAAACACAGATGGGTATCAGATTGTTTTCCAGACATCACAGATAGAAAGCGCAGCAAAGCATGTTTCCACATAAAGACAGCATTTGGCATTGTTAGTTTCAACTAACCCAATTTAATATTCTGCAAATAATCTGCATGACCCTGCAGTGTTACATAATAAGCTTAACTCACATAGGAGTGCCGCCAACTCTAATTGTGGGTGGAATTCAGCAGTCTCTTTCTTACAGTTCCTCTGGGATTACCCCAACGTGTTTACTTATCGGGAACCTAGTGCAAATAGATATGAACATTTGGGGGTCTCAACCTAACAGTGCCCCACAAGGAATATCTGCCTCAACTCAATTACATTGGAAAATAAAAAGATAAATAAAGATGCTATGCCTGCTTTGGCCACATCATCATTACAAATTAATTTGTTGAACCGCAACGGTTAGACAGTGGTAAAGGCTGTGGTGGGGTGGGAGATGCAAATACCAGGTTGCCGTACCATACCGGAATTGTTAACACATTGGGGAGGATCAAAGGGATGGGATTTTGTTCTATTGCACAAATCGGACCACATCACTGTGAAAATGGCCCACTTCAGGCACCAACTCACATATGCTTGTTGGAGGCAATTGTGTTTTGAATTTAAAATACTCATATAATGCATTATATGAAAAGAATAATTACTGGTACCCCATGTTACATCACACATGTTGATTGCTAATGTTGTTAACGGGTGTGCTTATGCTTGAATGTTTCTTACTGCAAATGCTATTATGCTCAGTTCTTATTTTAGCAATGCTCCTAGATTCATTTACAAAGCTAAATAAACAGTTGTTTAAATATGTGGTCCTCAAGGGCCGCTAAAAATTTACAAGGAACAAGGGAAGTGGAATTTGTGCAATGAAGGATTAAGAAAAATGTTCTTTAAAAAAAAACTAGTCTCCCAAATGCTAACAGACTGCAACACCAAAATAAGCTGCGCAACTCAGATTTAGATAATATGTTCATAAATATTTGGAAGCAGATCCAAAATGTTCCCCAAATTATGCAGGATGCAGAGAGGAGATACGTACCTCGACTGGAAAAGAAACTCAAATTTGTAGTTGTTTACAAACCTGAGATTTGCTCTTTATTCAGGTCACCTGATGCCAACATCAACATAGAGCCGCAGCAGCTAAAACATAGTAGATTCACTAATTGTTTCCAAATGGAACAGAATAAGTGGGTTTGCTATAACGCACATAAAGGAGAAATCACTGACAAACTAAATGAATACCAAATATAAAGAGGTTGCAGTTAGCAAGTTCACATCAAAATAAGCCTGTAAACTTGGAAATAACAATTCTGCGCACCCGTATCTTGAAATAAGTTAAAAAATGCCTCCCCAAATTAAATAATATGTGTAGGGCAAGGTCACGTAAAAATAAGATGACAGCAATTTGGAGGGATTTCTAGGGGTGTTATGAATATAACAAGAGCCTTTGGATTTTCATAAGAACAGGCAAAGACATTACTAATAACAACATGTGTAAAGGGCCTTTCACAGTGCACTTCTGCCATTTCTAATCTCTTAGAGTATGTGTTACTATCATGCCACTTAATGGGAATGCACTTAGTCGTCATGCCTTTTTATTAATTCTCAAAGTAGACCGTAGCATCTAAGCCAAAAGAGGGACTGCACACACGAGTGCAGCTAAAGAAACGTTAGATTGAAATATCAAAGTCCCCTTGTGTAATGCAAATAAGATTCTATAAAAATCAGGCAAGTGAGGCTGGGCAACAGATTATTTTGATTATATCAAAGAAACTAAGTGATGTAAATGTATCTTCAAAACTAGAAAAGGGCCAGACAAGTGAATACGACTGTTGTAAATTGTTTGATTTAATTAGCATTGGCGAGACTGTGAATCATGCTAAACAAAGATTTCTATATAACTGTAGGACCCGTTGTTTATTACAGTAGTGTACACATTATCAAGATGCAGAGAGATCCACTCACACCCACAGGGAGTCTATCACTGGACTCTCAGTTAATTTTTTGGCAACTATGTGGAAACATCATGGTGTCAATGGAGGCCCCAGTTCATGGTAAATCTGTTTATGACAGAGTGTGAACATGCATGTCTTTTAAGCAAACTGGAACAGTATTTTCAAGGTCAATTCTGGTATAGATACCAGACAAACATAATTATTTATGTATTTATTTTATTTAGGATCCATAACGTTTCAGAGAACATTGATTTGCAAAAGAACAGTAGCAGTGCATAGCATTTTAGGTGGATGAGAGGTTAACAAATACCAAATAGAGACAATTTTGTGAGCATAAACAGCCAAGGCATACATACATATTGATGTTAAACTAATACAAAAACTAAAACTAAACTTTTATGAGACAGAAATCAACCTTTACTTCCACTGTCAGTAGGAAATGTGTTAGGGCTGCTTTAAACTCCTAAATTAAGGGGCTGATCCTCGTGACTGAAGTAAGCTAGCTCAAGTGGAGAGGAGCTGGGTGGCAGAAGCACTAGAATCTAGATGTAGCACACATGGGTTTGAGAGCACTAGAAAATGCAGGTTGGCTGATCTTAGTTTAAGGGAAGAGTTAGAGCACATTATAGCAATAGACAGGTGGACATGAACAAAGCCATGAGCAGCTTTAAACACAAACATCAACAACGTATAGAGGGCTATTTTTGCATTGTGCAAGTCAGTCTGGTGATGAAAGGATGAGATGGCTGTGTGCTAGGGGACTATAGAGCTCTTGTAGCAAAGGTTAAGATGTTGTCTAGCGGTGCTAGTAGTATTAGGGGAGGCACACTAGAAGTCTATTGAACTAATCCTGTTAATTGGATGAGGTAAAGAGATGGATGCAACTGCAGAAGGACGTGTAAGAAATTCTCAATGTTAAAATAATTGCTATTGAGGGAGAGATTCTTCTCTACGTTACCGCCACTGACTTCCACAATATCCACCGAGGCAGCCCTATCTTTGCCATGAGGATCCCATGGCTCCAGCTCAAAACTTTCATTCAATGAACTGTTATAGACACTAATAGTTGCAATTGACCTATATATATAGCTCACATCAAACTAACAAACTCTGCAAAACCAATCCACCTCAGCTGGAGTGCGGCGTGTGAATGGGTGCGGCTGCCCAAAACCAAGTCCAAATCTTTGAAAACCACCTGCAAATAGATGAACACGCGCACTCACGGATCATTCAATGTAGTTTATTCAAAAACTCCAGCCCCTGCGACGCGTTTCCGCACTAAGCCTTGTTCACGGATGGAGGGAAGTGCTACACAACACCAATAAATATCACGTGAACCTACATTCTAAATTTATATAGTTTAAGGACTCGCAGCACCATATAAAACACAATAAACGTGGCGGCCATGTTGGACTATTGAGGGCATAAAGTAATGTACCACGTAATTAAGCATACAAGAAACACTATTGTACATGGCCAATCCATCATTATTTGCAATACTCATGCATGAAATGCTATTATGCCTGGTTATTTCATAATTGTGTATAATAATCCCTTGTGGTTCCTACTCTTCTACGTATTATAATAGTGACTTCCCCAAATAATATGCAACATAATAACTATTCCTAACATCCTGTTATTGCTGGCAGCTCAATGAATATTTACATTAGTCTCCTATGGTCTCTAATAGGGCTTAAAACTTCAAGTTTTACCAAATAAAACATAAAATAATATATTCAAAAGTCCCATGTCTATGTCCTAAGAGACACATCACATAATTATTTATCACATATTTCTAAATGTAACAATCTTAAAGTCCAAGTGGGCCTGTGCGAGGGGTATATCCCTATTCAGTCATTATGCTTAACCTTTTCTTTTTAGGAATAACATAACTTGTGCTCCAAGAAATCAACAATACAACAAACAGTACTATTACATAAAATTATCTTTTGAATACATATAAGCCACCCCTAGGGTAGCTTAGGTCCTACACAGCCAGAGGACAGGGTGCAGTGTATTTAAAAAGTTGAACATGTACTTTTTAGTTTTATATGTTCTAGCAGTGAAAAACTCTTACATTTGTTTCACTACTGTGAGACCTCCCTCTCCCATAGAGTAACAGTGAGTTACTTTATTACATGTAATAAGTAATAACATAAAATGGGAGCAGATTGAAATATTGAGTTTGGTGTCTATGACATTGTATATTAAAACCCTCTTTAATAGAAAAGTCGGATTTTAAGTCACAATTCCAAAAATGCCACTTTTAGAAGGTTGACATTTTCTTGTCCTAGTCATCTGGTGTCTGCAATCTGTATCTTGAGTCACATGACTAGGTGAAGCTGGCAGGTGGTCTTTGTGCATTGCTCCCAGACAGTGAGAGAAAGGGAGACAAGTGTTAGCAGGATGGACCATGTCTGATTTGATTAGGGGGAGGATCTGTCACCTACAACTCTTGCACATCACAAAAGCTGTACCTGAGCACTCTCAGAAAGGGTCTGACACTAGTATTTTGAAACCCCAGACACACTGGGGCGAGGGCAGGGAGGCAGGAAATTCCAAGCATCAATAGAGGTGGAAAACCTCAGAATCTTCTCCTGCTTCAAAGGTGTAATTCTGGACCCTCCTATTCAACTATTTTATGCATTTCAGAACCTATGGAAGACTCAGAAGAACTGCTGTGCTGCTCTGCAAGAAGGACTGCTACTCTGCTGCACTGCTACCCTGACGCCTGTGTAAAAGGACTGGACCTGCATCTTGAACCTAATATCTCTAGAGTGAATCCAAGGGCTAGTTGGCAGGCCTCCTGTTCACAGCCTCAAGGAGAGAAAAAGCTCTAACCACCTTAAACCCAGCACCTGGACCCTATCTGCTGGAGGTTCTACTCCTCCAAGTGGTGCCACCCCAATGCTGGACCCTTGGAAGTTGGGCTTCAGGGTGCTGTGTTAACCCCAGCTTTAGTCATGCAAGCAGAACTGATGCAGTGCAAGGCATTGTCTCTCAGCCTCTCATCAGAACCACTACAGTGTGACTCATCCCCAACGTAGGACCCTGCAGCTCCTCAGAGCTGCCACTGCCCGATGCATCCTTAACACAGGACCTACCACCCAAGTGGTGCCACACCAATCCTCGACCACTGGAAGTGGCTCTGAAGGTGCTCTGCCACCCACAGCTGTGGTTCTGTGAGCAGCATAGACCCAGCGTGAAACAATACCTCTCAGCCTTGCATCAGATTCACCGCAGTGTGACTCATCCCCAACACAGGACCCTGCAGATCCTCAGAACCGCCACTGCCCAATGCATCCTCAACGCAAGACCTCGCATCAGAACCCCACAGCTCCTCAGTAACACCGCTGCCTGATGCACCTGAAACGCAGGGGCTCACAGAGGCCACTGTGCAATGCATCCTTGATGCAGAACCTCACAATGCTACGCAACCTGGATTTAAGTTATTTTGTTCAGCTGGCCTAACCTAGGCCTTGTATCTGGCCTGCACTCCATTGCAGTCGGCCTGAACTTGTGACTTTGTCCTTGTCCCCCGTGACCAGATAACTACAGTTAACGCTCTGTGCTTCACTGTTTTCATTTAAAAAAAATTAATTGCATATCTCTGGTTCTACTAATTCGATTTTTGTTATTTTGGTTACAAATAATATATTACAATTCAGTCTATTTTTCTACACTAGTGTAGAATTTTTCTTGTTTTCACTTTATTACTGTTTGAAGTGGTGCGGAAAATACTTTATACATTGCGTATAAACTAAGCCTGACTGCTTTCATGCCGAGCTCCCAGAGGTTTAAGCACAGATTAGGTTGGGGGTTTACTTGGGTTTCGCCTTGACAAAAATTCTGGTTGCTGCTTGATTAGGGCTTCACTCCTCACCCAGTAATCCAATTCCCAACAGGCAGGCATTTGCAGCACTATCTATGGCTTTACTAAGAAAGGTTGAAACATCAATGTTTTAAGCTGTATTTATCATTTTCTTCTTCTTGCCAACTGCAAAGGCAGAAAGATTTTTCTCTAGAATTATAATTTCTTAGAGCAATACAAATTAATTTTAGGATTTCAATTGAAAGCTATAACGTGTATCACAAAATATTTAACTGATGAGAGGCTTGGACGCGTGTCATGCTGATCCGCTAATCTGCGTTTCTCCAGTGAGCTTAATGCACTTCACATTATGAGATGTCACTGAGGCCATGCATCAGCCTGTAGAGTTTTGGAGGACAGGTGGATGGGCATTGGGATGGGCATGAGGGTAGCTAGCTAATGGAGAATGAGAACACTCTCAGCTGAGAGTTGGCTCTCCTGTAGTGATCTGCCCTATTTGTTGGCACCTGCTAGTCCTCATTTAACAGAAAGTTTAATTAAAAAGTTCTGATGCAAAGTTAATTTCCCTGAGTAAACACACAGTTATTATGGAAAAACCTAGACAATTAACTATCAAATAAAAAATGACAAAGAATATTAAGTGATTGCCATCAAGTAAAATGTTAAAGAGAGGTCTAGGCCCCCTCTCTTTTAATTGCCTGTTAACTTGTACTGAAAATCTATGAAGGTGGCAACATGATGTTGGGAGAATAGGGAGAACTGACTGCATTCAAAGGCCCTAACAGAACACCTCAAAATGTTCAAGTTTGCACAGCTGGGTCACAGCATGCTTATATAACAATTTTCACAGGATCCAAATTATGGTCAAGTTGGGAACAGAACCCAAGTTTTGAGGTTCCAAGTTCAGTAACTTTGGACCCACTTCAGAAAGCCCATGTCTCCCAGGTCTGAATGTAGTCTCAAGGGATTAGTACTTAATTTACAGTGAATTTCTGGCTTTTATTTGATATATAAAATCCCAGGAGTACTCTGCAAAGGTAAGGCAGCCGTGGAATCCAAAGCGTACTCACATGTTTAAATTGTACTCATGCAGAATTTAGTCTAAATACAAACTCAAGCAGAATGTATTCTAAATACACAATTCTACATTAGAAAAGGATGAGAAAATTGGCTTTGACCAAATTTTGTGTTTGTCAACATGGAAAATGATTTTGTCTGTAGAAAATACCCATAGTGCTGCACCTACACTACATACGGGAGTGCTCCTTTTCCTTTCACATGTTGGAAAGACACTTAGGCCCAAATTTATGGGCTTTGTGGCACAGGACAGCGCAGCGTCACCTTGCTGTGCTGTTCTTCAGCGCAGGGAAAGGGGCAGAAATGTGCTCTATGTATCCTTTATGGTACATTCCTGACCTTTCCCCATCTGCTGGGGCACTTTTGGCAGCCTAGCTCCAACGCAGGCACCCTTGTAGCATGGTGCAAGGGTGCCTGCGTTGTATGCAGGATTGTTTTTGTGCAGAACCGGGCATTTCCTTCATGGTGTTCAAAGTTGTTTTGAAATCCCCCTTCATACAGAAAGCTTTATTCCACATAAGTTAAAAGCTATTGTTTTATCTAGCCATTGTATCCGTCTCACGTTGTCTTCCACCATCTTCGCTTGGCCCTCCCACAGTGCGTAATTTGTTAAAAATCTATAAGTAACACATGGGTTCAAAGTGTTGCTTGGAAGCCTGCACGAGTACTGCCAAGGCTACATAGTTTTGAATCCCTCTCATGTCTCCTCCTTCCACACTCAACACAGCCTGACACTTTATCACACTCTTCCGAGTTCTTTTCATGTTTTCCCCCTTTTCCCATCTTTCTTTTCTTCCTCGTTTTTTGCCTGCCCTGAGTCAAAGCTTAATGAAGGAAAATAAGTCCAGTGCCCCGCAATAACTGCTGGTGCCGCCACCTCAAAGCATGGTCACAAATTAAGCCCTACGCCTCGACAACTTCTAATTCACCTTTTTTACCCCGCATTCTAAACCTACTACGTCTACCCCTCCCACTTGATTTCGCAAGCCTGTGGTGGGGAGCAGGGACAACCAGGCGGGTGTCAGCTCGATGCTGTGGTGACATCGCCTAAGGTCCCCTTACCTCTAGGGCGCCCAACTGACTGAAGAGCACAGGCTAACTGAACTCAAAAGTCACGTATATGAATCAAGTGGACACATTTACTACAGTCTTGTAAACCTAGTTCGGGGCACCCTGAACTCGCAAAACTCGTGCGGTTGCCCCCCCAAAAAATGTAAAAATATTTTTTACATTCTAACATTACTTTTGATTAAATTAGACGGAGCTAACCCGGCTACATTCAGAAAACGTCTTCTTTTACGGTTGTGCTTAATAGCATTAAGTGTAAATGCTACTGCGCAATTAGACACTAAGCATTAAGACAATATGATAGTAAAAAGAGTGAAAGTCGCCCACCCAAGGTGCGCACATTATTTCTGTTTGCCGCTCCAGCTCCTCTGATGATTGGGCGATGCTCTACACGCAGGTGCGCGGGGGAGGGGCCTCTTACCTGGGCTGCTGCCTTTGCGCCTCCAGCCGCCCCGCAGTCCAGCGCCTGCGCCGGTGCTTCCGGCTCTCCGCGAGCGAAGCCAGGCATAGGGTCACGAGGAGTAACCTGTATAGCGGCGGCATTATTCCTGATAAACCCCGGAATGGGAAGGCGTGTTATGTGGACAGTGGTTGCCTGTGGCGGACTATAAAACGGGGTCTTCCCTGGGACCAGCGAGGCTCCTTGCGCGACTCGTGCGCGGTGTCAGTGATCTGGTGAAACCTTCTCTTTTGCCCGCACCGTCTCACAACCCACGCATGACTGAGCACGGGGCGGGGCGCTGTGCGGTACTGTGTCCAGCGGCAGCCGGGTCCTGTCTAAAGCCCGTTATATAATCCTTCGTGTCCCTTGCGCGCTCAGGCACCAGCAGCATCGCGACCTCTAATCTCAGCCTGTCAGAGCCCCCGATACCAACCCGAGCCCTGCCAGCGGTGGCCGAGGGTGCACCCGCCGAGCCTCTCAATGGACTGCAAGGTGCTCGGCTTTCGGTATGGGCGATCTGGGTTAGGGCCTAGGCCGCTAATCTTCAGGTGGGTACTTGTCTCCAGTGACACTGTACAGACTGCTTTTGTTTATTATTTAACCCTTCATCAGCCCTTCTTCGCCCTCCAGTTTCCCCTGCCACCACACCAGCATCCCCATCCTCCAAACAAACAACTTTGCTACAGCGTGATGGAGCTCATCAGTAAGTGACTTGGGTGACTTAGAGGAGGTGGGGACATGTTTGTGTTCAGAGGCTAGTTACTGCTATGATTGATATCTGATAGGGACTATCCTAGAAGCACAAACGAGCCCCCCTATTGCGTCATTTTATTCACCAGCAGCAGCCAAGGGACCAGATGTCTTTCTGCCTAGGGTACTGCCTAAGCAAAGGCCAGCTCAGCATGGGAAGCTGGCACATAAACTGCAAAGGATGTGTCACAGGCCCCTCTTGCATCAGAGTCTGACTGACCTCCAGGGCTACTAGACAATGCCTGATGGGCTGGTCTGACAGGTCAGTGTGTGGGCCTGATTTATGCTCTGGTGGAGCAGTTTTTACTGTTGATTTTCCTGATATTACCACAAACATTGCCTGCAGAAAACACAAATTAATGCATTCTCCCAAATCTTGCAAAATAAGCCAACAGTGTGTCTTTACACATTCAAAACCGGCATAATTTATACATGTGGGGCAGTTTTTTAACTATCATTTTCGCTAATGGGGACCACTTTTATTTTTTTCTAGTCTGACCATAATGGTGATACATGGGAGGTTGTGGTGTTAGAGTCAGAGCTTCTGACTTTGATGCTGGGGAACGTGGCTTGAATCCCAATGTCTTCTCAACATATTGTGATACTGGGCAAAACAGTTAGTCTCCCAGTGCCTAAAAAAATGAATCTGAACTTTTGTATTAGACTACAAAAAAAGGTGTGAGGGATTCTGCCCCGGTTACGTACTCAGAGATCAGGTATTCCATGTCATAGTCCTTATGTAGTGAGCGTCAGCTCTTCCTACAGAAGTTCCACAAGCATACAAGTTTCCACCCATATTATGGCTACCTTCCTGCCACACCACCTCTCAGCTGCAACTCATCCACAATACACAGTTCCTGCCCAGAGGCAAAACTCACAAGATTGCCGCCATTTGCCAGTCAGGAGATGCTAAGCTTTATTAATAGCTCGTGTTCCCGATCCCTGTACCTGATGAACTGGGTCGGGACACCTTTCAAACAGTGCTCACTGGGGGTGTGGCCAAGGCGACCAAGCTGTTGGTCGCAGCTTCAGGCTATTCCTGACCCCTTTTTCTCATCCATCAAAATCCTTGCCGGAGGAGGCACTCTTCAGGGACTCACAAGGATCTTGTTGGGGCCAGGGCCACCAGGATTGGGATGAAGACGATGCTGCAGGGGCCAGTTTGTTGCCATGGGTGCGGTTGCGGTCTGGCGGCTGTGTACGGAGGCTGGATCTGCGAGAAGAGGCAGGGTCGCCTGCTTCCTGGATGTGACCACCTAGGAGAGGACCAACAACCAACCGGTCTCTGCTTGAGTCTTGTGGATAGGCCACATCCCCATCCCCTGGGGAGCCAAGGGGCCGGGCCTTCTTTCATTTCCGGCACATGGCCCTGGTGGACTTAGGCCATCCCTGGGTGAAGTATCCTTTGCTGCTGGGGCAGAGGTGGCACTGCGGATCTTGTGTTGGGGCCCTGGAGTTGACTGTGAATGCTGGGGCACCCAGCAGAGGAGCCAGGGACCGAGGGAGACAACAAGGTGAGGTTGTCTGATGCCACAATGTGGCCGCTTGGTGGAGGACTAACGGCCACTCCATTGCATGAGGGTCTGGCAGGTGAGTTGCGGGGCCAGCGCATGTGGGTTCCCTGAAGCACCCCTTGGGGCCATGCTACACCTCCAGGGGCCTGCCTAAGTCCTGCCTCATTGTGCTCCACTCGAGGCGGTGGGTGATCTCACCCGACAGCCGGTGTCATCCCCGGGCCTGACTCAGCTGTGGCCCCCCTGGTAGTGACAGGATTTCTGCACTATCAAGGGAAACATACTTTGCCCTGAGGCCTGCCTGAATTGACTTGAGGAACCAGGCGACTGGTCCGTTCTGAAACCAGCCCATTCCTGGAGGCGACCTGGCTGCTCTTGCTGTCATGAGGCAAGTGGGCCGGGAGGGCCATGGCTATACTTCATCCTTCTGCTGCCAGCAACTCTACCCACTCCATTCCAACACCTGTTGCATCCGGCTGCTCATGCTGCCTACTGGTAAATGGGCTACATGGTGGGTCTTCACTTTTCCACAAACCTCTGGATTTGGCCTCTTATTACTACTTGCCATGGGTAAAGACAAAGCCCCATGGCCTGCCCCTGCTCAGACCAAAATGGAGTGCTTCACTAGGGTGCAGATGGAGCCTGGGGGCCTCTCTGAGGCAGCAGACTCCTTGGGACACGCTCAGCCTGACCTGGCTACTATCCTTAATGGCACACAAGACTCGAAAGTGGCTGTGGATAACTAGGTTAGCGAGGTCCAGATGGACATGGTGCTCCTTTGCCAGGATCCCCACAGTGTTGCTGCCAGAGTCTGCAAAGCTGAGCACCAGGCGTCCTCTGTGGAGGAAGACGTGTTCATCCTGAAGCGGCAGGTGTCCGGACTTTTGACTTCGCCCGTCCTGGAGGAGCTGGTGGAAGACGCAGAGAAATGCTCACTGCAATAATTTGCATTAATGTGGGTTTCAGAGAGCGCAGAGACACCTGTTGCTGAAAAAGTTCTGAAGGACTGTTTTAGCTTGTGGGTCCCGAAGTTGTTCCTCTCGCCTTGGGTTTGTGGTGGACCGGGCCCACAGATCCCTGGTCCAGCGCCCACTCCCTGGGACCCTAGCACAGCCCCTGATTGCCAAGATCTTCAATTTTCAGGACAGGGATGCAGTCCTTAGAGAAGACTGAGGACTGTGAGAGCTCTGTTTCCAGAACACCTACATCGTGTTATTCCTAGACTATACTAGGGCTGTCCAACTGTGATGCCACTCCTTCACAGAAGTCAAGCAAGTGCTCTGGTGAGTGGACCTCTAATATATGTTCTTCTTTCCATCAAAGCTTAAAGACCTCTTTAACTCTGTGTTTTTTCTTTGAGACCCCTGAGCAATCCTGGGAGTGGATTGAGCAGTGGAGAGACCCACATGCTCCTTTAGACTGACCGTGACCCAGTGGTGGTCCACACAGGGGCACTGCTGGTTCCCCCCACAGAAGCTTCCAAAGAGGCAGAAGACCTGTTCCTCCAAACCCTGTAACCATGATGGTGGCCAGGGAGGTTCTTCAGGCTCTGATTCAGAGCCCCCTACTTCAAGGATAGGGGGGATTGACAGCCGAATGAGTGGGGCCACGCCATCACACTCCCCCAAAAGAGTATCCTCCCAACTGAATCTTGTATAGGCCCGCTCCCATGCTCCTGGGGCTCATCAGGTTGGCAGATGTCCCTTGCTGCGGTTTGCTCCGCTCCGTAGTAATTGTTTGCTATATTTACCATTACTTTCTCCGGAATGGTGTCCTCCTCAATGGGGCTCTACTGGGCTTCATGCGCTCACTAAATACCTCCCCTTCTGTTTCTTTTTTTCTTCTGTTTTGTTTTTTCTGCCTCTGTTGAGGTCCAGTTTGGGCAACAGATGCTTCAGGGGTGAAAATATGGGGCTGGTGGGGACCATATGGAATGCTTTGTTGTTTGGGGGGTTTTCATTGTCTGTATTGCATCCACCACTGATATCTGCAGCTCGTGCATTGCATATCATATGTGACACACTGGGTCCTGTGCACCCCCACGCATCTATGCTCTGAACCGTGTCTTATATCAGCGCTGTCTTACATCACAACCATAGCCTGCCATGCCTTTGTTTAAAATGATATCTTGGAATGTGAATGGCCTCCTGGACCGCATCAAGAGCACTGCTGCTCTGCGCTTTGCTAAGCTTTTCAAGCCAGTGGTCCTTATGTTTCAGGAGTCTCACCTGCTAGGAACCCACTGTCCCTTTCTTTGATGTTATGGGTATGATAGGTTGTTCCATGTGGGGTTCATTCGGGGTTCAAGGAGCTTGGCTATTTTGCTTCATAGCGGTTTTCCTTTGACTGTATCAAACACACACGTAGACCGTCACCAGCATTACGTGGCAGGAGAGGGCCTCCTTTAGGGCCGTCACTACAGCTTTCTCTCGATCTACTAACCTAACCAAACTCCTGCAGGAACTTTCTCCTCGCTGATCGCCTTGCTTGCGGGTCTGCCAATGGAAGTCACCATCCTCTGCAGCAACTTCAACATGGTACCTAATCTTGACCTAGATGCCTCTGGCCCTCTCACCCAAGGGTGTGTCTTCAATACTTGCAAACTTCTAGCATCCTGAGGATTGGATATATAACTATTCTTCGGCCGCACACAAAACTGAATTTTGCATTGGGTTTTTCTTGTTGCTGGCCACAGATTTATACCAAGTGGACTGTGTAGCCATCCTCCCAAGAAAAATACCAGACCATGCCCTCGTTACTATGACGGTAAGCACCACAGACCGGAATTTGAGGCCCATTTAGCATCTTAATGCTTGCTACCCGAGATACAGGCCTAGTTTGAAATAACCAGTGTTAGGTTTCTTCAGCGGCCACGCAGTGGGAATCTGGTAGAGCAGTGATCCAGGGTGTGGCGAAGGGGCCTGTGTGCCAGGCCGAACAGCAAAGGTGGCACAAATAACTGCCCTTAAGAACCAGGCCCATACTCTGAAGCATCAGGACCCTGGCCCCTGCACCTCGAACATGCAAGATTACTTTTAGCGGCCAGGTACAAATTACGGACACTGGCCCTTGACACTCGTCGGTGCTAGTGGGCAAGAACGCGTAATATCTACAAGCATGGCAATAAGTCTGGGAAGTTTCCTTATTGGCTTGTTACCCATGATACTGTTTCTGCCATTGTATCCCACCTGATGGTAGCGGGCAGCTGTCACCTGTCCCAGACCCCCGATATCTTGCAAGCCTTTGCGACCCTCTACCAGGACCTGTATGTTCACAGACCTGGTCCCCCCCCGGGAGGTTGAACATCCAATAATATGTGATATTCTGCTGCCTAATATCCCCTCCTCCCTTGCCGGGGTATTGGACCAGCCTGTTACTGAAGAGGAGATTTCCTCTGCTCTGTCAGAATTGCCGGCTGCAAGATGCCTGGACCCGACAGTTTCCCTGTTGGGTACTACAGGCGGTTCCATACTGAATCAACCCCCCTTCCTGCTTAAACTCTTGGCTGAAGTGGCCATTCAGGGTGCATTCCCCCTTGAATTAGACATCACGCCCATAGCAGTCCTTCCTAAACCGGGACATCCCTCGATAAGTGTTCCTCATACAGGCTTATCTCTTTGATTAACATTGAATCAAACCTTTTGCTAAAATCCTGGCCAACCAGTTACAACCCGCTCTACTACACTTTATCCATTGCGACCAGTGTGGCTTTGTGCCCGGGCATAGCACAAGACACTGCACCCAAAGGGACCACATAGCATTATCCAGATTGGGTGCATTCTATCCCAAGTTGTGTTGCTTCTTCTAGACTGCAAAGGCATTCAAAACTGTGAATTGGTCCTTTCTTGGGGGAAGTCCTTGAGCAGGTGGGGCTGGGAAAGTACATGCAGTGCCTTATTGGTGCCCTTTCTCACCAACCCCATGCACAGGTCTGGGTCAACAGATCCCTGTTGGAGCTCTTTCCTATCCAGAGTGGTACACATCAGGATTATTCCCTGGCCCTATTACTATTCGCCCTCTCAATAGAGCCTTTAGAAAAGCTCAATCCTTGCGATGCCCTGCTCAGCGGGTGCTCTTAGGATGGAGGGCCAGAGGAGAGGATTGCTCTCTAAGCTGACGACATCTTGTTGTTCTTGGCTGAAACTCACACTTTGGGGCCTGTTGTCTCGAAATTCTTACATTATTCGGAGAGGCCTCCGGGTAAACACTGCCAAATCTTTACCGGTCCTGATTAGAGGCAACACCGGCACACATCTCTGGCAATTTGGTATTCCGGTGTGATGTCTCTCAAATATTTGGGATTTCACATCTCCCGGATCTTACAAGACAGCTTCATCTGACTCCGCTAGTTTCCCATATGGAAAGTGAGTTCCAGATCTGGTCTCTGCTTCCCCTGCACCTGATGGACCGACTCGCCCATTTCAAAATGTTGATTCTTCTTCACTTCCTGTACATATTTCAGCATTTTCCATGCCTGATTTCCCCCTCAACCCTCCATTCCTTTCTTTGGTCAAGCAGTTGCTCCAAGGTAGCGTTTCCCTTTGGTCGGCAATCTCCATATGACAGTGGGCTAGGTCTGGTGGACCCTTGATGCTACTATCTGGCCTCCCAATTAACCGTTGTTAAAGACTGGTTTAGCGGTAGGTGGGATGATCCTGCATATTGAGGGGAACTCTCCTCTCTAGCTTTTGTTTGCGTTCAGGATATTTTGTATGGTGCTCCAATACCCGGCAGCCTGCCTTAGTTCACTTGTGTGATCTTCCTTTGTTGGCGATTTGCATTGCGGTTTTAGGGCTTGATTGGAAGGTTGGCAGGGATGACTCCTCTGTGGAGGGAATGCTTCCTCCACCACTCATCTGGCTTGGAGGGCTTTCATAAATGGGACACAATTGGCATCACGGCCCTCGGAGACATTTGGGCGGGGAAACATGTTGTTCTTCCAAGACCTGCAGGCTTGCTACAAGATTAATCAGACACAATTCCATAAATAGCTGTAGCTACGGAACACATTGTTGGCTAACATTCCACCAGAAACTGAGATACCAGAATTTAATCCCCTGGAGGCCAAGACGATGATGGGTCATCTTGGTAGTAGAGCAGTCTCCCCGGTCTGCCGATGCTCATTGCGAATGCCCCACACGGTTTTGACATGCTTTTGCTCCGATGAAAGCAGTGGGTTGACAAGCTTGATGAGGCAGATTGGAAGGAAGCTAGGCTAGCCCCATGCATGTTGTCTGTCTCCACACGCCTCCGAATGATTCAGTTCAATTATCTTCATATAACCTACCTTACTCCAATATGCTTGCAGTGTGCTAGTAAGAGTTCCCATCTGCCTGCTTCTGCTATTCTGCAGCACCGGCTGGCTTATCATGTTGTATGTGCTTGCCCTGTCATCTCTATGTAAAGACCGTGCATGCATGATGAGCTCTCAGGGGTTCTGGAGCGGGAGCTGGTTCTGACACCCAGTGCGGCCCTGCTGGGAATAGTTGACGAGGTGTGAAGTTCACAGACTGCACGCATGTTTGTAGGTATTGCCACACTGGTTGCCAAAAGGGACATTGCTCTGAGATGGACCTCCTCCAAGTGCCTTGTCCTTGGTGGAATGGAGAATGGGAGTCGACTGGTGCGCTCAACTTGAAAAGTCCATTTATATTGCCTGAGGTTGTTCAAAGAAACACAACAAGATATGGGGGGAGTAGGGGGCATACTCTGGGTTGGGGTTGTGATCTGCTACTGGCTGACTTTCTTGTGAATGTGGAATGCAGACGCCACTATAGCAGATGCTTGCAGTATACTCATGCTTGTGAGTCCACTACAGCAGGACCTCAGACGTACATTTTAAGTATGATATGAATCAAGCGGTGCTACTTGAATAAGATCTAAACCAAACATTCAATAAACATAGTCAAATATTCTGCTTATGACGTTTTGACTCGAATCTTCATCAGAAAAGACATGAAGTGGGGAGGGTTGGTTTCTGTATTGAGTGGTTTGATGGGGGGGTGGCAGGAAGGAAGCTATAATATGGGCAGGAATTTGTACTTTCATACATTCAACTGATGAAGGGCTCACTGTAGACTGTAGTTTGCAATAAGAAAACCAAATGTCCCAGTTGCAGATTGATATTTTTTTCTTTATTCTTTATCACATCAAAAATAACAGCCACAGCCAAATGCATTTAGTTCCTTTTCAGCAAATTGAAATTCTTCAGGGCAAACAATTGTAATTTCTCATTGCAATTATGATATTTCACTCACTGCATCCTTATATTTTCAGCTTAGTGTAAATACCTCACATGATAATGAGGCGGTGTGTTCTGTAAGATGCCAATCACACAGTGAAAAGATGATTTTTTACGTTTTTGGCTTGTGGAACTTCTGTGAGAGGGAGCTGAAGCTTACAAGCCAAGGAATGTGCCGAGGAAGATGGACGAGGAGGTGATGTTTATTAGATGTAATTCAATCACAGAAGAAATTCTGAAACCACACGGGCCGTCTAATTCCTGCACCACCATTCTAGTAATTTCCAAGTGACTGGCTCTGATTATAGACCTCACTATGGTGGTTCATTAAGTTGTTATATGTGTGGTAACTCCTATTTCATGTTTATGCTCGCAAAATTTACAATTATTTGTGAAATGTGCATTTACTGCACCAAAACCTGACAGTCTTAAACTGGGGAAATGCCCCAAAAAGGCAAAACATGCAGAATTTGGTGCAATAAGCAAATACTTTATGCTGTGCTTCATTGCTGCATAGATAAATTAGCATAGGAAATTTTTACAGCATGTGGTTTGCTGTTCCTGGTACCTAACTATCTGCTAGTGGTACTTATCGGGTATGGTAAATACCACGTCTTAGTCCAACCTGTTGATAACCAGTGTTTTTTGTGTTGTTTAATTCAAGCTGTTTGTTTTGTATTTTCACCTTTTTGGAATATGACAAACTATTTTTGCTTTGTCACTTGGGCAACTATTTGCATGTAACTGGGAGGACCAGGGGATGTTTTCTGAAGGTTGCTTCTTAAATACTTTGCATAAGGCATTGCCATACACTAATCAATGCTGCTTCATATTTCTTTTCAATCAGCTTTTTGCATCCCGAGTCATGTTAATGCTACTGCTAGCAGATTCTTCAGAGTGCACATGGAACCCTAGGAACAGACTGTAAAGCACTTTACCAAATTATACTGTCTATATTTCACTCTATTTTTAAAACGTCACACATTTATTTAAAAGAGTAACCCTGCTACCAACAAGCTCAGTTGTTACTTAGAAAGACAGCGAAAAGAGGTGGTGGGCGAGACAAGACATACACTGCGTTCATTTACATCCTTTATAGGTTAAATTCAGAGGGGAAGCACCTGGTGGAGGGTAGGGGAAGCTGGAAACAGGGTGAGGGTCTGTGTGGCAGGGATGGACTAGAATGTTTCTAGGATCAATTGGCTATTTTGATGTTCTGGCATTTTTGAAGAGGGCTGCAGGGGCAAGGGAAACTTTCAGATCAGGATGACCTTCAATGACCCAACTAAGCTTTTATGGCCCAGCCTTACTCTACATCTCCTGCAGTGGACAGCTGGTTCGAGCATTTTTGGCAGGGATGATTTTGGCCCTCAGTGATTCAAGTAGCCGAAGTATGCAGCCTGCTCGACAAGTGTGAACTGGACCATAATACCCATGAGGATCCAGTATCTCTTTACCAAAATTCTGAGTGAAGGAAGGTGCAGTACACAATGTGTTTGCCGTCACAACAATGTAAGGAAAACAATACTTTGGTGCAGCTAATGAAGAGGAATGTGACCACATGCAGTGCAGTGACCATAAAGTCTATATTGCAGGCGTATCCACCATTGGTCCAAGCTAGATTATCAGGATTACCAATGGTTATGTAAATAGTTCCATAAGTTTAACTGTATGTAAATGTATTGTGTAAGGATATCTCAAAAAGCTGTCATAAATACTGTCTTCCTGGATGTATGTGGGATACCCCTGCTTCATTGGAGTAACCAGACTGAGTTGATGACCAGTCTGCTCTTGGTGGGTGGTGATCAGTCATTAGACTGTTTTTAAGGTGAAATTGGATGTGATTTAAGCCAGGGATGTCTTGATGGGAGCGAGGTGATAGCCCACAAATGATAGGGGGGGGACTAGGCACTTACAACGAAAGGCCACAGGAAACAGAAGGACCAAAATATAGATGGTGCAAACTACCAAGAAGATGTTACGGGGTTGATTCTGCTCAGGAGAAGTTTATTGATAGAGCTTTGGAAGCGAGGAAGGGAAAGTGAAGGCAGATTTGTTCAGCAGTAGTACCTTTTGACTGTGCCAGTGATAAACACAAATGATTCCACCCTCAAGGTGACTAAAAAGTATGCCAAGGTTTCTGGCACAAAAGAACAGTATCATGGGCAAATCAACAATGACAGATAGACAATTCACCTGAATAAACGCTGGAGAAAGAGTCTTCGTTTCTGTAAAAGTCAACCGTTCATTAAGTGATTTGAAGCATAAAGTCAGAGAGAGAGGAAAGAGGAGCAGAGCATTTGATGTACATTGGTAATCAAGTGATATCGTAATTGAATTTATATAGTGCTTAGTATCCCTGAAGAGGCATTGAAGTGATTTATGGCGAGTTGCATGCTAATCCAGAATACAAGATTAGTGGTTAATTTAGCGGTTAAATGTTGGTTATTAGGGTTAGTCATCTGCTGTCAAGAGAAAACAATTAAATAATATATTATGTTAATCCCAGTTAGATGTGATCTTTAGTGGGAGCTATGTGGTTTCAAATGAGTGGAGGATGTGATAGGTAGGCCGGTAGGAATTATATAATGTCAGGTCATGGAAAGGGTTTAAAGCAGAAGAGGTTTGGCAGAATTACAATCAGAGTGATTAAGACAGGGAGGCATGAGGCTGCGAAGAGACTAAACTCAGAAACAGAAGGTATGCAGAGGTAGAAAAGAGTCCCTCTGAAGAAAGAAAGGAGAGGAATCAAGAGGAAGTAAGTCAATGTCATTTTTATCATGCAGGATTTTAGGAGTATAGTGGGAGACCTATGTGAGATAGCAAGCAATCTAAGGATGTGAACTGTAGAAAGAAAAACATTATGCAGACGTCTTAAAACATGAGTCAGAGTATACACATAATTTTAACATTAAGAGCATTCTCTTTAAGAGCCAACCTCCGGGCAGCTCTTGTGAACATAGTCTGGAGTATGTGACCCTTGGGACAGGGTCTGTCTGCACAAGAGGAGCTGAAGCAGAAAAAAAGAAAAGGTCTTATTTAATGATCTTCATTTATTATTCTTTATTAAAAGTAATTTTTTAATTTTGTTTTTTTACTCACTCACTACAACCGCGTTATTTGGCATTGGCTGAGGGTGTCTCATCAGTGCTCAGGCAGATGCTACACTTGTTTTGTTACCTACCCTCATTCTTTGCCAGTGTAGCAGATGCAAGGTACATATAAGGTAAGCAGAGTAATGGAGGCCTGAGGACTTCATTTGTAAGTCTCTGGCCTGTTTTCAAAGACAATAGAAGTGCACTGCTGACATTCCTGAAGCAGGATTAAGGAGACACTGAACTGGGGACAAAGGAGTCAGGGCTTCTGTAGACATTCAATTTACTGAGAGGAGCTCTTGAATATTCTTTGTGTAGCACGGTCAATTGGTACATGGCAGGGGTAAAGCTGGAGTGGGGATGCTGCAGTCTTTCTCACTCAAAGTATGAATAATTCTTGATGTGAGGCCAGAATTCCTGATCACTATCTTTGTGGCTGTTCATAGCTAGGAGCATATATCTCAGGTCTCTTTGTACCTCTTTTGTGGGGCCCCCAGGCTGGAGTCTACCCTGCCATGAGGTTCATCACTCTGCGCAAATGCTGTTTCTGCAGAACAGCCTAGAAAGGTAATTGGTAATACAAGCTGCACAAAAACAGTTCTGTATATCTAGTGCTAATACTATACATGACAGCAATTAAGAACGACAGCTGTAGTTTTGTTGTTCTTTTAATGCTGAAATGATCATTTTCAGCATTGGGAACCACGAGGGGGTACAGTGCAGCAGAATCAGACAAACATTTTTGTTCCTATTGACTTTTAAGGGGAAGTAAAATTAAAGTTGAAAATGTAACATGAAAAATGTAAAAAGAACTCCTATGTAAGTAGCTTGTATGTAGTCTTTGTATTGTGCCACTCCTATGTAAGTGGCTTGGATGTAGTCTTTGTATTGTGCCTTTTTTGTGTTATATGCTGAGACACAAAGTGGCGTCAAAATTACTTCCAGTTGATGTTCTCCCCTTAGTAAATCACAATATTGGCGGGAGGTCACTTTAGATAAAACAGGCCTATTGACCGTATCAGGGGTTCACCATATTACAAGAACAGTAAACCCCATGTCAACAACACCATCATTGTGTGTGTCAATGCAACAATCAATAATAATCATGTGTAAATGCAATTATTAATGTCAATAAAGCATATCAACCTTTATCAGTATTCAGGGTCAACATTATTATATCAAAATATTTTAAAATGAACATAGTGTATCTGTGTGCTTTTAAAAAATATATATAATTTCAGGCCACATAAAAAGCAACCTCTGTGCATTACAGTAGTTTGACATGCACACACTGTTCACATGTAACTGGCCAAGTGTCCCTTACCATACCAGTGTAAGGCTGACATTGGCGGCAAACACGCATGGTCCATTTGTCGTGATTACCGTGGATGAGACACATGTAGTAAGACTCACCCACAGTAAAAAGTCCAGAACCAGGTGATCCAAAAAGCAAAAAATCCAGGTGTACTAAATGGGGAGAACCCATTTTGCAACAATTTCTCACTTCAACTATGAGAATTGTAATATTTTCATCAATTGATTGCATGGCCTCCACATGTTTTAGCAAAGGTGTTTTTGTAGCATCCACAATTGTTTGGCAGTGCTCATGTTTTCTATTTTATTTTCCAAAATAGATCTGTCAACACATAACCCATTTGTAATTGGTAGTTTTGCTGTTGACTGGACTTTTTTTTTTATTTGCTAGAAGGGACTTTCTCAATTTCATGTGTGGTGTTATCGCCAGCCACAGTATTAAAAAATAATATTGTTTGCACATTTAACCGGTAAATAAAAGGCAGTATGTGATAATCAAGATTTGACAGACACTGCTCTACCTTAAGATCATGCTACATGCATCATCCACTACATCACAAGTAAAAAAGTATGACCACATCAACCCAGCTCTGATAGAACTCCATTGCTGCTGTTGCCAACCTGCAAGACCTTAAAACCCATATGCTTCACAGACAAAAATATCACAGAGATCACTACACCATTCTGGATGAGAAGTTCAGCATCTCTGGTGGCTCTTGCATACCTTCAGTTAGTGCACAATTGGACTACAGACATAAAAAAAGATATATATTTTAAACTTGCAAGAAGTAGTTCTCCATCTAAGCAACTGTGATTTGGGTGCCCTTCCCTATATCCCAACGGGCTGTCCCAACACTGAAGCAGTGTATGAAAGAGCTGAAGAGACATCATTACAGTACATAAATCAGGATGCATTACCAGTAACATTTTAAACAGTGAAACCACCTACCCCTACAATGAGAGGTTACTTCTCTTTGTTGTGTGACCCTGTGCAGTCTTACAATCTTTTTAAAATGTTACTGTTACCTAAATGAAACATATGAGACAAACAGTATCTTTATTATATAAATTGCTGTGTTATAAGCATGTTTTTAACCATGACTGCACAATGTGTACTTGTAAATGTTCATGCCAATTTTCTTATACAGCCTAATGAGAGTGGTAAACCCAGTGTATTTGCCAAGTTTATGTCCAAGTCTAATGTCTATTTTTTGGTCAAAACAAATCTATATATTTTTTTAATTGTTTATCGTTTGACACTCTTTGTACAATACTTTAATGTTATGTAGAGATTATAATGAGGTTAAGCAATGACTTTTCCTGATAAGTCTACTTCTTAAATAAGGCATCGTTTCTCATTATTTAACAGGAATATCTGTAATTTCAGACATATTTTTCATTTTAGTTGGAACATTTTCTATTACAGTGAGACAGAGCTTGCCGTAGTTTGACTCTTGCTCTAGGCAAGACTGCTGGTTTAAGGATGACCGTACTTATGTTTGTAGGTGACTATTCCAGTCCTACAAGTCGCAGCTGTCGTCCCAACCCTCCAGGTTCATAAGCAGCACCTCACCAAAAACCCAAACAGTAAAAGGTGATTTGTGGCAGCCTTTACGCATGGACTCCAGAGTGTGGCATCTTAGGGAGTGTTGTGGTTAAACGGAGATCACCCCTTTCTCACATGAACGACGTCTCATTCAAACACAGGCAATGAAGAAGATGCAGTAAGGTTTCAATAAGTTTTATTTAACAAAACTGCAGTCTACGATAAGTTGCATGGGCTGCAATGATTAGGATAATGAACAGTGCAAGAAACAGAATGGTAAAGACAAGAGTCACTAATACAAAGACCCCCACCATCTTGCAATGACATGAAGTATGAGATATGTCCTAATACCCTAATGTCATGTACCTAATCTCTAACCTAAAAGAGAGCTAGGAGTGTTAAACCTAATCTGCCAATGCCATGTCCATAAGAAGAGCCCCCCAACCCTTGTTACCTTGGAATGAGGTCTCTAGCTCAGACTTCGTAGGGACACGAAGACCGGGTCAGCGTCAAGGCAACATGCAGCTTCGATAGCAGCGATGGCATCTGCACGGAATACCTCTGACCATGTGTTTAAGTGAGGAGTATTATACAGATCTGCTAGGACCCCTGACATAAGTCTGTTCCCAAACAATAGATGACATGCTTGGGACAGTAATTTATATAAAAATTCCCTTGATGGTGTGAAAAGGGAAACTACCCAATGTGAACACCTACAGTTATATCTCACTGATAACGAAAAACTATAACATGGGCCTAAGTAAAAACAAGGCAGCCATCTTAAAAGATTTAATTAAATAAATGCTCTAAAACAGAGCAAGCTAAGTACGGTAAAAGTCACTAGGTGACAGGGGCACGAGTATGCAAGCCAAAGGCTAAGCTAACTCCTGTTTCCCATTAAAACAAACTAGGATTCACTACACCCTCCCCATTGCCGTATCAAGTATGACGCCATAGTCATGATGCCACCGAAGGTGAATGAACCCAAATGCTAAAAAGCGCTCTGGACTAAAAGCATAAAACAAGGTAAAAATAATATTTAAAAACATGTTAAAACCCAAAATAGCTAAAAAAAAAACCTACAAAGAGGCATAATGCTGACCATGACAAGCACAGCAGGCCAAGTAAGAGCACGGGATGCAAATATTGAATTTGGTAGTATAAGCCAATCATCAAATTATCTAACAATAGTCATGATCTTGAAGAGCATCTTCAAAGCCATCGAATGGAAAGGACCTCAGGATAGAGGCCACATCATCAGATGTTAAATCAATCACAGGATAGGCAGACTAGTCCACGGAGCAGAAGTGCGAAGTAGTCTCTTGTGCAGGTCCACCTGCAGGAATGGCACTCTCCACAGCACCAAAAATAGCCAGATCGTTCACCAAGGGTGGCTCATAAGTAGCCTCGCGAATCGGCCTTAGTCTCAAGGGACACGACCGTGAATGAAACCTCATTGGGGACATCAGCAGTGCTTGGTCCACGGGATGCACGGGCGTAACAGCAAGACACTGTAGGGAAGTGTTTGAAGAGGCACCTTACGCAGCAAAAGACTGGTTGTACGCACCATAGGTGTGGTCGGAATGACAATGACCAATCACGCTCCGTTCACGGCACAGTTGGGCTGGTGGCAGTGGTGCCATTGCATTGTGTAGCTGGAAAGAGACAACCACTGCGAATCAGAAGAAATAGCAGCAGTATTCCGCCAATCAATGCCAAAATTATAGGAAACCCGACAAACACACTTGAAAAGAGTGAATGGATGGCTGATGGAATGATTCCGAAGACCGTCTGGAAGATGGACACAAATCCAGACCCAACAGCCTTAAAGAAATGAACAATTTCAGTAGTGCTCGAGGCGTTAAAAATTCTGGATACCAGCTTTCCAAAGCGCTTGGGGAAGTTGGTATTTAATAGGGATTGTATCTCGGCTGATGATGTCGCAATCTGGAGAGCGTATGTCTCTCTAGCTGATGTCAACGCAACTTGTTTTTGAAACAGTAGAGCCTTTAGTCTGCTCAGCTTGTCATAATTTACATTAGTAGTATCAATGTGAGGCCCCATGTCTGATATTTTTATCTCTTGTGTGGGGGGTATAAAACTTGTCCAACACGTATCGACCTTAGAGACCAAAATTGTGTAGGCAATTCCTGGTCACATACCGTAACAGCTTTGGTAGCTCAGCACCACATAATTGCCATTGGAAAGTACATTGAATGCTGGTCGAATCAAAGGGACGGGAGTACCCTTCAGAAAACAAGCCAAGTTTGTGACCCTCGCATTGCAAAGGCCATGAAGGGACACCTGCTTGCAGATCATTGAATGACTAACAGTAGTCTCGCATTTGCTTCCGCTGAGAAAGACCTCTGTTTCGCCGTTCAGACATTTGTTTTCAAATGGCAACTCCCACTCTTCTTTAATATAGCTATCGCCTAGTCGCTCATACCTGCCCACAGCAAGATGTTTCAGGCATTTCAAAACATGGAAATGGGCAGATTAATGATGCCATGTAGGAGCCAAACCGTTGAAGGACTTTCTGCAACTGTGAAAGGCAACTTTTCTAACTTCTCTATGTGAAGCATGGTGAAACTCGCTTCCCTTTTAGCCACTGCCTGTTGATCCCTGGACAAATTGAAAGCAGAGAACAATTCACTACCGTTAATATACTTCCATGGAACTCAGCCATTTTTCAAAGTCTGTAACGTCCAACCTAACTGCATGGTGGAATGCAACTGACTTTGCCCATGATATAAACGGGACATGTCTGTCTGAATGATATCAAATCAAATCATTAACATTTATAAAGCGCGCTACTCACCCGTGCGGGTCTCAAGGCGCTAGGGGATAGAGGGGGTTACTGCTGCTCAAAAAGCCAGGTTTTTAGGAGTCTCCGGAAAGCGGAGTGGTCCTGGGTGGTCCTGAGGCTGGTGGGGAGGGAGTTCCAGGTCTTGGCCGCCAGGAAGGAGAAAGATCTCCCACCCGCCGTGGAGCGGCGGATGCGAGGGACGGCAGCGAGTGTGAGGACAGAGGAACGGAGGGGGCGGGTGGGGACGTAGAAGCTGAGGCGTCGGTTGAGGTATTCCGGTCCCTTGTTGTGGAGGGCTTTGTGTGCGTGGGTGAGAAGTCGAAAGGTGATGCAGGTGTCTCAGGTGTGCGGAGATGTGGCTGTTGCGGGGTACGTCGAGGATGAGGCGGGCCGAGGCGTTTTGAATGCGTTGCATGCGATTTTGGAGTTTGGCTGTGGTCCCAGCGTAGAGGGTGTTGCCGTAGTCCAGGCGGCTTGTGACAAGGGTGTGGGTCACGGTTTTTCTCGTGTCGGCGGGGATCCAGCGGAAGATCATGCGGAGGGTGAGGAAGCAGGCGGAGGACACGGCGTTGACTTGCTTGGTCATGGTGAGAAGAGGGTCCAAGATGAAGCCGAGGTTGCGGGCGTGGTCTGTGGGGGTCGGTGCGGTGCCGAGGGCCGTGGGCCACCAGGAGTCGTCCCAGGCGGACGGGGTGTTGCCGAGGATGAGAACTTCCGTTTTTTCAGAGTTCAGCTTTAGGCGGCTGAGCCTCATCCAATCTGCGACGTCCTTCATACCCTCTTGTAGGTTGGTCTTGGCGCTGGCGGGGTCCTTGGTGAGGGAGAGTATAAGTTGGGTGTCGTCGGCGTAGGAGGTGATGATGATGTCGTGCTTGCGTATGATGTTGGCGAGGGGGCTCATGTAGACATTGAAGAGTGTCGGGCTGAGTGATGAGCCTTGAGGTACGCCGCAGATGATCTCGGTGGGTTCTGAGCGAAACGGAGGGAGGTAAACTCTTTGGGAACGGTTTGAGAGGAAGGAGACGATCCAGTCCAGGGCCTGGCCTTGGATCCCGGTGGAGCGGAGGCGGGTGATTAGGGTGCGGTGACAGACGGTGTCGAAGGCAGCCGAGAGGTCGAGGAGAATGAGGGCGACTGTTTCACCGTTGTCCATCAGGGTTCTGACGTCGTCTGTGACTGAGATGAGGGCGGTTTCCGTGCTGTGGTTGGTTCGGAATCCGGTTTGTGAAGGGTCGAGCAGGTTGTTGTTTTCCAGGAAGGTGGTCAGCTGTTTGTTGATGGTCTTCTCTATTACCTTGGCTGGGAAAGGCAGGAGAGAGATGGGGCGGAAGTTTTTCAGGTCGCTCGGGTCAGCCGTAGGTTTCTTTAGTAGGGCGTTGACTTCGGCGTGTTTCCAGCATTCGGGGAAGGTAGCAGAAGAAAAAGAAGAGTTGATGACGGCCTGGAGGTGCGGGGCGATGATGTCGTTGGCTTTGTTAAAGATGAAGTGAGGGCAGGGGTCCGAAGGGGCGCCGGAGTGGATAGAGTTCATGGTGGATTTGGTTTCTTCAGTGTTGATGTGGGTCCAGTTGTTGAGGGTGATGGCCGGGGGTGCGGGTTCGGTGGTGTTTGGTTGGGTCTGGTGTCCGAAGCTGTCGTGGAGGTCGCTGATCTTGCGATGGAAGAAGGTGGCGAGGGATTCGCACAAATCCTGTGAGGGCGTGACGGCGTTGGCGTTGGGGTTGGAAAACTCCTTGACGATGCTGAAGAGTTCTCTACTGTTGTGGCTGTTTTTGTCCAGTCTGTCGGTGAAAAAGTTCCTTTTAGCAGCTCGGATCAGGTGGTGGTGTTCGCGGGTAGCGTTCTTGAGGGCGGTCATGTTGTCAGCGGTGTGGTCCTTGCGCCAGGCCTTCTCGAGGGCGCGACAAGTTTTCTTTGATTCTTTGAGGGTGTCAGAGAACCAGAGAGGTTTTTTGGTGTTGGTCTGTCGATGCGTGCGTTTGAGGGGAGCAAGGTTGTCTGCGCAGTTGGAGATCCAGTTTGTGAGGCTGAGGGCTGCGTCGTTGGGGTCGGTGGTGAGGGTGGGTTGGTTGGCGGCGAGTGCGGAGAAGAGTTGCTCTTCGGGGATCTTGTTCCACTGTCGACGAGGGATGGGTTGAGTGCGGAGGTGGCGGGTCTCGCGTCGGAATGTGAAGTGGACACAGCTGTGGTCGGTCCAGTGTAGAGCGGAGGTGTGGCTGAAGAAGATGTGTTTGCTGGCGGAGAAGATAGGGTCGAGCGTGTGTCCGGCGATGTGGGTGGCGGTGTTCACCAGTTGTTTGAGGCCGAGGTTGGCGAGCAGGGTGGTGGTGTTGGGGTCGTTGTTTTGTTCCAGATGAAAGTTGAGGTCGCCTAGCAGGATGTAGTCCGGTGAGGCGAGGGCGTGCGGGGAGATGAAGTCAGCGATGGCGTCGCTGAAAGGGGCGCGCGGTCCGGGAGGACGGTAGACGAGGGATCCTCTGAGGGTGGTCCTCGGGTCGGTGCGAATCTGAAAATGCAGGTGTTCAGCGGCAAAAGGGGTGTCTTCGGTGGAGGTGGTGACGCTGATGGAGTCTTTGAAGACGATGGCGATACCTCCTCCTACTTGGTTGGTGCGGTCTTTTCTGGAGATCTTGTAGCCTTCGGGGATGGCGGTGGCGATGTCTGGAGCAGAGGAGGCGTTCATCCAGGTCTCCGTGATGAAGGCGACGTCCGGTGCTGTGGAGTCCAGGAGGTCCCAGAGTTCAACGGCATACTTGTGGACGGAACGAGCGTTGACCAGGATGCACTTGAGGTGGTTGATGGCGCGTGGGCTTGTGGTCGTGGTAGTTGCGTGGTGGAAGATGCGTTTGCAGGAGTTGCAGGCGAAGGGTCCATGGGTGCGTTTGGGGTGAGCTTGGAAGCAGGTGTTGGAGCGCCCTGGGTTGAGGGCGTGGAGGGTGGTGGGGTCGTAGCGGATCAGCGGGGTTTGGGAGAGCTGGGTACCAGGGGTCGTGGCGCTGGGCGCAGGCCAGGCACGGACGGGCGCAGACGGGCTTGCCTCTGGCGCGCCCGCTGCGCCATCGCACAGCGGCCGCCATATGAGGTAGGAGGGGGGGAGGGGTCAGCTGGGGGCGAATGGGAGCTGGGGGGCGGGGGCGTGCAGGAGGTCGCGGCGGGAAAGCGCGAGGGAGGGGGGGACAGGTAGAGTGAGAAGAGCTGGGGGAGGGGGGTTTAAGGGTGGAGGGAGTTGAGTGTTAGGAGGTTTAGGAGATTAGGGAGAGAGATAGGAGTAGGGTTGTGAAGATAGGGGGGGTTGTAGAGGTGGGTGAGGGTGAGAGGTAGAGTGAGAGGATAGGAAGATAGGTAATAGAGGGGGTGGCGGGAAGGGGGGAGAGATAGAGAAATAGATAGAGAAAATAGAGAAATAGATAGATAGAGAGATAGGTAGATAGGAGGAGGTGGAGAGTGAGGGAGTTAGATAGTGGGATAGAGAGATAGTTAGATAGGAGGAGTGAGGGAGGTAGATAGCGAACGGGTTAGATAGGGGTGATAGAGAGGGGGAGGCGAGTGAGGGAGGGGGGATGAGGCAGGAGGGCAGGCGCGGGGAGAAGAAGACGGAGGAGGCAGAAGAGCCGAAGGCAGAAGATAGAAGACAGAAGAACAGAAGACCAGAAGAACAGGAGAACAGAGGACCGGAAGAACAGAAGAGCAGGAGACCAGAAGAACAGCAGAAGATCACAGAAGAGCAGAAGATCACAGATGAAGATACGGAAGACGAGGAACAGAGGGCAGAAGACAGGCAGAAGACCTCAGAAGAAGATGAAGAAGAAGAGAGGCGACAGGAGAGGCAGAGAAGCACACAGAAGAAGAGAGAAGACGGGGAGAAGAAGAGTACAGAAGAAGATTACAGACGAGGAGCGAGGAGGAAGAACAGAGAAGAAGAAAAGAAGCAGGAGCAGTAGAGAGGGTGAGTAGCGCAGGGCGAGGGGCTGGGAGGTGGGGGGTACTTACTGTGAGGTGGGTCTCGGGAACCTGGAGGAGCTGCAGCGGCAGGGGGAGCGACCTACCCTTGGGTCAAGGGTCGCTACCACTGTCGCGCAGTGGCCGCCATATGAGGTAGGAGCGGGGGGAGGGGTCAGCTGGGGGCGAATGGGAGCTGGGGGGCGGGGGCGTGCAGGAGGTTACGGCGGGAAAGCGCGAGGGAGGGGAGGGACAGGTAGAGTGAGAAGTGGGGGTTTAAGGGTGGAGGGGGGTGAGTGTTAGGAGGTTTAGGAGATTAGGGAGAGAGATAGGAGTAGGGTTGTGAAGATAGGGGAGGGGGGGTTGCAGAGGTGGGTGAGGGTGAGAGGTAGAGTGAGAGGTAGAGTGAGAGGATAGGAAGATAGGTAATAGAGGGGGTGGCGGGAAGGGGGAGAGAGATAGAGAAATAGATAGAGAAAATAGATAGAGAAATCAATAGATAGAGAAATAGATAGAGAGATAGGTAGATAGGAGGAGGTGGAGAGTGAGGGAGTTAGATAGTGGGATAGAGAGATAGGTAGATAGGAGGAGTGAGGGAGGTAGATAGCGAACAGGTTAGATAGGGGTGATAGAGAGGGGGAGGCGAGTGAGGGAGGGGGATAAGGCAGGAGGGCAGGCGCGGGGAGAAGAAGACGGAGGAGGCAGAAGAGCCGAAGGCAGAAGAGCCGAAGGCAGAAGACCGGAAGAGCAGAAGACCGGAAGAGCAGAAGACCGGAAGAACAGAAGACCGGAAGAACAGAAGAACAGGAGAACAGAGGACCGGAAGAACAGAAGAGCAGGAGACCAGAAGAACAGCAGAAGATCGCAGAAGATCACAGATGAAGATACGGAAGACGAGGAACAGAGGGCAGAAGACAGGCAGAAGACCTCAGAAGAAGATGATGAAGAAGAGAGGCGACAGGAGAGGCAGAGAAGCACACAGAAGAAGAGAGAAGACGGGGAGAAGAAGAGTACAGAAGAAGATTACAGACGAGGAGCGAGGAGGAAGAACAGAGAAGAAGAAAAGAAGAAAAGAAGCAGGAGAGAGGGTGAGTAGCGCGGGGCAGGGCGAGGGGCTGGGAGGTGGGGGTACTTACTGTGAGGTGGGTCTCAGGAACCTGGAGGAGCTGCAGCGGCAGGGGGAGCGGCCTACCCTTGGGTCTGTCTATTGCAGATGACACTCTGGCCCATATTTATGCTTTTTTAGTGCTGCATTTGCGCTGTTTTATGACGCAAATGCTGCGCAAATGTACAAAATACAATTGTATTTTGTAAGTTTGCGCTGCTTTTGCATAAAAAAATGCCGCAAATGCGGCGCTAAAAAAGTATAAATATGGGCCTCTGTTCGTCAGGGAGTAAATCCTGTTGGACAGAGTGTTTATGCCTTTATCGACAACAGCTAAATCCTTTTCTAAGTTTTCCTTATCTATTTGCATATAAAGTGCAGCAGCTTCTATCTGAGAAAGTTTCCACATCTCATTATACATAGCATAGATTAATCTTTTAGAGCGTGGCTTCCTAGGTCCTAGCAAAAAGTCCTGCAAGTCTATATCCCCAGAAAGAGTGTTAAGATGTTCTTTAACCGCGGCTAACGTGTTAGATTGTACCCATTGTTGGCACAGCTTACCCACACTGTATGTTGTAACTATTCCTGTGTGTTGAACTGATACAAAGCGAGGGTCTGGCCGGCTAATCTTGAAACCCCCTGAGAAATTCAAAAAACGTGCCTGACATTCAGTGGGGTCTATAGGCCAAATCAACCACCCGCCGGGACTGGAAAGTGAAGAAATATAGGTTCCAGCCTGAACCTTTGCTTCTAGCTGTTCCTCAGTGACATTCAGGAAGAAATGTCCATCATTAAACCTTGCCGGTGTGGGGATACTGGACGTGTTCATTTCTTTTATTTTTGCTAACCCCAGACAGGACGTCTATTGAATGGTGTCATTTAAAAAGATCATTTGCACAGGAACCAGGCATGCTTTAAATAAAGCTTCCCCATCCTGTATTTGCCAATCTTGTGTTCCCCATACACTCTTTAAATCAACAGTGTTCCTCCAGTATTCGTAAGCTTCAACTGCAAGATGGGAAACAAAGGAATCTGAATAAATCAGCTTTATATCCGTTAGCAAAATTGTCCTAATTTTTGAAGGAGGTAATTTGTAAAAGTATGAGACTGGATTTTTTGTGTCATGCCCAGGAAAATAAGTAAATGTATCTGAATAACATTTTGGGCTCCCTACAGGCAGTGTTGAGCAGTACTCCCACTGTGTATAGTTGAGTATCCGTCTGTGTCTAGTGGCACGGTGCAGGTAGTAATGTCCACAATTATTATAGCAGAACATTTCCCCACAATTCATTGTATGTCTATATACATCATCACTTTCAAATACTGAATAGTCCTACATTTCAGTAAACATAGAATCAACTGTCTGAAAATCCCAATCATTAGATACAATAACAGGTGTAATGAAATGTTCACAAGGGACAAGTCTCTTCAGACCTTATGTGAGGAAAGATATGGAGTTAAGACCTCATCCACAGGCACAATAGAGGAGCATTCAGGGAGGAAATGACCATTTATGAGCAAAAATAAAACAGTCACAAAACCAATCCACAGAAACAATGCAAAAAATGTCAAGCAGAACCATAGATAGTTCCATGGGTGAAAGAAATAGTTATTTTTAAGCCAGAGGTACAGCTTATGTCTTTTAAACATTTTCAATCACTGGAGTGGATGAGTCTGAAGAAAAGTCATCAATGTCAATGAGATAACCAGAAGCAGTCTCTGCAAACACAGGAGCAGGTGCATTACTGGTGGACGGATCCACTTCGTGTGGGGGCTCATAGTAGACGGTGGGATCAGTCTGTGTAGTGTTGGTGTAGAAAACAGCTAAATCTTGGACAGGTGCTGTCATTGAAGTGGTAACTGGAATCAGCAAGAGCTCATTTTCTGCCCTTCCCATGATCGAGGAGGTATTTGTAGCATCGTTGGGCATTGTTGTGTAGTCCGAAGTAGTGGCGTTATTTCTACTTTGAAGAGGTATGTCCTGTTGGGTAGCGAGAGGGGACCGGGAACTACCCAAGGGACCTCTGGGTCTACTGTGCAGGATCGGCCACATGGTGAAGTTTGATGTGGTCAATGGAAATCAATCTGTTTGCTTTTGAACCAGGCAGCGGTGCCAAGATGACAGTTCTGGTACCTGGTACCCCCCAGGACGGGACCGGTGCTCTGTAGGATGCTCTGAATTCCTTCTTCACAGCAATCTTCTTATGAACCAGGTCCCCGACTTTAGGAATCCAGCCAGTGGAAGTTGTTGGTAAATTCCTTATTCCTAAGGTGGCAGTACTGGCAGATGATTTATCATCACGAAATTGCTGAAGCTCCTGTAAAACAGTAAGACGTTCATTTATGTCAAAAGCTGTGTCTGCTGCCACCAAACCAGGGTCATCAAGATCTGGGACATACATAGGTATCCCAAAGAGAATCTCATAGGGAGTACGTTCCCCCAAGAACCGTCTTGGCAGATTATTCAGTGCTCTCTGGACCCCGTATAGGTGGTGGAGCCAACTACGGCCAGAACCTAATACTCTAGCTGTTAAGGACTGCTTTAGATCATGGTTCTGCCTCTCCACGACTCGATTTCCCTCTGGATGGTATGGTGAGGAGTAATAGAGTTCAATACCCATCGTCCCAATGGTGCCCCTAAATGCATTAGAGGCAAATACAGGGCCCTGGTCCGAATGGAATGCTGAAACCGCATATGTACCAATAAAGATCCATAATTCTTTTATAACAGTTTGAGCGTCAGCCGACCGCTGAGGCCATACCCACAGGAATCCAGAACAAGAATCTACAGCGACTAAGATGTATTCGTATGCACCATCAGGTTGGAGTGGACTGCAATGTTCCAGGTACACACATTGTAGTGGCCTGCTGGACACTAAGAGGGATGTCTGCAGTGGATGTATGATGTTTGAGCCCTTAATTTGCTGGCAAATGTCACAACAAAGGATGTACTTTTTCATCCGTTTGTATAGACCTGGCCACTAGAAGCGTTTCGGAAAGAGTGTTACTGTGGCTGAAATACCAGCATGAGCAGAAGCGACACCCTCATGTGCTGCTTTTATTAGATCTAATCTCTGGTCTTTGTTGGGGATCGCTCGATCTCCAAACCCTGGAATTGTTGCATAAGCAACATTCTGTGCATTGATGTGGTAAGAGTATTTTATAGGGTATGTTTTTGGAACAGACTTGCCTTCAGCCGAAGCTTTCACTGCAGTCAAAAGTTCATTATCTAATCTCATCTGAGAACAAGTCACTGCAGCCACAGAAGCTGTAGCTACTGTATATTTGGCTGCTTTATCAGCCAAAGTGTTGCCGATAATGTGTACTCCTACACATTGGTGGCCCAGTGTATGTACTACATGGACACAAAGTAGCTTAGCCTTGAGATCAGCCACCCTCCCCCACAGAGTTCTGTGTTTTATGGTGTTCCCTTTGGAGTCTCCGAACCTGTTCAATCGCCAATGATTAAAATAATCATTGTAGGACTGGATGCAGTAGTATGAGTCACAGACAATTAAAGTCAGTAATCCTAGCTCTGTATTTTCTAACGCTAATATAAGGGCTTAAAGTTCAGCCAGCTGAGCTGTGCAGTCCACTAAGGTCTCTGTGTTAGGTATTGAGAGGGTGGAACATTCCATCCTTCATCACTCAGCTCATAGGCGGCTGAGTATTGATATTTGGTACTTACAGCTGGTTGTGCTGAACCATCATTGTAAATGACAGTATGGTATCTGTCAAGTGGCAGGATGTCTAGAGGTGCGGGGTACTCCTGTTTGTATTGGAGGAATTCTTGCATCTGAAGTTTAGGATCAAAGATGTAATCAACATCAGTTGCAGTCAGGGAGGTTGCCCACTGAATCTAGCATGGATGTAATGCTTTAGCTTTCGGAACACTTGGTTTGGTGACAGCTTCTAAGGCTGGCACCGGGGTAACAACAATGATGAGATTCACTTGGGCAAGTGGCCTCTCTTTTATGACAGCCATCTTAACTGCAGTTAGATTTTTCGGTAGGTGCAAAACGTTGTTCTGCATTGGAGTATAAATGTCATTTCTATGCTATGGGCACTGTGTCGCCTTCGTTGAATGTGACATAAGTGAACCCAATGGCACCAGCAATTATTCTGATGACCAAATGTTTGTTGTTGTCACAGGTGTGCAAGTGTTTTGCTTCTAGCATGTCCTGTTGAAATTTCCTAAGGATGCGTATGCGTTCAACTGTCCAGTGTCTGCTAGAAAAATCAGGGCTCATTAAGTCATAGAGTGGCTTGATACGTTGTGCATAGTCAGGAATGTGAGTTCTGCCAAAATTGAAGAAACCAAGTAAAGAGAGTGTGTGAGAGAGAGAGAGAGAGAGAGAGAGAGAGAGAGAGAGAGAGAGAGAGAGAGAGAGAGAGAGAGAGAGAGAGAGAGAGAGAGAGAGAGAGTGTGTGTGTGTGTGTGTGTGTGTGTGTGTGTGTGTGTGTGTGTGTGTGTGTGTGTGTGTGTGTGTGTGTGTGTGTGTGTGTGTGTGTGTGTGTGTGTGTGTGTGTGTGTGTGGTTGAGCACATTTCTCTGGAAAGTGCGGGACAGGCTCTTCCCCTCGTTTAATAGCTCATATTCCAGGAACAATACGCTGAGAAAGTATTTTTCCTAAAATTAAATTTGTAGCCAAGGGCTGCAAATCCTAAAACAATCCAATCGACCCTGGCAAGATAAATGTTGAGATCGTCATCTATGAGATAAATATCTTCCACATAAGACAACGCCTCAGGATCAATATCATACAATATTGATGTTATTCGGGCTGAGAACAGCCCTGGGCTCTTGTAGCCTTGGGCAAACAATAGAAGTGTTTCTGTGAGCCAAATGAGAATGCACTCAGGCCCCAACTTTCATGTGCTAAGTTTTGGCAGAAAAACCCATTGGAAATATCCAACGTTGGTTTGTATTTTTTACGCATTATATTGTTAATTTGTGCTGTGCTATGTGAATTTTGTGTAGCATATGTACGTGAATGACTGTTTAAGTGTCTGTAATCTAAGACTATTCTATAAGAATGGTCGGGTTTTGAAACTGGGAATAACGGGTTATTCATTGCAGAGACGCAGGGCTCAATTACGCCCTGGTACTCCAGCTGAGTGAGGATCTCCCTCACTGGAGCTTTTGCTTCATGTTTAACAGGATATTGTGTCTGAGGTTGGGGTGTAGACCTAATAGGTATTACATGACAAAGGAGAGTCCTTGTCCCAACCTACATGATTGTGGTACAACTCAGGTGCCTGTGCCAAAGCCCAATTGACAGCGTAGGCTTTTTTATTTACCATCTCCGGAACAAGATCAGAGAAAGAAGGCAAAATGACATCTTCCCCCATGTGGGAGATTACGGACGTGCTCAGGTGGCCAGTCCCTTTCAGCCAGCAGGATATAACAACTAATTTCATCCCAAAATATTACACTAATGGTGCACTCTACGTCTCCCTCAATTTGGATATTTAAATCATAAACCCTGTCGGGTGGGAGAACGCACCCATCCGCAGTCTCAACTGCAATGAAATTGCTAGTGGCTGTGGTATCCAGATGATCTTTCAGACTCTGGCGACATATCGTGACCTCTGCTGCACTGTCTAACAGTGTCACTTCCCACATCTTGTTCTTCAGCAATGTTCTTAAGTGTACTGACATTTTTAATTGACAGTGCTGCCACCTTTTTCTTTTTAAGCTGTGGCTTTTGTTGTGGGGACTTATCTTCTTTTTTGTCTGAAAACTGTGGTGAGTCTTCTGTTTCACGTATTCAGGACATTGATCAGGACGGCACCCTCTCTCGCTACGTCTATTCAGTGCATCCTGTAAGGAACAAGAGGTACATGAATCAGTATACCTGTCAGGAGCTTTTATATTTTCTCTCTTTCTGAAAGTATATCTCCTATCAGTTCTCCGGATGTGGAGAATCTGCTCTCTGATTTCACCTATCTTTAAATTATTTTTCCTTATTCCAGTGCTTCTTAGAAGTCTCCTGTGCTTGTTTAGTACCTTCCTTAGGGGTGGTACTCTGTAATTCAAGCTTCTTCGGCTTGGCTCCCAAACTATCCCATCCTATACGGGTAAGAGTGTCGGAAATAATTTTCGGTAGCTCTTTCTCCCGGTCCAAGTGTGGAATCTCTAGAAGGCGTTGGCGTATAGCCAGTGCTACTGCTTACCCATTGATATTACTGAGTATGATTGAGGAAACTGCGTCGAAGTTGCGCATTAATTTCATCCCCAAATCTAGGGCTGGTGCAGCCCAGTGCTCATTCTGAATTTGTTTTAATACTTCCGGTAAATTGGCAAGTGTTGGGGTACCATGTGTGGTAGTAGAAATTGCAGTGAAGACTGTACCCCATGTGGCGCAGTCATCCACCGAGGGAATAATCCCAAAGGGCAAGCACATTGTGAGAATCCTATGCTTCTCCTGTGGTCCCGTATGATTTGTTTTCTGGGCTATCCAGAAATGTATTTTCTCTCGTTCTGTGGGTACCTTACCCATGATAGTATGTACTGTTTGTGGATTAATCCAAGTAGCCAACTGATATCCAGCAGGTGCTGGTGGAGCCGGACGTGCTGGTGTAGTGTTCAAAGTTTGCATTACAGACTGAACAAGTCGTCTGTAAAGTGTTACTAGCTCAATGTATAAGTTTCGCAGGTCTGCTGCCTGCATATTTTGTATACCTCGGTGAGGTGTGTATGTGGCAAACATAGGCCACGTTGGTTCATCATTATCCAAGGGACCTAATCTCATAGGTTGTATTACATGTGATAGAGCGCCTTCCAACCAGTTCTGATGCGCCTGATAAGTGAGTGGTATTTCATGATACTGGTATGCTTGGTACGTTTGCAATTCTGTATGTGTGGAATGTGAATGTAGTGTTGTCTTCCTTAGGAAAGTGTACCCAGGAATGAAATGTTTGTTTGGTAAGCTTCACTAGCTTCCACGATTAATGTAACATCCCAACCCTCTTCCCTTAAGCCATGCGCTACTAGGTGTAGAGTTAGTGCTTGCCTAGCTTTCTCAGGAATTTCTATGACATTAGCCATGTGGTGAAATGGGTAAGGAGATGGAATACCAAGTGGGGAGAAAAGTCATTTTATGAGTTTGAGCTCAAACAACCTACAGCCTAATTAGGTGCTCCCTGTTCAGCTGAGAAGGATCTTTCCCAAGATCACAGATGTCTCTGTAAAATGTTACTTAGGATACCTGAGGTATGTGAGACAGTGATAATCGGGGTTTCGTAAATTAGTGCCTAAACACCATTGTTAGTGGCGCCATGTCGTAGTTTGACTGTTGCTGTAGGCCAGGGTTCTGCAAAGTCGGTCCTGGAGAACCGGGTCCATGCCAGATTTTTAGCATATCCACATTTAGAAACAAGATGTTTCAGAATTCTACATTTTTCTAAATGTGGATATGCTAAAAATATGGCATGTACCCGGCTCTCCAGTACTGACTTTGCAGAACCCTGCTCTAGGTAAAAGACTACTGGTTTAAGGATGATATTACTTATGTTTGTAGGTGACTATGCCATTCCTACAACAAGTCGCAATTGTTGTCCTAACCCTACCGGTTCATAAGCAGCACCTCACCAAAAACCCAAAGTAAAGTAAAGTAAAGGGTGATTTGTGGCAGCCTTTACGCATGGACTCCAGAGTGTGACATCTCGGGGAGTGTCGTGGTTAAACAGAGATTACCCCTTTCTCAAATGAACAATATGTCTCATTGAAACACAGGCAATGAAGAAGTTGCAGTAAGGTTTCAATACGTTTTATTTAACAAAACTGCAATCTACAATCAGTTGCCTGGGCTGCAATGATTAGGATAATGAACCGTGCAAAAAACAGAATGGTAAAGACAAGAGTCATTAATACAAAGACCCCCACCATCTTGCAATGCCATGAAGTATGAGATATGTCCTATTACCCTAATGTCATGTATCTAATCTCTAACCTAAAAGAGAGCTAGTTGTGTTAAACCTAATCTGCTAATGCCATGTCCATGAGAAGAACCACCCAACCCTCGTTACCTCGGAATGAGGTCTCTAGCTCAGACTCTGTGGGGACATGAAGACTGGGTCAGCGTCAAGGCAACGTACAGCATCGATAGCAGCAATGGCATCTGGTTAGAATCCCTCTGACTATCTGTTTAAGTGAGGAGTATTTATACAGATCTGCTTGGACCCCTGACGTAGGACTGTTCCCAAACAATAAATAACAAAACATGCTTGGGACGGTAATTTATATAAATAATTCCCTCGAAGGCGTGAAAAGGGAAAGTACTTAATGTGAACACCTACAGTTTATCTTTGTCGCTTGATATTGACTACTAGTGCAGTGGCACTGATAATGCAAAAATAGAACATGGGCCTACGTAAAAACAAGGCAGCCATCTTAAAAGATTTAATTAAGTAAATGCGCTAAAACAGAGCAAGTTAAGTACGGTAAAAGTCACTAGGTAATGGGGGTACGAGTCTGCAAGCCAAAGGCTAAACTAACTCCTGTTTCCCATTAAAACAAACTAGGATTCACTACAAGCCTACTGTGTAAAATCACTTGTTTATTATATTATCTATGAATCTCTCCTTCACAGCAGAAATATTTGCCACACAGATTGGCTGCAGTAGTCAGTTGTAGAGGAAATAATACAATGCTACTTAAGTATGTATGAGTGCGATGTAAATATATTTAAAAAATAAATGCAATAGAGCACTTCATAGTGGTCACTGATAGAAACGGTGGTTATATTGAATTTGTCTGTGCTTACAAGGTATGTTATGGCCATGAGAATTATGTTGACCTTCCTGTTGAATGGCTATTTATGCTAGCTGTTCTGGGGAAATGGGTTTTGGACCTTAGTTTATTGTAGACAACCTACATGAGGGTGAATGACAGAGAAGGATTGGTCCATGCACTATTTTACAGAAGCTTAAGATCTTCAAGCAATTTAATATTGTGCAAATCCCTGTGCTAGAAGTAGTAAGATACTACAGCAGATTCGTGTGCTTCCTAAAAACTAAGGGGCACATTTATACTTTTTGGTGCAAAACTGCACCAAAACGGTTTGCACCGGTTTGCACCATTTCTGAGCACCAGTCGGGTACCATATTTATGGAATGGTGCAAACCGGTGCAAAAAAATTACGTTAGCCAGGTGGGGCTGGCGGTATGGGAGAAAGGGGTTTTGCACCGAAAAATTATGTTAGACAGGTTAGAGTAAAAAAAATGACTAATCAGCGTAGCGTCATTTTCTGACGCAAAACCATCCATACCACATGACTCCTGTCTTAGAAAAGACATTAGCTAAGCCCACCACTCCAGTGGCCAGCACAGGGGACCAAGGTCCCCTGGGCATGGCCATTGCACCCAGTGCCATGCAGGGGGGCCCATTTCAGGGCCCCCAATGGCACTTAAAAAAAAAAAAAAATATATATATATATATATATATATATATATATATATATATACTTACCTAGGATGGGGTCCCCCATCCTCCGCTGTCCCTCTGGTGTGGGTGGAGGTGTCCCTGGGATGGGCACCTGTGGGCTTATTTCAGGGTGTTCCACCATGAAAATAGGCTAACAGGTCCCCTAACGCCTGCCCTGACCCAGGTGTTAAATAATGGTGCAAAGCAAGTTTTGCACCAGTATTTGACTCCTCCCCCCGGTGCCCGATTTTATCATGGGGTGATAAATATGGCGCTAAGGCCATAGAGTCATTTTTTGCACAGGAACGCCTACCTTGCATCTCATTAACGCAAGGTAGGTTTCCACGTCCCAAAAATGACTTTGTCCATAAATTTGGCGCTAGACAGGTCTAGAGTCAAAGTATAAATATGGAGTTAGTTTTGCACCAAATGTGCGTAAATAAAATGACGCAAATGTGGCACAAAACAAGAATAAGTACACCCCCAGGAGACCCATCGTTTTCTGTATTGGACAGCAAATTCAGGATATGGACATGAGAAGCCTTTCTTCATTCCATAAACCTTAATGCTGCAGAGGGTGAAAAACCATAGTAAACTGGAGCAAGGCAAATAGCCGTTTGGATGGGGAGAGATGCTTACAATGTCAACTTCAATTAGAGGCATAATGGTATACAAGGGTAGTAGGAAAATGCCTCTTATTCGTGGTCATCCCCATTTTTTGCTAGATTTTGTTGCTGCTTTTTTATACTCTGCAGATTGGAACACTGCAGTCTAGACTATAGGGTACGTACGTGCTCTGACCCCCAACAACATGTCAAATACGTATACACCTGATTGGCATAGTTAACGTACTTCTACATCCCTGGTATAGGGTACATGAACATACCTAGAGCCTGTAAGTTAAATGTCACTAGTGGGCTGCAGCACAGATTGTTCCACCACTAAAGTGAGAACACAAAGCATGTCTCCAGGTGGGTCTCGGCCACCTGGGAATGCAGTTTTAAAAGTACCAATTCGACCTGGTAAAATAAACCTCTTGCAAGGTCTAAAACCTTCCTTTTTCATACTTATAAGTCACCCCTAAAGGTAGGCCATAAATGCCTATAGGGCAGGATCCATGATATTTAAAAAAAAAAAAAATAATAATAATACATACCTAATGGTTTACATGTCTTGGAAGTGAAAAAACTCTATAGTAGTTTTTCAATTTAGCAACACTGGCTTTATATAGTAAAGCACCGGGTTACATTATAACACATTAACTTCAGTTTGGGAGGAGCTAGAAAAATGATCCAAGAACTCATTCTAACAGTAATTTAAAATCCAAATTATTGGTTGTCAGATTACATATTACTATTTTAAAAAATGACACTTTCAGAAACTTGTCATTTTCCTATCTAACTCAAATGTGCCTTTCTGTCTGTGTTCACTGTTACCCAGGAACTGAATGGCTCCTTCATTAGGTGTGAAGTGGCTCCCGGAGCTGAAATAAAGGTAGAAGGGTTGACTTTCCCTGACAGGATGACCATCTGGGCGATGCCTAGGAATTTAATTAACTTCAAAGGATGCCTACCCTGTTACTGGCACATGTAGCTTACACCTAGGTCTGCTTCCCTTTTGGCCTCATAGCCAACCTGTCCCCCCAAACCCAGTGAGATGAGAAGCTACACCAGAACAAGTTTAGAGTGACTACAGGGAGGGTTTGTCCATTCTCATAACCACACCTCTGGGTGGGAGAAATGGAGCTCTGCACAAGGAAGAAATGTTCTGCCATGTTGGTTTTAGATAGAAAGGGGCACGCAGAGAGTGTATAGTGAAGCACACAGGAAGTGCTGGTATTGGATTTTTATTCTGTTGTGTTTTCAACTGTTTACAGTTTTTTTTAATACTTTACACATTTTCTTATGATGAACCTGTCTGCTCTGTGCCATAGCTACCAGGGGTTGAGCTCAGGTTTAACTTAGTCAAACTGTTAGAAATGGGGTTTCTGGTTGGCTAGGTTATGCACCTAAGCCAGGCAGAACCCACCCACTCTAGTCAGGGCAAGGGAGTTACACGTCCACGATAACCCCTGCTCACCCCCTTGGTAGCTTGGCACGAGCAGTCAGGCCTAACCCAGAGGCAATGTGTAAAGCGTTTGCACAACACACATGACGCACTATCCCCAACACAAAGGAAAACACCTGCTACCTTAGCAGTTGTCCGAACGTTACACATTAATTACTCTGCAAAACTAGCAGTAGTCATAACACACAGGTTCTTAGTATTCTGCAATATAAGCAGTAGTCAGGAAACACGTTATTACACCAAAGCACTTGTCATAAGAATATCATAACTGCCCATATTAGGAACATTATAAAACGTATGGCAAGTCAGAAAAGCATATTAGCATCTTATGCCCATAAAAGACATTTGCATACATATATGAAAACATCATCAAACAGGTAGGCAACATATAAGTCAAGAAAGCCTTTAAAAAGAACCTTTGTTGTATATATGATCTTTGAGCAGTACCTGTGTGAAATGTAGGCACCTCCATTGCCCTTCAGCACGAAAATGGGGCCCCAGGCGCTCCTCTGCGCTTAACGGGGGCCTCCTAGGAGTTCCAAGGACGAGGGGGTGGCACGCACCCTCTCTACATTAATGACGGGCCCCTCCTGGGGAGCGCTATCACTGGGGGGCCCCCGGGCCTCAACTGGCCCTCACAAGTGTGGCAAAGTCAGCCAATACTCAGGAAGGAGGGGGCACCACGCACCTCCTCTGCTTTAATAACAAGTCCCTCGTGGGGGCCGTGATCTCCTTCACCGGCCCTCCAATTGGGGGGGGTGGGGGCAACACAAGGCACAAGCCCACAAGGGGCTTCCAAAATGGGACCGGCGGCGCAGGCGGCATGCGGTGAGGCTTCTGCCCCGCCCGCGGTCCTGAAACTACTCCTTCGGGGCTCCGGTGGGGCAGGGAGAGGCTTCCTTCTCCCCTGCCCTTCCTAAAACCAAGAACATGGGCCCGGTGGGGCGGGGGAGCCTCCGATAAGGCCCCCATCCCTCCCAATGTGTGCAGCAACACTCGACAGCCCGTCCGTCTGTCTGAGGGGGCAGGCACCAGAGTAGGTGCCTGCCTGTGCCCTGGGGGTGCTCCTCAGAGCGCGCTTGACCCCGGGGGCACCATAGGAGCACGCTTGGCCCAATCTTCTTATTTTGATGGTGCCCCTGGGGCACAATGAGCTAACATGTCCTCGCGCTCACGATGAGCAGCCCGCTCGGCTGCGGCAGTGATCTTTCCACGGCACAATAAGCGCTTCACACATCATTTTACACTTATTGGTGAGCCCGGGTCATTGCGGTGTTTCTGAGCAATTAAGGAGAGCTCTCAAAGTGCTTTAAGTAAAAGATGAAGCGCTTTCCAAAGCGCTAGCTTTGTCAAAATGTGAAGCACTCCTCGCGCTTCACAGGGTGGCAGGGGCCATGGCACCCTGACCCTGGGGAGCAGAGTTCAGGGAGAAAGGCCCACAGGTGGAGGGGCCCAGCAACAGGCCAGCACAAAGAGGATGCAAGCAAGTGGCAAGTCCCTACAGCGGACCCGGGCAGGTCACAGGTCAGCACAGCAGCAGCAGTCCATGGCGGTCCCTGGTGAGTCTTTTCAGCATTTCTGTGTCCAGTTCCATGATGCCTCAAAGAGTCTCCAAATTGTGGGGAAAACTCCCCTGTACTTATACTCAGTTTTTACAGTGTCTTACAATGGAAGGGGAGACAGTTACAACTGGTTCTGGGAGTGCCCCCTCTCTCCTCCAGCACAGGCTCCAAACATCAGTTGGGGGTAAATGACCCTATTGTGTGAGGCCAGGGCACAGTCTTTACAAATGTAGGTGTGCCCCGCCTCTCCCTTCTCTCAGCCCAGGAAGATTATTCAGTATGCAGATGCACCTTTGTGACACCTCCACCCTCCCTGTGTACAGGCTGTCTGAAATGTATGCACAAAGCCCCAGCTGTCACTCTCCCTAGATGTGGATTGGAGTCAAGCTGCAAAACACCAGAGTCATAAGCACAGAGAAATGCTCACTTCCTGGAAGTGGCATTTCTGTAATAGTAATAAAAAATACACCTACACCAGTAAGCAGCATTTCTTATCACCATTAAAACCATACCAAACATGCCTACGCTAGCCCTCATAAATCAGACAATACCCCCTACATATAAAGCAGGGCATTTCTAATGCAATCCTATGAGAAGGCCCCACTCACAGCGGTGAGAGACCAAGTTAGGCTGTTTGTCAATACCAGGACAGGCCACACAACCTGGAACATGTCCTGCCTTCAACATACATGGCACCGTGCCTATAGGGCTAGCTAGGGCCTACCGTAGGGGGGACATACATGTAGTAAAAGGGGAGTTCTGGGCCTGGCAAGTAAATTTAGATGCCGGGTCCCTGTGGCAGAAAACTGCGCACAAAGGCCCTGCGCTAGCAGGCCTGAGACAGGTTTGAAAGGCTACTTCAGTGGGTGGCGCAAGCAGCGCTGCAGGCCCACCAGTAGCATTTAATTTACAGGCCCTGGGTATAGAGATACCACTTTACAAGGGACTTATAGGTAAATTAAATATGCCAATTAGGTATAAGCCAATCATGCCAACTTTAGATGGGAGAGCACCTGCACTTTAGCACTGACCAGCAGTGATAAAGTGCTCGGAGTCCTAGAGCCAACAGCGAGAGGTCAGAAAAATTAGGATGAGCTGGGCAAAAAGTCAGGGGGTGAACCTGCCACAAGAGCCAGGTCCAACAGAAACCTTAACTGGACCTAACAAGACAATGACAATATTACTTGTGGTGGACTAACATACAACCCAACTGATAATCCAGTTTCTCACAAGGGGCATCACATGATTTGGTAAATATTCTGCTTATCTATCAAGAGGTAGACCAGCTAAATATAATGTTGTTATGGGTTTGAAGTAATGGGTTAGGAATGTGTAATGAACAAGGTTTATGGTGTGTCTAGCTACCCTTTTTTCATTTAATAAAATTATAACTCTTATGCACGGTTTACACATGAATAGCACATTATTAATGCTAAATGCATAATAAAATGCCATTATTCATGTTTGTACTCATTTCAGGGCTTGAGTGGGGCTCTGCAATATCACCTGCAGATGTAAGAAAACAAATGACAGATCTGTAGACTTCTTAATATTTTTACGTCATGGGCACATAATGCAGCGAGAGATACCTACTTATCAGTTTTCCTCTCTGAAAAAGTCATAAGTTTTCTCTTGGAGTTCAGGAAACTTACTGGATGACCCCAAAAACCTCATGATACAGGATAGGAGTGGGAGATTTCACAGGCATTATTGTATGCACTCAATGCTGGTTAAAAGAACTTCCTAAGGGCCACACTTCAGAAACTGTCACCAGCTATAGGCCCATTAGTTGTGGTGGTAGGAGTGAATTGGAATCTTGTCATGAAATGGTCCAGAGATAAATTCAAGTACAGTTTTGAGCAATCAGAACTTTATTGAGGGAAGGAATCCAGTATTTAGCAGGTTAGACATTCAGAGGAAGTCCTAACCTGAGTCAGTTGATTATTACCACTTGTCAGCATCCCTCAAATTCTATTCTAGAATCAATATGATATTCACTGACCCTACACTGGACTTCATGATAGATAAGGGGTACCGTTAGGTCACATGTTTCTCAAAGCATTGTACAACAAAATGCAAGATGAGGCTAAACTGGCCGGTGATGTCATGGGTGTTACATGGTGGCTTTATGAAGCTTTGTTTAGAGACCCAGTTCCTAAACCAGTGGTGGTAGGTCAGTTGAAGGTTTACCTGTTATTCAGTTACACTAGTGGTGTGCTTTTAAGGTATGGTAGTGAGAGACCCTGCTTAATGGTGTGGGTGGATTTTACATTACTATTTTAGAAATGCCACTTTTGGAAAGTGGACATTTCTCTCTACTTATAACCCTAGTGCTTTGCAGCCTGACTCCAATCCACAACTAGGGCAGAGTGACAGCTCCGCTTTGTGCATACTCTCCAGACAAACATCAATCAGAGAGGGTTAGGTGTGGCAGGGTTACTTCTGCATTCATTTACATACTGAAGGTCTTCCTGGGCTGGAAGATGCAGAGGGCATTCACGCTTTACACTTGTATAGGCTGTGCCCTGCCCGCACACAAAGGGCTTGTTTACTCCCTACTCATGTCTGGAAACAGAGTAGGTGAGAAGGGAAACTCCTGGAACTGGTCAGACCTTGCTGGAAACTTCTCCCACCAGGGTATAAGTACAAGAGCTCTGACCCCATGTGTTAGAACACTTTTGCAAGTCGGACTGAACCTCTGCCAGAAGGGCTGCTGGACTGCACAAAGGACTCATCTGGACTACTCTTCTGTGGTTGCCCTGCTACCTGCTGGGTGGCATAAATCACTCCCTGGATTGCTTTTCTGCTTTTTGCCCTGCTGCCAGCTGCTTCCCGACATTGGATTCCCCAAGGCACTGTGGTGGTGAGAGGAGGAACCACCATACCTGCCTGGATGTGCTAGTCTGCTGCTCACTGCATGTGTTCCTCTCTGTGTTCTTCCAGGGCTTGGTGGCCTGCCCTGTGTTTTTAAAAAAGATTCTAGTGTATGGTAACCGCTTTGTTCTCCACTTCAACTGCAGACTAACGTACTCATGGCCCTCTGTTTTGGGCACGCGAGTCAGTTTCTGCTTACCAAAAACTAGCATGTGTTACCCTCTACATTTCTCTTTCGAGAGCTGTTCTTAAGTGTGGTGCTGAGCTGCAGTCCTGCACCATCCTGAGGGGGCCTGGATTGCTGGAATCCCTGCAGGTTGAGGCGTGTTCCCATGTTCTGGACTCCTACCAAACGCCAAGCTCTCTGAAGCCAAAGATCTGCCACAGCATGAGCAGAAGCCCCTGCCTTGGGCATTCGGAGAAGCATCTCTGTGATGCAGATGACACCTGTCCCCCATAGATGGTGCGGACCGCACTCTGTGGGACCTGGTCCTGCTGTGGCAGTTGAAGCTCTCCCTCAACATTTTACCGGTTCTCCCATGTCACCTCTCCATCAGGAGAGCACGGACACAAAGGAAATCCCAGGACGAACCGCTCAGTCAGGCCCCTCACTTCAAGCCTGCTGGCTGAGGGACTCTACGGGGAGCCTTTTGCCAGCTCCGCCAGCTCCTCTGAGTCTATCCCAGCAGCCAGATATCTTTCTGTTGTGGTTGGACGGCTCAGGGGATCATAAACGGAAGCCGCTGGTGAGAGATGGCCACAGCTGCCTCTCAGTCCTGAATGCGAAGGGGGGGGTTACCCAACCAGTCTTTATCTGGCAAACTGCACTTCTCTGTGACTATACAGGGTGAGACCTCAATGGAGGCCCCCGGCTTAACTAAATAAGGAATTCCCTTACCATGCCATTACCATGACCCAAGTTGTAGGTGTGCCAGTACCACAGCGACCTACACGTTTTATCCGCAAAGTATTCAAAAGAGGCTCATTGGCTAACGTAAACACCATACAACCTATAATAGAAGTGGCAGTACACTGTGACTCAATGGTTCCTGCACTCAGAGATGGTTTACCCTCTATGCTAATGGTGTTTTAATGTGCTTTACCCTACCACATCTGCTTTATCTGCAAGGTGTTTATGGTCTTATGGTGATTTATGTGTTATGCGTCCCAGCAAGATCACCTTACTTGTCCCAATGTGAGGCTTTATATTTCCATTGGATTATCTGCTATGTTTCAGGCCCTGATTTATGTCATTTTTATACCTAGTGTTGTCAGGATAACGAGTAACTTGTGATATGCAGAAGAATGGTGTTTGATTACATGCACAACATGGGCACCTTTCTTTTTGTTTGCCTCATTGTGGAGTTTGACAATTACCTAGTTGGCAAAGGAATTACTAGTTTATGTTGTGTTGGTCTGTTATGGGCACAATATATACCTTATTTCCATATAATTCTGTGTGGAGTCTCTTTTGTGGTGTAGTTATTGTGTCATTGGTGTGAGTGTGTTGTGAAAAAGCCTGACTGCTCTGTGCCAAGCTACTGGAGGTGAGCAATTATCTTTGGTGTTTAACTGACTTGCCTTGACTAAGGTGGTGGTTCCTGCCTGGCTGAGGTGCATAGTCTAGCTAACCAGAAACCCCATTTCTAACACATAGTATCCTAGGAGAAAGATGCTCAGTTGATTGTCTGCATTGCACAGCTAGCAAAGCCAAAATAAAATGATGGAAGGGGTGTTGAAACTTTTCAAACACTCACTCCCAGTCACAGATCTCAGTTTTATCCATTGTTATTTTGCTCGCCACGTCACCCTAGTTGGGACCCAACCTATGCAAATCAGTCTTGACCCTACTCCCCATGGGAACAGTGGAGCCCGAACTACCAAGCATGGTCCTCCCTGGACCGAAAACAAGCATCCAGAGACCACTTTCGGGTGTCACCCCTCATCAGCCAGGCTAGCTGGAATCTAGTGGTGCAGCAAGCAAGGGACCCACATCTGGGTATTCCCTAGCCACTTAGGGCTTGCATAGCAAAACCAAAATACAATGATGGACGGGGTGCTGAAACTTTTCAAACACACCCCCAGTCACAGATCTGGGTTTAATCCATCGTTATATTGCTCACCATGTCATCTCAGTCTGGACCCAACCATATGGAAATCACTCTTGACCCTGCTCCCCATGGAAACTGTCCAGCCCGCACTGCCAAGCCAGGTCCTCCCTGGACCGGAAACAAGCAACCCGGACAGGATGGTATTGAAACACAAGAAACTTTTTTTGCATGTCCTTCAACTGTTTGAGGGCACACATATTTACATTACGAGAGCTGGAAGTGCCCCTCCTATCTGTCAGAATACAATTGGAACCTTCTGTCTCTGCACCTTGCTAACAAATACCTTCAAGATCTTCAAAAAGACATTTAACGCCTGTCTTTTTTTAACAGCCCCCTCCCCTCCTGCTCCATCTCCTGTTCAGTAATTTCTCTCAGTCAAGATAGCCCATTGGGGGAAAGTGGGCACTTTACAAATCAACATGACATAACTCAATAACAAGGTGACCCTGATCTTAAGTAGTTTAACCAAGATATCATTTACAGCTATTCTAACCTTATTCTCTTCATTGGTTCTTAACTGCAGTAATAAATATAGATGGGAAATCAAATATTTTGAAGATATACCAAGGAAAATTCCATCTGACCTTATCAAATATTTTGGGACCGTCAACTACACCGGCCTCTAAAGTAAGCTTATATACTGAACATGCCTCTCAGGGAGATTGCAGGTTTGAGTGGGGGCCACCCAGTCATAAAGTCTTGATGATGCCCATGTATAAATCCATAAATTAGCAAATTCAAAATTATTGTTACTTTTTTTTGTTTAAGAAAACGTTTGGCACCGAAATAGGCAGGTACCCCTCATATATCTAAATTGATTTTGTACTGTTTTCAGGATCAATGTAATGATTTTATTCTCTCATGTGCAAGGTGTATAATTAAACATAGGACACCCCCTGTAGCACTACATACAGTTCTAGAATCCCATTAGGACCATCTGCTTATACTCACTAGATCGTATTAACCTGCACACCCAATCCAAGCTGCATAGGATTTACAACATCTACTAGATTTAGATGTGTGGTCTGTAAAATCATATCAACACAGCTGCGAGTTTTGCGATTATACAGGGTATTATATTTGGGGTAAGCAGTCCATATTCATTTAATATAAGAAACCTTAGTTTTATTAATAGCTTCCGCTGTCAGTTCTACTATGATTAATGGGTTACCTAACTAGCTGACTTATGTATACAAGCAAAAATAGGAAGACTTACTTTTTGTCCTCCTCCATTTCTCAATCAACCACTATGCTACTCAGGTATCACCCCCTCCCCCATAATGCCTGATTTTAGTTAAGTGTCATTGGCACGTATTGGGCCTCCACCTTTTACAATCCAAAAGGTTTTCTCTTAGTTACTAAGCCAACTTAGTAGTAAAATACTTTTAGGACCGTAATAAACTAAATCTATACTGCTACTCCCAATTCCCTCAGGACCTCAACGTGGACAGCACAGGAGGATCTCTTGGAGGTGAAACATTCGAGGCAAAGGCTGTCAAAGGACAAAGATGGACATCTGACAATCCACAAAAGAAGCAGTGGTTTACCTGAAGTTTCTTTAGCTTTTCCAAACGGCTGGGTCTCTCAAGAGTTAACCAGTGCAAAGGTTTCACATAGAGATGCTGAGAGAAATGCAAGAACTTTATCCACCCAATTAAGTTTATGCGAGGGGGGCCAAGCAAAAACGGTCCATGCTGGCGCTACCTCTCCCAGGCAGCACGTTTGACGGCTGGTTTGAACACGCCAGTCCGTGGGGTTTCTGATGCGAGTCTGGTCGCGTCCTGCACCCTCACTGCAGTTTACCACTACACAGAATGGTAGTAATATGCTGCCATGCTCCATATCCGGTCTGTTTATGTGCTGGTACGCAGGGCTTCCACAGAGTAAAAAGTGAACTGATACTCTTCTCTCAAAAGTCATCTTAGTCCGGAGTTTGGTGGCAGGTAGGGCCACTGGAATGATGTGATTGCTCGGCCATGGCAGTACTCGCATAGTTACAGATCTGCCGCATAATCTGCAGATTTTAACCAGAAAAAAATGTTTTTAGCTAAAACGCTTCAAATGTTACTGAAAACGTAGTGACATTTGTTCCCGCACAGCTGAAGGCCCTGTACAAAGGTGGACTGGTCACCTTTTTTTGGCCCTCTCCTGCCGCATAATTCCAGTGGCCCTGGTGGCAGGCCAACAGCGGAGCTACCCTTGGACATCTGAAGTGAGCCAACTAGGGCCTCCGTGGTTGCAACGTATGAGAACTAAGGGCGATAGAAAACCACCCATAACACTCACAATACATGTTAATTCACATTTAGATGCCCCAGCCAAACTCGGGATGTGCTGCAACTGGAGCGCTTCTTCCCGGGCAGTGCACAGGAACTGAGGAACAAAGCACATCTGTGGCATAGCTGTAAAGATGGGGCCATGCATTCGGCCTTTATTTCCAGTGTAAACGTCTTGCAAGGCACAGGCTAACGTGTGATCTGAAAGGAGGAAGATGAACTTAAAGGACTCCTCTCTGCTCTATTGTAACTCGGGTGGAGCCAATAGAGTCATACATAACCTGAAGAACAGTGTACTGAGCAAGCACAGGATGGACACCAAGAGTGGTATGCAGAGATGACGCTCAGAAGGGCTCACAGCTATTTTGAATGTTAACCAAGCATAATTGTGTGTGTGTGTGTGTGTGTGTGTGTGTGTGTGTGTGTGTCTGTGTGTGTGTGAGAGAGAGAGAGAGAGAGAGAGAGAGAGAGAGAGAGAGAGAGAGAGAGAGAGAGAGAGAGAGAGAGAGAGAGAGAGAGAGAGAGAGAGAGAGAGAGAGAGACTGACTGACTCTTTGCAATGTTTATTGGCAATCTCTCCCACTGGGGAGCAAGGAAGGCGGCGTTTAGGCATTAAAACAAGAACCAGCTGAGCTGAGACACAGTGCCATTTGTGTCTTAGCCTGGTAAGGGGAAAGTAGTTTGTCCTTATAAAGAAGTGCACCCCGTGTGAAACTTCATCTCCAGAAGAGTTTAGTACTCTGCTGATAAACATCCAAAACACTGTGGAGCACCTATCTGTGGACATGACGTGCTTCCTGAACAGGAAACATATTGGGTCTGTCAACCATGTTTGAATCAGAACAAGAATGGCACAGCACTATCTCCGACCCTACAGTCCGCACCTTTTCTAAGAGCATTGGTGCCTCTCAGCCGCGGCGGGGGAGGGATGGAAACCGGACAGTGAGGTTTAGGGCACATAACCCAGGAAGCAAGCAGAGAAAGAAAGCAGAAATGCATGCACACAGGTTCTTACAGACGGGCCTCTTTGCAAAGACCTTAATTTCACTCAAGGAGCTAAGAGGACCTGTAAGGCGGCAGGCCAGCTAGGATGCTCATGGTGGCAGGTGAGTCAATGAAGGCGCACTGTAGGCTTTCTGTAAATAAACAGAATGGTTTTATGTCCACTCCCTTCATCCACTGCTCCGGGACTGTTAATCACATCTCTGTTTAACTTAGAGAAGAAGATCTCTCACCTCCTGCTATTAGCTGTTTGGTGTTTCAATATGTCTCCTGCAAAATAGTCCCATTGCCATACAAGACTAATGACTTTACTTTTGAAAAAGACCCAATCACGCATTTGCATTTTGTCACGCTTATGAAAAATATACAGAAAACAGTTCTTTTTTAAATGCAGCAGGGATTTTTTTTTTTATTTGAGAGCAAGCCTGAGTTTACTACTGCAGCTTCATGTTTCTCTTTCACAAAAGGATGACCATCCTTGGACCCTGCGTCCAGCTGTCAAAGACAAAACCCACAATCTCCAATGACACAATTACTGAGCATTTGTTAATGTTATCCCCAAGCTCACTTGTGGACTGCCTCTCCTTCAACCTTCTAGACAAACAGCGGAAGAAGTTTTTGATGTACAGAGTACAGGTACTTTTTAGGTTTCAGGGACTGGTAATAACATCAGGTTGTCGGGTTTCTTTAGCTCCTTCTCCGACAGCATATGAAATGTGCTCAAAGTTAGGATAATGTCTATCACCAAAACCCTCACTGGCATATTTATTTATTTAACCCGTAGAAAACAAGCACAAATCATTAGAGCAGCATACGTGAATGGACAATTTAATATGTTGAAGCTGGGCGCTCTGTATAATCGGTTGAGCTAAAAATAACTGCAGAGGACTTTTTCGTGCTACTGATTCAAGTAGGTCTGCTCGATTCTTAAATCTCGGGAATACAAAGATTGAGAGGGTAGTGCTATTGATTTACAAAAATGTTCTGGCCCTTCTGATTTACAGGGCAAAGGTAAAAACAAGAACAGTCCCCACAGAAAGTGGTGCACTGCTGCAATATATACTAGCAAATTTGGATACACATTCTAACGAATTGAGCACAGAGGAAACTTGGTGAATTAAAACTATTCTGACTTTTCCCCAGCCTGGCACACAGGTGAGGCCTCTTACACCACCTGGTAACTTAACATTTTCATATCCTTCTGTGCGGACGATCGTGTAGGTTACATTAGAACGCGTTTTTCTTAGATGTACCCCATGACATTCAAGAAAACAGATCCCCCTTTTATGGCGTTTCTTCTCGTCTGTAAAATCCACCAGATTCATAAATTCTTTCCCTCAGTGAGCACGCCCCAAAAGCCAAGTGCTTTTTGAGGCGCTATGTCAACTCACAAACTAATCCTATACAGCTAGAAATCATACCTTTAAGCATTAGATATCTGAAGCCTTTAGGAATTACCGAATAATAGGAGACACTGGTCTATTTGAATCCTTGTGAGTGAAGAACGTGTGGTGTGGCAGTCAAGAGATGCTGGAACATAGAATTCCCTCTGCTTTCTCATGACTCGGGTATGCCAAGGCAGACTGTCCACAGAGGGTAACTAGGCACGCGCCAAGGGAGTATTTTCAATGCGGGGGGTGAAGGGACCAAATTCCTGGCCTCTGGCCGATAAACTAACCCAGCTTTTGGCATTTAGGCATCACCGGGTGCATGGTTCACCTATGGCATCAGCTCCTGACTCATGGCCTGGGTTCATCCCTGCTCCAGAGCCAGTTGTTTACAGAAGCCAAGTGAATAATGTATCGAGCACACACGGCAAATGCCTAGTCATTAGGAATAATTAAAGACAATGTTTCTCGGAGACAGTTACGTTACATATTTAGAACTCCTGCAGAAATAAATACATTATATGTACTTTGGGGTTTAAAAAAGTAAAGGTAAACAGCTGACATCATCAGAAAACATTTAAATGCCGCAAAAAAAGTAAACCAACAATTTATGGGCCTATTTTTCTATACCTATTGTAGTTTTCGAAACATAATTAAGGTGATTTAGAGATTGCTTTCCTGTGAAATAAAGTGGTGTAATTGGGTGCACTCTCCTGATTAGATTTCTATAACAAAAAAGCAATATTCATGTCCACATTCGAAGCTTTCTGAGGTAAGAAGTGAATGCTAGAAATTAACTGTAAATCTCAATAAAAGCTTTCGTTCAACGTCTGAAAAGTGCATAAAATCTGTAACACGGTCAATTTCTCATTCTACAAGGCCTTAAATTCATCACAACATCATACTGGAACAGGCCATGCTTTGCATGTTACGAACGGACGTCCTGCATAGACTGCAGGGTCCACATCTACACAATTCACTGGTTTCTCAGTGTCACTGGGCACACAATAGTTCTAGTCATACAAACGCCAAACTTCACTCCCCTGTGAAGGGAATGAACATAAAGGCATCCATTACCATTTAAAGGATAAAGAATGGCAAATACAATGTGTCCTCTTTGTAAACAGTCATAATGTACCCAATAGAGAATAGTTAGTGGAGCATCCAAGTCCCTGTTGTGGAAAAAAAAGGAGCAAACATTAGAATTCTTGATCAAAAATGTAGTCATTGGCCAGATATATCCTCCGGAATATAAGGGCGGCCAGGGCTAATGTGAGCAGGACTATAAGTACAGCGGATCCCGTGTTACTCGTGTGGACCCCTGGCTGCTGCGCCTGAAGAAGCGCCGGCGAGACGGGTCTCCGCTGCTGCTGCTGAGCCCGGCGCTGCCGAGGGCTCACTGAAGGTCTGTTCGGAGGGGCGGGTTCTGGAGCTGCCGATGCTGTGATGTTCTGGATTTCACCCTGATAACAAAAAGGTGCTATTAAGTTAATAATGTTAGACTGTGCCGATTCAATATAAATAAAAGACTCTGTTTTAGTGGAAATAACTATTTCTTTTAAGCAGAAATAACTAAATAGCTATTGGACCAATGTCAGAATTATCTAACATTTGATTGCAGAAATCACAAGAGAGAACTTATTTACTTTTAAATGTGATCCTATTCTTGCTGCCAGCATATTTACAATACCAAGAGACTAAATGTAAGATGTATGGACGCCAATGTATGTTCTATTTCAAACTACATCATTGAATTTATCACAGTAGATCGATCTTCTTGTAAATTATTACACTGAGAAATGCTGTGAAAGTTTAAATGTTATCATTGCCCTATCATATACTCTGTTCTAAACAAGCAGTTCACATGCAGCTTCTCAATTAAATTCTACCAACGACCACGCTCCTGCGAGAGCTTTCTCTAGGTCGTACCTGCTACATCTTCAGCAACAACATACACTGCAGTATATCTCTTGTTGGGAAAACGTCATCCTTAGACAAACTGCATGCAGCGTGTAAACAAAAATAACTTTTCTAAGGCGCTCTTACAGTGGGGAAAAGATGGCATTGTGAGTTCACTGCCTTTAGGGTTTACCAGGGCAGCTAGGAGCATTGTAACCACTAAAAGACCAAGTGTGTGTTGCTAAAACAACACTGTGTGCCAGACAGAATCGATGGATACAGAACAAATAATGTCACAAAAGGAGCAGGTTCTCCGTGACCAAGCACAGCTCTTTGTAATAACCTCGAGATCATATCCTATGCTTCCTCATACTATGGCAGGAGCTAGAACAGCCATTGCTGACCTGGTCCGTCCACATTTCAAGGTGAAAACATAAAATACATCAACCTGGCTACTACCCAAGGCCAAAGTGCTGCTGATGCATGCGAATGTGCTGCCATAAGATATCTTCCCCCTAAGCAGTTTCCAATCTCAATTCCACCTCTTCTGCCTGAAGAAACAACCATAAAGAACGTTGAGGGGGGAAAAGCTTCCTTAAGTAAACTTCAGTTGTCTGCTCACAAGGTGGAGGACCAGTCCCCCATGTGTTTAAAGCCCCCCACCACTTGTTTTTGTCCTTTTGTATTCTACTGAACTCGCTATGTCAAACTGGACTCCTGAGTCTCAAAGTGGCAGAGTCCTAGATCTTTAAGTGGTATTCAACATGGTCAACTGCAAAATACTTCTCAATTTTTTGCTCCCAAGTTAGAGGAAGAGTCTTTCATTTGATTCCATCTATTTAACTGAACTCTCTTGGAGAAACTAGAAATCTACCTTTCCGCACTAAATAAATTGCCTGTGGAGTCTATCAAACAATAGCTCTACCAAAATCCTTTAATGTTTAGCTGCCCCCACAGCTCAACAGTAATCATCTGGACTACCACATGTATGTTGATAATTTCCATCTACGGGTCAAGTTTCCTAGGTGCTCGCAGTCTAACAGCAGGTCATGGACTGTCTCATCCATGTTCAATAATGAACGCAGAACTGGCTCTGTGTCAAAGACTAAGCTCCTACTGCTGAAATAGCGAGGGGTCCATTGCTAACCTGTGTTTGAATATCAATCACCCTCTTCGGAAATCCACTGAAGACTGCAACCACATTAACGTCAACCCTGATGCTTCTACATCAGGCCACCAACATCACTATAACCCTATCCCCCATCAACATGCCCTCTTTGTAATCCAGCATCCACTCATCCAATGTGCAGAACACTGCCTATCCTGTTCTGCTTTCTGACTGAACGTGTGCCCACCTCGTCCCCTTTGTGCCTTCACTTCAAAGTGCTCAAAGGCTATTGTAATGTGGAGAGAGGAAAACAAAAAAGCCTTAATCTATACGCAACACACCATCAAAATAAAGTTTTGAATTCCTGCCTTATGTGGTGAGCGACTGGTTACTTCAATTAGAACTAGAGTTAGAAAAGACGTAGTCAAAAAGGGGCTCCAGTTAGTACTAGAAAGTTAGACCTGGGCATAAAAGTATGCCCACTGCCATTTTTTTGGGGAAAAGCATTCTGTGTGATCTGGGACTTCCTTTAGCATTCAGTATCCTGGGAGTCCTTTGCAGCTGTCTGGGTGAAAAGAAAGAATTCAGTGAGGTACATGTTGGTGCAGGTGATCTAACCTGATCACTGGTATTTTCTCTTGGTTGCCAGGTCACTGAGTGTGTACAAGAAAACACTTGTAGAGAACCTTTGAAATGAGGAGGTAGAGCACTGCCAAGAATACTTAAAGTAAGTAAGAAGCAAGCGATGGTATATAAGGGACAATCTACTAGAGGTCAAAGTCATGTCATACAATCAGCCTGTAGAATACCCTGTTCTTTCCCTGCATGCCTAGACATAGCAACATAGCATCTGTCATTAATATCACTTAGGCAGGGGGGGCTACCAGAGCATAGGCTGAACAATGCTATACGAACAATGAGAGGGACATTCGCTTCAAAACATGACTACTTACTGGAGTTGTTAGTCACTTACTACCAACAAATGGAGCAGATTCTGCAAGTTTAAACCTTTAAATTCAGTTCATGCATGCCAAATACATGAGACAAAACATGGCAGTCCCTCAATAAGAAGAGGTCAAAGCTTTTGCAGCGAGTTTATTAGGTCGATGAAAACATTTAGATGGAACCATAAGCTAATGTGCAAGCCAACATTAGTTGGAAAGCGCGCTGCTCCGCCCTTTGCTTCACGCGGTTAAGAATCCATTTGAATACAGGAAAAAAAACTGATCAAATAGCTTATTACGTTACTGCACAATTTTCCCGATGGAAAAAGCACATGCTTATATTTCCCCCAAGCTCTTGGCAGTGCTTTATCAGGTACAGCAGATGGTCTGACGTAGTTTTTTGACGTGCTTCGAATTTATTTTGTTACCAATCCCCAGCCGCCTCACTGCTAAAAAAATACAGCTTAGCTGGGATTTGGGAAGAATATATCACTGCATTTAGATTACATTTAAAACAGCCTGCCAGCAGCTGTTTTGGCCCACCAACAGAGCTACTTCCGTAATGGATGGGTTTCATAAAAACTATGCCAGACTAGCTGTGCAATATGCTCAAATGAAGTGCACAATTTATCTTCAATTGAGTCGTATGTAGATTAAAGGGATTTAAAATGTATAGCTATAAAGGGTTATTTGATTACTGTGATTAAACATCACACGTTGTGCATCTTAAACATGTGTCTACATGACGTCTGGTATGCAGATTTGTGGCATTAATAGAAAACTGAGAATCAGATATAGTTTCATGCCCCATGTAAGCTCATGACTTGGGCAAGTGTAACAAACAACAATGGACCAATGATAACTGTTGAACTGTCCAGAATTGAGTGCTGTCATTAACAGATGCGAAGTACTATAGGAGCAAACTCAAACAGTTGGCCAGCACAACACATTAGTTTGCTTTTTGCAAGTACTTCATACGCTGGGATGTGCTGTGAATAGGGCAGGCAAAGAAGGTCTAAGAGTGAATGATTAGAACCCAGGAGTAGACCTCTGCTTGCTGCATGCAGAAGAAAGATGGCTAAGCATTAGTAGTTACTTTTGCCAAACCCTATGGTATCACTTATGATTCACCACAGATATTGTACTTTGGCCACTTGTGTTAGAGCATCTGCCAAAGCCCCATGAGATGATGGCAACCTATCTATCCTCTGAGGTCCGACTCATGCCGAAGTGCTAGAAAAGATTTTCACTGGACACTAGACTGCCTGGTCCCAAGTCCAACATTCCCAGAATGTCCTCTAGTGAACAGGTGATGGTGTTAAGGATGTTCCAAGAAGGATTAAACTGACTTAATTGAGTTAAGCATTGTTAAGCGCAAACTGCCACACCCAAAGAAGCATCCTACTGCTATAGCAGAAAACAGTTCGCCCTTGCAGGACAGGGGTGGAGTTGGATAAGGTTGTAGGGAGTCTGGGATCCATTAACAGCTTACCCCCCCATAAGAGTGGAATGGGGACCCAAGACTGCAGTGTGTGGAGAAGAACTACTTTGCTCTAATATAATTTAAAAAGGTATTAACATATGGTCCAACCAAATGTGCAGTATGGGAGCTTCTACTATTAAATTGGGATTATCAGAATAGATACAGTCGAGAGTATGACCTGCATTATATGTAGGATCTATGACCAGTCGATGCAGTCCTATGATGCTTAACGTGTTAAAACAAAAATAGGTACTTCAAGTTCATCAGAGCATTCTAGATGAAAATGAAAGTCTCCCATAATGGTGGAATTGGTGTAACAAAGTACCAAAAGGATTTCTGTTTAGTGTTTGAAGCAATGCTCACATAACATGCGGGTATGGACACTTCCAAATGTCCAACAATTCCAAACATCCCATACCATTTGATCAGTAACACAACAAGTAGTTTTGCTGCCCTGGGTACTGACCACACTATCCCCGAGTAGCATTTCCAGAAACAAACAAATAGCTGGAGCCTGGTGTTGAGAGCCTGATTGAGCAACTCAGGATGTCACGGAAGCCAGTAAAGAAGAGCAGTTCAGATCGTACGCAAAGACTGACATTCTCCCAGAATATTTCCAGCAGAATTGAGTTGGGCTTAACTCACCATCTAACATTAAAAATGGTGCTGGGGTATTGGTGCTCATTTTAAAATTATGCATGATAGAATCAAGCCTATGCTCTTCGTTGGACCATGCAACTGGGGCAGTGGCAGAGAGAGGTCATTTTCAATGTGGTCTCACAAAGGGCACTAATAGACTCTCCCATCTCAAATATCCCTCCCTCCCTCCCTCCCTCTACACTAAATACATCTCTGTTCATGCTCTCCACTGAACTGGAAATAAATAGCCTGGGCTCCCAGGGAAGCTGTTCAGTATGGGCTTCACAAAATGAAGGGCAAAACTGCTGCATTAATAAAGTGCAGCATCATTTTTGAGTCAGATCGGATACTGCTTTGAATATTACGTCTTTTCTAATTCTGGGCATTACCCTGCTTGGCATGTTGAGTGAGTACATAGTGCCAAAAAGTTTAGCATACTGATCTCTAAGTTTCTGGAAAAATCTAGAAAACGTATCAATACTGCCTGTCATTCTGTTGCTCTGTGGGCAAACATCAAATTCCCAGCCAAGACCCTACCTTATACTGCAACAGCTGTTAACCATGAGAGACTAAGACTCATAACGTCTGCTACTCTCTCTCCAGACATAAAAATTAATGCTGCATCAGCGCACAGATAAAATTTTATGAGGATTGCATAAATCAAGCATTGTTCAAATTAAAAAAAATAAACTGGAAAAAGGGAGTAAGTTACGCCAATGCTGCTACCACCACCTCAGCCAGGCGCTGCCTGTGCCCTAATTATAATTAAGACTGAGATCAATCCTATCTCATTTTGAGAGAAGAGATAGCCATCAATGGTTGAGAGAAGAAAAAAAATGCAATTATTTCTTTACAAAACGAGGCTGATGTACAAGGGCACCGGGATGCTTACAATAGGGTGCCAATGCCCATCGGTGTCAGGACCAAATTCCCCCTCAGATCAAAGGGAAGAGGCGGTAGTCTGACCTCCCACAACACTGGTACACTGAGCAGAGAGTAAGATTTGTTAATAATCAAAAGCCCTACTCTGTCGTGTTTATAACCCAACCCAAGGAAGACACACAAGCCACTATAAAGTCTCTGAACGGAACCCATAGTGAAATCCCTTCACAGCACATCATCATCATCCTCCAGGACCTGTCCCCACATGTCTCCACATGTTCCCCTCCAAATCATTAAAATGAGCAGATGTCAAAGAAACAAAAGCCAGCTCCTACAAAGAACTCAACTGGAGGCATGAAAGGAACTTTAATAACAAGGAAGCAAAAAACATAGTCCTAAAGGGGCGTTTCGTTTTCTGAGTAATAAATGTTTGTCAAATCTGCTGAATTCTGGGCAGTGTGGTATAGAAATAAGTCTGGTTTCTCTGTTGGCGACTGTATAAAGCTTCAGCTGAGATCAATATTTTTTTTCTTCTTTTTAGTGGGGAATCCCACTGTTGAAAATGAACAGTATAATGGCATGTCTGATGTGGCAGATCTCACAAAAAAAGCCATTAGACATTTGGATAGACAATAAATTACAAACTCCTACCCTCAGGACTAATTATGGTTTTCCCTTATAAGGGATGGAAAACCCTCCTGTGCTTATTGAGTTATGTGAATGTATGTGTCTTAAAAAGTCCCCTTAACTTTGTGTTGACCATCTGTCCCTTTATATTTTGGGTCAAACACTGACCAACAATTCAACACTTCCATAAAAGGAACAAACACTTCTACACCTTCTCAAGGTTTCAATAATTATCCAATACTGGAAAACTTACTTCTCGGGAGCTTCCTTTTTTCAGCCCTATATTAGTAGCAATTAAACACCACGTCCTCCACTTTGAAGAATCTCCCCTTCTTTCACAAAGAAAAAAAGGTATTTCAGCCAAGTGCTTCTCCACACACAAACATGTTCCTTGCATCACAAGGCAACACATGGTTGAATGATGTTTATCTTCTGTTGCTGATTAGAAATAGCCTCCTCGAGAAGATCTGTGGTATGGATGGTACATCACTCCAAAACCCCTTCTCTCAGACTACAGCAAGAAGCCGAAACTAGGCAATATGTTTTTGGGAGGCCCACCAGGATTTTGCAACTGGCACAACACTGCAAACTAGTGTGCTGGAAGCACAAAAACAGTACATTTTGTTTTTTAGGGAGCAATATTTTGTTATAAAGCCAACTGGGCCGATATATCTGAACTGAAATAGTTTATGCTAAACACAAACAAGCCCAAGATAACAATGAAGCATTCTAAGTTGTGGAATGGTTGTTCTATCCGTCTCACAGAGTAAATAGTCCGAATCCTTGGATCTCTCTTATACAATCTTTTTTATGAAACCCCAAAATGCCGCTATGGTCAAGACCTTACACAAACACGTCATCTCTAAAACCATTGTATTTGACTGCAGGACAACAGCTTCTGTTGCCACGTATCCCTGAATTCCCATACTAGTCTCTCACTTCTACGTATTACTGCAGCTCTAGTCAATCAGCAAAGGTACTCTGTAGTGTCTAGCACTTTTTTTTTGCTCCAGAGAGTGGAAGAAAAAGCTCCCCCCATATATATACTAACATAAGTAGATACATAGTATATTCAAATAAATGTATTAACCTGGCAATGGCCCCATATTCTGTAGAGCAACTAATGCTCCGGTACCCACAAACTTTGGATACAGTTAAACTACACAAATGATGTTTAAGTAGTTTTAAAATCAAGTTTTCAGACTCGAAGGTTTTCACATCCTCAGAATCGTTTTTTTTTTGCAATTAAGGGCCAGATGTAGGTAAGTCACAAATTGCGACTTGCAATTTGCGAGTCATAGTGACTCGCAAATTGCAACTTGCAATTCGCGATACAGAAAGGTGTCTCAGACACCTTCTGCGACTCGCTATGGGGTCGCAAAGACCCACCTCATAAATATTTATGAGGTGGGTCGCAGATTGCGACCCCATAGCGAGTCTAGGCACTCACAGGGATGGTGGCCTGCTGGAGACAGCAGACCACCATGTCCGTGACTGCTTTTCAATAAAGCATCTTTTTTTTCTCTTTGCAGGCCGTTTTCCTTAAAGGAAAACGAGCTGCAAATAGAAAAATTACCGAAACCTTTTTGTTTCTGTTTTTTTCAGAGTAGGCAGTGGTCCATAGGACCACTGCCTGCTCTGAAAAAATAATTTTGTGAGGATTCACAAAGGGGAAGGGGTCCCATGGGGAGATAACTGCGAATGCGTTATGGATGAGTTGGTCAGGGATATTTGCTTACGCTTTTCCCCCTCTCCCACTCCTTCCGTATCTAGTAAACAAATTGAGTCAAAAAAACCTCAAACTAATACTAATAGCACCAACCTGGGCTCGCCAGCCATGGTACGCAACACTACTAGATCTGTCAGTAGTACCCCAACTACCAAACAGACCAGATCTGTTAACTCAACACAAACAACAGATCAGACACCCGAATCCAGCATCGCTCAATCTAGCAATCTGGCTCTTGAAGTCTTAGAATTTGGACATTTAGACCTTACACAAGAATGTATGGAGGTCATTAAACAAGCAAGAAGACCTACTACAAGACATTGTTATGCAAATAAATGGAAAAGATTTGTGTATTACTGCCATAATAATCAAATTCAACCACTACATGCGTCCGCAAAAAACATTGTAAGCTACTTATTGCACTTACAAAAATAAAATCTAGCTTTTTCGTCCATTAAGATACATCTCACAGCAATATCTGCCTATCTGCAGATTACACATTCAAAATCACTCTTTAGAATCCCAGTCATCAAAGCATTTATGGAGGGTCTAAAGAGAATCATACCTCCAAGAACACCACCAGTTCCCTCATGGAACCTCAATATTGTATTGACACAGCTCATGGGTCCACCATTTAAACCCATGCACTCTTGTGAAATGCAGTACTTAACCTGGAAAGTAGCCTTCCTAATAGCTATCACATCTCTTAGAAAAGTAAGTGAAATACAAGCATTTACTATACAAGAACCCTTTATACAAATACACAAACGTAAAGTAGTTCTACGCACAAATCCCAAATTTTTACCAAAAGTTATATCACCGTTCCACCTAAACCAAACGGTGGAACTCCCAGTCTTTTTTTCACAACCAGACTCAGTAGCCGAAAGGGCCTTACATACATTAGACATCAAAAGAGCACTACTGTATTACATTGATAGAACAAAACAAATTTGCAAGACAAAACAATTGTTTGTAGCCTTCCAAAAACCTCATGCAGGGAATCCAATATCCAAACAAGGCATTGCCAGATGGATAGTTAAATGTATTCAAACCTGCTATGTGAAAGCAAAGCGGGACCTGCCTATTACCCCAAAGGCACACTCCACTAGAAAGAAAGGCGCCACAATGGCCTTTCTAGGAAATATCCCTATGACAGAAATCTGTAAGGCAGCCACATGGTCTACGCCTCATACATTCACAAAACATTACTGTGTAGATGTGTTAACAACACAACGAGCCACAGTGGGACAGGCAGTATTACGAACATTATTTCAAACAACTTCAACTCCTACAGGCTAAACCACCGCTTTTGGGGAGATAACTGCTTACTAGTCTATGCACAGCATGTGTATCTGCAGCTACACATGCCATCGAACGGAAAATGTCACTTATCCAGTGTACATCTGTTTGTGGCATGAGTCGCTGCAGATTCACATGGGCCCTCCCGCCTCCCCGGGAGCCTGTAGCCGTTATAAGTTGATGAAAATTGTATATTATATGTTGATAAACCCTGTACATTTGTAAATTTGTAAATATATATCACTTTTAGACACATTATGTACATACATACTTACTCCATTGCATGGGCACCTTTACTATATACACAACTCCTACCTCACCCTCTGCGGGGAAAAACAATCTAAGATGGAGTTGACGCCCATGCGCAATGGAGCCAAAGGGGGAGGAGTCCCTCTGTCTCGTGACTCGAAAAGACTTCTTCGAAGAAAAACAACTTGTAACACTCCGAGCCCAACACTAGATGGCAGGACAATGCACAGCATGTGTATCTGCAGCTACACATGCCATCGAACATACATATATATATATATATATATATATATATATACACAAATCTAATAAGACTCACCAGTTTCCCGTAATACAAACCTGCAAGCTTTTTGGGGTTTATATGAATACTGCAGGCCTATGAGCTGCAAAGAGGCTTTGAAGAACACTTTTAAAGCTTTAAAATTGTAGTAATAAAATGTACATTCCTTTAGTCTATGACCCGCACTGCAAAATAACTACATATATACTTTATAGGTGACCTTTTAAGTAGGTGAAGAAACTCATGTATGGACCAATGGAGGATCTATAGCAAAAGGCTGACGTGCTGAGAGGAAATAATACATTTGTTTTTAATTTATCAAGTCCAATAGCTCTTAGAATACTATACCGTTGTTGCATGCGGATCTGTAGCCTGGACCGACTCAGCCACATTCTCCTGTTCAGACACTGAAGAGCTGATAGAATGATTTGATGCGGGGAGGATTTCATTAGTCGACTTTGCTGGTGAATTAGCTTCTGCCTACGGATTACATGGAATTGTGCATTCAAAGTTAAGAGATTTGCACTATTTTCAACAAGTACACTTAAATCTTGGTTGTTTGGTATATGATAGGAGTAATCATTATATCTAAGACGAAAGCACTTCCAGTAAAAATAATGAGGAAGAACCCAGGTTTTGATTCAAACCGAGAGGTCAATGCTTCCTGCAGAGAAAAAATTGCTTTTCCCGACTTGGCTTCGAATCAGTGGATCTGAGTAAGGACCAAGAGGAGTTCTACAGGGGAAAGATTTGTGCCATACACAGTTCCTCTAGCAAATCCCATTCCCGCCCACATACACATGGCTCTCATTCATACTCAAACAGCAGACACAGATTTAGAAAACCCAAATTCAACGAACCAGGATTTCTATTAACTGCCCTAGGACAGCCAAGTCTAGCAGGCCACCTCACTGTCCTCTCTCACCCAAAGTCACACCCTGCAGCATTGTGCAGGGTGTTGTAGAGGGATGGCACAGAGACAGAGTGCACAAATGGGCACTAATGTCATAGTGCTCCTTCCCTACAGATACAGGACATTCACTGACTCCTTTACTTACGGTCCCCAATGCAATCCTAGATCCTTTGGGCCCAGAGGAGGCCAGAATAAAGAACCAGTTTCTTAGATAAAATGAAGCACACAGGCTGCTGCGTTATGAAATTCTAGAGAAAAGCAGGTAGGCTTTATTTGCACCATCCTCTAAGCATTCATGTGAGCTTCATCATTCATCAGGGTGATGGTACAGGGGCTCATAGAAGCTGCCTGCCTTGAAGCAGATTGTAAGTACATAAAGCTCACTCAAGTTCGCATTTGCCTATGCAGTTTAAAGGGACAAGGTTTCAGCACCCTGTGGAGTGCTCCTAGAACCCCGATGCCTCCTGTTGACCCAGAAGTGCGAGGATGTAGGAAAACTAATCACCCACAACTTTGCCTTTAGCTCCAAACCCAGCTGTGGGCCCATACACAAATGTACTTAGTTGGGAGAGGCTGCAAGCCAGGTCTCATTGAAGGCTTTGTAGAGAGGGGCAGGAGTGTCAGTCTCCCATCTTCGATGCAGTCTCCTTGGTCTTACTTGGCGTCTCTCAAACAATGTACCATCTCCGAGGGCTTCCAGTGCCCTCAAGGTCACACCGTATCCCCCTTCTATCATGTTCCCTCTTCAGCCAGCACCCCCGGACGTATCTTTATTCGGTCCTCTCCCTTGCTGGCAGTCAGATCCCCAAGAACAGTTACTCAATACACATTCACTCTATTCTGTGAGACAGCAGCATTTTGGGGAAGGCAAAATAATCTACATGGCTTCGTCATCATTCTCCCTTCTTGCCTATTCATTTGCTCACGTCCAATCATCATTTTGCTTCTTTCTGTCTCTCTCAGGGCTTTTAGGCAATCTTATGGTGATATTATCTGGATGTAGCCAACACAGTACAAGTCTATTCTTAGCTGGTGTTATTCAATAAAATAAAATGATGAAAGATGGCAGCTCTACACAAACTGGCTGGTTTATATGCATTTTTCCCCTGTGCCACTAGAGCCGTCTGGCTGACTGTACCAACTGAACAGTGCCAATGCTTTGCTACAATACATGGGGCACGATCATATTACAGTTCATGTAAACCTGCGGACTCTCGAGTGGGCTATCTCAATCTGGAAACATAAAACCAGGCAAAACTGCTAGTGATCAACAAACGATTGCTATCAGTTCAACTAGGCCTCTTATCCATCCTGAATGAAGGAGCACACCAGTGTGATTGTTATTGCAGGCCGATATTCAACTTGATCTGCAGGCAGAAGCCCAGTTAAATTGCGAGACTGTTCCTTATCAGCATTTCAGCAACTTACCATACCTAGCACTGATGCACTACACCTTGTTATTAGATGTGTGGGAGGTGTAGGCCGACCCCATACTTCACTCCAAGATGCAGTGCAAGGTCTGAGTGTACAAAACCATTGTCAACACCCACCACAAGCATCATGAAGGCCTCATAGGCACCAGAAAAACCAGAGATCCTCTCGAGAACTAGGGTGTGCAAAATCAAAATCAATGCCAACTCCCTGCTGCTGTAAGCAGATATACTCACACTTATGGAGCACCTAAATAGAAGAGAATTAGAAGTTACCTGAAAGCCTAAAAAATATAGTTAGGCGTAATGGGAGAGTAAATTATGCAAATATATTTTATGCGATTACTGGTGTTTCCTATTCCCATAAATTTACCTTGAAACTGATTTGCCTTGCTAGTTCTTTGGCCTCTTGGTCTGCCTGGATAGACTGGCTGTCCGAAGACAATGGAAGAAGGGCTGTTTTCATGTTTGCACCACAGCCTTCACAACAGAAGTCCTGGGATCTGATCATAAAAAACATTACATCAAAACAGGCCAAGACTTGGCGCAGAGGCAAGCACAATGTATATTCAATTCATAAAATAAAACGGAGATTTAAAAGTGTTTTTTTTTTTTTTTTTTAAGAGACATCATTAACACTCGTGTTGTTTTTCTGTCTATCGGAAATAAACGTCGGTTAGCCTCGTGACCAGCAAACTGCACACAAAGAAAAATCATGCAAAACTCAAATTAATCTAACCTACAAAGGAAAACTGTTATATATAAACACTAGTGAACAATACAAAAGATCCTTTCTAGCTGAAAGCATTGTTGTGGTTCCCTGGAATATGTGACATGACTATGCGTCCAAAAAACATTTTGTGTGTTGCATTTTTAGCATTCACCATGATGCCAACAAGTAGAAACTAAACAAGAGTGCCTAACTGAAAAAGGGAAGGCGTTGCCTGGCAGACAGCTGTATGGAAATTGAAGTGTTGGTGTCAAAGAGAGTAATCTTGTTTTCCTTTGGTTAAAGTAAACCAAACCCTAGTTCATCCAGGCAACCGCATTATTTAGGCAAACTAAGACAGAATCAGAAGATGGAGAAGAGACATTTACCCCCAGAAGATGCAATGCATAATCAGCACGAGTAATAGACGTTCCGGTGCCGTGAAATGAGATCTACAAGGGGTTTATTATAAACTAAGAAGAAACATGGAGACATGAAGGCTGCACCTAGGGATTCTGCTGGTGAAAGCAGAGAAATCAGAAGAGACTTATCCCAATTTGCCCATGTTGAACTAAGTAGATTCTAGACAGAATAATAAAACCACATATCAGAGGTCCATCTGACCTTTGTTGTGGCCTCAGGGTAGTCAACAGCATATGATGGTTGACCAACTCCAGGCCTTAGCAGGAGCCACACCACTATCAAGGAGTTCTATTCTCTCATCAGTTACGAAGTGTTTAGTGCTCATGATCTCAAATGTGTGAGGAGAGAGCAGGGTAGGTTTAGGACACGTTGGCCCCGTACGGAACTACCATATTTTTTTCAGCTAAATGTTTATGTGTGCATTTAAAGCCAGCTTTGCCAACTCACAAGCCAATGACACTTTCTTTTTTTTTTTTTTTAACAAGATTGCTCGACTCACATTCAAACTTCCACTGATGAGTCAAAAACTGTCAGACATTGCTGAAACTGTTGTATCATCATTAAATAAATGGGCTTTTTAAAAATAGACTTTTGAGTGTTTCCTCGCACTGCTGGACAGATTTACACCATATCAAAAAAGTTGGCCCAAGTGCTGTAAATTGTGTGTGAATCACTCGTGCACGTTTGATCTTCCAGTGATCAGAAATTCCTATGGAAATTAAATGGGGCGCACAACTAAAGTAAATCAAATTGCAAAAAATATTCAAGCTTGCTTGCATGTACTTTTATATAAAATGGATCACGGAGATTTGTCAGACGGGGCAAAAGTTATTAGCAATAAAGACACCTTTCGTATAAACTATTTCAAGCATCTCAATTATCGCAGGCATAACTAAAGATTCATCAAGTCTGACTGCTTTTCAGTTTGGCTGGCTCAAGCCTGTTTCTGACATTGGTCCCAAGTACTTGACTAAATCTCACAGAAGCAAAAAGAAATGTTACTTACCAAGAACTACAATTCTTCAGCGTTGCTGGTCATAAATGTATATGAAATTGAATGATTTCACCACATTTATGCTGGGAACACTAAATATATTTAAAATTGTGTTATTAAAGATATACATTAACTTGACCCCTAACAGGACTCGTGTATCGTGGAGATACCCGATGGCACATTGACCTGAATGTTGTATCGCAATTTCAGACTACTGGTTTGTTTTGTAAAACAAAACACAATGAAAAAGGCTCATGAAAAAATATATACGTTAGCCTAGGTACTTAATTGTGTGTCCTCATGGTCGCCACCAAGAAGAGATATCGGTTCCTCTCTCTGAGGCAACTTCAGATTTTATGCAAACACTGTCAGTATTAAACAAAAAAAGCAACACGCCTCTGTCTAGGAGCTGAAAGAACCACATGTGAACCTACGAAAGATCCCTGTACTGACAAAAAGGAAGCTACTTTTTCTTCATTTGCATTGCAGGATTCAGAAACGTACATTCTTCTGTATTAGATCATGAACAGTAAATATCAACATGATAGGGTTGGTAAGAGGCACCCTGCACTGAAACAGATTCAGGGGCACCTGCTGTCCACTCCGAGATCCTTCCTGGTCAGCACTTCAAGCAGTAGTACTCAGTGAATTAACTGCATGTCTGCCATAATGCAGCTTTACAGCTGCCCAGAAGAGGCACATCCAAAGGAGTGCTGCAGCCATCGTTATCATTATTTTAGGTGTCCGTCGACACAGCTTGCAAAAGTTCTCTTCCTGCTGTGTTTTAGCATAAAGTGATACATTATTCCGTATAAGAAATAGCTTAGCTTGACCAAAAGAAACAAACAGTAGGTCAGATTTTGTGATATCTTCAGTATTATCAATCTTAGCAAAAACACTGCTTTGCCTTCAGGGAATGCACAAATCCTGGGCAGGACAGAAGGAGTCTATCAATCAATCAATCAAAGCATTTATAGAGCGCGCTACTCACCCGAGAGGGTCTCAAGGGGGGAATGGGAGGTTTACTGCTGCTCAAAAAGCCAGGTCTTGAGGCGCTTCCTGAAGGCAAGATGGTCCTTGGTAGTTCTTAGGTGTGTGGGGAGGGAGTTCCATGCTTTGGCTGCCAGGTAGGTGAAGGATTTACTTCCTGCGGTGGTTCTGCGGATACGTGGGACGGTGGCGAGGGCGAGGCTGGCTGAGCGAAGCTGACGGGTGGGAGTGTAGAACGAGAGGCGGCTGTTGAGGTATTCGGGGCCCGTGTTGTGGAGAGCTTTGTGTGCGTGGGTGAGGAGCCTGAAGGTGATCCTCTTGTTGACGGGGAGCCAGTGCAGGTGTTTCAGGTGGGCGGATATTTGGCTGTGGCGTGGTATGTCGAGGATGAGGCGTGCGGAGGCGTTCTGTATGCGTTGAAGACGTTTCTGTAGCTTTGCGGTGGTCCCTGCGTATAGGGTGTTTCCGTAGTCCAGGCGGCTTGTGACGAGGGCATGAGTAACTGTCTTTCTAGTTTCGGCAGGGATCCATCGGAAGATCTTTCGGAGCATGCGAAGGGTGTGGAAGCATGATGACGAGACGGCGTTGACTTGCTTGGTCATAGTGAGGAGGGGGTCCAGGATGAATCTGAGGTTGCGTGCATGGTCTGAGGGGGTTGGTGCAGCGCCCAGAGCCGTGGGCCACCAGGAGTCGTCCCAGGCAGACGGGGATTGTCTGAGGATGAGGATTTCCGTCTTGTCGGAGTTCAGCTTCAAGCGGCTGAGCTTCATCCATTCTGCAACGTCTTTCATTCCTTCATGTAGGTTGATTTTGGCGGTGGTTGGGTCTTTGTCTATAAACAAAGGGCATGATTAATGCCAGATTAAGGTGTCGTTTCCATAGTCTTTGAAGGAGAAGCTTAGCATTAATGGTCAAAATGACTGTCTTTGTGAAATTGGGTATAAACTTCCTAGAGAGGACATTTTGCATTATATTAATTGATTTTGCTAATATCATTATCAAAATGCATGCCGTCTGTCGAGTTCCAAGTTTAAAATCTGACTTGTGGAAATGGCTTGGCCATCAAAATGGATAAGCTCCCATGAGAGAGTTGGTTTAGCGACAGGTGGAACAGAACGTAACATACCTCTCATAAATTCTTAAATGAGCCTCTGTGAAAACACAGATGGAGGTCCTGGCTTCCTCTCTGTATTTGGGATCAATGAAATGAAATTTAATCAAAGACAATTTAGGGACGAATTCTGCCAAAGTCACAAATTATGGTATAACATAATTTTGCACAGAGTAAAGTATAAGAGTGTTAAACCAAATGATCTTAACAGGGTGCACTATCAAAACTGACTTGGAACATGTCATCTTCTAGCCTCCATTCCTAGCAAACTTGTTTTTGCCTGCTTAGCATGTGGGCCAGCTCTCCGATAGACCGGAAGGGTACTCCACTGTGATGGATGTTCTGTTGCGTTTGCCGAATCACAAAGTTTCTAGACTGCAGGAGCAGCAAAACAGCTTTCAGTTCCATAACATTTATGTACAGATAGGTTTCTTGTTTTAATACCCCCTTAGGTGTTTAGGTACTTCATCACTCCATGGAGATATCTGTATTGGGGATTAACTTTAGAGCTAGGCATATCCGCAGAATGTTTGGCTTGCCACCAAAGAAGGGCTGATTTGAGCTTAGCCATTACCATAACTGGACACTTTTTTACATACATTTTCGGGAAGTCATACCAAAAGCACTGACCATTCTCAAAGCCATTAGTCAAACTGAATGATAACAGATGTTGCCACGTCAGATAGAAAGCACCACGTGCAAAGTCCTTGATGGGGGAATACACAAGCCTTCAACAGGTAACACATAATCATTCCATTCACCTGCTTGATTGCGATCAACCTCAGACATCACTGGCCAGTGCCTGGAACTCTGCAATGTGAGTACTATCAAATAAAAAGAGGCCAGCTAACTGCACAGCAGGTCACAAGGACGAAGGGACTGCAAGACGAACTGCAGGGGGCAGAACGGTTCTCGGCATTCATGGTGCCCATTTGAGGTGAACAAGTAGAAGGAAGAATAGGTTGCACTAGGTGCAGAGGCTCATCTGAAACAAGATCCAAAAATCTTCAGAACAGTTTCACCCTTTATTCTGTCCAAAACAGTACATCTACAAGAAGCTGGACCATGGAAGATTGGCAAGGTATACAATATACCGGCTATTGTGCAGTCCGCTTAATTTCATTAGCTACATAGACGCTTTTCTCACCCTAACTTGATCACGTGCTTCAAAGGCAATGGGGATGATCCATTTTGAGACCTCATGGTGGAATTGGAGGAGTAAGAATTGTGCTACAACTAGAAAGGTAAAAGGCATCGACTGTGATGGGCACCAAAGGCATCAATGAGGAAATACTAAACAAAGAGGTCATTGAGGGCGCCATCAATGACTAACTCTTTGTCTAGGAATTAGGGGTCCACAAGTAAGCCCAAACTAGCAGGGTGATGGGAGACTAATAATAGCTGCGGTTGTTGCCACATTTTTTGTTTTGTTAACGAGGTTGAAGGTAAAGCCAAAGTCCCTTTAGTACGTCTTGGCAAATGTCACAACATCTTGAAACAGGGTCGGGCAGCTCCTTCCACCTTTTTGACCACGAAGTGTGAAGAACTTCACACTTACTTTTAGGCCTCTGATTTCCTAGGAGGGGGCACGCAAGGTATATTCCTCTTCAGAAGAGACTGAGGCATCCTCATGACAAAGATTAGGGGCCTTGCTGGTCTGCCCTCAATAATGCGATGGAAGGGCTTCTAACTGTCACACTCCTCTTAAACGATACTAGGGGTTGGCAACAAAGACATGTCTTGTGCAGGTCATCACATTCTTTTTACCACAGGATTCATAGGTTCTGAAAAGCAACATTTTAGTCTTAAAGGTTGAACCCCGGAAAAAAAAATCTGTTTGGTATGCACTACAGCTTAAACTAGCAGCTGTAGTGGTTTTTGTTGATGTTCTTTTTAGAAGTAGATGGTATTTCTCAAAACAGTAGATCTCAACTGAAGGAGTCGCTAACACATGTTGTAGAAATTCTAGAGACACCCTCTATGGGAGGTAACGCAGCCTTACCCATTTATTGGCTACCAGGTGGACTCTCAGAAAGAGGTTAATAGTGTACATATATTAATTTATACATTTCTTTAATAGTACTATTGTTCCCATCCAGACAATGGTTACCAATTCAAGGAGTGTGAATCTATGAAGGATCCAGAAGCAGAAAGTAAGGCCTTGAGGAGCAATTTTGAATCGCACATGTGGAAAAACTTTTCATAAGGGGTCAAAGCAGCAGAGCCCAGAGTCCTCTTCAGTGACAGGATGACTGTGTTCAAAGATTATAAAGTACACATTTGTGTGAACATTGCACCAGAAAGCATAAGGGAAAAATATGATCTTACTTTTTAGCAAGTGATTTTCTTTCTTCTGGTGTGTAGTCCAGGGACCCTATGGCTCCTTCTCCTTTAGTTGGCATAAATCCAATGATGGCTAATAATGCAGTTCTTACTAAAATGGGTAAATAAGTAGTTAAAGTCATTTTCAAAACTATGCATTCAAACACGTACTGGCAACATTGATTAAAGTGGCAAGTCTATAACTTATGCACCAAGCATGGAGTTCAGCGTTTGGAGTGAAAACTCTTCTCATTGGCAAACTTTTTATTTAGAGGTTCCAGTCACTGCAATTAACAGCGAGTGTGTGCTGATGCAGTGAATCAAAGCCCTGACTTTCCACAGCATAAAGTAAACATGCAAACATATTGCCGAAGGGAACCAAGCAATAAAAAACCATCACCTCTTACCTAAAAAAGTACTGCTTTTTATTAACGCGGGTGGCATTTTGTTTTCCACAAGGTATCATCCAAGCAGTTCTTGATGGCAGTCACACTGAAAACAAGAGTGCCAACCCTGCATCTATGATCAAAGGCCTGTAAGTAAGGTGTTTTAAAAAAACGTTTTCCCATTTGGAGCGGATGCCTGGGGTGAGGTGGGAAGGGGAAGTAGAATCTTCAACTATACATTTGGTTAGAACCCAAACTATCTGCTCTACTGAATCATCCTCCGGATCTTCGGCCGCCACATGAACAATTGTTGCAGGACTGAAGTTCAGACAGCAATATGAGGCGTTGATTCCACTAGTTAAGGATCTCCCTGCAGTAAGAGCTGCTTAGCAATTACCGTATGTTAGTTGTGACACAGGATAATGAGTCCAAGTCACTGCTTCCTCTTGACACACATTGTTCATCTTATAACTTGGCTTCAAGGAGTGGCTTTGGCTTTACAAAATGGCCCGTTTGAAGCAGTGTACTCCCTACTATGAAAGTATCCCTCAACGCAGGCTTTCAGTAAAGAACAATAAAATCACTCACTGCTCCATGATGGCTGCCAGGTTTCAGGGTGATGGCCAGAGATGCTCAAACAGATTTTCTTCCCCACTTCAAACCTGCCGTTTGCCTTCAGACAAAACAAGACAAAATAAAAACAAATTAATGGCCTTGAAAAAAACCAACAGACTAGAAAAATATCTAGTGATTTTTACGGTTTTTAAAGTATACTAGGAACACTAATTGCAAAACTAGAGACTCACTGTTAACAATATAATGCTGGGAGGTTTCATTGGATACTCTGGTGGCAGTACAATACGCCCATGGTAGACTCCTCCATCAAAATCAGAATCCGGAGGCCCCCTAACAGTGAAGTGCCACTCGAAAAGATTGTCCTAGAAACACAAGGACAAAATATAATTTATACATCGTTTGTATCTGAAAGGTTTGTAATGTCCTTTTCATCCACCAGACAGGATTCCAAGCTACAAAGGTGTAAAGTAATGGTATCAGCAATTTAGAATCTGAAAAGATTCTCTAAAACAAACATTTTCAATCTGGATGTTTTCCAAAAGCCTTATAATTTTGACCAAGACTTAAAGTGGGATCTTTGGGACCAGGAACCTTGGAGCCTCGTGCAGACCAATCTCTGCTAGGGCAAGGGCTTGTTGGGCTAAATCAGGTTGTAGGGCTGGGGGTTAAGTAGTGAAGAACAAGGGTGTGGTTCTTTTTTGGTTTGTACCTGCACTCCAGGAGATAGTTGGGGAGAAAAAGGTGCATTTTTGGCCCCTTTCCACCCACCCGATTGGAACAGGTGAGTATGGGAGTGGAGGTGATGTAAGAGTTGTTGGTAATGGGAAGATGCAGGGAGCCGGTTTTAGACAAGATGTAAGGACAGAAACAAGGCTGTTTTTTTTTTCTAAATCTTTTTATTAATTTTAACACATATTGTCAATTGCAAATACAGAAACTGGGTTAATGTGTACCACATTCCAAAGGTTTACAGAGCAGCTGTTCACTGATTCATATTCCAGGTCTATCATTAGACAGCAAGCAATACAGGCAAGAAATAACGACATGGCTCATTACAGTATCATGTGTCAGCCCTAAATGCGCTGAGTGTGCCATGCCCGTTCCGCTTCCCGCCCATTGTCTTGGTCTCCATAATATATTACAAGCATTGAGTCTGGTGTAACCAGTCTTGCTCCTCTCTGACTCACAAGCGAAGGCCAAACGATCAGGCAGATCAACTTTGGTGTTTATAGAGTGCGCACAGTAACAACACAGAGTCCCCCTAACTTCTTAATGCCCCCTCCTTATCCCAGGGAAATTCAACAGATTAAAACCCTTTGGGCGCTACTCCCACAGTGTAGTGAGTCACGGCGGGCGCTCGTCATTTTTAGTTTCCAGCTTGGTCACTAGCGCCTCCCATGTGTCATAGCCTGTATGTGCCTGCCCCTTGTCCCGCAAAGACCGCAACACTCGTGTCTCCGCCCATGCCCACCGCAGCGCCATGGCGTGCCAACTAGATATCTCCGGCACCCTAGGTGCCTTTCAGCTTATGGCAATCAACCGTTTGTACATAATGAACGCCAAGTCAGCAAACTTATGAATGTGTATATGTTGCTTAGCTCTGGTTCGTATCCCCAAAAGTCAAGACTCTGGATCCGGTGGGAACACGTGCTCTGTGATGTCGGTAACATCTGCCACTATGTCATGCCAGACTTTCTGTAAGGGCCTGCAGTCCCACACCATATGATAAAAGTGTGCTGTTTGAAGCCCACATCGGGGGCATGCCTGATTAGATGCAGGGTACATGCGCTGAATACGGAGTGGGGACAAATACCTCTGGTGTACAAAGTTGAACTGGGTGTAGCGGAACCTAGGGTTCCGTGATACTCTTTGCACCTGATGAAGGGCCACAGACCACACCTCGGAGGTCAAGGGTCTGGGGAGGAATGAATTCCATCTCTGTTTTGATGCCTCAAGATTATCGTCATTCACGTTAGTCAGAGCTCTATATAGGTTAGTAATTACTTTTTTTTGAGCCACTATCTGAGAGCATTAAGTGCAGAGTGGGGAAGTCCCAGGTTCCTGATCCCCCCGTGCCCATGCCTTTTCAATCAGGTGACATATAGTATGGTACGTCGTAAATTGTCCCGGTCCCACTGAGGCAAGGTCCCTAATAGTGTCAAAGGACATCAAAACACCATTGTCAAAACAATCCCCCACTGTCTCTATCCCTGCCTCCACCCATGTAGTTATGAAGTGAGTTTTGAGTAGTCGCGCGCTTCCCGGTATTTGGCCCAGTGGAATGAGGGGTGAGTATGGGGGCTGGACCTTCCGCCCTGTATGTATCGCCGCCAACAGGCGTGTGCTGCCATCAGCAGATAATTGTCATTAATGTGCTTCACTGTACGGTCAGTTAGCCACGTGTAGATGGGGATACCTCTCAGCTGTGTACGCACCCACACTGCCTCGGACGACTCAGGCCTGTTCATCCAGTATAGCGGCCACTGCAATTGTGCTGCCGCATAGTAATGTTCAAAATTTGGCGCACCCATCCCCCCCTCCCGCAATGGTTGCTGCAGAGTAGTGAGTGCAAGTCGGGGCCTATCACGCCCCCAGATGAGTCCCAACAATAGTCTATTAAGCTCACGAAAAAAAACTCTTGGGAACAACTATAGGCAACGCTTGTTTGCTATTGCCACCCTGCCCAGGGGAGAAGAGAGGAAGCGAGCACCAAAATTGGAGCGAGCCTTTCATAGAGCAAAGCGTGCGTCCCAGGTTACCATCCCTCAGGTCTTCAATTTTATGATATATTTGTACGCCCAAGTATTTAAAAGTATCCAAGCACCACTTCAGCCTACTTGGGGGAAGCGCCTTCTCCATCTCCTCAGGCAGTTCAACCAGGGGAAACAAGCAGGATTTGGACCAGTTAACCCGCAGCCCTGAGATTGCTCCATATGTATCCAACAAGGACATCACTTCTGGTAATGTGGCCCATCCTCTATCCAAATAAATCAATGCATCATCTGCATATAGCGATATAATATGATATGTCCCCATCCGGCATATTCCCCACTGTGCGGCCATAGCACGCAATCGAGCAGCCAGTGGCTCCATTGCAATGGAAAACAATAAAGGTGATAGTGGGCACCCTTGTCTAGTCCCTCTACCAATGGAGAAACCTTCCAATATTATTTATCCCGTTTTTACCCTAGCTATGGGATCAGCATACAGAGTCTGCACCCATCGCACGAAACCCCGTCCAAATCCCATGCAATGTGGCAAACAAAAAGTCCCAGCCCAGGGTATCAAATGCCTTCTCTATGTCTATGGACACAGCCAAGTTTTCATATGCCTCTGTTGGGGTATCACCAATAATGCTTAGTAATCTACGGATATTCAAGAACGTGTTCCGCTGTGGCATGAAGCCATTTTGATCTTCATGAATCAGAGTGTGTATTACAGGGGCGAGTCTGTTTGCCTAAAATTTTACAGTCTAGATCAAGGAGAGACAACGGTCTATATGATTTCACAACTGTCGGATCACGGCCAGGTTTGGGAAGTACTACAATCAGCGCCTCTCTCTGAGATATCGGGAGTAATCCGCGGGTCCATGCCTCCTCAAACGCGGACAGCAAAGGACGCAACAGGTGGTGCGCATAGGTGGCATAATACTCTATTGGCAGGCCATCCACGCCAGGGGTTTTATTACAGGCTATTTGTGCTATGGTCACACCAATTTCCTCTAATTTGAGGGGTTCGTCAAGCGCCGCCATATTCAGTGCTGATAACTTCGTGATCGGGGCCTCACAAAGGAAGGACTCCAAGCGCTGAGTGTCGCATGTCGATTGCTTTTGATATAGCCCCTTGTAATAATCTTTAAAAGCATTGTTAATTGCTTCTTGTGAGGAAACCATTGTCCCATCAGTCAGGCGTATAGCCTCAATTGGGGTATGCTGTCGTTCTTCGTGTAACAGCGACACCAAGAGCCTCCCCGAGCGATCACCCTCCGCATGCAATCGCATTAGATGGTTATTATAATCATGTCGGTGGAGGCGTTGATCCGCCTCCTTGTACATCTCGCTCTTAGCACAAAGGGGTTCAAATGTTGCTTTATGCTGCACGACTGCTATTTCCAATGCACACATATCTTTCTCCAGAGTGACGACTTCGTCATGCAGCGAACGGCGTACCCCCCAGGAGGCTGAGGGGCAATGTCCCCTCACCACAACTTTATGCGCATCCCATTCTGTAGCCCTCCATTTGGTGGACCCAGTATTTAATTTCCAATAGTGCTTAATACAAGTGTTTAATTCCTCTCTAAATGGATTATCTAGCAATGCCTCACTTCGCAGACTCCAGGTGGGTATTGCAGAGCGCATTCTTCCCCACTTTACAGTCAACAGCAGTGTGGAGTGGTCGGACACAGTCCTGGCCAGGTAACCCGAGTTTTTGATCAAAGAGCACACAGTAGGAGTTCCCCACTACAAATCTATTCTGGTATGTATATCATGTATTGAGGAATAAAAAGAATACTCCCTGTGTGTCGGGTGATCCATGCGCCACATGTCATACACCCCGGTGTCCTTAGCCCAAGTCGTTAACAAATTGGAATTTCGTCTGCTCATTGCTCCCTTCAGTGGTATGGATGAACGATCTACTAGCACATCCGGGACACAATTAAAGTCCCCAACCCAAATGGCAGGCATAGCAGGGTCAGTCAACAGAGCAGGCGTCAGAACCTGGAAGAATTCACCTAGCGCGCTACTGGGGCCATAAACCCCCACTATGGTTAGTGGTTTGCCATCCAACTGCCCCTCTATCACTATATATCTGTCCCCCACATCTACCCTTTGCATGTGCTGCACATATGGCACCCCGGGCGCTATCCATACCAGTACCCCCCTCGCATAGGCCGAAGAAGACGTACCATATATCTGACCTCGCCATCACTTCCTCAGAGCCTGCAAGTCACCACTTAGCAGGTGTGTTTCCTGTAGTATGGCAAAGTGCACCCTCTGACGTTGGAGATAAGTGTATATACGATGCCTCCTACCCGGCATAGCCATCCCGCGCACTTTCCATGTTATGATATTATATTCCTGAATAATGTACGATTTGTGTGAACCTATAACGCAATAAACAGTACATTCGTGCTTGCCTTGTTGTGTGCTCAACTCCTAGAGGAAGCACGCGCCTACAACCTTGGAAAATGTGTCCGTTTGATAATTGTATGAACATGTGTTGTGACCCAGGTAAACATATTGAATATAACCTCCCACCCCCCAACAATAACCTCAAACCCAAAATGTGGTGACGCATAGGCACACCTCTAGTCACCCCTAACAATAACAAAAGAAAAAACAAGTGATGATTACAAGAAAACTTTGTCCATGTGGATACCATCTGGAGGGACATGGTAACTGTCATGGGGAGCCTACTTTAGGGCCCCCACTACAGGATAAAAGATAGTCATGACAGCGCCCTCACCAGGCACAGCCATAATATCACATGGACCCTCCAACTGTGTGCGACAAGAAACTCACTTTTGTAGAGAGTTAAGGAACATTTTAGCTCTATAGATCCCAGATATTAGGCCCACTGAGTATCATTACTACAAACACACTTCATGATCCCACGGCCAAGAACACGCATCCTGATGTCACAAAGGCAGCCAGAGCCCCACACCAGGCCAACACAAGACCAGGAAATGACTGTCCGATTATTATAGCTCATCTGCAGTCCTGGGTGTAACCACCGGTCCCTTCGTCACACCCGTGGTGGTTGAGTCAGAACAGCCCGAGTCGGAGTCTGTTTGCGCCTGCAAAGTGTCCTGGAGCGGCGTGAAAGAGTTTTGAGTGTGAAGCGTTGCGTCCCTCAGTGCCCTTGCCCTTTCCGCGGCTGCCTGTGTTTTCGTAGGCTGCGCTTCAATTATCTGCGGCCGCCACCACGTTTCACCCACGTGGAATCAATGTGTCAGGGGATGGGTCTCCGCATCCAACTACCCCCTGATACGATAAGTCAAGGCGTAGGGGAGGAATGGGGGGGTAGGCCTCACATCTATGGTGCCCCCTAAGAGCATGCAGCGACCCCGAGGCCCGCAGGTCGTGCCCCCCCTGCTCTCCTCTGCTCCGTCCCCCAGTTGCATTCGCTGGGCAGCGCCCGACAGACAGGGGAGCGGCCATGCGCCCGCTCAAGAACTCCGCAACACCACTGCGGCACCAATCTGTCGTCGGCCCAGAGCGGCGAAGCGTCCCGGCCATCGCCAATCCACACCGCGGCACACTGCTCCGGCAAGCCTCGCTAGCGGCTACTCGCTGCACGGCCCCAGCTCAGACGAAGGCCCCACTGGCCTCATCGAGCGTGTCAAACCACGAACCCGATTGAAGCTCAGAGCACTGTTTCTCAGCTTCAAATGGGTCCAGTCCCCTCCACGCCGCCTCCGCCACCATCCGTAACGTATGGCTGGTGCTATGGCAATGTCCGACAGGATAATTACAGAGGCCCGCAGCGGAGCTCGCTTTCAAGCGTCCGTCTCGGCCACCATCTTGGCCACGCCCCACAGAAACAAGGCTGGTTAAGAGGCGATATGGGCAGACCTGGCCAGAAGGAGGGGCGTTATGGACTTCACTGTTATGCACTGGTAAACTGGGGCATAAGATGTTGAGTGAGGAAGTGAAAAATGTTTGGCTGTGGGGTAGAGCTGATGAAATGAAAGAAGGTTTGTGTTTAGGGGATTAGGGAGAAACAGATTGACGGTCATGTAAAAGGATGCATTAGTGAAGCTTCTAAAGGTGTTTGCAAAGGGTTTTTGTAATGCGATATTTATGCCAAACAAAGATTTCCAATTAGAGAGGGTGAAGAAAAATATTGATGTGAAATGAACTAACATTCTTGTCGCCTGACAAAAAGGTGGCACTCTATCATTTTCAGAATCAGAACAAATCATTTGGAATAAATGTGTTTTACTCCTGACAGAAAACAGACTATGCAATACAAGAGAAAGGTTAAATTTTAGATCAGAATTGCAAAATGTTTATACGGACAATCATTCTATAACATTTCTGCCCCTAATATGTATCATATTTGAAACCCGGAAATATCAAGCAGTACTGATGTAGGGTTTGAGTGAGGGCTTTGGAAATGTGGTAAACATAGTTAATCCAAAGAGGACTGTATGTTTGCTACTGAGAAGCTTTGGTTTGCTTCTACTAAAACTATTGTACCCTTGTGAGAACGGTAGTTCCTGAAACAAATGTTAAATGTGGAAATTCACATTTACGCAGTATCTTGTGTGCAGGAGCAAGCCAGCAAATCTACGAACCCTGTAGATTTCAATGCATGCTGCTGGGAACGGTGAGAATATTCTTAAACGCATAAGAGTATGCAAATTGGAAGAGGAAATATGTGAAGCACAAATTTCTGTATTTGTTCCACGTGGTCCAAAATATTCATAGTTCTTTCTGAATTTTAAAGAGGAGGAAAATAAACAGAAGAACACGAACATGCTATTGTGGCATGCGGGCATTTCCAGCAACCACACAATTTATGACGTTTTTGTACAGGACCATTCAGAGTACTTCATTAGCATCGATCTACCATTTAGTCCACTTAACTTTCACAAATACAGTATTTTTGTCAACAGTATATGCAAATGATCTTGTACAAACTGGGGATATTACTATCGATGAATGAATGAATATAGAAATTAGGTGTATATTCTTCAGCGAGAAAGAGGATAATGTTTTAACATATGACAGTGCAGCCTAAACAACGTATTCTACTATAGTGATAACTGCTCTAAGCAACAAAGAACGAACTCTTTGGATGGAAGCTATATTCTATTTTTCAGGTCGAACCTACTAGACAACATGGGCAGTATGGTTGTAAAGACCTAACGTGGGCTTACCAAAAATCTATAAGGGTGTACAGCCTGACCCCTGTTTACCATTGGTTGGCTCTATTGTCACTCTTATTTACTTACTTCTTGATAATGGCACTCCTTATCCTGTGTTTAGGACACCCCTAGAGAATAGCCTGTTTACCATCTCTCTGATTGGCTGGCTATTATTATTCCACTGCTTACTTTTAGGGAATTATTGTTTTTTTCTTTCTGCTTAGGCACTCTTTGAGAGTGCATACGTTTTTCAGCTGTCTTCCTCCTGTTTTCTTTGCTGTCAAACAGCCGCCCGACGCTCCAGGTGCTGTCTCCCTTGTGATGTTGCAAGCTTGCATGCTTCTTCTCCCACTTCATGTTAGCCCCTATGCTGCTTTCACGCTCCCCCACCCACAGGGGTGTGGAATTCCCATAGCCCATGCCCAGGACATATTGTTTGGGGTCAAGGACAACACGGTTTCATGTTTATTTTGTCCTTGGGACATGTAGCCCAACCCCTTGCAGCACAAATCCTCTGGCTGCCAGTTTACAGTACTGCATTAAGGAGGAGGGAAGGGAATTATTGTATGCAGCTGAGGTACTACTGGTGTTCATTTGTGTATGCTGTTTGAGCTTGTATTTATGGTTCATTAATGCAAAGCCTTTATTATTTGGGTGAGCACCCTAAATACAGGATGTAAGCTTGGACTGCACTACTGAGAGTGGGTGGTTCCAGTAAAACATTTTTTTTTTTTTTTAAGTGTACACACATTTGCAAGGTTTAATAATATGAGGCTACATGTAATGCTACCAGCGAGGATGCTCTCTGATTAGATGCAAATTTTTGCAGGAGCTTTAAAGCAAAAGTGATGACTATTTGCTTTCAAAATAAAATGATCACAAAAAAAATTGTAACTAGGAAAAAAATGTTCTGCTAAAGTACTGATAATTTGTAGTACCATTACTTTCAAGCACCATTCAGTAAAATGTTCTGATGCAGGCTAGCATTTCCAAAAAATATTCATAATGGGAATAAAAATCTGTGAAACCAGTATTCAACAAGAGTATGGCAAACATGAAAATAAACGAGCATTGGCAAAGCCAATAGGTTTTACATTGGTGGTCAGTCTTTTGGTCTGGTCAATGCATGTGTATTTTTGATATAGCTTTTGTAAAACTTTATTGTTGTGGGAGCTGCCACTGTAACAAACATTGGCAAAAAGCAAAAATATGTTTTGGTCTCAAAAAGCACACATTGCCACAGTAGATCTTGGCACTGAACAAAACAACTTAGTGTGCCTATATGCTCCTTATAAAAGAGCAGATTTCTATCACTCAGTGAGGCCAGCCAATAGATGGATTAAGAGTGAGAATTTTAACCCCTTCTGTGCCGCGGACGTAGTGGTTACGTCCCGCGGCACAGTGCTGCTGTGCCGAGGACGTAACCACTACGTCCTCGGCACACAGCCCAGAGGGAGCGCTCTCGCTCCCTCTGTGTGCTTCCCCCCACCCCCCCCAAAGTCAGGGATGGAAGGGGAAGCCCTTCCCCTTCCACCCCCGACCCCCCCACCCCCCCATAATGACGTCAGCGCGCGATCGCGCGCTGACTTCATTATGGGGATTTCGCCGCACAGGAAGCCATTTGCTTCCTGTGCGGCGACGAGGAAAGAGGTGAGTTCCTCTTCCCGGTGGGTGGGGGGTTTGGGCTAAAGAGGCACCGGGGGAAAGGAAAGGCTTTTCCTTTCCCCCGGTGTCTCTTTGAGCATTCCTGCTGCCCGATCGCATTGCGATCGGGCAGCAGGAATGCCCACTAGACACCAGGGATTTTTTTTTTTTGTTGTTTGCTCGTGTTTCTTGCTGGCGGGGAGCGGCCCCTTGGGCAAGGGTCGCTCCCCTTGTGGGGGCAATTAGTTACGGCCATTTCTGCCCCCCTTGGGGGCAGATTGGCCTACTTTTTAGGCGGATCTGCCCCCAAGGGGGGCAGAAACCACTGGATCACCAGGGAATTATATTTTCTGTGCAGGTATGTTGGGAGGGGGTGCCCCCTTGGGCAAGGGGCGCCCCCCCCAAGGGGGCAGAGAACTGTTGGCCATTTCTGCCCCCCTTGGGGGCAGATCGGCCTATTTTTTTTAGGTCCATCTGCCCCCAAGGGGGGCAGAAGCCACTTAGGCACCAGGGATTGTGTGTGTAGTGGATGGGGGGGCGCCCCCTTGGGCAAGGGTCGCTCCCCTTTGGGGGGCATGTCTTTTAGGGCCATTTCTGCCCCCCTTGAGGGCAGATCAGCCTATTATTTTTAGGTTGATCTGCCCCAAGGGGGGCAGAAACCACTAGAACGCCAGGGATGTTTTTTTATGTGTTTATTTTTGTGGGGGGGCGTCCCCATGGGCACGGGGCGCCCCCCCAAGGGGGGCATTGACCTGTTGGCCATTTCTGCCCCCCCTGGGGGCAGATGGGCCTATTTTTCTAGACCCACCTGCCCCCAAGGGGGGCAGAAGCCACGTAGACACCAGGGATAGTGTGTGTGTGTGTGTGTGTTAGTGGATGGGGGGGGGCTTGGGCAAGGGTCGCCCCCCACTTTGGGGGCACATGTACCCAGGCCATTTCTGCACCCCTTGGAGACAGATCAGCCTATTATTTTTAGGCTGATCTGCCCCCAAGGGGGGCAGAAACCACTAGAACGCCAGGGATTTTTTTTTATGTGTTTATTTTTGTGGGGGGGTGTCCCCTTGGGCACGGGGCGCCCCCCCAAGGGGGGCATTGACCTGTTGGCCATTTCTGCCCCCTCTGGGGGCAGATGGGCCTATTTTTCTAGACCCACCTGCCCCCAAGGGGGGCAGAAGCCACGTAGACACCAGGGATAGTGTGTGTGTGTGTGTGTGTTAGTGGATGGGGGGGGGGGCTTGGGCAAGGGTCGCCCCCCACTTTGGGGGCACATGTACCCAGGCCATTTCTGCACCCCTTGGAGACAGATCAGCCTATTATTTTTAGGCTGATCTGCCCCCAAGGGGGGCAGAAACCACTAGAACGCCAGGGTTTTTTTTTTATGTGTTTATTTTTGTGGGGGGGCGTCCCCTTGGGCACGGGGCGCCCCCCCAAGGGGGGCATTGACCTGTTGGCCATTTCTGCCCCCCCTGGGGGCAGATGGGCCTATTTTTCTAGACCCACCTGCCCCCAAGGGGGGCAGAAGCCACGTAGACACCAGGGATAGTGTGTGTGTGTGTGTGTGTTAGTGGATGGGGGGGGCTTGGGCAAGGGTCGCCCCCCACTTTGGGGGCACATGTACCCAGGCCATTTCTGCACCCCTTGGAGACAGATCAGCCTATTATTTTTAGGCTGATCTGCCCCCAAGGGGGGCAGAAACCACTAGAACGCCAGGGATTTTTTTTTATGTGTTTATTTTTGTGGGGGGGCGTCCCCTCGGGCACGGGGCGCCCCCCCAAGGGGGGCATTGACCTGTTGGCCATTTCTGCCCCCCCTGGGGGCAGATGGGCCTATTTTTCTAGACCCACCTGCCCCCAAGGGGGGCAGAAGCCACGTAGACACCAGGGATAGTGTGTGTGTGTGTGTTAGTGGATGGGGGGGGGTTTGGGCAAGGGTCGCCCCCCACTTTGGGGGCACATGTACCCAGGCCATTTCTGCACCCCTTGGAGACAGATCAGCCTATTATTTTTAGGCTGATCTGCCCCCAAGGGGGGCAGAAACCACTAGAACGCCAGGGATTTTTTTTTATGTGTTTATTTTTGTGGGGGGGCGTCCCCTCGGGCACGGGGCGCCCCCCCAAGGGGGGCATTGACCTGTTGGCCATTTCTGCCCCCCCTGGGGGCAGATGGGCCTATTTTGCTAGACCCACCTGCCCCCAAGGGGGGCAGAAGCCACGTAGACACCAGGGATAGTGTGTGTGTGTGTGTGTGTTAGTGGATGGGGGGGGGCTTGGGCAAGGGTCGCCCCCCACTTTGGGGGCACATGTACCCAGGCCATTTCTGCACCCCTTGGAGACAGATCAGCCTATTATTTTTAGGCTGATCTGCCCCCAAGGGGGGCAGAAACCACTACAACGCCAGGGATTTTTTTTTATGTGTTTATTTTTGTGGGGGGGCGTCCCCTTGGTCACGGGGCGCCCCCCCAAGGGGGGCATTGACCTGTTGGCCATTTCTACACCCCCTGGGGGCAGATGGGCCTATTTTCTTAGGCCCACCTGCCCCCAAGGGGGCAGAAGCCACTTAGGCACCAGGGATAGTGTTGTGTGTGTTTTTTTTGTTTTTTTTTGTTTGAGGGCTGTCCCCTTTGGCAAGGGTCGCTCTCCATGGGGACACAGTACTAAAGGTATTTTCTGGCTTCCTTGGGGCAGACAGGCCTATTTTTTTAGTAGGCCCATCTGCCCCTATGACAGAATCCACTTAGGCACCAATTTCTAAAATGTTTGATGGTGGGGTGTTTGTCAACTGAAGAAGTCTTTGCATTTGTGATAAAAAAAAATTTCCTCCTTTTTGTTCTAGTTCAAAGCTTTTGCTTTATTTGCTGTGGCTCCTTGCGGTTTTGGCGGTGGTTGACCTGCAGTTTGCACAGTTGCATGTTTTAGGTAAGTAAAAACAATTTACTCCAAAGGAGTATTGTTGCCATGCATGAATGACATGTTTGTAGGGGGTGTACTAAATGCAGGATTGTGTGTGAAATTGTCCTTAGGTTTGTGCACAATGATATTTGTTGTGTCTTATTTCTAATTTGCCTTTCTTTCTTTCTTTTTAGTGGGATATCATTGGTGATTGCTGTGTAGTTGCTGGTGAATCAAGCTTTTTCAGGCAAGTGAGCGGTATAGTTTTTGAGTTTGTAACTCTTACTAACAAAGCTACACTTTGTTACTTGTCTTACACAGTGCTGGTTGTTGGTGGTGAATTTGTCCAGTTAATTTTAGCAGGAGAGATCATGGCTAGCCGCAGGATGACCGCTCAGCAGGTGGTTGGTATGCTTTTTGAGTCACAGTCTGATCAGGACTATGAGACGGACTCTGCATCTGAGGCAGAGGAGGAAGTCAGAGATTCTGGCAGTGATGTTTCTGTTGGAGGGGAATCTTCTGATGATGAAGCCACACTCAGTGCAGATGAAGGTTCTGTTTTAGAGGAGGACATTGATGTGCCAATAGTGCAGCAACCTGGGGCTGAAAGGTTTCCCGTTAGAAGACCTGATGTCTGGGTTGCCCCAAACATGGAGCAGCCAGAGTTGCCTGCCTTTACTGGTCTCCCGGGGTGTAACGCCAATACAGAGAACTTTATGCCTATCAATTTCTTTGAGTTATTCATGGATGATGTGTTTTTGGAAGAGATTGTTGAGCAGACTAATTTGTATGCGGAGCAGCATTTGAGGGACAACGCTGCTAGACTTAGGCCACACTCTAGAGCTGCCCAGTGGATTCCCACAAATTTGGAGGAGCTAAAAAAGTTTTTGGGTTTGACTTTTTTGATGGGGTTGATAAGGAAGCCGTCACTGGCTTCTTATTGGTCTACTAGTCCCTTGATGGCAACAGCTATATTTCCAGCTACCATGAGTCGTAATCGGTATTTGCTTCTTCTTAGGATGCTGCATTTTGTTGACAATGCATTAGCCTTGCCACGAGATCACCCAGATTCTGACCGTCTTTTTAAGATTAGGCCTGTCCTTGATCATTTTGTAGATCGGTTTTCGGAGGTCTATGTTCCAGGCAAAGAGATAAGTGTGGACGAGTCTTTGGTCCTCTTCAAGGGTCGTTTGGTTTTTAGGCAGTACATTCCTAGCAAAAGGGCACGATATGGAATTAAATTGTATATGCTGTCTGAAAGTAGGACAGGATATGTGTATAGTTTCCGTGTGTACACTGGTAGGGATTCCAATATTGACCCCCCTGGTTGTCCTCCCACTTTTGGAGTTACTGAGAAAATAGTGTGGGATCTTGGTAGACGACTGTTCAACAAAGGTCACCATTTGTATGTAGATAACTTCTACACTGGTGTGCAGTTGTTCAAGGAATTGTTTAGAGTGGACACAGTTGCTTGTGGCACAATCCGTTCTAACCGGAAAGGCTATCCAAGGGAGCTTGTCTGTAAAAAACTTGAGAGGGGACAGTGCTGTGCCTTGCGGAACGAGGAGCTGCTAGCTTTGAAATTTTCAGACAAGAGGGATGTCTACATGCTAAGTACCATCCATGATGAGAGTACTTCCCCTGTGACTGTTTGGGGCCAGGTTGCTGAAGTGCGCAAACCTGTGTGCATTTTAGATTATAATAAGCACATGGGAGGTGTAGATAGAGTTGACCAGAGGTTGGAACCTTATACTGCTATTCGTAAGTCTTATGTTTGGTATAAGAAGTTAGCACTTCACCTCTTCCACTTAGCAACCTTCAATGCTTTTATTGTGTTTAGGGATAGGTCTCCAGACTCAAAGATGACATTTGTGAAATTTCAGGAGTCAGTGATAGAGAGCCTTATTGTGGTGGAACAGGCCAGAGTTCCTAGAGAAGCAGTGGTGGAGGATGTGGCTAGATTGAAAGATCGCCACTTTGCTGAGCACATTCCTCCCACACCCAAAAAAGACTTTCCAGCTAAGAAATGTAGAGTGTGTTTTCGAAGAGGTATCCGGAGGGAGTCTCGAATGTACTGCCCAGATTGTCCTTCAAAGCCTGGGCTGTGTGTCGGTGCTTGTTTTAAGAATTACCACACCCAGAAGAATTTCTGGGAACAACCATGAGTGTAAACTCATGTCTGTTTTGTATTTTCATGTGTTTAGTTTCATGGTTAGCATTTCTGTCATGTTGTTAGTTAGAGCTTTTGTGTTTGTTGTTTTGTAATTCTTTCTACTTAGTTAGGGGTTCCTCTGTTAAAAAAAAAAAATATATGATGCCATTGTGTGTGGAGTGGGGCTTGGCTGAGACTGTACATATTGACTTGATGTTGGCTACTGCAACACACTGCAAGCCAAACACCAGTCCACACACTCCCATCAGCTGGTGTGATTGTTGTATCAGGCATGTGGGCGTATGTAAGTGATGGGCCCTTGAGTGGCGCTGTCTGTCGATGTGAGTGTTGTAATGTGCTGGGCCCGTGGCTGGCGGTGTGAATGGCCTTGTGTGTGTCATGTATGAAAGTTGTGTGAATGGACTGTAAAGCGGTTGGTGCCTTGTCGCAGCTTTACAGCTCACGAGCTGTGAGTCATTGGTTCAGTTTTTTGCCTTTCAGTTACTAACAGTGCTTTTCATTTTTGTGAAAGCTCTTGTTAGTAAAATTTGATCCACTGAACCATCACTCACCCTCGTGCCAAATCCAACCAGTATGTGTGGTAAAAATGACCAAACCTGCTCCGCTGTAATCAGGCGTCGCAGCACACCTATGACACGCTAGGTGCCTCAGGTGGGACCCCGATGATGAAGCATGCCACCAACTTGGTTGGTGGGTGAGGGGTCTTTTTCACATAACCTAAGTGTGTTTCTTTTCAAAATTTTAGTGTTTGGCACATCACGGACGTATGTGGGCACATCAAAACGATATATTACAAAACTACCTGTGTTTGGGGGGGGAGAGGGCACCTATGTTTTTGGTCCTGTGTGCGGCCTTCATCTAGGGAAACCTACCAAACCCAGACATTTTTTAAAACTAGACACCCCAAGGAGTCTAGGGAGGAGTGGCTTGCGTGGATCCCCCAACATTTTCTTACCCAGACTCCTCTGTAAACCTCAAAATGTGCTTAAAAAAAGCATATTTTCCGGACTTTTCTTCGTACGATCACCACTCCAGCACAAAATTCCTACTCCCCAGTGTTCCCCTCAGTCTCCCAAATAAAATGACACCTCACGTATGTGGGTCCCCAAAGCAGAGTCAGTCTAAAGATGTATAAAAGAATATGTCCTTATAAACTCGCAGTACTATCCCCTGTATCTCTACAAGTTTTGGGCCTTATTCTGTTGGAGGCACCTGGCCCACCCACACAACTGAGGTATCATTTTTATCGGGAGACTTGGGGGAACGCTGGGTGGAAGGAAATTTGTGGCTCCACTCAGATTCCAGAACTTTCTGTCACCGAAATGTGTGAAAAATGCATTTTTTTAGCCAATATTTGAGGTTTGGAAAGGATTCTGGGTAACAGAACCTGGTCAGAGCCCCTCAAGTCACCCCATCTTGGATTCCCCTAGGTCTCTAGTTTTCAGAAATGCACAGGTTTGGTAGGTTTCCCTAGGTGCTGGTGAGCTACAGGCCAAAAACTACAGGTAGGCACTGTTTTCAATGAAAAAATGTGATGTGTCCACGTTGCGCTTTGGGGCGTTTCCTGTCGCGGGCGCTAGGCCTACCCACACAAGTGAGGTATCATTTTTATCGGGAGACGTGGGGGAACGCTGGGTGGAATCAAATTTGTGGCTCCTCTCAGATTCCAGAACTTTCTGCCACAGAAATGTGAGGAACATGTGTTTTTTTAGCCAATTTTTGAGCTTTGCAAAGGATTCTGGGTAACAGAACCTGGTCCGAGCCCCGCCAGTCACCCCTCCTTGGATTCCCCTAGGTCTCTAGTTTTCAGAAATGCACAGGTTTGGTAGGTTTCCCTAGGTGGCGGCTGAGCTACAGGCCAAAATCTACAGGTAGGCACTTTGCTAAAAACAGGTCTGTTTTCTGTGATGTGTCCACGTTGCGCTTTGGGGCGTTTCCTGTCGCGGGCGCTAGGCCTACCCACACAAGTGAGGTATCATTTTTATCGGGAGACGTGGGGGAACGCTGGGTGGAAGGAAATTTGTGGCTCCTCTCAGATTCCAGAACTTTCTGCCACAGAAATGTGAGGAACATGTGTTTTTTTAGCCAATTTTTGAGCTTTGCAAAGGATTCTGGGTAACAGAACCTGGTCCGAGCCCCGCCAGTCACCCCTCCTTGGATTCCCCTAGGTCTCTAGTTTTCAGAAATGCACAGGTTTGGTAGGTTTCCCTAGGTGGCGGCTGAGCTACAGGCCAAAATCTACAGGTAGGCACTTCGCTAAAAACAGGTCTGTTTTCTTCCAAAATTTTGGTGGTGTCCACGTTGCGCTTTGGGGCGTTTCCTGTCGCGGGCGCTAGGCCTACCCACGCAAGTGAGGTATCATTTTTATCGGGAGACTTGGGGGAACGCTGGGTGGAAGGAAATTTGTGGCTCCTCCCAGATTCCAGAACTTTCTGCCACAGAAATGTGAGGAACATGTGTTTTTTTAGCCAATTTTTGAGCTTTGCAAAGGATTCTGGGTAACAGAACCTGGTCCGAGCCCCGCCAGTCACCCCTCCTTGGATTCCCCTAGGTCTCTAGTTTTCAGAAATGCACAGGTTTGGTAGGTTTCCCTAGGTGGCGGCTGAGCTACAGGCCAAAATCTACAGGTAGGCACTTTGCTAAAAACAGGTCTGTTTTCTGTGATGTGTCCACGTTGCGCTTTGGGGCGTTTCCTGTCGCGGGCGCTAGGCCTACCCACACAAGTGAGGTATCATTTTTATCGGGAGACGTGGGGGAACGCTGGGTGGAAGGAAATTTGTGGCTCCTCTCAGATTCCCGAACTTTCTGCCACAGAAATGTGAGGAACATGTGTTTTTTTAGCCAATTTTTGAGCTTTGCAAAGGATTCTGGGTAACAGAACCTGGTCCGAGCCCCGCCAGTCACCCCTCCTTGGATTCCCCTAGGTCTCTAGTTTTCAGAAATGCACAGGTTTGGTAGGTTTCCCTAGGTGGCGGCTGAGCTACAGGCCAAAATCTACAGGTAGGCACTTCGCTAAAAACAGGTCTGTTTTCTTCCAAAATGTTGGTGGTGTCCACGTTGCGCTTTGGGGCGTTTCCTGTCGCGGGCGCTAGGCCTACCCACGCAAGTGAGGTATCATTTTTATCGGGAGACTTGGGGGAACGCTGGGTGGAAGGAAATTTGTGGCTCCTCCCAGATTCCAGAACTTTCTGCCACAGAAATGTGAGGAACATGTGTTTTTTTAGCCAATTTTTGAGCTTTGCAAAGGATTCTGGGTAACAGAACCTGGTCCGAGCCCCGCCAGTCACCCCTCCTTGGATTCCCCTAGGTCTCTAGTTTTCAGAAATGCACAGGTTTGGTAGGTTTCCCTAGGTGGCGGCTGAGCTACAGGCCAAAATCTACAGGTAGGCACTTTGCAAAAAACAGGTCTGTTTTCTGTGATGTGTCCACGTTGCGCTTTGGGGCGTTTCCTGTCGCGGGCGCTAGGCCTACCCACACAAGTGAGGTATCATTTTTATCGGGAGACGTGGGGGAACGCTGGGTGGAAGGAAATTTGTGGCTCCTCTCAGATTCCAGAACTTTCTGCCACAGAAATGTGAGGAACATGTGTTTTTTTAGCCAATTTTTGAGCTTTGCAAAGGATTCTGGGTAACAGAACCTGGTCCGAGCCCCGCCAGTCACCCCTCCTTGGATTCCCCTAGGTCTCTAGTTTTCAGAAATGCACAGGTTTGGTAGGTTTCCCTAGGTGGCGGCTGAGCTACAGGCCAAAATCTACAGGTAGGCACTTCGCTAAAAACAGGTCTGTTTTCTTCCAAAATTTTGGTGGTGTCCACGTTGCGCTTTGGGGCGTTTCCTGTCGCGGGCGCTAGGCCTACCCACGCAAGTGAGGTATCATTTTTATCGGGAGACTTGGGGGAACGCTGGGTGGAAGGAAATTTGTGGCTCCTCCCAGATTCCAGAACTTTCTGCCACAGAAATGTGAGGAACATGTGTTTTTTTAGCCAATTTTTGAGCTTTGCAAAGGATTCTGGGTAACAGAACCTGGTCCGAGCCCCGCCAGTCACCCCTCCTTGGATTCCCCTAGGTCTCTAGTTTTCAGAAATGCACAGGTTTGGTAGGTTTCCCTAGGTGGCGGCTGAGCTACAGGCCAAAATCTACAGGTAGGCACTTTGCTAAAAACAGGTCTGTTTTCTGTGATGTGTCCACGTTGCGCTTTGGGGCGTTTCCTGTCGCGGGCGCTAGGCCTACCCACACAAGTGAGGTATCATTTTTATCGGGAGACGTGGGGGAACGCTGGGTGGAAGGAAATTTGTGGCTCCTCTCAGATTCCAGAACTTTCTGCCACAGAAATGTGAGGAACATGTGTTTTTTTAGCCAATTTTTGAGCTTTGCTAAGGATTCTGGGTAACAGAACCTGGTCCGAGCCCCGCCAGTCACCCCTCCTTGGATTCCCCTAGGTCTCTAGTTTTCAGAAATGTACAGGTTTGGTAGGTTTCCCTAGGTGCCGGCTGAGCTAGAGGCCAAAATCTGCAGGTAGTCACTTCGCAAAAAACACCTCTGTTTTCTTCCAAAATTTTGGTGGTGTCCACGTTGCGCTTTGTGGCGTTTCCTGTCGCGGGCGCTAGGCCTACCCACGCAAGTGAGGTATCATTTTTATCGGGAGACTTGGGGGAACGCTGGGTGGAAGGAAATTTGTGGCTCCTCTCAGATTCCAGAACTTTCTGTCACTCAAATGTGAGGAAAATGCGTTTTTTTAGCCAAAATATGAGGTTTGCAAAGGATTCTGGGTAACAGAACCTGGTCCGAGCCCCGCCAGTCACCCCTCCTTGGATTCCCCTAGGTCTCTAGTTTTCAGAAATGCACAGGTTTGGTAGGTTTCCCTAGGTGGCGGCTGAGCTAGAGGCCAAAATCTACAGGTAGGCACTTTGCTAAAAACAGGTCTGTTTTCTGTGATGTGTCCACGTTGCGCTTTGGGGCGTTTCCTGTCGCGGGCGCTAGGCCTACCCACACAAGTGAGGTATCATTTTTATCGGGAGACGTGGGGGAACGCTGGGTGGAAGGAAATTTGTGGCTCCTCTCAGATTCCAGAACTTTCTGCCACAGAAATGTGAGGAACATGTGTTTTTTTAGCCAATTTTTGAGCTTTGCAAAGGATTCTGGGTAACAGAACCTGGTCCGAGCCACACAAATCACCCCATCTTGGATTCCCCTAGGTCTCTAGTTTTCAGAAATGCACAGGTTTGGTAGGTTTCCCTAGGTGGCGGCTGAGCTAGAGGCCAAAATCTACAGCTAGGCACTTTGCTAAAAACAGGTCTGTTTTCTGTGATGTGTCCACGTTGCGCTTTGGGGCGTTTCCTGTCGCGGGCGCTAGGCCTACCCACACATGTGAGGTATCATTTTTATCGGGAGACGTGGGGGAACGCTGGGTGGAAGGACATTTGTGGCTCCTCTCAGATTCCAGCACTTTCTGCCACAGAAATGTGAGGAACGTGTTTTTTTAGCCAATTTTTGAGCTTTGCAAAGGATTCTGGGTAACAGAACCTGGTCCGAGCCACACAAATCACCCCATCTTGGATTCCCCTAGGTCTCTAGTTTTCAGAAATGCACAGGTTTGGTAGGTTTCCCTAGGTGGCGGCTGAGCTAGAGGCCAAAATCTACAGGTAGGCACTTTGCTAAAAACAGGTCTGTTTTCTGTGATGTGTCCACATTGCGCTTTGGGGTGTTTCCTGTCGCGGGCGCTAGGCCTACCCACACAAGTGAGGTATCATTTTTATCGGGAGACGTGGGGGAACGCTGGGTGGAAGGAAATTTGTGGCTCCTCTCAGATTCCAGAACTTTCTGCCACAGAAATGTGAGGAACATGTGTTTTTTTAGCCAATTTTTGAGCTTTGCAAAGGATTCTGGGTAACAGAACCTGGTCCGAGCCCCGCCAGTCACCCCTCCTTGGATTCCCCTAGGTCTCTAGTTTTCAGAAATGCACAGGTTTGGTAGGTTTCCCTAGGTGGCGGCTGAGCTACAGGCCAAAATCTACAGGTAGGCACTTCGCTAAAAACAGGTCTGTTTTCTTCCAAAATTTTGGTGGTGTCCACGTTGCGCTTTGGGGCGTTTCCTGTCGCGGGCGCTAGGCCTACCCACGCAAGTGAGGTATCATTTTTATCGGGAGACTTGGGGGAACGCTGGGTGGAAGGAAATTTGTGGCTCCTCCCAGATTCCAGAACTTTCTGCCACAGAAATGTGAGGAACATGTGTTTTTTTAGCCAATTTTTGAGCTTTGCAAAGGATTCTGGGTAACAGAACCTGGTCCGAGCCCCGCCAGTCACCCCTCCTTGGATTCCCCTAGGTCTCTAGTTTTCAGAAATGCACAGGTTTGGTAGGTTTCCCTAGGTGGCGGCTGAGCTACAGGCCAAAATCTACAGGTAGGCACTTTGCTAAAAACAGGTCTGTTTTCTGTGATGTGTCCACGTTGCGCTTTGGGGCGTTTCCTGTCGCGGGCGCTAGGCCTACCCACACAAGTGAGGTATCATTTTTATCGGGAGACGTGGGGGAACGCTGGGTGGAAGGAAATTTGTGGCTCCTCTCAGATTCCCGAACTTTCTGCCACAGAAATGTGAGGAACATGTGTTTTTTTAGCCAATTTTTGAGCTTTGCAAAGGATTCTGGGTAACAGAACCTGGTCCGAGCCCCGCCAGTCACCCCTCCTTGGATTCCCCTAGGTCTCTAGTTTTCAGAAATGCACAGGTTTGGTAGGTTTCCCTAGGTGGCGGCTGAGCTACAGGCCAAAATCTACAGGTAGGCACTTCGCTAAAAACAGGTCTGTTTTCTTCCAAAATGTTGGTGGTGTCCACGTTGCGCTTTGGGGCGTTTCCTGTCGCGGGCGCTAGGCCTACCCACGCAAGTGAGGTATCATTTTTATCGGGAGACTTGGGGGAACGCTGGGTGGAAGGAAATTTGTGGCTCCTCCCAGATTCCAGAACTTTCTGCCACAGAAATGTGAGGAACATGTGTTTTTTTAGCCAATTTTTGAGCTTTGCAAAGGATTCTGGGTAACAGAACCTGGTCCGAGCCCCGCCAGTCACCCCTCCTTGGATTCCCCTAGGTCTCTAGTTTTCAGAAATGCACAGGTTTGGTAGGTTTCCCTAGGTGGCGGCTGAGCTACAGGCCAAAATCTACAGGTAGGCACTTTGCAAAAAACAGGTCTGTTTTCTGTGATGTGTCCACGTTGCGCTTTGGGGCGTTTCCTGTCGCGGGCGCTAGGCCTACCCACACAAGTGAGGTATCATTTTTATCGGGAGACGTGGGGGAACGCTGGGTGGAAGGAAATTTGTGGCTCCTCTCAGATTCCAGAACTTTCTGCCACAGAAATGTGAGGAACATGTGTTTTTTTAGCCAATTTTTGAGCTTTGCAAAGGATTCTGGGTAACAGAACCTGGTCCGAGCCCCGCCAGTCACCCCTCCTTGGATTCCCCTAGGTCTCTAGTTTTCAGAAATGCACAGGTTTGGTAGGTTTCCCTAGGTGGCGGCTGAGCTACAGGCCAAAATCTACAGGTAGGCACTTCGCTAAAAACAGGTCTGTTTTCTTCCAAAATTTTGGTGGTGTCCACGTTGCGCTTTGGGGCGTTTCCTGTCGCGGGCGCTAGGCCTACCCACGCAAGTGAGGTATCATTTTTATCGGGAGACTTGGGGGAACGCTGGGTGGAAGGAAATTTGTGGCTCCTCCCAGATTCCAGAACTTTCTGCCACAGAAATGTGAGGAACATGTGTTTTTTTAGCCAATTTTTGAGCTTTGCAAAGGATTCTGGGTAACAGAACCTGGTCCGAGCCCCGCCAGTCACCCCTCCTTGGATTCCCCTAGGTCTCTAGTTTTCAGAAATGCACAGGTTTGGTAGGTTTCCCTAGGTGGCGGCTGAGCTACAGGCCAAAATCTACAGGTAGGCACTTTGCTAAAAACAGGTCTGTTTTCTGTGATGTGTCCACGTTGCGCTTTGGGGCGTTTCCTGTCGCGGGCGCTAGGCCTACCCACACAAGTGAGGTATCATTTTTATCGGGAGACGTGGGGGAACGCTGGGTGGAAGGAAATTTGTGGCTCCTCTCAGATTCCAGAACTTTCTGCCACAGAAATGTGAGGAACATGTGTTTTTTTAGCCAATTTTTGAGCTTTGCTAAGGATTCTGGGTAACAGAACCTGGTCCGAGCCCCGCCAGTCACCCCTCCTTGGATTCCCCTAGGTCTCTAGTTTTCAGAAATGTACAGGTTTGGTAGGTTTCCCTAGGTGCCGGCTGAGCTAGAGGCCAAAATCTGCAGGTAGTCACTTCGCAAAAAACACCTCTGTTTTCTTCCAAAATTTTGGTGGTGTCCACGTTGCGCTTTGTGGCGTTTCCTGTCGCGGGCGCTAGGCCTACCCACGCAAGTGAGGTATCATTTTTATCGGGAGACTTGGGGGAACGCTGGGTGGAAGGAAATTTGTGGCTCCTCTCAGATTCCAGAACTTTCTGTCACTCAAATGTGAGGAAAATGCGTTTTTTTAGCCAAAATATGAGGTTTGCAAAGGATTCTGGGTAACAGAACCTGGTCCGAGCCCCGCCAGTCACCCCTCCTTGGATTCCCCTAGGTCTCTAGTTTTCAGAAATGCACAGGTTTGGTAGGTTTCCCTAGGTGGCGGCTGAGCTAGAGGCCAAAATCTACAGGTAGGCACTTTGCTAAAAACAGGTCTGTTTTCTGTGATGTGTCCACGTTGCGCTTTGGGGCGTTTCCTGTCGCGGGCGCTAGGCCTACCCACACAAGTGAGGTATCATTTTTATCGGGAGACGTGGGGGAACGCTGGGTGGAAGGAAATTTGTGGCTCCTCTCAGATTCCAGAACTTTCTGCCACAGAAATGTGAGGAACATGTGTTTTTTTAGCCAATTTTTGAGCTTTGCAAAGGATTCTGGGTAACAGAACCTGGTCCGAGCCACACAAATCACCCCATCTTGGATTCCCCTAGGTCTCTAGTTTTCAGAAATGCACAGGTTTGGTAGGTTTCCCTAGGTGGCGGCTGAGCTAGAGGCCAAAATCTACAGCTAGGCACTTTGCTAAAAACAGGTCTGTTTTCTGTGATGTGTCCACGTTGCGCTTTGGGGCGTTTCCTGTCGCGGGCGCTAGGCCTACCCACACATGTGAGGTATCATTTTTATCGGGAGACGTGGGGGAACGCTGGGTGGAAGGACATTTGTGGCTCCTCTCAGATTCCAGCACTTTCTGCCACAGAAATGTGAGGAACGTGTTTTTTTAGCCAATTTTTGAGCTTTGCAAAGGATTCTGGGTAACAGAACCTGGTCCGAGCCACACAAATCACCCCATCTTGGATTCCCCTAGGTCTCTAGTTTTCAGAAATGCACAGGTTTGGTAGGTTTCCCTAGGTGGCGGCTGAGCTAGAGGCCAAAATCTACAGGTAGGCACTTTGCTAAAAACAGGTCTGTTTTCTGTGATGTGTCCACATTGCGCTTTGGGGTGTTTCCTGTCGCGGGCGCTAGGCCTACCCACACAAGTGAGGTATCATTTTTATCGGGAGACGTGGGGGAACGCTGGGTGGAAGGAAATTTGTGGCTCCTCTCAGATTCCAGAACTTTCTGCCACAGAAATGTGAGGAACATGTGTTTTTTTAGCCAAATTTTGAGGTTTGCAAAGGATTCTGGGTAACAGAACCTGGTCCGAGCCACACAAATCACCCCATCTTGGATTCCCCTAGGTCTCTAGTTTTCAGAAATGCACAGGTTTGGTAGGTTTCCCTAGGTGGCGGCTGAGCTAGAGGCCAAAATCTACAGGTAGGCACTTTGCTAAAAACAGGTCTGTTTTCTGTGATGTGTCCACGTTGCGCTTTGGTGCGTTTCCTGTCGCGGGCGCTAGGCCTACCCACACAAGTGAGGTATCATTTTTATCGGGAGACTTGGGGGAACATAGAATAGCAAAACAAGTGTTATTGCCCCTTGTCTTTCTCTACATTTTTCCCTTCCAAATGTAAGACAGTGTGTAAAAAAGACGTCTATTTGAGAAATGCCCGGTAATTCACATGCTAGTATGGGCAGCCCGGAATTCAGAGATGTGCAAATAACCACTGCTTCTCAACACCTTATCTTGTGCCCATTTTGGAAATACAAAGGTTTTCTTGATAGCTATTTTTTACTCTTTATATTTCAGCAAATGAATTGCTGTATACCCGGCATAGAATGAAAACCCACTGCAGGGTGCAGGTCATTTATTGGCTCTGGGTACCTAGAGTTCTTGATGAACCTACAAGCCCTATATATCCCCGCAACCAGAAGAGTCCAGCAGACGTAACGGTATATTGCTTTCGAAAATCTGACATTGCAGGAAAAAGTTACAGAGTAAAACTTAGAGAAAAATTGATGTTTTTTTCACCTCAATTTCAATATTTTTCTTTTTCAGTTGCTATTTTCTGTAGGAAACCCTTGTAGGATCTACACAAATTACCCCTTGCTGAATTCAGAATTTTGTCTACTTTTCAGAAATGTTGCGGTTTATGGGATCCAGCGTTGGTTTCATGCCCATTTCTGTCACTGACTGGAAGGAGGCTGAAAGCACAAAAAATCGTAAAAATGGGGTATGTCCCAGTAAAATGCCAAAATTGGGTTGAAAAATTGGGTTTTCTGATTCAAGTCTGCCTGTTCCTGAAAGCTGGGAAGCTGGTGATTTTATCACCGCAAACCCTTTGTTGATGCCCTTTTCAGGGAAAAAAACCACAAGCCTTCTTCTGCAGCCCATTTTTCCAAATTTTTTTAAAAAAATGAAATTTTCACTGTTTTTTGGCTAATTTCTTGGCCTCCTTCTGGGGAACCCACAAAGTCTGGGTACCTCTAGAATCCCTAGGATGTTGGAAAAAAAGGACGCAAATTTGGCATGGGTAGCTTATGTGAACAAAAAGTTATGAGGGCCTAAGCGCAAACTGCTCCAAATAGCCAAAAAAAGGCTCGGCACAGGAGGGGGAAAAGGCCTGGCAGCGAAGGGGTTAATAAAAACAAAAGGTCTTCGTTAACAGCAAATTTAATTAGGGGCCCACTTGTTAAAGAAAGTCACAAAAGTGCACCTATGGTATATGTCCTTGCTTTTGTGCAGATTTACATATTCCATGAATTCACACGAATTTACAGAAGTAGACCAGGAAAACATACTACTAGAAAATATTTGTGAACTGTATTTTAGCACAAGCAAATCTGCATGTGTGAATATATGGTGTGTTTACAAGTTCACTTTCCCTCAAATCACCTTTTTCTCCAACCCTGGAAGAGGTTTTACTTCTGCCATTGTCAGGAGTAAATATCCAACATTTACCAGTACAGGAAAAGATTAGAGAATAGCTGCTGAAAACCCATAAAACATGCCAGTTAGTAGGTTTGCAGAGATTCAAAAGGGCATTCCAACCCTGGAACTTTTGCTTACCGCTACTTACAGCCAGAGTATGTAGATCTGCAGAAAAGTGGCAAAATAAGGAGATTGCTAGTATTCATGCCCTACTATAGTATTAGTCCTGGCATAACTTGAGACACTATTATCAGAGCTCTTATATACGAGACTGCTGCCATAATTTGTTGCCACTCTACATGGCACCAAAGGGACAAGTAGTATTATTTTTTACAGGACAAGTAGATTTATGAAGGAGCAGGTCCTATGGACAAGTAGATATTTTATTAAATTCCACACATCTTGTGCCACCCACCCGTTCTCCCCCCCCCACATTCTCCATTGCCCTTTACACACACCATCCACCAGTCTGATCTCCGCCTAACAAAAAGAAGAAAACTTAAAAAAACAAAAAAATAACTTGTCTTTTTTTTTTTGTTTCCCTGCTGCACAGCATCTCACTGATACTGAAGAGCGTCATCAAAGAGCTTCGCCAATGCCAAGAGGTCCCAAAGATAAGTCCTATTGACTTTGTCAATGCTTGTTTTAAGTGGGTTGCCTAATGCATGCACTGAATTTATTAGCTCATTCTAATTTATATCAGTGTGCCAAGAAAAGTACTCCAAGACAGGTAAGAGAGGGTACAAGGTAATATTGGAGTGAGAAAAAATGGTATGAGAGAAGTAAAGTGTGCATTTGGGGACAGCGTTTGTAGGTAAGTAGTGTGATGCATGTTTATGAGCACACTTGGGAGCGCTGCATTAACTCGTCTCTCATCCATATTCTGCTCCTAATCACCACCGGTTTCATACTTCACCCCTTAAATCCCTTATGAAGGCTAGTAGAATGCCAAGTCCATAGGAAAATATCTGTAGCCTGGGAGACCAAGGAGAGGCTTCATAAGGCTCTAAGTCATGTTTACACAGCCATTATAATGAATGGCACAATAGGTGCTGCAGTCCACTAGTAGCATTTATCTTCCAGGCCCTGTGTACATTTTGTACCATAAACTAGAGACTTATAGGCAAGTTTAATATACCATTCAGGAGTATGCCAATTCCGCCATGCTAAAAAGGATAGAACAGGCACTTTACTAGTAGTTAAAAGGAGTAAATTGCAGGCAAGTCTACGGCCAGCAAAAATATAGGGCCCAGCAAAAGGTGAAAAGTTTGGGGTGACCATGCAAAACTGCTATCTTTGGTGGATTAATGCAATGGCTGTTTAGCAGCCATCCACCATTAGATAGGCAAACACAATCTGCACCTACTTCTCCGAAAGTCTTAAGCATGGCTGGTATCATGTGCATAAAAGATAATTAATGATGGAGCTGCAAAGAATGTGGACTATCTGAGCTATTAAGTCACTGAAATGGATCATTCATAATATTGAGCCAGAGAACATGTAATGATGGTGATAAATAACATAAAGCTGTGAGTTGCTTCTCCTGAAGTGCAGGATGTGTGGATCCTCATCATGGTAAATGTTGCCTATCACTGCCTTCTTGCTGTGCTAACACTGTTCCCATGCCAATGCAACCCACAGAAGATGCACCGTATATTTACTGGAGTGTCAGACTTTATGTATTTGGGGTGCTTACTGGCTGAAGTGAAATTGTGCGGCAGCCACCAGGCTGTGTCTTAATTTTGCATTGAGACCAAGTATATTTTAAATAAGATTACTGATTGTTAGGATTTGGTGTTTATATTTGACTGGGGTTTGTCTGTGAACGCTGTGTCTCCTTTCACTCAAGAAACATTATAGTGCCTACCAGAGGTGAAGAGAGTTTTGTGATTAGAGAATGTTGGGTTGGTTTGACTGAAAGTGAAGTGTGAGGGAGGTTTAACCAGAGTTAAATTTAGCTGAAGTCTGCAAGGAACTGTGAAGTGCCCACCAGGTTTCCTGAGATGCCTTCATTTCTTGTAGCAAGGTAGTTCTCTAAAAACCGACCCTGGTACTTTTTAATGTTAGTCAGAGAGTAGCCACATACTCCTTAATTATTGATCCCATTAACCCATATGTTAATGTGGAGCTGTGAGGTGAGATCCTGTTGTTATAGGATTAGAGGTGAACCAGTAGGAACCCAATTTAAGCAGTACTAATAGAAGGTTATCCCGTGAAACATTAACAGATGAGCCAGCAGGTAGGACAGAATGCATTAGAGCATGAACAAATATTTCTGCTTGGTCCCTAGGGAAAAAAAAAGAATTTGGTACCCCAGTGGTGTGGAAATAGATTTTTTTATATGGTGTCAAAAACAGCTGTTCCCGGAAAATAATTTTCCTAACACGGTTGGGACACACTCAGAAAGAAAGTGTCCATTTACATGGAAATAATAATTTGCCCTTCAGGATACCCATTAAAAGATTTGAGTAATAGAGTTAAAAGGCCCCTCAGGCCTACCAGGTATTAAGAATCTCTTCTTAAGAGAATAATATAGTATGTATTACTTTCCATTTGGAATCTAAATCCAAAGTATGAAGCAAAAGGTGGCTGGCATTCCTGGGCCAGACTGGACAAAACTGGAGAAATGTTTCGTTCAAATACAATGTGTTTTTTATAAGGTCTGAATCTGAAATATGATTTATAATAAGAATGTACTTCATATAAAGTATCTAATGCACAGTGACATTTGCTACAGAGAATGGTTTGTAGTCTGAAGGTGAAACTTATTTACAGGACTAAAGAAACAATCATTTTTAGTTAACTCTTAATACTAGATCGGTTTCTTAATTTCAAATTAAAATGTTCTTTCCATAGAGCCAAACAGATAGGCACCTGTGACTAATTGCTAAGCGGTAAACAAACCACTGGCAAATGCTGAGGGGGTAAGAAACATATGTAGTCTAATGCTGTGTTCTATGTGACGCAGGTTTTTACTTCGATCCAACATTTGTGACCTATGACTTTTGCCTTTGACAGAGTGATATAATATTGGTTTTATCATATAATTTCTTCATGCTAGGGAAGTATATAGGTTTAGGGTGGTTCGACTACGCTTAACTAGTTTTTATATTTTACTGATTCTGTTTCCCTTAGAATATAAAGGCCATGTGGGAAGTTCTCATTGCTAGTACCACGACTAAGATATAAACAGTTCTCATGCCTTATTCTCACAATGCTTCTGAGCCAAGAACTGTCAAGTCATGTTTTTTTTTATCTAGTGTAGCAATATCAAAAGACCATGTTTTCTGCGTGTCAGAATGGGAAGAAGAAGGAAATGATTTGAGTAGACAGTTTTTATAAGATGTTGTAGGTGGTTTTCTTCCATTCTCTTTATCTATTATTCACTTGTGCTAGTGCAGAAATGAATATTGAAATAACTGCTAGTTATTTTTTTCTAGTCGAGATTAGTGTACAATGAGTGTAGATAAAATACTATTGTGTTGTTTGACCTCACAGAACCAAGATGGAGAAAATGTACCTAGCAAGTCCCTGCTAAGAAGTGACTCCTCCTCTCTGTGATATTCTGCATGGGCATCAACTCCATTGTTAGATTATTTTCCTGCAGACAAGTGAGAAAGGAGTGTAAGTGTTCGTAAAAGAAATGTCCATGCATATGAAAATATATGAAAGTACTGCAAGAGCCATAGGTGTCCGTGGAAGAGAGCGGTGTATGTGAATCTACAGCACTACATGAAAAAGATCTAGCAATGGAGTGGATGTTCATGCACAATATCACCGAGAGGAGGAGTCACTTTGCCTTGTGACTCGAGAGACTTCTTTGAAGAAAAACAACTTGCACACATCCAGACCCAACACTAGATGGCAGGAGTATGCAGAGCATGTGTATCTACACATGCCATTGAACATGGTATTTCTCTTTTAAATAAATAACCATTATTTTCCTCTAGCAATGTCTTTTCAGTGAATTTTATAGCAGTGTGAGAGTGGTCTATGACAACAGATGAAGCCTCCAATAGGGCAAGACACAACATTGGCAATAATATTATAAGGAAGTAATTGCACGTGTGGTGCATGCTGTGTCGCTTTATTACAAGAAGCGGCTAAAAGTGCTTTAAAGGGGCTTGGTTCAGACACAATGGATACTATGTGTGTAGATACGAGGTTCCAGAGGGAAGAGTTACAAGTGTAACTGTTTGATCGAGTATTGCTGCTCTATTATGTAGAAATCTGCATTTTCCCTTTCTTTTCTACCCTTTCACTACACCTCCCCCACACGCCTACCAATCACTTTCCATTTAAGTAATACACCATGCTTCCAACACTGATAACATAAGGGTCAAGACTATAGTTTTCTTAACACTTTAATGCTTTTGGGAGTGAATTAATCTATTGCTAGAATAGATATTGCTAGAATGTGGTTATTGTCAACACCCCTAGGATCATTTCTATCATCCATGGCGTGGGCCTTTGGGAGACCCAATTGGTGAGGGCTCCAGTGCTGATACATCTTATTTGGAGAGATGTGCCTACCAACAATCACTTCAGACTAGCTTGGATTGAAAGGGAAAGATACTTTGAATTGTATAAATTTCTACCGCACATTCTGTAAAACATCCATGTTTATTGTATTCGTCTTGGTTTACCCCATATTGCTCTTTACTTTCACGTCCCCCCTCTCCCCCAAAACTGTGAAAGGCTCTCAAATCTCTCATACGTCAAAACTATAAATCGTTTAAACTCATTGTAAGTGGCAGTAACTGACCTCCAAAGGCTGTGCGTGGTAATGGTCAGTAGGGTCCTTCAGTTCTGCAGCTTCTTTCATCAAGCGCTTGACAGCTAAGGGAGAAAGAAAAGGAAAATATGAAGCTTTTCAAATATCTATCACACCAGCTGTTTCTGTGTTTTTTTTGTTACAACCTAACCACATCTAGCACAGGGCAACTCCCAGGGAGTTATCTTGTCACCAAACCTAAAGGTTTGAGTGTCCATTATTTATAACCATGTACAAATGAATACCTTGTGAGTTCAAATGATTGGTAAATACTGATGCATGTTATTTCTTTGCTTTCACATACCATTCATGTGCATTTCACTTTGATTTCCTTCAGCCTCTTTCATTGGCCTTCACGTTTTTGCACTGTGTCAGTGCATGTATCATGTGCCATTGACTAGTATCACATTGAATACAACATGAACAGTTACTTACAGGTAAATGATTACGAACAAGAGCAAGATGGAGAAAAATGTTGCTACTTCGTGCCGACCCCATAATGCAGTTGTTAGTTGCATAATTATTCTGTCGTACATTTTAGTTGGGACTTCATATTCAAAATGGATGCCATTAAATAAAGGGGTGGAGGCACTCCGAAAAAGGGCCGCTTTTACAGCATCTATAGTTGTGTTTGTACTTTGAACACCAGCTGAACATCTGGATGCATTTTCAGAATTAATCATAGACACATATACATACTCTGGGACTTTCCGATGACAGCCAGAGGACTAAAAAAACAAAGACGACTAACCACATGAAGCTGTCTCTAGAGTCCAAGCTTTCTGTACTACAACGGGTGAAACCATGCAGGCTTGGCGCAGATGTCCTAACTCTGCAGAGGAGGACTGTGACGTCAACGGTACACTACTCAAAACTCATATTCTGTGGTTAGAAAGCTGCAAAAGAACGGGGTCAAATGTGAAAATATTTGAGTCAACGTAAACCAGTATGTTTGGCAGCATGAACCAAAATCTTTCTTTATCTTGAAGTCAAGAACGTTACATCTAATAATTTTGTCTGTGTTCATCAACAGTATGTTTGCGTGCGCACTTCCTCGACTGTTAGATCTGTTGTGATCCTAGGTGGGAGCTATTTTGGTATTCTCAGTGAGTAACTAGCGAGATGTTCTTATCTTGTGGGGGCGCAATGCCTAGCAGTGTGAAGGAGGCGGTGTCAGAGAGGCCTGCACATTATAATTGTCAGTACTAAAACATATTGGAAGCTACTTTGACCTAAAGGGAGGGCCCCCCGGAGGGGTGGGGGTTGCTGTTCGCCTGTACACAAAAAATATGAGGGACAGCAATCATAGAGGACCCAGTAATCTATTTTGCAACATGAGCAAGGCAGGGAAGCTGTCAAATGAGCAACCAGGGTTGGGGACATGTGGAGTAGCCATGTCAAAGATAGAGATGCTGCCTACTGCTAGACACATACATTTCATAAATGAGGAAAGAAGAATAAACAGATTCCAACTTCACAACCCAAGCAGACACTGCACAAACGTTAACGGCCCAGATTTCAACTATTCCAATTAGGCTGAAAGAGGGAATATTTTGAGCACATGTTTGTGCCAAAAGATCCTCATATGTTTCTGTCTATTAAATAGAGATTACAAATATCTGGTTTCCACGTCTAATGTGGAGAAAATACCCTGTTCCAGCGAAATTCGGTTATAAGAGGTTAGATCAAACAAATAACCAATGTAGGACCTCTACTAAACTAGCCCTGGTCTGAACACACACATATATTCACTACAAAAGACCCGTTATGGTTATATTGGATCATAATACCTTAATGCACGTCTACAAAATGTCTAGAGTTCACAGAAAATAACAAATCTAGGTTGTGCGCTGTGGGCCAACTTTGTTTCACGATTCACAAAACCTGAACTGGATTTGCAGATTCTGAGAACCTAGGATGCCTGTGGGGTCTACTGAGGCTCGAGGATCTGTGAATCCCACAACAAAACTTACTTTTTATACATTCATTTTAATGTGAGGCTGGTCCCTTTAGGGTTTCCGCATGAGCTTGGAAGTCAAGGTATGCTCAACCTGCGCCCTTGTGTCCTATTTTTCATTGTTCCCAACACTGAGTTGCAAAATACTTTTTTTGGCAAGAGCCAGCCCATCCGAATGTGGCTCCAGATCAACAAATCTGTAACAGATGACGGGACAAAAAAAGTTACCTTGCATGAAGGTGTGTCTGTTTTTTATTAATTTGAGGACCTTCTGTGGATTTTGCATACCCATGGAGGTTTGTAAAATAACTGTTAAGATATCGCTATTATTTACCTCTTGCAGAGCCAGCCCAAAACCTTTCCATAAGGCTTATTTCTACAAAAATACCCAGGGATTTTTCTCCAAACAAAAGGCACACAGAATCAATTTCTAATTTCAATTTAGGCTCAGTAAAATTCCGTCCAGTGATTTTTGTTGTAGTGAAGAGCAGAGTTTCCTATCGAAGTTAAAATAGTAAACATTCATTTTTTTAGGGATTCGCACAAAAGTGGATATGCCAAATTTAGACACTCTCACTATTTCTGACAGAAAGGTTTTGATTAGTTGTCTAATGGCGCCAAAGTTGTAGGCTATGCAAAAAAAATCATTTTTAATGGAAAGCAAGACTTAACCATGACTACAGAGACAGCAGTGGCAACTCTGAAATACATATGCATTACAGAGAGATCACCCATGTCTTATGTTTAGGTCACAGTTTTCTGAATTACTTTGTCACCATTTGCAAAATCTGCACAAGACTGCCCAATAAAAAAACTTCATTCACTTTGGTATCAGCGTAGCAAGTTGTGCATTGATCCACCAAGAGGAGGGCAAACAAAAAGGGGAGGGTCAAAAAGGTGACATTGTCATTTTCCATTTTAACTCCCACATGATCCTTTGCTCCTTGATGTACAAAAAAGACTGATTGCAATTACCCAAACTTGGCATGAAAGTTGAACTTGAATTAATTAAATAAATGTCTTAGCTTTAGTGTTAGTCTATTCAGTAGTTTGTGAGGCAGTTTTGTGAGCGGAGGATATGGAACCTCAACCGTAGGGACTGAGGTTGCTTGCCTCTGATGTTCCGGTGTCCATCCTATTATGGTTATGCAAAGGGGGAGGTACAACCCCTTCAACACTTGACAATCATGCAGCAACCCAATAGGCTGATTGTCCAAACCATTGCTTTACTTTCTCAAAAGAAACGTATTTAATGCACACTAAGTGGAATAGAATAAACACAATATACTGTGGCTAGGCTGCACTTCCATCCAATCGCTGTCCATGGCTTCCCTTCTTCTTCTGGTCCAGGTTGTTCTCCCCCCAGGATTAAGGCAATAGTCTGATTAAGGCTCACATGCAGATCCTCCACTCTTTTGTGAGCTGTCTTCAGTCTCTTAGTTCTTACTGAGTTGCGTTGCTTAAGTTTTATCCCCAATGGTGGTTCAACCTGTTCAAGCAGCCACCCAGATCTGTGTCCACACATTTGATCCTTCCTTGCTTTTGGAGGGGAAAGTACACAAACAGGCAGAGCTGTTCTGGTCTCGTTGACTGCAGCCATCAGCGATGCTACACATCTCCGAAGACTGTAGTCGGCGTCAACAAAACAGCAATGGCAGTCCCCGTAAGACCAGACCACACAGGGAACACGTGCTCTGGGTCGATGCAGCCGAACATGGAGCGATCTCCTCTTGGCGCTGCTGCTATGCAAAGACCGATCTCTGGGCAACAAACTGACTGACTGACCTAACCTCTTCTGGACAGTGCTGCTTAGTTAAGGTTGTGCTTCTTTAGGGCACTACGGCTTAGAGCAGGACATGCTTCTTCTGGCCACTGTGACTTGGTAAAGGGCCTGGTGGATTCTGTTTGCAGCCCTTTCTGGGCTTTGGCTATCTTTATAATTCCCACCAGGAACCTCTGTTGGAGACAATGTGACCCGCTAAGGTACACAGCTCCCTCTCTGCAGCTGTCATTTTCTGGAAACCCTTCCCCATCTCTGGGGTCTCTCTGCACCTCACTCCCACCCAGACAGTTACTCACCTTACAAGATTGGCTGGCTCCTTCCCTCTTTCAGAAGACAGGCTGGCTTATAGACACTTCCAATCAGGTATACAGCTTTTCCAGCAAGAACTAAACTCAGGTGAGGTCCCCAACATCTGGGAAGCTGGCTGTCGGCCAAACACAAGTTCAGGTTGCACACCAGTCCTCTGAGTATTCTATGGAGGACTCCCTTCCTTGGTCATAGAAAACTCAGAACAGGAACAGCAATAGACGTATTGAGGTCCCGCTTTTACACAGTAACGGCAGAGAGAAAATTAGGAGCAACACTATGCTCTTTCGGAATCCTTTCAGGTAATTCTTTGTTCATGCGTCCTCTTCAAACTGCTATCGAGACACTGCATTTGTTGCCGTTTCTTTCTGTCGTCATGAGTACAATAGAAGCACAAAGAGGAATGAGCTTTATTCACCTGGCTTTCAATATCCAAACTTAAAGAGTGATTAGGAAAAGACAAAAGTTTAGGGTTACCATACACTAAACAGCAATGCTTCAGGGAGAGTGTTCCACAACACATTACTCAGAAAATGTCCTAACCGAATTTCTAAATTAATCTTGCCTCCTTGTCCTTCACTTAAATGATCTCCTCCCTCCTACTTCGGGAAGGTCAGCAATACACTTCCACTGTCTGTGAATACAACCTAATCTCCCACCTTGTACACAATGTCAGGTCAGGGTTATCCAAAATGTATTCCAAAGGCCTCATTTACTCTGGTTTACTCATATGCACCATGCATGTACCACACAGGCTACAAACACTTTTTGTTGTTAGCGTTAGGAGTTGGATCAGTGCAAAGAGGCAGAACATTACATGAGCAGACCAACAGAACTCTATGCCAGTGAGTGGAGTCTGCCCAAAACAATGAATTCACAAAGTAAAGTATGCTGCAGTCACCACTCTATGTTCTAAATCCATGACAGGGACAGTTATCCAATGTCTGCCACTGATAATAGCCACTCCAGGTCACTGGACAGGTCTAGGACCTCACTCTTGTCAAGATATGGCCCCACCCCCTTCGCACATGCTAGATTGGTGTGATGCCCTAGCCAAAAATCAAAAACCAGGATACCAATTACACTTAGTCGGCTCCTCATGGCAGGGGAACATGAATGAACACCATGAAGGGGACACTCCTGTCCCAACATTAGAGTTTTAAATTGTTTCAGTCTGGGCACAAAGAGATTCAATTTTAGTGGTATCTTGACAGTTGGAATGGTGTCTTTCTGCTTTGCTAATGGGTCAGTGTGGAAAGAAATTTTTTTTTTGCAAATAAAAAGTAGTTCATTTTTTGGACTTGCACAAAATTTGGCACACATGTGCTTCTCTAGATGGATTTATAGGAAATTCAAAACAAGAGTGAGCCAAATATGCTAAATTCCAGGCACATCTGTGATGCGGCTCCAAAGATATTAGCAAATCAAAATATTTTTGACAGCTCTCCCCCAGTTCCTTTTCAATTTTCTCTCTTCCCCTTGAAAGATCTGCATTCAACTTGACATGCAAACAGAAAACTAAACAAGTTAAAGTGTTCCTTAAGACAGTGGAATTCGTAAAACAATATCACGGTTGACCATTTTTGATGCCCCCTTTAACTTCGCCCCCCTTGGGGGGCCAGTGCACATTTGAAAATGCTAACACTGGGCTGAACGTGGTAAATGTCTGCCATATTTCGTGTAAATATGACAAATAGCACAAATGTTATAAACAAATCAGTATGCATATATATGTTACACATGTGGCAATGGCACCTGTGTATTCCTGGTTAGGTCAGAGTTTCCACTCAAAAGCCATTTTTTGTTTTCTTAATAACTGGTACTGTTCAGCACAAAAAGTTCCAGTACCCCCCCAAAAATAAGAGAGAAAAAAAATATCACCCATATTGCGTTCAGCAGAGCAGGTTTTGTACAGCTAAATTGCGAGGACAAAAAAGGGGGGGGAGGAGGGTCATAAAAATTACATTCCTCATAGGATTATTTGCTCCTGAACACAGAAACAATCACTGGCAAAGCCAATTTCTCTGGCTTTAGCTACTGGGCTTTCGGCTTTCCCAGTGCTAATTTTGTTTGTGAACGGTTTTTGTGTGTAGTCACCCACTGTAAGAAAATAAATGCCTGAAGCCAATTGCTGCTGCATACAGCCTTCGACCGCCACAGGTGCTCCAGAGTGCCAGGCCAACAACCCTTGTCAGATCAAATGGAAGCATGAGAGGATTGCTCTGGACATAACTTGCTAATAAATAGACTGTCCATTAAAGTGTCAAGATTGCTAGCAAATGAATACGTTTTTGCCCCCAGCCCTATGACTGAGTCTCCTCTTGACAGATATGCAGGCCTCATTATTTTAAGAGTAAGCTAATCGTGCTAAGTGCCTGCCAAATTTCATACAGGTCAGCTATACAACACCAAAGATATCAGCAAACCAAACATTTTAGAGATCCCACTTTAACTATGCCCTTTTGTGAGATCTGCCTGAGACTAGAGATTCACGTACTCGGTCTGACTTGCCAACAAATACAATGCTCGATCTTAGAATAGCGCCAAAATTACTATGAAATTAACACTTTTTTTTACCACCTCCATCAAACTGTGCCCTTCCTTGTGGAATTATGTTAAACTCAATACATCAAGGGCAAGCTAAACAAGATAAAGGTCTGACAAATTTTGCACAGATCTGTGATTAAGCACCAAGCATATCAGCAAATTAAGTTTTTTGTTTTTTTCTAAACTTACCTTTAGAATTTGCTTCTCTAATTACAACTGCTCAAAACTTAAAATAAAAACTGTGTACCACCCATTCTAAAGATTTGCCAGATTTGAGAAACGGTCTCAGTTATCAGTAAATGAACATCCCCTTTAACTATGCACCCCTTGATGAATCAGCACAAATGTGAAAATACTAAAAGTGAACTGAACATGCTAAATGTCTGTCAAATATAACCAATCTAGTTATGGATAGGTCAGAGTTTCCATTTTTTATTATTTTTAATTACAATTTTGGCACAGTTCAACAAATCTGCACAAAACAGAGTAAAAAAATGTATCAACTTGGGATTCAGCACACCATGTTTCGTGCACATTGGTCAAGTGTCCCCCCCGCAAAAAAAAGGGGTGCAGGTAAATACAAAAAAATGGTATTTCACATTTTATCTCCCTTATGACTTGACCCTCGCTACAGCAAGAATTGCTGAACAGAATACACTATTAAAATCAAATTAGAACTTTAATAAAGGACATTTGGTTTGGCTGTAATCAGTTCAGTAGTTTGAGAAACTAGTATTTTAAAATGATTTCAGTCTGTGAATAAAGATGTTGCATTACAGAGATATGTCAACAGTCAATTCAGGAAGATCCACAACCTTAAGTTTATAGACCTTCTGCGAGACCAAAATTCAAACAAGTATTCAAACCTAATTAGACAAGGGAGCTTTATTGTTCAAAAGTCCCTTTCGAGTCCACTAAACAAACCTCCGGTTCACAGACCCAAAGCTCTCAGATTGGCTGGCAGCAACTGAGAAAACTATGGTGCAGCTGCCATTACAGGCTCCGGGGGGTTGGGGGTGGGGGATAGGTCCACCAAGTCAAAAAATGAATTGAAAAAGCCTGGAACCCAACAAAAAACAGACATTTAAAAAAAGGATATTTTGTCTCAGTGTTCGCAGACCCCACCACAAGAATTGTGGGTCCCAGCACAGCCCCCAGCTTAGTTAAGGAGACCTAGACAAAGGCCTGCAAATCTTCAGCATGATGTGCAGGTCCCTTACTGGAAAATGGGATCTGTGAACCTATATCCAAAGACCATGCAATAGGTTCACGAATCCCAATGGAGGTCCAACAAGGCTAGGTTTGAATAGGGTTCTCAAAACCCTAGACTAGGGTGCCAAAACCCCTGGTACAGAGTTCCAAAACACCTGGTCTAGGGTTCAGAAATTCTGAAAGAAAAAAACAAATCTAGAAAAAGGAGGGGCTATAGGCAGAGCACAGTGGGGGGGTGGCCACTCACGGAGGGTTTCAGCCAGCCCCTTCACCCCAAACCCCACTGAGCACAGTCTAAAGTTATAACTTACTCCCTCCTTATGCATTGTTTAAGACCTCACTTATAACATCATTCATAACATGTTGGACAGAATCAAAGATCCCGTCATGAGTTATGACTCGTGATAATAGATGAATGTCAGTGTTTTTTAGAACTTGTTTTGTAACTATAACTTAACTTTAACTGTGCTTCTATTGATAAATGTCTGGGTTTTAAAAAAACGAAATTAAAGTGTCATAATCAAAGCTATCCATAACTTCACTTATTTCTATTATTTTTAGTGTGTATATTTGTGTGTATCTCTAACAGGGGTTGTTGTTTATCCTCAAGGTTTTATTTCTGCCTATTACCTTGATAATTAAGGTTTGCTTCTTTACATGAAACCACATTAATGGCCCATAAAATATAACTAATAGACTTTCCTGTAGTACTTCTCACCAAACTAAATCACTGACATGCAGAGCACAGTATGTGGTGCGGATTGACCCACTAGATTTTGTTTAATCAAACCTGTAAATTCTAGTAGAAGCAGCATCTGTTACAAACGCGAGAATTGAGATTTTCCTAGCCTTGGTGTCTGAAAGGCTAGATTTTATTAAAGACACGGAGGCGAGTATTATGCAGTCTTTTCTTGCTTTAATTACGAACAGCAGCCAAGCAAGAACTACAGTATCCAGAAACAAAAGAACTACAAAATGACCTCATAGTGTAGTAACCAATGGGATATCACAATGCACTACTAATATCTTAACTGCGAGCAACAAGTCCTCTTTTCTTGATGCGAACTAAAGAGGAGAAGTAACCAAAACAATCACATAGAACATAAAAACCAAAGTCATAAAGTCCATGCAACCATCTCGAAGATGACGGAGACCGAAGGACGACTGGAAGGTATAATCGATGTCGCACAAATCCAAGCTTGGTAAGAGACGTTGGTGTGTATCACCCTGAGCCAACACCGGAAGAGGGAGTTGGTACTGAAAGAGAGAAACAGGGCGGGTTAAATCGTGGTGGGATAATACTCGCCTCCGTGTCTTTAATAAAATCTAGCCTTTCAGACACCAAGGCTAGGAAAATCTCAATTTTATTACAAGACCGGAGGCTCCTATTATGCATGTTCAAAGCATTGCAATCACAGAATCTGAGACATGAGAAATCGGTTTACAATAAAAAGTTCTAAACGTATTTTCATTCGACCAGTCTGCAGATCTGAGAATATCCTGTAAAGAGGAACCTGCCCAAAAAGCACGAGAGGCCATAGCCCCCCTGGCCGAATGGGCACCAAAGGCACTAATATCAATGCCAGCAAGGGACATAACCCATTTAACCCAACGAGCCAGGGTAGGGGAAGACACAGGAAGGTGAGGTTTCTGAAAGGAAATAAGTAGTTGGGATGAAGAGGATGATCTCAAATCTGCAGTACGGGTTACATAAGTTTTTAAGCAATTTGCAACACATATATTGGGTTGAGAGGGAAAATATGGATAATTAATACTAGACAAGTTAGTTTTCGTACGTTTTTTGATCTGAAACGAAACACCAAGGGGAGAAAAGAAAAAGGAAGTAACATCCAGTGCTCTAACATCTGAGATCCGCTTGATAGAAACTAAACATAAAAGGATGGTTAACTTAGCCGAAAGCTGTTTGAGAGATAATAATTCATTATCAGGCCACGAGGTAAGAAAACGCAACACCAGAGTAACATCCCACATAACATTATATTTAGGAGACGGTGTATTAACGTATCTTACTCCCTTTAACAATTGACAGACCAGGGGATGCTCTCCAACTGGCCTACCATCAACTCTTTGGTGTTCCGCAGAAATGGCAGATCTATACAAATTAATAGTGCGATAAGCCTTACCTTGAGAAGCCAAAGAAGCCAAAAAATTTATAATTAATACTACATTCGCTGAAAAGGGATCTGAATTCCTGTCCAGGCACCAGCCGCACCAAAGGGACCAAGCTGACTTATAGGCCCTGGAAGTTCCCGGGGCTCTGGCCTGCTGGATAAATTTAACAGCGTCCTCCGAAATTCCTGGGACTCCCCAGGACGACCCGAAACTTTCCAAGCTATGAGGAACAGGGATCCGTCGAGAATCAACTGATGTTGATGGCCCTGAGGATTCAAGAGGAGATCGGGAAATTGGGGCAGCCAAAGAGGCGGAGCGATCGCCAGCTCTAATAGAGTCGGATACCACGGTTGGGTCTGCCAGAAAGGAGTTACAATCACCAGAATAGACCGTTGCCTGCGCACCTGAGCGAGGACTCTGGGGATGAGAAGGAAAGGGGGAAAAGCATATAGAAGGGAAGTCGGCCAAATCTGAAGAAAGGCATCTGTGGCCAGGGCTTGTGGATCTGGCCTCCAACTGAAATATGAAGGAAGGTGAGAATTGAGGCGAGAAGCAAACAGATCTATAGACATTTCTCCAAAGACAAAAGAAAGGTGACTGAACACTGAAGGGTGCAGTTGCCAATCGCTGGAATCGTGAAGGTGTCTGGAATACCAATCCGCTACTGTATTGAATCTGCCTGGCAGGAAAACCGCCTTGACTGAAATCCGACGAGGCAGACAATATTCCCAAAGATGTTTTGCCAGAGAGGAGAGTATCTTTGACCTGGTACCTCCTAGGTGATTGATGTATCTGACCGCGGACAAATTGTCCATCCTGAGAAGGATGGTGCAACTTACCCTGTTCTTTGCAAAAGTGCGGATGGCAAAGGAACCTGCAAGCATCTCTAAACTGTTGATGTGCAAGAAGGACTCCTTCAGAGACCATGCGCCCCCAGTCGAGAACTGACCACATCTCGCGCCCCAACCCGTCCGACTTGCATCGGATTCTAATACAAGATCTGGGGCGGCAGAGAAGATAGTTCTGCCGTTCCAGGCATCTAGATGGGTTAGCCACCACTGAAGCTCTTCTTTGGATTCGGCATCTAAGACCAAGGGATCCGAATAAGCGAGACCCTTGTGAAGATGACGTATTTTGAGCCGTTGCAGGGCTCGATAATGTAAAGGACCTGGGAAGATTGCCTGAATGGAAGAAGCTAACAGACCTACTAGGCGTGCCAGATTTCTGAGAGAGATCTGCGGAAGGGAAAGGGAGTGGCGAATCTCCTTCTTGATCAATGAAACCTTGTGTTGCGGGAGCTGCAACACCGATAGAGTGGTATTTATTCGAAAACCGAGAAACTCCAAAGATTGAGTCGGAACTAAAACCGACTTTTGCACATTGATGAGAAAACCTAAATCGCGAAGGAGATTTAGACACAGTTGAAGATGATCTAGAAGTAGATTTTTGTCCTGTGCCATCAAAAGGAAGTCGTCCAAATAGAGAATTAAACGCACCCCGTGAGACCGGAGAAAGGCTGCGACGGGTTTGAGAATCTTGGTGAAACACCAAGGAGCGGAAGAAAGGCCGAAGGGAAGAACTCGAAAGCGGTAAAAAGAGTCCTGCCATTGGAATTGAAGAAACTTCCTGTGTGAATGATGAATTGGGACTGTGAGATAGGCATCTTGCAGATCCAGTCTGATTAGCCAATCTCGGTGAAGCAGAATGTCCCTGAGATGGAGAATAGTCTCCATCTTGAAGTGACGATAGAATATAAAATTGTTGAAAGCCTTGAGATTCAACACCAGACGAAATTTGTGATTCTTCTTCTGAACTAGAAAGATGGTGCTGAGGAAGCCCGAAGAGTCGAATTGAACAGGCTCTATTGCGCACTTGGCCAGGAGAGATTGGATTTCGACGCGCAAAAGCTCGTTTTGCTCTTGGGAAAAAACTAGGGGTATAGGGACGCGACTCTGAACTGGCATCTGATAGAATTCTAACTGGTACCCTTGAACAGATTGAATCACCCAGGGATCTGAGGTGAGAGAACGCCATGAATCGAGACACAGAGCTAATCTGCCCCCTACAGGAGGAAGGCCAGAAGCGGAAATACTTACCGGAGGTTTGGTCTCCCCTGCTGGAGTAACCTCTGGACCGGTAGCCTCTTGAACGACGGGGATAGAACTTCGGTTTGTATCCTGAATAGGATTCAGGTTGAGATTGCTGGTTGAAGGAGTCTCTGTTGGAATATTGATTCCTGATGGAGCGGCCGGCAAAGCGACTCCTGCCTTTGCCGGCCCTGGCAAAAACCCGAGACGAAAAAATTTTCTTCATCGAAAGCTGGGCCTTATCCAGAGAGGCAAAGGTGGACACATATTTGCCCAAATCTTTAATAAAAGAATCTCCAAATAACAGGCCTTTGGCCAAAGGACCCTCATCTTTTGAGGCCAGAGAAGTTAATTTGGGATCGATCTTTAAAAGCAGACTCTTCCTCCTTTCAATCGAAAGTTGAGTGTTGGCGTTCCCCAGCATACAAATAGCACGTTGCGCCCAGTTTGAAAGGACCTCCGGATCAATAGGGTTACTATCCATTTTTGCTTCTTCCGCCAAATCAAAAATTCTGGTGAGAGGGCCCACCAAATCAAGAAGCTTGTCCTGGCAACCCGACCAGGCTCTATCCACGCCCTTTTTGGGATCCTTGCCGAATTTTGAGAAGAACATCAGCATGTTAGGATCAATTACCGGAGTTGCTGTTATATTATCCGGAAGAGAGGGACGAGGACACTCTGACTTGAGTTTATTACGAGCGGCTTTATCCAGAGGGTGACGTAAAAAGAAAGAAACATAATCCGCCACATGCTCTGATGGGTACCACTCCTTTGAATTTGGATGGACCATGAAGGAGGGATCAAATAAGGGTTCACCAGCATGGTCGACTAAATCGTGAGACACTAGGTGTACGTCACCACCGTCAGGAGGAGAAATTCTACGCCTTTTCTCCAGAGGCCCATAAGAAACTGGATCTTCTGATCCGTCCACATCGCCCTCATGGCTGGAAACATTATCATCGTCATCCGTGTCTCTTAACTGCGAAATATATAAAGGAGAAGGAGGGGGACCCGATTTATAGACCTCTCGGGTGGAAGGACCAGAGGAAACGCCTTTGGACGTCATTGGGATAGTGGTCGCACGTTTCCTGCTCTTATTAAAAGGCAATTTGGAAGAAGACATCATCTTTGAAACCGAGGCTTCAAAATTTTTGGTAACCTCAGACATGGAAACTGAGACTGCCTGCTGTACAGAGTCCCTTATGAAGGACTTCAAACTCTCCTGAAACACCTGGGAATCCTCTTCCCCAGCCATAATGTAAAAACACACTGGTCACCGAAGGGTTAATTTTTTTTTTTTTTTTTTTTTGAGGAAAAAGAAAAAGGAGTGTCTGAAGGGGCGGGACCGAGCCAAGGGAGGCGGTTCAATGCAGTCGAAGTCGACTGACAGACGAGGGCAGGAGTTGAGAATGCCAAACGAGGCAAAGTGAGCCAATTATGCTCAAATAGCAAGCAAACCCGGTCGGAAATAAAGACGCGACGCGAGTATCAGCTGACAAAGTATGCCGGCCCAAAGAATGTGAGGAATGCTACGCGTGCGCTGAAAGGAATGCGCCGCGCTCGAGCGCGCGTCCTCAACGGCCGAAGACGGCCGTTGAGAGACGCTGTGTCGGAAGAACAGAAAAAAGGACGCGCGTTCCCTTATAATAACCGCGCGCTAAACACACAAGTTTCACAATGCAATAGTAATAACAGTAAGCACAATAAACAACCGAGCAAGTAATGTAGGTACTTATCTTGACTGCGAGCAGCAAGAAAAGAGGACTTGTTGCTCGCAGTTAAGATATTAGTAGTGCATTGTGATATCCCATTGGTTACTACACTATGAGGTCATTTTGTAGTTCTTTTGTTTCTGGATACTGTAGTTCTTGCTTGGCTGCTGTTCGTAATTAAAGCAAGAAAAGACTGCATAATAGGAGCCTCCGGTCTTGTAATAAAATTAAGAAAGCCCGTGGAAATTGCCACTACTTTCAAACACCTATCAACAGTTTAAGCAATACCATGGCCTAGAAAATACAACATCAATGCCTAGTACAGATTTAAAGTCGTGCAAATGTCAGCTGTGCAATTGTTGCAGCATTAACAGGCAAACAAATACAGTACAGTGAATAAAAGTACGCCGCTGCAGCAATCCGTGTGTAAGTTGCTGTTCATGGAGTGAAATCCCAGCAAAGCTTACTAGGCCCTCATCCTTTTGATAACCATATAACGAACGAGAAGGAACTGCATAGGAGAAACCCTTGTTCATCACAGCAATATCAAACCACAAGAACACGAGTCAACGTTTGCTAATCGTGTCCCTCAACATAAATTTCCTGAACTGCATGGCAGGTCTCATACTAGAACAGCATGCAACTGTGTGAACTTAACCAGTGTCGGGACAGCCTGGCTGCCATGTTTTTAGAAATGCCACAGTCCTGCATGGCTTTGCACTCTGTGCTATGTGTTTTTGTATTCTGAAATCGATGGAGTTTTTAGTTTGGAAAAAAAAAATGAAACACATTAAAAAGTGTGATTTATAACGTTAAATAACATGTACCTATCCATCCTATAATTTGTAGTAGGTAGCCTCACTTAGCTATTATAAGCAAACACTCAAATTAACATGTAGAAATGAATTAAGTTAGCCTACCTATATTTTTTTTTTAATGTTGACTTTACATGTTTAAGGTTAAGAGGCCTGCCCACATATTTTCGCAGTTGTTTTGCGCAAAATGTTTTCCTTTATTTTTTTCTCACTGCAGATGCTGTATTTTTCCAAAAGCCTTCTATTAGCTTGTGAACAGGCACGTGTTATGCATTATACGGCTGATAGTGAGATTCTAACAAGGAGAAGATGCCAGGAAGTGCGACTCATGGGAAGAGCTGTCTGAACCAGAGATTCTGCCCAATGTAACAACTCGAGGACGTAGCCATGTTTGAACCATTGTAAAGATGAGTGAAACTTGAGGAGTTTACCTGCTCCCAGCTTTTTTGAGGAGAATGATTCGTTTCTAAGAGTGGGAACAAGCTAAAATGTTGCAACTAGAGTTTTGTTGAATTATATTAGCATGTCTATCTTAGACCAGGGACTCCGACTCCCCAGCTTGCTGCCTCACACATGCTTTGTGCACTACAGAAAGGCTCGCTGACTTCGAATTGAGAAAATCCCACTTCTGCAAATCTCCACAATTTGAGTGCAAAGGCTTTATGCTTGCTCATTCTTGTTCTCTCATCAGAAACCTTTATTTGGATTTCTGAAGCTGGCACCTTATCTATTTGTCTAACCAAATTACAATTTCCAACCTATGCTTCCTTAATTTAGATTAGGGATTCTCCATTATGGAACTACACTTTCTGGGTAGCTGTATTCTATATATTATGTTGGTGCCTGTAATGTTTTGCCTTCCTTTTAGACTACACAAATTTGTTAGAAATATACTTGAGATTTAAAATCCTTATTGTCGTTTCCTGTAGAGCCGAATAGTTTCACGGTTAATGGTAATACATATAAATGCTAGCTCCTACTCATCTTTTCAGATCAACAAACAAAGGTTCATGCAACCAATGGCGGGGTTTGTATGACAACTGTACTCGTAGATTAAGATTCAAAAATTCTCGTTCCGATAAAATGTTTGCCATCTGTGCTGCTGTCTTGCAGTCTACAGTGTCCAAAGAACTTGCCTTTTCAGCCTTTCTTGCTCACACTGGAGTACAGCGAGCCTGCCCTGGCAGTGAAAGATATTTGTGGTGCACTTGGAGGGCCATGCTGTGTTTCTGAAACATTTGGCATTCCACAAGGCCGGCGACAAATCACACTTAAACAATGCCTGTGAGCTGGAAGGTATTGTTGATAGTTTGCTCTGAACTTCAGGACCAGCTCTGTGAACAAACCTTTGCAATTCAATTATTAATCAGAATGGGACTTAGTGCTTAAAGTTATTCTACGATTTGTTGTCAACAAGTGTATGTTTAGCAGTCCTGCAGCCCCTCGGCTCCCTGAAACTGCCTGTGGAGTGCTATAGCATAATATGTATATATACAAACACTAAATACAGAAATACAACAGTTTTTGTACTTAGTGCAATTCTTATTAGTACTCAACTGTTTACTACAGACAATGCCTACATCTTTAATAAGTTATTACATTCCTTCATGTAAAGTTCTAAAAGTAACCTATGCTTTTTTTTTTAACATACACGTGGATATGTTAACGAACTCAGTTCTTGATAAGGGCAAGCTAGGATCTGCTTGTGTCAATTTGTACATGGTTTGCGGTCTGTTGATAATAGCCAAAACAAGAACTGCGTTGTAGTTCCTTTGCCATGATACACTAATGCTTATAAACCACAAGAATTCTTTTAGAAAAAGATGAGTGTGTTTACTGAGCATATCTCCAGTGCCTGGGGGTTCAAATATACCAACTCATGCATTTCAGCGAGCGGCTAAACCTATTCCAGATAACTGCTGCTGCGCGGCTCTCCCATTCACAGCAGAAGAACGTATTCGAACAAACAGCAGCAGTGAATCCATGTTATCACAACCAATGAATTCATTTTATCATTAATGAATAGAAATGCAACACAAAGAAAAATAGACAGACAATCTCATGAGCCACAAACCGCCTCTTCAAATACTGCGCCCTAGATATTCAAGTAGAAGCGGAAATGAACTCCACTTACATTAACCCCTATGATTCACAATGTGGTAGACACACTTCGGACACATATTTAAGGGAAGCCGCTCACAAAATCCCAAATGCACTACAGTTCAGTAACACCTGCCATGATTAGTAGTGCAAGACACCAGATTAGAGAAAAAAGCGTGAAAAGGTACTGCTGTATTTTGGAGTAATATTTCGACTCGTCCGATGGGATTCTGGCCCTCCTCAAACCTTTTTTCTTGTGCTCAGAAGATCGCTACTCGCGCGGACTTACTAGGACGCGCAAGACCCTGACTTATCTCCTTCCTAATCTTCTCTCTGTTCTCTCGTGGGTTTCTTTAAGCACAAATGTGCTTCCCCTTTTGGCTCCCCTGTTAAGCCCCACCAACACACACCCCGCTGTCAAAACCTGTTCTGCTCCACCTTTCTGCAAGACTCAACTCTGGGTCATTCCACACTGGACCCACCCCATGTCACAGGCTTCTGGGTGGGGTTCAGAGGACTGACTCAAACAATCTTTTCAGATCGGAGCCTATTTTTGGCATCACGTATGTTTTGGAATATACATTGGCCAAAACAGTACCTAATCTGAGAAGTTTAATAGCAAGTGTTAGAAAAGGGGCAGAGGACACAGACAGCTATCATCAGGACTAATGAAGGTGTTAAAAGCAGAGCAGGAGACCGGCCTGATAAGAGGACTACTCGGAGGCGTAGAATATATGATCCTCCAAGTAAACATAATGTTTAAAAGAAGGATACAATGTGTGCAAAAGACAGCACAGGAGAGAAAATGGATGCCAGCGTTAAGATTTTATGCACAGTGGGGAAAAGCTTACAAAATAAAACTCCAAAAAAGTGAGTGTGCAAGGAGGTTAGCAGACTCCTACCAATCGCTTTAACAGAAATAACCAAACAAAAAAGGAAGTGGACTGAGTGATGAAGTTCAGTAAAATGAAATATGAAAAATAAGTAGTTGCGGAAAGACAGAATGTGGTTAGTCGATGGACAGAACTAGTGTTGTGTGAAATAAGTGCAGCAGAAATGGAGAAAGAGACCCAAGAGTGCACCTGGCATATGTACTGTTTATAAAGAACATATAGAAAGAAAACATTTAACTATATTAAACGAAGTACCCATTTGCAACTTCGCTATTTAGCTACTTATTACAGCAACAGAAGCATCACAACAAGAAATCCTACAGAGGAAGATTTGGTGATAAGAAGAGGATCTGTGTTGTTGAAAGTTAGGATTCACCTCGCATAAGGTGATCATTTAGAGCAACTTTAAAGAATGAGAGCAGAGAGGTTAAGTACATTCCAGCAAAGATGAAGTTTTAGTACAGGGGTTCCAGTAAGGGTAGACACTGACAACAGGCCTGATTTTAATGTACTAACGCATGGGGGAACAGAGTTAGCACATTAAAGCCAGACAAATACAAGTAATATAACATCAGTGAAGGCACAATTGCCATCAATACAGTCTTGTTTTCGAATTGCAGGGGAGCCCTCACCATAGCCCTTCTTTCATTTCTGTGACACGAAAGAAAAAGGACTACAACGAAGACTGTTTTGTCACCCTAAACTCACATCACAAAGAAATAAAACTAGGACTGTGGGGGTTGGGGGAAATGGATCGGTTTTCACGCTTATGAATTATGAAATGAGAGTGGAACAAAATGACTGTCTCCATTTCACCCACCTAAGAAGAAAATAAAACATCCGGCCAAGTGTGGTTCCAGTGAGGAGCTGCTGGGTACTTCAATTAAAACAGAAGATGGGGACTAGCAATGGCTGACATACCTTTGTACTACTGGGCGATACAACTCCTTCCCATTAATGACTGGCTACACAGGGAGGTGGGATGGTCCCACTTACAGGGGAGAACTGGCCATGCTGGGTTTGGAATACGTGATGACATCCTGTATGGTGTCCCTCTCCCCTCCCACCATCCATTTAGACCATGGAGGGCCGCACTTCGATGGACGGGGTGGAACGGTAAACTTACGCTGGAGACTCCACTGAGGGAGGGCAAATGGCTGGTCCAGGTGTCATCTCTAGAGGGGTTCAGAGGCTGGGACTCTATAGGAATATCCAAGATAGGTGATATAAGGGGAGGAGGCCATATCTAGTCCTTTCAGGATCTTACAACTGAATTCTGCATGCCAACCTCCCAATTCTTTCACTATTTACAACTTCGTCATGCCCTCTCCACTTACCATGAAGTTAGAAGACATTCCTGAGTACAGCCACCTCGAAAGTAGGCTACTCATGGGCCACTTGGGTAAGGGAGAGGTGTGCTAAACCTATAGATTCATAATGGTTCATTCACCCGTTTCGTTACACACTGTGAAGGGAAAATGGTAGGGCTGGACTGGAGCTCAGGACGATGCAGACTGGAGAGATACATGCATGGCCCCCTGGAGTTCTGGTAATATCTGTTAGACTCCGCCTGGATCTGGCAATAGCACTAGACTCTGCCTGGATCATACTATCTGACACCCCGTCGCATGTGGAGGGCAGGCATTCACGAATCACCAGGCTGTTACAGGTGTCAAGATCTTATGGGGGATTCCTTTTATATGGTATGGACATGCCCAGTGATATTTGCGTATTGGGTTACCATTTTAAATGTTCTCTTTGATGTAGTCGGGTTCCCCATTAAGGCATACCCACAAATTACGCTGCTGGGTGTCCTAGATGAGGCGGGTGGTCCCACGGGAGCACTGTACCTCCCCGCAGCCCCTTTGGTAGATGCATGGACGAAAAGCATGGACTGCTGTGGCAAGTTTAAAGAAACAATTTATGAAGCAAGAGACTGTCCTCAGGGTTTTGACCAAGGTGCTTTTTATTTTTATTTTTATTTTTAGGGGGGGCATGGGGGACACTGTGTTGGACTGAATTCAGGAATATATCATTGTAGCGGATCGCTTGTTTTGCTTGTAAGTTGTAAAAAAAGCAATAAAGTGTTTCTAGAAAAAAATAAAAAACAAGATCGAAGGAGGGGCTAGAGGTAGCAACAAGTGAGAAGGGTAGGCAGGGGGGATGAGTAGCGACACACTGGGGTAAGATGGAGTGCTAGGAAGATGTAGGGAAGAGACAACACACTCAGGAAAGAGTGTTGAATGGAAGGGAATAAAGAAGAGAAGACACAAGTGGAAAATGAAAGTGGTTGAAACAAGGAGTTAACAGAGGAAGAGGCCCGTAGCTGTAAAATATTCCATCATGTCTTGCAATGCAGGTGCTCCACCGGAGGAGGAACGATATCCCCATTAGGCAACAGTAAGAGATGAGAGAAAACTTCCACAGGACTGGGAATATGCGAATGACAACGTCTCAAAAAGCCAACAGGAGAAGGCAGCAGACCCACAGCTCAGTCAATATATATTTTATAAGCAACGGGTATGGTTGACAGCTGCACTTTTAAAACTCAGAAAAAAAAGGACTGAAATCTGGAATCTGCAAGGACTATTTGGAATAACTATCAGCTTCAGGTTCAGGTTGCCTGAATATAGGGCACAGTAGCAATAGAACAAGGAGGACCAGTTTACAGCTTTGAAGATTACGATCAATAACTTTTATAAAGCTCTATTCTTAGCTGAAAGCCATTCAGCTTAGCAGCAGTAGCTGGAGCCACAAGTACCTTTGTGAAGATTATAAATGGTCTTTGTGGCAAAGTCAAGTACATGGACTTATGAGGAAAACAGGACAGTAGTTAGCAGAGGCAGAACACTATGCAGTGTTTTTCATTCTTTTTTGGTAGTGGTAGGACTACTACAACTTTAAAGTAAGATGATTAAGTGCCTATGTGAGGAGAGGGGCTAAAGAGGATTCAGGCAAGATAGGACATGAGAGAAGAGATCCAGGGTTTTCATGCTTTGGAGACTTTGGTCGGATGGTGGACACAATGTGGTTCAAGGTTTGGGTTTTAGTATTACTTCAGCGAGAGATGTTGGTGAGAAAGGAGCAAGCTTGATGGAGATATTGGGGAGGTATGAATGATACAATACTAGGAACGTGATCTTAAGTGAAGTACTTTTAGACTAGCTCTAGTGTCCAAGATCTTAAATAAGAAGTACGATGAAAAGTGTTTAATACAGAGAAACTGCATTTTGTGGTAACTCGTAGAGAACAATGGAGAATGACAAAAAACAGACATGCTGAACGGCACACCAAGCAAACTCATTTAGGTGTATGCTGTATCTTTCAAGAACAGCATAAGGCATGGGCATGATGCAATGGAAAGCTGATGGACATATGTGCCTAGGCAATCTCTTTGAGAGCACACTGTTAATTACCTTTGAGAAAGCAAAGGAGGCATTTCAAGTGGGTCAAGTGCAGTTTTTTTTTTACCTTACAAACAACTTGTGGCGACTTAAGAGACACATGGTGGACATTACCCCAGGAGCCGATCACATGCACCAAGTGCAATGTTAGATATGCAACAGAAAAAGAGAGCAAATAAAAACAATGCTATTTCGAGCACTACAAAGAGATGTTAAAAAGCTGGTGTTCCAGGTGACAATAAATATGATAGGGACCGTAGAGGAGAATTAATTGACAAGGACTAGACTTGAGTCCCTAGTATATCGCAAACATCCTTGATTAATGCCAGGTTCCATCTCATAGTTCATTATAGTAAATCATACTTATGGCACTCCAGTCAGGCTACATAACACAGAGCCATGTAAAATCAGATGAGCCACATTTCTGCACATAACCTGGTAGATCACCAAAAAGTAGGTATAATAGGAGGAGACTAAAAAGGAGATATTCTCGAGCCACTGAACAAAATAATAGAGATAGTCATCCATCTTACTGTTAGAATGGCTGGCTCAGCTCAAAGTAGCAATTCACTGGATTAGAGGAACCTTCCACTGTGGTGGGATGGGTGAAAGGTCTTGAGGAGTGGTCTCAGACTTAAAAAAAAAAAAAAATGTTCACGAAGCATGTTCCCAGGAAGACAAGATATCGAATGATTTCTGAGAACTTTCATCATGACCTATTACATCCTTTGAACAGAAATTGTCTGCAATACTTTATATGGAATGTAATCTGGTCTACAATTCACAGCAAGTTTGTCTCATTTGGGCACAAGTGATAAAGTGTATGACAACACCTGGTACATTAAAAAAACAATAATTGTTACATAGTCTGCTGTGATTAAAGACAACGTTATCAGTATTATTTTTATACCAAATGAGATGTACAAATAGGTTTAAGAAAAATATTAGAAATGTTCAGGTGGAGTGGGAGGAATGAGTAACAGGGGTGCAAGGTGGAGAGAGACGAGTGTTGATGGTGTGGCCAATATGTTGAAGATGAAAGCGTAACAAGAAAGTTGGGTCTTGAGATGAGTGCAATAAGAGCCTGTCACTTCCTTCCACCAACAAGGAACGGCAGGTAGTGGCTTTCTGGAGTAAGTTGACATATGTCTTAGGAAAGAAGCAAACTGGAACAATACCTTTGGGTCCTTTAGGGAAATAAACACTGGAACAGGACTCTGAAGAACACAAATAGACTAAAAACCACTGGAGAGGCAGATTACTACTAAGAATGGGGCAAAAATAGAAGTAGCTGAGTCAAGGTATTTTGCTGGAACAAACTAAGACCAGTAGTAGCAACCCGTGCTTATGTATAGTGCCTTAACCTCTTGTGTGCACCGGATGGCTTGGAGCCCTTCTCCGCCACAGTGCTCTTTGCCAAGGACAGCTCCAAGACACCATGACTCACGAGGCAGGAAATTCCTCTGCTGTTATGTCAGAGGGATTTTTTTTAGCCCCTGAAGCTGGGAAAGCACTTTCCAAACAGCCCAAGATATTTTTTACCCCCAAATGTAATGACAATCGACGTGCATGGTGCATTGATGACATTACATTGAAAGTGAACTAAAATGCTTGTTTCACTTTCACTGCTTCAGCACAAGGGAGAGGTATCACTGGAAAGGGGAAGAGTGTCCCCTTTCCAATGGTACCTTTCCCTAGTGGATCCCTGCTTGGGGATCGCCTCAGGAGGATGATCCCCAAGGAGGGATCCACTCCACTAGACACCATAGAGTTTTGTTTAGTTGCAGGGAAAGGCCTCTTGGGCAAGGGTCGCTTCCCATTACTGGGGATTACTTAGGCTGTTTTCTGCCTCCCTGGTGGGAAGGTCGCCTATATTTTTAGGCCAATCTGCCACCAAAGCGGGCAGAAAACCAGTAGCCACCAAGGATTTTTTATTTTAGATGCAGGAGAGCGGTCCCTTGGAAAAGGGCTGCTCCCCATTATTGGGGGGCAGTATTTTGCAGTTTTCTGCCCCCTCTAGTGATAGATCAGCCATATTTTGAGACTGATCTGCCCACAAAAGGGGCAGAAAACCACTAGATACCAGATAATAAGTGTGAGCAAGAGAGAGAGAGCGAGAGCGAACTGGGGTTTGGCTGATGGTCTGCGGGTACGGACACTTGGATGGTGGTGTGTGTAGACTGGCATTTTGATGCCGGTGTGTGTAGACTGGTGCTTGGCTGGTGTGCGTGGACTGGTGCTTGGCTAGCAATGTGTGTGGACTGCCATTTGGCTGGCAATGTGGGTAGACTGGTCCTCTACTGGTGTGCTTTGACTGTTGGTTGAATGGTGATGAGCATGTTGTGACCAGGAGCAAGTAACTACACACAATGCCACAGAAAAGCCAGTCCACACATTCCACCAGCTTCCAGGCGGAGTGATTCTTAAGTCTGAACTGGCACATGTCTGGTAATGTATGCGCGGGCTGGCGGTGTGTTGGTGGCTGGTAGCCAGTATGTGTATTGACTTGCCTGAGGTGCTTGTAAGTTGACTGATGTTTGAGTGTCTGGTGGTGTGATTAGTGTTAGTCCTGTTGGTGTCAGAATAATGAGCCCTTGAATGGCGCTGTTTGTAAACGTAAGTGTTATATTGTGTTAGGCCCACAGCTGGCAGTGTGAATGGTTTCTATGCCTGACGCATGAAAGGCTTGTGAATGGACTGTAAAGCAGTTGGTGCATTGATGTGGCTTTACAGCTTATAAGCTGTAAATCAGTGGTTCTCTATTTTGATATTAAAATTATTAATAATTACTTTTAATGATTTTATTTCATAAAGTCATTGGTTGTAAAGTCTTTTTAATACACAATTTACTTACCCTTGTGCGACTAGTGGATGGGTGTGTAATAATGCTTTGGTGTTTTTTTTGTTTTTTTCTATTGCCAGTGCATACTCTCTCTGTAGTGAGCACCTTCTGCCCTCACATCTTTTTGGAAACTGGTCACTAAAGGAATATATGTTTTATGTTTTGTATGGATCCCACAAGGTTTACTTACCCATAAGTCCTTGTAAATTTGATTCATTAACAAAAACATTTTTCCCTCACATTTCTGTGTGGCAAAGATGTGCGATGACCAGGCCGGCACAATCTTCCAACCACCCAGCATTTGCCCACGTCTCCTGATATAAACGCTACCTCAAATGTGTGGGTGGGCCAAGTGCACGCAACAAGGAAGGGCATAAAACATATTGTGGAGACATCAAAATGATTTATTACAAAACAACCTGGTTTTGCAAGGGGGCATCTGCGTTTTTGGTCACCAGGTCGGTGGCCATCTAGGGAAACCCAGGCATTTCTGAAACCTAGACAACTGGGGGAATTCAAGGAGGTCGGGCTTGCATGGGTCCCCCAATGTTATCTTACCCAGAATACCTTGCAAAGTTATAATGTTGAATACAAACACTTACATGCATTTCTGTGATGTAAACTACAGGAATGTGAAGGGATCCACAAACTTCCTACCACCCAGCGTTCCCCTACTTGTCCAGATAAAAATGCTACCCCACTTGGGTGCCTGGGCCTATGCCTGCATCAGGAATGGCTCACAGTAGTACTCATGCAAGGACTGTTGACCCTGGTGTGATCCATTCCTGTCACAGGTATTGTACCTACCCACACATGTGAGGTACTATTTTTATCAGAAGGCTTAGGGAAATGCTGGATAGAAGGAAGTGTGTGGCTCTCCCCAGATTCCAGAACCTTCCATCACAGAAATGTGAGGAAAATGTGTTTTTTCTAGCCAAAGGTTTGCAAGAAATTCTGGGTAAAACAACCTTGCGAGAACCACACAAATCACCCCATCCTCGATTCCCCTAGGTGTTTAGTTTTAAAAAATGTACAGGTTTGCTAGGTTTCCCTAGGTGCCGGCTGAGCTAGGGCCCAAAACCCACAGCTAGGTACACTGCAAAAAAGGTCCGTATTCAGTAGAAAAATGTGATATGTCCATGTTGTGTTTTGGGGGCTTTTCGGACGCAGGTACCTGCCCTACCCACATAGTATGTTACCATTTTTAATCAAGACGAAGGGAGTACACAGAACAGTAGAACAAGTGATCTTACCAATTGTATTTCTCTGCATTTGTGCGCTCTAAATGTAAGCCAGTGTGTAAGAGAGAAGACCTTCTGAGAAATGCTTTCTAAATCACATGCTAGCATATGTACCCACAAATTTGAAGATGGCAAATAACCCCTACTTCTAAAGTCCATATCTTTGTGTTCATTTTAAAAATACATAGGTTTCCCTAATACTATTTTTCACGCTTTATATTTTACCATATGAATTGTTCTATACCAGACACACAATGAAAAACCATTGCAAGGTGCAACTGTTATTGTCTCTGGGTACCTCAAGTTTTTGGGAAAACCCTGCATATCCCCGCAATCTTGCATTTGTAATGGTACATTGTTTCAGTAAACCAGCCATCGTGACGACAAGCTACAAATGAAAACTTGTCCCTAATGGCTGTTTATTCCAACTGATTTTCAATATTTTTTCATTTCAACACTTTGGGCCACATCACGAGTTTTCCGCCAAATGCACGGTGGCAGTCAGAACACTGCACTCCTGGCAGCCTGACCGCCATATTACAACCCTGGCCGTCGGACCACCGGGATCATGGATCCCAACTGGATGGCAGCGGTGGGAGTCGTGGTCAGCCACAGTGGTGCCCATGGCAGCACCGCCGTGCTGCTCACGAGTCCACTTTCCATGCCGGTTTAACTGCCATGGAAAGGCTTGCGGAAAGCCAGTGCTCGGGCCCCCCCCGCTAGCACCCTCAGAATGCGCACTGTCTCTCTGCAGACACTGCGTATTCTGAGAGAGCTGTCATGCAACAGCAACAGCTCCTTTAAGGGAGCCGAGGCCAATGCCATGGCACAGTTTGTGCCCGGATGACTGGCGGAAATGTCGTAATACGACGTTTCCGCTTGCCAACCCGGTGGAAACATCATAATACACAGGAAGGGGAGGCAGCCCGTATGACGGCAGTCTCATCCCCGTGGCTTTGGCGGACCACCAAAGTCGTAATGAGGCCCTTTATTTCTTTGGGAAAACCTTGAAGGATCTACACAAATGACCCCTTGCTGAATTCAGCACGTTGTCTAGTTTTCAGAAATGTATAGCTTTCTGGGATCCATCTTGGGTTTCACACCTGTTTCCACCACAAACTGGAAGGCGGCTGAAAGCACAAAAAATAGAAACAAGCATTGACAAAAGCCAATATTTTACACCTTTGTGTTTTTCTTCTGCATTCTATCTAACTGGATTATAAATATTAGAAAAAGGTCAGAATAATGTTTGTTTTAAATTTGATGAACCATTAATAGTTGTTTGTGTTGTGATGTATGCTGAATTCATATCCCAGGGTTCCAAACTCATAATTTGTATCTTTTTTTAATATGGCACTGTCTTAGAGTATAGTAATGCATAGTTAGTAGAGTGCCACTGCACCTGCTGCACCATTCAAATCGCGACCTTAATGCCTTCAAGATACCTGCACTTGTGACTGCCTGTCTAGGAGTAAAATTTAGTAATAATTTGTGTTTAGTGGGGTACCTAGAGTTTTTGGACATGGTGCTACTGCATCTGCTGCACAATTGAAATCATGACCCTAATGCCTGCAAGGTAACTGCACTTGTGCTTGCCTATTAAGTAAAATATAGCAATATTTGGTGTTCAGAGGAGTTTATGACAACTTTTGGCCCGGTGCCACTGCTGCACCATTCAAATCATCAACGTAGTGCCTGCAAGGTAACTGCACTTGACTGCCGGTGTAGTTGTAAAATAGAGCAATAATCAGTGTTTCACGTGCATATTCGTCTGCCCACCCCTCAACATGCGACATCCGCCAAAAACGTGTGCGTGCGTATGTGACCCAGTCCCGTTCATAACACGTCTCTTTTTAAAAAATAATTTTAACGAAGACCCTTCACTAAGCCCATCACAAGGTGCGCCCTTGTACACTGCAGTCATCATTATGTTTGTAGCTTGGGTCCGCTGCCAATAAGTCTGTGAGACAGCAGTGGCCAAGGATAGTAGCAGAAAGTGTCTTTTTTAATACTGTGCCAGGTTAAGGCTTAATAACCGCATGTGTCCTGCCCAATAACACTCCATATGTACACTATGGGTTCAAGCCTGAGGTGCCCATCTACCCCCTCAGCGCGCCTCTCACCTCGACCCCTGCTACACGTGGAAGGGCTGGAGCCCCCAGTCCCCGCTACCTAACCGTCAACCAAGGCTCGAGCCAACCTTCCTTCCCAGCTGCCAGGCATCCAGCACAGTGAATCCCCCCCTCTACAACGTAAACAAAGCAGGAGGCTGGAATGTTTTATTTCATTCAAAATGGGCAGGGCTATTTGAAGCACAACCTCCCTCTGCCATTCTCAAAAGTTCATCATAGCAAAGGCTCAGAGTTGTAATGTAACTAGAGAGCTAACTTCAAATCCTAAACTAGAGCAGAAGAGAGGCGGCAGGAAAGGGTGCAATACTACATGCTATACAGTTTAACACATTCCGCATATAGCAAAATGAATAACAAGATGGAATGCGTAATGGGAAGCGTTCCAAAGGAGTGTCAACCATCTTCTATGCTTATCTCGAGGGGAGAGCATGTGGCATAGGGGCTAGAGTATCCGACCATGAAGCTGAGGAACCGGGTTTGAGTCTCAGCAGAGGCTCGACATTCTATGATTCTCCGCAAATCAGTAAATATCTTGTTAATGAACTGGTGCCTGTGCAAAGCACTCCAAAACCTTTGAGCCGAGTTCGTGCTATGTATAATTGTAAAAAAAAAAAAAAAAGATAAGCAAATAAATAAACAGGAATGTAAGGCTAATTAAAGAAAGTAAAAAGTACAGATGAGCAAACAGAGAAGGGGCATTCAGGGAAGAGAGTGACGAACAGGCAAGCCACGGACAGGAATGCAACACAAACAGAAATAAAACTACCTTTAAAAGTGGAAGGGGAGAACAAATGTGTGCAAGGGTGGGAAGCTGTTAAGTGTGACCCGGGAAGAGGCTGCATGGGCACAGCAAGGAGAAAGACGGCAGGGCTGCTGATGCATACATATTGAGTGTTGGTTGGTAAATAAAATAATATATATATTTTTTAAAGTACGTGCACAGTAAGTAGTCAGCGGAAGGACACCGAGGACCAGAATCCACGCATCGGCATGGACAGCAAAAGCAGAACAGGAATTGAAAGCAGACAACGTGCTGGCCAATGGGAAGCACGTATATTAGAGCGACGTTGGAATCCCCAAATGGTAAGTTCAGGTAAGTAAGGGGTGCATTTCAAGCCCCTTTTGAGATTTTTTTTCAAATTCAAGAGACTTTGCAACCACAGCGCAAGTGCTGTGCTGGCAAAACCTAAAAATAGGCAATCTCCTAGTAGAATGCCAAAGCTATGTTAAAAATGTGGTTTTCTGAATCTAGTCTGCCTGTTCCTAAAAACTAAGAAGATTGTGATTTTAGCCCCATAAACCTTTCGTTGATGCCATTTGCAGGGAGAAAAAAAAACAGATACTTTCTTCTGCCACACTTTAAAAAAAAAAAAAATGAACTATATTTTGGCTTATTTCTTTGACCCCTCCAGGGGAAACCACAAAACCTGGGTATTTTTAGAATTCTTAGGATGTTGGGAAAAACAGGACGCAAGTTTGGTGTGGATAGCTTGTGAGGACAAAATGTTATGAAGGCCTAAGAGCGAAGTACCCAAATAGCCAAAAAATTGCTTCGCACTGGGTGAGAAAAGGCCTAGAAGTGAAAGAATTAAGAATCACTACTTGAAAAAGGAAACCGTTTAAACAGGAATTAAGAAAACTGGCATTTTAAGCAGGGATGCCTGATAGCTCAAGTACATCTTTGGACTTCTATCCTATATGAAAGACTGGACTGAAACAAAATTGAAGGGGGGGTTAGATCCACAATAGTGCTTGGACTGGTGCAACATGGAGAGGATTGGCCCCAGGGGCATTTAGGCATATTCTATATGCATGTATTCGTATTGTGTTGCTTGATGAAGGGGGACGTTTTAACAAGAATTGGTTGTAAGGAAAAATAATGTTATTAATACTGGTATATGACAATATGGCTACTTTCTACATTGCATAGTTAATGTTTTAAATGCCATTTTCTAGTTACTATTATTCGATCTTGAGTTTTTAGGTACTGTATTTATACAGCACTGTCCCACTTCCACTGAAATGCAACACATAAAACACATTGTACAGGTCTAAAAAATGTATAAAAATAATTAAAAGAATCGCAGATATTTACAGATGATGGGTTATATAGTACTTCAATTTATACAGTTACCAAGTACACAGTCAATAATATAATAATATGCTATAATCAGTTTTTACCCAAGAACTATAGAGAAATAGAACTGAACTAAAGCATTTGTTGGGTCTACGAATGTTTTAACGAAAATATCCTGCAGTTCCTCCAAGACAAAATCTAATATAGCACACTCTGAGATCACTTTAATATTCAAATACAAGTCACCTGCTCTCTAAAATCCTATGTTGTAATTTAGGTGGTTACAGCCTCTCACACCATAGTACAAATTTACAGTGCTACACGTCATTTGCCCATTTTCCTAAAATGTATCTATTCTTTTAATCTGGTCTTCCCTAATCATTCTCTGAGGATACAGCCACACCAGCGCCAAGAGAAGCTTAGGTTTTAGTGCACTATAAAAATGCCCTCATTTTATATTCAGGATATCTCCTCTCACTCAGGAAATGGGACAACACCTCAAAAAGAGGGGAGAAATTTAATAAACATTGTGGGTGGAGATCTAAATAGCGCCAACCTCGGAGCCTGGGGTCAAGGGAGTTCCCAAAAATAAAAACCTGGAAATTGCTTTCAGGAACAACACATGAGCTGGGGGGTGAACAAAGGGGATATGACAACAGAGGCTATCTTTTGGTGTGCAACATTCTCTCAAAGTTGCAAGGCAAAAACACAGCTCATTGATCTCAACAAAAAACAGGCTTTTTTTTTGGTGGGCTGAACCTAACAGTAGAAGCTAGGGCTAGTGCAGGAATTAAGGCAACGCTCACAATTTAGGATGCGGACTATCTATTTTTTAAAGTCACAATCTGTTGCAATTAAGTGTTCTTCCACTTAACAGTTCTCCACTTCAATGTTAATTAGTGAGGAAATATGATTCCTACTATGTTTTCTAAACCGCCCTTTTACCTATTTCTAAATGTTAACTTATACGTGTGCCTGTTGATCAGGACGAGAAGTGAGCAATAATAAGCTATATGTTCTGATGGCAGATGTGTCAACTCACGCCTCAGTTTCCAGATGGCATCCGCAATTTAAAATTTTGTGCCCACAATAAAATTTGAGGCATATACAGCTGCGATTAAGCAGACTGGAGGCACTCAACCAGGTGTCGGGTCTTTAGGGAGGTACTAGATACTTCTGTTCTGAAGGACAGAACAGGTCAAGAGCTAGACCAGCTATCCTCACAGGATAAGTGGTGGTGTGTCACAGCCACGTGCTGCGCATGCTGCTCTCTATGCTGCTTAAAGATCAGCCTGGTGCAGACTGAGCCCAGCAATCGGACTCTTAGGACAGTGAAATTCTGTTGATAACTGCGGATAGCTGGTCTTATCTTTTATTGTATGTACATTATCATGCTCTGCTGTTGCTCCAATTAGCTGACACATTGTTAGATAAGAGACCCATGACCCTTTCCTCTGGTCAGTGATGGCTACCACAGCATGTCAATGTTATCTCTTGGTGAGGTACAGCTCTCTGCCCCCCCAACCCCGATCAGGATATGAATACTAGACATAGGGAAGAAGGAAAGGGTTTTATTTACTAATACAAACAGTAAGATAGATCAGTCTTGAAAGCAGATTACAGCCCTGGGTTTGGTTGCCTATAGCTGGAGCTCAGAGGCAAGAGAGCAAAGGGTCAAAAGAGACAAACAAAACAAAGGTGAAAGATGCCTTACTTGTATTCGCTTTGGAACACAGTAGGTGAGTGGGACATGGAGGAACAGTGTGCCAATATTGGGTTAGTGGAATCACAATTCAAAACCCCATCTTCACACTCTTGGAATTGGATGAATAAATGCCTTAAATGGTGTCAACTGCAGCCCATAAAGTAATGGCTCTTACTTTATAAATAGCTGTCGAATGGACCCATGTCAATGTGAGTAGCTCATACAGTCCATTTTTCTTTTGCTCTAAATACATGCTAGTATTAGAATACAAAGAAAAATCAGGACTGGGTGAACTACGCACTGTGGAAATTGTTATGTTATGTGTATTTTTAAAGCACACAACTCACACAGGAGGGTGCAGCTTTAAATTTCTATTATCTGTGAATACTATAAGCGTATAGATGATTGGAACAAAAGCACTTTCGCTGGCAACCTGGCTGGTGCAACGATGCATCAAACAAACAGTGCCATCTTCCACTACAAAGAGACTTTAGGTAATCAACAGGTGCTGTGTATACTGGACAGGGATTGTGTGCTTGGCATTGAAATATTTGATTGGTAACAAGCTCCGAGTTTAAAACAAAAGCTGACATATGTAACTTTATATATAGCTCTTACTCAATGAACCAATGTTAGCCACATGGCCTATCATCACCCAAGAAGAAACCACCTGTACTATGAAGTCCATCCACTCAGGGGCCTCATCGGACACCTGCCCCCATTGCGCCTACTCCAGAGGACTGCAACTCATCAGTGCCATGCTCACACCCATTCTGAATGCTTCCAACTCTTCTGCGACCTTCCCAGGTGCTTAAAAACACGCACCTGTCTCCCCACTACTTAAGAAACCCTCAATGAACCCTTCAATAATTGCAGATCACCCTGCCACCATTCCCAACCAAGGTCTTAAAGAAGATTATCAACAAATGCCTCACCAAATACCTCAACAACCACCAAATCATGATCAACAGCACTCAATCTGGTTTCAAACTCAACCACAGCATGAAAACTGGCATCATCATCATCACAGGACTCTGCCCACATGACTCTGGGCAGAGGAAACACGGCAGCCATCACCCTCCTGGACCTCTCTGCAACATTTGACATAGTCTCCCACACCATCAAACATCTGCACTTTGGAATCAAAGGACTTGCATTCAGATTGATGTGCTCCTTCCTAACTGGAAGGACGCATACAGTCAGCCTTGCACTGTACCCTTCAGACGCCAGAGACCTCATCTGTGGAGTATTGCAAGGATCCTCCCCGAGCCCGACCCTTTTCAATGCATACATGAACCCCGTAGCCAGCATCATCTCCTCTCACTACATCAATACCTTCTCCTACAATGAGGTCACCCAACTCCTTCCCTGCAATTATGGAGAAGACACCCAGTACCCGGATCATGTTCAATGACTGAAATCGCCCACTGGACAAAGACCAACTGTTTGAAGCGGAACACCGACAAGACCAAAATCATGATCTTTGGGAAGAGCACTTTACGGTAGGAATCCACCTGATGGGGAACAGAGCTGAGACCAAAACCCACCACCCACACCAAGAACGACAGGATCATCATCAACAGCAAACTCTACATGACCACCAAGAACGACAGGATCATCATCAACGGCAAACTCTACATGACCACCTAAGTCAATGTTGTCACAGGCTCATGCTTCCATACCCTGAAGATGCGGAGGAAGATTTTCAAAAAGCTCCCAATCAGCCCCGGAAAACCATCACACATGCCCTCACCACAAGCACGCTGGACTACAGGAACACCCTCTATGCCAGAATCAACCCAAAAAAATCTCACCAGAAGGCTGCAGACCATTCAGAAGTCTTCAGCCAGAATCACACTCAACCTCCCACGTCAAACTCACCACACCTGGAGAAGCTCCATTTGCTCCCCATACACAAAAGAGCACAATTCAAATCCCTCAAACAGTTTCAAGATATTTTATAACGCTCACCTAGCATAACTCAACAAATGCCCCTGCTTTCATGAACTTTCCAAATAGCTTTTCTCATCCAGACCCTTACTTGCCCACAGATCCTATGCATATAGAAAACCCTTCTCCTACACCGCTACTAAAGTAACGACCTGCTGCTAAACATAAGGGCCTCCTCTTTATGACTTCTTTTCTGCAAGAAGCTCAAGTTCTGGCTTTTCAGTAGTCCCACTAAGCCCTAGGTTGGGCTAGACTCACCTGCTCAGCACCAGGATACCCTATAGGCTGATAGTGTACTCTGCAAATCTGCATAACAACACATTGTATAAGTATCAACAGGTGGAAATTCAAAGGTTGCTGAATGCTTACTGTTTACACAGTCGCTATTAGAGGTGTTATGGAAAAAACAATAGGTAGTCTGTTGTGGTTGTGCACGGACTTGAGACCTTAACTGACTGGGTATATCACCTGCATGCTCACTGGAAATTTTAGAGACGACACATGGACGAAGTACATATCCCACTGCTTTGTGCACAGTGCTAACAATCCCTGCACTACTTATTAATGTTTGAAAAAGCATGATTTCTATAAGTCTTTATAATGGAGGAAGTTTGGTTTGCTTCAATAGCACATAATTGACCGAACGCTTGATGGCAATTGATAGTTAAGTAAACCTCAGGACTGGATACTGCGTGTCCATATGGCTTGCATATTTATGGTAAACAAATTCAATGTACCACTGGTCCAAAAAGCCCATCTAGGGGGGTGGAGGTCGACTCACGCGAGGTGTCCATAGAATCAAGCAACTGTCAACCTAATTTTCTTGAAAAGTGTACGTGATGGAGGTTTCCAGGGTGAAAGCTGATAAGAAAAGAGGTCCGTGACTCTATAACGTAGTACTGAGTATGAGAAGAGAACTATAACTCGCGATTGTGGTAAGGGACCTGAAAGTGAGATTTGGAACTATTTGTCCCAAAGGCTTTAGCTGAGGGCTCTACCTCCGATTTTGGGTGCCAGCGAGGGGTGCTGTTTTACTTCCTGACTGAGATGAAATGAGGATGAGACTTTACAAAGCATCACGAGAGACTAGAGCTTTCATCTCTACAAGAGGTACATCCCGATGAGGGGCTGCAGTGCTTCACATCCTGATTCCCAACTATCAAATCTCAATGCCCTGCTCCTCGGTCTGCCTCTCAGCACTTCCTAGCAGGGCGGTGGTTGGGTGACGCGGGCAGCAGCCCCCCTGCCAGGCTCACAATGGGTGCGGAGGGAGTGCGGCTGCTTGTCCTTACCGGGGCTCTTCAGATTGTAGCGGGCTTCCATAGCTGCGGCGGCTGCTGACAGGACCTACTCTCGCGGATGCTCGCTGCGTGCTGGGTTCATGTCGATGTTCCGCTACCCCAGTTTTAGCCCTGACGTGGCACCAACTTCGTGGCCCTGCCCCGGTGCTCACACTAATACTGCAAGCTGCGGTGCCCGGGGAGGTGACGTCAGATCCAGCCGCTGACGGCCCCTTCAACACAGCGCCGACACAGAAGAGGGACTGGCACGACGGAGAGTGCGCAAGCGAGGCGGGCCGGAGACGAGCACGCGGAGGGGCCATCTTATCAGCAGTAGGCTTCCCTTCGGGGGCAGTCCGTCTTTGAATTTAAAACAAGAAGGAATGCCATATTTTTGTACGGCACAAACGTTTATTGGGAACTTTTTTTTAAATTATGCAGCCGACCCTCCCTAAGCGCAATTGGCCGCGTTGTCATAATTGAAATTGACATCCAAATATCTTAGCCGCTTTACAAGGGCTTTGCTATGTAAGTACCCAAGATACTTTTGTAACAAGACTATGAAAGGCTTTTTGTCTGTTTCCAAATTAAATATTTGTCTCAAATACGTATTCTGTTAGTGTAAGATGGCCGAAACACACAGTATTGTTGTGTGCAGTATCTCTGGACCGTTGTCTGCGCTTTCACTTTCTTTTACATGTGTGATATGAGTTTAAAGGTCCCTGTGCCTAAGATCTCGTATTTGTAGCGTCAGCTGGACACAGTCTAGTGCTTCGCTACACAACCACTCCTTGAGGGCTGTACCTTATACCCACCCCACGCCCATCCAACACAGGCATCACTGGTCCGGTGACCCTGCTAATAAAAGAGCCCAAGTGGACGTGCTCAAGGCCAGTTGACTAACCGAAAAATAGTATCCATGTTGTTTTTTATCGCAGCATGTGGGCCTAGGCCTCACGACATTACATTGGCGCTTACATTACATCGCTTCCCGAGTGTTCTGCCACAAAGGAGGACGATAAGGGGTGCGGCACTGTTGACACAGCCTACTGTAGTGAATTCACCAACAACAATTTGGGTGAAAATCACTTTATTGCCTGGAGCCTACGGGAAGAGCGACTACTCCAACTGCTTCCCCGTTCATTTTCACACACACGCGTTCCACACGTGCATAGCAACGGTGGAACGCGTTTGATTATAAACACAACACATTCCCTTCCTTTCAAATACGGAGATAAAACATAATAAATAAAGAAAATAAATAATTGGAATAAACATAACCAAACATTAAAATTTAACAGTAGTTCTAACAGCTGTACTTAAAATATATTATATACATACGGCTCACCAAACATTGAAATTTAACAGTAGTTCTAGCAGATGTACTTAAAATATATTATATACATACGACTCCTATAAGTTACTTGATTAACTCAAGAAAACCTTCTCCCTACACACAAAATCCTTAAGCCAACCGGGTGGCTTCCTCACTCTCCTCCCATCTAAAACCTCACTAACACCACCTTCAACCTCCATGTTCGCTTCAGCACTAACCTCATTTCCTCCAATCTCCTCGTTCACTTCAACACTATTATCACTTCCACCACTCTTCTTAAATAGTCCTTCACTACTTACAGTATCACCTACTTCCCCTTCCAACCATCTAAAATCGACCTAGAGGGATTATGACTCCTAACATCCCTACACACCTTGGCCACCTGCTTAAGATTCCATACTTTTCCATTGCTCAACCTGACTGCATTGTTCAAAACTTCTACAACTTCTTCTGGTTCATAAAACTGACTATGTCCTTTAATAACCTTAACCGGTTTCTTAACACAAACCCAATCACCAATCACAATGTCAACTGGTTTAATACCGTGCTGCTCATCGTAATGTTTTTTCATAACAGGATGTTTTTCTTTCATCCTATTCTGAACTTATTCTAAAGACCATTGCATCACATTATTCTGCTGCAACCAATTTAAACTGTACTTGGTCCTAGGCTCCCGCCCTCTCATTATCACAAAAAGGCGACAATTCTGTTACCTCATTCTTCATCACTCTGTAAGCCCATGCAGCTTTGTGTAACTGTACTTCCCAATCCATACCACAAGCACAGGCTGATTGAATAACTCCCTTAACCACCCTGTTGAACCTTTCCACCATGCCATTGCAACTAGGATTATAAAGGGAAGTAGTATTATGTTGTTCGCCAATTCTTTTGAAATAATCTTTCGATGCCTTGGACAAGAACTGAACACCATTGTCACTTAGTACCACCCTAGGTAAACCTTCAGACACAAAAACCTTATCTAAAAATTCCAAAAAACATCTCGTGTCTACCCTCTCAACAATTTCTACAACAGGCCACCTTGAAAACAAATCCATCAACGCTATTACATATTTTTGTACATCACCAAACGGTCCCGCAAAATCAATTGCCACACATTCCCATGGTTGTTTCGGCAAAAAATGTTCATTCATTGGCGATCTGAATGTTCGTAAAGTCATGTCAGCATTTGAACACTTGGAACAATTCCTCACAAACCTTTCGACCTCAATATCCACATTAGGCCACCAAAATAAACTTCTTACAACACCCTTTGTTTTAACAATGCCAAAATGTCCTTCATGACATAGATCCACAATTACTTCCCTCAAACTCTTGGGAGGAATAATCCGCTCACCCCTCATGATTGTACCATTCTCCATAGATAACTGCGATCTCACTTCCCAAAAAGGCTTAACTTCTTCCTGCAATTTGCTTTTATCAGGCCAATTTCCTTGCAAAAATTTCCTGACATCAATTAGTATTGCATCCTTATCATATTCAGATGTCCATTCTACCCTGCACACAGCATGACTTCCATTTGCATGTACAAAGGCTACTTGAAAATTATGCCAACTTTCATCCACACACTCTTCCAATTTAGTAGGCATTCTTGATAGAAAGTCCGCTACTAGATTAATCTTGCCAGGTAAATATATCAGTTTATATACATAATCCTGCATCCTTATTGACAATCTTGCAATCCTCGCAGAAGCATTAACAGTTCCCTCCGTTGTCAATAATTTCACCAACGGCTTACGATAAAAAAAAAGTGTTACTGGTTTTTCCCACACAAAAACTCTGAAATGATCCAGAGCCCACACACATGCCAATGCTTCCCTCTCAATTGTGGGATACTTTTCCTCCGTTGGCGATAAAGCTCTAGAAGCAAAGGATATTATAAATTCCTTCCCATCTTTATCCTTCTGGCTTAATACCGCACCCAAACCTTTACCACTGGCATCCGTTGTGATACAATTATCCTGGTTAGGATCAAAACAATGCAAGCCTTGGACTTTATCAATTTCTGAAGTGATGCGATTGAATTCTTCCTGGCATTCCTTAGACCACTCAACATCTGTCTCAAATGGAAACCTTTGTCAGCAAATTGTGGAATAAATTTAGCACAGTATTCAACTAGTCCTAAAAAGGACCTGACATCGTCTTTAGAACATGGAAGTGGAGCATCTTTGATAGCATTCACAAGAGACTCTTTTGGTCTGACACCTTGGGCTCCAATGTCATGACCCAAATAAGTAACGCTATCCCTTGCAAATTTGCATTTTGAGAGTTCCACAGTTAAACCACTTTTCTCCAATATGTTCATCACATCCTTCAGTCTTGAAACATGTTCGATATTGTTCTTCCCATAGATTAGAATGTCAACCTGGGAGAATTTTACACGAGATTTATTTCCAAATAACTGAAACATAAGTCTTTGGAACACTGCAGCAGCAGATGCTAACCCAAAAGGCGTCCTGTTAAATTGGAAACACCCGAAAGGTGTAATAAATGCCGTGTACTTTTTGGAGTCAGCAGTAAGGGAAATCGGATGATACGCAGCAGATAAGTCTATTGTGGAGAATATTTTTGCATCCTTTAAGGAGAGAACCATTTCATTAATCCTAGGTAAAGGAAAACGATCAATAACAATATTATTGTTCAAATGGCGTAGGTCCACACATAGACGAATCTTTCCATTACCGCGTCTGGCAACCACCAATGGAGAAATCCATTCCGAAGCTTCAATTGGTTGTATTACTACTAACGCCACAATTATTCCAGTTCCTTTGAAACTTCGCCTCTAATCAAAATAGGAACATTCCTAACCTTGTGTACCTTCGGAACCACATTAGCCTTCAACATAATACGGTGTTCAAAACCCTTTAAATTTACCAAGTTTGTGTCAAACACCAAAGGAAATTTACATAACAAATCCTTTGCATAATCCAGGTCTTCATCCACCACCTTCACTTGTTCTTTACTGTTGGGATCCAGGACAATGTGCAATCATCCCAGCCAAGAACTGGTGGTCCTTTCTTACTTATATACAACTTAGCTCAAGTGGATCTGTTTTTTAAATCTAAAGGTTAACCATCTATAACCTAACATGTCAATCTTCTCACCACTATAACCTTGCAGTTGTATATCAGGTTCACATAATTCCATACCAATTTTCCCCACAAATTTATCTCTCCGTACCTCTTCATTCACAATGGTATATGGTGAACCCAAATCAGAAAAAGTTTTCATTATAACTCCATCAATGCTTATTAGACACTCCGGTTTGTTTTTTCCTGGCACTCCATTGACATTCAGAATCAAATTAGTTGTAGAGCATATGACACTATCATTCCCAGACACATCACACCTTCCATCCTCTTCATCTTCGCGTTCAAAATTTTCCAACACACACTTCACGTTACCTTCTTTTTTCCTGCAAACCTTCGCAAAATGACCAATTAAACCGCAATTACCACATTTCCTTCGGATGGCTGGACAATTCTTGTTATACGCTAGGTGATCCTTACTACCACACCTGTAACATCTATTCTTTTCTTTTGATTGGCATTGAAAGACTTACTGGAAGGTTGGGTGGCATTGTAAGACTTACTGGCAGGTTTGGAGTTTATTTTGCAAACCACCTCCGAATCTATAACTTTTGGCAATAACTCCTTGGCACATCTACCTGACATCTCTGCTTTACGCACAATGTTCATAGCCTCCTCAAGTGATGAATCACCATTCACCCATAAACGTTCTTGAATACTGTGATTATTAACATGCATAACTAATTGATCCCTAATTAACTCAGTTTGTAATGCTCCAAACTTGCAATCAATTGCTAATTTTTGAAGTTCAGCGACATAATTATCCACTGACTCATTCTCATTTTGCTTACACTGAAAAAATGTATACCTAGTAATGCCTATACAAACCTTCGGTGCAAAATAAGTATCCAGATCTTTCAATGTCGCCTCAAAAACATTCTGATCTCCTACTACAGGAGCCTTTAAAATTTGTTTATACACTTTTAACCCATAAGGACCTAAAGAATGTAACAAAATATGTTTTTTTTTGCTCAGCTGACGTTGCCAGAATCACCCACTGCATCAATGTAATTTATAAAGTACTCCTTCCACTCTAACTACTTAATAGATGGTTCCGAACTTGTAGGCCAAAAAGCATGTTGTGGAGAAATGCTGAAATTCTGTGTTGCCATTTCAATATAAGCAAAAATAAAATAAATATATGAAGAAAAGTATGAATGCAACTAGTTATCCATGGTTTTCATGAAGATTTTCTAAACTGATAAAGAAGGCTGCTAAACACACATTGGGTTGTTTTCAAAGTAAATTTGGGGCTTATCACAGTAACCAGAAACATTGTTTCCAAAGGAAATAGATGTAATTCAAAGCAGCGCGCATTGAATCACTGTCAAAACTTGCGCATATTAATTCCAGCACCCAAAGAAAACAGTACGATTTTGAGGATATCCACAAAATAACCCTCCAAGCTCACAACCTGTTAATCTTCGTTGCTAAGCAACTACACAATGCCACAGGATCCTTCAAAATGGCAGCTGACACCAAGTACACAGCATATGGGTGGTCATTACAACCCTGGCAGTCGGTGTTAAAGTGGCAGCAAGACCGCCAACAGGCCGGCGGTAAAAAATGTGCAATTACGACTGTGGCGGAAACCGCAAACAAAGACAGCCACTTTAACACTCCGACCTCCACGGCGGTACAAACAAACAGCTTGGCGGTCACCGCCAACAGACAGGCGGAGGACAATGTACCGCCCACAGTATCACAACCTACCAATCCGCCACCTTTTCCGGGGCGAATTCACCGCGGACAAAAACACGGTGGAAACAGGACTTCGAAGGGAAAACGCTCACCTCTACACACCCCACGAGGAATCCAGACGCCATGGAACCCGAGCTCCAGATCCTGCCAGCCCTCATCTTCTTGCTCCTCTACCAGGAGCACGAACACCGGCGGCGAAGACAACGGTGAGTACTGCACCTACGACACAGGGGAGGGGGGGAAACAGGGACACACACACTAATACAGCATGATACATCACAGTTACACCCCCAAACCCCCAGAAGAATGCAAAGACAAAAGAAAATGAGTGTAACCATTGTAATCTATTAAAATCCAGAACGCAAAAATATATATACACTATAAACAAATATATACACCAAGAATAGTAGTCCAGGTAGTGCTCCGTTGAAGTCCGTGGAACACTAAGCCCACACGCATGGGCGAGGCCCACACTCAATCCCCAAACATAACGGAGAGAACACTGCAGGGGCATCAGATAGCAATAAAACACGCACCTCAGGGGAAAGGGAAAGGGGGGGCACCTCAGCCGTTTGAGTGCACAACGCCAAATCCACGAGGGGGCCACATGCCCACTGTTCAGTCCTGGGGAGTGCAAAGCCACAGTCTCTCAAGTCTCTACAGTGGGTGGGTTGCCCACTGCTGCATCCTGGGGAGTGCAAAGCCACAGTCTCTCAAGTCTCTACAGGGGGTGGGTTGCCCACTGCTTCATCCTGGGGAGTGCAAAGCCACGGTCTCTCAGGTGGATGCCTTTCTCCACTGGTTCTGGAGGGGGCTTTGTGCCCAGAGTGCTTCTTCCTGCCAAGGACAGAGATAGTGGATGTATCTCTCCACTGGTTCTGGAGGGGGCCTTGTGCCCAGAGTGCTTCATCCTGCCAAGGACAGAGGTAGTGGATGTATCTCTCCACTGGTTCTGGAGGGGGCCTTGTGCCCAGAGTGCTTCATCCTGCTTGTGATGGACTCAGTAGCGTCAGTGCCCTTGGCGCTCATGGGCCAGCGGTGCTTGTTGCGGCAGTGCCCTGTTCAGCGGTGCTTGTGGTGGTGGTGCCCTGTTTAGCGGTGCTTGTTGCGGCGGTGACCTTGGCAGCGGTGCCCCATTCCACGGTGCTTGTTGCGGCGGTGCCCTCTTCAGCGGTGCTTCTGTGGCGGCGGTGCCCTGTTCAGCGGTGCTTGTGGCGGCGATGTCCTGTTCAGCGGTGCTTGTTGCGGCAGTGTCCTTGGCAGCGGTGCTTGTGGCGGCGGTGCCCTGTTCAGCGGTGCTTGTTGCGGCGGTGTCCTGTTCAGCGGTGCTTGTGGCGGCGGTGTCCTGTTCAGCGGTGCTTGTGGCGGCAGTGCCATGTTCAGCGGTACTTGTTGCGGCGGTGTCCTTGGCAGCGGTGCTTGTGGCGGCGGTGCCCTGTTCAGTGGTGCTTGTTGCGGCGGGGTCCTTGGCAGTGACTCAGCTGCTGGCGGTCCTGTCTGGCCCAGTGGGCTGGTGCTGACGGTCCTTCATGGCCCAGTGGGGCTGGTGCTGGCGGTCCTGTCTGGCCCAGCGGGACTGGTGCTGGCGGTCCTATCTGGCCCAGCGGGGCTGGTGCTGGCGGTCCTGTCCTGGGCAGCGGGGCTGGTGCTGGCGGTCCTGTCCTGGGCAGCTGGGCTGGTACTGGCAGTCCTGTCCTGGGCAGCTGGGCTGGTGCTAGCAGTGGCCTCCTGGGCAGCAGGGCTGGTGCTGGTGGTGGCCTCCTGGGCAGCGGGGTTGATGGCGGTGGCCTCCTGGGCAGCAGGGATGATGGCGGTGGCCTCCTGGGCAGCGGTGGCTTCCTGGGCAGCGGGGAGGATGGTGGTGGCCTCCTGGGCGGCGGGGATGATGGCGGTGGCCTCCTGGGCAGCGGGGATGATGGCGGTCTTCTCCGCCGTGCTGCTCTTCCCAGACTTGCTGACTTTCTTGGGGCCCTTCCCCACCTTGGAAGGTGTCGCAGCTGACTCCACACTCCCACCTGTACCCCTGGGAGCGGCTTTGGTGGCTGGAGTCATCCCCCTCTCCCACCGGGCACTGGCCAACTTTTGATGCTTGACAGGTGGGGGACTGTCCGTGCTGTGGCTCCGTGCCACACTGGCTGCCCTGGTGGCCGGTGCACTCCAGATTCCGGTGACTACAGGCACCACTGGTCCCGGAGATGTTGTGGCTGAGGTGCTAGGTTGGGACCTGGAGAGTCGGGCCCTAGGAGACTGACAGGGTGGGGGAGGTGAGGGAAGGAGGTCAAGGTTGGACTGGAAAAGTTTCTTGGGAACACTGGGACGGGTAGCTGTAGGGGGTTTGGGAGTGGAGGAAGAGGTTGTGGTTGTAGGAGGTGTTCGTTTGGTGACTTTGGGTGAAGGTGCACGCGCTGTAGGCTGTCGTGAGGTGGATGGCTGTAGGGTGGGTGTGTGCCTGCGTTTGTGTATCTTGGGAGGTGGCATCACAGACACACTGGGAGAGGACACAGGGGATGTGTGAATGGCAGTGGGGGTGGTGACTGCACGTGAGCGGGGTGTGGTGGTGTGTGTGCTGATGATGGAAGTAGTGGCTGTAGATGTAGTGCATGCAGGTGTGAGTGTAGACGAGACTGGGAAGGAGGAGGGAGACGAGGAGGAGGGGGACACAGTGGAGGCGGTGGATGTTGGTGTGTCTGCATGTGTGTGATGCTTGCGTGAGTGCCTTCGGGATGTGTGGTGCTTATGTTTGCCAGAGCTTCCCTTGTGTGTTGACGTGTGTGCATACTGGTCTGAGGGTGTGCTTGGGATAGGCTGAGGTAGAGGGGATTGGGTCTGGGTGGAGGAAGTTGGAGGGGGAAGGCTAGAGACAGGGACAATTGCTGCCATCAGTGCTGAGGCCAGAGTCTGAAAAGCTCGCTGAAGGGCTGCCTGACCAGAATAAATGCCCAAGTCAAAAAAAAAAGGAGGGGAGGGACCGGGAGGTTACTGGTCCAGTGCACAGTCTCCCAACTAAGTAATGAACAAAACGAAGGTACACTGTTCCAAATACAGACAGAAAAAGGTCTAGGGAACCTGATAATTCAGGAGCAAAAGCCCTCATGCATCACAATGGATGACTGGCATCATCATTGGGAAATGCTCCACGCCAGGCCGGCACTGCAATACCTGACGGGCTCCCCAAATGGGGGCTCTAAGCCGTGTTGTTCTTGTGGTGACTAATAGATGCGGACTAACCGACCGCCAATACAAATGGGAGAGCCAGAAAAAAATGTTAAAATTGGTTATTCATCTCTCAATCACATAATCAATTTAATCAGTATAGAAGAAATGAAGACCAAGGTTAAAAACAAAAACAAAAGTAAGAGATGAGTATAATGCTCAACAACTTTCAATGCACAACAAAAGGGCCACAAACTTTGTGGTACCTCTTTATACGGGGTCGACATGTTTCACGTCTAGCGGCCCATCCAGATCCATCGACGCTTCATCAGGACCAATAATAAGCTACTCCAGTTATTAATTATCAAAACAGTCACTTACATTTAGTCAACTGATAATGTCACGAAAAAAAGGTCGCCCTAAAAGACAATAATAAGGAAAACATTGCACCAAAAATAAGTGAAAATCAATAGTGCAGATTAATAAAGTGAGTAATCAAGTGAAACCATAAAAAATGCTTACCACCCCCAAGTTAGAGATGTAGCTCCATAGGAAGCGCAGACCTAGGACTAGAACGGACACTAAACATAGTAGTCATAAACCAATAATAACTCAGAAAAGTGAGCTCCACCACAGGCATGCAGTAAAACTGCAACAAAGATATAATGACCCAAAAAAGCTGAGAATAATTTCTACAGATACCATCCACAAAAAGATCATGGCAGGAAAGTTGTCATTAATTCAAAAGATCATCGTTATACATACAGCCACACGTCGCCAGATAAAGGAATGCCAAAAGTGCATGTTGGTAAGAAAACAAAAAAGTTAAGAAAATCGGTAAAAACATCAGCGTGTACTTACACTTCAGTCCGAAGTCCTTAGCGATGGACCTACCCTCCGGTATGCGTTCCCGTCAAATGACAGGGAAGCGCTGTCGGAGACGCTGTATATACGCGATACAAAAACACGGAAGTAAAACGTCTTCCGGTGTACGCGTAAAGCTACTGATGGTCAAAATCAAGGGAGGACACCAAACTACGGCTCCGAGAGGTAATAGAAATAAAGAGAGGACAAAAATGCTTCAAGGCTAAAAAGACTAGCCTGAAGCAAATGAAATTTTTCTGCAAGAATCGGGCAATATAATTCTTATTAGTGCCCACACTAAAATAGAATACAAATAAAGAAATTGTATATGGAATCAATAATTGGAGGCGGACAAAAAAAGGCAAAAATGTTTAGAGACTAAGTGAATAAAGTTGTGCTATAAATATTGGGCAATATGAATGATAATAGTGCCCACACATAAATATGAAAAATTATTTATAGATATAAATGGAGAAAGTGACTACATCTTGAATCAGTCCTCAACAAGAAATGCAAAAAAAAAAACAATATAGTAAGAAGATTAATTGAGTTCTACATTGAAGTAGGGTTAATGGTCAAAGAAAAGGAGGTCATGACAAAAGTGACCAGGGTATCTCATCATTTAGACCCCGTACAGTGAGGGACCTGAGGATGTCAATGGCCTCCTCACTGAGGGCAGCAGGGGTGACTGGGGCAGGGGCTGAGGTGCCTGGGGTGAAGGTGATGCCCACCCTCCTGGGTGAGCGGACACGGGGCAAAGGCTGAGGGGCTGCTGGGAGGGCGTTGCTGGTAGGGGGGGTGCTGGCTGTACCTGTAGATGCGGGGGCACAGATGTTGCCGCCACCATAAGGGAGCTCCCGTCAGAGAACGAGTCCGTATCACTGGTCTCAGCTCCTGTCCCCGCCGTGGAGCTCCCCTCGCCCTCCGTCCCCCTGGTGAACTCCGACTCCATAGTGTCGCCCTCCAGGGCCATGTTGGGTGCCACTGCTCCTCCGCCTGATGATGCTAATGCACACAAGAACAGGGAGACCACAAAAAGGGGGGGGGGACAACAGAAGAAAGACATGTTGAGTGCATGCATTACCGCTAACGTTGGCGGACACGACATACACAGAAGCCCCCTGCACTACGCCACGCACTTAGGCTCCACTGTTCAATCCCTGGGACATGGCCTACAAGGCTATGGCCGACATCTGCACACATGTATGACATAGGAGCCTGACTAGGTGTACTTGGCACTGTACACAGGTGGGGTGGGGTGCCACAGGGTCTGCCAGAACAAGGGGACCTAACTAGCACACTCGCCCTGGCCTAAGGAAACCCACAGCCCACTTCCCCCACCCAGACACCTCCACTGCGCGCAAAATCAGCAGAATGAGAGTGTACTCACCCCTTGTGGCTGCTGTGATGCCCTCAAGCGCCCATCCAACTCCGGGTACGCCACCGACAGGATCCTGAACATCAGGGGGGTCATGGTGCGACGGACACCCTTCCCACGCTGGGAGGCCATCCCCAGCTGGGCCTCCGTCGTCTTCTTGCTCCAGTGGCGAATGTCCTCCCATCTCTTACTGCAGTGGGTGCTCCGTCTGTGGTAGACCCCCAGGGTCCGGACGTCCTTGGCGATGGCACGCCAAATATCCTTTTTCTGGTGGGTGCTGACCTACATGAATTGTACATGGTGAAAAGAAAAGTTATTACCAACTGCACAGTCACAGTCATTGGCCCCCATCCCTACCCTTGCCATGTGGCACATGCACTCACCGTCGTTTCATGCATGCCTCAATCTCCCCCCCCCCATCTTTCATCCACCCCACTCCACACAGGCATTGCCCATACAGCACGATAACAGTGTACTTACCTGTTTCTCTGGAGGACCGTAGAGTAGCGTGTACTGGGGGATGACCCCATCCACGAGTTTCTCCAACTCCTCCGATGTGAAGGCAGGGGCCCTTTCCCCAGACGCACGAGCCATTGTCTCTTCCAGACCGAGGTCACAGCAGCACTTGCAGTGTAGGTCCTCTCCTGTCGAAGATCAGGTATCGAGTGATTGAACAGATAGAAAATGGCGGTCACGTCCGTGGCGGTGCGTACCATCACCGCCGGCGTACATTGTCATTGGCTCCTGGGACCCATAGGGTCCAATGTTAAACAATGCAGAATTGTGCCACGGTCTTCGACCGCCTACTGCGACGGTGTACAACGCCAGCACAGTTACCTCACATCCCATTGTCCCACTTTACAGGTCAGGCAGCCGCCATTTCAGGGGCCCACATGGCTTAATTTTTCACTGCGTCACACATACCTAGGCCTTGCCTCAACACTCATACAGGCCAAATTTCTGATTATGATTCGTGTTCTGTGTAAGCTGTGGGTACGTACCTCTGAGTTGGTTGGCTCTGTGCTCGCTGTTGTCCTTCATAGGCACCGTCCGCTGGGACATTTGAGGAGATGGCGGCATCCGCCGGTGTACAGACCGCTGGTGGACCTGTCGACAATGGAGAAAAGACATGTGATCATCACCTATAGGCTTGATCGTACCACAATCGTGGAACTGTGTGCCCAGCTGGAGCCAGACCTGATGTCAGCTATCCGCCATCCCACAGGAATCCCCCCTCAAGTGCAGGTGCTGTCAGTACTCCATTTCCTTGCAAGTGGGTCATTTCAAACAACAGTGGCCATAGCATCAGGGATGTCCCAGCCTATGTTTTCCAATGTGTTGTCAAGAGTGTTGTCTGCCCTGCTGAAATACATACATCGGTTCCCTCAGTTGGAGGATTTGCCTACAGTGAAAGGTGACTTCTATGCCCTGGGACATATCCCCAACATCATAGGTGCCATTGATGGGACACATGTGGCTTTGGTACCCCCCCGCAGGAATGAACAGGTGTACAGAAAACGGAAGAGTTATCATTCCATGAATGTGCAGATGGTGTGTTTGGCAGACCAGTACATCTCCCATGTTAATACCAAATTCCCTGGCTCAGTGCATGACGCTTACATCCTGCGGAATAGCAGCATCCCTTATGTGATGGGTCAACTCCAGAGGCACCATGTGTGGCTATTAGGTGAGCACCTGGAAGCAAGTCAGTGGGAATGGTTGTCTGGGGATATCCCTACAGGTTAGTGTGTGTCTAAAAGTTGTCCCTCGCCATTTGCAGGTGACTCTGGGTACCCCAACCTGTCATGGCTACTGACCCCATTGAGGAATCCCAGAACAAGGGCAGAGGAACGCTACAATGAGGCCCATGGGTGAACACAGCGGATTATAGAGCGGACCTTCGGACTCCTGAAGGCCAGGTTCCGGTGCCTCCATATGACAGGTGGATCCCTATTCTACTCACCAAAGAAGGTGTGCCAGATCATCGTGGCCTGCTGTATGCTTCACAACTTAGCTTTGCGACGACAGGTGCCTTTTCTGCAGGAGAATGGTCCAGATGGCGGTGTTGTTGCAGCTGTGGAGCCTGTGGACAGTGAAGACGAGGAAGCAGAAGAAGAGGACATCGACAACAGGAACTCGGTGATCCTGCAATATTTCCAGTGAGACACAGGTAAGAATACAAACCTGCTTACTACATGTACTTTAACTCTCTCAACTGTCTGTCGTTTTCACCCAGTGTATGGTCACTGAGTTGTCACTTTCCCTTACGATTTCACAGATGTGGGTCCCACTGTGTGACATCTGCTTTGTTTCTTCATGGACTAGAGCTGTGTGACATAGGTATGTTGACATTACATTTGAAAGAGCATTTTGACACTGTAATTGCTAATACACTATTTCGAAATCACAGACTGACTCCAGATTGTTTTGTGCTTCAAGGGTGTTTATTTAAGTGCTCAATATTGGAGGGGGTTGTAAAATGGTGAGGGGTGATGTTGGAGGAATGTCCATGGCAGAGTCCAGTCTATTAGTCTCACAGGTGCATTGCCCAAATGGGCATAGGAAGTGGAGCTGGGGCAGTTTGAGGATGGACAGGGTGACAAAGTGGGACAGAAGGATGACATTCAGGGTGGTCTCATTTCTTGGCGGGGGTCTTGGCATTGTTCTCTGTCTTTGTCCTGGATCCCAGGGACCGTTTGCGGGGTGGTTCACCCTCTGCAGGGGGTGGGGTGCTGGTGTGGTGGTCCTGTGGCGGTGCCTCCTGTCCATTAGCGCCAGCAGAGGTGGTGGGCAGTTCATTGTCCAGACTAGTGTCAGGGGCCCCTTGTAGAGCCACAGTGTCCCTCCTGGTGTTGAGGACTTCCTTCAGCACCCCTACAATGGTGCCCAGGGTGGAATTGATGGATCTGAGTTCCTCCCTGAAGCCCAAATACTGTTCCTCCTGCAGGCGCTGGGTCTCCTGAAATTTGCCCAGTACTGTTGCCATAGTCTCCTGGGAATGGTGGTAGGCTCCCATGATGTTGGAGAGGGCCTTGTGGAGAGTGGGTTCCCTTGGCCTGTTCTCCCCCTGTCGCACAGCAGCCCTCCCAGTTCCCCTGTGTTCCTGTGCCTCCGTCCCCTGGACCGTGTGCCCACTGCCCCCAGGTCCCTGTTGTTGTTGGGGTGGTGGGTTAGCCTGGGTTTCCTGTAGTGGTGGACACACTGCTGATTGACGTGTCCTGGGGACAGAGGTATGGGCCCGCTGGGTGGGTGCTGTGCTGGTGTTTCCAGAGGGGGGAAGCTCTGTGGTGGCCTGTGACGGTGTCAGGGGAACCGACTGTCCAAAGGTCCCCGATGGGCCGGGCTGGTCATCTAGATCCAGTTGGACAGAGCTGCTGTCATCACTGTGGGCCTCTTCTGTTGGTGGTGTGGACATGTGTGGACCCTCCTGTCCGGTGAAGTTGGGTAGGGGTCCTGCAGGGGTATAAAAGGATGTTTATTACATCTGTGTGTGGCATGGTGTGCAATGGGTGGGTGACCGTGTACCCCAGTGCTTGCATTCCTGTGTGGGTCCTTGTGTGATGGTGGTTTAGGGGGGTGTATGGGTATGTGCAGTGGCCATGCATTGGTGATGGGTGTCCATGCTTGTTGTTGCATGCAGGGCTTGGGTTTGGGATGTGTCGTTTGTGATATTGGGACATTTGTGAGGAGTTGGAGTGATGGGGTGAGGGTGAGGGTGAGGGTGGGGTTATGTGATAGCATGCAAGTAGGGTGGGGGATGTAATAGTTGAGATTTGACTTACCAGAGTTCATTCCTCCATCTACTCCTACGAGGCCCTCAGGATGCAGAATCGCCAGGACCTGCTCCTCCCATGTTGTTAGTTGTGGGGGAGGAGGTGGGGGTCTGCCGCCAGTCCGCTGGGTGGTGTCTTGAGACCACGGAACGCACCTTCCCCCGTAGGTCGTTCCACCTCTTCCTGATGTCATCCCTATTTCTTGGGTGCTGTCCCACTGCGTTGACCCTGTCCACTATTCTTCGCCATAGCTCCATCTTTCTAGCAATGGAGGTGTGCTGCACCTGTGATCCGAATAGCTGTGGCTCTACCCAGACGATTTCCTCCACCATGACCCTGAGCTCCTCCTCAGAGAACCTGGGGTGTCTTTGCCGTGCCATGGGGTGGTGTGGGCGATGTATGGGGTGGTGTGTGTAGTGATAAGTGGGGTGATATTTAGTGGTGTGTTGTGTGAGGTGCGTGGAAGTTATGTGTGTGATGGTATTGTGTGCCTGTGGATGCTTGGTAGTTGTTTGTAGTGTCTCTCTCTGGCCTTCTCTCGGTAATTGTGGTCATAGGGGTTTGTGGGTGATGTGGGTGTGAGTTTTATATTGTAATGGGTGTGTGGGAGTGGTGTGTGTATGTGTATCAGGTGTGTGTATTTCGAATTGTCCAATGTGGCTGTGTTTTGTATATGTGTGTGTATTTTGAGCACAGCGGTGTGTACCGCCAATGAAATACCGCGGTTGAAAGACCGCCACATGGATTCATGTGTTGTGATAGTGTGGGCGTATTTCTGTTGGCGTGACGGTGGAGGTTTTGTTTTCGCCAGTTTATCACTGACCTTTGGTGTGGCGGACTTCTGTGGGTGTCTGAATTTTGGCAGATTCCGAGCAGTGGGTCATAATGACCGTGGCGGAATTCTGCTGCTGCGGCGGTGTGTTGGCGGTCTTCTGCACAGCGGTAAGCTGCTTTTATCGCCAATGTTGTAATGACCCCCATGATCAGGTTGTCATGGCAACATTGACGCAAAAGCTTTGCGTCAAACTACCTTTGCCCACGGCCGACACAACCTCCTTTGTGAGGTCCAGTGAGAAGGTGACGTCTGAAAAAAAACACAGTCCGGCCCTCAAAGGAATCGTCAATGCATAAATCCACAATTGATGATAATCACTCCGTCGCTGGCCCTGAAGGAATGCTGCCCAGCACCACAGAACTCCCCACGGCATGCGTAGTCCTTGGCACCAGGCGCTTGTCGCCAATTTGAGTGAATTCACCAACAACAATTTGGGTGAAAATCACTTTATTGCCTGGGAAAGGCGACTACTCCAACTGCTTCCCCATTCGTTTTCACACACACACGCGTTCCACCCGTGCATAGCAATGGTGGAACGCGTTCGATTATAAACACAACACCTACCCCGGAGAGAAGTCTCAAAATGCCTGCCTCAAGAAAGACCCTCCCCTTTGCCTGAAGAAGGATTAAGACCCCTTCTGCCTCACTCATCTCTCCACAACTACTGCAGTACACCTGAGGAGTGACGGTGCAGACCTGGCAGTCAGTGCAGAGAAGTAAATGCAGCACTATCAGCAGAATGCCAAAGGCTGAACTGCACTAGCCCATCAAGGAGAAAGAGAGCCTCAACATATCACGCCCCTACCAGAGAGGTGTCAGCAAGTGCTCCCCCTGCGATTGCCGCCATCCGTTACGGCAGGTGAAGCGAGGAGTGTTCATCTAACAAAGAGGGACCGGCATAGGAAAATCCACAGGGAGGCCTGCATTAACCCAGCAATGGAGAGATATTGATCAGGGAGGTGAGGAAGTGCTGTAGCCAGCACGGTGTGCCCTCAACACGAGGTGCCTACATGCGGCCCATTGGCACTGCAAGAAACGAACCTCCCCAACCATGCTGCATCGCACCAACAGCGGGGAGACTGCCTGCTTTTTTGCCTCGCTGCAACTGTCAGCAATCAACTTGAGGAGGAATATCGTGAGGCTGTAGGCAGCCCAAAGGTAACAAAGCAGCATGAGCCCTTAAAAGGATGACAAACGTAGAGAGAGTGGCTGTGCCCACCCGTGTGACTATCTACTGCTACCGCAGTGAGGAAAGATGACTGTTTGTCTCACATGGCAATGTTGCAACACTGGCCGTTGCTAGCCGGTAAAGGAAGAGATGTGGGGAGCGGCACACACAGCCCAACCAGACACTTAACCCTAGCACCCCCACTGTCTCTGTGGCCCCCCGTAGTTAAAGTGGCAACACCACATACATGAGTGCCACCTAGCTCACACACACTACACCTCACCCTCAGCTGCAATCCCCAGACCCATGCCTGCACCAGCAGTGTTTGCAAGCATAATGCACAGCCAGTGAAGCTGCCCAGCACCTGTACAAGTGACTACAGCGCCACTTACTCATAGTTGTCCTTCACTGCCTCTCGGACCGCGGAGGGGTGGGGGACAAGGTAATGACTGTGTGACAGCACTTACCTGGGACGAGAGCAGCTCCGCCTTCATGGCAGTTTTCCCTGCACATGCTCCTGTGACACCCTCCTCAGCGAAACAACCTGAAGCTCCAGGAAAGCTGGCTGGACATCAAAATGAATGCCTGGGCGCCAGCTAATGGCTGATTCCTACAACTACATGCTCAAGAACAAAAACCTCTCTGCCTCCCTTGGCTATACCACAGCTCCTGCAGTGCTCCCCTGACAAAAAGATGGGAAAAAGCACAAGACTTCAAGGAGTGCTCTCTCCCCCGGGAAGGGACCAGCATGATACCAGTCACTCTGCTGCCTAGCCAACATGGAAGAAGACAATGCATCTGCTAACAACAGGCTGCTACTACTGCTGTAATGAAAGAAGAATGGTGTGACCACTTGTAGCAACATAGCCAGTGTCCTTCAAGCAGCAAAGAAAGGAGAGCATTAGGAGCAGCAGAGAGAGCTACCACAAGTAAAGAACTGCCAGCAGCATCAGCCAGGCTACCCAAAACCCCAGAGGGAGAAAACACTTTAGCACATACACTTTCCTGCAGCAGCCATGCTGTTAAAAAATACCAAGATTAACCAAGAGAGTGGCCACCCACCATCACAGCAGAGACTGCAGCAAACCAACAATGCCCCAACTACTAAGAAGGTAGAGACTGTGACAATCTACCTAAAAGGGGCACATAGACAATGCACAAATGCAAGGAGGAAACAGTGCCAGCAGGCAAGCGCCCAGGACCGAGTTGCCACGTTGGCCCATCAATGAGAGTGTCACATGGAATGACCAACCTTGCCAAGGACAACCCTGCCAAGCCTGCACAACCCGAGGCAGGACCATGCGATGTGACAGTGCAGCTTTGAAGTGCAAGCACTATGCCATCAAGTGAAGAGGAGGCGGAAAGGAGGTTACCCACCATCCATGTAATGAAGTTTCAGGGGGATCCCGGAGGAGGGGCCCAGTGTGGCCCAAAGCAGGAAGGAGATAGTTTACACTCTAACTCAGTGGTTCCCAACCTTTTGACTCCTGAGGACCCCCAATGAATCATTACTGGAAGCCGTGGTCCCCCAGCAATTTGTACTATTTAATTTTCAAACATTAAAACAATAATTCGCAAAAAATATAAGAAGTACACACCAAACAAATACTCAAATTACTAAAGATAATATTCTTTTATATTGAAAAAATATGCAAAAATCGAAACATTTTATTGGGAAGGTTGGCGCTGCATCTCGGCAACTACCTTTTCAATGTTTAGTTTTATTTAGGAAAGGTGAATCCTCAGGTCAGATTCTACATTTCCGGAGCGATTTCTGTTTTTATTTTTTAGGTATGCAAGATCTGAGAAAGCTTTTTCACATAAATAAGTGAAGGGGAAAGGAAGTAAACCATAAGGGCCTCTCATCTCTCCCTAGCCTCTCGGTCACATGTACTTCATTTGTTTTATAGCACCTCTCATACCACTGTAGGGTGTCAGGGCACTTTACAGGGGACTACAAGGTGTAGGATTCATGTTTCATCCACACTGGTAGGCATTTTCTAAGAGTGCTTGGTCCGGAGAAGCACAAACTTAGGATTCAGAACACAGCACAGTGATTAGTGATGACGTTAGCACAGTGCTTAATTTGTAAATAAAAACATGCCGGTGCCCAAAGCCCTCCTCTTAAACACGTGACTGCTACAATTAAATGTGGGTACACGGAATACTGATGCATAATAATCCTAAACCATCTCGGGCCTCTTCAATCCATATAAAGCCACTCCCTGCTACTTCAGCTCACTCTAGCAGCTTTCTACTTTATCCCTTTGTGACGCTTTTTTGTTTTTCCCTTCCCCCGTCTTTCCCATATGTGTCTTTTGCTCGCAGCAAATGCTTGAGGCAGAAGAATAAGCCCCGGCCCTCAAAAATAAGTGCTGGTGCTCAGCACCGGAAACAACAAGCACAAATTAAGCACTGAGTTAGCAATAAGAATGTATTTCTACACAAGCAAACCTTTTTAGCAGCATAAGGGAAATGAAAGACTAGGAAAAAAACAACTTTCTAATTTGTGCCATGCGGTTTGCATGCAGCTCTTTAATGGCAGTTCACAGCTCACTGTGCTAGATTACGATTATGAACTGCATAGTAACAAAAGAATCTCTGTGACAAAAGCAGTAACCCACTGTGCCATGCACATAAAATACTGTTTTTTGCATGATACACATTCTTTGCAGCAGGCATATTAACAATCTGTGCTACCTTTGAGTCAAAACTGCCAATTCACAAAACTCCCATCTCTCTCCAGCAAATACATTAATCACTTGAGTTAGCTTGACGCGGAGCTTTGCAGTGCGCTTAAAACTGCTCAACAAAGGAAGTAATAAATATGAAAACACACACGCACATGTTTGTCAGAGGCCCCAGCTGGAGAAGTGCCTTCCTCCGAGCCCAGGCCTGCGGTCCCCCTGGGAATGTGTCACAGACCCCTGGGGGTCCGCGGACCACAGGTTGGGAACCACTGCTCTAACTGTTCTAGCACTACCCCGCTGTGGGCCAGAGACTGTTCAAGGAGTGTCCTCCCTCAGACTGCCTCAAGACAGAGTCAGCAGTGACTCACAGCAGGCAAGAGGAGAGTCGCACACACCAAGTGGCAAGCTACCACCACTGCACCACGGAGAAGGCACCTAGTCCTCGAACAGGACTAAACCTGCAAGAGGTCCATGCAGAAGAAAGACGTGGCTGGATGCCACATCATGGCAAACAGGAAGAGAGCATCACATGATGCCATGTCGTGAAGAAGGAATAACAGAGAAGAGAGAACATTGTGTGACAGACCTGTCACACTAGAATACCAGTGGACCACAGAAGTACAAGAGTGGAAGATCACAGAGTGAAGAGACGGAGGACTCGTGCTAACATCCAAGGGTGCATCTCCAGATAAGCCAGCCACCAGGGTGCAGTGACTTCACTGGAGACAGCTCACGGTAGTACTGACCATAAGCCGCCTGCAAGCGCAAACTACGAACTGGCCCTATGCTTCACAGTTCGACCGTCCGGCCACCTGTCACTGGCCCCTTGAAGCATATGGCATCACTGCTAGCATCGGCACATGAGGAAAAGAAAGTCTGCACTAGCCATGCTTAAGTCTCTCCAGTCACCCTCACTCCAGCAACATCAACACCTGTCAACTAAGTCACCTACCAGCAAACACCATCATTACCATGTTCATCACTTCATCCACTGAAGGAGCATCTTAACATCAGAGTAGAATCGTGACTCTGAAAAATATCAAAGGACCAATGAGGCACTCTGAGCAACGTGTGAGACCAATTGGACAGAGACTATCTGAGAGCCCTCCTGTTGGTAAGTGCACTGACCACATATCATCCACCCTTGTGGTTGCACAAGTGATTTGGCCGTGACTTCTGTGGGAGAGCATGCAGCAGCCTGCAGATGTCCCACACACAGCCCAGCACAGTCCACTCGGTCCTGGGGTGACCTATCAAAAGGGCCTCAAGGAAGTTCCTGAGTGAGGAATTCGTAAACGAGAGGTAGTCTGAAAGCTGCTCCACTGACAAGGTATCAGGATGCTCCAGGGCTTCAGAGAAGGATGTCACATAACCGCAGATGCCTTCCTAGTCTTCAAAGGATTGGCCTTCATGAAGTCAGCATGTCTCATGAAGTACCTTTGCATCAGGTGACTTTGGGGATGGATTGCAGGTCAGATGGGCCACTCTGGGGGGTGGCTCTTGGGTGTCCTGAAGTCCCTCGACTGGTGTTTGCTTCTAGGCTTTTGAGAGTCCAGAGTGGACTTTCCTTCTGGGTGTGTCACGCTGGGGGTCTGGTACCCAGATAGTAGTATGCCACAGCCCTGGAGATTCGCAGTGCCACCAAATGTAGCACAGTGGCAGGCCTTGTTCCTAAGGGCTTTTGCACGAAATTTGGTTGGGCTGCTGGGTCCGGGTCGTTGGTCAGCAGCTGGTCACTTTCCGGACTTTGCAGTTCCTTGCCTGCTGGGTGCAGGGAGTGATACCTTCACTCAAAGGGAAGTTTTGGAACTTTTTAGAAGGCTGGAGGTGCTCTTGGGTTTTGTGGAGTCATTCGGTTTTCCAGGCGGCACCTCAGCAGCGATTGTAGAGTCCCTGGAGCAGCAGGAAGGATTTGGCACCCTTTTCTTTCTGCAGTAAGGCTTAATTTCTTGTGCCTTGGGTCTTCTTTGTCCTGGTCTTCTTTGTGTCCATCGAATCTGATCTATTGGTCTAGGGATTCCCTTTAACTACTACATTTAGGGGAGCACCTCGTAGTGGCCTATGAGCCAGCTACCTTACGGTGGCTACACTCACTAAGTGACCACTTCTTGTGGGAAGGGGTCACATCTCTAACCCTGATTGGCTATTTTCCTGTCATCCTAGATGGAGGAAAATTAAATGGAGTTTTCACGTTACCTGCCACACCTGAGGGATGGTTCAGGCTGGTGATGGCCACTTCTCCTATCCTTGCTAGGCTTCCCACCATTTTTCCCACTTAAAGTGCAGGCAAAACTGTTGGGGGCCATCTGCTTCTAGCAGCAGAGGTGGAGGTCAGATTTCAAAGGCAGTAATGCCTTTGAAGCTGACCGTTGGTGCAGGCTGCCAGTCTGGGGGGTAAGTGTTACACCTCCACCCAGAAAAGGCTTTGCCTTCTGGATCCTGAGAGCAGAAGGCTCTCATCCGAGGGGTCCAGAATCATTTCTAGTTGTGGCAGTCTTGTTAGAACCAGTCAGCAACCATGCCAGGGCTGTTAGATTTTGCAAGGGGCATCTCCAAGGTACCCTCTGAGTACATTTTATAATAAATCCAGCACTGGCATCAATGTGGGGTTTTTATTCTGTGTTGTTGGATAACGAATAACCCAGAGCTTAGAGAGGCCATCATGTAGCTGGGGAACCTGTAATGACTACTGTCCAGCACATGCATTTGCTATGGCTTCTCTGTACACCTACTATGTCTGAGAATTAGCAAAAACACAGTAGGAACATATTTGCCCATGCACACATATGCCCTCACATGCATAATTGTGCACCCTGTCTTAGGGCTGTAAGGACTACCAGAGGGGGGACATAGCTATATTGCATGCAGTGTCAATGAGAGTGCCATGTCAAGTCTGAAACTTTGGATACACCTGGTCATGCACTTGCAATGGCAGTCTGCATGAGGCTGGTGTGGGGCCTCTCAAAGTGGCACAATTGGTGCTGCATATCTGGGGGCTCCTCTTCTGTACCCAAGCCCTTGGTACCAGGGGGTACCATGTAGTAGGGACTTATAAAGGTGGCTGAAGTTGCAAACATAATACAGTTTTGGGGAAAGAGAGCTGGCCCTGGGAACCTGTTTAGCAGGGGCCCAGGGCACTTCCAGTTTGAAACCACATAGTTTTCCAGGAAACAAAGTTGGGGGCTACCATGTCAGAAGACGCCTTTTCTCACAGTTGTTTTTTTTGTAGCTCTGGTTTTCGAGAGGGCTCTATATGGCTGTTGTTAGACCTGGCATCTTTTGGCGTGGTTCCCTCAGACTTTTTGCTTTCAGACCTCCTTTTTTGACTGTGTGCTGCACTTTGATTTTGCTGGCTTTAAGACTCTGTGCACTTTTTCACTGCTGACCAGTGCTAAAGTGCATGTGCTTTGTGTGTAAAATATGGTAACGTTGGCTTCGCCATGATTGGCACACTTGACTTACTAATAGGTCCCTAGTAAAGTGCAATATGTGTGCCCAGCTTCTGCAACTCAAATGCTACTAGTGGGCCTGCAGCACTGGGTGTGCCACCCACTAGGGTAGCCTTTCAAACATGTCTCAGGCCTGACATTGCAGAGCCTGTGTATGCAGTTTAAACTTCCATTTCGACCTGGCAAGTGTACCCACTTCCCAGACCCAAACCTTCATTTTTATTCCATATACATCACCCCTAAGGTGGGTCCTGGGCCAAGGGCAGGGTGCATCAGATTTAAATAGTTGGACATGTACTTTTACGTTTAACATGTCCAGGCAGTGGAAAACCCTTACATTTGTTTTTCACTGTTGCAAGGACTATCTCTTATCTAGGCTAATTTGGGGGTTACCTTGAAACATTTTAAGTGTAATTTCCAATTGGGAAAAGATAGAAAAATAATGGAGTTTGGTGTCTCGGAACTTACAATTTAAAAGTACATCTTTTGGTAAAGTTTGTTTTTAAATTGCAAGTCATAAAATGCCACTTTTAGAAAGATGGCATTTCCTTACTTTAAACATTCTGTACCTTAGCCTGTCTCAGAATACATATCTGGGTTTAGGTTACAGCTACATTTGTGCCACAAACAGGAAGGGCTGGGTGTGACAGGAGAAACAGCTGCATTCATCTGCATACTGATAGTCGTTCCGGGCAGGGAGAGGGAGAGGCAGTTCACACTTACATCTGAATAGGCTGTGTCCTGCCCTCACATAAAGGGCTGATTACCTTGCTACTGGTAGTGTAGAGCCAGGGCTGGGTTGAAAGGGAACCTTGTGCACTTCACATAATTTGTTTGAAGTTACCCCTACAACAAAGGCCATTTTGGGGATAAGTACTGGGCCTCTGACACCATATGCTCAGAACACTTCTGGACTGAGGACATTCTACCAGGACGAAGGATCACTGTGCTGTAATGTCATGAGGAACTGCCACTTTGCTGTTTGCTCTGCCGTGTTGGCCCACTGCCTCCTACTTTTTGCCTGGGAGTGAGAGGATTGGATCTAACGCTCCACATTCTGGAATCTAAAGTTTTTCCAAGGACCAGACTGAGCTTGCCTCCTGTTTCTGAAGTCTCAGGGATATCAAAGACTTCACCTGCATCTTGCTACCAGTACCTGGGCTCCTCTGCTGTGAGTCCTGCTCTGCCAAATGGTGCCAAAGCCAGTCCTGGGCCCTTGGAGGTGATTGTGGTGTTGCCACACAAGAACTGATGCAACTTCACCAGGATGTGACTTGGAACCGACTCATCCCGCTGTAGAAATGCCACTTTGCTCCTGCCTGCACTTCAGAATTTCCTTCTCATCTTTGGATACTGGGTAGCTTACACTTATTTTGATGTGGAACTGATACCTCTTACTGTGAAATTTATGGCCCAATCTTTGTATAGGTATTCTGGTTGTACTGATTCCAGGATGAACTGTCAGCTTCTGCTGGTGAATGTGAGGGTTGGCTGAGATATAGTTATGACAACAATAACAACGTATGAGATGTCTGCTGCTAAATGTGAAGGTGGGGGAGGACAACGTGTAATTTGTAAAAACATAAATGCAGAGGCCCAAACCTTTTCTTGGGGTCCTACTACTGAATGCCAAGGTTGCCACAACCTTTTCCTTTCACTACTCTACACTTGATTATTCTTGCTGGTTCTGTTTTTCACCACCTTTTCTGCCTTCCTCATTGTTTTCCTAGCTTTCTTACTCATTACTTCTCTTTCTGTCTTTCTATCTTCCTTCGGGTTGTGGTCTGTTGGTGAAAAATGAGCCCCAGTCTCCTAAAATGAGTGCAGATGCCAATAACAGGCACATTAAGAGGTGGTTAGGGCTGAGTAAGCATACTTTGCATTGGAGAGGGGTTTCACCTCTGGAGAGCTCAGGCAACTAAAGCAATCACATCTACATGGAAATGTGCTGCATATAGAATATTACACCAGGTGGGGTAGGCTGGCAGCCGATTTAGTTTGTTCAATGCTTGGGTAAAGGAAGCTTTACACTGTCAAAAAAGGCAACATTGTTTTATGCGTAGCTTCCAAAAGCTTGAGTCTTCTGCCTAAATCAGGAGTGTTTTTGTTTATACTGGTAAAGCCCTCATATGTACTCATGATAGACTTGGTAAATATATGTGCGAGGTCTTATGATCTGATGTCACTACTTGTGATGTCACTTCCTGTAAAGTCATGGCTTGTGATGCCACTTCTTCTGATGTCACTTTCTGTAATGCCACCTGCGATGTCAGGCGCTGTGATGTTACGCCCATGATGTCACCTGCATACTGCCTAACTTGGTTAGTTCCCCCATTTCTTTTTTTAGGACTTTTGCCCTGTTCCCATATGGATATTGCAGTAGACCAGTTTCAAGTTGGTTCCACTGGATTCAAGAGCTTCTGTTAGCAGCGTCCTCCCCAGCTTGGGTACCCATCTTTGAAAATGCCACACACGGAGCTGAATATTGCACGCCTTTATCCTTCTGTATGTAACTGCCAACTCAACATTCTAAACCAAGCTTTCATTGCATTCCGCTCTAACAACTATGTCATTCTTCTACGGAGTCCATTTGGTGCCAAAAGGGTTTGTCATAAAACTCGCAGGACACTACATCTCCTCCCCCTCTGTTAAATAAAAAATATTTTCTTTCACAAAATCCTATATCTTTGGCACCACTTGACGAATCTTCATGAAACTTTCTAAAAAAGTGCCCCAGTGATTCTTGTTGTGCACGGAAAGTTTTGGGGTGATCCGTTAAGCAGGGGCCAAGAAAAAAGGGGCGGGAGTCAAAAAAGGTGTGTTTACCATGTTAATTCCTATAGGACATTTGAACACAACTACAGCCCGAACCACCGGATGAAATTAATCCAAATTTGGCAGAATATAGATTATGCTTTTGCTTCTTTGGTGTAAGTCTGTTCAGTCGTTTTTGAGGTATTGAAGGAAAACCAAATTTGTATATCAGAGGTCACAAACTCTTAGTAACAACTTCACAAAGATTAAGAGCTCGTGCATGGCAAGTGCACAACTCTGATTGGCTGCCAACACTTCAAACCAGGAAGTGTTGGCAGCCATCTTGGGACTCAGCTTCAGCCAAATCCCAGAAAAAAAAGACACCTTAGCTCTGGTGCTGGGACACTCCCCCAGAGCTAAAAAGCATTTTTAAAATTTTCACCATGATTCGTGGCAGGTCTTGTGAAAATCTAAAAAAAAAAAAAAAAAAAACAAGGACAGGGTCCCACGCTTGTTAATTCTGAAGCCCCCGGTTGGGACAAGACCCAGGTGCATGTAGTATTTGAATGCGGGAGGGCCTGGCCCTCCACGCAGCTCCAGGGACTGCCACCTACCTTGGGCACAGAGTAAATTCAATGGGAGTGCTGAGCAGCCCCCCCGCGTCCCTGAGAGGCTGCCACCACCCAGGGCAGAATGTGAAAGTAATACAGGGGGGTCACCCAGCCCCCCCGGGGACCACCACCTTCATAGGGCACAAGCACTTAAGTAAAGCGGGGGGCCTGCCCCCCCCCCCCCACAGCCCAAGGGACCACCACCTCCCCATGGCAGAATTGGAAAGTTATGCGGGGGCAGACACTCGGCCCTTCCCACAGCCCCGGGGACCACCACCTCCCTGAGGCACACAGTAAATCCAATACAAGGGGCACCCATCCTCCCCACAGCCCGGGGACCGCCATCTCCCTGGGACAGAATATGAAAGTAATGCAGGGGACTGCCTGCCCTCCACCCCTCCTCCCCCCGCAGCCCCTGGGACCACCTCCTCCCTGGGGCAAGCATTAAATAAAGAAAAAGGGGTCAGTTATGAATCTCAGCATCCCCAGGGACCACCACCTCCTTGCGGCTATTTACATTGGAGAGGGGCCGTGCCTCCCCCCTTGGGGAGCCACTGATTGCCCTGCAGACCGCCACCACCCATGGGGGGCTCCTGCTGTGTCCCGGGTGCCCACCCGCCAGACAAAGCTGTTTGCTGTGACTTGGCTGCAGCTTTTAAGGTTCCTCTGAGCCACAGCAAACACTCTGCTCGCAGCAAGAGAGAGCTGTCAGTCAGGCAGGGAGACAGAGGTAACAATTGCTCTCACAGAGAGGGAGCTGCTTTAAAAGCTCCCTTTCTGTGACAGCAATGCTAGCTCCCACAGGAGGCAGAGAGCCACCTGGGGCCATGGGGGCCTTCCGGCTCCCTTCTCGATCCCCAACATTGTGAGTGGGTGCCCTGGCGGGGCACCCATGTCACATGGCCCGGGCCTCCTGGGATGGGGTCACCGGGTCCTCAGGGCCCCCCTCTCCCCCCACAATTTTATTATATAGGCCGGGCCCTGGGGTATGTGTTGCCGGGCCAAGATCAGCCGATGGAGGGGAAGGGTCACACAGCCACCCTCCTGCTCCAAAACTTTTTATTTTTAAGGCCAGGCCCCAGGGGATGGGATTCCCGGGCACTGAGATTGGCCTGTTGGGGGAGGTGCGTGCTCCCCCCAAAAAGAATACAAATTTAGGCCAGTTCCCGGGGATTGGGTCCTCGGGCCGAGATCGGCCTGGGGAGGGGGGCCATGCGGGGTTTAGTTTGTATAGGGGTTAGCTGCAGGGACTGGCCACAGGCCAGACCCAGCGGCCAACACCCGCTGTGCACAGTCAAAGGCCGTGCACAGTGCAGACTTGGGTGCTTATAGGGGTTGGAGGCCATGCACACCAGGGGATTGGGTTCTTATACGGGTTGGGTGCAGGTTCTGGCCACAGCCTAGGCTCTGCGGCCAACCGCCACAGCAAAGGCCAAAGGCCGTGCCCAGTGGTTATTGGATTAAGGTATAGTAGTGAAAATTACTTTACGTTAAAAAAAAAAAATAGACATTCGCTGAAAAAAAAAACAAGGTTACATGGATATTATAGTTAGGAAATAGTTCCCTAAGGTAACTATAACTCACGCCCGCGACATGCACTGTTAGTTATCCCAAAAATTACGTCACTCATGACATCTTTATAACATCATTGATAATATCAATGTAATATATGCAGTAACATTTTTGAGGAAAAAAACTGTGCATGGCGGGGACGCGAGTTATAGTTACTTGAGATAACTCTAATTGTAACAGGTGAATTTCTATGTTTTTAAGTGGATTTCTATGTTTTTTTTTCATTCTATTTCCTAACTATAACATCCCTGTCACCTTTGTTTTTTCAGTGAAGATATATACATATATATATGTGTACAATCACATCTCTTCAGTCACCCATCTTAGCATTATGATCAGTCAACCTGATCTGGTTGCTGGGAGCCCTCATCTTCAATGTCAGAGATTTTTGAAGATGGTGAAGAGGTAACAGCAGTCAATGAGTTCTCCTGTTCATTCTTTCCTTCACCATCTCGATTTAAAGGCTGGTGAATCTAAGTCCTATTTCCATTGAAGTAACTTGGTTGTTATTGCTCTCCCAAACATCAAATCTGCAAGACTTTAGCTTGTGGTCGAGTGAGGTGTTGAACAATAGGCTCGTATGGTAGAATTTAATACCGTTTTCAAAACTGAACTTCTTAAGAATTGCACGCTGTATAGGAAAGAAGCATCTTTCTAACATAGTAACCTCCACTTTTTGCCTGGTGTCAGTGTGGTTGCACTGTAGTACACTGGGATCCTGCTTACCAGGACCCCAGTGTCAGTTCTCTATCCACTACATTTGACTATATAGTAACTTTTACACCCCACAATTGGCATACTGGTGTATCCAGGTAAGTCCCTAGTATATGGTACTCAGATACCCAGGGCATTGGTACACCAGGGGTCTCCCATGGGCTGCAGCATGTATTATGCCACCCATGGAAACCATGCAAACTGTGTATACCAGCCTACCATTGCAGCCTGCAAGACATGGCGCATGTCATTCACTTTAGATATAAGGCTTGCCTTATAATGCTGTCACTGCACTTGGACACTGTAAGGCACCCCTTTGGAAGGCCCTCCAGCCCAAGATCACCGTGCATGGTCCTGAGTGTGGGGACACCCCTGCATGAGCAGAGGTGCCCCTACAAACCCCAGACTCCATTCCCTAGGCTTTGTAAGTGCGGGGAAGCCATTTTAGGGTATTAGTGGACACTGGCCAACACTGGCTCTGCATGCCAACCCTTGCTCCTTCCGACCCCAGACACTGTTCTGCCTTCCTACCGATGAGCCTAACTCAAGCGGGAAGGCAGAATAAAGGATTTCCTGTAGGAGACCCCCTCTCTTTTGAAATGGGTAACTCCAGGCTGGGGTGGGGTGGCCTCTCAGCACCACCAGACTGCTTTGAAGGGCACATTTGATGCCCTCTTTGCAGAAACCAGTTTGCACCAGTGCAGGAACCCTCCATTCCCACTCAGGCGTGAAACCACACAAAGGACCCTGTCCAGCTAGTCTCCTAGAGAGGTCCACAGAGCCACTTGATTCTGCCATCTTGGAAATAAAGGGGGTTATTACAACTTTGGAGGAGGTATTAATCCGTCCCAAATGTGACGGATATACCACCAGCCGTATTACGAGTTCCATAGGATATAATGGACTCGTAATATGGCTGGTGGTATATCCGTCACTTTTGGGACAGATTAACACCTCCTCCAAAGTTGTAATAACCCCCAAAATGTTTAGAGGCTCCTGGGAGCATCTGACTGGTTAGGCCAGGTAGATGACATCCCTGACCTCCTCTGATAGGTGGGTCACCGCAGACAGTGTCCAACCCATTTTTAGGGTTATTTAAAGGCTCCCCTGAGGGTGGGTCCCCAGATTCATTGTGCAAGACTCTACCAGGAACTCTCTGCAAGACACTTCTGCAACATGGTCTCCAGAACAGCTGATGGACTGCCTTAGGAACTGAAACAAAACTATATCCAGTTGGGAGGGCTCCCACTGCAACATTGTTTTTCTGACTCCTGCAAAACTTCTGCAGCATCCGTGGCTGTGCATCGTCAAGGGTCATAAGGACTCTGTTTGCAACAGGAAGCAAGAAGGAATCTCCCTTGAACTGAAGGTGTCAGTCGTCTGCTTCTGCAGAGCCCACGAACAACCAGAAGGCTCTGCAACACAATTGTTGGTTCTGTGGTCCCATCCAGGTCCAACTTGTCCTCTATCCAACTTGGCAGGTGGTGGCCACTGGGACTGAACCCCTGTGCACCACGTCTGTTGTTGTTACCAAGGCTTGTTGACTCTCCTCTAGGAGATCTTCGAGCTCCAAGAAGCCCCAGCTTCCAGCACTCTGCAACTCTAAGAACAGCATCCATCCTGCAACTCCTGTGGTGTGGGACTCCTTCTTTGCTGTTCTGCAGAGGCGTCCCTACAACTCCCTGGGGGCTCCAATGTTTCCTGCTGGCTCTCCTGCTTGCTGAGGGCCAGCACTGACTCCCCTGCAAGGGTTGAGTCGCTAAGTCCTTGCTGTTTCTCAAAATCCTGCAAACTCCCCTCCCTCCTCCTTGCACTTGCCAATGCTTGTTGGTGGTTCTGCCGACCGCTGACCCCTCTGCAATCTGGCGTTCGACCTGGGACAGCTTGTGTGCGACTCCAAGGATCTTCCTGCATTGCCTGGACTCCGCAGCTGGACTTCTTTCGTCACCAAACTCTCCTCAAGAAGGGTGGGCATTACCTGGACATCTCATAATGGTCTGGACTCTGTCCACTTCTTTTTTGAGGTTCTTCTTGTTCAGAATCCACCCTTGGGTTCCACTGATCTGGTCAACAGGTCGCGACAGCTGCTGGACAAACTAGGCTCCCATTGACTCCAACAAAGGTTTCCGACGTCACTTCACTGCAATGCACCTGGGCTTCCTGGTGTAGGTACACCACTCTTCTGGGGTTACTATCAAACCTTCTTTGTTCCAACTGGTTCCCTCTGGGTCCTCTGGGAAGGGTCCTGAATCCTGAAAATTCCAACCGCGAGAGTCCTGTGTTATCCTATGGGATGCCCCGCTAGATAACACCTCTGCACACGGGCACCTGGGGGATTCTTGTTACTTACCTTTGGTGATTTCATACTTCCCCAGACCCTGGAATCCTAACACACTTGCCTCAGTTGGGCAACTCCATTCTTATACCACTTTCTTAATATATGGTCTGCCAACCCCCCCAATAGGGTCCCATGTATTCCTATGCTTTGTCTGTTTGTTTCTAAGTATATTTTCTGTAAGTAGGTATCTCCAAGCGGAGATATACCAAAGTTAGGTTAGTTCTAGTGTTATAATAAAGCAAACTTTATTTTTGTAACACTTGGTTGTGGTCCTTTCTTGTGTGAACATCACTGACTGGGTATTGTAAGTGCTTTACACTCCTCCCTGATAAGTCTGAGCTGCTCTCCACAGCTACCCCTAGAGAGCTTTGGTTATCTAGGCACCAAAACACTATCACTTTGGGTTGCCATAAACTGAGCCAGCCTCCTACACGCTGTACTGCTTTTTTTTGACATCCTCATAAAATGCTCAGCAAGTCCATTGGTCTGCAGCCGCAAAGGTGTACTCTTTTGATGCTTTACAATCAAATGCTCCAGAAATTCTTTGAATTCTCAACCTTATAAAGATGGGCCGTTATCAGAATTCAAATTGGCTGGAATGCCTCATGTTGCAAAGATGCCAGCCAGTCCCTTGATGACATGTTCATAGGTTGTGGATGAGAGATCTTTGACTAATGAAAACATGAGTATTCGCCCACAATCACCAACAGGTGATGTCCATTATCGAGCAGGCTGAAAATGTTGATGGCTATTCTGTCCCATGCATGCTTAGGGAATTCTGACATATTCAGAGTAAGTTGAGTAACATTTGAAGAAAGGTAGTTGCATAGATAACAGGCCTTGAGTTCTTTTTTCAACCCTCTCATCTAAATATGGAAACCAAACTTGGTCTTGGAGAGATCTTTTTGGGGCAAGGATACCACATTGTCCATCATGAGCCACTACAGTTTTTTTTGGTCCCAGACTCTCTCCGGAATCAGGATTCTCGACACTCACAGTACAACTCCCTCCTGAGTTATGGTCCATTCATCTTTGACATTTCTGTATTTTTGATATTCACCATGACTGGTGAGAGGTAGAGTGGGTTGGTTCCATGACTGAAGTGTAATTATGTCTTGTAACTTCAGCATGTCACTATCATGGCTCCCGGCAGTGATAATCTGGGCTAATGAGATAGCAGCAGCATATTCGATTTTACAATTAAATTAATGTAGGCTTCAGCCGTCTTGGATGGAGTACCTTGAACTTTTATAGGCACTTTGGAAAAGTAGTTGGTAGGATTTTTATCCTTTCCTAGATGATTCACAATGGTATAATTGTACTCTTGCAATCGTACTCCCCATTGTTCAATGCGAGGAGGCATCTTAGCTTGCCAAAGATAGTCACTAAAGCTTGATGGTCAGTTACCTGGGTAAAAGGCTTTCCATACAGGAATACTTAGAAATGTTCACAAGCCCATACTACGGCTAAACTTTCTTTCTCAGGTTGTGAATAAGCACGTTCTGTTTGGGTCAAACCTCTATTAGCATATGCCACAATATGGCTTTGAGCATTTGGGTATCCACTGTGCTGTGCAAGGATAGCACCTAACCCGACTGAGCTGCTGTCAACAACAACCTCTGTATGAAGCTTTGGATTGAAGTATGCCATTTCAGCAGCATTTTCATTGGCTTGTGTTTGATTCTCTTGAAACTTGTTTCACATTCTTGTGACCAGTGAAATGAAACATTTTTCTTCATCAACTCTTATAATGGAGCACTTACAGTGGCAAAGTCTTGTATGTATCTTGAACAGTAGCTGTCCATGACAAGAAATAAACATACTATAAAAACATCCTGTGGGGGATACGCATTTGGCAGCGCTTGTCCTTTCGCAGGATCGGGTGTCACACCCCCATCAGAAAAGATATGACCAAATAATTTTAGCTTTGTCTTGTAGAACTCACTTTTGTCTGCATTCAAAGTCAAACCTGCATCGGTAAGTAAACAACATTCTTGTATGATAGCTTTATCCTGCTCTTTCTGTGTAGCTCCGAAAGCTAATGTCATTGCTGTAATTGAACACATTCACACCAGGCTGTATGATACGTCGAATGACGTCTTGGAAATGTTCTTCAGCCGCTGACACTAAAACTAAGGGCCTGGTTTAGAGTTTGGTGGAGGGGTTACTCTGTCACAAACATGACGGATATCCTGTCCGCTGTATTACACGTTCCAAAGGCCATAATGGAATTGTAACATGGCGGACGGGATATCTGTCACGTTTGTGACAGAGTAACCCCCTTTGCCAAACTCTAAATCAGACCTTAAGTCTTTTGTATCGGAACAGACCAACATGTGTAGAAAAGGTTTTAATGTACCTGCAGTTTTCTTCGAGTTCCAACTATTGATAAACTCCATTTAAATCAAGGCGAGAGAAGATCTTTACACCATTTAATTGCCTTATCATTATCAGTAATATGTGAACCTGGATGTCGTTCTTGTTCAATTGCCTTGTTTACCTCATGCATGTCAATGCATATGCGTACAGCTTCTTCACTGTCCTTTTTGGGCACTACCACTGTGGGAGAAACTCATGGCATTAGACCAGTAGAAAGCTCAATAACTTCTTGCTTGAGTAACGATTCAAATTTTATTTTCAACAGATTCTTGTAAATGAAAAACAATTTGTCTGTCTCTCTGAGAAACAGGACAGACATCCTCATTAATATGTAGCTTTACTTTCTATTCTTAAGCTTTCCAAAACCATGTAACAATGAAGGGAATGGACTTACTATTTCATGATGAGCATTCATGGTATAATTCACAGAAATCAAGCCCATATCAGCGGCAGTGCTGAAACTAAGTAGACAGGCACTTGACACTGTACTTTGAAGCATATGGATGAGTGGTTGGATCTATGTTTTCTTGTGTTTCAATATCACTACAAATAAACATTAACTTTTTAAGGGCATTGATGCAGCAAATGTATACACTCTGGTTTTCAATGGCATAAACCGCGTTAATGGAGATACTATATGGTATTATGTTAATCGATGCACCACTGTCAATAATGAAAGGTATTGAACAACAATTTATTTTCAATGTAATCTTTAGACACTGTTTGTATGATTTCAGTGCTTTGGCGTGTCAACTGTTCTATTGTGAACTTGAAAGCACATAGCGATTTGAGGTTCCAAATACCAAAAATTAATTCTGGGTTCTTCTGGCGCTGTTTTGTGTTTTTTTTTTACAAAGTGTAGGAAGACGCCAGATGATGGACTAGTGTGAAGCTTTGAAGCAAGTATGAAGATGGGTGTTTCTTTCATCAGAAGACCGTTGAGGGTCAGTGCATGAAACTATAGCTGACAAACCACATGCTTAGTATATCTCTGTCTTTTCTTCCTTATTCTGACTTCCTTTTCGGGTCTTCCCTATGAATGTTTTATAGGGTTAAACATACCGTGAGTGCCACTCCGGGGCTAGAGTTGAGGCACAATGCCTGATGCTTGCGGGTAAGCTGCAATTTATGTTTCCATCCTACTTCTGGGTTATGGCGGCACACAAGCAGACTCCTGTTTCTGATGCACCTTAACGAAGAGGAACAAGTCCCCCATGGATGTCACTGTTATGGCTATGACATTCAGTTGTGTGTCTTAACTTGGTGACTTTTGTTCATCATAGTCTGTTAAGTTTGGTCTAGCCGTCATGGTTTTGATTTAAAAACTTGTGCACATTTGTTTTCACAGGTGATCGCCAGTGGATCCCTTTTATCACTTCCAGTTCACAGGGACGACTGAACAGTTTTGTATAATTTATATCACATTTTAATCTTATATTTGAGCACTTGTAAGAGCAGAAGTATCATCTCAGGCCCTGGAGAATGCTGCAACACCTCTGTTGAGGGTTACAGGCAGAAACATGTCAACCTTTTTTTAAGGACACAAGTAGGGAGGTTTCATTTTTCCTGTTGTGTCCTGGTTTTTAACCTCTATAATAAAGAACCATAAAGGAAAGGAAACAGAAAGAGAGGCCTATCAGTAAGAGGAGTATTCCTTTTAAAGGGTGAAATCCCTCACCCACTGTAAATGGCATGCCTCATCATCAGGAACCTCCTTGTTGCAGTAGCCCTCCCACTTTGTGCCTGGTATTTCATGAAACTTTGACTGAAGAGCACTGAGTTCCTGCTAACCAGGTCCCCAGTGCCAGTGTTCTTTCCCCAAAACAAGATAACTGTACAATTGTTCCCCAACTGGCAACACCTTTAGCACCCCCGCAAGTCCCTAGTAAGTAGTACCCCGGTACCTAGGGCATGGGCACTAAAGAATGTCCCTAAGGGCTGCATCACATATTGTGCCACCCTGGGAGACCCCATGCCATACTCATGCCAACTGCCATTGCAGGCGGCATGAAATGGTGCAGACAAAAGTGTAACCATGACATGCCCACTGACACTGTATACAACATATGTAAGTCACTCCTACAGCAGGCCTTTCAGCCCTAAGGCAGGGCTTTATAATACATGTGTGGACATATGTGCATGAGCAGATATGCCCCTGCTATGTCTTTGTTGATTCTTGGACACTTGGACATAGTAAGTTAATAGGGAAGCCACTTTACGTAGATGTGCTAGACACTGGTAATTACGAGTTACCCTGCTACATCATAGCTTCACTGAAACCAATGGTGTTTGGTATCAAACACCTTGTATTAATAAACCCACACTGATTCCAATCATGGATTTATTAATGCATGCACCCAGAGGGCACCTTACAGGTGCCACCTGAACACCTACCAGTCTCTAGTGTGCTGGCTGACTGGTCCAGGCCAGCCTGCTACCAGAGATGCTTTTCTGACCTCCCCCTGGAGGCGAGAGCTCTGCTCTCAGAGGTCAGGAACAATGCCTGCTCTGGCAGGAGGTGTTTACACCTCCTCCAAGCAGGATGGCTAGTAATCAGCATACCAAGGCCAGGAACGTCAAAGTCCCTACCACCTTTGATATGCAACTCTGGCTTCCCCACGTCCTGGGAGTTGCCGCCCCCAGCCCTGAAGCCCTTTTGGCACCAGGACAGGTGGGAAAATTAGCTAGTCAGGAGGCATGTTACACACTCAGGCTAGCCACATCCCTAATGTTAGCTACCTGATGTCAAAACTAAATTTAAAATTCCACTGTCTTAGTTTAGATGGAAATAGGCTCACTGGGTTGGGGTTACAGGAAGTGGTCATGCATTGGGTGTAGTCACCCTACAGGTAGGTAGCCCATTGGTAACTACGTAACACTCCCTTTAATGCCCATAAATTGCATATTTAGGAGGCACTGCTGATACCAGAAACTAGATTCTACTGACCTATGAAGGACACTGAAGAGCCATGAAAAGCATGAACTGACTTGATGCCAATTCTGTCATGCTGCCTGCTGAACTTGGCAATTGCACCAAAGTCATCTCTTCCTGCAGCTTTTTTCCCTCCAAAAGCCTGTGAGGACTGCCAGCACTTCAAGGACCAACAGCAATCTCCCTTGGAGCAGAGGAACTGCTTTCCTGAACATTTGCAGGCACCAAATCTCAACCCGCGAGTCCAGGATTGCCCAAAAATGCAACATCGGAAAGCACCATTGCACCTGAGCCCCCCATCCCGAGTCAAAGTGGGCCAACAGTGCGAACAGGGTTCTGAGACCCTCAAGAGCTGAGCCCTTCTTTGGGTTTGGCCAGACTGGTCACCCATTTCCCCCTGCAGCCTGTGTCTGCAGGCTACCAAGAACCACAAGGGTGTCCTGCAACGCAACCCCACCAGACCCACCGGACCCACTGCACACGAGCCCCCCAGCCCGAGTTGCTGTGATACCACAGTGTACCTGCATGCCTGATACCCCCAAGACCTGAGCCCACCTTTGGGTTCAGTCGGACTGGTCACCCAGTCCCCACTTGCACCCTTTTTCTCCAGGACCATTTCCTTTTGAAGTGAATGGGACACCCAACACTGTAATGCCCCTCTGCACCCGGACACCCCAGTACCTCCCAAAGCAAACTCTTGGTGCTGCCTCGGACCCTGCCTCATACTTACCTTAACTCCAGAAGACTGGTCCTGTAAGTCGTTGCTAAGTGCCCATATGCAGTACTTGTTTCTTTCCCATAAGATAACATTAGAGCACTTGACACTATTAAGCACCTCTGCACCTGGACGCCCCAGTGCCTCCCAAAGTGACCGGTTGGTGCTGCCTTAGACCTTGCCCCATACTTACCTTAACTCCAGAAGAATAGTCCTGTAAGTTGTTGCCAATTACCCGTATGGAGTATATGCTTCTTATCCCATAGGATAACATTACTGCATTAAAGTCAAAGCAAGTGTATTTGCTGTATACTTCAAAACTGCTGACTTAAAAAGTACTTACCCAATAACGAAGTTCTTGGTGTTAAAAAAATATATAAAAATACATGTTATTTTTCGAAATTGGTGTGGATCTCCTTATTGAGTGTGTGCGTCTCATTTATTGACTTAGTATTTGCAAAACATATCTAACACTCCCCTTTGATAAGCCTAAGCTGCTTGACTACACTACCACAAATAGAGCACTTGGGATTTTTAAAGAAAGCCCTGTCCACTTCTATGGGGATACCTGGACTCTTTACAGAGCATACCTCTTTTTGGTGTACTATATAAAAAGCCATCGTCCTACAGCATGTGCCTAGGAAGAAATGGCGTGAATGTACAAAAATGTAAAATTAAATCCTGGGTGAAGACAAATAGCAGTATTATTAATTTAAGTGACTGGATATAATACCATTTCTTCATTGTAAATACGTCCCTTAAGAGCATCAAATCTTTCTGTGCTGCTGATACTTTTGGGGTGCCACAAAATGCAAGCTGCTAAGGGGTGCAACAAGTGCACTGCTGCTGGTGAAAAAAAAGATGGTTCTCTGTAGCAGAGGGGTACGTTAGGGACCATGGCTGTTGTCCAAAGTGAGTTGGTACAGGTAACCTATTACACGGGATAAAGGCCAGACATTGAACTTATCCTTTAGGCTTCAGTGACTGCTCAAATGCAATTGTCTTCTTAGCCCCACATGAAAACCACACATCGGCACCACATTTTCTACATAAGTAAAACACCACTCTAGTGCCAGAATCTACTCTGTAGGGTATGGAAAGAACCTATGTTATACCGAAAAACAAACTGCCCTGATATGTAAAACACCACATTTGTTACAGAAACAAAAATGCCTCAGCCTGTGAAGCACCAGTGAACTGCAGTCATTAGTACTGCCCTGGTTTGCACTTCATTGACAAATAGGAGATAATTCACATTTCCTTCATTTGCACACACCATTATCTTGCCAGAAATGGAGGTGGGAGATTTTTTTGTAGAAGTTTGGAAAACTTTTGTGAAAATAAGCAATATTTTATGAAATGCACTTGCTGGTATCTAGTTTAAAATTATTGTGAGGATATACTTATGTTCAAACGTCAGACAAAACACTAGCCAGAGACTGGTTCGAGGATAAAATGTCTCTTTCTTGAAGTTTTACTGCTACCGCAAGACATTTTCTGGTCGATTCAGTGTCTCGAGGGCAAAGAAAATGCAAAATGTCACCTCTTTGGATACTTGTGGAATTTCATCAAATTTGTGTAACGGGAAATTCGCAAATTTCACAAAACTCCACTCACGTAAAAATGGTGTTGCCCAAGCCTAAAGAGAATCCATAAATTATAAGTAAATGAAGCATTGTCATCATGTCAGTAAACAAATACCCACTATATAAAATCATTTTAGTGTAAGCACAATTACCACCATTTTACCTGCCCAGCCTATTTAATCAGTTCTTAGGATAACATGACTGGGGCTCTGCTGCTAGCAGATTTGATAGCCCCAACACATTTTGAGCAGCGAATCTTCAGAGGTAATAGAGGACACTTGCTGCTGTGCACCCATTGAGTCATGCAGTGTGTAAATGCACAACATATATGTGGGGAAACCAGTAAGACTACTTGTTTCTTCTGCACAACAGTGGTCTGTAGACTTCCCCCAAATAGGTAAAAAAATGGTTGTACAATAATTAATATTCAAACTGCCAACAGGTGTTCAGTCATCCATGGCTTACCATGTACTGGAGCAATGCACCTGTCACCGTGGAAGTGCACCTAGCACACCTCGCCAGACAGTTCAGTGCTTCTGGTGCTCTGCAGACAACCTGCTCTCGCAGGGGACCAAAGGTGACTAAAGCGCACTATGCTCATTGCGCAAGGTAACCACTTTGTAATAGCAAGCAGTCGCTCCAAAGACACTTCTAGCGACTTTACTCTTGCCCGTCTCCTGCGCGTATTAGCGCCTTGACTTTCATAGCTCACCTTGTCATTGGCGAAGACAGGGTGCAACTCAGGCAAAAGGCCGTTTTATTAAAACAGGTGCACATCACATATAAACCCTCGGCCTGTCGCCTTACAAAACTAAAACCTCACTATACAAAGGTTACCTGTGTTAATTACCCCTCCAGCCCTAAATGCCACCCCCCACAAAACTTAATTCTGTAAGTCTCTACTTCCTCCTGTGCTTATCTTCTACAATTGAGACCTTTAAACTCCCCTCCAGCTCTACTATATCTATTAACCTCTAACTAACTTAACTTCCTAATGAACCTTTAACTTCCTGTCTTGTCCAGGCATGAGCTTGTCCACCCATTCCCTTTCAGCCTGGATTGCTGCTGTCAACAACAATAAACTTTGCTAACCCATGCCAACTTCTCGGCCAACCGCCACCCAGAAAAATGCTCTAGCTAGACTTTTTCTGCCCCTTCCACCATCCACCAGACGTTCACCGGCAACTGTTCAACATCATACCTAACACTTCTCTCAATTGCACTAAATACAAATCCATATCATAGTTCGACAATTGGATCCCGTCCCCACAGAAATACTCAATATTTGTATTGAAAATCAGTATGCTCAATCCTGCCAGTTCCAAAGTCCCTGAAAATGTTCACATCTGCTTGTTGATTTTCCAGCTAGCCTTATCTTTTGCCTCCAGCTTGAGGGTACCCCACCAATTCCTCCTGGGAAGAAACGTTGTCCACATAACTTGGCACCCTGCCCACTGATGGTATACCTCCTTTAAATCCTCTTCCATGGCTTGCACCAATGACAACCCTTTCTTTACAACCAAGTTGTTGTCACCTACATGCAATACTAACAAATCTGGACACTTCCCTCCTACCAACAGTTTGTTTAAACAGGGAAAAAGCTCCCTCCACCGCTTGCCCCCACTACCATGCCACCACACTTGAACAGGTGGGAGTCGAAACCCAAATTTGCACTGTGACTTCTCTGTCTTGCTTGCCTTTCTGCCCACTTCACGAACGAATGACCCACAATCCATAAGGCAGCCCTGCAGCCTCTGAGCGGGTACTGAACCTGAAACACAGCAATAACAATTGAAAAAATGTTAATGGCTCAACAGTCCCCCTTAGCTCCTGAACATAATGTTGGAAACATTCAAAAGACCATCTACCCAAACCCATAATGTTTCCCCGACTCCAGCTTCTCCTATAGGCTTCTGTCGCCATCACGAAATGAATGTGTCCCATGGCCTCTTGGGTCAACCCCTAAATGTGACAGTGCTTTGCGCAATACAGCTAACAGCTGAAATGCGGTCACCGGCCTACTGTCCACATGTTGGAAAACTCTCTCCACTACTAAGCTAGTCAAGGCCCAGAGGGAGGCCCCCCATTTTGCTGTGCAAAAACTAACTACTGGGTAGTCCTGAAAAAAAACGTCACATCATGACCCCTCTGATCCATTTTTGACCTTTAAAACCACACTTAGAGACCGGCCTCACATTGGCTTACCTCTTCCCAGAGTACACCTCAACTCCCCCTAAACCTTAAGAACTCCAAAACCTGAAAAGCACCAAAGAGCATCCATGTCATCAAGGTAGTGAACAACACCATTTCATCATCCCCCCAACAGATCCCGGCAAACTCCTCATCACCTCGCAAAGCATAGCCCAAGTCAGTGGCCTCCTCTTCGCGACCGGCCTCCCTTCCACCATCCATCTCCCCAATTCCCCGGCTTATGGAGCGTAATCCCAAAGCATTTTTCCCATAAAAGCTATTGCCTGCCAGCTTTCCTGATACTGTGATCCTCGACTGCCCTTTTTCAATTAGTGACTGTTGTCAAGTCCCCTTTTGGGATGGTCATACCCCACTTTTTGCTGCTTCATGTTCTTGCTTTTGACCTGGAAGTGTACAGAGGCCTGCTAACCAGACCTCAGTACCAGTGCTCTTTCCCTTAAATTGTACTGAGAGTTTTGCAAACATAAATGGCAAGGACTTTACCACCCCGTAAGACCCTAGTAAATGGTATGAGTGGTCCCCAGGGCACGGATGGTAAAGGGGTCACGAGGAATGCAGCATTAATTGTGCCACCATGCTTGAGTCTAGTAAAGGTAAACCTGCAAAGTTGCCATTTCAGCCACACAAGCAGCCTGCTTGCTCGAGTTCACCTCTGCCCACACCAAGCACAGGCAGAGTCCATTTACTTCCATAGCACAGGTCAGTTACCCCTAAGGTAGGCCTCCTATAGCCCAGGAGGCAGGGTGCATTGTGTTATGAGTGTGGACAAATATGCACAAGCACCTGTGGCAGCATACAAAACTTAGTGCTACTGCAAGTGACTGGTGGTACACAGGATAACATGGACTGGCACTCGGGCAGTCCCCAGATGTCCAGCTCCATGATAGCCCGACCAATTTTCCCAGTGTTTGGTGTCAGATACTGTGGTCTCTAACCCTGAACACGATTCTTGTGCCCAAGATTAGCTAGTCTGTACCCTGGTGGCGTCCTTAGAAGATATCCCCCAACATACCATCTTTCCCCTGCCTTGACAGGCTCTCCTGAGCCATCTGCTGCCAAAACAAGAGTCTGCCCTCCTACTAGTTGTGCTATCACCTCCCCCAGGATGGAAAAAAAGGACCTGGGTAGGACCGAGGTCACACCTCCACCCTCCCAGGATGGCTAATGTTCACAGTCATCAAGGCGGTGAGCCTCAAAGGCTTCACCACTTTTGATGTGTAATCTGTTATCCCCCACTGGAGGACAAAGCCCTTCCCACCTTGGCCAAGCTGGTGGGCGGGAAAATTTGTTTTTCAGGAGGCGTACATCTCCCAAAGGCTAGCCACACCTTTAGGGTGAGCTAGGATATTTGTATAGCCGAGGGAAGGTTCTGCCATGTTGGCAAACCTTAGGAATAGTGGGTTCTGGGTAGAAAAGTCACTTGCCCACAGGAAGTTGTCACTTCACAGGCAGACTAGCCGCAGGGACCAGTAGCCCATTGGTCACTGTCCCCCTCACCCTTAACGCCCTCTAAACTAGAATTTAAGGGGCTCCCCTCGCAGCAGAACCTCACTCCTGATTTTGTATCCAAGAAGAAGATGCCATCACTGAGAACAGGGTTTTGGACCCCACCGCGGCACAATTGAGAGGCGACAAAAGTGCCCTAAGGAGACCATATTGTGGAACTGTGTGATCACGGTGTGCCTGTGGTGAAAACTTGTTACTCCCAGTTAGAGGGACTCCAGTGAAAGCCTGAAAATAAAGAAGACTCCCCTGACTGTGGTACCAGTCACCAGCAACCTGCAGAAGAATCGTTGTGCTGAAGTCCCATGACATGCAACCTGTCAGGCCCCTTGTGAACGAGTCCAAAGAAAGTTGGTGATCTGCAATCCGGGATTGGTAGTGAGGTTCTCACCAAGTTTTGAGCTGCTACTCCATCCTGGATGACCTCCAGCCATCGAAGTAATGATGGACTACTTTTGCTGCAGCCAAGGCTTATCGGGCCCCAGCCCGGTAACTGACCCCGTCTAGGGCATCACCAACTCCAGAGCAGTTCTTAGCATAGTGACTGATGTCTGCAACTCCTGAGATCCTGCATCCAGAAACATCCAGAAGGAGGCAACTTCGAGAGAGGTGGCCAAGCTTCTTTGGCAAGACCAGCCCGTGATTGACACCTGAAAGGCTACCACTGCACCCGGAGTACCGGATGTGGGAGTGAAGATCCTGCTGTGGAATCCTGTTCCTGGGACCCCAAAGGCCTGACTGTTGAGTATTGGTCTAGGGACTCACTAAACCTTAACTCCAGCAGGGTTCCACGGAACTCACCCCACAAGTATCCAATTGCACGCTGTGTTTTTCACCCATTGACTTCAATGGAACTGTGAGATATATATATATAAAAGTGCACCTATTTTCCATTTCATCTAAATTCACAACTCTGGTTGTATGTAAGCTATAAAGTTCATTTTGGTGTCTAAATTAAGATAAATATCTGTTTTTGTTTCTAAATTGGTGTTGGATTTCTTTCGAGTTGTGTCATTTACTTATCGTCCATATGGGTGTTGTGAAATGCTTTACACATGCTCCTCTAAGTAGCCTGACTGCTCTTTGTCACACTACCAGGACTGAGCTAAGGTTTACTGGTATGAACCTGAGGTCCATTTCTGGGCAACATGCTAGTATTACATGGTAAGACTCCTCAGTCATGTCACATAATACTGCCACCTTGCTACAATGACAACATGAATTGCACTGCATCTTCAGTCCTGGCCCATCTCTCCTGCCTCCTCTATGCCCCACTATGTATGAACTCCATCCAAGCTTGACCATATGCTCTCCTCGTATACACGGCCAACGACTCTACCACCAACTGGCTCATCCACTGTCACCTACTGTCAAAAAGTCTTGTGGCATCTTGGTTCTGACTCTGTCTGCTTACGTAGCCAGCACATAGAATATCTCTCACTGATTGAGACAAAGCATCTGCAATGTCATTGTCCACTCCAGGAACATGTCACGCTCTAAACAAAATGTCATACTTCAGACACCTCAACACAAAAACCCTCAGTAATTTCAACACCTGCGCATTTCTGGCCGACTGTTTACCACCTGTACAACCGCAATGTTATCAATCTGAAACATTACTTTCTTGTGTACCAACTGCTACCTCCATTGTGTCACCGCCACCACCTACAGAAAAAAATTACAGAAAGGCAATACTTCGCCCCCTGTGCTTCCAAGTGGGTGGCCATTCCTCCCCTCCGGCACCATTTGCCCTGCCAATCCCGACCAAAGCCAATCCCTTCCATGGCATCGGAGTAGATCTGTGCATCCCATTCCACCTCTTTCAGCACCACCATTGGCACTCCTTAACCCTGCTGACAAACGTACATGGTGATGTGGCAACGGCAAACCAGACAGGGACATCCCTAGCCTTCTACAGAACGTCCTTTCCATTCTTTCTTCCTTACAGGCAAAGTTCAAATGCCCTAGTAACACCTGCACCTTCTTTACTGTGACCTTGGCTTTAGCCATCATGGCATCCAAAAGCAATTGCATTATCATTTTCCTATCCGCTGGCAGGTGGGCTTCCATTGCCCCTGGATCAATGTAAGCCCCTAAGCGACAGCATAGTTGGTCTCACTGTCTTTTCTGGTGCCAGTGGCACCCCTAGGTCCCTCATGAGCTCCTAAAAACTTACCAGCAGCTGCTGGCAGTCTGTGGAACTGGGGTTACCCACAAAAAAGAAGTCACCAAGATAGTGTGTGATGTGTTCATGCCCGTACACCATGAGAACAGCCATTGCAGAAAAGTACTAAAATATTCAAATAGAGCACAAAATATTGAAAACCCCCTAGGGAGTGTCTTAACAACATACCATTTGCCTTCAAATTGAATGTCCAACAGCTGAAAATCTTCTGGGTGTACCAGCAGCAAGCCGAAAGCTGACTTGATGTTACTCTTAGCCGTTTGTGCCCCTTGTCCTACCCTCTTCACGAGTGATAGAGCCACTGAGGAATACGGCAATAAACCTGATTTTTTGGGATGAAACCATTAACAGAGATGCCTTCTGGCCATGTTAGGTGCTGTATCAACCTGAATTGCTCTTTTTTTTTTGGACCACGCCGATAGGGGACACAATCAAGTTCACTATGGGCCAATCGTTAAATGGGCAGTCCATCCTGCGCTCCTGTATCTCTTTCCATAACCTATCCTTCACCACCTGTTTGTGTGCACTTACCAATTTGAAATTGTTTGCTCACCTACGGGCCTTTGTATCCCAATCTGAACCCCCCATCGGAGCTCTTCCTTCAATAGCCTGGCATCCTTCTTCTGATCATATTTCATAAGCCAAAACTCTAGCCTCTTTAAGTTGATTGGTGTATGAGCCCTTACCTCCCAGTCCTTGTACCTCGTCCCACCCTGAAACCTGTTTTCCGACCGTGCTGCTGAGCACCTGCAGGCCCTTGATGTTGGTGCCACTACCCCAAGTAGGAACTCGTGTGTCCACCCTCCCATAACAATGGATAAGGGGTGGCTTCTGACGCATTTCGAACAATAGTGCAGGAATTTGCAGCGTTCCCTGGTGCACAGGCCTTTATTAAAGTCCCAGCATGCTCCTGTCTGACTACTCAAACCTTTGCTTGCTGCTCCCATCCCTCCCCAGGTTGGGTGCCCCTTAAAGGGCTGATACACGATGAGTAACCCACTGGCAGTAAAGAGAGTCTTCTCGAACTTGGATGGCCTTATTGTATTTTGCCAGAGGTGAGAGTTGAGCTCCCCCATTGTGCCTCGGAATCCAAGGCCATGCAAGTGTGAAACTTGTCGGCATATTGGGTCCAAGCATACCCCCCATAAATGATCTGCGCCTTTCTTATAACATCCATATACTTAAAAAGTATCATGCACCTCGCTGCATATTTTTCACAATACACACATAAATTAAAAAGGTCACTGTCCACTTTTCGATGGTCAGTGGCACATTTGACTGCTTGAATAGCTCATATTCTTCCTCCTTTGATCCTTCTTTGGCCCACAACTCTCTATGCAGTGGTTTTAGCATTTTAACATGCTCCACTTTCCATATTTTTTCTTTAGTAGCTAGCATTAGGGCGCACCCAAAGGCTTGCACACAACACGTAAGGCAGCTTTTTAATCTTCAATTCCTTGCTCTCTGGGCCATCATCATTCCTTTCTGCTCCCCCCGCTCTTATTATCTGCCTCCTTGCTCGGTGTCCCTTGTTGCCCTCCGTCTTACCCTTTCACTCCTTCCTCCTGCACGGAGACACTTTGCTTACTGTCCCCTAGGCCTGCTGCTGTGTCAACATTCACACCCATGGCTTTATCCTCCGTGCTTACCCCTGTATCCTTCATGTATAAACCCTTCCCAGTCTGGCCTCCCTGCTCTCCTGTGACTACATAGCATCCACACCAACTAACACCATTCTACAGTGTTTGTACCACCTCACACGTCCTTACTTGGCTCCAATGTCTCACCAGCTGTCCCCTTCTTTCCGGCACACTGTATCTTCTGTACCACTGCCGACCAGCGCTTGAACTCTGTGAGACACTATGTGCATACTGGATCACTCCGCCCCCCCATTTCTTGACCTGCCTCATCTCTTACCGTTGTTGTGCATCATCATCCCGCTACTCACCCTCTTTCAAACTCTCTTCATAGTCCAGCATTGTCTCCTCTGATGCCTCTGTTCCCTGTGCCTTTTTGACATCCTCTGCCTCCAAATACGCTGTGGTCCAAGCTGCGCTGAGGGGCTCTACCATGCCCTCCCAAACTCTCCGCTAATGCGGGATTCCACATCCCATGCTTCATGCCGTCGAGGATTACACTGAACCCTCCCACTGGTTGCACTGCTGAGGCCATCCTGGAACTTCTTGGGACAGTGATCATGCTGTGTAATGCTGCCATCTGGCTGGTGGCACCGAGCCCTGCCTTTGCTTTTACTTAGGGTAGTGGAGCTGCACTGTGGTCCTTGAGTCCGCCAAGTTGCTGTACTGCTCCCCCTATGAAAAGAGAATAGGTCCAGTGTCCTGGCAACTAAATCTCCCATAGCCTGCGTTGCTACCGTATCTGTCAACCAACACCAACTGCCCTGTCCTTTGCTCTGCCCTGGCTGCGCTCCCCCTGCATTCCTTGCATCCCCGATATGCTGCCACTGCCCTTGCATTACTCTGCCTGTGCCTAACCTGGGTGTCCCTTGTATACCCCTGCTCTGACCCACCCCGATATATACCATCATTGTCCTCCCCCCTTCCTCGCTCACCGATCTACTTCTACTCCAGTCATGTTGCTCCCCTCAAGACTTTCCTTCCTTTCCCTCTTCTTCCTGTTGCTCCCTTCCAACAATGCCACCACAAATGTTGAGGTGGGCCCCAGCTACTGGCACTCCACCCTCTTCCCTGCTAAGCCTCCTCCAGCAGCCACAGAGGCTGCCCGACCTTGTCCTCAGCTGACATACCTAATACCGATGAATATCCACTATAAATCGCTAAACACTTGAATATTTGTTAAGCAAACGGTTTCACTTGCAAATGCTACTAACTGCAAAAACGCTACAAGCTCCTACTACCTGCCACCATGTCACTTAGACAAAATGGTGGCTGGTCCCCAAAAATGACCAGATTTATATCCTGGCCTATAATAGCCCAACCCAAGCCCAAACCACAAGCAGTCGCGGGACTGCTCCATTTGCCCAATCTTCCCGGGGGGTAGACCTCTCCCCTGCTTGGCTATCCCTTCCCCCCACCCTCAATGCCTCTATGGCAAAGTAGGGCTGGTCGTAGTTGGGTGCAACAATAAGAGAAGGACTTTTTTTTCTCTTTTAAAGTGCGAACTTTTAAATGATAATAAAACTAGCACTGGCCATGTAGTCGTCGTTTACCATCATATAGAGTGTTGGAGGGGTAATTCCAGTGTTTTGTGTTACGTCTCGGGATGTGTAACCTAGTCAGGTAGCTGTGGACTTGGGAGATCTGGCTTTTTATCATTTCAGTGGCTGCAGTGTTTCCTCACAGGTTGCTACCCTTGTGCCTGAGACGTTGTAAGGCATAAGCAAAGTGGGCAGTTGTCCAAGGGGTCCTGGGAAAGTGAGCTTTCTATCTCATTTGTCTATTTATCTATTGTAATTGTATTGTAATCGTATTTATATAGCGCTTACTACCCCTGACGAGGCATTGAACCACTTTTCGGTGAGTAGCACGCTATTCTGGAACCCAACAAGAATTAGTGATGGATTAGTATCCGGAAATAATGAGTACAGTTTTAGTATTATTATGAGTTAATTTGAGCCGCGGATATGAGAGTTTATTAGTTAGATTGACTGGAGTAATGGAGGGGTGGAGGAGGAAAGAAATCCAGAAGTGTTAATTGGGAGTATATCCTTAATTTACTCAACCCAAAGGCTTGGGATGAGGAAAGGGGGATGGAGGAGGGAAGAGTATGTGGAAGGGTTAGGGAGAGCATAGAAGCAGGGTGAGATAAATGTGGGAGAATTTAGTAGGGTTGTATGGGAGGTCACGGTAGTAGAGTGAGGTTTGGTGAGTTAGATGTGGAAGCGGAGGGAAGAGCTTAGGCAGAGTTATTTAGGAGATGAAAGTAGTAGAAAGGATTTGGGATGAGTCAGAGTGAGAATGGAGGATAGTTTGATAGAGACATATGATGATGGGTAGATAAGTGTGATAAGATGAGAGCAGGAATTCATAGATATCTAGTATAACAACCCACCCAGGAGCCATGCAATGACCCACAAACATGCCAAGCACAGAAACAACATATACACACATATATATATATATATATATATATATATATATATATATATATATATATATATATATATACATACATACACACACACATACACACATACACACACACATACAAACACACATGAATACACACACATATGCATATACAATACATAATTAGAACCATGGGTAAAATATACTTAGTCAAACAGGTTTAAAGAGTGTGTGTGTATTTTATTGTTATGACATAGTAGCGATACATATTTTCTAAAGAACTATACACAACTAGAAATATACACATAATCTGAAAAAAATATTTATCAACATAGGCATATGCAGTCCATAGTTGTTTGAATATGGTGGTTATGAAGGAAAGAGCCAACTCTTGAGTAGTTTTCTGAAGACAAGAAAGTTATCTGTGGCTCTTATAGTTGGGGGTAATGAATTTCATAGTTTGGCTGCTTGAACGAAGAAGGATGTACCACCTATAGTCTTTTTCTTGTATGGTGGTGTTCTAAGGCGGGGTGCCAATCTTGAGCGGAGGTTTCTTTGTTGGATGTATTTGGTTATTTTGTTTCTGATAAAAAGCGGTCCTGTTCCATGTATAGCTTTGTGGGTGATACAAAGCAGCTTGAAAGTGCATCTTCTGGCAACGAGTAACCAGTGTAGTGCTCTCAAGGCAGGGGAGATGTGGGCTTACGGCTTTACATGTAATAGTAGCCTGGCTGCGGAATTCTGGATACGTTGTAGTTTTTTCATAATAGATCGAGATGATCCATGGTAGAGGCCATTGGCATAATCCAGTTTGGATAGTACAAGCAAGATAGTAGCTTGCACCTTGTGTGGAAATCCGAGGTGGGGGAAGATGCGTCGTAAAGTCTTCAAGGTGATGAAGCTTGTTCGTGCTAATTTGTCCACTTGGGCATTCATAGTTAACTTGGAGTCCATGGTGATTCCTAGGTTTTTAACTTCCTTGGATAATTGAGGAGGTGGTCCGAGATCGTCAGGCCAGACGCACAGAGGGTCATAATTTTTCCAGTCACCACATATGAGTATTTCTGTTTTGGAGGTATTTAGTTTGAGATGGCTCTAGGTCATCCACTGATCAACGGCTCTGAGGCAACTCAAGATTTCTGAGTTTCAATGTTTTTGGGGCATTCTAATTTAAGTAGTATTTGTGTGTCATCTGCATAATTGTAGCATGTGAGATGGAAATCGTTGATCAGTTCTGGTAAAGATATCATGTAGATGTTGAAAAGCAAAGGTGAGATGATTGATCCTTGGGGGACCCCTGCTTTTGTGAGGTAGGGTTCGGACGAAAAGTGGGGTGAGTGGATGATATTAGATCTTTTTTAAAGATAGGAAGTAATCCAGTTGAGAGTACCTCTACCTACTAGTCATGTGATATGTAGCTTAAGAATCCGGAGACTAATGACTGGAATCCAATCCCGCCCCAATTCCAATTCCAATCCCGCCCCAATTCCAATTCCAATTCCGCCCCAATTCCAATTCCAATCCCGCCCCAATTCCAATTCCAATCCCGCCCCAATTCCAATTCCAATTCCGCCCCAATTCCAATCCCGCCCCAATTCCAATTCCAATCCCGCCACAATTCCAATTCCAACTCTGCCCCAATTCAAATTCCAATTCCGCCCCAATTCCAATTCCAATCCACACCACCCCGATCTACTCCACTCCGATCCACCCCACCCCAATCCACTCCGATCCACCCCACCCCGATCTACCCCGATCCACCCCCAGCCCAATCCACTCCGATCCGCCCCACCCCAATCCACTCCCATCCGCCCCACCCCAGACCACCCTCTGAGTTTTCAATGTTTTTGGGGCATTCCAATTTAAGTAGTATTTGTGTGTCATCTGCATAGTTGTAGCATGTGAGATGGAAATCATTGATCAGTTCTGGTAAAGATATCATGTAGATGTTGAAAAGCAAAGGTTAGATGATTGATACTTGGGGGACCCCTGCTTTTGTGAGGTAGGGTTCGGACGAGAAGGGGGGCGAGTGGATGATATTACATATTTTTTGAAGATAGGAAGTAATCCAGTTGAGAGTACCTCTACCTACTAGTCATGTGATATGTAGCTTAAAAATCAGGAGACTGACTGGAATCCAATCCCGCCCCAATTCCAATCCCACCCCAATTCCAATTCCAATTCTGCCCCAATTCCAATTCCAATCCCGCCCCAATTCCAATTCCAATCCCGCCCCAATTCCAATCCCGCCCCAATTCCAATTCCGCCCCAATTCCAATTCCAACCCCGCCCCAATTCCAATTCCACCCTAATTCCAATTCCAATCCCGCCCCAATTCCAATTCCACCCTAATTCCAATTCCAATTCCGCCCCAATTCCAATCCCTCCCCAATTCCAATTCCAATTCCAATCCCGCCCCAATTCCAATTCCGCCCCAATTCAAATTCCACCCCAATTCCAATTCCGCCCCAATTCCAATTCCAATCCCACCCTAATTCCAATTCAGCCCCAATTCAAATTCCAATTCCGCCCCAATTCCAATCCCACCCCAATAACAATTCCAATCCACACCACTCCGATCTACCCCACTCCGATCCACCCCACCCCAATCCACTCTGATCCACCCCACCCCGATCCACTCAATCCACCCCACCCCGATCTACCCCAATCCACCCCACCCGATCCACCCCACCTCAATCCACTCCGATCCACCCCACCCCAATCCACTCCGATCTGCCCCACCCCAATCCAATCCGATCCGCTCCACCCCACCCTCCACTCCGATACACCCTCCACCCCGATCCAATTCGATCAACCCTCCACCGATCTAATCCGATTCACCCCACCCCGATACGATTCACCCCACCCAATCCGATTCAATCCACCCCACTTCACCCTCCACCCTCCAATCCACTCTCCACCCTCCAATCCACCCCACTCCACTCCACCCCAATCCACCCTCCACCCCACTCCAATCCAATCCAATCCACCCTCCACCCCACTCCAATCCAATTCAATCCACCCTCCACCCCACTCCAATCCAATGCACCCTTCACCCCACTCCAATCCAATCCACCCTCCACCCCACTCCAATCCACCCTCCACCCCACTCCAATCCAATCGAATCTCCACTCCAATCCAATCCAATCTCCACCCCACTCCACTCCAATCCAATCCACCACCCCACTCCACTCCACTCCAATCCAATCCACCCTCCACCCCACTCCAATCCAATCCACCCTCCACCCCACTCCAATCCAATCCACCCTCCACCCACTCCAATCCAGCCTCCACCCCACTCCAATCCAATCCACCCTCCACCCAACTTCAATCCAATCCACCCTCCACCCCACTCCAATCCAATCCAATCCACCCTCCACCCCAATCCAATCCGCCTTCCACCCCACTCCAATCCAATCCACCCTCCACCCCATTCCAATCCAATCCACCCTCCACCCCACTCCAATCCAACCCAATCCACCCTCCACCCCAATCCAATCCACCCTCCACCCCAATCCAATCCAATCCACCCTCCACCCCGCTCCAATCCAATCCACCCTCCACCTCAATCCAATCCACCCTCCACCCCAATCCAATCTCCACCCCATCCCAATCCAATCCAATCTCCACCCCACTCCAATCCAATCTCCACCCCACTCCAATCCAATCTCCACCCTACTCCACCCTCCACCCCACTCCAATCCAATCTCCACCCCACTCCAATCCAATTCACCCTCCACCCCATCCCAATCCAATCCAGCCTCCACCCCACTCCAATCAATCCAATCCACCCTTCAATCCAATCCACCCTCCAATCCAATCCACTCCAATCCACCCCAATCCAATCCACCCCACTCCAATCCAATCCAATCCACCCTCCACCCCACTCCAATCCAATCTCCACCCCACTCCAATCCACCCTCCACCACTGCACTCCAATCCAATCCAATCTCCACCCCACTCCAATCCAATCTCCACCCCACACCACCCTCCACCCCACTCCAATCCAATCTCCACCCCACTCCACTCCCGCCCTTATTCCAATCCCTTCCCAATTCCAATTCCAATCCCGCCCCAATTCAAATTCCGCCCCAATTCAAATTCCGCCCCAATTCCAATTCCAATCCCACCCTAATTCCAATTCAGCCCCAATTCAGATTCCAATTCTGCCCCAATTCCAATCCCACCCCAATAACAATTCCAATCCACACCACTCCGATCTACCCCACTCCGATCCACCCCACCCCAATCCACTCTGATCCACCCCACCCCGATCCACTCAATCCACCCCACCCCGATCTACCCCAATCCACCCCACCCGATCCACCCCACCTCAATCCACTCCGATCCACCCCACCCCAATCCACTCCGATCTGCCCCACCCCAATCCAATCCGATCCGCTCCACCCCACCCTCCACTCCGATACACCCTCCACCCCGATCCAATTCGATCAACCCTCCACCGATCTAATCCGATTCACCCCACCCCGATACGATTCACCCCACCCAATCCGATTCAATCCACCCCACTTCACCCTCCACTCCACTCCACCCTCCACTCTCCACCCTCCAATCCACTCTCCACCCTCCAATCCACCCCACTCCACTCCACCCCAATCCACCCTCCACCCCACTCCAATCCAATCCAATCCACCCTCCACCCCACTCCAATCCAATTCAATCCACCCTCCACCCCACTCCAATCCAATGCACCCTTCACCCCACTCCAATCCAATCCACCCTCCACCCCACTCCAATCCACCCTCCACCCCACTCCAATCCAATCGAATCTCCACTCCAATCCAATCCAATCTCCACCCCACTCCACTCCAATCCAATCCACCACCCCACTCCACTCCACTCCAATCCAATCCACCCTCCACCCCACTCCAATCCAATCCACCCTCCACCCCACTCCAATCCAATCCACCCTCCACCCACTCCAATCCAGCCTCCACCCCACTCCAATCCAATCCACCCTCCACCCAACTTCAATCCAATCCACCCTCCACCCCACTCCAATCCAATCCAATCCACCCTCCACCCCAATCCAATCCGCCTTCCACCCCACTCCAATCCAATCCACCCTCCACCCCATTCCAATCCAATCCACCCTCCACCCCACTCCAATCCAACCCAATCCACCCTCCACCCCAATCCAATCCACCCTCCACCCCAATCCAATCCAATCCACCCTCCACCCCGCTCCAATCCAATCCACCCTCCACCTCAATCCAATCCACCCTCCACCCCAATCCAATCCAATCTCCACCCCATCCCAATCCAATCCAATCTCCACCCCACTCCAATCCAATCTCCACCCCACTCCAATCCAATCTCCACCCTACTCCACCCTCCACCCCACTCCAATCCAATCTCCACCCCACTCCAATCCAATTCACCCTCCACCCCATCCCAATCCAATCCAGCCTCCACCCCACTCCAATCAATCCAATCCACCCTTCAATCCAATCCACCCTCCAATCCAATCCACTCCAATCCACCCCAATCCAATCCACCCCACTCCAATCCAATCCAATCCACCCTCCACCCCACTCCAATCCAATCTCCACCCCACTCCAATCCACCCTCCACCACTGCACTCCAATCCAATCCAATCTCCACCCCACTCCAATCCAATCTCCACCCCACACCACCCTCCACCCCACTCCAATCCAATCTCCACCCCACTCCACTCCCGCCCTTATTCCAATCCCTTCCCAATTCCAATTCCAATCCCGCCCCAATTCAAATTCCGCCCCAATTCAAATTCCGCCCCAATTCCAATTCCAATCCCACCCTAATTCCAATTCAGCCCCAATTCAGATTCCAATTCTGCCCCAATTCCAATCCCACCCCAATAACAATTCCAATCCACACCACTCCGATCTACCCCACTCCGATCCACCCCACCCCAATCCACTCTGATCCACCCCACCCCGATCCACTCAATCCACCCCACCCCGATCTACCCCAATCCACCCCACCCGATCCACCCCACCTCAATCCACTCCGATCCACCCCACCCCAATCCACTCCGATCTGCCCCACCCCAATCCAATCCGATCCGCTCCACCCCACCCTCCACTCCGATACACCCTCCACCCCGATCCAATTCGATCAACCCTCCACCGATCTAATCCGATTCACCCCACCCCGATACGATTCACCCCACCCAATCCGATTCAATCCACCCCACTTCACCCTCCACTCCACTCCACCCTCCACTCTCCACCCTCCAATCCACTCTCCACCCTCCAATCCACCCCACTCCACTCCACCCCAATCCACCCTCCACCCCACTCCAATCCAATCCAATCCACCCTCCACCCCACTCCAATCCAATTCAATCCACCCTCCACCCCACTCCAATCCAATGCACCCTTCACCCCACTCCAATCCAATCCACCCTCCACCCCACTCCAATCCACCCTCCACCCCACTCCAATCCAATCGAATCTCCACTCCAATCCAATCCAATCTCCACCCCACTCCACTCCAATCCAATCCACCACCCCACTCCACTCCACTCCAGTCCAATCCACCCTCCACCCACTCCAATCCAGCCTCCACCCCACTCCAATCCAATCCACCCTCCACCCAACTTCAATCCAATCCACCCTCCACCCCACTCCAATCCAATCCAATCCACCCTCCACCCCAATCCAATCCGCCTTCCACCCCACTCCAATCCAATCCAATCCACCCTCCACCCCATTCCAATCCAATCCACCCTCCACCCCACTCCAATCCAACCCAATCCACCCTCCACCCCAATCCAATCCACCCTCCACCCCAATCCAATCCAATCCACCCTCCACCCCGCTCCAATCCAATCCACCCTCCACCTCAATCCAATCCACCCTCCACCCCAATCCAATCCAATCTCCACCCCATCCCAATCCAATCCAATCTCCACCCCACTCCAATCCAATCTCCACCCCACTCCAATCCAATCTCCACCCTACTCCACCCTCCACCCCACTCCAATCCAATCTCCACCCCACTCCAATCCAATTCACCCTCCACCCCATCCCAATCCAATCCAGCCTCCACCCCACTCCAATCAATCCAATCCACCCTTCAATCCAATCCACCCTCCAATCCAATCCACTCCAATCCACCCCAATCCAATCCACCCCACTCCAATCCAATCCAATCCACCCTCCACCCCACTCCAATCCAATCTCCACCCCACTCCAATCCACCCTCCACCACTGCACTCCAATCCAATCCAATCTCCACCCCACTCCAATCCAATCTCCACCCCACACCACCCTCCACCCCACTCCAATCCAATCTCCACCCCACTCCACTCCCGCCCTTATTCCAATCCCTTCCCAATTCCAATTCCAATCCCGCCCCAATTCAAATTCCGCCCCAATTCAAATTCCGCCCCAATTCCAATTCCAATCCCACCCTAATTCCAATTCAGCCCCAATTCAGATTCCAATTCTGCCCCAATTCCAATCCCACCCCAATAACAATTCCAATCCACACCACTCCGATCTACCCCACTCCGATCCACCCCACCCCAATCCACTCTGATCCACCCCACCCCGATCCACTCAATCCACCCCACCCCGATCTACCCCAATCCACCCCACCCCGATCCACCCCAGCTCAATCCACTCCGATCCGCCCCACCCCAAACCCCTCCGATCTGCCCCACCCCAATCCACTCCGATCCGCCCCACCCCACCCTTCACTCCACTCCGATCCAATTCGATCCACCCTCCACCGATCTAATCCGATTCACACCACCCCGATCCGATTCACCTAACCCCGATCCGATTCAATCTACCCCACTCCACCCTCCACTCCACTCCACCCTCCACTCTCCACCCTCCACCCTCCAATCCACCCCACTCCACCCCACTCCACTCCACCCCATCCCAATCCAACCTCCACCCCAATCCAATATAATCCACCCTCCACCCCACTCCAATCCAATCCAATCCACCCTCCACCCCACTCCAATCCAATTCAATCCACCCTCCACCCCACTCCAATCCAATGCACCCTTCGCCCCACTCCAATCCAATCCACCCTCCACCCCACTCCAATCCAATCCAATCGAATCTCCATCCCACTCCACTCCAATCCAATCCACCACCCCACTCCACTCCAATCCACTCTCCACCCCACTCCAATCCAATCCACCCTCCACCCCACTCCAATCCAATCCACCCTCCACCCCACTCCAATCCAATCCAATCCACCCAACTCCAATCCACCCTCCACCCCACTCCAATCCACCTCACTCCAATCCAATCCGCCTTCCACCCCAATCCAATCCACCCTCCACCCCATTCCAATACAATCCACCCTCCACTCCACTCCAATCCACCCTCCACCCCAATCCAATACAATCCACCCTCCACCCCACTCCAATCCAACCCAATCCACCCTCCACCCCAATCCAATCCACCCTACACTCCAATCCAATCTCCACCCCACTCCAATCCAATCCACCCTCCACCTCAATCCAATCCACCCTCCACCCCAATCCAATCCAATCTCCACCCCATCCCAATCCAATCCAATCTCCACCCCACTCCAATCCAATCTCCACCCTACTCCACCCTCCACCCCACTCCAATCCAATCTCCACCCCACTCCAATCCAATCCACCCTCCACCCCACTCCAATCCAATCCAATCTCCACCCCACTCCAATCCACCCTCCACTACCGCACTCCAATCCAATCCAATCTCCACCCCACTCCAATCCAATCTCCACCCCACCCCACCCCACCCCACTCCAATCCAATCCAATCCAATCTCCACCCCACTCCAATCCAATCCAATCTCCACCCCACTCCAATCCAATCTCCACCCCACCCCACTCCAATCCAATCCAATCTCCACCCCACTCCAATCCAAACTCCACCCCACACCACCCTCCACCCCACTCCAATCCAATCTCCACCCCACTCCACTCCCGCCCTTATTCCAATCCCTCCCCAATTCCAATTCCAATTCCAATCCTGCCCCAATTCCAATTCCGCCCCAATTCCAATTCCGCCCCAATTCCAATTCCGCCCCAATTCCAATTCCAATCCCACCCTAATTCCAATTCAGCCCCAATTCAAATTCCAATTCCACCCCAATTCCAATCCCACCCCAATAACAATTCCAATCCACACCACTCCGATCTACCCCACTCCGATCCACCCCACCCCAATCCACTCTGATCCACCCCACCCCGATCCACTCAATCCACCCCACCCCAATCTACCCCAATCCACCCCACCCCGATCCACCCCAGCTCAATCCACTCCGATCCGCCCCACCCCAATCCACTCCGATCTGCCCCACCCCAATCCACTCCGATCCACCCTCCACTCCGATCCAATTCGATCCACCCTCCACCGATCGAATCCGATTCACCCCACCCCGATCCGATTCAATCCACCCCACTCCACCCTCCACTCCACTCGACCCTCCACTCTCCACCCTCCAATCCACTCTCCACCCTCCACCCTCCAATCCACCCCACTCCACTCCACCCCACCCCAATCCACCCCAATCCACCCTCCACCCCAATCCAATCTAATCCACCCTCCACCCCACTCCAATCCAATCCACCCTCCACCCCACTCCAATCCAATCCAATTCAATTCAATCCACCCTCCACCCCACTCCAATCCAATGCACCCTTCGTCCCACTCCAATCCAATCCACCCTCCACCCCACTCCAATCCACCCCACTCCAATCCAATCGAATCTCCACCCCACTCCACTCCACTCCAATCCAATCCACCACCCTACTCCACTCCAATCCAATCCACTCTCCACCCCACTCCAATCCAATCCACCCTCCACCCCACTCCAATCCAATCCACCCTCCACCCCACTCCAATCCAATCCACCCTCCACCCCACTCCAATCCAATCCAATCCAATCTCCACCCCACTCCAATCCACCCTCCACTACCGCACTCCAATCCAATCCAATCTCCACCCCACTCCAATCCAATCTCCACCCCACCCCACCCCACCCCACTCCAATCCAATCCAATCTCCACCCCACTCCAATCCAATCCACCCTCCACCTCAATCCAATCCACCCTCCACCCCAATCCAATCCAATCTCCACCCCATCCCAATCCAATCCAATCTCCACCCTACTCCACCCTCCACCCCACTCCAATCCAATCTCCACCCCACTCCAATCCACCCTCCACCCCACTCCAATCCAATCTCCACCCCACTCCAATCCACCCTCCACCACCGCACTCCAATCCAATCCAATCTCCACCCCACTCCAATCCAATCTCCACCCCACACCACCCTCCACCCCACTCCAATCCAATCTCCACCCCACTCCACTCCCGCCCTTATTCCAATCCCTTCCCAATTCCAATTCCAATCCCGCCCCAATTCAAATTCCGCCCCAATTCAAATTCCGCCCCAATTCAAATTCCGCCCCAATTCAAATTCCGCCCCAATTCCAATTCCAATCCCACCCTAATTCCAATTCAGCCCCAATTCAGATTCCAATTCCGCCCCAATTCCAATCCCACCCCAATAACAATTCCAATCCACACCACTCCGATCTACCCCACTCCGATCCACCCCACCCCAATCCACTCTGATCCACCCCACCCCGATCCACTCAATCCACCCCACCCCGATCTACCCCAATCCACCCCACCCCGATCCACCCCAGCTCAATCCACTCCGATCCGCCCCACCCCAATCCCCTCCGATCTGCCCCACCCCAATCCACTCCGATCAGCCCCACCCCACCCTTCACTCCACTCCGATCCAATTCGATCCACCCTCCACCAATCGAATCCGATTCACACCACCCCGATCCGATTCAACCAACCCCGATCCGATTCAATCCACCCCACTCCACCCTCCACTCCACTCCACCCTCCACTCTCCACCCTCCAATCCACTCTCCACCCTCCACCCTCCAATCCACCCCACTCCACCCCACTCCACTCCACCCCATCCCAATCCAACCTCCACCCCAATCCAATATAATCCACCCTCCACCCCACTCCAATCCAATCCAATCCACCCTCCACCCCACTCCAATCCAATTCAATCCACCCTCCACCCCACTCCAATCCAATGCACCCTTCGCCCCACTCCAATCCAATCCACCCTCCACCCCACTCCAATCCAATCCAATCGAATCTCCATCCCACTCCACTCCAATCCAATCCACCACCCCACTCCACTCCAATCCACTCTCCACCCCACTCCAATCCAATCCACCCTCCACCCCACTCCAATCCAATCCACCCTCCACCCCACTCCAATCCAATCCACCCAACTCCAATCCACCCTCCACACCACTCCAATCCACCTCACTCCAATCCAATCCGCCTTCCACCCCAATCCAATCCACCCTCCACCCCATTCCAATACAATCCACCCTCCACTCCACTCCAATCCACCCTCCACCCAAATCCAATACAATCCACCCTCCACCCCACTCCAATCCAACCCAATCCACCCTCCACCCCAATCCAATCCACCCTACACTCCAATCCAATCTCCACCCCACTCCAATCCAATCCACCCTCCACCTCAATCCAATCCACCCTCCACCCCAATCCAATCCAATCTCCACCCCATCCCAATCCAATCCAATCTCCACCCCACTCCAATCCAATCTCCACCCTACTCCACCCTGCACCCCACTCCAATCCAATCTCCACCCCACTCCAATCCAATCCACCCTCCACCCCACTCCAATCCAATCTCCACCCCACTCCAATCCACCCTCCACTACCGCACTCCAATCCAATCCAATCTCCACCCCACTCCAATCCAATCTCCACCCCACCCCACCCCACTCCAATCCAATCCAATCTCCACCCCACTCCAATCCAATCCACCCTCCACCTCAATCCAATCCACCCTCCACCCCAATCCAATCCAATCCAATCTCCACCCCATCCCAATCCAATCCAATCTCCACCCCACTCCAATCCAATCTCCACCCTATTCCACCCTCCACCCCACTCCAATCCAATCTCCACCCCACTCCAATCCACCCTCCACCCCACTCCAATCCAATCTCCACCCCACTCCAATCCACCCTCCACCACCGCACTCCAATCCAATCCAATCTCCACCCCACTCCAATCCAATCTCCACCCCACCCCACTCCAATCCAATCCAATCTCCACCCCACTCCAATCCAAACTCCACCCCACACCACCCTCCACCCCACTCCAATCCAATCCAATCTCCACCCCACTCCACTCCCGCCCTTATTCCAATCCCTCCCCAATTCCAATTCCAATCCTGCCCCAATTCCAATTCCGCCCCAATTCAAATTCCGCCCCAATTCCAATTCCGCCCCAATTCCAATTCCAATCCCACCCTAATTCCAATTCAGCCCCAATTCAAATTCCAATTCCACCCCAATTCCAATCCCACCCCAATAACAATTCCAATCCACACCACTCCGATCTACCCCACTCCGATCCACCCCACCCCAATCCACTCTGATCCACCCCACCCCGATCCACTCAATCCACCCCACCCCGATCTACCCCAATCCACCCCACCCCGATCCACCCCAGCTCAATCCACTCCGATCCGCCCCACCCCAATCCACTCCGATCTGCCCCACCCCAATCCACTCCGATCCGCCCCACCCCACCCTCCACTCCACTCCGATCCACCCTCCACTCCTATCCAATTCGATCCACCCTCCACCGATCGAATCCGATTCACCCCACCCGATCCGATTCAATCCACCCCACTCCACCCTCCACTCCACTCCACCCTCCACTCTCCACCCTCCAATCCACTCTCCACCCTCCACCCTCCAATCCACCCCACTCCACCCCACCCCAATCCACCCCAATCCACCCTCCACCCCAATCCAATCTAATCCACCCTCCACCCCACTCCAATCCAATCCACCCTCCACCCCACTCCAATCCAATTCAATTCAATCCACCCTCCACCCCACTCCAATCCAATGCACCCTTCGTCCCACTCCAATCCAATCCACCCTCCACCCCACTCCAATCCACCCTCCACCCCACTCCAATCCAATCGAATCTCCACCCCACTCCACTCCACTCCAATCCAATCCACCACCCTACTCCACTCCAATCCAATCCACTCTCCACCCCACTCCAATCCAATCCACCCTCCACCCCACTCCAATCCAATCCACCCTCTACCCCACTCCAATCCAATCCACCCTCCACCCCACTCCAATCCAATCCAATCTCCACCCCACTCCAATCCACTACCGCACTCCAATCCAATCCAATCTCCACCCCACTCCAATCCAATCTCCTCCCCACCCCACCCCACCCCACTCCAATCCAATCCAATCTCCACCCCACTCCAATCCAATCCACCCTCCACCTCAATCCAATCCACCCTCCACCCCAATCCAATCCAATCTCCACCCCATCCCAATCCAATCCAATCTCCACCCCACTCCAATCCAATCTCCACCCTACTCCACCCTCCACCCCACTCCAATCCAATCTCCACCCCACTCCAATCCACCCTCCACCCCACTCCAATCCAATCTCCACCCCACTCCAATCCACCCTCCACCACCGCACTCCAATCCAATCCAATCTCCACCCCACTCCAATCCAATCTCCACCCCACCCCACTCCAATCCAATCCAATCTCCACCCCACTCCAATCCAAACTCCACCCCACACCACCCTCCACCCCACTCCAATCCAATCCAATCTCCACCCCACTCCACTCCCGCCCTTATTCCAATCCCTCCCCAATTCCAATTCCAATCCTGCCCCAATTCCAATTCCGCCCCAATTCAAATTCCGCCCCAATTCCAATTCCGCCCCAATTCCAATTCCAATCCCACCCTAATTCCAATTCAGCCCCAATTCAAATTCCAATTCCACCCCAATTCCAATCCCACCCCAATAACAATTCCAATCCACACCACTCCGATCTACCCCACTCCGATCCACCCCACCCCAATCCACTCTGATCCACCCCACCCTGATCCACTCAATCCACCCCACCCCGATCTACCCCAATCCACCCCACCCCGATCCACCCCAGCTCAATCCACTCCGATCCGCCCCACCCCAATCCACTCCGATCTGCCCCACCCCAATCCACTCCGATCCGCCCCACCCCACCCTCCACTCCGCTCCGATCCACCCTCCACTCCGATCCAATTCGATCCACCCTCCACCGATCGAATCCGATTCACCCCACCCCGATCCGATTCAATCCACCCCACTCCACCCTCCACTCCACTCCACTCCACCCTCCACCCTCCAATCCACTCTCCACCCTCCACCCTCCAATCCACCCCACTCCACTCCACCCCACCCCAATCCACCCCAATCCACCCTCCACCCCAATCCAATCTAATCCACCCTCCACCCCACTCCAATCCAATCCACCCTCCACCCCACTCCAATCCAATTCAATTCAATCCACCCTCCACCCCACTCCAATCCAATGCACCCTTCGTCCCACTCCAATCCAATCCACCCTCCACCCCACTCCAATCCACCCTCCACCCCACTCCAATCCAATCGAATCTCCACCCCACTCCACTCCACTCCAATCCAATCCACCACCCTACTCCACTCCAATCCAATCCACTCTCCACCCCACTCCAATCCAATCCACCCTCCACCCCACTCCAATCCAATCCACCCTCTACCCCACTCCAATCCAATCCACCCTCTACCCCACTCCAATCCAATCCAATCCACCCTCCACCCAACTCCAATCCACCCTCCACCCCACTCCAATCCACCCTCCACCCCACTCCAATCCAATCCGCCTTCCACCCCAATCCAATCCAATCCACCCTCCACCCCATTCCAATCCAATCCACCCTCCACTCCACTCCAATCCACCCTCCACTCCACTCCAATCCAACCCAATCCACCCTCCACCCCAATCCAATCCACCCTCCACTCCAATCCAATCCACCCTCCACCCCACTCCAATCCAATCCACCCTCCACCTCAATCCAATCCACCCTCCACCCCAATCCAATCCAATCCAATCTCCACCCCATCCCAATCCAATCCAATCTCCACCCCACTCCAATCCAATCTCCACCCCACTCCAATCCAATCTCCACCCTCCACCCCACTCCAATCCAATCTCCACCCCACTCCAATCCAATTCACCCTCCACCCCACCCCAATCCAATCCAGCCTCCACCCCACTCCAATCAATCCAATCCACCCTTCAATCCAATCCACCCTCCAATCCAATACACTCCAATCCACCCCAATCCAATCCACCCCACTTCAATCCAATCCAATCCACCCTCCACCCCACTCCAATCCACCCTCCACCCCACTCCAATCCAATCTCCACCCACTCCAATCCACCCTCCACCACCGCACTCCAATCCAATCCAATCTCCACCCCACACCACCCTCCACCCCACTCCAATCCAATCTCCACCCCACTCCAATCCCATCCACCCTCCACCCCACTCCAATCCAATCTCCACCCCACTCCAATCCAATCCACCCTCCACCCCACTCCAATCCAATCCCCACCCCACCCCACTCCAATCCAATCCAATCCAATCTCCACCCTCCTCCAATCCAATCTCCACCCCACCCCACTCCAATCCAATCCAATCTAATCTCCACCCCACCCCACCCCACCCTCCACCCAGTCCAATCCAATCTCCACCCTACTCCAATCCAATCCACCCTCCACCCCACTCTGATCCAATCTCCCCTCCACTCCAATCCAGTCTCCACCCCACTCCAATCCAATCTCCACCCTCCACCCCACTCCAATCCAATCTCCACCCCACTACAATCCAATCCACCCTCCACCCCACCCCTCTCCAATCCAGTCCACCCCACTCCACTCCAATCCACCCTCCGCCCCAATCCAATCCACCCTCCACCCCAATCCAATCCAATCCACCCTCCACCCCACCCCAATCCAATCCAGCCTCCACCCCACTCCAATCAATCCAATCCACCCTCCAATCCAATCCACCCTCCAATCCACTCCAAACCACCCCAATCCACCCCACTCCAATCCAATCCAATCCACCCTCCACCCCACTCCAATCCACCCTCCACCCCACCCCACTCCAATCCAATCCAATCTCCACCCCACCCCAATCCAATATCCACCCCTCTCCAATCCAATCCAATCTCCACCCCACCACACCCTCCACCCCACTCCAATCCAGTCTCCACCCCACTCCAATCCAATCCACCCTCCACCCCACTCCAATCCAATCTCCACCCCACTCCAATCCAATCTACACCCTCCACCCCACTCCAATCCAATCTCCACCCCACTCAAATCCAATCCACTGTCCACCCCACTCCACCCCACTCCAATCCAATCCACCCTCCACTCCACTCCAATCCACCCTCCACCCCACTCCACTCCACTCCAATCCACCCTCCACCCCAATCCAATCCACCCCACCCCAATCCAATCCACCCCACCCCACTCCAATCCACCCCACTCCAATTCACCCAAGTCCACCCCACCCCAATCCACCCCACTCCAATCCAATCAACCCCAATCCAATCCACCCCACTCCAATCCAATCCACCCCACTCCAATTCACCCTCCACCCCTCTCCAATCCACCCCACTCCAATCCACCCTCCACCCCACTCAAATCAATCCACCCTCCACCCCACTCCACCTTCCACCCCCTCCAATCCAATCCACCCTCCACTCCAATCCACTCTCCACCCTACTCCAATCCACCCTCCACCCCACTCCAATCCAATCCATCCTCTACCCCACTCCAATCCACTCTCTACCCCACTCCACCCCACCCCACCCCACACAATCCAATCCACCCCAATCCAATCCACCCAACCCACCCAACTCCACCCCAATCCATTCCAACCCACCCTACTCCAATACACCCCACCAATCCAACCCACCCTACTCCAATACACCCCACACCAAGCCAACCCACCCTACTCCAATACACCCCACACCACGCCAACCCAATCAGATGCACCCTAATTCACCCCAATCCACTCCAAACTACCCCACTCTACACCAAACAACCACAAGCCAATCTACCCCACTCCACTAACCTCTGGCCATGCTGAACAGCAGCTACACTGGTGTACATAATGGCTAAAACACATTGCTAAAGCCGATAGCTCTTAGATAGGTTTTGCAAATGCTGGTTTCCCTCGTTAGTGAGAGGTTTGCATAAATGTGCTTGCGACTAGCAAATTACGCTAGACTCTACACCAAATAAATTAATGAGTTGAGAAATCGTTCCATGATACACAGCTTTGAACTTCAGGTTAGATGTGGTTCTCTGCATAAAGCACACAAAATGTATCATTTTCTCAGTATTCAAAACTATGCCTTGTGAAATGTACATAAATCTTTGTTTTAAAAGCACCAAACATCTTAGCAATCATTTCAGTATTATATCCTGAGAACTGCTGGATAAATACAGATGCATACTGCATTAGGTGCCTCACCTAATAAGCAACCCTTTTCAAGAATTAAACTAAGCCAGAGCCACTACAGCTTATCTCCTTGTTCATTTCCTCAGGGACAGAGATTGTATAAACAATGTATATGTACTAATACACCACAAGCAAATGGTCACTTATTTAGCACTTCATTAATTTAACTCCTCTTTCTGTCACAACTCCTCTGGCTCTTCTCCCACAATTTGTCGTCTCATTTTGGATTGCTACCCTAAGAGTCTTTTCCACACTGCTTTTTCTCTGCTTCAGACACCAGAAAAAGCGGTATAGAGATATCCAGAGTAGATATTTCATAGTTACTCTGCACTGACCTATTAACTGTCAGGCCCTGAAAATAAAGAGGCCATTGTAGAGCAATCAGGTACTGCATGCTCTGCGATTACCACTAAGACCACAACTTGCCATGGATAGCTACGCCACGACAGAAGACCAAGGGGGCAGCGGAGTCAGTACTCAAATGCACCCCCTTTCTTCGTAAAACAGGTGCAGCTTCTAATTGTTTTGCAATGACATGCTAACTTATGGACGCCATTGGGGCCCGAAAGTGAGCAGCCCAGTGATGCAAATCAAGTAACAGCTGACCATATACCAATACTTTTGCATCCCCATTTGCATCAGTCAAGAACGGCCTTCAGCCAAAGTCATGGGTCCTCTTCCACTATTGTGACTATACATCGAATAGCACTAGCAGCACTACACCAAAGTCTTCACCCCATCCCCAAAATAAGGATACACCTTAAAAAAACATGAAGTGCAGAAGGAGGCATCTGTTCTCTACCTCTGAAAATACTACAGAGACACCAAGTTAGCAACTATCAACCTACCCACAAAAAGAGGAAATAAGATTAGAAGTCAATACATCTTTCAATACCCTAAAAAATACTTTGCATTCTCTATTATATTCAGAAATACAGAGTAGGATCTCAGAAGATATGCCCGTTATATCTCCTGCAAAAGGCACTACAACCAGTCCTTCAACCAATTGTGAATAGAGGTTAAAAAACAACTTACAAACACAACCCATAACTTCTCTGGCTAGGTCCCCCCCGGCACTGGGCAGGGATGGAAGGGGAATCGCTTTCCCTTCCACCCCTGCCCCAGCCACCCCCCCTGTGGCATCTGATGACATCAGCGTTCAATCACGCGCCAACCTCATCAGAGGCTGCCCCCACCGCGCTGGAAGCTGCAAAACTATTTATCCTCCGATCACGTGGAGGGGGCGAGAGGCGTGAAAGGAGAGGAAAAGCCTTTCCTCTCCTTTTATGTCTCTCTCAACATTTCTGCTGCCCGATCGCAAAATGCCACTAGACACCAGGGAATGTTTTTTTTGTTTATATCATAAGGGGCCTATTTTTATTAGGCCAGGGCAGAAACCACTAGACACCAGGGATTTTTATTTTTTTGCACCAATTTTCACACAAGGGGAGCAACTCAATAGGCAATGGTCGCATATTTATTTTAGGCCATTTCTGCACCTCTTGGGAGCAGATCGGCCTATTTCTATTAGGCCGATCTGCCCCGGGGGGATGGGCAGAAACCACTTAGGCACCAGGGATTGGTGTGTGTGTATGTGTGTGTTTTATTTGGGGGGGCAGCCACTTGGGCAAGGCTCACTCCCCATGGCGGGCACATTACTGTTGGCCATATCTGCCAATGTTTGGAAGGCCCATTTGCCCCCAAAGGGTGGAGGGGTGGGGGGGGCAGAAAGCCCAACAGAGACCAGGGACTATTTTTTCCCCCTCAAAATAAGAGGGTGGGGGTATGGCCATACCCCCACCCCAAATAAATTGGGCCAAAGTTGTTCTGCCCACTGGTGGGCAGATGGAGCAGTTACCCCATATCCACTCCCCGGAGGGGGGGGAAGCAGAAAGCATAGCTAGATGCCAGGGAATTAAAAAATATATATATAAAATAGTGGGGTGGTGGCTACCAACCAGTATGGGCCTGGTTATGCCCCCACCCCTGTCTTTCAGCTCTCCCCCGCATACTAAAACATCTTATCACACGGCAAGCAAGAGGACATTTGATTATTTTGGGTTTTGGTTTTACATTTGGCCCATGAGAGCTTGGCTAACTCTCAAAATCGTCCCACTTGGAATGGTGAGGGATGCACTTTTTGGACTTTGGGACGCTGCCATGTAGAAAAATCCACAAAACCCAGACACATCCGAAAACCAAATATCTGGGTGATTCCAGGGTGGTGTGCTTCACATGCACCACACACCATCCTCCCACCCACAATGCCCCACAAACCTCCAACTTTGCTGGAAATCAAACATTTGTCCTACATCTGTGTGACTGAACCTTCCGGAATCTGCAGGAATCCACAAAATTCCTACCACCCAGCATTGTCTCATCTATACTGATAAAAATTCTGCTGCACTTGTCAGCCCAAAAATGTTTTTTTTTTATCAAACTGCCCTTTTGGACCCGTTTTAGTTCCCCCTCAATTTCGACATGTTTTTGTCTCTTTCCCGTCACAGGCACTTGGCCCACCTACACAAGTGAGGTATCATTTTTAACCAGGAGACTGAGGGGAACGTTGGGTGGTAGGAAATCTGTCCAATGTGGGAAAAAAGAGATTTTTTTTTTTAAGCCAAATTTGAGGCTTGCTGGGGATTCTGGGCAAGAAGACACTGGGGGATCCACACAAGTCACACCTCCCTGAACTCCCTTGGGTGTCTAGCTTTCAGAAATGTCCGGGTCTGGTAGGTTTCCCCAGATGGCTGCTGAGCCCAGGACCAAAAACGCAGGTCCCACCCCCCCACCCTCTTTTCCCTGCAAAAACAGGTCGTTTTGTATTTGATAATTTTCATGTGTCCAGATAGTGTTTTGGGGCATTTACTTTTGCGGGCACTAGGTCTACTCACACAAGTGAGGTACCATTGTTATTGGGAGACTTGGGGGAAACGCTGGGTGGAAGGAAATTTGTGGCCCCTCTCATATTCCAGAACTTTCTGTCGCCAAAATATGAGGAAAAAAGTGGGGGGTTTTTGGCCAAATTTTGAGGTTTGCAAAGGATTCTGGGTAACACAACCTGGTGAGAGCCCCACAAGTAACCCCATCCTGGATTCCCCTAGGTGTCTAGTTTTCAAAAATGCGCAGGTTTGGTAGGTTTACGTAGGTGCCAGCTGAGCTAGAGGCCAAAATCTACAGCTAGACACTTTGCAAAAAACACGTCAGATTTCAATGTAAAGATTTGGGGGCATATTTATACTCCGTTTGCGCCGGAATTGCGTCGTTTTTTTTGACGCAAAACTAACTCCATATTTATACTTTGGCGTTAGACGCGTCTAGCGCCAAAGTCCATGGAGTTAGCGTCATTTTTTAGCGTGGACACCTACTTTGCGTTAATTATATGCAAGGTAGGCGTTCCCGTCTAAAAAATCGACTCCGAGGCATGTGCGTCGGATTTATACTCCCGGGCAAAATTCACGCCCGGGAGTGGGCGGGTCAAAAAAAATGACGTACGGCCGCTTTTGCGCCGTTTTTTAGCGCCTGCAAAAGGCAGGCGTTAAGGGACCTGTGGGCTCTGAAGGAGCCCAGAGGTGCCCTCCCATGCCCCCAGGGACACCCCCTGTCACCCTTGCCCACCCCAGGAGGACACCCAAGGCTGGAGGGACCCATCCCAGGGACATTAAGGTAAGTTCTGGTAAGTGTTTTTTTTTGTTTTTTTTTGTGGCATGGGGGGCCTGATTTGTGCCCCCCTACATGCCACTATGCCCAATGACCATGCCCAGGGGACATAAGTCCCCTGGGCATGGCCATTGGGCAAGGGGGCATGACTCCTGTCTTTGCTAAGACAGGAGTCATTTCTATGGGGGTTGGGAGTGAAAAAAATGGCGCAAATCGGGTTGAGGCGAAAAAATTGCCTCAACCTGACTTGCCCCATTTCTTGACGCCCAAGCCCCATATCCCCCTACGCCGGCGCTGCCTGGTGTACGTCGTTTTTTTTAACGCACACCAGACGGCGCCGGCGGCTAACGCCGGCTAACGTCATTCAATAAATATGGCGCCCGCATGGCGCTTCAGAATGGCGTTAGCCGGCGCTAATTTTTTTGACGCAAAACTGCGTTAGCGCAGTTTTGCGTAAAAAAGTATAAATATGGGCCTTGATGTGTCCATGTTGTGTTTCCTGTCGCGAGCATTAGGCCTACCCACGCAAGTGAGGTACCTTTTTGTATCGGGAGACTTGTGGGGACACAGAATAGCAAAACAAGTGTTATTGCCCCATGTCTTTCTCTACATTTTTTCCTTCCAAATGTAAAACATTGTGTAAAAAAGAAGTCTATTTGAGAAATGCCCTGTAATTCACGTTAGTATGGGCACGGCGGAATTCAGAGATGTGCAAATAACCACTGCTTCTCAACAGCTTATCTTGTGCTCATTTTGGAACTACAAAGGTTTTCTTGATACCTATTTTTCACTCTTTATATTTCAGCAAATGAATTCCTGTATACCCAGTACAGAATGAAAACCCATTGCAAGGTGCAGCTCATTTATTGGCTCTGGATACTTAGGGTTCTTGATGAACCTACAAGCCCTATATCCCCACAACCAGAAGAGTCCAGCAGACGTAACGGTATATTGCTTTCAAAAATCTGACATTGCAGGAAAAAGTTACAGAGTAAAACATTGAGAAAAATGGCTGTTTTTTTTTCACCTCAATTTCAATATTTTTTTATTTCTGCTGTTATTTTCTGTAGGAAAACCTTGTATGATCTACACAAATTACCCCTTGCTAAATACAGAATTTTGTCTACTTTTCAGAAATGTTTAGCTTTCTGGGATCCAGCATTGGTTTCCCACCTATTTGTCACTAACTGGAAGGAGTCTGAAAGCACACAAAAAAAAAAGATAGTAAAAATGGGGTATGTCCCAGTAAAATGCCAAAATTGTGTTGAAAATGGGTTTTTCTGATTTAAGTCTTCCTGTTCCTGAAAGCTGGCGATTTTAGCACCACAAACCCTTTATTGATGCCATTTTCAGGGGAAAAACAAGCCTTCTGCAGCCCTTTTTTCCCTTTTTTTTTAAACAAAATTTTCACTGTATTTTGCCTAATTTCTTTATCCCCTTCAGGGAAACCAATGAAGTCTGGGAACCTCTAGAATCCCTAGGATGTTGGAAACAAAGGACGCAAATTTGGAGTGGGTAGCTTATGTGGACAAATGGTTATGAGGGCCTAAGCGCGAACTGCCCCAAATAGCCAGGCCTGGCACCTGAGGGGGAAAAGGCCTGGCAGCGAAGGGTTAATTCCTTGAAAGCTTTCCAGTGATCTTCTCTGCTCCTTTTTAAATGACTGTATGAAGAAACATGTGGCAACATGTTTGCCAGAAACTAAATACTATCATGAGGTGGTTGGTCCCCATGTGCGGAGCTAAATTAATGTAAAATTAGTGGTGCAAGGTCTACCACAATAAACACTCGTATGTTTCATATGCTGTTCAAAACGGACTTTTCTGATAGCAAGCAGGGAGCATCCACTCTTAGTAGCAACCTACAATTTTAAGCTAGAAGGTGGGAATGAATACAGTTGTGCAAGAGGTAGATGTTATCTTAATTTGTATAGTTCCTGAGACGGCTTTCGTTAATGTTTGTAACAAACCACAGTCAGGCACAGTGGCAAAAGCAGCACAAGGAGGATCATGAGTAATAGCATGCCATAAAAAGAAAAAACTCTGAGCAGACATGCCATAACGCATACAGTACCCGTTTCTATGGCTTGGGCTTCACATGTCTTCCACTGCTCAGCTACATCGTTTGCTAATGGATCGTCTGGATTGGGGGCACTTAAAGCCTGAATTTGATCTATCACACCCTTTATCGTATAATTCAATACTGTTTGAATTAGCAAAAACTAGCTACTAAAATTGAAAATTGTTCTGAAAATGGGTCCCCAAAATATTTCTTCCCGGAGGCCAACAAAATCCTCAAGATGACACTAGTTCCTGCAAACTGTATTCTGCCTTTGCTGTGCAGATGTTTTCAGTTCAGCGGTGTCTCTGATTTCCCAGCATGGCAATCAGTCGATTGGCAAGAATTAGCACCGAATCTATAACTTTGTTCTCTAGTTTTATTTTGGTCAGACTTTTAGTTGAGCCCAGCATGCAGACTTCTAGTCAGCAGGTTGTATCGGTGAGCTCCGAGTCATAACTGTTTTCCAATTTAGACAACATTTAGCAGTCCGAAGCATGTGTTTGAGGTCCTCGTCGCTAGTGATGAAGCAGAAATTGAAGGTTTTACATTTATTAATGCGTAAACGTAGTGTGAAATAATCATGTGTGACTTTAACCAAACTAATAAAGATTGTACGGGGACAAAATGTGCCCTCAGAGTAGTTTGCCAACATTTACTGTATAAGCGTGCTTTATATAACGTGGTGTATTAGAATTGCACTAATCCGACATAATCATAAACGTGTGCTACGATTTGCTTGCTTGAAATGTTTTAGCTTAGCATAACTTTAGCGGAGGCTTCGGCCTAGTGGCCTGGTCTCACGGTTTAGATGCTCGTATTTTTCCAATGTGCTATTAAACGTGTATTTCTGCTTGAAGCTGTACTTTTCCACTGAGATCGTTCACATGCTTATCTTAAGGTTTCGTGCCAGCCTGGCATATTTACTCTTTACTCCAAGGTCGATCTGCAGGTGCGGACAATGGAAGCTCTGAAAGTGAGTTAATTGGTATAAAATGTTGCAAATTGCGTACCCATCTCCAAGGATAATGTATGCTTAAGTAAAAGCTTGAGAACTGTCGTTTTTGATTGGACAATTTGAAGCTAACCTATGAACCCTCCAATGGAAGACCCTACTGGATTTGAACTGTTGTCTATTTAAACCAGGTGCACGAGAAGAAGGTAGCCATTACGCGCTACTATAGCCATTATTGGACATCACCCTTACCCGCCATTTTGCAGGACATTGCAGCTATTATGGCCCACTTTGCTGCGACGCCATTTTGAGAGACTTTGATGCTTTCTCTAATCGAGAGAAAGAGACTTTAATGATTCTTGCCCTAGAGACTTTAACTTTGATCCCTTTGCATGAAGTAGTAGTTTTACCTTGCCGCCTTGAGGCAATTGCCCCGTCCACCCCTGCCCTTTGCCCCGTCCCAATGCCGATCGAAACGGTACCCATGCTGACCGAAGAACGGTACCTGTGAGACGAAGACTTCCTTGTATGCTGATCGTAATTGGTAAATATGAAAGGAAATTGTAAAATTGCATTGTGTTTCCTTTAGGTAACCAACTGCTGATTTTGATAAGAGCCCTAGTTAGGAGTTTTCTAAATTAATGTTGCTAAATTGGTTTTGCATGAAGTCCCACATGCCGATGCTAATTTGAGGTTAGACGAGGATTCCTTATGTCGCACGATGCAATTTGAGATCTTGTTATGCTGACTAAATGTATGCAATTAGTTCGTTACAGATTATAGTTTTAGTGATTTGCATTGCTATTATCGAATGCCTTGTGATTCAAATGCTACATAGATTGCACTTGTTTCGCCGTTATGGACAGCTATTAATGTTCATATATGTTTATCATTTGGTGTTGAGACACATCTATATTGTGCTAGCTTTGTTAATATAGGGAAATAAAATTCACTAACTTTGAATAAACAGGTGTGGTTATTTCTGACTGAAAGGTCAGGGTTCGCCGAAATGTATTCTGGATTAATTGTTAAGTGTTATGTTGATCAAGGTATTGCTTATGTTCGTTATTGATTATTGATTTAAAGAAATTGATCGATATAGAGTACAGAGAGCCCCACTTAGTCAAAAGATTCATCGGCCTAAAGAGCGTCCGAACACAGGTAAAATTATTAGTACGGACCGCTCTATCAGTAGATGGTAGCAGAGGACGGTTTCGTCTTTTGGGACCCTGTACTCTTAGAGTGCATGGTGTTGAATTAACGAGCACGCCTTCTGAGACCCTACACGGGAAGTTGAATTAGATTTTTCTTGGATAAAATAGATTGACAGAATGATGATGGGCTAGGTCCACCGCGACTTTCCCGGGATCTCGGAGCTTGCGAATGGAGAGAATGGAGGTGTGGAATCGGCGTTGGCGGTACTAGTGATGGTATGAGTGAAGTTAGGGTTTTGCGCTTGCACAGCTTATTGCCGCAGGGTGTGTGAAAAGGTTGCGAGGATTTTTCTTTTAGAAGATAGCGGAGGTGCGACTCCGAGTGTAGAAGTAGTGAAGTCGTCGAACTTCATAGAAATAGCGGAGGTGCGACTCCGAGGGTGAGAGTAGGGAAGTCGTCGAACTTCATGTGCGTGTGGCGCTTTGTGCATAAAAAGGTCCACGTGGTTGTTGTTGTTGAGACGGGCCCTGCGAGGTCAAGAGACTCCGGAGTATGTTGTTCCATGTTGTGGTCTGGGCGGTTTAGTAGGTTGATCGGGCGTGGTCAACGAGTCGGTACGTGTGTTAGGGAGTGAAAGAAACTTCGACTTCGGGCTTTGACAAGATTCTAAGTGCACTAGAATAGATCATTGACAAGTTGAGAATAGGTCTGCGGGTCAGATTTGCTTGCGAACGTGGGGACCGAGAAAGACGGAATAACTGCCGAGGCTAGTGAAAAGTCCCTAAGGTCCTGAAGCGATTGTGTTACCCTTCCTGTAGTAAACCGACAGATCTGTTTTATTTTTGGTAGCTCGCGATACATGCAAGAAGTTGCTACGAGAGGAGCTGAGTGAAGGAAGACTAGCCGCGAGGCTTTGTCAGCCGCAGTGTGTGTGAGTGTGACGTCACTAGGAGCCGCGCTGGGATAGGTTGGTTGCAGAGAAGGGTCGCGCACGGATTGGACGCAGTCCGTGGGACTCGATTGGAAGGGGAAAGGCAAGCGAAGAGTATTCCGGGAATTAAAGTCACCTATTGATTACAAACTTTGAGAAATAAAAGACGAGAAAATGAAATTCTTTAAAGCATTCAGGAGTGCGATGAAGGGGGAGTCTTACATTAAAGCGAGCATAGGAGAGGGGACGCCGCCCGAGGGCACACCAGCTTACATTGTAATGGAGGAAAAGGGGGTAGCTCCGTGCCTTTGGCTAAAGCAATGGCACAAACTGACAGAGAAACATGGGAGCGTAGCGTTCCCGATACATGGGACATTCAATATAAGGATCCTAGAGAATTTGAGATTCACGATGTACGACATGAAGATACCTCCAAGGCCAGCACAGTTCGAGGCTCTAGCAATTTGGGAACTAATGGCTAGACAGCAGCAGCAAAAGAAGTTCGAGACCAGAATGAGAAAGGTAGAAAAGACACTAGCGGACGCTAGATGGGATAATGCACAGAAGGTATGGAGGTCAGATGTATTGCAGGGGATAAAATTGTTTCCCGCAATTACAAAGGAAGAAGGGGAGGCAGGTAAGAAAGCTACCTGTAAGACAGACAGGAAGTGTTCCAAGGATAGAGAGGACGAGGAAAAGTTGAGAAGAGAAGAGGAGTTAGAGGACGAGGAGTTAATAATGCAATTGCTGAACGACCGTCCACCACCTTATGCAGAGAGTGGACAAGGTCCAAGTACCAGTTCTGCCCCTCCGGCACCGGTACGGAACAGTGAAACACAGAGTTCAGGAGCGTCATCGGGATCCAAGGACCCGAGTTTATTGTTCACCCCGCAGATACCGCAGGTTAGGAGAATATATCCAGATGTGCCCATGTTGAAACCAGCAGAAAATTATAAGCCGCAGATGCCAGGGTACTACAGCAGTGACAACAGTGCAGGAATGATTCTAGATCCAACCGTAAGGGGAGGACAGAATGGTCACAACCCAACATTGACACAAGCCGAATCAACCCAGTTTTTGATGCCTCAAAAACAGATGCAGGGGGGAAACGCACATGCTCAAATGACGGGGAGTCAGATGGGCGTGCCGGCAATGATGACCCATAGTGTGGGAATGAACGTGCCTCAGAACATGGGAAATGGACAAAACCCAGATGCGATATCACTACCCATTACTGTAGGTCCACCGGTACCTTTGTACAGTCAGCCTAACTTAGGTATGAGCGGTCAGGGACCAATGCTGCAGAATGGGACCGAAAGGAGGTGCATAGAAAACACTCCAGGGATAACTCCGATAGCGGCTCAGCCAACTGGACCCGGATCCTTGATGGAGTTTAGTCCCATATGTGCTCAGTCAACGCTGGTGAGGTCGAGTCCCCCACTGATAATACCTCTAACATCGAACACTGAAAAGTTGCCGCAACCATCAATGGCAGTCGATGTGAACGCTACACTGATGGGGGTGAATGCGCAACAGCTGACACAGTGGTTCAACAGTCTGAATTCCACACAAAGCTCAGACAGTGGGAAGGGAGAAGATTATCTGAATAGGATGAGGTTGAACATGGAAGCACAAGAATTGGTGGAAGGGACTATGGGTGTGAATAGGTTAGAGTCCTACTCGGAAGAGGAGCTGAGGTATCTATGTCCAAAGATTACGAAGGAAGTGAACAAGGTACATAAAAGCTTGCAGGAAATAGCCGACAAAAACGGGGTTGACATAAGCAAGACAAAACACTTGGGCAGAAGCTACAGGTTGGATTTTGGGACCACAGATTTTGAACACATGAGGTCAGCAGGCATGAAGGCACACCTTAGAGAATTGTTGCAGAGTGCACAAGTGTGGAGGTGTTTAGACAAGTGGGAAAGCGGGTGGGTGAAGAGAAAGGAAAAGAGGAGGGACAGCGCTACAGAGCACAATGAGAAAAGACCACAGAGCAGCGAGACAGTAACTATGTTACCAATGAGGGAGACAGCAGGGGGAAAATTAATACATGTACCATGGCACAGAAGTGACATTCAGTCTTTTACGGATGATTTTCCCAAACTGAGAGAGAAACCGATTGAATGGTATCAACAGACTGATAGGTTTGTGAAGCTTGCAAAATGTCTCTGGGAAGACCTGAATACTCTCTTTGAGATTGTGGTTCCGGCAGATTTGTGGGAGGATTGCAAAAGAGCTGTAGGTTGGCCGACAAGTGAACCAGAAAGAGACAGTGAGACGGGTGCACCATCACCTATGGTGATGAGCCTGTACTATAAGGTGATTGAGCATTTGAAGACGAAGGTAGCCGCGAAAAATGTGGATTGGGAGAAGATCGATCGAACTGCCCAAGAGGCTAAAGAGTCGATTCATAGTTACTATGAGAGGTTGTTGAAGGCGTTCAAGAACTACAGTGGCACGGAGACAATAGAGGCGAAGGACATGCTTCATTTTGTGTTTCGATTTGTGGAAGGGCTGAGGCCAGAGATAAGTCAGATGATAAAGTCGCATTTGATTTGCTGGCAGTTGAAACCGATTGATGAAGTATTGAATTATGCGAAATACTGTAGCGACGAAATAGAGGTGAAACAGAAAAGGTTGAAGAGAAGGTGATGATGATGCAGCTTAAAGCAGCTCAGACAGGTCTGCAAGGTTTGCAAGGGATGCAAGGGTTCCAACAGCAGGTACCGCAACCGCAGTTACAGGGAAACATGGCGTTTCAGCCACAGGCCAGAGGCAGAGGCAGAGGAGGTTTTGTGAATAATGGTCCGGATTTGAACACTGTTGTGACTGGTGTGCAGGCAATGAAGAAGGTGATGCCGTGTCACGTGTGCGGAATCGTAGGTCATTGGAAACGCGAGTGCCCGATGGTGGTGCAGGAAGGTGCAGGTGCAGGTGTTGGTCAGCAAAACAATGATGTCAATGCATTTCAGACAATGAGGGGACCGAAAATGAGAGGTCCAAACCCAAATTTTCAGGCCGTAAATCAGTTGCAGGGATTACAACCTATGCAGCCGCAGCAGATGCAGATGCCTCGTATGCAGATGACGCAAATGCAGCCAATGCAACAGCAGTTACCTATGGTACCTAATCAGCAAATGCAAATACCTTTGGCACCAATGAGTCAGCAGCAAGTGATGGTTCCTCCACAGGTCTCGGGTCAGGTAATGAGTACAAATGGCACCGTACAACAGTTCCCATTACACAGTGAGAGTGGAATAAACAATGTATGGGAGAGTGAAAGCTCAGAAGAAGAAGGAGATTGTGTGCTTGCAGCATCCTTGGAAGTTGATCAAAAGGGTCCGTACGTAGAGGGAAGAGTAATGGGTCATCGTGTCTCATTCCTGGTTGACACAGGAGCAACACGTTCAACTGTTAAGAGCAGTGAAGTACCAAATTTGCCACTCTCAGGGAGGACAGTTCAAGTGGTGGGAGTAGCAAACAGACACCTGACGAACCCAATAACAGATCCGGTACCAGTCAGCATCGGTAACTATCAAGGGGTACATCAGTTTGTGGTATGTGACTCAAGCCCGATAGCACTGTTAGGGAGAGACCTATTGTGCAAATTGGGTTGTTCGATCATGTGTTCGAACGAAGGAATAACAATACAGACTAGCAGTGATGGGGAAGAAGAAGACAGTGTAGAGGGGGATGAGATGGAAACTGTCGATGAAGATTATCCTCTGATTTGTCTTTTCCCGATGATAACTGAAGAAGATATTCCAGCCGAATTACGGGAGACAGTCGGAAAGGAAGTGTGGGACATGACAGGGAAAGAGGTGGGATTGATGAAAGGAGTGGAACCAGTGAAAGTGACTGTAAAGCCCAATGCAATCTTTCCCCAGACCCCACAATACCACATGGCACAAGACACCCTCATGAAAGTTGCCCAACTCATTGATGAATTTGTAAAACAGGGAGTACTGAAAGAAGTGTTAAGCAGTCCATGTAATTCACCAATAATGGGACTAATAAAGCCGAGTGGAAAGGTCCGACTCGTGCAGGACTTGAGGAAAATAAATGACATCATAGTCAAATGCTGCCCAGTAGTACCGAATCCAGCTGTGATAATGTTCCAGATCCCTTGCGATGCCGAGTGGTTCTCAGTCATCGATTTGTCACAAGCATTCTTCTCGGTGCCTCTTCATGAGGACAGCCAATTTCTCTTTTGTTTCAAATTCCTAGACAGAGTGTACAGTTGGTGTCGAATTCCTCAAGGGTTTTCTGAGTCACCGTCAATATTCAATCAGATTCTAAAGAAAGATTTGGAAGCATTAGAATTGCCATTCGAGTCAACCCTAGTACAGTACATTGATGACTTACTGGTTGCATCAAAGACAGAAAGTGGCTGCACAGCCGATACCATTGCTCTGTTGAATCATTTGGGAAGGAATGGACACAAGGTGTCTCCTTCCAAATTGCAGTTCTGTCAGAAGAAAGTGAAATACTTGGGTCACCAGATAGAGAAAGGGTCGAGGAGAATAATGAAGGAAAGAATAACGAGTATACTTCAAATGAGTCCACCAAAGACAAGGAGGGAGGTGAGGAAGTTTTTGGGAATGGTGGGCTACTGTCGCCAGTGGATTCCCAACTTCTCAACTCTAGCGAAGCCTCTACTGAAACTGACCCAGAAGGATGCTTTGGATCAAATTGAGCTGAAAGGAGATGAGATGGATGCTTTTGTTGAATTGAAAGAGTGCATGTGCAGGGCTCCAGCTTTAGGTATGCCTGACTACACAAAGCCTTTCACATTGTTTTGCCATGAACGTGATGCATGTTCTCTGTCTGTCTTGACCCAAGCCCATGGTGGCGTAAACAGACCAGTAGCGTATTTTTCAGCTACTTTGGATCCGGTCGCAGCAGCACTCCCAGGGTGTTTGCGCGCCGTAGCAGCAGTTGGTATCATCCTCACTCAGAGTGAAGGAATAGTGATGGGACACCCAGTAACCGTCATGGTCCCTCACTCAGTTGAGATACTTTTGACCCGCTCCCGAACGCAGCACATGACTGGAGCAAGACTCACAAGGTATGAAACGATAATTCTGGGCTCACCGAACGTGCAGCTGAAAAGGTGCACCACGTTGAATCCAGCAACCTTGCTTCCTGGAGAAAATGCTGAAATTGAGAACGCTGAAGACGTCGAGCATGACTGCCTTCAGGTGACTGAATTTTGCACAAAACCTCGACCTGATATTAAGGATACCAAGCTTGATGAAAATGACCAAATTGTTTTTGTTGATGGTTCATGTCTAAGAGATGGGATGGGAATTTTGAAAGCAGGATATGCTGTATGCACTGTAACAGGTGTCCTGGAAGCGGGATGGCTTCAAGGAGTCTATTCTGCACAAGTAGCAGAACTTGTAGCCCTCACAAGAGCATGTCAACTGTCTGTATTGATGAAAGTCACCATTTACACTGATAGTCAGTACGGGTTTGGGATTGTGCATGACTTTGGACAACTATGGTCACAGAGAGGTTTCCTGACTTCTTCAGGATCCCCAGTGAAAAACGGGGAGAGAATAAGGGAATTGTTACACGCCATTCAAGTGCCAGCCGAAGTTGCAGTGGTAAAGTGTAGTGCTCACACGAAAGGACAGGACTATGTTTCTCTGGGAAATGCATATGCGGATCAAGTCGCAAGATTTTGTGCCTTGAACTGTATATTACTCAGAGATGAATGGAATTCAATAAGTGAACCAGAACTAGAACCAGCTGAAGCATTTGCCTTGAAGGTCGTAGATACAATAGATGAATTAAAAGCATTACAGAATAACGTCAGGGAGGATGAAAGAGATTCCTGGATTAAATCACAATGTATAAAGAGACCAGACGAGTTATGGGTTTCACATGAGGGAAAATTTGTTTTGCCAAACAGTCTCTTATCACAGCTTGCGCGGTTCTATCATGGGCAAGCTCACCTAGGGAGAGATGCCATGATAAGATTGTTCAAAACTGATTGGTTTAACCCCAGATTTCGTCAAGCTGCAGAAGCAGTTTGCCATCGATGTGTCACTTGCCAGCAGATGAACCCAGGAAAGGGAACAGTTGTGAACGCGAGCCACATTGGTAGGGCAAGCGGGCCTTTTAGTCGTATGCAGATGGACTTCATTGAAATGCCTGTGCATGGAGGTCTGAAGTATGTATTGGTGATTGTGTGCATTTTTAGTCACTGGATTGAGGCATGCCCCACGCGTAGAAATGACAGCCTTACAGTTGCAAAGCTATTGTTGAGGGAGTTAATACCACGTTTCGGATTCCCGATCTCTTTAGAATCAGATAGGGGAAGTCACTTCAATAACGAGGTGATAAAGTTACTTTGCGAAGCGCTGAACATTGAGCAAAAGCTGCATTGTAGCTATCGCCCTGAAGCATCAGGACTGGGGGAGCAAATGAATGGTACACTGAAATCAAGAATGGCCAAAATATGTGCATCGACAAATTTGAAATGGCCTGACGCATTGCCCTTGGTGCTAATGTCAATGAGAAACACCCCTGATAGAAAGACTGGATTGTCTCCGCACGAAATTCTCATGGGCAGGGCTATGAGACTTCCTGCAGTTCCCGCAAACGCGCTTTTGAATATTACAGATGATATGGTGTTAGACTACTGCAAGGGTCTGGCTGACGTGGTTCGCTCTTTCTCTCACCAGGTGGAAGCGACCACCTTGCCACCGATTCAAGGTCCAGGACACGCACTGAAAGCAGGTGACTGGGTCGTGGTAAAGAAGCACGTGAGGAAGTCGTGTCTGGAACCCCGTTGGAAAGGCCCTTTCCAAGTGATCCTGACGACAACTACCGCTGTGAAGTGTGCGGGGGTTCCCAACTGGATTCACGCCAGTCACACAAAGAAGGTGTTGTGTCCCACAGATGAGGAATTTGAAGCGCTGAAACTGCCAGTGCCTGACAAAACAGTGCTGAGTGCTGAGACAGAGCAAAACCGAACTGAAAGCGAACAGGCAGAAACGGGAGAGAGAGAGATATTCTCTGAAGACGAAGAGACCAACTCGCTTGGGGAAGACCAAGGAGAAAGTTCAGACAGTGACGAAGCAGCTGAAGGTGACAAAGAGCCTGAAGCAGCTGAGGGTAGCAAAGAGCCTGAAGCAGCTGAAGGTGATAAGGAACCTGAAGCAGCTGAAAGTGATAAAGAGCCTGAAGAAAGTAACGGTGACGAAGGGCTCGAAAGAGGTGAAAAAGCAGGAGAGCCTGATCAGAGGAGGGCTTTCCCAGAAGCAGACGATAGAGAAAAAGAAAAAGAGAACGTGATTGATTCCCCAGAAGGAGGGGACAAGGCAGAACAGAACGAAAAAGTTCAAGCTTCCACAGGAAAGATCGCAAGTCCATCAAATGGACACAGTGCAAAGAGGAGACTAAGGCCCTCATTCTGACCCTGGCGGTTCTCTACCGCCAGGGCCAACGGGGGCGGGAGCACCGCCGACAGGCCGGCGGTGCTCCCTTGGTCATTCTGACCGCGGCGCTTTGGCCACGGTCAGAACGGGAAAACCGGCGGTCTCCCGCCGGTTTTCCACTGACCCTTAGAATCCTCCGAGGCGGCGCAGCTCGCTGCGCCGCCGAGGGGATTCTGACCCCCCCTACCGCCATCCTGTTCATGGCGGGAAAGCCGCCATGAACAGGATGGCGGTAGGGGGGGTCGCGGGGCCCCCTAACAGGGCCCAACTAGGCTTTTCAGTGTCTGCGATGCAGACACTGAAAAGCGCGACGGGTGCTGCTGCACCCGTCGCACGCCTTCCACTCCGCCGGCTCGATTCCGAGCCGGCTTCCTTGTGGAAGGCGCTTTCCCGCTGGGCCGGCGGGCGATCTGAATCAGATAGCCCGCCGGCCCAGCTGGAAAGTCAGAATACCCCTCGCGGTCTATTGACCGCGGGCGGTATTCAGGCGGCTTCCGACGGGCGGGCGGCAACCGCCGCCCGCCTAGGTCGGAATGACCACCTAAGTGTATCACCAATAAAAGAAAGGACTAAAGAAAGTTTGAACGACGGAGAAAGGCCAAAAGTGAAAGAGAAAAGAAAGGAAGTGACTGTTGTGGAACAATCCTCAAGTGAAGGAAAAGATTTGGCCAAAGAGGAATGTACCAGCGAGGCAGAATCGAAAAGAGAGGCAAAATTGAAAAGGAAAAGAATACCAAACAGGAGATATTCCGGTCCTGAATGGGCATATGTAGTCAATGACGATTGGACTGACGAGTTTGTATCTCTAAGCATCGAGAACGAAGAAGAGGAAGAGATACCAATAGAAAAGAAAAGTTTTATGGACAGTGTTGATTGAAAGGGTGATAAATGTCATTGCTTGCTACAATCTAACGTGATACAAACAACCAGCTGAGACATATTGCTAAACCGAATGAGACATTTGCTAAACCGATAAAGACTGAGTTATTGCCGAATAGAGACTGAGTTATTGCCGAATTGAGACAAATGCTGCTAACCGACAAGTGACTGGCCTCTTGAAGAAGACGGTGTGAACATTGTGCTCGCTCAGCTTTGTAACTGAATTGCTAAATAGTTTCTTTTACAGGTGCTTCTAGCTCTCTGATTCTATACAGATCATGACGCAAAACAGTAGAAAGAGATATTGTAAATATGTGTGTATAGGCTTGATAATTGGATGTGTACTAATAATAATGGCAATTGTGCTTGGAATACATGGTAAGACTGAGAATGAGAGAATTGATGCTTCTACTCTTGCTCCTGTTACTGTCACTGAACTAACTGCATTGAAAAGACTAGAATTAGATGAGAGACTCTTGCATGATAAGAAAGAGCTTTCGTATAACGTTTTCTATCGCTTGCTAACAGAATATGTTGAGACTATGGATGCAAAAGATTGTTATGTGTGTACACAGATACCGACATCAGTGAAGGAAGGGGTGACTTATCACCACATGCCTCTTACATACGGGATTACATGTAGTATAGTAATGTCTAGGTTTTATGGTCAAACTAACATACAGTATTTTTACTCGAATTATGATGTTACCTTTGCATATGTTCCTATAATAGCGCAGCTAAGCCAGATTGCTAAAGATTGGGATGCTAAAATAATGAGGGAATTTTTCGAGCCAATGCAACCTTTTGAAACGGCTCACGCTCATAGGGAAAACCTTACCTGCTCGCTCTCTGCAGTAGAAATAAGCTTTTTAGATCGCACAGATGATAGAAGGGCACAAATGAAGGCGAAATTAGAAAAAGAGCTACTTAAGAGGACTTCAGTAGATAATTATGATTTTGCTGCAATAAAGACACAAGGGAAAATAGCTTTGGATGCTTGGCATGTAGGGAAATTTTGTATATATCGAGGTGAATCTTATTATGATAATATTTTTGTAGGAGCGAGTGAGTGTAAACATACGTTTATTTTTAAGGCCAAATGGACATTCATGATGAACGGACTTGACCCTGTCATTCCAGGTGTATATTACATTTGTGGGTATAATGCCTATTATCGTCTTCCAAAGGGATGGTGGGGGAGATGTTATTTGGGTATAGTGTTCCCAAAGGTTTATCAACTGGATGACCTATCGATGATTCAAAAGACATCTGGATCCCATCGTATCCAGAAAAGAGAGACCGCAGCTGCTGTGGTAGGAGATATATTTGGAGCCATGATTCCTTCATTGGGAGTTGTGCTGAATTCCATCAAAATAAGAAAGTTGTCTACTATAGTGGATAACATGTTGACAAAGTTTTCAGGTGCTATAATCCTGATAGATGCTGAACTTGCAGCGGAAAGAGCTATGACTCTTCAAAATAGGCTTGCTTTAGACATTCTTTTAGCAAAGGATGGTGGCGTTTGCAAAATGCTTGGTGCACGACACTGTTGTACATATATTCCTGACAATAGTGTGAAAATTAAAACTATGCTTGCTAATCTAACAAAAGAAAGCGCAGATTTGAAGGAATTGAAAGAACCAGGAGTGTGGGAGAAGGTTGGAAAAGGACTTGCTTCAGTGGGACATTGGATTGGGGGAATTTGTAATGGAATATTGCTGAAAATAATAGAGGGAATATTAATAGTAATAATTTGCATATTTGGAATTTGGGGAATAAAAAGGGGAATAATAATGATTATGGAAAGAATTAAGAGAAGAAAAGAAGAGAAAATTATGAAAAGAATGGCAGAAGAATACAAAGCGCAAACTAGGGGAATTAAAAGGAAAAGGGAACTGACAGAATTTTAATGGAATAAAATTTGTGGGCATGGTTTGGTGTGATGACAAGTAGTCATCAGAGGAGGGATTGATGAAGCAGAAATTGAAGGTTTTACATTTATTAATGCGTAAACGTAGTGTGAAATAATCATGTGTGACTTTAACCGAACTAATAAAGATTGTACGGGGACAAAATGTGCCCTCAGAGTAGTTTGCCAACATTTATAAGCGTGCTTTATATAACGTGGTGTATTAGAATTGCACTAATCCGACATAATCATAAACGTGTGCTACGATTTGCTTGCTTGAAATGTTTTAGCTTAGCATAACTTTAGCGGAGGCTTCGGCCTAGTGGCCTGGTCTCACGGTTTAGATGCTCGTATTTTTCCAATGTGCTATTAAACATGTATTTCTGCTTGAAGCTGTACTTTTCCACTGAGATCGTTCACATGCTTATCTTAAGGTTTCGTGCCAGCCTGGCATATTTTCTCTTTACTCCAAGGTCGATCTGCAGGTGCGGACAATGGAAGCTCTGAAAGTGAGTTAATTGGTATAAAATGTTGCAACTTGCGTACCCATCTCCAAGGATAATGTATGCTTAAGTAAAAGCTTGAGAACTGTCGTTTTTGATTGGACAATTTGAAGCTAACCTATGAACCCTCCAATGGAAGACCCTACTGGATTTGAACTGTTGTCTATTTAAACCAGGTGCACGAGAAGAAGGTAGCCATTACGCGCTACTATAGCCATTATTGGACATCACCCATACCCGCCATTTTGCAGGACATTGCAGCTATTATGGCCCACTTTGCTGCGACGCCATTTTGAGAGACTTTGATGCTTTCTCTAATCGAGAGAAAGAGACTTTAATGATTCTTGCCCTAGAGACTTTAACTTTGATCCCTTTGCATGAAGTAGTAGTTTTACCTTGCCGCCGTGAGGCAATTGCCCCGTCCACCCCTGCCCCTTTGCCCCGTCCCATGCCGATCGAAACGGTACCCATGCTGACCGAAGAACGGTACCTGTGAGACGAAGACTTCCTTGTATGCTGATCGTAATTGGTAAATATGAAAGGAAATTGTAAAATTGCATTGTGTTTCCTTTAGGTAACCAACTGCTGATTTTGATAAGAGCCCTAGTTAGGAGTTTTCTAAATTAATGTTGCTAAATTGGTTTTGCATGAAGTCCCACATGCCGATGCTAATTTGAGGTTAGACGAGGATTCCTTATGTCGCACGATGCAATTTGAGATCTTGTTATGCTGACTAAATGTATGCAATTAGTTTGTTACAGATTATAGTTTTAGTGATTTGCATTGCTATTATCGAATGCCTTGTGATTCAAATGCTACATAGATTGCACTTGTTTCGCCGTTATGGACAGCTATTAATGTTCATATATGTTTATCATTTGGTGTTGAGACACATCTATATTGTGCTAGCTTTGTTAATATAGGGAAATAAAATTCACTAACTTTGAATAAACAGGTGTGGTTATTTCTGACTGAAAGGTCAGGGTTCGCCGAAATGTATTCTGGATTAATTGTTAAGTGTTATGTTGATCAAGGTATTGCTTATGTTCGTTATTGATTATTGATTTAAAGAAATTGATCGATATAGAGTACAGAGAGCCCCACTTAGTCAAAAGATTCATCGGCCTAAAGAGCGTCCGAACACAGGTAAAATTATTAGTACGGACCGCTCTATCACTAGCTGCCCACCTCGGTCAAGTGCCCACTGCGGGCACCTTTATTTTGGGCAGATAAGCCATGCATTGTAGGTTCAAGTTAAATTAGTTTAAATCGTGCCTTACTCGAGACGTTCGCTATTACGTCTGCGTTCCTCTGCATGTGGGTTGCTGGCCCACTGCCCACCAGCTGTAGCTGAGCCGATTGATAGGAATTCTCCTAGTTAGGGGGTGGTGGGGGTTTAATCCTCCCGCTGACGTAGGCAGTTGCAGTTTTCGTACCACCACCCTGCCTCTGACATTGCCCCATGTCATGTCAAGCAGCAGTGTGTGTTCAATTAACGGATTGGGTACCTTTGCAAAAAAAAAAAAAAGAGTATAATCAAGGCAATATTACAATTTTTGATAGCGTTGTTTTATTTTCCGAAATGTATGGATTCCCTGGTGGCCCTCTGTGTTTTTTGTTTTCCTCTATGATCGCTTCATCAGTGCAGAATCAGTGCCGATCCCACATCAGTGGCATTTAGGGGAGGGGCAGAACATCCCACGTTGTTTGGGATCGCTTTGGAAACAGACATGAAAGGCCTATGTTCACCTTTTAGCTGGACAGCCAACCTAAATCCACTCCTACATTTCTAAATTACAAGATTACTTATATTTCTACACGGAGATTACGTGAAAACGCCCTGTGTATTCATCCTATATGTTTTAATAGCGCCAAGACAAACAAGAGAAGCGGAATTCTCTATAATTAAAACAAAAGTTAAAAAAAATATATTGGCAGGGAAATAGTGCTGTCATATAAATTGCATGAGTTTCATAAATTCAATTAAGATATTCCCAGAAGGTAAATGTGTCTAAAGAAACATAAATAGATTCCGCGTGTGTGTGGCACTTTACATACAATGTATTGCTTTATGGAAGTGAAGATGGTCCCTGCACACCATGTGGGGTGATCCTTTGCGCTCAACTTACCTCCCTTGCTGTGTTTTTAGGAGTAACTTGCCAGATGCGATGAAAGCTTGGCAGGTTGGCGCGTGAGGAGCAGATCTCTGGGGCAGTAGACCCGTCGGTCACACTCTGGCAGCTGTAGACAACACCGGGAGCTCAGTTTAATGTAACTTCCGCACCCCAGCTGGTGATGGGCGACTGTTCCATCTTCTCAGACAGGGCCGGCATTAGGGCACCAAAGCACTGGTCTCTGACAGGGAGGGGGAAACACTGGCCTTGGGGTGGGGGTGCTGTGTTTAGAAATAACCTACTATTTAAAAGCACCTGCTGCAAAGTTCCTTGTGCGTCCAGCTTTCAGACTGCAGGCAGCATAAAAATGTAAAGAGAACTCTTGTGAGTAAGATTCCTGCTAGAGAGAGATATATTTTTGTCTAGCCGCAGTTTTGAATCGCCATAAAGTAGCACGATGGTTAATATGCCTGTTACAAAGAACAAATCAGTATTTTATGTGGATAGCGAGTGGATTAGTAAAGCCAGCCTTACCAGCACTTTAAAACAAACTAAATGTACGTGAAAGAGGGGCTATTGAGAGATGCAGGGCACTTTCACCAGGTGGTAGTGAGGGAATCCGAGGAGGAAGACATGGGTGGGGTGGCCGGGGTGCAAAAAAGATTGTCGCACTGGGCACCACCAGTGCTAAAGCCGACCCTGTTATCAGATTAATTCCTAGATCTTCACCAGTTTTCTCGAGTTGTCACCCCATGTTTACATTCAGTTCCTCGATCATCTTTGGTTCCTATCTGCGCCTGTCCATTTTCACAAATGTCCTGCTCTCAGGTTACAGTTTACATTACAACCACATTCAAAACTGAGTGCTGCTGGTGACAATAAAATAAAAAATAAATAAACAGCTGTTCAAGACTTAATGTAAGGTGTCATGCACATGCTGCTTATTGTGTATAGTTTTGACTCTTTGTCCAAATGGATATAAGTTATTCATGTTCTCTCTGATAGCAGTTCTTTTCCTCTGAATGACAGGTATGTCAAGATACAGAGGCAGTAGGCACTCTTCTTGCTACCTCGCTTGTGTCGGTCAGTTACAAACAGCTGTGCCTCTGTTCTGCGTCCCTGAATGATGTTCACTTCACTTACAGCAGCAGCCAAAATGGCAGAGTGTAGACTGGGCAACACATTTTTTCTCACAGGGCACTGTGTTGCTACTGGGGCACCTGTGCTTCTCACCGCGGAGGACACGTGGGGACAGAGAAGGCGGTGGGGTGAAGTGATTCGGACAGGCGGGCCTGGAGCCCATGAGGGATTCATTAGGGATTAAGCATGAGCTGTGTGTCACATCTGTAGGAAACTGGTCCCTTGTTGCAATACCCCACCATACACATTTGGACTAATATTTGATGCTAACTTGACTGAGTGTGTGCTGGGATCCTGCTAGCCAGGCCCCAGCACATGTGTTCTGTAGGAAGTTGGCTCTGTATGTGCTATTTCAAAGTAAGGAATAGCATGCACAGAGTCCAAGGGTTCCCCTTAGAGGTAAGATAGTGGCAAAAAGAGATAATACTAATGCTCTATTTTGTGGTAGTGTGGTCGAGCAGTAGGCTTATCCAAGGAGTAGTGTTAAGCATTTGTTGTACATACACATAGACAATAAATGAGGTACACACATTCAGAGACAAATCCAGCCAATAGGTTTTTGTATAGAAAAATATCTTTTCTTAGTTTATTTTAAGAACCACAGGTTCAAATTCTACATGTAATATCTCATTCGAAAGGTATTGCAGGTAAGTACTTTAGGAACTTCAAATCATAAAAATTGCATGTATACTTTACAAGTTATTGACAAATAGCTGTTTTAAAAGTGGACACAGTGCAATTTTCACAGTTCCTGGGGGAGGTAAGTTTTTGTTAGTTTTACCAGGTAAGTAAGACACTTACAGGGTTCAGTTCTTGGTCCAAGGTAGCCCACCGTTGGGGGTTCAGAGCAACCCCAAAGTCACCACACCAGCAGCTCAGGGCCGGTCAGGTGCAGAGTTCAAAGTGGTGCCCAAAACACATAGGCTAGAATGGAGAGAAGGGGGTGCCCCGGTTCCGGTCTGCTTGCAGGTAAGTACCCGCGTCTTCGGAGGGCAGACCAGAGGGGTTTTGTAGGGCACCGGGGGGGACACAAGCCCACACAGAAATTTCACCCTCAGCGGCGCGGGGGCGGCCGGGTGCAGTGTAGAAACAGGCGTCGGGTTCGCAATGTTAGTCTATGAGAGATCTCGGGATCTCTTCAGCGCTGCAGGCAGGCAAGGGGGGGGTTCCTCGGGGAAACCTCCACTTGGGCAAGGGAGAGGGACTCCTGGGGGTCACTTCTCCAGTGAAAGTCCGGTCCTTCAGGTCCTGGGGGCTGCGGGTGCAGGGTCTCTCCCAGGCGTCGGGACTTTAGGTTCAAAGAGTCGCGGTCAGGGGAAGCCTCGGGATTCCCTCTGCAGGCGGCGCTGTGGGGGCTCAGGGGGGGACAGGTTTTGGTACTCACAGTATCAGAGTAGTCCTGGGGTCCCTCCTGAGGTGTTGGATCTCCACCAGCCGAGTCGGGGTCGCCGGGTGCAGTGTTGCAAGTCTCACGCTTCTTGCGGGGAGCTTGCAGGGTTCTTTCAAGGCTGCTGGAAACAAAGTTGCAGCCTTTCTTGGAGCAGGTCCGCTGTCCTCGGGAGTTTCTTGTCTTTTCGAAGCAGGGGCAGTCCTCAGAGGATGTCGAGGTCGCTGGTCCCTTTGGAAGGCGTCGCTGGAGCAGGATCTTTGGAAGGCAGGAGACAGGCCGGTGAGTTTCTGGAGCCAAGGCAGTTGTCGTCTTCTGGTCTTCCGCTGCAGGGGTTTTCAGCTAGGCAGTCCTTCTTCTTGTAGTTGCAGGAATCTAATTTTCTAGGGTTCAGGGTAGCCCTTAAATACTAAATTTAAGGGCGTGTTTAGGTCTGGGGGGTTAGTAGCCAATGGCTACTAGCCCTGAGGGTGGGTACACCCTCTTTGTGCCTCCTCCCAAGGGGAGGGGGTCACAATACTAACCCTATTGGGGGAATCCTCCATCTGCAAGATGGAGGATTTCTAAAAGTCAGAGCCACCTCAGCTCAGGACACCTTAGGGGCTGTCCTGACTGGCCAGTGACTCCTCCTTGTTGCTTTCTTTGTTCCCTCCAGCCTTGCCGCCAAAAGTGGGGGCCGTGGCCGGAGGGGGCGGGCAACTCCACTAAGCTGGAGTGCCCTGCTGGGCTGTGACAAAGGGGTGAGCCTTTGAGGCTCACCGCCAGGTGTTACAGCTCCTGCCTGGGGGAGGTGTTAGCATCTCCACCCAGTGCAGGCTTTGTTACTGGCCTCAGAGTGACAAAGGCACTCTCCCCATGGGGCCAGCAACATGTCTCTGGTGTGGCAGGCTGCTGGAACTAGTCAGCCTACACAGACAGTTGGTTAAGTTTCAGGGGGCACCTCTAAGGTGCCCTCTGGGGTGTATTTTACAATAAAATGTACACTGGCATCAGTGTGCATTTATTGTGCTGAGAAGTTTGATACCAAACTTCCCAGTTTTCAGTGTAGCCCTTATGGTGCTGTGGAGTTCGTGTTTGACAAACTCCCAGACCATATACTCTTATGGCTACCCTGCACTAACAATGTCTAAGGTTTTGTTTAGACACTGTAGGGGTACCATGCTCATGCACTGGTACCCTCACCTATGGTATAGTGCACCCTGCCTTAGGGCTGTAAGGCCTGCTAGAGGGGTGTCTTACCTATACTGCATAGGCAGTGAGAGGCTGGCATGGCACCCTGAGGGGAGTGCCATGTCGACTTACTCGTTTTGTCCTCACTAGCACACACAAGCTGGCAAGCAGTGTGTCTGTGCTGAGTGAGAGGTCTCCAGGGTGGCATAAGACATGCTGCAGCCCTTAGAGACCTTCCTTGGCATCAGGGCCCTTGGTACTAGAAGTACCAGTTACAAGGGACTTATCTGGATGCCAGGGTCTGCCAATTGTGGATACAAAAGTACAGGTTAGGGAAAGAACACTGGTGCTGGGGCCTGGTTAGCAGGCCTCAGCACACTTTCAATTGTAAACATAGCATCAGCAAAGGCAAAAAGTCAGGGGGCAACCATGCCAAGGAGGCATTTCCTTACACAACCCCCCCCCAAACGAAAGAGGATGAGACTAACCTTTCCCAAGAGAGTCTTAATTTTCTAAGTGGAAGAACCTGGAAAGGCCATCTGCATTGGCATGGGCAGTCCCAGGTCTGTGTTCCACTATAAAGTCCATTCCCTGTAGGGAGATGGACCACCTCAACAGTTTAGGATTTTCACCTTTCATTTGCATCAGCCATTTGAGAGGTCTGTGGTCAGTTTGAACTAGGAAGTGAGTCCCAAAGAGGTATGGTCTCAGCTTCTTCAGGGACCAAACCACAGCAAAGGCCTCCCTCTCAATGGCACTCCAACGCTGCTCCCTGGGGAGTAACCTCCTGCTAATGAAAGCAACAGGCTGGTCAAGGCCATCATCATTTGTTTGGGACAAAACTGCCCCTATCCCATGTTCAGAGGCATCAGTCTGCACAATGAACTGCTTAGAATAATCTGGAGCTTTTAGAACTGGTGCTGAGCACATTGCCTGTTTCAGGGTGTCAAAGGCCTGTTGGCATTCCACAGTCCAGTTTACTTTCTTGGGCATTTTCTTGGAGGTGAGTTCAGTGAGGGCTGTCACAATGGATCCATATCCCTTCACAAACCTCCTGTAATACCCAGTCAAGCCAAGGAATGCCCTGACTTGAGTCTGGGTTTTTGGAGCTACCCAGTCCAGAATAGTCTGGATCTTGGGTTGGAGTGGCTGAACTTGGCCTCCACCTACAAGGTGGCCCAAGTAAACCACAGTTCCCTGCCCTATCTGGCATTTGGATGCCTTGATAGAGAGGCCTGCAGATTGCAGAGCCTTCAAAACCCTCTTCAGGTGGACCAGGTGATCCTGCCAGGTGGAGCTAAAGACAGCAATATCATCAAGATAAGCTGTGCTAAAGGACTCCAAGCCAGCAAGGACTTGATTCACCAACCTTTGGAAGGTGGCAGGGGCATTCTTTAAACCAAAGGGCATAACAGTAAACTGATAATGCCCATCAGGTGTGGAGAATGCTGTTTTCTCTTTTGCTCCAGGTGCCATTTTTATTTGCCAGTACCCTGCTGTCAAGTCAAAGGTACTTAAGAATTTGGCAGCACCTAATTTGTCTATGAGCTCATCAGCTCTTGGAATTGGATGAGCATCTGTCTTGGTGACAGAATTGAGCCCTCTGTAGTCCACACAAAACCTCATCTCTTTCTTTCCATCTTTGGTGTGAGGTTTGGGGACTAAGACCACTGGGCTAGCCCAGGGGCTGTCAGAGCGCTCAATTACTCCCAATTCCAGCATCTTGTGGACTTCCACCTGGATGCTTTCCTTAACATGGTCAGACTGTCTAAAGATTTTGTTTTTGACAGGCATGCTGTCCCCTGTGTCCACATCATGGGTACACAGGTGTGTCTGACCAGGGGTTAAGGAGAAGAGTTCAGGAAACTGTTGTAGGACTCTCCTACAATCAGCTTGCTGTTGGCCAGAGAGGGTGTCTGAGTAGATCACTCCATCTACTGTGCCATCTTTTGGGTCTGATGACAGAAGATCAGGGAGAGGTTCACTCTCTGCCTCTTGATCCTCATCTGTTACCATCAACAGATTCACATCAGCCCTGTCATGGAAGAGCTTAAGGCGGTTCACATGGATCACCCTCTTGGGGCTCCTGCTTGTGCCCAGGTCCACCAGGTAGGTGACCTGACTCTTCCTCTCTAGCACTGGGTAAGGGCCACTCCATTTGTCCTGGAGTGCCCTGGAAGCCACAGGCTCCAGAACCCAGACTTTCTGCCCTGGTTGGAACTCAACCAGTGCAGCCTTTTGGTCATACCAAAACTTCTGGAGCTGTTGGCTGGCCTCAAGGTTTTTGGTTGCCTTTTCCATGTACTCTGCCATTCTAGAGCGAAGGCCAAGTACATAGTCCACTATGTCTTGTTTAGGCTCATGGAGAGGTCTCTCCCAGCCTTCTTTAACAAGAGCAAGTGGTCCTCTTACAGGATGACCAAACAGAAGTTCAAAGGGTGAGAATCCTACTCCCTTCTGTGGCACCTCTCTGTAAGCGAAAAGCAGACATGGCAAGAGGACATCCCATCTCCTTTTGAGTTTTTCTGGGAGCCCCATGATCATGCCTTTTAATGTCTTGTTGAATCTCTCAACCAAGCCATTAGTTTGTGGATGGTATGGTGTAGTGAATTTATAAGTCACTCCACACTCATTCCACATGTGCTTTAGGTATGCTGACATGAAGTTGGTACCTCTGTCAGACACCACCTCCTTAGGGAAACCCACTCTGGTAAAGATACCAATGAGGGCCTTGGCTACTGCAGGGGCAGTAGTCGACCTAAGGGGAATAGCTTCAGGATACCTGGTAGCATGATCCACTACTACCAGGATATACATATTTCCTGAGGCTGTGGGAGGTTCTAGTGGACCAACTATGTCCACACCCACTCTTTCAAAGGGAACCCCCACCACTGGAAGTGGAATGAGGGGGGCCTTTGGATGCCCACCTGTCTTACCACTGGCTTGACAGGTGGGGCAGGAGAGGCAAAACTCCTTAACCATGTTGGACATATTGGGCCAGTAGAAGTGGTTGACTAACCTCTCCCACGTCTTGGTTTGTCCCAAATGTCCAGCAAGGGGAATGTCATGGGCCAATGTTAGGATGAACTTCCTGAACAGCTGAGGCACTACCACTCTCCTAGTAGCACCAGGTTTGGGGTCTCTGGCCTCAGTGTACAGGAGTCCATCTTCCCAATAGACCCTATGTGTTCCATTTTTCTTGCCTTTGGACTCTTCAGCAGCTTGCTGCCTAAGGCCTTCAAGAGAGGGACAGGTTTCTTGTCCCTTACACAGCTCCTCCCTTGAGGGTCCCCCTGGGCCCAAGAGCTCAACCTGGTAAGGTTCAAGCTCCAAAGGCTCAGTTCCCTCAGAGGGCAGAACTTCTTCCTGAGAAGAGAGGTTCCCTTTCTTTTGCTGTGTTGCAGTTGGTTTCCCAACTGACTTTCCTGTTCTCTTGGTAGGCTGGGCCATTCTTCCAGACTCCAGCTCTACTTGTTCACCCTGTGCCTTGCATTGTGCTCTTGTTTTCACACACACCAGTTCAGGGATACCCAGCATTGCTGCATGGGTTTTTAGTTCTACCTCAGCCCATGCTGAGGACTCCAGGTCATTTCCAAGCAGACAGTCCACTGGGATATTTGAGGAGACCACCACCTGTTTCAGGCCATTGACCCCTCCCCATTCTAAAGTAACCATTGCCATGGGATGTACTTTTCTCTGATTGTCAGCGTTGGTGACTGTGTAAGTTTTTCCAGTCAGGTATTGGCCAGGGGAAACCAGTTTCTCTGTCACCATGGTGACACTGGCACCTGTATCCCTCAGGCCCTCTATTCTAGTCCCATTAATTAAGAGTTGCTGTCTGTATTTTTGCATGTTAGGCGGCCAGACAGCTAGTGTGGCTAAATCCCCCCCACCCTCAGAAACTAGAGTAGCTTCAGTGTGGACCCTGATTTGCTCTGGGCACACTGTTGATCCCACTTGGAGACTAGCCATACCAGTGTTACCTGGATGGGAGTTTGGAGTGGAACCTTTCTTGGGACAGGCCTTGTCTCCAGTTTGGTGTCCATGCTGTTTACAGCTATGACACCAGGCCTTTTTGGGATCAAAGTTTTTACCCTTGTACCCATTGTTTTGTGAAGAGGCTCTGGGCCCACCCTCCTGTGCAGGTTTTTGGGGGCCTGTAGAAGACTCTTTACTATTTTTAGTTTTGGTTGTCTCATCACCCTTCCCCTGGGGAGTCTTTGTGACCCCTTTCTTTTGGTCACCCCCTGTTGAAGTCTTGGACACCCTTGTCTTGACCCAATGGTCCGCCTTCTTTCCCAATTCTTGGGGAGAAATTGGTCCTAGGTCTACCAGATGCTGATGCAGTTTATCATTGAAACAATTACTTAACAGGTGTTCTTTCATAAATAAATTGTACAGCCCATCATAATTACTTACACCACTGCCTTGAATCCAACCATCTAGTGTTTTCACTGAGTAGTCAACAAAGTCAACCCAGGTCGGGCTCGAGGATTTTTGAGCCCCCCTGAACCTAATCCTGTACTCCTCAGTGGAGAATCCAAAGCCCTCAATCAGGGTACCCTTCATGAGGTCATAAGATTCTGCATCTTTTCCAGAGAGTGTGAGGAGTCTATCCCTACACTTTCCAGTGAACATTTCCCAAAGGAGAGCACCCCAGTGAGATCTGTTCACTTTTCTGGTTACACAAGCCCTCTCAAAAGCTGTGAACCACTTGGTGATGTCATCACCATCTTCAAATTTTGTCACAATCCCTTTGGGGATTTTCAACATGTCAGGAGAATCTCTGACCCTATTTATGTTGCTGCCACCATTGATGGGTCCTAGGCCCATCTCTTGTCTTTCCCTTTCTATGGCTAGGAGCTGTCTCTCTAAAGCCAATCTTTTGGCCATCCTGGCTAACAGGAGGTCATCTTCACTGAGAGCATCCTCAGTGATTTCAGAAATGTGGGACCCTCCTGTGAGGGACTCACTATTTCTGACTAACACAGCTGGAGACAGGACTTGAGGGGTCCTGTTCTCCCTATTTAGGACTGGAGGAGGGACATTGGCCTCCAAGTCACTAATTTCTTCCTCTGTGAGGTCATCATCAGAGGGGTTGGCTTTTTCAAACTCTGCCAACAGCTCCTGGAGCTGAATTTTGGTAGGTCTGGAGCCAATGGTTATTTTTTTGATATTACAGAGAGACCTTAGCTCCCTCATCTTAAGATGGAGGTAAGGTGTGGTGTCGAGTTCCACCACATTCATCTCTGTATCAGACATTATTTTGCTAAGAGTTGGAAGACTTTTTAAAGAATCTAAAACTGTTTCTAGAATCTAATTTCAAACTTTTAACAAACTTTTAAACTCTAAAAGACAATGCTAAACAGGGACTTAACACACAAGGCCCTAGCAGGACTTTTAAGAATTTAGAAAAATTTCAAATTGCAAAAATGAATTTCTAATGACAATTTTGGAATTTGTCGTGTGATCAGGTATTGGCTGAGTAGTCCAGCAAATGCAAAGTCTTGTACCCCACCGCTGATCCACCAATGTAGGAAGTTGGCTCTGTATGTGCTATTTCAAAGTAAGGAATAGCATGCACAGAGTCCAAGGGTTCCCCTTAGAGGTAAGATAGTGGCAAAAAGAGATAATACTAATGCTCTATTTTGTGGTAGTGTGGTCGAGCAGTAGGCTTATCCAAGGAGTAGTGTTAAGCATTTGTTGTACATACACATAGACAATAAATGAGGTACACACACTCAGAGACAAATCCAGCCAATAGGTTTTTGTATAGAAAAATATCTTTTCTTAGTTTATTTTAAGAACCACAGGTTCAAATTCTACATGTAATATCTCATTCGAAAGGTATTGCAGGTAAGTACTTTAGGAACTTCAAATCATAAAAATTGCATGTATACTTTACAAGTTATTGACAAATAGCTGTTTTCAAAGTGGACACTTAGTGCAATTTTCACAGTTCCTGGGGGAGGTAAGTTTTTGTTAGTTTTACCAGGTAAGTAAGACACTTACAGGGTTCAGTTCTTGGTCCAAGGTAGCCCACCGTTGGGGGTTCAGAGCAACCCCAAAGTCACCACACCAGCAGCTCAGGGCCGGTCAGGTGCAGAGTTCAAAGTGGTGCCCAAAACACATAGGCTAGAATGGAGAGAAGGGGGTGCCCCGGTTCCGGTCTGCTTGCAGGTAAGTACCCGCGTCTTCGGAGGGCAGACCAGAGGGGTTTTGTAGGGCACCGGGGGGGACACAAGCCCACACAGAAATTTCACCCTCAGCGGCGCGGGGGCGGCCGGGTGCAGTGTAGAAACAAGCGTCGGGTTCGCAGTGTTAGTCTATGAGAGATCTCGGGATCTCTTCAGCGCTGCAGGCAGGCAAGGGGGGGGTTCCTCGGGGAAACCTCCACTTGGGCAAGGGAGAGGGACTCCTGGGGGTCACTTCTCCAGTGAAAGTCCGGTCCTTCAGGTCCTGGGGGCTGCGGGTGCAGGGTCTCTCCCAGGCGTCGGGACTTTAGGTTCAAAGAGTCGCGGTCAGGGGAAGCCTCGGGATTCCCTCTGCAGGCGGCGCTGTGGGGGCTCAGGGGGGGACAGGTTTTGGTACTCACAGTATCAGAGTAGTCCTGGGGTCCCTCCTGAGGTGTTGGATCTCCACCAGCCGAGTCGGGGTCGCCGGGTGCAGTGTTGCAAGTCTCACGCTTCTTGCGGGGAGCTTGCAGGGTTATTTCAAGGCTGCTGGAAACAAAGTTGCAGCCTTTCTTGGAGCAGGTCCGCTGTCCTCGGGAGTTTCTTGTCTTTTCGAAGCAGGGGCAGTCCTCAGAGGATGTCGAGGTCGCTGGTCCCTTTGGAAGGCGTCGCTGGAGCAGGATCTTTGGAAGGCAGGAGACAGGCCGGTGAGTTTCTGGAGCCAAGGCAGTTGTCGTCTTCTGGTCTTCCGCTGCAGGGGTTTTCAGCTAGGCAGTCCTTCTTCTTGTAGTTGCAGGAATCTAATTTTCTAGGGTTCAGGGTAGCCCTTAAATACTAAATTTAAGGGCGTGTTTAGGTCTGGGGGGTTAGTAGCCAATGGCTACTAGCCCTGAGGGTGGGTACACCCTCTTTGTGCCTCCTCCCAAGGGGAGGGGGTCACAATCCTAACCCTATTGGGGGAATCCTCCATCTGCAAGATGGAGGATTTCTAAAAGTCAGAGTCACCTCAGCTCAGGACACCTTAGGGGCTGTCCTGACTGGCCAGTGACTCCTCCTTGTTGCTTTCTTTGTTCCCTCCAGCCTTGCCGCCAAAAGTGGGGGCCGTGGCCGGAGGGGGCGGGCAACTCCACTAAGCTGGAGTGCCCTGCTGGGCTGTGACAAAGGGGTGAGCCTTTGAGGCTCACCGCCAGGTGTTACAGCTCCTGCCTGGGGGAGGTGTTAGCATCTCCACCCAGTGCAGGCTTTGTTACTGGCCTCAGAGTGACAAAGGCACTCTCCCCATGGGGCCAGCAACATGTCTCTGGTGTGGCAGGCTGCTGGAACTAGTCAGCCTACACAGACAGTTGGTTAAGTTTCAGGGGGCACCTCTAAGGTGCCCTCTGGGGTGTATTTTACAATAAAATGTACACTGGCATCAGTGTGCATTTATTGTGCTGAGAAGTTTGATACCAAACTTCCCAGTTTTCAGTGTAGCCCTTATGGTGCTGTGGAGTTCGTGTTTGACAAACTCCCAGACCATATACTCTTATGGCTACCCTGCACTAACAATGTCTAAGGTTTTGTTTAGACACTGTAGGGGTACCATGCTCATGCACTGGTACCCTCACCTATGGTATAGTGCACCCTGCCTTAGGGCTGTAAGGCCTGCTAGAGGGGTGTCTTACCTATACTGCATAGGCAGTGAGAGGCTGGCATGGCACCCTGAGGGGAGTGCCATGTCGACTTACTCGTTTTGTCCTCACTAGCACACACAAGCTGGCAAGCAGTGTGTCTGTGCTGAGTGAGAGGTCTCCAGGGTGGCATAAGACATGCTGCAGCCCTTAGAGACCTTCCTTGGCATCAGGGCCCTTGGTACTAGAAGTACCAGTTACAAGGGACTTATCTGGATGCCAGGGTCTGCCAATTGTGGATACAAAAGTACAGGTTAGGGAAAGAACACTGGTGCTGGGGCCTGGTTAGCAGGCCTCAGCACACTTTCAATTGTAAACATAGCATCAGCAAAGGCAAAAAGTCAGGGGGCAACCATGCCAAGGAGGCATTTCCTTACATGTTCTTTCTCTAAAACTGTACCATTGTTTCCACAATTGGCACACCTCTGGCACACAGATAAGTCCCTTGTAAAAGGTACCAGTGGTACCAAGGGCCCTGTGGCCAGAGAGGGGCCTTAAGGGCTACAGCATGTATTATGCCACCCTAAGGGGCCCCTCACCCAACACATACACACTGCCATTGCACCTTGTGTATGCTGGTGGGGGAAAAAAGGCAAAGTCGGCACGGCATCCCTCTCTAGGTATCATGTCCACAAGCCACTGCCTGTGGCATAGGTAAGTCACCCCTCTAAGAGGCCTTACAGCCCAGAGGCAGAGTGCACAATACCCCAGGTGAGGGCATAGCTTCAGGAGTGATATGCCCCTACAGCGTCTAAGTCCATTATTAGACATTGGAAGTGCAGTGTGGCCCTATTGAGTACATGAGCTGGGAGATTGTCATTACAAACTCCACAGCTCCATGATGCCGTCACTGAAGATTGAGAAGTTTGGTATCAAACTTCTCAGCTCAGTAAACCCACACTGATGCCAGTGTTGGATTTATTGAAAAATGCACACAGAGGGCATCTTAGAGATGCCCCCTGTATTTCACCCAACCATTTAGTGTAAGGCTGACCAGTAGTGACTCCAGAACCACCCCAGATCCGCGAGCCCTGCCCACTCTGCACCCAACGCAGCCCGACTCCAGGTGGCCCACCAGACCAGAGAAGGTCCCAAGACGATTTTGACCTTGAGTCCGTCCTGGGTTGACTCTTCCTGGCCAACATGATGACACCTGCAGCCTAAATCCGGAGGACTCCCCTGATCACGACCAAATCTGATGAAGATTCCCAACGTCCAAAGGTACTCCTGCACCCGCAGCCCCCTGGCCTTGGGGAATCTGACCGATGGTCCAGCATTGTCCAGCGGCATTTCACCTACTTGTCCAGCCTTTGGTTTTCCGCAATCGACTCCCTGGACCCAGCCTACTGCATCTTTGTGACCCCCAGGGTTCCCCATTGAATAGCATTGGGTGCCTGATGCTGTGTTTGCACCCTGCACCCAGCCGCCCCTGTGGATGTGTGTTTGGTGCTGACCTGTGGCGTCCCCGGTGCTCATCTAAACCCACCATGGCTCTGCCCTGAAGTTGCGGGTAGGTACCTGCAACCTGTTTCTCTCTGGTTGCCCCCAGTTTCCACAGGATTCCATTAAAATTGCAATACCAATTTTAACTTCTGCACTCGGCCGGCCCTATGTTGCTGGTGGTGCAGTTTTGGGGTTAACTTAAACCTTGACCTGTGGACATCCTAACCCCCGAAAACTGGGATTGTAAATCGGGTACTTACCCATAAACTGTATTAACACTTTTCCTCCCCTAGAACTGCATTGCTTCCTATGAGAAATTTTACTGCCTAATTTTGAAATTGAAAAGTGTTACTTACTTGTAAACTTTTGTCTGCAAAACCTAAACAAAGTACATTTGCTATATAACATTGATACAAACTTACAACTGTACTTACCTGCAACAAAAATCCTTTTGGATCTAGAAAGAAAGTAACAAAGTATATTTTTGCTATATAAAAACATTGGCCTGGGGTTAGTCATTGAGTGTGTGCCTCATTTCTTGACTGTGTGTGTACAACAAATGCTTTGCAATACCCTCTGATAAGCTTAACGGTTCGACCACACTACCACAAAAGAGAGCATTAGCCTTATCTACTTTAGCCTCTGTAAAGCCTCTCGGGATCCACTGGACTCTGTGCACACTATCCCTTACTTTGGTATAGTATATACTGAGCCGGCTTCCTACAACATCTGTGATCACAATGTACACCCTCAGTATGTGTTACATGGAGGAGATAAAGGTGACCATCGGAAGGCGAAGAGCACAAGACCATCAGGTGTTAAAGAGACTGAGGTGGTGAAGGCGTTCACAGCATATTTATGATGTTCGCAACGCTAAATAAAGTGCATGGGTGTGATAGATTGCTCCCCAGACACAGCCTTTGTATAGTGATGCCCTTCACAGCACAGTAGTCTCCAGCCTGGAGCACCCACAACAGAGGCACCAAGAGGTGTGAGGGCTCTGCACTGAAGAGTGTTCAAGGCAGACAAAAGGCTTGGCCTCACCTAAAGGGCCTCTATCAACCTGCAGCTCCACCCTTCCTCCCCTACAGTGTCTACAAAGGACGGTGCTTCAGGATATATAATTAGCAGCTATTTGCTAAAAACGTCTTCAATGAATTTGTAAAGGGAGCCCTTTGACCATTCCTACTCACAGGGCATTTGATTCGCCACCCTCCAGCAACTGGAATGTAGGCAATACACTCCCACTGTCTGGGAAGCTATTCTGTCATTCCATCATATGCCAACTGAAACCAGAGATATTTCAAATGCATCCTGCTCTACTTTGTAATTAATAGTGTGATTTAAACCTGAGGATATACCCCAGGTAGACATCCTCTCCACCATGTGAAGTATCTCCTTTTCAATGTGTATGTTATTTCCCATGTATTTCTCACACTGCTTTGCTCTTGAAGTTACTACTTCCTCTAAGCGCAGTTTAAAGGTCTTGATATTTCCTGACATGTGCATCCATCCTTTATTGTTCACTTTTAACCCTTGAGCTGATCAACTGACCTGGCTGGATCGGTGGTCTAGCAGTAGCCTTGCAGCAGAGAGATGGTTTACCTGATTCTAGTACCTATAAAAATACCTAGTATACAGTAGTGCTATCCTCTCAAGTAGATATTGTTGTTCCTGTGTACATTCATGCGTCCTCAAACTGTGTGCTGTATCAAATAAATTCTCTACATCCCTTAAAACTGGCATGAAAAAGTGACCTTTACTTATAACGTCTGTTTTTCACTTTTCCTTTTTCTCTTATCTTTCAAATGCCCCCTCCTTCCCTTCTATCCTCTGCGTGCCTCTTGTCTCAGAGCATAATCTAGTCTGACACATGCATGTTTGCTGTATTTCCTATTATTGTAATTCTGCATATTGCCCATACATCAATTACAAGAACACAATATCTCCTTCCTCTGAAAGTCCTACCTATGCAACCCTCAAAGTATACCTAATCTCCTCTGACTCATCCATTAATTCCACCAGCCCTGTGGTGTATGATCTCACATATCCCCACCTATGACCTCAACTATCCACTTTTATTTTAGTCCACCATACAGAAATGAGAATGACTCCATGAATTAGTTTACTTGAGTGCACAATACTAATCCCAATAACTAAAAGTAACCAATAAGAATGGACCAACTATTAACTTTGAATTCCGGAGCAGCATGCTGCCCCATGTAAAGTACTTCCATGCCTGGTCAGAGGTAGTAAGTGCTATAAAAATGCAATTTCAGTTGCAATTTAACTCACTCAATGGGGATGAAAGGAGAAGCGTTCTGAATTATCCCTGATCAGACAGTCTCCTCCTACCTGGTGGAACATAAGAGCTGGCAGTGGCACCAGGTTTCTGTCATTGGTCCAAAAACCACAGGGGGAACAAAGCTGTAAAGGGGAACTTACAGAAGGAATAATATAAAACTCAAGAAAAAAGGAGAGCTTCAACAGAGCTCTAGATTTTGTCTTCATTAAACACAGAAATCTTGGGGTGATTCGCATTACAGAGCTGCGCTACACAGAGGCGCCATTCACCCTTTTGCTCCTTTCTTCACTGATTCAAGACCCACCTTTCCCCAAAACTTTCCCATTCCCACCTTCCTGCCCTGGTCTTAGGGTACAATTAGAGGCAACACTAAATAATGAGATTTGTAAAGTGATTCCCAAGTATTTCATCGACCTTTTCAGTCCTCAGCCTCTACTTAGAGGCTAAGACTGTGCGCAGAAGAAGACATTTTAAGAAGGTGTACTTGCCCTGGCATTTGTGAATAATGAAGTCACAACAGTAATTAAACCAGAGAATTTTTAAGGAGTGGGCAAAGTGGGCTCTGGCCCAGGGCTCCAGCCTTTCACGTGGCCTCTTGATGGACCCAGCTCTGTTCTGCAGAGAGTTTTGACCTGACCTTATAACCTTGAATAAGTCTTAAACAGGTTGTTAAAATAAAATTTTCCTTTAATTTATTTTAATGTGGGTGATGTGTGAGAGTCTGTTACAGACAACTTGCAGAGAAATATTGTTTATGTTTGATGCAGCATCCATAAAAAGAGTTTATTTTAGATCTGTGAGAAAAGGCCCCTTTTGGCATAGTAAACCCCCAACTTCTTTCCTGGTATGTGATGTAGCCTAAAAGGTGTTAGTGTCCAAGGCCCCTAATAACCAGATTCCTTGGGTCAGATCTCTTCTCCTAAACTGTTGTGATGCTTTGGCACAATTGACAACACCTTTAGCTGCCTAGTAAATGGTATACTAGGGCATGGGGTACTAAGTGGAGGCCCCTGAGGGCAGTAGCACTGATTGTGCCACCCTCTAGGGCCATGCATTCAGATGCACCCAGCCCTACCATTGGAGGCTGACTGCTGTGATGCAAACCTAAAACACAAACTCGACATGGCCTACTGCCTGTATGCCCTGTCCACTATAAACAGCATAAAGTGTAGGTAAGACACCCCTCTGGCAGGCCTTCCAGCCCTAAGACATGGTGCACTATACTGTATGTGAGGGCGATAGCTGCATGAGCAATATGCCCCCAATGTATCCTTGCCAAACCTGGGACATAGTGAATTAACAAAGGAGCCATTTTAATACATGTGCGGGACACTGGTCAATACGAGTTTCACAGTTACATGATGGCCACTGTGAACCCTGGGTTGTTTGCTATCAAACAACTCAGAATGGGATTTATTACCAAATGTACCCAGGGGTCACCTTAAAGGTGCCCCATGAAAAGCTAACTACCCTGGCATGGTTGCTGGCTGGTCCTATCCAGCCTGCCATCACCAGTCAAACATCTGCATCCCTGGGTGGGAGATCCTTCTCTTTGGGATGCAGAACAATGCCCTTCCTGGGTGGAGGTGCTGACACCCCCTCTCTCAGGAATATGCACTGCACTGTTGGCGAGCCTCAAATGGCTTACCGCCTTTGAAACTTGACCTCAAGGCCTGCTGCTAGGAGCAGATGGCCGCCCCAGTTGTAAACCCCCACTTTTGGCTGGAGCAACGGTGGGAAACTCAAACTAAGGATAGGAGGAGTGGCCCTACCTAGCATGCACCACCCCTATGGTGTCGTGTGTGAGGTAGACTCTCCATTTTATTTTCCTCCATCTTGGAAGGAAGAGAAATAGCTAATCAGGCGTAGGGAAGTGACCTCTGCCCACTGGAAGAGGTCACTTAGTGAATGTTTCCACCCTAAAGTAGATGATCCATTGGTCACTACCAGGTTCCCCCTAAAACGCCCATTAAATACAATATTTAGTGGGCATCGCTAGTCCAAGAAATCCGATTCTAAGGACTTAAGAAGACCAGCAACAAAGAAGACTCAAGACAAGAGAACTAAAGACCTGCTGTGCAAAGAAAAGGTGGCAAATCCATCCTGCTGCACCCAGGATTCGACATTCGCTGCTAAGGGGTTGCTTGGACACTGGATAGATTCTAGAATCCCCCAGAGGTCATTCACTCTTCACAACTCACTAAAGATCTCCCTCCAGAGTGAATGCATCAGTTTGCAACTTCAAGAAACCAACAAGCCAGTGAGCTCCACTTCACTGACCAGCGGCTGACTATCGAAATGGATGCCACAGCCAGACCAAACTTTACACCATGGACCATGAGTACAAACCCTGCCAGTGTGCCAAGTTTGGTAGCACTTCAGCGACTGAACCGTACCATTGCCCTGGGTAGGTGTCACTTCACATCAGACACCCGGAAAGACAGTCCAATCTGGACTGTAAAAGGACCATGAGGAAGCCCCAGTCGAGGGCATTTTAAAAAGTTATCCTCCATTGATTTCTGTAGGTTGTAATTATGCACAAAAAGACTATTTTATGAAACTTCAAAAAATCATAACTTAAAAAGTACAGATCCGATTTTAATGATCTTGCTCTTAATTTTTTTTTATAAAAACCCAAAGTATTTTTGTGACTTGGTCTCAAGTTATTCTTTTGAGTGTGTGCCTTGCTTTATTGATACTGTGAGTACAACAAATGCTTTGCACTTCTCCAAGATTAGCCTAACTGTTCGACCAAGCTACCTTAGAAAATTAGAGCATTAGGTGGTCTAGTTTTTACCTCTGCAAACCAATGTGTGGTTGCGTGGATCCCCTGCACAGTGTGCCTAGCTTTGCACACTATATAGAGGGCCAAACTCCTACAAGAGCAGAACAGGACCTCACATAGGAGAAAGTCAGGGTGAGGGTGTCACAGAGATTATTTGCAGTAATATTAGTGAGCTGCTGATATGTTATAATATTGAAACCACAGTCACTATCCCTGATTATCAGACGTAAACACATTTCGAATTTGTATGACAGAGCCTGTGCACTTTCCGTGACCTGGCCGAAGAGGGCATTAAAGAGCTGAACTGGGTTATAAATTTAAAGTCGTTCTGAACAGGGAACCCCAAAATACATTTGACCCACATCCTCTAAAATCCTTAAAATGTCCCCAAATTAAACCACATAACAACAACATTAACCCATTCAGCTACAACTCCAGTTACACAGGCCCAAAGTTGTGATGATTGCTGTCTGGCACTCCCTGATTCACCCCCTCCACACCTCTTTAATCCTGGGTCAGGCCATCCATAACCACCACCAAGTCGCCTGTAAGGGAAAACGATAAGAAAGATCTGTATAAGGTTATTAATGAACTCTCAGTCAGGATCCTGCAATGACTGACAGTTTTCATTTATTTTAAATTAGCTGAAACATATGGCTCGGGCTGTTAGTTAGCTGAAGCGTAGGTATGAGTTGCTTCCAGCGAGGAAGAAAAAATTGTTTTTTCTTGTACAATAATTTAAAATCATTATAATGTATTGCAATAATCCCAATCATTCTCCATTCTAGCAGTAATTTGCTGCCCTCCGATGGCGTTTAAGCTATGGAAGCGTGCTAGCCATAGGTAGACAACTCCCACAATAACCTATATTACCCGGTATACATGAAGTAACACTGTCACCATGAACATTGTATTTGTTAAACATTTTAAAAACACTATACATTGTTGCTGTATGGTAAGTAGCATACATCTAATCAAGATACTAGAACTGGAAGTCCAATGTGATTCTTTAAAACATTCACGCAGTGATTATGAAATGCCAAACGCAGCCCTTCTGGGATGCTGTTGGCACTGCTTAATGCTTTCTGTGACTGATCTATGGCGGGTGCCAAGTGCATCTATTCTGGCACTTCGTGGTTGGTAGTTTGCCCCGTCTCGGCTCTGTCTTGCCATTTTGAGGTCCCTCGCCATAGACCACTTTAAAGTGCATTGTGGCAAGTCCACAATGCTGTGAGCATCCTGTGGTTTTTGCTGGGATGCTTCAGCCGTCCCCGAAAGGGCCGCCCCTGCTGCGTTCACTTTATCAGTTGCCTAGAGCAAGGTACTGCAAAGTCGGTCCTGGAGAGCCGGGTCCATGCCAGATTTTTAGCATATCCACATATTGAAAATTTTTGATTTCTGAAACATCTTGTTTCTAAATGTGGATATGCAAAAAATCTGGCATTGCCCCGGCTCTCCAGGACCGACTTTGCAGAACCCTGGCCTAGAGGGACCGGTGAGCGTGACTGGTGCGTCCCTGTGGTTTGTAAAGATGGGATTGCAACTTTAAGGAATCTCAGGAAGCCTGATGATGGCTGGGTTGATTCGTCTTTAAGGCGGCACTCCACTTCTTCTCTGTATGGCTGAATGTTTAGTGCTCGAAATACGGGGCGCAGACACAATCTTCAATGGGGCAGCAGCTGTTTACAAATGCCCACTATGTGTCCCAAGGATTCTACCGTGGAAAATAGCCTGCATCACTTGTTATTTTTAAATTACTGTCTACCCTACCAATATGCGTGCAATGGGATCAGTGCAAATCTTAGTTTCATCAGTTGTCAAGTCTTTGAGATAGATAGATAGATTGATTGATTGATTGAAAGTGCACATGGATCATAAAGGATGGCTGCCCCACTGCCAGGGGCCTCCCCCTACAGTGTCTGCATATCACGGTCCACTCATATTAGTTTTGACTGCTGTAATAGTAGTTTTGATATCTGATTCACTGGGAGGTTGTTTGCCCAAATGTCCTTGTGCTTCCAGGTTGACTAGTGAGCTGGTCAGATACCAGTGCAAATTGGAATGTGCATGTTTTATCACTGTCCATAGGGTATGCTTTGAGGTGTCTGTCTGCGCTTGTTTTGCTTTCAGGCAGCAGACTGGACATTTTACGTTCAAGAACAGCTGTTGGGAAGTCAAGTTAAATTCTAGGCTGATTTGGGCATGCGCTGGGCACTACAGTAGGGCAAAGATTTTTCTATAATAATTTAATTGGGCGCTATCTAGCCATTTTGCCAATTTGCCTCTGAAGGGTAGCGAGCCTCTTGCTATAGTTGGTTAATAGTCTGTTGGCCATCACCCTTAACGAGGCTCACAGATCAGGATTCACAATCGACCTGCGTAACTGGCAGAAGACCCAATTAAGCCAATTTTCTGATGTCTGCTGGGCCTCTGTGTTCGGTGTTGATCAGCCCCGGCTGCCCAGCCCCTCCCCCAGATACTTATAGGAGTCCTCGGTGTTGATTCTTCTCCCTTCAATGAACAATGCTCCCCTTTTTACAAGTTTCCAATTAGTAATCATGACTATCGTTTTTGCTATGTTGATCGATAAGTAGTTTGCTTTATAGTAGTTGGCCATGGAATTCAAATGTTTATGCAGTCCTACCTGGATCTGGTCGAGGAGCACTGTGTCATTTTCCTACTGCAGCATCTGCATTCAGAGGCCCACTATCTTTGGTGAAAACAATCTCGCCTCTTCCAGATGTTCCATCAGGTTGGCCAAATATAGATTAAATAGTAAAGGGGCAAGCATGCAGGCTTGCTTTAGGCAGTTGTTGGTGTGGAATTTTACAGATGTTGACCATGCAGAGCTCACCTTTAGTTTTACCCGGCTGACCGAGTACACTGTTATGGTGGCCTCTAAGGGAGGTGAAATACCCAATTTATGTAGTTTGGCCATAGGTTGCCTCTTGATACACTATTGAATGCTGTTGCAAAATTTATAAATCCTGAATATAGAGACTTGTTTTTCGTCGACATTGCTTCCTCGATCAAATGGGTTAGCAAAAAAGGTTGTCCTCTGAGTAGCAGCCATTTTCAAATCCTGTTTGAAAAAGAGGGATCCGTTTTTATGCTGCTGACCATTTTTCCAGCTCTGTGTTTAGGATGCCTCCATAGCATTTTCCCTCTGTCGAGAGGATCAGCCTAAAGTACGTTGGGTTAAGTGTCTCCTTTCTTATGGATGGGTACTAAGAGCGATCATCTCAAGCTGTCTGGGATGGAGGCACCAATGGTGTAAGTTTGCTAAACTGGCAACATAGCTTCTGCCCCTTTCTAGGGGGCTCACTTGAATAACGCTGTGGGAATGCCATTTGGCCCAGATGTGCAATTAGCGCATATTGCGCTAATCGCCTTTCCACTCATTTTGCTACTATTTTCAGCATGTTATCCCTTTCCCAACTAGAGGATGTTACAGAGATAAAGCTGTTTGGGTATGGATCACAGTATAACGTTTTAGCATAAATTTCCCAGTCTGCCTGCGAGATGTTAGGGGCTTCTTGCTGGGATTTGGCTGTCGACATCCTGTTTACCAATTGCCAGCATTTTCTTTTTCCTTTCACTTAAGTATCTTGTGGGATTGTGCCCTTCTGCTGGCTTCTTCTTCCTTTTTCCTGGCCTGTATTTCTTTCCTATTGAATGTTCTTAGAAAGTTGGTTCTTATTTTTACGGCTGAGTTGCACCATTGACCTAGCATTGAGTTTTGAGAGCTTTGTTCAATTTGAATTTTTATTTGGTTATTTGCTCTATAAGCTTTCCCAGTTGTGCTGTATTCATGTTCTGCATATTGTTTCCTGTGTTGTCCCATTTCTTGCTGGCCGCTACTGCCTCTTGGAGCCAGGGTTTCCCATGGATACTCACCGGAGGGCTGCCCCGCAGCATTCCTGGAGAAATCTTCCAGAAGCTGCTCCAATAAAGGCCTAAGACCTTCATGGTCTTCCAAGCTCCGTTTTATTCTTTTAATGGGTTCCAGATCCTCCTGCTTGCCGATGGGGTTTCACTTTGGGCGATAAGTTCCCAGAGCAGCAACTTCACATTTCAGCATTGCGTGCTCACTGGTCAACAATGCATACACCGCAAATGTAATGATTTGATGGCAATGGACCATTGGTGCCCATCTGTAGTCAAGTGTGTCCATCCTGCTGTGCGAATAACGCGTGTAAATGCCGTTTAGGAGTTGTAGCTTTAAGTTCTTTAGAGCAGTGCTGGGTTCCTTGCTATGTTTGTCTGGTCTTTAGAATTTCATCTGTATGCCTTGGGTGTTCTAGATTTAGAGCTTGATTTAAAGTTTGGTGGAGGGGTTACTTCATCACAAACGTGACGGATATCCCATCCGCCATATTGCAATGTCCATAAGCTATTATGGAATCATAATACAGCGGCCGGGATATCCATCACTTTTGTGACGGGGTTACTCCGTCAAACTCCAAATCAGGCTCTTGATTATCAAAATTCTACCACATGTTACTTGCCCTGCGCTCATTAGATTTGCATTAAAGTCACCCATTATTAGCCATAATGACTCTGGATGAGAGGTTTAGGAGTCTCTCAGCGCAGGGAGTGTAAGGGCTAATGTTTTTTTCTCTTTTGACTTGTCAGGTGAAGATAGATGCTCCCTATGAATAGCGGCAATGTCTTTCTGTCACTGATCTAGTTGGCTTGTGTTACAGTGATGATGATAAAGTCACTGTTTCCCTTTGTGACTGTTGCCGCCACTACTGCCAGCTAATTTTTTTTTACATATATTGAGACTCCCACTGATCCATGGTCACCTACTTTAGATCTAGTTGCGGGCGATTCAAAGACAGTGGAATCTGTTCAGGGGGCTGAATCAAATCCAGTGAGGAAGTTAGTATTGACTGCCTGGAGATTTATCATTAAAAGATGAGCTTGACATAAAACCCTGAAATAGGAATTCATGTTAAATGGTGAAATGCAATTACCCTATTACTTGGATTTATTTGTATATTTCTCCAGTCCATGCACCTGTTTGAAGACAAGAGCGCAATAGTGATTGGCTAAGAGGGCCCAGTGATGTGCGCAAGATGGGCAGCTTTGGATTTTGAGGAAATTTTTATTTGAAGCAAGATGTGAAAGATCCACATTTTAATCCTTTGGAGCCAGATCAACTTCCTCTTATTCATGAATATTGGTGCTGCTGGTGGTGGGGCAACTGGCTTACAATAGGAGAAAGTTTATACATAAAGTAAAGTTTTTTAAAAAGCCTCTTGACACTGCCAGCGCTGGCGCAGGGTCTTAGTGCTTTTTTCCAGACGAGAAGGGCAAGCAAGGCTGGGGGAAGGGGTGGGAGTACTGGCATGCAACGACGACAGGGAGGACTCAGTGAGAGAAGATGCAACAAAGAGAAAGGGAGGGAGGAGAAGAAGAAAGAGTACCTCAATCACAGAGTTAGCAGCAGACAGACACTGATCAAGAGAAATCTGTGCTTGGCCCATGCTTCACAGAAAGAAAAGTAAATGATGCCTGGCACATGCTGGCCAATTAGGAGGCAACAAAGAGGAGTGACAATGAAGCTAACAGATGGTAAACAATGGCCGGGCTCCAAGCCCTTAGCAGGGACAGGAATGCACTGTCAGTAGGCGAGACCTAAAAAGAAGATGATGCCTGTGAAAAATGTGTGTAGATATTAGATGAAGGACTCATGTTTGAAAGCAGAGTAGGCACACAGATCACAGAGGCCACTGAGAAAAGGTATATGCAGTCAGTGAGATACTTTGAGAGGTATACAAGTGGGGTGACCAGATTTTGAAACCCAAAAATCAGAATAATCCACAAAGAATTAGGACCACACTTTTGCATCAACTGAGGGCCCCAGAATGACTTAACTGACCCAGCTGACCATCACCGACAATGTGGCACTAAAGAGAGTTAAATGTAACTTTTAAATACAATATCATCAGTGTTAACTAAATTAATTTACTGTACAGACTGCTAATTCTGCACTGGAACACATGAAAAAGTGCTTACCTCTGTGTTTAGTTGACATTGAAAACAGTGACGTGCCCTAAATTTAGTTAACTTTGCTGGGACAGGTGGTCAAAAACTGGGACTGTTCCAGCAAATAAGGACGCCTGGTCACCCTGCATTTCGGAGCTGAGCCAGTTCATACCAGGTACAATTAACCATATCCAACTCAGCGTACAGGTCAAGTAGATTAGGATAGATAAGAGGTGGACAAACATAATTAAATTAAAGACTCAGCAGATCGCATGGTCTGTGCTGTGAAGAGCTCCAAAGCCTTATTGAGGCTAAGCAGATTATGTTTGAGGAAAAACAGAATGATGTGGTGGAATATAATACATTCAAGTATTTTTAGAAGGCAGGAGTTTTTGTTTTGAATACAATATGTTTTTATACTTACAGGTATTTTCAGCCAGCCCTTTTCATACATTGGACTATTTCTGTCAGCAACATTTTTCTACCACATGCTATAGCATACAGCATGTGCAGTGGGTCAGCCCATTTCAGCCATTGGCTAACTTTACTGGGACTGTCAGCATTGTACCATTTCACAAGGAGCTCATCCTAACTCAAAATAGTTCCTTTAAATCAGGGACACTTGAAATATGTGTCAGGGGAGAAGCAAATTATGCAGGAGTGTTAACTAAATTAAGAGGCGTAATGTGCCACATTTGTTTGAGCAGTATTAGTTTTCTATTTTGTCATTTGTATGGTGTTAACACTGTCTAGGCAGATCTTTTATCTCATTAGTACAAGTTTAACACACAAATGCAGAAATCAGCAAAAGAAAGGCAACTTGTCACTGCACAGTAAAGGGCCAGCCAATGCCCAGCATCACATGCAGCAGTATTTTTATTTCCTTTTGATTCCTTTGAGCTAGAAACATTTTTTTTGCAAAATACGCAGAAAATGATAGATTATGTGACAAAAGTGTCAAATGCATAATTATGTGGAAAATATTGCAGCATCACATAATTTCAGTGGCCGTGTTTTTCAAGATTATGGCGGTCATTCTGACCACGCCGCCCGCCATGCGGTCACCGCCATTTGGCCGCTCTGCGGTCAAAAGACCGCAGAGGCCATTCTGGCTTTCCCGCTGGGCCGGCAGGCGCCCGCCAAAGGAGTACCCGCCGGCCCAGCGGGAAAGTCCCTGCAACATAGAAGCCGGCTCCGAATGGAGCTGGCGGTGTTGCAGGGGTGCGGCGGGTGCAGTTGCACCCGTCACGATTTTCACTGTCTGCAAAGCAGACAGTGAAAATCATGCAGGGGCCCTGTTAGGGGGCCCCTGCACTGCCCATGCCAGGGGCATGGGCAGTGCAGGGGCCCCCAGGGGCCCCACGACACCCGTTCCCGCCATCCTGTTCCTGGCGGTAAAAACCGCCATGGAGATTCAGCCCAGACAGGGGAAATCCGGCAGGAAACCGCCGGATCCCCTTTTCTGACCGCGGCTTTACCGCCGCGGTCAGAATGGGCAGAATGGGCAGGAAAGCACCGCCAGCCTGTTGGCGGTGCTTTCCGTCGTTCACGGCCCGGCCGGATTTTACCGCCAGGGTCGGAATGACCCCCTATATCTCTCTCTCTCTCTCTATATATATATATATATATATATATATAGATAGATAGATAGATAGATAGATAGATACACATATATATAAATTTATATATGTAAAACCTTTGCCGACCTTTTGTTGTACAGACTATATTAAGCATATTGACCATCAACAGATATTGTTACGTGCAGGAAATATATTTCGGTAAGGATCACCAGACCCCAGACAGGCTAGCTGAGATCCCTCCCAGTCTTCCAATCAGGCACGGCACTACTGTTTAGGTGGAGAAGCGTCACCCCCCCCTTTTCCTCCCACCACTCTGTTTATTATCCTTTTCTTGTGAAAGGGGCAGGGCATTGGTGGTGACGAGCAGAAGGGGAATGCACTGTGCACTCCCCTCAGAGCACATGTGTTTTTAGCCGGCCAAACACGCATGGGCACAGGGCTCTTTCCAGCCCAGCTACACAGTTGCTGGGCTGGAGAGAGGCTGCACAGGCTCCCAGTCTGCATGTGAGCACCCTGCCTGGGAGCTCTCAGCCAATCCTGACGCTGCTCTGAGAAGAGTCAAGATTGGTTGCAGGGCAGGCTGGGAGCCTGTGCCTGCAGCAGCGACGGGAGAGGAGCGGCGTGGGAGCGCAGCAGGTAAGTGATTTTTAAAAAATGTTTAAATTCATTTCCTCCCATGACCCTCCTCCCCCCGCCCGCACCCCCCCACCCAACAAAGCCCCACGAGCCACTCCTGCTTCCAATATCCCTGAAAATGCATTTTTAGGGTGTCTAATAAGTAGTATTCTGGCAACTAGCTTCAGAGTATTATGTATGTGGAACCAATAGTCTTGAATTATCAGGCAATCCCACACAGTATGGAGGAACGTGCCTATAGAATTTTCTGTGTGCTGGCAGTTAAAGGTCTAGCTTTATGCTGTCTTCCAGAGTTTCTCAGGATTATACTACAGTCGTTAAAAGTATTTGAACTGGATCAGACAAAATCTGGCCGAAATGGTCAGCTCTGTAGCAGTCATATTAGATGACATCCATTCCTCATCTTCCCTCACTCGCAAATCCCACTTTGTTGGACTCTGAGCTCCACTAGAGGTTCATGTGCGTTCACTATGAGGGATTTATAGCGTTTTGAAATGCCCTTCCTTTTTAAGTCATTCCATAGTGAGCTTAGGTTCTAACAGGTTAAATTTTAGGATACAGCCAACTTTTTCTCTATAGATCTCAAGTGTGTTGACAGCTGTAGGTAGCGGAAGAACTGGAATTTGTGAAGTGAGAATTCCGATGAGATTCTGTTTAAATGATTTAATGTGGTTGGCTTCCTAAATGTTTTCTAGCCTCAAGATCACAGTCTTAGCCAATGGCCAAAACCATTAAGGGATGCAATGCGGGCAAGCTATATAGCATGCTCAAGAGGCGTATTGCAAGTTAGTGTGCCTTTCCATTGAATCCACTTCAATACCCAATGCCACCAGCCAAGGGATATTCTGGTTATAGGAGGTAGTGCTTGTTGGGCTTTATACTATATAGTTGGTTGAGTAAACCATATTTGTCAAGAAGATCTAGTTCAAATCTGACAGTTGAGGCACGTCCGTCTTCCAATAGCCATTCCACTCTTTGCCACTCCTCTATATGCTATTCCACTCTACCCCACTCCACTCTACTCTATGCTGTTCAACTATACATCAGTTCACTGTACGCCACTGCACTCTGCTATTCCACTATACGTCACTGGACCCTGTACCACTGAATGCCACTCTATGTCATTCCACTCTATTTCACTCCACTCTACGGCTTTCCACTCTACGCCATTTCACTGAACACCACTCTACCTGACGCCACTCACCGGTACGTCACTCCACTCTATGCTGTTCCACTATATGCCACTCATTTGTACACCACTCTACACCAATCAACTCTACGGCACTGCATTGTGTGCTGTTCTACTCAATACCAACCCACTCTATTCTAAGCTGTGCCACTCAGTGCTACACTCTATGCCACAACACACTACATTACTCCACTCTGCACCACTCCAATGTATGGCACTTCACTGTCTGCTATTCCACTCTCTGCTATTCCACTCTATGTTATTCCACTCTACTGTACACTTCCTGAGTTTACACCAGTCTACTGTATGCCACTGCAGTAAATGCAACTCCACTCTACACCACTCCACTCTAGACCATTATACTCTACGCCACTCCACTCTACGTATTCAACGCTGCCACTCTACTCATTGCCACTCTACTGTACACCACCTAACTGAATGCCACTCCACTCCATGCTATTCCACTCTACACCACTCAGCTGTACGCCACTCAACTCGACACTATTCCACTTTACCCCACCTCACCCTCCTCTAAACCACTCCACTCTATGTTATTCCTCTCTATGCCAGTGTACTCTATGCTCTTCCACTATACGCTACGCTATTCCATGGAACGCCACTCCACTTTACAACACTCCACCCCACAGTATTCCACTCAACACCACTCCACTCTGCTCTACTCTACACCACGACACTGTGTGCTATTCCACTACACGGCACTCCACTCTACGGTAGTCCACTGAATGCCATTCCACACTACTCCACTCAACTCTACACCACTCCACGCTATTCCACTGTACACCACTCTACTGTATACTACAAGACTGTATGCCACTCCACGCTATTCTACTTTATGCCACTCTACTGTATGCAATTCCACTCTGCCCTATTCCACTCCACTCTACAACAGTCTACACCACTCCACTCTACGATATTTCACTCAACGCCACTCCTCTGTACGACATTCCACTCTCTGCTACTCCACACTACACTGTTCCACTCCACTGTACACTTCTTAACTTTACGCCACTTAACTGTACTTCACTGCACTCTACGCAACTCCACTCTACGCCACTCCTCTTTATGTGAATACACTGTATGGCACTCCACTCTGTTTATTCAACTCTACGCCACTCCACTCCACTCAATGCCATTCTACTGTATGCCACTCCACTCTACCCCGTTCCTCTCTATGCCACTCCACTGTACGCCACTCAACTTTACGCCACTCCACGCTATTCCACTCTATGCCACTCCATTCTATGCTATTCCAGTGCGTGCCACGTGACTCTACACCACTCCACTTTAGCAATTCCACTCTACTACACTGTACAACACTGTCCTCCACTGTACTCTATAACACTTCACTCAGCAACACTGCATCCTACAATTTGAAAGTTTTGTTATTAAAAAATAAAAACCATTAAAATTCAATGAAAAATTAAAAGTTTAAAAGTTATAGTTAGGAAAACAATTTATTCTTTCAATACAAACTGCATGTTAACTAAAGGAACATTAGAAATTCTAAAGTAAATTAAATTAATAATTTAAGCAACACCTTCAAATTACTGTAACTAGCGTACCTCTGAATACAATGTTGTCAGATCGCTAGCCACACTACATTAACTATAGCTAGCCACTTTCCCATGAACAGTGTTCTCACAAATAATCTCATTGGAGATATCATAAGTCGTTGAAAAGCTATAATTACATATAGAATAAGTGATGTAATATGAAAGGGTACAAGCAGTGTGTCGTAAGAGAACACAGAGTTGGGTAGTACAGAATTTTGGGTGCAAGAGAGGACTGGCAGGACGGGCGGAGGGTGCCGGAGCTTGGGTAACTGGTCCAGCCTCAGTTCTAGGGATGTGGCTGGGTCCTACCTAGGCGGCAGGTGTCTGTGACTAGCATGCATTCCCGTCCTATATTGGTATGAATGAAAAGAACAGGGAGGTTCCCGCACCAATGGCGACGCGCTTCAATCACAATCTATTGACTGTATGAATAGTACTCCAAAGGTTGTTCATGTTCTAATTGTTATCTGTGGTTTGCTTAAGTTAAATACCTGCAAACATAATGTTGTACGAACACACTGATCTTCCGGTGCGGTTTACAGAGACACTGGGGTATTTACTGTTCTTCAAATCATTTGTAGGTTTCAAGGTTCTAGTGTACAAACTTTCTCCTTAGAATTCGTATGCCAATTAATCCTGGACTATGTAAGCTCTGGCAGCATGTGGTTCAATACCCCGATTGGAGGTCTAGCTGTCAGCTGATTCGACCCCTACCTTCTTCTGATGTGCCTATACGATCAACTGGTAATTGCACAAATTTGTTATCCTAATATTGATGTATGTCAAAATGTTACAGTACGCTGAAAATAATAATAAACAGATTTTTGAAGAAAAAAAAAGAAAGGACTGGCAGGACCATGAGGATCAGGTCAATTTCATTTCTGTTCACTGATTATTGAAGAGAAGTACAATGCTAAGATTCAGAGAGACCAAGAGGCATACGTTAAAATATATGTGAGGAGGGGAACAAAGGGTGTTAATGAAATGGGTGAGCAAATGGGAGGAAGCATAGCTAGTCAGGACTTTATCCTGGGGTGCTGAGGTGGTCCCTAAGCCTTTGCCTAGGTCTCAAATGCTTTGTAGAGTGGCTTTTGTGCCACTTGGAATTTGATTTGTAGAGAGTGAATAGTAGAAATGATCCAGGGCTAGAGATGGTAGAGGTGAAGGTACAGCAGGTATAGTGTGGAGCAAAACATTAGGTTGGGTATTATTGAACTGATAAAATGAGGTGGAGCGTAACAAAGGACAAGGCCATGATGAGGAGCGATTTTGACACAGATATGTATTATGGCATGGTCCAAGGGTGAGGGATCAGTGCTCTCCAAGAATAGCAAAGTAGTGTCAGGTGATAATTGGCCCAATATGATTTCATTTCAAGATGCCCGACAATAAAACAATAGTTCTGGGTGATAGCAAACCACAGTTTACAGTAGGAGGGCCCTGCAACAGTTATCTGGGGAGGAGGGGAGTGCAGTGAAGAGCAGTACTTTATCAGACATTCATGGTACCATTGCAGGAAAAAAAAACAGTACTACTGATCTCTGGAGGAGAGCACAGCACACTATTCACTAAAAATGTTAATGATACAGTCGAAGAGCACCGGAAAAAGGGGAACAAAGAGACCCCGGTCTTGGATGTTGCAAGGCATTGCAGTCACATCTAATGTATATTCTTTTTGCTGTCTGGGATGGTCATGAATAATTGCACAGGAGGGGAGAATGACCTAGTGCTCAAGACCACCTGACCAAATTTCTGAATGGCGACTCGCTTCATGCATGTAGACCTGTTCTGCACCACGAAGTTGGTGACAGAGGAAAACACCAAAGGCTCCTTTACATGCGCCAGGTTTATGGTTAATGCAGTAATGTGAAGAGCCCCACGCTATAGGACTTGGATTCTGCCAAATGAGTAGACCTTGTGTAGGAATAGGTGTGGCCCATTCCTGAGAGTCTGTGGTGTGGTACGTTGCGGTAAGGCGAGTTAGCAGGGGGGGTTGGGGGGACCAGTGCCATAATCCTGGTTCCCTCACTGGCATCAGTAACTCCATCCGGTGGATCTCTGGTTACAGATACAAGGAAACATAACACAACATGCCTGCATACAACGCCATTGGTTGACCATACGTTATATTATCCAATATTTATAATGAGCTTGTTCACCCAAGGGTATCATGACGCTAACCTTGAGAGAGAGATGAATATACTACATTGTGGGGCTAACCTTAGGAGTGCAACTCAAATGCTTTCGTAAAGAGACAGATTTTTAAAGCAGGCATGAATGTTTTTAATTCACTAAGGGATTGAATGTGCAATGGGAAGCAGTTCCATGCTGTATTGGCCAACACCAAGAACCTGCGACCTTTAACTCTTGATTTACAGAATCTTTTCACCACCAGGAGATGAACTTTAGAAGAGCAGAGTTCCCTCTTCGGAGTATATTTCACCACTCGACTGGTCATAAAATCCAGCTCCAATCCATGCAAAGTCTTAAAAATGAATCAGCAAATTTTAAACTGAATATGCTGCTTTACTGGTAACCAGTCAAGCTATTTCAGAACAGGTAAGGTGTGTGATCTGCGAGGGAACTCAAATACCAACCTTGCTGCTGCAATCTGAATCAGTTGTAATCTTTCAGTATAGCAATTTGGGATGGCAAGGCAAATGCTATTTGTGTATTCCAATCTCCTGCCCATGACAGCTGCTATAATGATCCTCACCACATCAACAGAAAAATCAGTTGTAGTTTCTTGATGGTACATCCATTAAAAACGCATTTAAGACCACAGCATTCATTTGTGGTCTTAGAGAAAGCTGTTGGTCAACTGCTATTCCTAAGCTCTTTGCTGCTGGTTTGGGAACTGGCAACGTTCCCATTTCACCAGGCCAGAAATGATGGGACCAAGATTCAGGTTTGCCACTGAAATCCACTATTTGTTTTTTCCCCGCATTTAACATCAAATAATTACACCTCATCCAGCCATTGGTAAATCGCATCATATCTTGAAACAGAGACTGGGATGCAATGTGGCCATCAAAACATGTTAAACTCTGAGAGTTGTCAGAATAAATAAAAATCCCATACCCTCCAGTAGTCAGTTTTTTTTATCAAGGGCTCAATGTAAATGTTGAACAGAAAAGACGAAAGAGCTGAGCCTGGTGGGGCCCCACAATCAACTTTAACTTCTTCCACCCTAAATGAGGTCAAATAGACTGCATGTGTTTTGTTATTTAAAAAAAATGATGCTATCCATTTATGTGCATCTCAGAATGCCAGCAGCCCTTGCACAATGTGGCATGATGTTATGGTCCACCATGTCAAAGGATGCGGACAAGTCAAGCCGGGACATGGCTCGGATCCAAGACCTTTCCAAGGTCATTAATGACCGATATTATCACAGTTTCAGTGTTGTGTTTGGGACGAAAACCAGCTGAGGGCCAAGGAACTTAGAGTTATACAAATGTGTACTAAGTTCCTGGGCAACATCAGATTCCATGGAATTGGTGCAATAAGGCAATATGTAAATTAGGTGGTAGTTATTCATCACATCTTGATCCCCAACAGATTTTTTTTAGGGTTGAGCGCAAAGCGCTCTGTCCCAGTGTAATCTCTTTGTGGGCTTTTAACCACGCCCATGTCAAGCCCATCGGTTTTGTTGGTTCGTGGGCTTGCCTTTTAAAATTAGCTTGATTTAATTAGTGAAAGGCATGCGTATGTCATGCCTTTTTGGGTGTCTAGCCCTCCTTGAGCGCACCAGCCAACTACTGAAAATATACAAGGCTTGATGTTTTCTGTATGGTTTCTGGACTACTTTTTCTCTTTATTTCACAGACAGTGCGATCTCGCTGGGCAGTAGTCGAATGCTTTGCATGACATTGACCCTGTTACATGGATATTTGCACTTTTGCCGATTATATGGATAATTGCACTATTGCCAGTTACATGGATAATTGCACTTTTGCCGATACATTTAACTGTCAGCAAACTTCTGTTCCCCTTTTGGGTGTCTGCTTTTTGCTCATGGCGGCCGTCGGCTCGCATATGTGAAACTGTTTTACTTTTCATTTTCATTTTATGTGGCAAGAAAAGTCTGGTTATTTATGTGAAACTGTTTTACTTTTCATTTTCAGTTTATGTGGCAAAAAAGTCTGATTGGGAGTTTACAACGTTAATAGCTTTAACTCAAGCAAGCTCAAGACCCATTGCATTGCAAATGCTTGTTTAATAATGGTAGCACTATGGCTTTTTTAGAAGTAGTAATAGACATCAGACCAGAATTTCAAGGCAGTAGTACGGCCATTTGACTCTGATCTCAAGTATTAAGGTGGCTGAACTTAATGAATCTTGAGAAACAACATCTCTTAACTGGACCCCCTGCATCCTTAGATGGTGACAACTGAACCCTCAACTCAAGAACTGAAGAGGAAAAGTGTAATGAAGTGAACCCCATGAGTCTTCCAACTGGAAGAAAATTGAGGTATTCTTCTGGAAACGTTTAGCAGTCATAAGGGGACCGAGGGGGAAACCATGCTTGTCTGCACCAACAATACATTGACAAGGTCTTATATAAACCATCCAGGGTGTCTACATGCTCCATTACTCTTGCCATACTAGGCTGTTGGACATCTTTATGGACAGAAGAGAACCCGTAGCTTCTTACAGCACTACATATCAGGTGGTTGAAGGGCGTCCAGCAGACAAGCTGAACAGGGCTTTTAAACCCTCCCGATAATTCTGCCCCTCCAAGGTGACATTCCACAAAGAGAAAATGGCCTATAGGGTGTAAGTGGCTGGACCTCCTTTACTTACATTTTTCGATAGTGCTCCAGATCTCTAGATCCCCAGGATTGGACTGTGAACTCTCGTTTTGTTGGATGAAGGGCAATTCATATGCTTGTCTTCTATTTCTCCTGATCACAAGGTAGTAGAAAAGATGAGCAATAAGGCAACTTATGAAGGCCTAGTATTTCCATTCTGAAAACAAATTGCATGGTTTCCTATGGTGCACCACATGATTGTCATGAAGGAGTGTGTACTGCCCCTGTTCTTCAAAGCCCCTCAAGACTCATTGCTTCACATCGCAGACCCTGCCTGGCATTAGCCCTTGGTTTCAAGATCAGTAGTACTCATTTTCAGAGACTATGGCTGCACATTATTGAGTTTCTTTTTAATCTTGATATTGTGTAAAGGTAGAAGACCCACTGTTTTCTAGTTTCCTCTCCTGGTCTTGAAATTTTTGTGGATGGATTCCCTCCAAGACTAGTGTGCTGCTGATCCCACATTCTGGTAGTCTTGAGGGTGCTTACATATCATTGAGACTTTAGTTGCATGCCATCTTTAGCATCTTAAGAACAATTTCCCCTGTGAAATTTCACATTAGTTTTGAATGCCTTTTAGATTGCCACTTGCAAGCTTTTATAAAACCGTTTTTTAAATGTTCTGTTCTGTCTGGTGTGAGACAACACCCAGGAACCTTGATAATGCAGACAGTCTCATCAAAGTTCTCCCTGATGTCTTTTTAGGTCCAACCCTACCAGACAGCAGAGCAGTCTCATTGCAAAGACACTGGGGCAAGCTACAAATGTACAGAGGAAGGCATTCTGCCCATTGTTTATCATTGGCTTTGTAACTCATACTTGATTGCCTTCTATTCGCCGGCTTTGTTTTAGGCCATCCAGCATGTCTTTCTCCCTCCCATGGAGCATAGCCGTTTCACCACATTTCTGACTAATTTCCTGTATTCTTCCATGAGTGTGTGCTTTCCAGGAACTTGTTTCTTTTGCGTGAGACATTCCATGAGAGTGTTTGTATTTTTAGCTGTCTCCCTTGTGTGCTACTTAATGGAGCAACTGCAGAAGCTCAGTACAGTATTTCTTTGAAAATGTTTCCTACTTTCTATGTGAATTGCTACACTTTTGGCCACAAGAATGATATAAACAGTTCTCTTTTCCTGTGAGAATTTTCTTTGTGCATGTCTGATTCTACTTCTCTCTAGCACTACGAGTTTATCAATCATGCATGCCTGTGACTGTGCTGGAGTTTCAAAAGTCGAATAAGCAGCAATGTAAACCAAAGTATGCACTCTATGTTATGTAGCTGTTCTTTTAATCAATAAAAAGAGTTTAAAAAGGTGAATGCGTGTTAGAAATGGGGTCTCTAGTTGGCAGTCAGTTTGCACTCTGTCCAAGCATGGACCCTCACTCTAGTTAGGGCAATGGAGATACACCCGCAGATATCCCCTGCTCACTCCCTTGATAGCTGGGCACAAGCAGTCAGGTTTATCTCAAAGGCAATGTGTAAGGTATTTGTACCAAAACACACAATAATACAGTGAAAACACTACAAAATGAACACCACTTCAGTTTAGAAAAATAGGCAATATTTAGCTAAATCAAACAAGACCAAAACAAAAAATAATCCAACATACACAAGTCAAAATATGAATTTTCAAAAGAATAAGAGTCTTACTCCATGGAAAACAATGGAAACGTTGATGTTACACAAAGTACATGAGTTGCATAGGAAATAAAGCTGCACAGGCGAGCGTGCATTGAAAAAGTCAGCAATGCTTCGATTCCTTACTTGCAAGTGAGGCCGTGCATCGTTTCTTCTTCCTTCGGGTAGGCAATGCAACGTTTGTCTCTCCCGCAAGAGAGCGATGCATCGATTTCCAGACAGGCATCTTGGATCCGTGCAGGCTTGCATTGCTTTTTGCCGCCCGGCGATGATGATTGAGAAATCTGCCCACACGGTGTTGCAAAACTGCACTGCATGGGTTTTGTGTCGTTATCAGCAACCGCAAGCGGGTGTTGCGTCGTTTCTCCAGCCACAATGCATTGATCTCCCAGCCGCAATGCAGATGGAGTGTCAAGTTTAGCCATGAAGCAGGTGGCAAGTCATTCTTCAGCCGTGTTGCAGGTGGTGCGTTGAAATTTTCCCCGCACAGTGTTCTGTGCGTGGATTTCAGTTCTTGTTCTGCCAACTGTGATGCTATTAATTGTGTTTGACCAACACTTTGTGTTTCACCACTGCGCATATTAGTTGCTCAATGTTCACCAGTAGCACATTATGGGGGTGATTCCAAACTTGGCGGGCGGCAGGAGCCGCCCGCCAAGCGGGAAGCGCCAGAAGACCGTACCGCGGTCAAAAGACCGCGGCGGTCATTCTGGGTTTCCCACTGGGCTGGCGGGCGACCGCCAAAAGGCCGCCCGCCAGCCCAGCGGGAAACACCCTTCCACGAGGAAGCCGGCTCCGAATGGAGCCGGCGGAGTGGAAGGGGTGCGACAGGTGGAGTAGCACACGTCGCGAATTTCAGTGTCTGCTAAGCAGACACTGAAATTCTAAGTGGGGCCCTCTTACGGGGGCCCCTGCAGTGCCCATGCCATTGGCACAGTAGCACTGCAGGGGCCCCCAGGGGCCCCACGACACCCCATACCGCCATCCTGTTCCTGGCGGCCGAAACCGCCAGGAACAGGATGGCGGTATGGGGGTCGGAATCCCCATGGCGGCGCAGCAAGCTGCGCCGCCATGGAGGATTCCCCTGGGCAGCGGAAAGCCGGCGGTACACCGCCGACTTTCCGTTTCTGGCCGCGGCTGTACCGCCACGGTCAGAATGCCCAAAGGAGCACCGCCAGCCTGTTGGCGGTGCTCCCGCGGACCACGGCCCTGGCGGTTTTTACCGCCAGGGTCGTAATCAGGCCCTATATGTTTTGTTCAGTTTAGCCGCCTATTGGCTTTGACATGGCATTAGCCATTACATTTTGTATTCAGTTCAGCTGCCTATTGGCTTTGACATGATATTAGACATTACATTTGATATTTAGGTTAGCTGCCTATTGGCTTTGACATGACATTAGACATTACATTTGATATTCAGCTTAGCTGCCTATTGGCTTTGACATGACATTAGATATTACATTTGATATTTAGGTTAGCTGCCTATTGGCTTTGACATGACATTAGACATTACATTTGATATTCAGCTTAGCTGCCTATTGGCTTTGACATGACATTAGATATTACATTTGATATTTAGGTTAGCTGCCTATTGGCTTTAACGTGGGGTTAGACATTGCAGTTGAGACATTGCAGATGAGCTGTGTTTTTCCAAGCTGTGTTTTTCCACAAGATGGACCAAGCTGTTTTCTTCACACCAGACCTTAGCTGATAAGAGCACTTAGATTTTGTGTTTACCTCGCGATCCAGTCTGAGAGCGAGTGAGCTCAGGAGAATTGGCCCCTCTCCAAGGTTTTTTGGCTCTCACACTGAGTTTGATTTTAAAGGATGACTCTGGGCTACAGTGAGTTAGATTTGAATCTGCTTGACTTCAGACGGGAACTAGACGTCAGTTGCCCGTCTCCTGTTTGGGTAGAGAATCTCTTTCTCGCAGTTGACCGGAGTCATCAACTTGCAGACCCCAGAAAGATGAAGCTGAGTATAGGCCCTACCGCCTTGCCCATACGGTGATGAATTTTGTCTTATGCTTTGCTTTGAAGTTATGCACCTATATTTGCTGTGTACATTGCAACTGAGAAGTACTTTGATATATTTTGCTTTCATTGCTGCGACTACTTTTGAACGTGTGCTTCCAATCTACTAATTTCGGCTCTCAGGAACTTGTGGGTGGGGGAGAATTAACAACAATAAATGTCTTCTTTAAACTCAGAAGTGCATTTGAGAGAGGTTCTGTAAGCTCGGATATGAGATAAGAGGGAAAGCAGAACATTATGGCATAGTCAGCAGTTTTGGGAGTCAAATTGGAAATTGGAAGTGCACGATTTAAAAGTGTAATTGTTTTTTGTTGTTTAGAGAATTACAGAAGCACGGCAGACCATGTTTGAAAATGCATGTGAAGTTAAACTGCCTGATGGTGCTGTGAGAAACATGTTTTCTTGCTGTGATAAAGCATATTTAGAAAATGTGCTTTTTGCAAGCAATAATGTTCCTTTTGTTCTTGACAGAAGGGTTTGGATACTTTTATCTGCTTACAGAAAAATGCAGGAGAGATGTAGGCAGTTAGAACACGAAAATAAGAATTGACATGAGCAAATTAGCCAGAACACATTAAGGCAAGATAATGCTGAAATCTATAAAACTGCTGTTTTAGAAGAATCTGTCTTTTCCCATTCCAGTAATGAGGGGGTTAAGACACCTGTGAGCCAGTCTGAGCTTCCGTGTGTGCTGGGTTTGAAACAAAACACCCCTCAGTTTTTGGCAGTTGAAGTGCATTCCTTAACTGATAAAACTGAGAACAGAGCTCAGATTGTTATTTACAGACCGCTTCTGCAAAGAAAAATTAATTACATGGCAGAGGTACTGTCGCAAAATGTGCAGTTACTGGCACAAGTAAAGCATAAGATTCTAAATATTCTTACTATTTGCACTGAGCAAGAGACACCGAGTTTCATTAGCTTGTTTGATTTTTGGAAACAGTATACCTCTCATCTGAGTGAAATCCTAACACTTTGGTATAAAGTCACTAGGAAAAAATATAAGCAGCTGCGCGCTTTTAATTTGGCAAATGAAATAATTCAGACTTTAGGTTTCTGTGCAGCGCAAGAGGGAAACACTGATTTACATGTAAATCAGGAACAGGGGAAGAAAAGAGTGCCCCTGCAAGACAGGGCTAGAGTCACTGCAGCCCTACATGAACAGGTGTCACAAGCCCCTTTTCAGGATGTGAAGAGGGTGCAGGGAGTACCACAGGTAAAAGAGTCACCAGTGAAATTGAGTGCACCATTTGAATTCATGTCCCCTGAGGATAAAAAGCATGTTTGTTTGACTAATGATTACAATCCAGTTACTGAAAAGTTGTTTTCTAGCACAAGAGAAGGAACAGCGTTGTACAATGTGTGTCAGACTTTAAAGCAAGAGCTGCTTGAGATGTGTCATTTTTACACTGATTCTTGTTTCACTGACAATGGTTTAGCCGTTTGGTTTTCCACATGGCTTGTACATAACTGGTTCAATTCCCTTGCAGATGTTAAAGAGAAGAATTCAGAGTCTGAAGTGTCCACCCAGAATTCTGACTTAGTGGGGATGGCTAAGTGGGTGCACCAGAAATGTGGACAGCTGGGAGAAAAAGCCACCTACAGGTGGGCAGAGATTAGAGAGATGCACATTCCCCTAGATTTGATAAAAACTGTGCAGAACGCACAAGAGCAATCTGTCCCACACACAGTCAAAGATCAGTTGGAGAGAGGAAAGTTACCAGGACAGATATGGCAAATTGATCAGGTTTCAGGGGGAAGGATTGCTGCAGATTACCTAGGAGAAATCAAAATTATGCTGATAACTAGAAAATAATCTGATTCATTCATACAAATTGGAGACAGAATGGCCCAATTGTCAAATGTGCAGTGAATGGAGGTTTGGTAAAGAATGAGTCTGCCCCAGCCCTTCTGACAGTGCAAGAAAAGGGAAGCTGTGGTGCAGCAGATAAAAACCTCAGTGCTGAGGTGTGGGTTGAATCCCCAAGTGACCCTCCAGAACCTGCAGAAATCATAATAAAGGGCCCCAAAAACATCCTGCTGATTATAAAACAGGGAAAGGAAGAGGAAGGGCACATTTACAAATGTTATTTGCAAGAAAAGTCATACTTTTTTTCTTTTGCAGATCCTACCACGTTTCGCCACTGACCATGAGTGTGCTGTGTGGTCTCCCCTTGGGTGTGTGCGTGTGGGGTCGGGGAAGGGACCGAACCCCCAACCTGAACCTGATTGATTAAAGTACAGACCCCATGGATCCAATTTGCGCAACTGGCACCTTCAGTTCAAGTTCAACTTGTTTGATTGCATTCTTCCACTGGAACTAAGCAACCTTACCAGTTAACTGTCTGTGTTTTTTCGTGTGGAACTCTGACTTTCACTTACCTTCCAGCAAACCTTTCAGGTGGACCATGCACCTTTACATGAGTAGAACTCATGCTACATCAAATTGCTATTTTAGAGACACTGTTTAATCAGAGTATATAAGTTTCAGTCTTTTCTGTGTAGATGTATCTGATGTGAAAGGTTATGAGATCAATATGTTAATCCACTTTCATTGATTTACAGTGATTGCTTTGATCATTCAAATCTGATTTGCTGATAATGTTTTTTTGTGTTGATGTTTTTGTTTTTTGTTTTTGTTTGAAATAAGAGGTATGTGAAACAAAAATTCATTGGTCATAGGGTGGAATGTGATGCTATTAATTGTGTTTGACCAGTGACTTTGTGTTTCAACACTGCGCATATTAGTTGCTCAATGTTCACCAGTAGCACATTATATGTTTTGTTCAGTTTAGCCGCCTATTGGCTTTGACATGGCATTAGCCATTACATTTTGTATTCAGTTCAGCTGCCTATTGGCTTTGACATGATATTAGACATTACATTTGATATTTAGGTTAGCTGCCTATTGGCTTTGACATGACATTAGACATTACATTTGATATTCAGCTTAGCTGCCTATTGGCTTTGACATGACATTAGATATTACATTTGATATTTAGGTTAGGTGCCTATTGGCTTTATCGTGGGGTTAGACATTGCAGTTGAGACATTGCAGATGAGCTGTGTTTTTCCACAAGATGGACCAAGCTGTTTTCTTCACACCAGACCTTAGCTGATAAGAGCACGTAGATTTTGTGTTTACCTCGCAATCCAGTCTGAGAGCGAGTGAGCTCAGGAGAATTGGCCCCTCTCCAAGGTTCTTCGGCTCTCACACTGAGTTTGCTTTTAAGGATGACTCTGGGCTACAGTGAGTTAGATTTGAATCTGCTTGACTTCAGACGAGAACTAGACGTCAGTTGCCTGTCTCCCGTTTGGGTAGAGAATCTCTTTCTCGCAGTTGACCGGAGTCATCAACTTGCAGACCCCAGAAAGATGAAGCTGAGTATAGGCCCTCCCGCCTTGCCCATACGGTGATGAATTTTGACTTTTATGCTTTGCTTTGAAGTTATGCACCTATATTTGCTGTGTACATTGCAACTGAGAAGTACTTTGATATATTTTGCTTTCATTGCTGCGACTACTTTTGAACGTGTGCTTCCAATCTACTAATTTCGGCTCTCAGGAACTTGTGGGTGGGGGAGAATTAACAACAATAAATGTCTTCTTTAAACTCAGAAGTGCATTCCAGAGAGGTTCTGTAAGCTCGGATATGAGATAAGAAGGAAAGCAGAACACCAACTTCACCTCTCATGGGCCCAGGGACTAGACAGGGTACCACTTGACATGGCAGGAGTCTCAGCAGAGAGTCCAGGTTTTGGCAGAGGAAGTCTTTGATGGCCATGATACTTTAAAACAGGAGGCAAGCCCAATCCAAGCACTTGGAGATTCTTCACATGCAGGAATATACCACAAAGTCCAGTCTTTGTCCTCTCTCAGGCAGAAACAACAACTGCAGGCCAACCCAGCAAAGCACAGTCACAGGCAAAGGGGCAGTACTCGTCCCCCAGCTCTTCTCCTTGGCAGTGGTTCCTCTTGAATCTAGAAGTAATCTAAAAATCTGGGGTTTGGGGCCCCCTACTTATACCCCTTTCTGCCTTTGAGTTAGGCAAACCTCAAAGGAAAGTCTCTTTTTGTTCACAAGATCCTCCCTTGCCCAGGCCTGGCTCCAGACTCACACCAGGGGGTTGGAGACTGCATTGTGTGAGGACAGGTACAGCCCATTCAGAAATAAGTGACCACTCCTTCCTCCACTCTAGCCCAGATGGCCCAACAGGATATGCAGGCTACATGTCAGCTCCCTTTGTGTCACTGTCTATAGGGGATTCACAAACTGCCCAACTGTCAGTCTGACCTAGACAGGAAATACACAAGCCGGCAGAGCCACAGAATGGTTTAAGCATGGTTTCTAAAAGTGGCATTTTCAAACTGACAATTTAAAGACCAACTTTACCAAAAGATGTATTTTAAAATTGTGAGTTCAGAGACACCAAACTTCAAATTTCTATCTGCTCTCACAGGGAAACTACACTTAAAATATATTTAAAGGTGGCCCCCATGTTAACCCAATGAGAAAGATAGGCCTTTCACTGTTAGGACAGGGAAAAACACATCAGTACATGTCCCACCTTTAACATGCACTGCACCCTCCCCATGGGGCTAACTAGGGCCTAACTTAGGGGTGCCTTACATGTTTAAAAAAGGAAGGCTTAGGCCTGGCAAGTGGGCACACTTGCAGGTCGAGTTGGCAGTTTACAGCTGCACACACAGACACTGCAGTGGCAGGTCTGAGCCATGTTCACAGGGCTACTCATGTGGGTGGCACAACCAGTGCTGTAGGCCCCCTAGTAGTAGTTGATTTACAGGCCCTGGGCACCTAGAGTGCACCTTACTATGGACGTACTAGTAAATCAAATGTGCCAATCATGGAAAAGTCAATCACCAATACAATTTATACAGAGAGCATATGCACTTTAGCACTGGTTAGTAGCTGTAAAGTGCCCAGTGTCCTAAAGCCAACAAAAACTGGTCAGAAAAAAATAGGGGGAAGGAGGAAAAAAGTTTGGGGATGATCCTGCAAAAAGGGCCAGGTCCAACAATGAGCAATAAAAAGCTTATCACCTTTTATTTTTATCTTTTCACATTTTCAGAGACAGAGGTCAAAAGGCAGGTTATATATTCTGGCAAATTATTGTTTATTCTTTTAAAATGAAAGTTGGTGCTTACTTTTCTTTCTCTGCAAAATGAGAGGATTTTGTAAAGTGAACTATGCAACAATGTTGCTGAGTGTGAAAGGAAAGGCTGGGAGTGGTCATTTTTTCTAGCACACAAGGACATTTAAATACCTGGAAATGAGCTGTGCACATATTTCAGAATATGGCAGTAGTTTAAAATGAAGCACTTTTTTTGTAATTCTGAAGTGTGGAGGGAAACAAAGATTTTAATAGGAACAGAATAAATCAGCACACTTGGTGAAGCACACATGAAATATTAACTGAAAGCCGATTTCCACACATTATTGTTTGTGCACTGCATAGTTTTATCAGTAGAACTGCATCTCTGTGCGTATTTAGTGGTCATTGCAGTGGAAAATGTCTTGTCTATAAATTAGATATGCTATAGTATTATATTTGTGACAGCGTGCTCCAAAATGTGCCACCAGCTGTACTAGATCCTTACCACATTCCTACTAAACACATTTGCTACACTTGACCTTTGTGTGACATGCATTTTTCACAATCCTTGTGCCTGAGTGATGCAAAGTTAATGGCTGCACCCCCTTTTGAAAACTGGTGCAGCACCACAGGTACATGCCAATTGTGAAATGACATTCACCCATGAGCCTTTGTGGGAAATACTGCTTTTCAATAACCCTGTTTCTACGCAGGTCTTGAAGCAAGCAGCATACTGTAATTTATTTAGCATTTGCTCAAATATCTGGCATACATTACTCAGCATTTATTTTAGTATTGAGTGTAAATGCACATCTTGAAAAAGGCAAATCTTCCTCAAAGGATAAATATATAAAATGTAATATTTTACCAACTCTAATTCACATTTCACCAGAACATTATAATGGATGTTAAGAGGACCTGCTGAAAACAGTGCAGGGGCATTTTCAGAGGACTTTTCAAAAGAATCTAAATATATGCAGTAATATAATCAAAATCAATAAAAGAAGTATGTGCATGGACATTCCAAACAACAATTAGAAAAGGGATACTCAAAGTGTGGACCTTTTGACCTTTACCTGCGGACCCCAATCAACAGTAGCACTGGGCTGCTGTTTAATTGACAGAGCACTAACATTCTGTAAAATATTACATAAACCCAAGCATTTATTTACTGGATAACTCAAGTAAAACAAAATAAACAAAAAAGTCCTGCACCACTTAACTGTAGAAACAACTTCATTTCTAAATGATCTTGCAACAAACGTAAAAAATAGGAGCGTCTTCAAAATTCAAAAACGTACATTTCATTTACACGCAGAAGCATTTCACCTTTGTAAATCAGATTATAGCAGTATATTTAGAAGTATTTTTAAGTGATTTTTCAAACAGGAACTTAGGAACAATCATGCATCCACCCCACCCTAACAACAATGTCAAAGTTGAACCAAGTCAGTTGTTATGTGCACCTTCTGAGTGGCTAACACTAGTATATTAAATCAAACACAAGAAAAGGTTTTGTATAGTGCACATCCTGAACTCATGTATCTCAAGGTGCTCTCATATGTCAGAATGAAGTAAAAGGTGACAAAGTGAAATAAAAGAAGAGTCCAGGATCACACAATTTGGTCAAATGTGGAAGCTGGGATTGATCCCTGGCTTTCTGGTTTCACACTGTGCAATTCAGGCATTAGATGGGTATGTCTTTCCCTCTCATGTTATACATCACAAGTTAATGTTTTGTCTTAGAGCATGTTCTTAGAGCATGAGGTTGGAGCGTGGGGTGCAGACGGAAGCTACATGAAGGCTCAGCTTGTTTTGGGCTCGAGGGTCCAAGAGAACCTCAACCTGCTGAGCCAGGCACTTGGCTCGCCTACCTTTATCAAATAACTCCTATTAAGTAGACAAAGGCAGGGGAAGGTATATGATTTGACTAAAACCAAACAACAGTGAAGGACACCCTGTTTCAAGATTCATAACTTTCTCACTACACCATATTTTAGTGAATGGTCTAGAAGGCTGTGTGTTCTCTCCCCTCAGATAAAATCACATAATTGTTGTGTTAAAAAACCATAGAGAAATAGGTTGCAATAGTGATTACCCAAGAGCAAACAGTTTTTCATAAAGGGCAGCAGAGACTGATAAAAACATGCCTTCTAGCTTCATAATTTCCATCTTGCTCATTACGCAACAAATGGGGTGTGAGTGGTTCTAATGGTGAGACGCAGGGACTAATCTGATCAAGGAAATTCAGCTGTGCTGTGGAACCTGCTGTTCACACCCAGCATATTTTGGCAGTGGTAAAGCCAAGACTAAATGTCAAGTCTCCTACTGCCATGGCCAGAACTTTTCCACTGCCCCATTTCTCGTGGTGGAGGGTAGGTGTTTGCATCTGCCCACCTCAGTGAATTGCACTGTTTGTCAAGGATTGTTTATAGCACTCGCTACCTTAACTGATTCTATTTCTAAGCACTCCTAAAGTTTACATATAAGAACATAAGTGGATTGGGAGGCCTAAGATTCTATTTCATTCCAATTCAATAATCAAATGACTTCCTTTGTACACTTGATTCACCTAAGGCAGCAATAGCAAGCAGAAAGGGCTTACCCAGAGTCAATAGAGGGTTAGTGACTCAGCTGCAGCATAACACAGTATTATCAAATCTATGACTCTTCTTGAGACAAGGGGCTTAATTTAGAGGGCAGTATAGAATAACACCATCAAAATAATTCTACAACTGCCTGTCCACACCATGTACATGCTTAGCTTCCCCTACGCTCATTTTACCTACCCACATCCCTGCTGGGATCGATGCGGCCCTCGGTCACACACTGACCATACTTTGTGGCACCTAGGAAAATGTTTGTGAGTACCCATAAATTAGAAGAACCACCCAATGTGCTCCTTTTACTAGCAACTGTTTTAGTGCAAGTCTTGACAAAGCACAGGTTTTTGTCAGAGTTTTATACCATTTACTACTGTAACTGTGTAGGGGTCTGGCCCTCTAGGTAGTGTGCAAAGCTGGGAACACTGTGTAGAGGGTCCAGGCAATCACATGTTGGTTTCCAGAGGTAAAATCTAGACCACATAATGCTCTAATTTCTATGGTAGCTTGGTCGAGCTGTTAGGTTAATCTTGGAGAATTGCAAAGCATTTGTTGTACTCACAGTATTAGTAAATGAGACCACACACTCAAAAGAATAACTCAAGGCCAATTTACAAAAATATTTCAGGATTTTATAAAATGTTTAAGACCAAAATCATCAAAATCGGGTAAGTTCTTTTTAAGTAATGAATCTTTGGATTTTTTATAAAAATAGTCTTTTATGCATAATTACGCTACATAGGAATCAATGGAGAAAATAATTTTAAAACGCACATAAAATCAGGCAAAGTGTTTACCAATGCCTCCTTTTGCAGGTATGTCGAGGTCGTCGGTGGGCACTATGGATCAACTGGAGAAGTTTGGGCAGGTCCCGGTTTTGGCAGCAGCAGCGGTAGAAAGTCAGTGGAGCTGGAGCCAGGCCACTGCGGGGGACCGATTGTTAAAGCACGGCACAGGTGGACTTAAAGGTAATTCTGGTGGGTCCCCTTGGAGTGTTGAGGTCACAAGGAGTGGGTGACCCTTAGGCCACAGCTGGATCTTCGGTGCAGGGCACACGGTGGCCAGGTGCAGAGCAAATCGGTGGGCCAGAAGCTGTGCGCAAAGGTGCCCTTGGAAGTAGGAGGTAGATCTCTTTGAGGGTCGCTTGCAGGTCTGCAGGGGCACTCTGGTGGGAGGTCCTGGTGGTTTATGAAGTCCCTCAACAGAGGCTTCCTCTTGGTCCTTTTACAGTCCAGAGTGGACTGTCCTTCTTAGTGTCTGATGTGAGGTGACCAGTACCTAGGGCTATTGCACAGTTTGGCCACTGGAAGGCACAGTGCCACCAAACTAGGCACACTTACAGGGTTTGTCCTCACGGTCCGTCAGGTGCAGTTTGGTCTGGCTGTAGCATCCGGTTCCATGGTCAGCAGCCGTTCAGTGAAGTAGCCTTCACTGGGTCTTTGGTCTTGAGTTGCAGGAGAGTGATGCCTTCACTCTGGAGGGAGATTTTTGAAGAGTGGATGTCCTCTAGGGATGAGTAGAATCTGTCCAACATCCAAAGAACACCTGGTACAGCAGGCAGGGTTTGGTGCCTTTTCTTTGTGCAGCAGGACTTCAGTTATCGAGCCTTGGGTCTTCTTTGTTGCTGGTCTTCTTTTGCCTTGGAATCTAATCTCTTGGTCTAGGGATGCCCACAAAATACTTTTATTTTGTGGGCGTTTAGGGAAGTACCGAGTAGAGACCAATGGGTCTTCTACCTTAGGGTGGCTACACCCACTAACTGACCACTTCCTGTGGACAGAGTTAACTTTTCTACACCTGATTGGCTATTTTCTTTCCATGCAAGATGGAGAAAAATTAAATGACGGGGTCATCTCACATGCAACACCTTAGGAGTGGTGCAAGATGGGGATGACCACTCCTCCTGTCTTTTGTGCGGTTTCTCGCCTTTGCTACCGCCAGAAGTGGGGGTTTGCAATAGGGGCGGCCATCTGCTGCTAGCAGCAGGCTTGGGTGTCGATTTGCAAGGGTGGTAAGCCCTTTGAAGCTCACTGGCAGGGCAGTGCACATTCCGGAAGGAGGGGGTGTTTACATCTCCACACAGGAAGGACTTTTTTCTGAGACCCAGAGAGGAGGATCTCTCACCCCAGGGTTCCAGAATCTTGTCTGGTGGTGGCAGGCTGGTTGTGACCAGGCAGCAACCATGCTAGGGTAGTCAGTTTTTTAGGGGGCATCTCCAAGGTGACCCCTGGGTACATTTTGGGATAAGTCCAATGCTGATACCAGATTGGATTTATTCTTCTGAGTTGTTTGATACCAAACAACCCAGAGTTCAGAGTAGCCATCATGTAGCTGTGAAACGCGTACTGATGAGTGTCCAGCACATGCATTTAAAATGGCTGCCCTGTTCACTTACTATGTCCAAGGTTCGGCAGTAGGGGCATATTGCTCATGCATCTAAGCCCACACATTTAAGATAGTGCATCCTGCCTAAGGGCTGGAAGGTCTGCCAGAGGGGTGACTTACCTATATTGCATTCAGTGTATAGTGGACAGGGCACACAGGCTGTGTGTCATGTCGAATTTGCATTTTAGGATTGCATCAGAACACTCAGCCTGCAATGGCAGTGCTGGGTGTATCTGGATACGTGGCCCTTGAGGGTGGCATAATCAATGCTGCTGCCCTCAAGGGCCTACCCTTAGTACCCCATGCCCTGGGCACCTAAGTACCATTTACTAGGGACTTATAGTGGCAGCTAAAGGTGTTGCCAATTGTGCCAATGCATCACAACAGTATTAGGGAAAGAGATCTTACCCAGGGAACCTGGTTAGCAGGGGCCCTGGGGACTAACAACTTTCAGATTACATCAAATACCAGGCAAAAAGTGGGGGCTAACCATGACAAAAGAGGCCTTTTCTCACAAACCGAGCCTGTTTCCAAGCATTCCTAATGTTCACTGATAAGAGCCTAAGCCAATAAGGAGATTCTGAGGCCCAAAGTCTATTTCATTACACTTCAGTAATCAAGTTACTTCCTGTGCACGCTTGACTTATGCCTGGGTGCAGTATATAGATGATTAACAGCATGTAAGATATAGCATAATTATAAAAAAAATTCTATAAGGTGTCATTCATAAGAACGTTCACTACTACAAGGGGTATCCTATTCAGTAGCCCTGCTATCACAATCATTTTAGGAAAAAAAACAACAACAACAAAAACAAAATATATATATATATATATACAAACGACGAATTGAATAGAGAAAGTAGGTGTTACAGGTTACAGTGCATGTGAAAAGTGTGTGTATATTTCTTAGAAGTGCATCAAAAGCTGGCTCCCTGTGCAAGTCAATAGGTAATCAGAACTCTGCGTGGCCTCCATCAGAAAACAGTCAGCTAATGGTGATGATAATGATGTAGATCCGATTACCTTTTGACTCGCACAGTGAGCTGGCTTTTGATGTATTCCTAAGGAGTACGCTTATGTGAAAGAAGAAACTCTTTCCAGTCCTTTTATGGCATTTATAGGACATTGGTCGCCCTTGATTATTTACGTACATATTGTTCATGTATGATGCTCTCTGGGATTGTTGCTACCTTTTTGTATTGAGGAGGACCTCATTCAGGTGACCTTCAGGGGTTGAAACGTCAGCTGTTGAGTTTTAACCATAGTTGCAATGGATGTCGGATCCTAAGAAATCCTGAATATGTACTTCTGGGTGGATTTAATTTCAGATTGTTTCCTGATGGTTAATACAATTGTTATACGCACTGTACTGTTTTTTTCGTTTTGTTTAATCATTTATTTTTGCATACACTGTGCCGTCACCTGTAGCACTCACTTTCTGTATTTTGATTGTCATTTGTATATTTTTATTATATACAATTATGAAATTGATTGTCTGGCTGATTTCTGGCACACTGACTGTGATAGTAGAGCAACTGAATAGGATAGCTTGTGTAGATGTTAAAGTTCATATGAATGACTCCTTTTCGAGAACAAATTATACATATGCCCCTTATTACCCTAGTTCCATAGGAATATAAGGTGCCCCTTATTTTCTTACGACACAGAGTAGCACAGTATTGTGAAAACTGTGCCTCTTCTAGAGACTATGGGCATAATTTAGAGGGCAGTATGGAATGAAACCCTCAAAAAAATCAATGACTCACAGTCCACACAATCTAAATGCATCACTCCAACTATGCCTACTTTACAGGCACCTATCCCCTGACCCCCACCAGGGCTGGCATCAATCAAGCCCTCAGCCACACCACAGACCATCATTTTTGGCCCCTGGAAAAACGTTTGCAAGTACCAGGGCTGTACAGCATCACTAAAAACCGTTGGCTAAGTCAGTATGTTCCACAAGTGAGGCATGCTTGCTTTGCCAATGCTTGTTTTGTTAAATTATATCCTTCAGGCCAGGCCCTCAATTTTTTATTTAAGGAAGAATATGTGGTGCTTCCGGCTTTCAACTACAAGGTAGCTGCAGGGAATACGTAGGTATGCTCACTTAAGCTGTCATGAGTGCAAAGTAGATTTTTCTGAATCAAACTTCCTCATTTTGAAAAATTTATGATTTTTTTCTTCGAGGCATCTTCTAAATGTCTATCTCAGGCTATCGATTTGCACCCTCAGAAGATGTTCCATGATCTTCAGAGATCTCTTGGCCCTACTAGTTAAGATAGCTGCCAAGTCCAAAACCAGGGATTCACCTCATATCTTAACTTTACTACTAGAAGCTAAGATGTATTCTACCTCCCCTTCAGGCAACATCTTGCCCACAGCTCTACACTGGATATCCCAGAAGACCATCCACCAGTGTGGGGCTTCCTGGAGCAGTAAAAAGGCCCTTGCTTTTGCTCTGGCTGAAAGCACAGCACAAGCTCTTCAGGCAGGAGGTATTGAAGGGCTTCTTTGCCCCTGGGCCCATTCCATCCTTCTTCCCTGAAAAAGTAGGAATTCTTCATCTTTAAAGTTTAGGGCCTGTGGTAAACATCTTTATAGTTTTCTCAAACTGGCTTGGTTTTGTCTGCAAAGTCCCTAGTCCACCTTTCTGGTGATTCTCCCTTGGGATTTTCTGGATTCTCTCATGCTAACCCATGTGGCAGCCGTCCTTTCAGTCTCTCTGGGATCCGTGATCTGGGACTGTACCCAAAGCTGGGGTAACCCCGGGAAGCAATTTTGTCAACTACATTACACAGTTCACTGTAAGTTGCCCCATTACTGGCCTTTACCAAGCCCTATAATGTGGTCAAGCAGTCATCCCTGAAATAGACACATCGGATAGATTGTATTCTTCATTAACCATCTGGGGACTTTCTCAGGGGCCATCCCAAACATCTTTAACAATACTTAATTCTTGTGTTTGTTCTGGGGGTGCTCCATGATGCCAAATATTGGCATCTTTACCTTGTGCAGGGGATCTCCTCAAAACTTCTACCTCCATTGATTCGTTTCTACCTACTGCATGTAATATGACAACTCAAACCATTCTAGCCATCTCTCAACATAATCACTAACCTCCCCTGCTGCTGTTCCATTCCCTGAACTCTTGCTGCTGTCATGAGTGGATGGCCTGCCTGGAATCTGAATCATTTTCACTTGTGCGTATCCCATGGACAAACACCCGTTTCCTTCACATCAAGACCAACACCACCTTCTCTTCTTAGGACACTGCTCTCTTTTCCTCAGAGACAATTTCTTTCTCTTCCAGAGTTAATGGAACCAATTACTGATTCAATCCTAACATCCCTTTCAAGCCTCCCTTTCCAATCTCCTGGCTTTCATCTTATTGGGGCCCTACTGGGGCCCAACACGCAGGGACAGGTGCAGGTCTTCCTAATATACAGCCTCCTACTTCTATGGTACCTGCTCCTCTGTAATGGTATGAGCTTGTCTGTCTTCCTCCCAGGCAATGAGGGCCTTCTCCAAATTAGCATTCTTTGCTTTTATTCCCAGCTGGAGCCGCCTTTACCACACAGTATCTTAATGGTTGCCACTGACTGGGTAGCTGCATCAATGTCACTGGTCCCCACAAAGATACAAAGTAGATTCAATGAAAATGTGCCTGTTAGAATCACGTATACTGTTACATCTAATTCTGGTAAGGAACAATTAAATCATTACTACTGAGGTGCAAGGGAACTGCTGAACCGAAAAACTCAACGGAATTGGAAAAAGGCCAGACTTGGTGTGAGCTGTAACCTCACTCCCACAAGGTCAAAACTATATACATTCTCAAAAGAAAACAGAGGATTTTTGAGCCGCCCGTTAGCATTGTACAAGCAGCAAAGCATCAAAGAAAATTACCTGTACATGTACAGAAACGTGAAAACAATGTTACAATTAAGTTATAAACAACATTCAACTCCCATAACAATATTACAATGAAGTTATAAACAACATTCAACTCCCAAATCAATTTAGGTAGAAAGAACAATCTTTAATTATTAAAATAACACAAAAATTAAGTCAGTCTAATATGAGATCGCAGGTTGTTAAAAACAAATTGGGCTGCTTTTTGAATGAAAAGCAGTCTTTTGAAGTAAAATGTTAAGTACTCTAATGAGATGACTCACTGAAACGACTGCAGCAGTTTAGCTATGAATTCAGTTTGGCACTCAAATAAGGCAAAACCCAAAGGCTTTTAAATCAGAGAATAGTTACTAAGAAATGTGTTTTTTCAAAACGTAACAGGAAACTGTCCTTTGCGGTTTTCTTTCAGGTAGACTCAGCAGTCTCTATTTGTAGGACTGTCCAAAATTTCTGAAAACCCCCCCAACCTCAAGAAAGGACAATCACACTCACAGCGGCAGCTCCTCTGCTAAGGTGGATGAGCGTCGTCCTGCTGCTTGCAGCAGAAAGAAAAAGAAAATTATAATAACGGAGCATTATCATTTTATTTTTCGCTGAGCCAGGTTAGGGCGGGACGGGCCTGGAGGGGGCTGGAGGAGGAGTGGTTTGCACACTATAAGGCTGTATTGGGCCCGCCAAACACACATGCGCACTTTGCATTTCTCCTCCCGGCTGTATTGCACAGCCGGGAGGAGAAAGTGCACAGGTCTTCACTCCCTCTGTGAGCACCGAAGCAGGCCGCTCATACTAATTGCAACGCTACTGTCATGCTGGCAACAGCGACTTTGTGATTGGTTGCAGGGAGTCTGGGAACCTGTGTGCTTCCAGACGAGGATGGAGAAGACAAACCCGTCTTCCGACGGACAAGGTGAGTGTATTTTATTTATTTTTAAAATATTTTTTTATCCCCGCCCTGCCTCCCCTGTTCAGTGGCTGCTACCACTGATCACACAGCAGTCTTCTCTAGGCCACGCCATGGATGCCTTTTGTTCATGTGGGCCTGCAAGAGTCTAATTCCGTAGCTCTCACTGTAACCTCCAAGTTCCAGGGAATCAAAAGAAAGTAGGAGACACCGCTGCTCAACCTTTCACCAGGGACAGAAATTCTTCCAGCATACACCAGGCATTGTTCTTTTTGATTTTCAGTCAGCTCCTAGGCCTGAGAATTCAGAGTGGCAGCTCTTTAATATTTAATTTTACCTGTGCCGGATTAAACCCTGTGGAGGCCTATTGGCAGTCGAAATTTCGGGCCCCCCTCGCATATTATCTCCCAATACGTTTTTAATTTTACCAACCAACAATTTTATGAAACCTATTGTATTACACAACACTAAACATTAAGTAGTTTGCACCAAATATTTTTTTACAAACGGACAGCTGACAGAAGATGAGCTTTTAAGAGACAAACCGTTATGTGAATCTGATATCTATGGTTTGTGTTCTTTAAATTGTAGATGGGTACATTACATTAATACAGTACTTTCTCTATAGAGTCTTTAATGTAAAGTTTTTGTTTCTTTGAGTTGATTCTTTTTTTTTAAATCTTTTAGAAACAACTTAAGAAAGCTTGATTGTAATTTTCTTTTAAGATCAAATCAATATTATTTTGATCCGTTGTCAGGGGGCTCCTAAAAGGAGTGGGGCCGATATGCTGGTGCATACATTGCCTATTTAGTAATCAGACACTAAATTCTACTGTTGTTCGTGAAATTCAGAATCTAACTTGATATTCTGCACAGTCTCGCTCTCTTTTTTGCACTTATATAAAGTACCCCATTCTTGTTCTTAAAGTTGATTTACTGCTTAAATATGTACAGGCTTCCAAAATGGCAGAATTTGACCTAGTTTATTTTATGCTAGCAGGGCTTGGTGACAGGACAGACCTGCAAATTAATTCACAAGATTTTGTTTGAATAGTTTCAGCACTCCTAACAAAGGTCTATTAGGGCAACATTGTTCCAATCAGCAAGGTAGGAGTGAGGGTAGTCCCGTCCCATTCACTGGAATAGGCTTTCCAGGTAATGGTCAAAAACTGCAGTCGAGATTGACAGGGAATCACCTCCTTCACCATCAAGACAGTCAGCATTCCAGATGTCTAGAGAAAGACCGCATCTACAGAGACCCGTTTTTAGAAACTTGTTTTTCTTTTACACTCCTTCCTGTCTTCCTGTTGTAAGGCATGTCTTTCTTCCCCCATCCCCTTTGTCGTGGGAGATTTTAAAAGGATGCCTAAAGGACAAAATAGCATTCTCCTTATTTGCCTGAAGCTGATAAACACTCTTTGCTGTCTCTGCTCGGTCTTTTCAGCTAAAGTGCTTGCCCAGGGCTTTTTCTTCAGTCTGATTTGGGGGTACGTGTGTCCTGGTCCCAGGCGTCACTTCTGTTATTGGCCTGTCCTGACTGCCTGCCTAACTCCTTTCCATCAGTCTTCTGGGCATTTATGATTTATGAAGGCTAGAAAGCCAATAACAATGCACAAAGCAGGTGGTGAAGGAGTTTGGGGGGATGGGAGGGGGGGGGTGGGTGGTCTGCCAGGGACTATGTAGGGAAACACACCGTTGGTTCCTGAAGCCCCCCTGCTAGGCAGCCATGAGACTGGGGCCTTGAGGTTGCAGTTGAGGCAGGAGCCTGATATCAGCTGGGCCTGGAGGTAACAGAGGACCCGGAGGTGGGCCACGAGGACACCTTTGCCAGGAATTAGGTATGCCCCTCAGGTGGCTGCAGACAGTTGACAGCCTGTGGGTGAGGCATTATGCCTGTGGGAGCCAGGAAGCACTTACTGTCTGGAGCTGGGTGAATGAGAATTTCCTCTATCTGACCTCCTCTTAAAGTCATCCAGTTACTTTCACTAAATAATCAATGCAACATCCCACCCCTCTTGGACACCTCTGTCCTCTCACATTTGTTAAGAGTCTACCCTTTGTCTTCCTTCAAATCGGGCAAGTATCTGGAGCCCCGTTGGCAGCTGTTACATGAATGGGTTTACTCAGGAAAGGCTTTGATAAATGTAATTGTACCTCCTCCCTCGCAGCAGCAGTAGGTGCACGCGGCTCTATTTGCCTGTGAGCTGCAGGATGCTCTGCTACAACAAGACAATTTAGCTTATCACTACAAACTGGCCATTTTAAAACTCACCACAGCAGCACAAGCAATATAGATCCATTGTGACTAATGCTTTTTTGTTTCCTTTATTAACTACATGCCTCGAAAATGGCTTTTTCACCTTTTCCATACTGCGAAAAGAAGGTTTAAAAGTGTCCAGCGCTTAAGCTCATGTTACTTTTTAAAATGTAAATAAATATAGATGCAGCTTACATGTCAGATTTAAATAATGAGAAGCTGCACCTAATTTTTCTAGTCACAGTGAAAGCTGATTTACACAGAATTAGATATAAATTCTAATTAAAATATAAGTTTTCCTGTTTCTGACATCTAGGTCTAGCCAGGAAGTTTGTGTTGCAGTTCTGAAACTAATAGGAGGGCGTAATCCAAATATAAGAGGGAAAAACCTTTGTAAGCTAGAATACATTTGAAATTTCACATTTAAGCAATGTTCGTCGTTACTGCGCTCTATAGTATTTAATAAAAATGTCAAACATGCCTTAGTGGAAAAAAAAACATTTTTCATGACAAGAGAAGGGCCCATTCAATTCAGAGCTGTTGAGCAGTCCCCACAAGATCTAAAATCCCACATGCCAGGGAAAGTAAATACAATCCAAAATAAGCAAGGCAAACTACACTTAGGTTCTCTTGGGTAGATGCATTAAATGGGTTCATTCCAAGTCCTAGTTTACTCAGTGAAAGAATCAAGAAGCCTCGTCCTTCCTCCTACCCTTCTCATTGTCCTCTTCAATATCCTGAGTATTCTTCAACCAGAGCTAAAAAAACAGAATATAAGGCCTGGGCTCCTTGCTGTTTCCGTAAGGACTGCATTTTGAATCTGTTGGTCTTGAATGGGTACTGGTGTAATAAAACCAATAGGTTTTCGCCAATAGATTGACTGGTAGGTTGTACAGAACTAAGGCACCTGTGTTGAAAACCTGCTACTGTGCTGCATCCTTAGTTCTTATTTTGTGAAGTGGCCATTGCATATGATGACACGTGATATAGTTATGTTAGCACGCAGGGCATATTCTCACCATTATCCAAAATACAAAAATCAATGCACTGCCTGCCTGTGAACGGACTGCTGCATTTAATCCAGGGTGGTATTTTAATGCAATTTCAACAAGCTATAAAGGTACAGTGTACAATCACTCGTATGGTGGTAAAAAGGCTAGCCCCTACAAACAACAAGGATTGGTAAAGCTAATAGATCGGGCTTTTGGCTGCTAGCCTATTGGCATTGGCAGTGCTTGTTGTGTTATGGTTTTTTTGTTGTAAAACGTTATTGTTGGTGATCTGCTGTGACCTCGATCATAAAGAGCAGAAAACAGTGGCTAAAAGCAAATCTATTTTTTGGCCTCAAAAAGCACACTTTGCTACAGTGGTGCTCGGCACTGAAGAGAACCCCTTTTCTTTCTGGCTGTACTCCTAGTAATAGAGCAGGATGCTGTCACTCACAGTGAAGTTAGCCAATGGCTGCAGTAGGCTGACCTTTGCTTCATGCTGTATGCTGTAGTGGGCAGAAATAAAATGTGAATGGCATTGGAGCAGACCAATGGTTGAAGAGGTCTGTCTGAAAGCCCCAATAAGTAAGTACATTTTATATATAATTTCAGTAAAATCAAAAGGTGTTGTCTAACACCAGAACTAAATATACTGCTGAACTTTGATAAACTGTTTGTATGTTACTCAACCCCTTTTTGCACCAAAATAGCAAGATACACATTGTAGATCTGTTTTTAATTTCACATCAACTGGGTTGAGCTTGTGTCTGCCATGTAATAGATGGTGGTCTGTAACACAACGGAGACACAACTTTTTGATTATTCTAACAGTGTTACTTTATGTTTTCCAAGAAGAGTCGCAGGAATCCCAATCTGCAGGATGGTAAAACGTGTGACAAAACTGCACCTTGTTAGACCAGTCAGTCTTAGGGTGGTCTTCTCCCAAACATTTTGCATGCTTGCCTCCACTTTGACTGGATTTTTGCTCTGTTGGCCTTAGGACTCTGTGCACTTTACCACTGCTAACCAGTGCTAAGTTCACGTTTTCACTCCACAAAACATGGTTTTATATACCCAACTGGCATACTTAATTTACATGCAAGTCCCTTGTAGAGTGATATACCATAGATCCAGGTCCTGTAAATTAAATCCTACCAGTGGGCCCGCAGCACTTTTTGTGCCACCCACTTAAGTGGCACCTTAAAACTTGTCCCAGGCCTGCCATTGCAGCCTGAAGGCAGTGTCCCACTGCCATGTTGACTTGGCATTTAAAACCCTTTGCCAAGCCTTAAAATCCCCTTTTATTATATAATTCACCTCTAAGGTAGGCCCTTAGTAGCCCATAGGGGAGGGTGCTGAGTAATTAAAAGGTAGAACATGTACTTTTTAGTTTTAACATGTCCTAGTAGGGAAAAACTCCCAAATTAATTTTCTCACTTCTGAGAGGCCTACCCCTCCCATAGGGTAACATTGGGGATTCTTTATTAAAATTAATAAGTTGTAATTCCTAAACCAGAGGTGGAAGTTGCATCATGTTTGGTACCTATGAACTTGTAATGATGAACCCTCTTGGTAGAAATGGGGTCTTTGGTTGGCAGTCAGGTTATACCCTGTCCAACCAAGGACCCTCACTCTAGTTAGGGTAAAAGAGAATCACCCTCAGCTAGCCCCTGCTTACTCCTTTGGTAGCTTGGCACGAGCAGTAGGCTTAACTTCAGAGTGCTAGGTGTAAAGTATTTGTACCAACACACACAGTAACTTAATGAAAACACTACAAAATGACAACACAGGTTTAAAATAATAGAAAATATTTATCTAAACATAACAAGACCAAAACATAAAAAATCCACAATACACAAGTCAAGTTTTCAATTAAAAAGCAAAAACAGTCTTCATGTAGTTTTAAACACAAACTAACACTGTTAGCATGAAAATGTACCTTGGGTGCGTCAAAAATAACCCCGCACGGGTGAGTGTGCGTCAAAAAGGGCTTGTGATGCGTCAATTTCACTCACGAGCGAGACCTTGCGTTGTTTCTCCTTTCGTTGGGTCGGGCGTATCGTTTCTTCTCTCCGCAGGAGAGCGATGCGTCGATCCGGTCAGAACTCTCGGGTCCGGGCAGGCCTTGCATTGTTTTTACATGCCCAGTGGTACTTGCATTGGAAATCCAGCCGCACGATGATCCGAAAACCACTTAGCACAGATTGCGATCTCCCAGCCTTCGTCAGCGATGCTGCGCGTCGTTTCCCAAGCTCCATGCGTCAATTCTTCGGTCGCGTTGCAGGCAAGCGTAAATTTTCAGCCGCGAAGCCAGCGGCGTGTCGATTTTTCAGCCGCAGATCGGAGTTGCGTCGATCTTTTCCCCGCACGGGGTTCTGTGCGTGGATTTCTTCCTCTTAGGCTGCCAGCTTCTCCTTTCAGGGTCCCACGAACTGGATGGGCACCACAGGGCAGAGTAGGAGTCTCTCCAGAGACTCCAGGTGCTGGCAGAGAGAAGTCTTTGCTGCCTCTGAGACTTCAAACAACAGGAGGCAAGCTCTAAATCAAGCCCTTGGAGATCTTCACAAGATGGAAGGCACACAAAGTCCAGTCTTTGCCCTCTTACTCTGGCAGAAGCAGCCACTGCAGGATAGCGCCACAAAGCACAGTCACAGGCAGGACAGCTCTTCTTCCTCAGCTCTTCAGCTCTTCTCCACTCAGAGGTTCCTCTTGGTTTCCAGAAGGGTCCTAAAGTCTTCGGTTTTGGGTGCCCTTCTTATACCCAATTTCTCCTTTGAAGTAGGCCTACTTCAAAGCAAAGTCTCTCCTGAATGTGAAATCCTGCCTTGCCCAGGCCAGGCCCCAGACACTCACCAGGGGGTTGGAGACTACATTGTGTGAGGACAAGCACAGCCCTTTCAGGTGTGAGTGACCAACCCTCTCCTACCCCCTAGAACAGATGGCTCATCAGGAAATGCAGACTACATCCCAGCTCCCTTTGTGTCACTGTCTACCAGCCCAACTGTCAAACTGACCCTAACAGGGAATCCACAAACAGGCAGAGTCACAGAAATGGTATAAGCAAGAAAATGCTCACTCTCTAAAAGTGGCATTTTCAAACACACAATCTTAAAATCAACTTTACTAAAAGATGTATTTTTAAATTGTGATCACAGAGACCCCAAACTCCACATGTCCATCCGCTCCCAAAGGGAATCTACACTTTAATCAGATTTAAAGGAAGCCCCCATGTTAACCTTTGAGAGGGACAGGCCTTGCAACAGTGAAAAACGAATTTAGCAATATTTCACTGTCAGGACATATAAAACACATTATTGACCAGAGGCTGGGCAAGATGGTGGCCACATAGTCAATGGCTGTCAAGCCCCGCCCTCCCTGGACGCCGGCAGCGAGCATAGAGTATCGATGGCGGAGGAGCAGAGGAGACGCAGTGTGCGATAAGCACGCCGCCGCCCCCCCCCTCGTTCTGATTACCGCGTGCATCGGATGTCGGAGTGCGGTTCCCAGGGAAAAGCAGCAGTCACGGAGCCACAGCGCTATTATCACCTTGGCAGGATTGGATTGTGGCAAGTTGGATATTAGCACAGAAGCCAGAAGGAAGGTATGAAGGGTGCTTCTGGATGGTAAATATGAGATAAGGGGCTGTTCGGTGGAGGCTCCAATGCTGGCTGCGCTCCGCTTTAAGGTTGGTCTGGCTGGAAACACGCGGTGCGACTCAGCGTGGACAGTGAACTCGTCGCTGAGTAGTGTAATTCATTTTTTTGTGAGGGGCACAGAATATTTGTCTTGGAACTAACTGCTGCTTTGCCGGGTCCCTAAAAGTGAACATGGCACCAAAAAATATTCTGAATATTGGTGATAAAGGGGAGGGGGCCCGGCCAACACATGCGGGGAAAGACAGTGGTGATGCAGCCCCTGCTGGAAGGCGGCCTGCCACAGGACCGACTAAACCGGGTGGCAAAAACACTGGTGCGACTGCCAAGGATGGCAAGAACGCTCCCAGTAGCCCCCCACCAGACTCTAGGGGGAAGGACAAATTACAGCCTGTTATCACAGGCTTTCTGACTGGCGGCACGCAAGAGAGTGGTTTCGAGAGCTCCTTATTCCCCCAGAAGACACTCCAGTCTGTACTAAAGAGAACTGTAAGTTAATTAGAGAGGAGATTGCGCATGCTAAAGAAAACAAGGGAATGTCTGACGGGAGCAACTCTCATCTGATTAGGCTGCATGGTGCTGAGGGGTGGCTGGCAGATCCCCCGGGCAACGGTGAAAAGCAAAGGGCGTCGAATGGGGAAGAAGGTAAGGTATCTAATGGTGGCAGCGCACAATCACAACCAGTGGAGCCTAACGGTGCCTCACAGGCCACCCAAGATATAGTCGATACTCCCCCTCCGATTTGTTCGGAGGACTTAACCGGGGGCATGCATGGTGCCAAAAACCTGGAAGTGGAAGCCAGGAAGATTGGATTAGAAAGAAGGTCCCGGACTGGTCCAGTGACGGTGGAGATAAATTCTACTCATTAACTGAGGGCTCTGAAGCTCTCAGCAGCGGCTGTAACCAAAGTGCTACAGACGGTAGTATATCTTCGGAGTCTGAGAGTGCATCATCAGCAGCTGAATCCACTGTGCGACAACAACGACGGCAACGTAGGTGTTCAAAAGCACGGGTTGGTCTTACTGGGGGAGTTGAGCTCTCAGGTCAGAGCACTAAGACACTTAAATGGGATTATTTAGGAGCCAGACTGACGGGATTGGGGAACGTACCCACGTCCGACTCTCTATCAAATGCTGACGGGAGCACGGATTGCAGGCTGCTAGCACTAGTGCAACCAGTACAGACTCAGAAATGTTACAGATAATGTATGATTCGATTAAGGAATTGCAAACAGAGACAAGGGCTGAGAGTCGGCGGGCTCGGATTGCCACAAAGCGCCTGCAAGGCGCGGTCCGCAAAGTCGCGAAGTCTCGTACAGAAATCGAAGAAAAGCTGAACACAATGGAGGACAGAACTACGGCTGTGGAGGCGGATGTCAAGGCCCTAAAGGAACAGTTAGAATCACATGGAGGACAATTAACTGACATTATGTGGAAACTGGAAGATCAGGACAACCGGCAGAGGAGAAACAATCTGCGCTTCTTAGGCATAGAAGAAGGGGTGTAGGGTAATGATGTCAGGGCATATATGATTAATACTCTGAGTGGCGCTTTTCCAGAGCTTACTAAGGAGATTGAGATCCAAAGGGCTCACAGATTTCCAAGAGTTAGACGCGAGGGAGGTCGCAAATTGGAATCTAAATATCCCAGGGCTATATTGGTTTTCTTTGGCAATTATTTGCTAAGGCAGGCCATCTTTGAAAAAGCACGCCCAGATGCCCAACGCTGTGTGGCTAATGTAACTTTTTTTACTGGACCGGATTATTGCCATGTTACTGTGGAGTGAAGATGGAGGCTTCGGCAGCTGATCAAACCCTTTCAGGATATAGGAGGGGAGGCTTAACTTCTAGCCCCCGCTCGGCTGAAAACAGTGGTTAATGGGAAAGTCAAAATGTTTACTTCAGATGTTCAGGCAAAAGAATACCTGATGGAGCTGAAAGCCCTATAAAAGTTAGAGTAGAGGTTTCAGTCCCTCAGTGGTAATGATTGCAAAGAAGGTTGGGGTATTTAAGCAAGTAGGAGTCCGGTAGTTTAGGGCGGGCTCGCGGCTGGCATCTGTGGGTCACCATCATTCAGACCAGCAGTGGTCTGATTGCTCTTAGGGGTGGGGGGAGGTGGGGGGATGGGAGGGGGGGGACAGCGAGGTATGAGGGGTAGAGGGGGAGAAGGAAGAATATGAGCAAGGGAGGGGGAGATGGTTTGGAGGGGGTTTAGGGGTGCTGGGCGGCAGGGGTAGAAGGGGAGGGGGGTGGGGTGAGGTGGAGGGGGTTTCTGGGTGGGAGTGGAAAAAATGGAAAATTGGTTACCCAACGGAACGCATATGAGGCGTAGAAACCAATTGCAGTTGGGTGGGGCAGGAAGATGGAGGTAATGGATCATAGCTGCAGCTATAAGAATAGAGAGTTTACAATCAACTTGTATAATGAGGTTGGGAGGAACCAGCTCGAGGTACATATATGACGGTATTCAGGATAGCATCCGTAAGTATATTCCGTCTAAATAATCCCCGTAAGAGAAGAAAAGTGTCAGAAGACTTGAAAATGCTAAAAGCAGACATTTATTGCCTGCAAGAAACTCATATAGAGTATGCTTGATGAAGCTATGTTGGAGACTCTAGGTTTGCGGTTGTTGGGATGTATCGAGCAAAGGACTAAAACAAAGGGGGTCGCCATTCTCGCAAGTAATACTAAATGCATAGTCACCCGGAGTAGGGCTGATCAGTTAGGAAGATGGGTAATAATAGAATGCCTGATGGGTAAAGAAAGGTTTACGCTATGCTCACTGTATGGTTCAGTGTATGATGATCCAACATTATTTGATTTTATTTCAGCAGAATTAGCAGTATGGCCTGCTCCGTACATTGTTTGTGGGGATCTGAATTTTAATGGTTCATGGGATAGATTGCAGAGCATAAGGGATGTCAGGAATAAAATCTACTCAGGGCGTAAACCTAGAGTATTTCAGGCCCTCAGGAATTTGCAAAAGGATGTAGGATTGGTTGACGTATGGCCAACATTGAAGTGGCCAGATCCAGGATATACATATTTCTCTGCTCCTCATAGGAAATTGGCCCGGCTAGATTATTTTCTCATTTCACCTGTATTTCTAGAGGGGGTGGAAATGAAATTATTCCCTCGATTCATGGCAGACCATAACCTTTTACTTCTTGAGGTTAAGATTACGGATGGGCAGAGACATAGGAAGGGTTGGACATTTGAGAGAGGACTACTGAATAAACCTGCATACATATAGCATATGAGAACACGGTTGAGGGAGTTTTTGAAACTCAACATGGGGACCGCCCCAGTTGAGATAGTGTGGGATGCATTAAAAGCAGTCATAAGGGGGAAGACGCTTAGTTTCAGTATTAGACGTCAGAAACAGGCAGCAGGTCAGATTCAAGAATTATTTAAAAAGCTCCACGAGGCAGAAAAGCAACTCACCGTGGCAGTCGAGAGTGGCATGGATGTCAGAAGTGCCCTACATCAGATAGCGATAGCTAAAATGTTAATAGACAAGCGCTCGGTGGAAAGTGCAGCTGAAAGATATTTGGCAAGGCGGAAGGAGTGTTATGAATTTAGCGAGAAAGTGGGTCATCTATTAGTGGTACGGGTTCGCCAAAGGGCTTCCCTCGGCTCAATTCTGAAGATTCAGAATAGGCTGGGGAAATAAGTCACAGACTCTGCCTCAATTAGGGAAGCTTTCTGGGAGTATTATACAGTGTTATATAGAGCCACCCCTTCAGGTGTGGAACAGGTTAATAGCGGTTGGGTGAGTGAGAGTATGAGTGGTAGGATCACTCCTGAGGAGCAAGTGGTATTAGGACAAGAGGTTACAATGTAGGAGGTGGAAGGGGCGCTCCGAGGGCTCCCAAGTAGAAAAGCTGTAGGGACTGACGGTATCCCTCTGGAACTTTATAAACATTTTAAGAATACGCTACTACTGGTTATGTTGGAAGTGTTCATTCAAGTGCAGCAAGGGGGAAATCCTCCCCCATCTTGGGGCACCGCTAATATAGTAGAGTTTTTAAAGAAGGGCAAAGGTCCACTTAGTTTAAGCTCGTATAGGCCCATTACACTCATAAATAGCGACGCGACAATGTATTCTTACATCTTTTCGACTCGTTTGTCCTCCTGTATTAGTAAATTAGTAACTCAGAACCCGCACGGGTTTGTCCCTTGGAGGGATACAACCGATCATATCAGAAGAGTTATAGTTCTATTCGATGCCACTCATGTTGCATAGGAGCCTATGGCCATGGTTTTGTTAGACGCTGAGAAAGCATTCGACAGAGTCAATTGGGAATACATGTGGGAAACCTTGCAGTTCTACGGCTTGGGAAAAAGATTAATTACGGCTGTGAAGGCCCTGTACAAACATCCACGTGCCAGAATTCAAATGTTTGGCAGCCACTCAAATGATATTCAGATTGAACGCGATACGAGACAGGGATGCCCGTGCTCGCCTCTATTATTTGCATTACATATAGATCCTTTCCTGTGACATTTAGAAAGGAATACGACTATCCAGCCTGTGATTCGCAAAGGTTGGGGCGCTAAAATTTGGGCATATGCCGATGATGTGGCAATTATCACTGCCAATCCAGATTTTTCTCTTAAGGAAATTGAAAAGGCTGTAGAAAGTTTCAGAATAGTCTCCGGTTATTTACTTAATAAGGATAAGACCCAACTAGTGGTAAATTAGTATAGTAGGACAACTGATACTTGAAGGGTCGACCACGCAGTCTATCTGGGGTTTGATATCAGACCCCAAGTGGAGCAGATAGTCCGGCTTAATCTAACGCCGATTGTTAAAAAAACTAGATATAACTTTGGCAGATGGAATAATTTACATAGGTCAATCATGGGGCGGTGTAACATGATAAAGATGATGTTTCTCCCCAAGGTCTTCTATTTATTCCGAGCCATCCCATTGGAGTTCAAGAAATCTTGGTTTAACATGCTGGATCACTTAGTGATGAGGTTTATCTGGTTGTATGGCAAGATCAGGAGGGCTAGTAGATACATGCCATTGCCTAGGGAGAAGGTGGGCTGGTCTCTTCCTAACTTTAAATTATACCAGCTGGCATCCGCATTACAGTATATGCACCCTCTGTTTAAAAGTAGTGGATCGGTGAGTGGCGAAGGGTACGTTCCGGATATTTATGAATTGTTAATTGGATCCTCGGGGCATTGTTGACATCGATGGAACCCAGCTATTACAAGAAGGTGCATTTTAAGGTCTTAAATGCTGCATTCAAATGCTGGGACTCCTGGCGGAAAAGAATGGGACTTGGTAGATATAACTACTATAAGAGGGTTGTGAATAATACATCGCTCCCTGAGATATTCAGAGACAATTATATGGCGAGTTGGAATCGACAGGGGGTACAAAGGCTAGGGGATTTCTTTGAAGGATCCACAATAGTCACATATGAGAACCTATGGGAGAGATTTGATTTGGGACAAAGGGGATTTTTTAAATATCTACAAGTAAGGGATTTTATTCATAGGAAAACGGGTGGGTAGTAGGATTTGCAAAATGTCCTTTGCTAGAGATGATGGTAGCTAGCGATAGTATTACTATAAGACAAGCTTATCCTAGACTGAATGAAGAGTCTCCAGATGATCTGGAGAAGCACTGTAAGAAGTGGGGTGCACAACTTAATGTGAGTGAGTCAGAATTGTATGAGTCCCTTGGGTTGGGGTGTAGTATCCTGATCTCCGCATTACTTCAGGCACAACATTATAAAACAATTTTTGATTTGTACTTTACCCCTGGGAAGTTAGCTAAGTGGGGTAGGGTAGAGGGGATACACTGCCCAAGATGTCAGTTATATGGTGCAGATCTAATACACATGTTTGCTACATGCACAAAGTTGGCGACTCCGAGGAAGGATGTTGGGCAGTTTATTAAAAAGGTCGCTAGTCAGGATGTGGAACTAACTCCTGAGGTTGTAATACTTGGGGTATCTGATGTTATTGGGCCACGAGTCTCTAAGTTTATTTTTGTAACTATGGCTGTGTATCAACTTTGTATTTCTTCCGTGTGGATGGACCAGCAACCCCCCACATTCCAATACTGGTTAATCGGCTCCTCTCAGTATACCAGCTTGAACATGCGCTGTATGAACGGAAAGGGAGGGAAGGGAGACGGAAAGGCCAAGCCACGTGGGGAGTATTGGGCGAATGGATAGCTAATCGGCAATAGGGAAGGCAGGGGTGGTGGAGGTCCTAGATGCATGTTCTTGGTCAATCATCTTTCTGTATACTATATTCTGAATGGCTGGTGTTTTGAGTCAGTACCTGTATTCTCTTGGGTTACAAAAAACAAAAAACAAAACAAAAAAAAACATTATTATATGTCCTACCTTAACCATACACTGCACCCTGCCCTTGGGGCTACCTAGGGCCTACCATAGTGGTGCCTTACATGTAGGAAAAGGGAAGGTTTAGGCCTGGCAAGTGGGTACACTTGCCAAGTCGAATATACAGTTAAAACTGCACACACAGACACTGCAGAGGCAGGTCTGAGACATGATTACAGAGCTACTTATGTGGGTGGCACAACCAGTGCTGCAGGCCCACCAGTAGCATTTGATTTACAGGCCCTGGGCACCTCTAGTGCACTATACTAGGGGCTTACTAATAAATCAAATATGCCAATCATGGATAGGCCAATTACATACACATTTTGTACAGGAGCACTTGCACTTTAGCACTGGTTAGCAGTGGTAAAGTGCCCAGAGTAACAAAAACAGCAAAATCAGAGTCCAGCACACAACAACAACCTGGGAAACAGAGGCAAAAAGTTAAGGGAGACCAAGCCAAGGATGAAAAGTCTAACACCTCTTTAATGGGAAAGTTCGATTTATCATCACAAGTTTGAAAATGCCACTTTTGAAAAGTTGGCGTTTTCCTGCCCTTAGCTCTCTCTGCCTATAACCTGCCTTAGGTCACATGACTAGTTGTAACGTACAGTTGGGACTTTGTGAATTCACCCCAGTCACTCAATAGGGGAATTAGCAGATCCTGAATGGGCCATTAACTGACTTGATATGGGGGGAAAGGGAAGGGGGGCTAAGCACAACCCTACTTGCAACTGAATAGGCTGGGCTCTGCCACCACACAATACGCTTAACGACCCTGTATTGTCAGTGCAGCCAGCTAGGAGCCAGGGGAGGGGAGGCAGGACATTTCTGGAACTTCAGAGAACCCTTCTGGAAATTTCTCCCAACTTCTAGGAGCAAGGTATCAAGGTATAAAAAGAGCATTCTCACACCTGCTCCTCAGTTTACTACTGGACCAGTGGAAGGACTTTCAGAGGATGCCTGCTGCTGTGACCTGCTATGCACTCGGCCAGGCTGCTGCTGTACCTGGAAGAACTGCTTTGCTGCCTGGAGCCTGCTTGGGACCTTCAGAGACCAGCCCTGCTGCAGAGCCCTGCATCACCACCTACACCAGGCCTCTAGAACTGACTCCAAGGACTGGTTCAGCTGGTCTCCTGTTTTGAGCCACAGGGACATAGCAGGCTCCCACCATCTTAAACCTGCATCTGGACACAGCCAGAGTGAGTCTTCCAGCCCCAAGAGGTCTCCCTCCACTTTTGGACCCTTGGTCATGGTGCTAAAGGTGCCCCTGTGGCCATGTTCTAAAAACTGAGGACTTGCTATTTTGAACCTTAAACGTAAAAAAGAAAAAAGAACTCTGGTTCTACTAATTGGATTTTCATGCTTTTGGTGTCAAATATTTTATTACAATTTTCTCTGTTTTTCTAAAAAAAATTATGATTTTTATTGTGTTGTGTTTTCACTGTGTTGCTATTTGTGGACTGCATAAATACTTTACACATTGCCTCTAAGTTTAGCCTAACTGCTTTTTGTGTGTAGCTACCCAGGGTTAAGCACAAGTTAATTTAGTGACTTGTTGTGGTTCACCCTGCAAGGGATTGTGGCTCTTGCTTCACACCCCAGTTAACCCAACAACCCAATTTCTTACGTACCTTAATACAGCAACATGTAGTACAGACATTTCCACCAACATGAGATCAAGGCAGAGTTCTCTGACTCAATGTGCTATTCCCACAAATCATTATCACTATTTATTTGACCCCCATATCTTCTGCACTAATTATTCACTGGAGTTGTGCGAAATGTTCATGAGACAAGGCAGAGCCTATAGCAAAGGGCCAGGTTTATGAAGGCTGAATTAGAACACAACACAGTGTAAAAAAGAACTCAAACTTATATTTGATTTGAAAAAACTGTATACATTCAGAGCTGCAGTATGCATTCGAGGAGATACTTTTGAGGTTGAATCAGTCAGGTCTAGAGATACGATTAGCACCAACATCTGCAATGAGAATAAGTCCTGCAAGCAGTAGGACTCTGGCATGACTTGCCCACCACAAGCAAGAATGCAACAAATAAGATGCCCCCACAATAACACAAAAATTAAAAGGGACATGATACCCCACAATAACTTGTAAGGTGTAAATGAGACAATTAATATTCTTAAAATGAATATTGTTCCTATTCTTTTCCTTGAAGACATAAAGGCACGTAGAACAGATGGTGTGGGAGTTCTCCAAAAGGCTGGCCCGGACAGACCAGCACCTTTCAACCACACCAGAAACGTTTCGAGACATCACTAGAAAATCTAGCAATAAATGACTGGAATATGTTAGAAGACTTGACTGGCACGTAAAGTAGGACCTCAGCGGATCAGCAGGCAGGATGCAAGCAAAATGTGCTACCTAAACCCTCAACAAGAAAAGTCCATTCTCAATTATCATTTTACACGTGGTTATCACGGACCTCACTTGCAGGAGAGTTTTCATTTATTAAAGGTGTTTACGGCCAACAATGCAAAGCATTTCTGCCTTTCACACCTACATGGTAAAATACTTTTTTTTTAAACTTCCAGGCGATTTCCAATACTATTGCATTATGAACCAGTTTTAACAACTCTTGATAATCTCCCATGTTCAAGTCTTCCAAGTTTCACTTTCCACAAGGAAAAAGTATAAAATGTTCCTTTATGCTAAACCACAATAACAAAATTCCTACCATAGAGTAAGTTTGCAGAGGATCGGTGAGTCTCTGAGGGGTAGTTGTAGTATGTGCCTTGTAGATATCGCACCTTGTGATGGCCACCGTGGGCCTGGCTGCTTCGAGCATGAAGCCCATGGGTCATGCTTTCTAGCTGGCCCTCCTGCACTGCAGGAACAGAAAGTCAGGATGGGTGGGCATTACATTCAGCACAGTAAACCGGTGGACAGATAGATACACTCTCTCTGTCTCCCTGCTCTCTCGAATTCTGATACAAAGTATGTCTTTTATATTTTAATTTGGTTCCTGCGCATATACCTCCTTTAATCTGCCCACAGCAGATATTTTATTCAGGTCCTTGTAGATGAAGCACAAAGTATTTCCAGCCATGTCACTGTGTACAAATATGGGAATCCGCATCCAGCTAAGCACCTCCGGCTTTGTTTCGATCTCTACCCTCAATAGTTGACCCATCATAATAAAACTGAAGAAGCACCCCGAGAAGGACCACAGCAATGGCGCACTGGGATTGCGCATGCACACTGACAAAGCAACATTGGCTTTAATTTACATCACCGGTTTTGTCTGATGGAATGTGTGTTTTTTCATTCTCACTTGAGAAGTCTTGATAGATATTGGTCAGAAACTTCGCGTTGGGTTCTATTTCGTTGAGGGGACCCTGTTAGTTTTGTGCTTTAATTTCTCTGCAGTTGGGTAATAAACTAGAAAAGATGGTGTACTCTTTGTAACTCAGTAGTAATTAAAAGTCAACAATTTCAAATTAGTGTTAAATTTAAGCAATATATTTTGGGTGTTTTTCTATTTAATACTTGGCATTGACTACTTCTATACTGCTGCCATTGTGCAATGTTTCACTATGATCTTTGTTAAAGTTAATATGTTTTCACTGTGTTCCACTGTTCATAAGGTGTTCGTTCTCCAACTTTTAGTATTTTGCGCTAGTGTGATTCAGTTTGGCGCAGATACGTTGTATGAACAATGTTATTGCACAGAGCTTGTTGTGAGCAGTAGAATCCATTCAAATTGACACATGCTGTGAATTACAAGTTTGGGTACATGTAATAAATATTATTTGCATTAAATTATATCAATATTTTTAAATTACGCTCTTTTGACTTTTTACATTTTGTTTTGTAGGCAACATGTAAGCAACATTTCCAATATACTTTTCCCTTGTGCCATAATTCACTGACCCGGTCTTAATTGGTAAACATTCACGACCCCTTCCTTTTCCCTTCCTAATGCTGTTTAATATTTAAACAACGTTCTTCTCATCACAGTCAGTCAGCCGCATAATTCATTTTCTTCACTAATCTCCCACATATGCCAGTTGGTATTAAACCCTTGTTAGTCAGAAAGGTTCTCCACACTTCTTGGAAGATATCTTTTTAAAGTTGGATCAGCATACTACTAAATTATATGAGGCCAACCCATCCAGCCATCTAATGTGTGTGCTAGTCTCTTCTTACAGATTCTTAGTGCTCACATTTGATTTTGCCAACATTACACCTTCCACTATCCAACGCCCTCTATGTTTTGGAGCTGGAGAGGCATTGTAGTGTGACAGTTTTGCATTCCCTCAACATGCTTTTGTGTATGCCATCTAATAGTCTGCTCCCAACAGCTTCCCACCAACTATACAGCTTATGACAAGATCATATCACATGAACCAAGTCTCAACTTCGTTATCTCCAGAACTTAGAATTTGGTTCTAAACCACGTTTTGTCTTTGTTTAGTTGCGATTCTTTGATGTTAAATCTTATACATTTTCTGCTTTAACATTAAACTTGCAATCTGCCATTCTTTTTTTTTATTTTTTTTTTATAAACATCTTTATTGATTTTATTGTTGTAACAACTTAATAACAGGTCACATTTACACCACTGATATGTCACCATTGCATTATTCCGGAAAGGGCTTAAACAGAGCATTCTCTTAACATAGTGTATCCTCCAAGGAGTTCCATATTTAGCTGTTAATGCAGTGCTCAAAAGACTTTTCATTTTCAGACGTCACATAACCCTCTCCATTTACCCCCACACTTTATTATATTTGGCTGGACACCCTCGCATCTTGTAGACTAGCTTTTCCTGTTGCGCACACCAGTCCTCCCCCCGCCTCCACCAAGCAATCGTTGGTGTTGCCTCCAAGTTCCATCTGGCAGCTATGTCACGCTTGGGTACCTGGCATGCTATCCCCAGGAAGGCAGGATCCGTCCTGGTATTCCCCACTCCCTCGAGAACACCCAAAAGGATTGGCAACAGGGCCATCTCTACCTCCGCCACCAGTACTCTGGAGAATACAGTGGTCACCACTCGCCAGTAGGCTTCTATGCATGGGCAGGCCCACACCATGGAGTAAAAGTCTGCATTGAGTTGTGAGCAACAGGGGCAGGAAGAGTGGGACTAGAGACCCGGCTTTTGCATTTTATTGGTGTTAGTGATCAGGGTACGATATATCTGGGACACCCTGCCCTTGCCCAAACCACTCATCAGGACCTTCGCCTCTGCTGGGCTAAACTCAGGAAGGACCGTGCCAGCCTGGATGTGGGCACCCAGTGCATGTTGGAGCTGCAAGTATTTATGGAACTGTGTCTTTGAGAGGGAGTACTGTTGTTGCAGTTCCTGAAGGAATAGCATGTGAGAACCCACCCAGACATTTCAAAGAAGCGAAATGCCTATGCTATCTCATTTATGGAATCCTTCCAAAGCGGAGCCCTCACGGAGCCACGTTCCCCACCACAGTGGGGTTTGCTGGGTGAGGCTTGCCCACCACCCTGTTTCCCGCTGCGCTGCCCTCCACCCTGTAAGTACCATCCTCGTCACTTCAGGAATCTCTCTGGGGAGGGGGACACCATATAGCAGCTCGAGGAGCTTAGGGAAGCCCATTGTCAGGAGTTCGAGCTGTACGTCGGGTCTGACCACCCGCCTCCCAGCCAGTTATTAAGTACCAGCAGTTGCGTGGCTAGAAAATAGAGGTATAAGTTGGACATTCCAAGCCCTCCTTCATGAATGCCGCGCTGACAGTTGTGAAGTGCAAGCCGTGGGTGAGAGTTATGCCACAGAAATTGCCGGGCCACTGAGTCCATTTCTTTAAACCATCGCTTGGGGAGCTGATAGGGAAAATTCTGGAGAAGATAAATAAAGCGAGGTAGGATCATCATCTTATACAAGACTGTTCTTCCCAGGACATTAAGGAGTAGGGTCTGCCATCTCTTAAGGTCGTCCTTAATCTTCTGGGTGAGCAGTGTGATGTTAAGGGACCATGCTAGCTCGGGCAATAGGGCAACTGTGCTACCCAGATATCGGAAGCTATTACGTCGAATAGGGATGTTGTCCTGCCAATCATAGCAATCCCTAGCGGGGTGTAACCGGACCAGTACAGACTTGCCGGGGTTAGGCATCAGGCCCGAGGCCTCGGAGAACAGTTTCATTAGTTGGAGACACCGGAGCCCACTACTGGCTGGATTGGTCAAGTAGATGAGCACATCGTCAGCGTACAAGGCAATGCAGTCCTCTTGTCCGGTGGGCCAAGCCCATCCGCTGACTAGCGGGTCCTCCCTTATGATTTTCCCAAGCAGTTTGATCGCCAGGATGAAAAGAAGTGGGGATAACGGGCATCCCCGACAGGTCCCCCGGTGGATGGGGATGGGGTCCGAAATGACGCCATTCACCTGTACTCGGGCAGTCGGGTTGGAATAGAGGAGGTGCACCAGCCTCCGATATCTAGGGCCAATTTCTGCTTTTATGAGCACCTGGAAGAGATACGACCAATGGACTGTATCAAATGCTTTTTCGAAGTCTATAAGGAGCAGTGCCAAATGTGGGGGCAGAGAATGTTGGTAGGCCAATGCCGAATGAAGCTGCGGGAGGCAGTGCCAGGTGCTTCTGGTTGGCATGAATACGCATTGATCTGGGTGGATTAGGGAGGGTAGCACCCTCTTCAGCCTAGTGGGCAGTATTGAGGAGCGAATTTTTATTTCGTCATTTAGAAGCGAAATGGGGCGGTAGGCAGAGCAATGTACTGACGGTGGGTGGAACTTCGAAATCACTACAATAATGGCTTGGTCGAGGTCCTAGGGTAAGTTTCCTGCCCACTCAGCTTCAGCGTACGGGCTAAACAAATGTGAGGCTAAAAGATCCCCATACTTGCTGTAGAGGTCCGCCGGGAACCCATCGGGCCCGGGTCTTGCCCAGGGCCAGCGTTGGGAAAGCCTCCTTGATCACCTCTAGCGTTATGGATTAGTCAAGGTCCTTTTATCTTGCGGCAGAGATTTGGGGGTGGGACACGTCACACAGCAGAAGGGCCTCCCGTTCTGACTGGAGTCACGGACTCTCTGCATAAAGCCCAGCATAGTAAATGGCAAAGCCCTGTGCAATAGACTGGGGTGTCTTAAAAGAGCTGCCCGAGTCATCAATGATTTCGGTGACAACTCTACCAACTAGGGGTCGGGATGCCAACCAGTGCAGCAGTTTACCATTCCAGTCTCCCCACCCATAGATTCGGGCTGTCGAGGCGTGTCACATGTGCTTCGTAGATTCAAGGGTAAGTTGACGGATTTCTTCCTTAATTAGCTCCTGTTGTCTGGTAACGGTTGCATGGTTGGTGGGGGAGAGCTGCATTTCCAGACGTAATGCCTGGGCCTCAAGTCTTGCCACCTGCTGGTTCTTCGTGTGCTCTCACACCATGAGAAGATGTCTAGCGTGGCTTTGCAGGCAGCCCATATTGTCCCTGACAACCGCACAGAGCCAACATTGTGCGTGAAGTAGTGGGTGAGTCCATCTCTCAAGGCTTGGACATAGGTGCCGCCCTGGAGGTACCAAGCGTTCAAACGCTACAAGGGGTGTTGGGTCTTGTTAGGGTCGTTTATCTGCACAAGGAGCAGTTCATGATCAGAGATACCGTATGGGAGTATCTGTGTGCCTGTGACCCGGCAGACATCTGGAGCTGGCATGAAAGGGAGGGGGGAGAGGGGAGAGGGGAGAGGGGACAGGGGAGAGGGGGGAGAGAGAGAGAGAGAGAGAGAGAGAGAGAGAGAGAGAGAGAGAGAGAGAGAGAGAGAGAGAGAGAGAGAGAGAGAGAGGAGAGAGAGAGAGAGAGGGAGAGAGAGAGAGAGAATGAATGAATTCTGGGGTGGCAAATTCGCAACACGTCACAAAGGCCCAGACTGTCAGCTCCGACTCACCGACGGTGTACCGGTGGCATCAGCCTCTGGGTTCATGACTGCGTTAAAGGCACACCCCAGGAGTGTCAATCCCAGAGGAAGTTGGCTACAACCTCCCGGAGGGTCTCTAGGAACCATTCTAGTGCACCGTGTGGGATACACACTCAGAATATTAATTGGTTGGCCACTCAGTGTTCCAGACACGGTGACATATCGACCCTACGGGTCTAGTTTAGTTGCAGTGGTCACCGAGTGATGCAATAGAATTGCCACTTCCCTAGAGCCTCTGGAAAAGCCTGCATGGTATACCCTGTCGTATCCGCCTCGTAGAAGCATAGCACATCGAGTGCCCATCAGGTGTGTTTCTTGGAGCAATAATGTAGAAGGTGCAAAGTGACGAACTGCGCCAAAAAAACGCCAAGCGCTTAATCTTATCCAGGAGTCTGTTGATATTCCAAGAAAGGACCGTTTTAAGGAGCCCCGGAGGTTGCAGGGGAACAGTGTTCAAATGCATTCAGGACTTCATGTGCGTCAAGATTCCCAAGGGGAGGGGGTCTGTGGGTAAGAAGCCCCTGTAGGAGAGTTTTGTGTATAAAGTAGATCTAGAGGTATGACGTGACCACCTGAAAGAAAAGTGTTAATACATATGAAACACAACTGTAACTTGCCCTTAAAACGTACTTCAAATACTTCCCCAAACCCACCCAACTGTCCCCCACCCCATCCCTGAAGTATCTGTCGCCCAAGAACATAACTGAAAACACAAAACCAAGGTGTCTGTAACATGTGTGGAGTGGTGGACCCCTCCATATAGTCGGAGTTCTGCAAAAAGGCCCCTGTCCCGCCTCCATTGTTGGCCAGGAAATCTCCCCGATCTCTTCTACATCTGCAGGGGATCAATGGTAGTTCTTTTCCTTATAATAGGGGGGGAGTTTGGCTAAAGTGATCATTCACTTGATCTGGCAAGGGCTGCTCCTCCTCTGGATGGTCAGGTGCGGGTGTTCCCTGTAGAGTTGAGGATCCCGCGGAGTCCGTCCCGGACACATCACTCCGCTTTCTGTGGTGGGACCGGGTGCGCCCCCACTTGTGTCTCAGTCCCAGTGACTCGTCTTGCCTGGATCTCGGGGAAACCCTTGGGCGGGGTGGATCCTCTTTGGGCAACATGATGCTCCTCAGCGAGCAAGTCCCAGGCAGTCTCTGGTGAGTCAAAGAAGAAGGATTTCTCATCCAGTAGGACCTTGAGGTGTGCAGGGAACAGCAGCATATGGGACAGCCGCATCGCCCTAAGTTTTTGCTTAACCGCTTCGTACAAGCAGCGTTTATTCTGCACATCAGGTGTGTAGTCTGGAAAAATTAGAATTTTGTGGTTTTCCCATTAGAGATCAAGCTGTGCTCTCACTTCTCTGAGGCTGACATCTCGATCTTTAAAATTAAGGAACCTGACAATTATTGGCTCCTTTGCCTTTCCGGTGGGGGCCTGGGTGCAAGTGCTCTGTGGGCCCACTTTTTTTGATCCCGCAACCAGGTTAGAAGCTATTGTTCCAGAAACTCAGCAGTCTGGGCTTTCTCTGCTCCTTCTGGGAATCCTACAAAGCGCAAGTTATTGCATCTGGAGCGATTTTCTGCATCTTTGGCTCTGTGGTGGAGTTCGCCTGTACGGGTCAGCAGCTGGGCAACTTTAGATTCAAGGTTGGTGATCTCATCCTCTACTGTTGAGGCACGGTCTTCTACCTCTTTAATGTGGTTCACTGCTGTCTGCAGGTCCTGTCGCAGCAGGCCCATGTCTTAGCGCACCTCTCCAATCTTAGTCTTGACGGCTTGTTGTGAGGATTGAAAAGCCTGCAGGATGGTGTCCAGCCCCTCTATCGCAGGGGTCCCAGGTGCTGAGGCACTGGCCCCAGAGGGTTCGGCTGGGTAGTGAACTGATCGATGCGCTGTTGAGATATGAGTGGCTGTCTACGGAGTCTGTCTTTCCCCATGATGAGGCTGGAGGGACTCTGGTGTCACAGGTTCCAGTGTTTCGTTCCTGCGCCCCTACGCCGTCAGTGTGGGGTTCACCAATTGCCCAGAGGATATGGGCTGATCTCTGGCGCTTCAGCTGCGCACTTGTCAGTGTCTAGTTTGCTCTCATTGGGGGAGTGCTCTGCGGGTCACACCTGGGGGATCACGGCTCCGGCTCAAAGGGTCGCGCACTAGCCAATGGACATGAAGAAGGATTGGGGGGGTACCCCGGGATCACTCCGGACCAGCTGTCCCTCCCACCCTGCCCCTCCCTTGTTAGCAACTTTGCTGGGGTCGAAGTAGGCCCACCGGTCCAGTCTCGGCCGGGTATCACAACTCACTGTCAGGTCGGCTGGGCACTTGTTGACGGCAGTCGCCTCTCAGCACTATCCAGGCTGTGACATTGGGGAAGGCGCCACATGTGGCTTCACTTAAGGCCACCACTCCTCACGGTGCCGCACTCTCTCACTGACACAGCCCAGTCTCTATATCTTGCCAGAGCGGTCTTCTCCCTGGCCCCCAGCACTCACCCACGCACTCGGGCTCTGCCACGCCACCCCATTCAGGCCACAGCCACGAGTCAGCCACCCGATCCGGCCCGTCTGCCTCTTCAGGCCCAGTGGGGGAGCACTCTGCCCAGACCTCACCTCATCAGTTGCCCTTGTGTCGTGGCCCCCACAGCCGGCCAAGACGCTTCTCTGGCCCCTTCTCTCCGCTGGGTCACGCACTTTGGGTGGTTGGGTCCACCGAGCCACCCCACCAGCAGCCAGGCCTCAGCTCGTCAGCCGCCACTTCTCACCTCTCGGCCCAGCCACTCCTATCGGGCCAGGGCCTCAAGTTGGGCCTCGTCGTCTTGGTGCCGGGAATACGGGTATCAGAAGTCCCCGAACACCCAGGGGGGCACAACCGCGCTGGTCATGGCGCTGGGCGCACGTCACCGGAGTTCGTGGTGACAGCCTCAGTCATGCTACTCTGCCCCGTCTGGGCTCCAGCTGCGGCCCAGCCTCGTGGGCCGGCTCACTTCCTTCTTCGGACCTGGGAGGAGTTTTCAGGGCTGGCTCACCGCCTCACTGGTTCTCTCCACGTGGCAGCCCCACGATCGGCCGATCCTTTCCTCTGGCTTCCCCTCTTTATGGAATGGCTTGCTGTGGGCAGCTGGTCCGGTCCAGCCGTATCTTGGCGCGCTGGGTGCCGCGCTTCACCTCTGGGCCCAGCCGCTCCTGGTAGGCCTGATCTACAGCTGGGCTCCACTGCTCAGTCTCCTGACACTCCGGTCACCTCAGTCCCCCCCCCTCAAGGCATTCAGAGGGGGTGCAATTGTGGCTGATGCGTTCTGGGCACGGGACACCAGGGCTTTCTAGGGGTAGATGATGGAGGGGTCTGGAGCACTCTTGACGTCTGAAGTCACGCCCCGCAATCTGCCATTCTTAATGGTCACTTCTTTTCCTTTTCCACTTCAACCTGAACTGCTGCTGCATGTTATAGCTTATCAAACATCTGCAACCTCTCCCATTATGTGAGCTAGATGATAGAGTCAATGAAACTATATTTCAGCCTAATTTGCCTCATATTCTCCATAGGAAGAAAAGATCACCTTTCATTTTTTTTCTCTACTATTAGGTTATATTTGCAGCTGCATGTCTCCCATGCTCCAAGGGGTCAGAGCTTGTGACCCATCACCCTAACCTGTGTACCTTATAGTTATAATACGGGTTAACCCTATGGGGTGCTCTGCCAGGGTGGTTCAGGCCTTACGGCCATCCATCTTGTGTCCTGAGGTTACTATAACTTGCACCTTTCCCATACACTGCTAATCACCCCACACATTACATCACTCATTACACTATTGATAATATCACTGCAATACTTACAATGAAATTATTGATGAGAAAATTGTACAGGGGGGGGGGCAAGTTATAGTTACCTTAGGACACGAGTTATAGTTATTTGAGGTAACTATAGGTGGTGAAATTCTGTTGCTTTTAGAGCTTAAAACGTTACGTTGTTACTGAACATTTCATCTATGAGGTTACTTTAGCCTTTGTTTTTTTCAGAGAACATATAGATATATATTTATGTGTGTGTGTGTGTGTGTGTGTGTGTGTGTGTGTATGTGTGTGTGTATATATATATATATATATATATATATATATTTAGAGTGATAGAGTCAGTTTAGAATTCAAACTAATACTACCTTATGCCACTTACCTCAGAAATTTCAAGTAAGTTGATGATTTAATCACTTTGCGTACAGCCATACCAATGTGCAATTAAAAGCATGAAGGGGACCCTTCCTGTTTGTGTTGTATTAGGATTTTCTTACCATTTTAGCCTTGCATTGAGAATGCCATTTAAAAAAAAGGAATAATGAAAACATGTTTTGCTGCAATTAGACATGTTAATCTGTAGTTAGAAAAATGTGAAATATCACCAATATTTGCATATGGGGGATTGCAGTAAATACTGTACCACTCCGTTTATGAAGAAGAAATCAACCAATAATTGCTGAATAATATTTTATTTATATCCCATTTTCTCCAAAGTGTTTCTTTCAAATTGAAGGCACAAGCTACATTTGATATAAAGATAAAAAAAACATAGCATTTTCAATCAAAGGAGAAAAGTCCAGGAACTGTTTGAAGGCCGAACATGGAACTATTTCTGAGGTCACTTGAAGGGAATAAAAAAAAATCCAAGAGTAAAACGGTATCAAAGTCGAACAGTCTTTATGATGGAAGGTCGATGAATATAGGCCTGACGGGATGGACCTGTAGGCTTGTAGTGTGAACAAATAAAATGCCAAAGGTTGATTTTGATGGTCAGAGGAGATCAAAGATTTAGGGCTTTAGTTACATGAATGACAGCAGATGTAAAAAGAAAATGTTTGAAAAAGAGGCTAACTCCAAGTGTTTATCTTTCGGGGTTTCCTACTGTAAAGCAAAAGTTTTATAAGGAGCAACAGACTATTTATGGACAGTTCTAAATGACAGGTCACCATCAAAAAATCCAAGCAATTGCTATCTAGTCTTTTCCCTCCTGTTCAGCCCCAGTAGGTGATACAACTTTTGGTCAGGAATACTTAACTAGAGTGTTACAGGACCGTACTATAAGAATCTTAGCTTGGACCACTGGCGCTGCTTACCTAAGATTTCACAGCCTTCCAGGAAGAAGCCCATAGCTTCAACTAAGAAGATCGTATTACAGTTAGTAATGGATGTATTCTTTGAATGAATGATATATTTATACAGCTTTTTTACTCGGAATTACTGTATTAAATGCTGTGGCGTGCTCTATAATGTTTATCATTATTATATTTTTATTCTTAAAGTAAAACACAGAGATTTACACTGGGATCAGCATATTTTATATACATCTACAATGAGCTTAAAGGAAAGAAGTGTCCAATCAAAAGACGGACATCTAATAAGCATTTTAGCAGGACTGAAAAAGTGTGTATCCTATAGTGCCTTTAATGCCATTACGAGGTGGTAGCATACCCCCGGCCTTGCTCCAGAGAAAGCACCACCTCCTATTTTAGGGCATACATACACAATCTGAACAGCCGCACACCATCCTAGGATCTCAGGCTGTAGGTACCAGATACTGTAATGTATCAAACACCACAACAAATACAGAGGCTGGGTGCCCTGCAAAGCTTCAAATATCAATTCAGTTTCTCACTGAAAGCCAAATGTAATCATGTTAGTGTTTTGCTTTGATTTGGGACGATAGGACATTGGCATTTACTTTTGCAACAAATTTCGAGTAGGGATTGTTCAAATCAAAATGTATACGCGTCAGGTGTGTGGAAGGGGTGTCGCAATCAGGCAACCTCCACTTCGTTTGCTGCACTACCTCTTGTAAGGATGGGAGGAGAGCCCTGTGGTAGACTAGTAAAACCATCTCAGTTTTTCACATATCATTAAAGCTCGCCTTGCCTCTAGTTTTGATTAGGGAGAGGGTGGTGCTAAACATGTCTTCATATTTACATCTGCACTATGCAGCAGTACATGAGAAGAGGTCAGTGATTAACATTCATTTTTAGGGTGTTTGATCAAGTGAATCTTACTCATGCATGGAGATGGAGGAACAAACTAGTTCCAGTGGAAAAAAAGAAAAAAAGTGATAAACTGGTGTCCCTGGTGTAGAAGAGAAAGTAGGCTCCACCTCCCAGTTTGTGGCTCATTTTAAATAAATGTATACAATCTGTATGCAGGAGTGTATGTGGGACAGGTCACAGCGTTTACTCACAGCACTATTCGTGTAGTGTAAATTGTGTCAATTCTTGTTAAAGAAGCGAAAGGAAACAAAGTACAGTGAAAAATTAATAAAAAAACACGAAGATCGTGGCTGGAGAAAACTGGGTGTAGTGGCATTACTTGAATATTACAGAATGTCATAAAAAATGCCCCCACTCCCTCCTTCCTGGCAGCAAGGCAGAGCAAAATGTGTACCTAAACGGCAAGCGAAAAATGGTTACAAGCACAGGAAACCTGCATTTATTGTGCAGTGGGGTTCACGATTTTCCCAATGAAGAGGTTGCAGTCAGTTGTGTTGTGATAAATCACCAACAAGAAAGGCCTGTCGAATTTTATAGTTGGAGGAAGACACATTGGCATCGCCTCAAGAGCAGTGGCCGCTGCTGCCTCCGTGCCTTTCTCATCGATACTCAGCACAGCCTTGTGAACAGCCTGCGAGGAAAGGGAAGAAAGACGTTAATAGTAGTATTGCCACCTTATACAAACTCTAAACTTAGTTTGATCTTTCTACCCCCCCACTTATTTTTCTGTACTCTTAGCACAGCGCACTTCATATACGGGAGCACGTGGTTCATCCGTGGCCTGGGTATTAGAATGTTTACTTAAAGAAAAAAATAAACTAAGCACATCTCAACCTTCAAATAATTAACTGCTCAGTATAATCGATAGGCTTGTTTGGTAACTATCACTTTTTAGAGTATATGGGACTGCTAGATGCTTCTTTGCGGCCAACCGTTGGCCACAAACACCTTGTCAGTCTGACAGCTCTATGTGTTTTAGCTTTCATATCCACCAACTAATAAACTACTTTCTCCTTTTTTGATTCTCCTCGACTTAGTTGCAAAGCAAGCTGTCAACTTTGACTGCTTAACAGTTTTGGGAGATTTAAGCATATGGTTAGACTTCCCCAATGTATCTCCTTCACAAATTAATTTCGGAGGCCACAAAAACACTTACTTTGGTGGTTCACACTCTTCACTCTAGCTTCCAACCATAGAGCTATTTTTTTTTGCATTTTAGTGCTCTTCCCCCAGCACCTTGGTGATCCCTCTTAAACACTGCTGCACAACTAAAAGAAAGTGAAACTGTTTCTTGCAGAAAGAAATTTCAGAACTGCTGTTCAAGACCCCGTTCTCTAGCATCTCAACCTACTCCATAGCCTCCCAGATACCATACTGGCCCCCGACTTGCCGCATCACATCTCATCCAGGTCCTGAAAAAATATGATCACATCACCTCCATTCTGATGGAACTCCATTGGATCCCTTGCTGGCCAGAACCATCATCAAAGCCAGCTGCATCATTTACAAAGCCATTACCACCATCCCCCTCCCCCCCCCCCACTTATCTTACAGACAAGCTCATCATGTCAGGTGGTTCTTAGCACAAACATCAGACTGCAGAAATGTAAAAGAGTTTCACAAGGATCAGTTTTAGCTCCGGACATCGATCTATACTTGAAAGCCTGCTTCCCAGCTGACATCTTGTGACTGACTGTAGGAGGCTGGACTGGCTTGTAGTGAGTACCAAGGGGTACTTGCACCTTGCACCAGTCCCAGTTATCCCTTATTAGTGTATAGGGTGTCTAGCAGCTTAGGCTGATAGATAATGGTAGCTTAGCAGAGCAGCTTAGGCTGAACTAGGAGACGTGTGAAGCCACTACAGTACCACAAGTGTCACTTGCACAATATCATAAGAAAACACAATACACAGTTATACTAAAAATAAAGGTACTTTATTTTTATGACAATATGCCAAAGTATCTTAGAGTGTACCCTCAGTGAGAGGATAGGAAATATACACAAGATATATATACACAATAGCAAAAATATGCAGTATAGTCTTAGAAAACAGTGCAAACAATGTATAGTTACAATAGGATGCAAGGGGGACACATAGGGATAGGGGCAACACAAACCATATACTCCAAAAGTGGAATGCGAACCACGAATGGACCTCAAACCTATGTGACCTTGTAGAGGGTCGCTGGGACTATTAGAAAATAGTGAGAGTTAGAAAATTAGCCCTCCCCAACACCCTGAAAAGTGAGTGCAAAGTGCACTAAAGTTCCCCTAAGGACAAAGAAGTCGTAATAGAGGAATAATGCAGGAAAGACACAAACCAACAATGCAACAACTGTGGACTTCCAATCTAGGGTACCTGTGGAACAAGGGGACCAAGTCCAAAAGTCACAAGCAAGTCGGAGATGGGCATATGCCCAGGAAATGCCAGCTGTGGGTGCAAAGAAGCTTCTACTGGACAGAAGAAGCTGAGGTTTCTGCAGGAACGAAAAGGGCTAGAGACTTCCCCTTTGGTGGACGGATCCCTCTCGCCGTGGAGAGTCGTGCAGAAGTGTTTTCCCGCCGAAAGAACGCCAACAAGCCTTGCTAGCTGCAAATCGTGCGGTTAGCGTTTTTGGACGCTGCTGTGGCCCTGGAGGGACCAGGCAGTCGCAAATTGGACCAGGAAAGAGAGGGGACGTCGAGCAAGACAAGGAGCCCTCTCAGCAGCAGGTAGCACCCGGAGAAGTGCCAGAAACAGGCACTACGAGGATGCGTGAAACGGTGCTCACCCGAAGTTACACAAAGGAGTCCCACGTCGCCGGAGACCAACTTAGAAAGTCGTGCAATGCAGGTTAGAGTGCCGTGGACCCAGGCTTGGCTGTGCACAAAGGATTTCCGCCGGAAGTGCACAGGGGCCGGAGTAGCTGCAAAAGTTGCGGTTCCCAGCAATGCAGCCCAGCGAGGTGAGGCAAGGACTTACCTCCACCAAACTTGGACTGAAGAGTCACTGGACTGTGGGAGTCACTTGGACAGAGTTGCTGGATTCGAGGGACCTCGCTCGTCGTGCTGAGAGGAGACCCAAGGGACCGGTAATGCAGCTTTTTGGTGCCTGCGGTTGCAGGGGGAAGATTCCGTCGACCCACGGGAGATTTCTAGTGCAGAGAGGAGGCAGACTACCCCCACAGCATGCACCACCAGGAAAAAAGTCGAGAAGGCGGCAGGATCAGCGTTACAGAGTTGCAGTAGTCGTCTTTGCTACTTTGTTGCAGTGTTGCAGGCTTCCAGCGCGGTCAGCAGTCGATTCCTTGGCAGAAGGTGAAGAGAGAGATGCAGAGGAACTCAGATGAGCTCTTGCATTCGTTATCTAAAGTTTCCCCAGAGACAGAGACCCTAAATAGCCAGAAAAGAGGGTTTGGCTACCTAGGAGAGAGGATAGGCTAGCAACACCTGAAGGAGCCTATCACAAGGAGTCTCTGACGTCACCTGGTGGCACTGGCCACTCAGAGCAGCCCAGTGTGCCAGCAGCACCTCTGTTTCCAAGATGGCAGAGGTCTGGAGCACACTGGAGGAGCTCTGGACACCTCCCAGGGGAGGTGCAGGTCAGGGGAGTGGTCACTCCCCTTTCCTTTGTCCGGTTTCGCGCCAGAGCAGGGGCTAAGGGGTCCCTGAACCGGTGTAGACTGGCTTATGCAGAATTGGGCACATCTGTGCCCAAGAAAGCATTTCCAGAGGCTGGGGGAGGCTACTCCTCCCCTGCCTTCACACCATTTTCCAAAGGGAGAGGGTGTAACACCCTCTCTCAGAGGAAGTCCTTTGTTCTGCCATCCTGGGACAAGCCTGGCTTGACCCCAAGAGGGCAGAAACCTGTCTGAGGGGTTGGCAGCAGCAGCAGCTGCAGTGAAACCCCAGGAAAGGCAGTTTGGCAGTACCAGGGTCTGTGCTACAGACCACTGGGATCATCGAATTGTGCCAACAATGCCAGGATGGCATAGAGGGGGCAATTCCATGATCTTAGACATGTTACATGGCCATATTCGGAGTTACCATTGTGAAGCTACATATAGGTAGTGACCTATATGTAGTGCACGCGTGTAATGGTGTCCCCGCACTCACAAAGTTCAGGGAATTGGCTCTGAACAATGTGGGGGCACCTTGGCTAGTGCCAGGGTGCCCTCACACTAAGTAACTTTGCACCTAACCTTTACCAGGTAAAGGTTAGACATATAGGTGACTTATAAGTTACTTAAGTGCAGTGTAAAATGGCTGTGAAATAACGTGGACGTTATTTCACTCAGGCTGCAGTGGCAGGCCTGTGTAAGAATTGTCAGAGCTCCCTATGGGTGGCAAAAGAAATGCTGCAGCCCATAGGGATCTCCTGGAACCCCAATACCCTGGGTACCTCAGTACCATATACTAGGGAATTATAAGGGTGTTCCAGTAAGCCAATGTAAATTGGTAAAATTGGTCACTAGCCTGTTAGTGACAATTTAGAAAGAAATGAGAGAGCATAACCACTGAGGTTCTGATTAGCAGAGCCTCAGTGAGACAGTTAGTCACTACACAGGTAACACATTCAGGCCCACTTATGAGCACTGGGGCCCTGGTGAACAGAGTCCCAGTGACACATACAACTAAAACAACATATATACAGTGAAAAATGGGGGTAACATGCCAGGCAAGATGGTACTTTCCTACACAACCCCCCCCCCCAAACGAAGGACAATAAGACTAGCCATGACCTGATGAGTCTTCATTGTCTAAGTGGAAATATCTGGAGAGTCCATCTGCATTGGAGTGGCTACTCCCAGGTCTATGTTCCACTGTATAGTCCATTCCCTGTAGGGATATGGACCACCTCAACAATTTAGGATTTTCACCTTTCATTTGTTTTAGCCAAAGTAGAGGTTTGTGGTCTGTCTGAACAATGAAGTGAGTGCCAAACAGGTATGGCCTCAACTTCTTCAGAGCCCAGACCACAGCAAAGGCCTCCCTCTCTATGGCAGACCAACGCTTTTCTCTAGGGGTCAACCTCCTACTAATAAAAGCAACAGGTTGATCCTGGCCCTCAGAATTAAGTTGTGATAGGACTGCCCCTACTCCTAATTCAGATGCATCAGTTTGGACATAGAATTTTTTAGAGTAACAAGGGCTTTTCAGGACAGGTGCAGAGCACATGGCCTGCTTCAGCTCCTCAAAAGCTTTCTGACAGTTTGCTGTCCATAATACCTTTTTAGGCATTTTCTTGGATGTGAGGTCATTAAGAGGGGCTGCAATGGAGCCATAGTTCTTAATGAACCTCCTGTAATACCCAGTGAGGCCTAGGAAGGCTCTCACCTGAGTCTGTGTGGTAGGGGGAACCCAATCAATAATTGTTTGGATTTTCCCCTGCTGTGGTGCAATCTGTTCCCCACCAACAAGGTGTCCCAGATAAACCACCTTACCCTGCCCTATCTGGCACTTTGAAGCCTTGATAGTGAGGCCTGCCTTTTGCAGGGCCTCCAAAACTTTCCAAAGGTGGACCAGGTGATCATCCCAGCTGGAGCTAAATACAGCTATATCGTCCAAATATGCTGCACTGAAAGCTTCCAGCCCTTGCAGGACTGTATTCACCAACCTCTGAAAAGTGGCAGGTGCATTCTTCAAACCAAAAGGCATTACAGTAAACTGGTAATGGCCTCCAATGGTTGAAAATGCAGTTTTAGGTTTAGCATCTTCTGACAATTTGATCTGCCAATACCCTGCAGTCAAGTCAAAAGTGGTTAGATACTTGGCAGATGCCAGTGTATCTATGAGCTCATCTGCCCTGGGTATAGGGTGAGCATCAGTTTTGGTTACCACGTTGAGACCTCTATCGTCTACACAAAACCGCATTTCCTTCTTTCCATCTTTGGAATGGGGTTTTGGTACAAGTACCACAGGAGAAGCCCATGGACTTTCAGAGTGCTCAACCACTCCTAGTTCCAACATTTTCTGGATCTCTTGCTTTATGCAGTCCCTGACATGGTCAGGCTGCCTATAGATCTTACTTTTGACAGGTAAACTGTCTCCAGTATCTATAGTGTGCTCACACCAAGAAGTGGTACCTGGCACAGTAGAGAAGAGTTCAGAGAATTGATCTAGGAGATTTATGCAATGGTCTTTCTGCTCAGCAGTAAGACAATCAGCCAAAACTACACCTTCCACAAGAGCATCTTGTTCTGTGGAAGAGAAGAGATCAGGTAGAAGATCACTGTCTTCTTCCTGTCCCTCATCAGTTGCCATGAGCAGGGTGAGATCAGCCCTGTCATAGTAGGGTTTCAGGCGGTTTACATGGAGTACCCTAAGGGGACTCCTTGCAGTGCCTAAGTCAACTAAATAGGTGACTTCACCCTTTTTCTCAACAATTGTGTGGGGTCCACTCCATTTATCTTGGAGTGCTCTTGGGGCCACAGGCTCCAAGACCCACACTTTCTGCCCTGGTTGGTACTGAACCAAAACAGCCTTCTGATCATGCCATTGCTTCTGGAGCTCTTGGCTGGCCTGAAGGTTTTTACTGGCCTTTTTCATATACTCAGCCATCCTTGATCTGAGGCCAAGTACATAATCCACAATATCCTGCTTAGGAGCTTTTAAAGGTTGTTCCCAACCCTCCTTTACAAGTGTGAGTGGACCCCTAACAGGGTGTCCAAAAAGAAGTTCAAAGAAGCTGAAGCCCACTCCTTTCTGGGGTACCTCCCTGTAGGCAAAAAGGAGGCATGGTAACAGGATATCCCATGTCCTGCGGAGTTTTTCAGGGAGACCCATAATCATGCCTTTGAGAGTTTTATTAAATCTCTCCACCAGTCCATTTGTTTGTGGATGATAGGTTGTAGTGAATTTATAAGTTACACCACACTCCTTCCACATGGCCTTTAAGTATGCAGACATGAAATTGCTTCCCCTGTCTGATACTACTTCCTTTGGGAAGCCCACCCTGGAAAATATTCCCAGGAGGGCCTTTGCCACTGCAGGAGCTGTAGTGGTCCTTAAAGGAATAGCTTCAGGATATCTTGTGGCATGGTCCACTACCACCAAGATGAATCTATTGCCTGAAGCAGTAGGAGGGTCAAGGGGACCAACTATGTCAACCCCTACCCTTTCAAAGGGAACCCCAACCACAGGCAGTGGAATAAGGGGTGCCTTTGGAGTGCCACCTGTCTTGCCACTGGCTTGACAGGTTTCACAGGACTTACAAAAATCTTTTGTGTCCTCAGACATCCTAGGCCAATGAAACAAGGGAACAAGCCTGTCCCAAGTTTTCATTTGTCCTAGATGCCCAGCTAGGGGAATGTCGTGTGCTAGAGTTAGGAGGAACTTTCTGTACTCCTGAGGAATCACTAATCTCCTGGCAGCTCCAGGTTTAGGATCCCTATGCTCAGTGTACAAGAGGTTGTCCTCCCAGTAAACTCTGTGAGAGTCACTGACATCCCCATTAGCCTGTTTGACAGCTTGCTGTCTTAGACCCTCTAATGTGGGACAGGTTTGCTGTGCCACACTCAGCTCCTCCCTGGCAGGCCCCCCTTCACCCAAAAGTTCAGCAGTGTCTGCTTGAATCTCCTCTGGTGAAGGTTCTGCACATGGAGGGAATTCTTCTTCCTCTGAAGTTGAATCCACTGTAGAGGGAGGGATAGTAGGAAGTGGTTTGCTTCTACTAGCCCTAGCTTTAGGGAGCACTTGGTCCATTGTTCCAGGATCCAAGCTTCCCTGTCCTTTTTGCTTTTTGGCCTGAGCCCTTGTCAAAACAAAAATATGCCCTGGGATGCCCAGCATTGCTGCATGGGCCTCCAACTCCACATCTGACCAAGCTGATGTCTCCAAATCATTCCCTAATAGACAGTCTACAGGTAAATCTGAAGCTACCACAACTTTCTTTGGCCCAGTAACCCCCCCCCCAGTTGAGATTTACAACAGCCATGGGGTGGCTAAGTGTGTTGTTGTGAGCATCGGTTACTTGGTACTGGTGACCAAGTAGGTGTTGTTCAGGGTGGACCATTTTCTCTATGACCATAGTTACACTGGCACCAGTGTCCCTGTAGGCCTGAACCTCAACACCATTTATTAGGGGTAGCTGCTTGTACTTATCCATATTAAGGGGACAAGCAACTAAGGTGGCTAAATCAATAGCCCCCTCAGAGACTAACACAGCCTCTGTGGCCTCCCTAACAAGGCCAACCCCAACTAAGTTACCAATAGTGAGCCCAGCTACTCCTTTGGATTGGCTATTAGTAGGTTTGCTCCCACCACCACTGCTATTAGTAGGGACACTAGGTGTAGCAGTAGGGGTTGTAGTGGTAGGAGGCTTGGTGCCTTTCTTTGGACAACTGGGATCTGTTGTCCAATGGCCTTTTACTTTACATAAATAGCACCATGGTTTCTTTTCCTTGTTCTGATTAAAAGAGGATTTGGGCCCACCACCCCCACCAGAGTGTTTTTGTGGGCCTGATGAAGACTCATTTTTAGATTTGTCCCCACCCTTGTCAGAAGACTTACCATCCTTCTTTTTGTTGCCATCTTTGTCACCCCCTGTATGAACTTTTCTGTTCACTCTTGTTCTGACCCATTTGTCTGCCTTCTTTCCCAATTCTTGGGGAGAGGTCAGATCAGAGTCCACCAAGTACTGGTGCAACAAATCAGACACACAATTATTAAGAATATGCTCTCTCAGGATCAAGTTATACAGGCTGTCATAATCAGTCACTTTACTGCCATGTAACCACCCCTCCAAGGCCTTCACTGAATGGTCAATGAAATCAACCCAGTCTTGTGAAGACTCCTTTTTGGTCTCTCTGAACTTTATCCTGTACTGTTCAGTGGTTAAGCCATAACCATCCAGGAGTGCATTCTTAAGAACGTGGAAATTATTAGCATCATTTTCTTTCACAGTGAGGAGCCTATCCCTACCTTTTCCACTAAATGATAGCCATAGGATAGCAGCCCACTGCCTTTGAGGGACATCCTGTACAACACAGGCCCTCTCAAGTGCAGCAAACCACTTGTTAATGTCATCCCCCTCCTTATAAGGGGGAACTATCTTGTGCAGATTCCTGGAATCATGCTCTTTTACAGGATGACTATGGGGAATACTGCTGCTGCCACCATGGGTTTCTAAACCCAACTTCTGTCTTTCCTTCTCTAATTCTAAAGACTGTCTATCCAAATCCAGCTGTTGCTTTTTAAGCTTCAGTCTGGTTTGTTCCACCCTCAACTTATTGAGTTCCCTTTCTAACATTCTGTCATCAGGGTTGGTGGGAGGGACATTTCTAGATACAGAGGTATGATGGGAATGAACAGAAGGAGACCTGTCCCTTACAGAGGGCACCCTAACAGCTTGGCTGACAGAAACATCACTACCAGTATGGTGAGAATAAATGCTTTTGCTATGATGTGAGACAACACTATTTGTATGGTGTGGCTCATCATCATTACCAACTATGCTAGACTGTCTTGTAATGGGCAGGCTAGGAACTTTCTTTCCTGAATCTTTTCCTGGGGGAGTCCCTGGATCAGATTGGGAACCATTTGCTACTTTTTCAACAGATGTGGCCCCTATGGCCTTATCTTGTTATCTAAGCATATTAAGCAACAATTCCAAGGAAGGATTCTTCCCTACACTCAAACCTCTCTCTATGCAGAGACTCCTTGCTCCTTTCCAGCTAAGGTGATCATATGCAAGTTTGGACAGATCAACATTTTGGCCTGTGCCAGACATTTTTAGAGAGAGTTAAAGTGATAGAAAAAGAGAAAAAAGTTTTCAGAACTTTTTAGAAAGACAGAAAAAAACATTTTAAACTTTTAAGAACTTTTTGAAAGTTTAGAAGTACTTTTCAGCACTTTAGAATAGAGTGAAAAGAGGAAATGCAAAACTTTTTGACTATGTGTATATACACTGACCTTGTTTTGTATATTTTTCTCTCATGAAAAGTACAATGACAAGAGTGGTAAGTAGTCTCAAAGCACTTATCCCACCGCTGCACAACCAATGTAGGAGGCTGGACTGGCTTGTAGTGAGTACCAAGGGGTACTTGCACCTTGCACCAGGCCCAGTTATCCCTTATTAGTGTATAGGGTGTCTAGCAGCTTAGGCTGATAGATAATGGTAGCTTAGCAGAGCAGCTTAGGCTGAACTAGGAGACGTGTGAAGCCACTACAGTACCACAAGTGTCACTTGCACAATATCATAAGAAAACACAATACACAGTTATACTAAAAATAAAGGTACTTTATTTTTATGACAATATGCCAAAGTATCTTAGAGTGTACCCTCAGTGAGAGGATAGGAAATATACACAAGATATATATACACAATAGCAAAAATATGCAGTATAGTCTTAGAAAACAGTGCAAACAATGTATAGTTACAATAGGATGCAAGGGGGACACATAGGGATAGAGGCAACACAAACCATATACTCCAAAAGTGGAATGCGAACCACGAATGGACCCCAAACCTATGTGACCTTGTAGAGGGTCGCTGGGACTATTAGAAAATAGTGAGAGTTAGAAAATTAGCCCTCCCCAAGACCCTGAAAAGTGAGTGCAAAGGGGACGCGCACAACTTCTTTCCTGGGCGGGAGCCCTTTAAACATTGTCGGAGCCAACCTCAGCTGCTGATAGGGCGGGAAGCCCTTCTTAACCTCACAGCGCGCCCGCAACCGCGGGACGCGCACAACTTCTTTCCTGGGCGGGAGCCCTTTAAACATTGTCGGAGCCAGCCTCAGCTGCTGATAGGGCGGGAAGCCCTTCTTAACCTCACAGCGCGCCCGCAACCGCGGGACGCGCACAACTTCTTTCCTGGGCGGGAGCCCTTTAAACATTGTCGGAGCCAGCCTCAGCTGCTGATAGGGCGGGAAGCCCTTCTTAACCTCACAGCGCGCCCGCAACCGCGGGACGCGCGCGGGCGGCGCCCGGGCAAAGCCCGGGCCAAGGGCGGGCCCGTCCTTCGCCCGTCATCGACAGGAAGAGGCTGGGCTGGGCCACCCCTCTTTAATATCTGGTCACAGACATATTAATGCTGTAATTTAATTACACCTGTATCGTGCAGCATACCTGTGTGCCCTTGTGGTCCTCGGGGGGTGCTGTCCCTTTTGTTCCCTCTGCTGACCTCCACGTCTCCCCCCCACCGTCGCCCGACGTTGCGACCGCTGTGTGGGAGGAGCGTTGACGGACCAGGACGGGACTACTTTAGCCAGGTCCCCTAGCACCACGGAAGCAGAACAAACGGATCTCACACGCCCGAAGGTGATATCAAACTGATCCTGCCCCTGGCTGAGCGGGGTCGGGCAAAGGACAGGCCATTGTGAGTCCGTTAGGGAGCCGTTAGGGGGCCAGAAGGGGTCGGGTTGAGCAAGTTCACTAAGCAATTAATTGTAATTGTTTTTATTGAATCTGATAACGTTTTAGTAAGTTGTATACCTGGGCTCCATTTAAATTGATTCATTGTGTCTTCTGGGTGTTATACACTTGCTGTTCTGTGTTATTGCTGATATATGTAGAGGCCCTATACTTTGTAAACGATATAAAAGTTCTGTGAAGTGCAGGGCCGTAAAACTAGACAGTCTAGTATTTATCAAAAACTAGTAGTGGTCGTCATATTCGTGAAGGCGGTGTAGAATGGCTAAGAATATTTCCACCCTGGATAATTACCTGGTTAAAATGGTGAGCAAGATAAACACTGATAGAAGGAAGTCCTTAGGGAAGGAGTCCACCCCAGAAATGTTTTCTCCTGTAAACAATGGTAGCGGTTCTGTTATGAAGGACCCCCTTAATATTGAAGCTTTCCCTTTGGAAAACTCAGCCGCTTTACCCTTAGTTTTAGAGCCACCAAATCAAGTCCCATTGGAGCCCCCGAGTGAGCCTGCATCGTCTCACTCTCCCCCTAAGAGAGCTGTTAGAAAATGCAGAAAAATGCTATCCAAGCGGGGTAACACTCATCTCAAACCAACAATAGAACCAATGATAGAATATGGTCATAGAAGTAATGTAGCTGAAAATGGGATTACAATTAACAAGGACGATGTGAATGGTGTTCTCTTGGGCCACATCGCTAAGCTATTTGAGGAAAAACTAGTCCATATGACTAAACCTCTTATGGAAAAGATTGAATTACTATCTACGGAGGTATCTAGGTTGGGTGGACTTTTAGACAAAATGTATATGGAACAGACTATGAAACAGTCTGAGCTATCCGTCCAATCCGGCAACCCTGAACAATTGGTTGAAGCACAGATGCCACGTTTACCTGAATATAGGGAGCCACCAAGTATGGTGGATAGCACCCCTCATATGAAAGCAGCTGCATCTAATATTGTGAGGAACACTACTCCTGTGAACAGACCAAATTTTATTAACCTTCCACCTGATTGTGAACCCTATGTCATAGTCCTTACGAACATTCCTCCCTTAGACCCAACAGCAGTGAACTTCCGTGAGGAATCACATGATTCTCTCAAACGGAAATCAGTTGCCTGGTTAAACAAAAATTGTGGTTTCCCCCCACACCTATCCGATCAAATACTGTCTACTAGACGGATACCATGGATCGGAAACGCAAGGAAAAAATGTAAGGGAGACTGTGTAATTGTCAATTTTAGGCACCCTCAACATGTTGCGACTGTCCTTCTTAGAGCAGCCTCCTTGGATATAAAGGAATCTGACGTGGGTGTGCATCCTCTGGGTTATTTTTATCGACACTTAGCCAGTACATCAGAACCTTCTAAAAAACACAGACCCTTGACTATTAGAAGAAACACTAGCTCTTATACCCCAACTGGAAATACCTTCTCGGGACTGAGCACTTTGGATGAAAACGATTGACTCCCACGAGCAGGGGATCCCATCACAGAAACGTTAGTATACACCCAGACGTGGGAACAAAAACAGAGTATAGAAGATCTTGAACCGGAACTTATAGTACCCTCGAGTCCCAGAAATACAAAGACAGTTAAATTGGTAGGCAACGTTAAATCCCCTTATTCTATTTTAAGTAAGACAACTAGTTCGGGTGTACCGGATAAGTGCCTCTCAGTGACCATGGAGGGTAAAGACACTAGTAAAGACACTAGTAAAAACTACAACCAAGATAAAGAGCCAAACCCCTTAGTTGAGCTGGAGGATGTTACAGAAAAAGACAACCTACTTACAGTATTAGATCCTCCCTGAGTAAAAGGAAAATCAAGTATTAGATTGATATCATGGAACATAGCTGGCTTAGCAAGGAACCTTGAGGATGTGGTATGGTGCTCCTATATTGAGAACTACGACATCATACTCCTACAAGAAACTTGGATTGTAGAAACCCCCCATAGGCTGGGGTATAAAACCTATTGTTCCCATGCCATTCCATCAACTAGAGGGAGAGCCTCAGGAGGACTGGTCATCTGGGTTAAAGTGACCCTAGAAATAGATGTCACCCCGCTACCCATCCCCTCCCCGGACCTACTAGGCCTTAAAATCAAAACAAGAGGGAAAGAAACTATACATCTAATAAATATATATAACAGACCGTTCCCTTCTAACAAGGAATCAGAGGTAGTAGAACTCTTGGACTCCGTTCTAGACTCATTAGGAGATAATGCAAAGGTGTTAGTTGGTGGAGATTTTAACTGTAAATATGAGCCTATCCCGGGGTTGGAAAAATTATTTGACGATCAAGATGCTGCTAATGACATCCTGCCCTTAAAATCCGTAAGTGCAGCTAAAGGCACAAAAGCCGCCTTACAGATTTTACAGTTGACTGTGGTGCATGACCTAAGGGCCTGTAATGGTCGATTTCGCTCAGACAGACCAGCAGCCCCAACCTATTTTAAGAGAAATTTCAGATCCCATATAGATTTTGTAATGGCTACCCGGAATATATGGGACCAAATAACCGATTTCAAGATAGACCTTAGGACGGAGAGTGATCATTTTCCCCTCCTACTATGGCTGGATTCTCAATCATTCATTATTAAATCCAAAGAAGAGACCCTATTAAATACCACGGTCGCGGAACTAGAGGTAACTAATAACAGGCGTGCCCTAAGATGGCCCTATATCTTGGGAACTGAAATAACGCTGATAAATATATACAATGTATTTACTGACACGGTAGGAGGCCTTCAGACAGCATTAGTGGGAACACAAGGTGTGCTTGACATACATCTTAAGCTGGTAGACGCATTAACCCCACTATTGAGCAAAATCTATAAAAAAAAATGGTAATAGGAAACGGAATGATCTTGAGGCAGCGAACCCATGGTATAATAAAGACTGTCGTATAGCAAAATCAAGACTAATCCAGGCAGTAAAATCCGGGAACAGCTTGGATATAAAAAACAATAGACTAGCCCACAAAAAAATGCTGGCCCAAGCTAAAAAAACATGGGATGAAAACTTCTGGGAGGATCTCTTGAATGCAGCTAAGCTACGGGATCAGAGTATGTTCTGGAACTTAATCGCTAATGGAAATAAGCAGGGCAGATCAACAAAGGATATTTTCCTAGATGAAAATACTTGGTGCGACCACTTCACTAAGCTCTATGCTAACAAACAGGAGAATTTGCCCTTTGAGTACCATGAGACAAATTCAGAGATAAGTGTTGCTCCATTAACCTTTAGTTTAGAAGAAACTAATAAGGTTTTATTAGCTGTGAAATTGGGCAAAGCCCCAGGCCCTGATAAAATCCCCGGAGATCTTCTAAAATATGATGTGGATGTGTGGGGGCCTTACATAAATTACTTGAGTAATTCCATTGTGGCAGGCACACCAATCCCCGATTCCTGGAAAGGGGCAGAAATTATGACAATTTTTAAAAAAGGTGATCGCTATGATCCAAGTAATTACCGCCCAATAAGTTTGATAGACTCATTTCAAAAGATATATGCCAGACATATTTTAAACAGGCTTTTAGATTGGATTGAAGAGACTAAAATATTAACCAAATATCAGGCTGGCTTTAGAATAAAAGTAAGTACGGTTGACCAGGTGTTTAGGTTCATGTGCATCTGTTGGAAGTATATAAACATAAGGAAGGGTAGCCTCCATGTGGCATTCATGGATCTAAGGGCCGCCTTTGACCTTGTTCCTCGCAATTTGTTGTGGTCTACATTAAGAAACATGGCGGTCCCTGGGGAACTACTTAAAGAACTTATCAAGCTTCACACAGGGAACTATGCAAAAATTAGGTGGGGTAAAGAAGGTGAGACCTCAAGGGCCATACCTGTAGACCGTGGTGTGCGCCAAGGCTGCGTGTTAGCTCCTACACTTTTCTCACTATATGTTAATGATATTCCAATCTATTTAAGGGATTGTGTACATGACTCACCGAAGCTAGGTGGCGAGCCGGTTACGGCACTACTATTTGCCGATGACACCATCCTCATTTCTCAAACTCCGAGAGGTTTACAGAATTTGGTGGATTCTTTCCAGAAGTATTGCGTGGGGAAGGGGCTAGAAATAAATCCTACCAAAACAAAGTATATGTCAATAAACTCCAAGAAATCCCTCAGGAATAATCTGTCCTTGGATAACCAAAAACTGGAACAGGTAGGGAGTTTCAATTATCTGGGGATGATGCTGGATAGTAACCTGTCCTGGAAAGGGCAGATGGATAAAAGCATCCTAGCCCTTAAACAAAACTCAATGCCTATTTTAAAAATACACGGAGCCAGTTACTCTAAAGCAATCTCACCAGCACTGGAAGTATATAAAGCAAAGGCCCAATCGACCGCCCTTTATGGCGCTGAACTCTGGGGATTCCATTGCAATAACAACTTTGGAAAAACGGAAAACCATTTTGTACGAAGGCTACTTAAAATACCGACAAGAACCCCCCTAGTCCCTGTTTTCCTTGATATTAATCTTAAAAGAGCAGACTATCAAGCATTATTAAGACCATTGCTGTATTGGGTCAGGCTATGGGTAACCCCGGAGTTGAGTGATTACAAGAACGGACTGACTGAACTAACTCAGATAGATGGACATATGAATACCCCTTGGTTAAAATATGTATCTAAGTGGTACGAGAGATTAGGTTTATCACACCTATGGGAAGCTCCACAGAACATGACAACATGTACCAGGAAAAATGTAAAGGACACTTTTTGGTCTTATGTCAACGGAGAGCTATTGCATAGTTCATCGATTGGTACTCTGACTTTGAATTTTTTAAACATAAAAGATACACCTAAATTCGAACAATTTTTGGATGAGGTCGGCCCTCCTCTGGCAAAAACACTTTATTTACAGTTTAGGTACGGGGTCTTACAGATTAATGCTTACACATGCAATTGGGGAGGGGTAAAAGGATGTGAACTCTGCACTCTCTTTACCTTAGGGGCTAAAGAAGACGTTGTTCATTTACTCTTCTTTTGCCCAGTATACAAGAAACCAAGGGATCGGTGGATCAAACCCGTTTGTAAATATGTGGGGGTCAGATCCTATAAAGAAGCAGTGCGCATATTTCAGTCCAATACTTCACAACTAGTGGTGTTTGGCACAAGCAGATTGCTATATAATGTGTACCTTATCAGGAATCGACTTGGTCACAAATTGTAACGCTTTGTCAGGTGGCCCGCTCATCCCCCTCCTTGCAAAGGTATATGATGCACTGTTTTATCGACAAGTTGAATTTTTTTTTTTTTTTTTTTCCTTTCCTCTTAGTTCTGGTTTTTAATTATTTTATAAATTGTTATTTATATTTTTATACACTTAATGATACTGCTTAATCAAGGGGACATCCATATACTTCTTGCCAACTGTATGTATTGTATCTTATATTTTATTGTATAATGTATTTATGTATGTCGTATTTATTTCCTGTCCTGACTTTTATGGCAATATTTGCCGAAATAAAGTAACGAACGAACGAACGAACGAACGAACGAACGAACGAGTGCAAAGTGCACTAAAGTTCCCCTAAGGACAAAGAAGTCGTGATAGAGGAATAATGCAGGAAAGACACAAACCAACAATGCAACAACTGTGGATTTCCAATCTAGGGTACCTGTGGAACAAGGGGACCAAGTCCAAAAGTCACAAGCAAGTCGGAGATGGGCATATGCCCAGGAAATGCCAGCTGTGGGTGCAAAGAAGCTTCTACTGGACAGAAGAAGCTGAGGTTTCTGCAGGAACGAAAAGGGCTAGAGACTTCCCCTTTGGTGGACGGATCCCTCTCGCCGTGGAGAGTCGTGCAGAAGTGTTTTCCCGCCGAAAGAACGCCAACAAGCCTTGCTAGCTGCAAATCGTGCGGTTAGCGTTTTTGGATGCTGCTGTGGCCCTGGAGGGACCAGGAGGTCGCAAATTGGACCAGGAAAGAGAGGGGACGTCGAGCAAGACAAGGAGCCCTCTCAGCAGCAGGTAGCACCCGGAGAAGTGCCAGAAACAGGCACTACGAGGATGTGTGAAACGGTGCTCACCCGAAGTTACACAAAGGAGTCCCACGTCGCCGGAGACCAACTTAGAAAGTCGTGCAATGCAGGTTAGAGTGCCGTGGACCCAGGCTTGGCTGTGCACAAAGGATTTCCGCCGGAAGTGCACAGGGGCCGGAGTAGCTGCAAAAGTCGCGGTTCCCAGCAATGCAGCCCAGCGAGGTGAGGCAAGGACTTACCTCCACCAAACTTGGACTGAAGAGTCACTGGACTGTGGGAGTCACTTGGACAGAGTTGCTGGATTCGAGGGACCTCGCTCGTCGTGCTGAGAGGAGACCCAAGGGACCGCTAATGCAGCTTTTTGGTGCCTTCGGTTGCAGGGGGAAGATTCCGTCGACCCACGGGAGATTTCTTCGGAGCTTCTAGTGCAGAGAGGAGGCAGACTACCCCCACAGCATGCACCACCAGGAAAACAGTCGAGAAGGCGGCAGGATCAGCGTTACAGAGTTGCAGTAGTCGTCTTTGCTACTTTGTTGCAGTGTTGCAGGCTTCCAGCGCGGTCAGCAGTCGATTCCTTGGCAGAAGGTGAAGAGAGAGATGCAGAGGAACTCGGATGAGCTCTTGCATTCGTTATCTAAAGTTTCCCCAGAGACAGAGACCCTAAATAGCCAGAAAAGAGGGTTTGGCTACCTAGGAGAGAGGATAGGCTAGCAACACCTGAAGGAGCCTATCACAAGGAGTCTCTGACGTCACCTGGTGGCACTGGCCACTCAGAGCAGCCCAGTGTGCCAGCAGCACCTCTGTTCCCAAGATGGCAGAGGTCTGGAGCACACTGGAGGAGCTCTGGACACCTCCCAGGGGAGGTGCAGGTCAGGGGAGTGGTCACTCCCCTTTCCTTTGTCCAGTTTCGCGCCAGAGCAGGGGCTAAGGGGTCCCTGAACCGGTGTAGACTGGCTTATGCAGAATTGGGCACATCTGTGCCCAAGAAAGCATTTCCAGAGGCTGGGGGAGGCTACTCCTCCCCTGCCTTCACACCATTTTCCAAAGGGAGAGGGTGTAACACCCTCTCTCAGAGGAAGTCCTTTGTTCTGCCATCCTGGGACAAGCCTGGCTTGACCCCAGGAGGGCAGAAACCTGTCTGAGGTGTTGGCAGGAGCAGCAGCTGCAGTGAAACCCCAGGAAAGGCAGTTTGGCAGTACCAGGGTCTGTGCTACAGACCACTGGGATCATCGAATTGTGCCAACAATGCCAGGATGGCATAGAGGGGGCAATTCCATGATCTTAGACATGTTACATGGCCATATTCGGAGTTACCATTGTGAAGCTACATATAGGTAGTGACCTATATGTAGTGCACGCGTGTAATGGTGTCCCCGCACTCACAAAGTTCAGGGAATTGGCTCTGAACAATGTGGGGGCACCTTGGCTAGTGCCAGGGTGCCCTCACACTAAGTAACTTTGCACCTAACCTTTACCAGGTAAAGGTTAGACATATAGGTGACTTATAAGTTACTTAAGTGCAGTGTAAAATGGCTGTGAAATAACGTGGACGTTATTTCACTCAGGCTGCAGTGGCAGGCCTGTGTAAGAATTGTCAGAGCTCCCTATGGGTGGCAAAAGATATGCTGCAGCCCATAGGGATCTCCTGGAACCCCAATACCCTGGGTACCTCAGTACCATATACTAGGGAATTATAAGGGTGTTCCAGTAAGCCAATGTAAATTGGTAAAATTGGTCACTAGCCTGTTAGTGACAATTTAGAAAGAAATGAGAGAGCATAACCACTGAGGTTCTGATTAGCAGAGCCTCAGTGAGACAGTTAGTCACTACACAGGTAACACATTCAGGCACACTTATGAGCACTGGGGCCCTGGTGAACAGGGTCCCAGTGACACATACAACTAAAACAACATATATACAGTGAAAAATGGGGGTAACATGCCAGGCAAGATGGTACTTTCCTACACTGACCACTACTCTTGTCAAAATACAATTTTAGATGATGACCCACCAATGAAGCTAACTCACAAAAAAACCTGAATATCTTGTTTCTCATTCTGCTTCACCCATGCCAGCTGTGGAATGTATAACCTCGACTAACTTCGTAACCTGTCCTGCCACTATCTGTGAGAATGCCAAATCCAGAGGCTTCAATTTAGATGGAAAACTAAATTTCCTTAACCAGATCAGTGTGACAACATGGTCAGCAAATTACCACCTTAAACTCATCCAAGATAGCAAACCTCCCACCTGACCAAAACCTGAAGACAGTGATACAGGCTATGGTGTTATCAAGACTGAATTATGGAAATGCCATTCTAGCAGGGATTCCCGAAACACACACTGATCCAATGAAAGCCTCAAAATATATGCTACTGCATGTCTGGTCACAGGCGCTAACAATTTTGATCAGATCACACCAATATTTGCTTCCTTAAACTAGCATCCTATTGAAGGGAGATCTAGATTTGAAGCTGCATGTCTAGTGTACAGACTCATTCACTCTGACCAATCTCACTGTCTTGCTAAGAAACTGAAGCGTTGTGGATAATCACACAGACGAGGAACACTCACTAATACCTGAAATTCCAAATGTTAGGAATAAAGAAGCTTGACCCATTCCTTCTCAGGATGTGCTCCTAAAATGTGGAACTCTATTCCCCTGTAAATTTGAATATGGTCCTCCCTTCCAGTGTTTAAACAAGCATTAGCAAAGCCAATAGGTCTTGCCTTTGCGACCTTTGGCTCTGCCAATTGTTCTAGCCTTTCTGCACAGTTTGTATGATACTGTGCAGCATGCCTTTTAAAAGAAAAGGAAAAAAAAGTCCATTATGTGAACCACCATCTTTTTCCAGACACTTGCATAAAGCATGCGTGTACATACAAAATAATGCAAGCCCTTTTTTACCCCCATTTTGTTGGCGAATCCGAGTTGAAAGTGGGTGCTAACGGCAGAGAGTAAGGGCCTTACGAGGAACATATAATACAGTTTACCTCATGTGCTTCCATTATTCACCACCAGACATGACTAGTACAAAATAGCTGCCCCATGACTATTATTTTCCCCACTGCAGCGTGGTGTTCATTGGTCGCATTCTACAACCAATGATTTGGGATGCAGGATGCATGCACTCTACGCAGTTTTGGTTGGCGCAAAACTAGAGGAGGATTTGCTGTTTTTTCAGGGTTAGTTGAACACTTTTGGTTGCAGATATGAAAAATGGAAAATCGGTAAACAAAAATAAATACAAAATGCCAGTGGGGAAAGCAGCATGGAATGGAGGAAAAGCAACACAGAGGAAGGCGAGGGAGGGCAAAACAACACAGCGGGAGGGCATATGGAGGGAGACTGCTGAAAGAAAAATGCACTCTAGTCGAGTGCTTAAGAATAAAGATCTAAAAAAGACAAATCAAAGCCTTCTTATGTAATAAATGTGTACCAAACAACACCCCACAGACCTGTAGGGATATGGACAGACTTGATCACAACAGACTCCACTAGTACAGGCCCAGAGGCACAGATTTGGATTATTTCCTACTGAGACTCTACATTAGCGGCTACCCCAGAAATCGGGGAAATGCCATAGGCACTACACCCAACTCCTGTGTGACTGAGACAAGAAGGGCGTGCACATAGATGGCTCAATTGCATGACACCCACATCATATAATATTGAGAGTTGCACCTATTCTTTGGGGCGGGAGAGTCCCAAAAACTAAGAGCCCTTACACTGTACTTTACTCCCCTGGATATGTTTAGTCTATTGATGTTTAACCTGTGTTCACTTGTCGTTCTGCTGCTTTGTTATGTAAAGCGTTCTGATAATCCCAGACCTAGTAAAAACATTAAATAAAACAAATAGCGAAGAAAAATGCATTAGGGAGTCCCATGATATAGAGACATTCTTCATTAAAAAAAAAAAGTTCACTTTCCTATGGGCAGTGGCGGGAAGGCTGGTGGACCATACAGGCACACACATACATACTTGCACATCTTCATGTACACTCACTCACAACCATACTTTTACAAGCACGCAAACATACATCCACCATTCACAAGCACATACACATGCATGCATACACTATTACACATACATTTATGCATTTATACATGCTGGCCCCAAACATTAAAAAAAAAAAAAAAAAAACTTACAGGGCCACAGTGGTGATTTCGGGTGGCAGAAAAAAAGCTTCCAAGGTTCCTGGACGGTTGGGACTGCCTCCTCCTCTCATTGGCTGACCTTGCACCAGCTAGTGAGGGAAGGCGGCAGCCCCTTACTCATCACAGAGTGAGATGGGGTCAGTGAAAGTTGCTGACCCCACTCTGTGATGAATGCTACTGATGGACACTCTGCCCTGGCACTTCAGGGTTTAAAACTGAAGTGCCCAGGTCACACTCTATCAGTGACACACACCCTCATCATAAGGTGAGGACCTCCAAGAACTTGACTGACTGAGGAGGTCATGCCCACTGATTGTGAACCCTCAGCCTGGCAAAGTTCAGATCACACCTGTACATTTAGTGCATGTACAGCTCCTGGCTAACATGAAGAGTGTCTTTCAGGATGATCTTTGCTCAACCTGACAGACTCTTAACTATTGCGAAAAGGGTAGGCACCATCAGCCTTTAAAGGTCAGGCTGCACCTCCTTATGGTAAAAAAAAAAACAACAACAAAAAAACCTCTTAAATTTGCACATGAAATGAAACACAAAGTGACCAGGAAACTAGTCCAGTATGTCTCCGCCGAGGCTTGAAGACATAGTATGTACCCAAATATTAGTTTGGGAGTTTGGGTCTTTATGGCTAGTGGAAAGCTAATTATGCAGACACTCACTGTCAATTCATATTAGAGGAGCAGACTGTCTTGTGAAGTCACATGTGGACAACAGCTGCCAACCATATCTTAAGGCGGTATTGGGTGCCCGTGCGTTTCGAAACATACTGCAAATACGGCTCTTAACTCTTCCCGCATGGGAGTATAGATGCCATTGGAAGTCCCCACATAGTTTTCACAAACAATGTACATTGTGTAACTTTCCCACAGAATCAGTTGTCCATCTCGTATGCTGCTGTCTGTGACTTGCCTTACTGAGACACACATTACTAAAGCCTTTAATTCTGAAACGTGGGTTGAGAACACGTAGAGAGAACCTGAAGTGTATGTTTTGCCTGCTTTGGTAAATTTTTTGCTGAAGCCGGTATGGCTCTCCGGGAGGCAAGGGATCAGCATGGATCAGGGGCCGTGGGGGCGCTGCCTCTTAAAAATAGAGTCTCGATAATTAAATGCCCAATCTTCTTATATGATTGATTTTATTTTAAGATTAATTTTATTCCGGATTTGCACAGAACACTTTAACCTCCTTGCTGCGTTTTAAATTATCTGGTATACAGGTAAAACACGTGTGTTGATAATGTAGATGACTTGTAATGAGGGTATGTACCGGGATTACATGTTTTAATCTTGCTCTTTTACTCCATTTAAGTATTTCTTGTCAATGCTGCAATAAGAGAGCTCTTAACAGCAGTACATTTTTATCATTATGTTATATATTGCTAGTGGATGATTTGTATTGATGGCATGCATTCTATTTTGTTTTACACATAGGTAGAAGATGATCTGTTATGATGGAATGCACCTTGGTTGCGCATTTTACACACATACCTTTTTTGTTTTATTTTTGCTTTTTTTTGCAATAAAGTTACTTTAAAAAAAAACATGTTTCTGCCCCAAAGGATTACAGAGCCATTCGTCTCTGAATTGTACATGGTTTTGTAGCTGCAGAAGTCTTCAAGCTTTGTGTCCTTAGAGACCCAATTTTGGGCACCAACAATGCCTTCAGACCACGATGGGGAAATACCGAACTACTCTAGTTTCCTGAATTCATATACTTGGAATTTCTTTCTCATTGTTATGTGTTAGTAATGGAGAGCGTGACCAACGTCTCTCACTCCTTGTTAAGTATATAACAGAATGAAATGCAAGACAATAATTAAAAAGCTTACTTTAGATGCTTTCAGATTACGTCCTCCAGTGATCCCAGAAAGATCAGCCGCATCACTGAAGACTTCAGTAATTCCCATCTTTTGAAGTAAGTCCTTCAGGTCAAGAGTACAGGCGAGAGAGAACTTTGGCATATACAGGTTTATTGGGCTGTGGAATGAGTGGGACAAAATGATCACGTTTCAGTAAGTTTGAGTATTTACATGCAGACATGTAGTTTGTACTTTAAGCTTAGATAAGAGGTCTACCAAGCACATCACTGAAACTTTTAAAAACAGTTGTTTAGGCATTAATTGATTGTTCCAAATTCTAACCATGCATTTCTGCACGCGGCGGAAATAGCATACTTGGTATCAGCTGGCCATAAACTGCATAGACAAAAGCAAAATAAATGCACACTCATTACCTTCCCTCTCTGAAGCACTGTACCAGATCTTTACTGAATTATTTTAGTATGATGCCCACAAAGTGAATATAAAGTTTTCTTTGTATTATGAAATGGTACGAAAAGCTAAAAAAAAATAACATAAAATAAAAGCATCAATGTAAATAATTCTGTTCCACTCGGATCACTGATAAAAGAAACATACATTGCACAGCAAATGGTCAGACCGTTAGGAGGTCTTCAATGGTAAGCGCACAGCTCTCTTCTCTATCCCTGCCTTTTACATAGTTGTATGGTACTATAGCATTTCTATGGAACTTACTACCTCTATGTGTTGTGCTGAAGCGTTTACCCGTACAGATAGCAAGCTACACCGTATAAGGTGTGTGGTTGTAAGGGTGTTGTTTTCGAATTCAACTTATATGGGAGGTGTTTTCATATTATCTGTGCTGACCCCTGAGATGCCGTTATTGCATTATGGGACATATCCTCTGGCAAAGGTATGCAAGAGATAGACATTCAAATTACAGTTGTAATGAGGACTAAGACATACAGGCAGCTCAGTGCTTAATTTGTAAATAAAAACGTGTTGGTGCCCCAAACCCTTCTCTTAAACTCACGGCTGCTGCAAGTAAATGTGCTAACACAGAACACTGAGGCAGCATAATCTTGAAGCCATCTCCAACCTTTTTAGGGTCGAGCCTGCGTTGCATGCGCTCGCGCATGCGTATCGCAGCGAGACGCTTTTGTATTTAGAAAAGGGCTCGGAGCCCTGTCAACTTCACGTCAGTGTTTTTTATTGGTTCGTGGGCTTGCCTAATAAAATCTGCTTGCTTTCCGTAGTCGAAGGCAAATATACGTCAAGCCTTTTCTGGTGGCTAGCCCTCCTCGAGCGCAGCGACCAAGTACAGAAAACATGCGAGGCTCGCTGTTTTCCATCGGGCTCGTGGACTTCTTTTTCTCTAATTTACCAGCGCGATCTCGCTTGGCAGAAGTCGAGCGCTGTACATAGTTAATTTCACTTTTTCAGGCTGTGTATACAAATGCACTTTTGCCCGATAGGTGAAAAGTCGGGTTAGGAGTTTACAACGCGATCAGCTCTAACATGAGCAAACGCGAGACCCGTTGCATTGTAAATGCTTGTTAATCCATTTACAGCTACTCCCTGCCCCTTCAGCTCACTCCTGGAGCTTTCTGCTTTTCCCCTTCCTGCGCTTTTTCGTTTTTCTCTTCCTCCGTCTTTTCCATATGTGTCTTTTGCTCGCAGTAAATACCCGAGGCAGAAGAATAAGCCCCGTCCCTCAAAAATAAGTGCCGGTGCGCTGTACCGGAAACAACAAGCACAAATGAAGCACTGAGGCAGCTACAAAGCACCGGCCTAGTCACAAGGGCAGTGGGTTGTTCATTGTGCACACCAAAACAAGAGGGGGTAATTCAAAGGGCACATGCTATACAAATGTTGACAGAACTTATAGCATGAAGTGAATCGTTTATTGGTGATTAGATTAATAGATGTTACGTTTGGCTGACTGAGTGGCATCTATGTGCTTCAGTGTTGCCTAAAGAATTGCTTGGGCCCTCGGAAAGACATTTTGGGGCCACCTGTCCGTAATCACTTTGAACTGTATTACCCACTTTTGTGCTAGTTGTAGTCCTCAGGACGTCAAAAAACGTTTGGAAATAGGTTTCACATATAAACAGATGAAGTATGTGTTTCTGAGAACCCGACAAATCCTTTGAAATATGTATTTGTCAGGACCCCAAACATCCTTAAGATGACACGGGGCAAAGAGAGAAAAAAGAGAGGGCAGATATAGTTTACTTTCCCAGGGGGCCCTTGTGGAAGGTAGGCGCCATGGGCTATAGCCTACTTTTCCCATGCCTTAAAACATCTCCGATGTGCCTTAATAAAACTTGTGTTTTGCAGAAGTACAGCTTCTACTCCCCATAGCATACCTATGTTACTGTAGCACCTACTAAAGCTCCTCTTGGACTTGCAGGATACATACTTTCATGTGCCCATCCTGCAACCACACAGGCACTACCTTAAGTTCAAAATTATTACCCATCGGCCTTGACTCGGTTCCTTGGGTGTCCAAGTAAGTCAAGGCAGTGATTGTGGCTCATCTTAGCAGGTCAGAGATGTATGCATTCTTGTACCTGTGACTGGATCCTTAAGGTAGGCTCACCACTCAGTCACAGATCACCTGCGGATGCATTCACCGTTCTTTCATCCCTGTGGTTTTCCATCAGTGAACTGAAGTTCTTCTGATATCTGCACAGAGGATTCTCTTTACATGTGGCTGTCTTGGACATGATTGCATTCAAGGTCTTTCCATTCCTGAAGCAACCTGGGACATTCAGCATATGATCCCAATGTTTCGAGCGTAACCCTGCATCTCGGTACGGATGGCTCTATGGATTCTTGGACCGGATGCATTGTGCTCACTGCAACATGCTGGCCTTACAGAAGAACCGGTTTCCAATGGGCGCAACATTGTGGCTGCCTATTAGACAACATCCTCAGCTTGAAGGAAATAGCCCAGGATTTTCAGCTGTTGATGCGTCCATCTCTGTGGTGGTAGGTGTTCACCAGCTTGTAATGCTGCACGTTACTTATACCTACCCTAACCAGACCTCACAGTATTGATCGATGCATCATTTCAAGTTAGGGTGCTCAACTGGGAGAGGAGATCAGGAGTCTCTGGTCTGTCTACAGTAGAACAAAAGGTCCACATCAATCTTCTGGAGCCCAGTACAATCCAGCTACCAATGAAAGCTTTCTCCCATTCATCAAAGGGAGACCAGTACATGTCCTCACGGAAAACACAAGCATTATGTGCTAGGTAAACAAGAAGGGAGGCTGGATCTGGTGCCAGGAGGCCCTTCAATGTTGAAAATAACTGGATGATCAAGGGATATCCCTGGTAGTCAATCTGGATGGATCGCTCAACAACAGGACAGAAAAGCTCAACAGATGTGAACTATTAAACTAAGAATAGCATCTTCATCCTGGGGCTCAGACATCTTTGCCCAGTGGGGTGTGCCATGGCTGGATCTTTTCACAGCTGCAGAGAACAAGCAGTGTCACAACTACTACGCACTGGAGTTTCTATCAGGAGGGTCCCTAGAGAAGACATACCTTCTGAAGTGGGTCTGATACTATATTCCACTGCTCCTACTTCTGATTCATATTCTTAGAAAGATCATGAAAGACTAAGCTCAAGTCCTTTTGATAGCTCTGGACTGGGCAAGCAGAGTGTTGTCCTCCAACCTGTAGAGCCTGAGCATATGCCTTCCAATCCTTCTACCTCTTTGGGAGGACCCCCATCTCAACAGCAGGGCAGGGTGCTGCACCCAGATCCCGACAATCTACATCTCGATGCATGGAGATTGAGCAGTGATAACTGAGCAGTTTTTTCTTACCTTCTTAAGTACAGGTTGTGATTCTTGCAGCTAGGTGTCCTTAAGAGAAATCCATCCACTTGGGGCGTTGGGAAAATTTGTGGCCTGGTGGCGGAACCATCAACTTGATCCCATACAAGCCTAGATATCTGATGTTTTTTTTGTTTTGTCTCAAGCCCAGCTAGGCCTTGCAGTGGGTGCAATTAAAGGTTCTATGTCAGCCTTCCCGGCCTTTTTACATTTGCCTGACTAACCTTCCTTATTCAAGACACCTGCTGAATTGAGATATCTAAAGGAATTAACAAAGGTTTCTGCAGAAACCCTTCATTATGCCTCAAAGGGACCTTAAATTGATCAATATACTTCTGATATGCACTCTGTTCAAGCTCATGCATAGCTGCTCTCCACAGCTCCTCACAATCAAGACTGCTTTTCTTGTCGCAATCACTTCATTTAATCTTGTCGGTGACCTACAGGGACTGTCAGTGTTACCTCCGTATGCCACTTTGTTTCCTGACAAACTGGTGCTCAGAACCAGAGCTTCCTCTCACTCATGGGGTTTACCCCTCCTCTACATGGGTCAGTCCACCACTTTCCTGATTTCTTCTCTCTACCACACCCCTCGGTCGAGGAGAGGATTCACCAGCTGGATCCAAAAAGAGCTCTGAGCTTTTATGTTGAGCACAATAAACACCACATAGATGACAAGCAGCTTTTCATTGGTTTAGTTTGTGCTAGTAAAGAGAAGTGGGTGCAAAACGGATTCTGTCAAAGTGGATCATCCTATGCATCAAGGCATGAACCAGATATTAACCATCTCCAGATATCATACACCTTATTAGGATTATGTCAGATCCTAGTCAGCAGACCATAGGTGTGAGTAATTCATTAGTACAATTCAGCCTCGTTGCAAAGCGAGGCCCCTCTCGAGCATGGCTAAGTCAGACATTACAGAGCTGCCTTATTATTATTTCCAGCTTCCTCCCTCCACATTGTGGGCACCTACAAACTGGTGCATTGAGTCCAAAATTCACAGCAATGGCTGTCACAGACTAATTCAGGAGAATTCATGATGGCCTTTGTGCAAATTATGTCCAGTGACTTACAGCAACAAGGACTCCTTTTTTAAAATAATGCAGCCAAATTTAATTTCTCCTCTAATCCCTTCTACCTTCTCTTTCTCTCTTCCTGACTCTTCAGCCTTCCTAATCCTTGTCCTACCTTCTATTCTGTCTAAATCCAGATAGTGGACGGATTAATGTTAGATTGATATTCAACACTCCAACTTCCTAGTTTGTGGCCTTTTTGTTATACTATAAAACAGTTTTGATCAGTATTGTTTGCCTGATGCTAAAAAGCAGAGGTACATACTTAGAAACATACATTAACTAAATATAAATGTTTGAATCATTATAAGGATGCATTTTGCAATGCTGATATGAAACGTTGGAACTTATTGCAATCACCTCTACTGTACCTTCATTAGAAATCAACCCAATCTTGGCCCATTTCAGGGAGAGTGGACAAGGGTTAGTACTATGACTAGGCATCCCCTGCCTCGGGGATGCAGTCTGGAGTGTATTACTGGATGTGATTAGGTTTATGTTCCACTGCTGCTCCTTTAATGTCACAAGCAGTGCTTAATTTGTAAAACAGATAAATAAATATATAAATGAAGTGTCAGGTCAAGTGTCAGAAAGCCACTGCAGCTTGCACCAACATTACCCCTGACAGCACTGCCAGTGACAGTACCAGCACAACTACGAAGCATCGCACTCTTACCAGCCTGACAATTCAGACTATTCTACGCCCCTAAAGCTCTAAGAATAGCGTGGGAGACAGATATTAGTGCTTTTTAAAGTGTTTTAAATCAATAACCAACAGTTGCTGTGCTCATCTTTAAAGTAGAAAAAGAGTGCCACCATGTGGAAGACTGTCATAAGTGCCCGTGTTGACAATTAAGTGTCGGTGCGATCACCAAAACCCCCAGCTCAAATCCTTCTAAATGCCTGTCACTGAGAACCGAAACTGAGGATATCGAGAAGCAAATGGAATATCGTGTCTGTTAGAGTTTGCAGTCACAGTTGTTATTTTGATTACGATCTACACAGGGGCTATAGCGAAGAAGCGTCACCCCACTGGCCAGCTAGTAGTTCAGGGAGGGGCGGGGCTGGGCCACAGGAGGTGGGGGGGCAAAGGGCGGAGTGCACCTAAGTGCGCATGTGTGTTTAGCCGGCTGTCTGAGGCCGGCCAGACACACATGCGGATTTAAGTTTCTCCAGCCCGGCTGTGTTTAATAGCCAGGCTGGAGATCTGCACAGGCTTCAGGGCTGTGTCTGCCACTCAGACCAATCCTGGCACTGCTTTCATGCTAGGTCTTGCATGAATGCAGCACCAGAATTGCTGGGGATCCTGTTTTGGTGTCCGAGCAGTGAATGCTGGGTCACCAGAAGAAGAGGAGCGAGAGGCGGCAGGAGGCAGCAGGGACAGAGGTAAGGTAAGTGTTTTTTATTTTATTTTTTTCATCATCTCTGCCCCACCACCCCGCCCCTCCTCCAAACCTCTCCCCTTGACTTATGCGGCGGCTGCCGCTGGATCTACATATTCGTGAAAAAGATTAACATTCCAGGGAGCATGAGAAGAAGCATGGAGATCCCTTTACAAGCGAGTCTAGATTAAACACTAGTTCTACTGCATAGTTGTTCTCCGAGTTCCATAAAAGAACCTACCAATCACTCCTTTCTTTGCTTATAACACAGAAATATTTTTCTGTCCTGTCTGGCCATAGGCTGAAAGTGGGGCACAGCTAGACTTCATCCATTCTAGCAGTTCTTGCACGTCAGTGACTTAGTGGGATGTTGCGCACCACAGCTGTAAGTATGTACCAGATATCCAATTCACCACGTTTCCACTGTCCCTGGAGTTTAACCGTTTACCTTTTAACTTTTCAGCTATGCTTAAGGGGTGATAAACTGGAGACGCCATAGAGTTCAAATCGGTCACTCCTCATTGATCCCTGTGGCAGGGAATAGCCTACACTGATATATCAATTAGACTTGAGGCACCCAGTCTTACCACCTTTACTTGGGCCTTGGCTGGTAGCTGTGGTCAGGCCTGTGTGCCCCCTGCGTGAATTAATTCATATAACCTATGGTAAAAGGGATCCTTTAATTTTATTTTTTCCACTTTGTTTTAATGTTTATGATCAATACACGGATTGCACATAACAAGCACTAGTGTGAAAGTGACAGCAATTTTCTCTGTCGCATGTTGTTTGTGTTACTCCTAACTAATCATTGGCATGTTTTTGCGAGTGTTGAGTGTAAGAAAGGGGATAGATTCAAAGTCAACCCACATCCGACATCTTACAAGGTACGGTCTAGGTGGCTTAAAACAGTTGCCTGCCTCATCAGTCTTATTGGGTTGCCCTTTATGTGAAGACACATAGCCACAAGTGTTGACTGGACTGGAGCAAGACAAGCCTGCCTCTGTCCATCACCCTCTCCACACATTCCCAGAAACACAACTACTTTGTCAAGACGGTAGTTAGAATGCAACTGTTTAACTGCACTACCTGTGAAATTCGTTATGGACCGCTCCCCAATATTAATGAGCTGGATCTATAACCCGCAGCATCCCTTCAGCTCATCTAAGACCCACCAGATGCCGGAACTTTGTGGACATAGCTGAGGTTCTTCTTGAATATAAAACTGGTCACCTGCCCTGCTACTACTGCTGCTGCCTTAATGCTGCAAAACCCTCAGCTTGCCAAGGGATAGGGAAAAAGCTCATCAGAGTGCCTAGTGTTCCTTCCAACCTGGATGCACACTCTTCAACTGGATGCGAGGCAATAGGAGCAGCGAGTACACTCACTGGTTACTTTGTCATTCCCTGAGGAATACCCTTGCCCCACTTTGCCATGCCTGGGTTCTAATGTCCTCCGTTAGGTGTGGTACATCACTAGCGTTATTAGCCTTGTTGCTAGAAAAAGTATCCCTTACCCATGTTTGGAGATCCTCCGACTCTGCAGACACAGGGTTCAAAGAAGATCCTGGGTGGTATGCCGTTTGTCCTTTTCCGAAATGGCTAACACATCCTTTTCCTCTGCAGTGGACAGGCATGTCCCTTTAAGAACGGGGCTGCTACCCGCAATTGGTGGCCATCAATGATCTCAAGATATTCAAAATCTATCAAAAACCTTGATTATATGTCTGCTGTAAAAGCTCAAATATGAACATTGAGAACTGAAATGTTAATATTTGACAGTTGAACTCAGGTTTTCATCAAGAGACCTAAACCCAATTGTTGCTCTTGTAATTTTAATGGCACTCGTGATCAGTCAGTGATTGGCAACACCGAAGCAAGGGATATCCTTTTTTGCTCGGTGATCAGAAGGATAATATTTCCTTTAAGATGATCATGACCCAGTGGCTATGAGAACAGCGGTATGCAAACAAATAGAGACCACAAATATCACAGTCAAAACCATCTATTTCGGTTTGAGCATCAGTCATCTGTTCTCCTTCTGCAGGATAATGATTAAGAGAGATTTGCAAAACGTACAGTTTATGAACTTTAGGTTCGTAACAGCACAATAATGGTGACCAGTTGTGATATGAAAGTTCAATTTAAGACCATCTGGTGTGCCCAGTATCAGTAGTTTAGATTCATTGCTGATACACTGTGCTTATTGTATAATGCGATTTTCTTAATGTTTATTTTACTTTTTACTATTTTCCAACAATGTATTTTCTCCACACTTGAAAGGTCTCACGTGCTAACCTATTTCTGGCTATTTTACCCTCCCAGCCAACACGTTTTTCGCAACATTTTGTGTTACTTTCTCAGGGCAAAGTGTAAGATTTTGCAAGCAATAAAAGTGTGATGATTCTCACACACTCCTTATATATTTTGGCATATTTCACGTTCGTAGGATGGTACAGAGAATGGTTTCAACCATGTATTGTACACAATGGCTTTGTTCTCTCACCACTGTAATAGATAGAATGGTGGCCCACTAGCTAGAACTTTTCTAATGTGTTCATACCAGTTACCAAAGTAAACGCAGTGAATGATGTGGAAGTACCACAATGCAAATCCAAGTATCAAATGTGGATAGCCTGCAATCCCTGGTGTTTATGGACAAAGGTCTAGTGATTTGCCTGGTTTCATGGGTCGCTGGGTTTTTAAATTGGTGCGGTCTCTTATATAAGTAACTTTCTGGCATAGTCAAGCAGACACATAAAACGTATTATTACCCATGGTGCATGGCATTTTTCCACTTTGTGACTGTTGAGCTTGACAACACTTTCTCCACCTGGTCCAGCTTCCCTTCATCAGGCAAAATAAATAAGGCTGATGCGCTTCCTTTGTATGGTAACTGCACCACAGTCGCAAAGAGCTCGCGATCATAGGTCGTGTCGTACTTGCTCCAGTTGAACATCATTGGCACTTTCACAGTTGTATGTTCATCCACATGGAAGAGGCCTTCTTGTGTTGACTCCACTTCGAAAGGTTTATCCCACTGGCCTTGAATTAAAGAAAACAAACCATTAAGCACACATTTCGTTCTCCCTCCCCCAAATCCCGAAATTCATAGGTGCCCATAGTAAAATGGGGACAGCAAGAGGTTAGAAAATGATCAATAGTACATGTGAGTGCAAGGCAGGACAAACACTGTTCAATGATAAAAGGCCATGTATTGGGGAAATCCTGCCTTTGCATGTAGCCAGTGTCCTTCCAGAACGATTCATGGCACAGTGGGGACTTAGGACTCTCTGGACCGGATTTGGAGTTTGTCAGGTGGGTTCCGCATAACAAATATGGCATATCTCATCCACCTCGTTACAAGTGCCATAGGATTTAATATGCTTGTAATAAACGGGACGGAATACTTGTCACGTTTGTGACAGAGCAACCGTCCCACAAACTCAAATCCAGGCCCTCTTTCAGGTGTCTTGGCTCTACTTTCCATTCCATATCCCTTGTCCTTTGTCAGAATCCCTCTGCAGCCTCCTGTTTGCAGGTAAGGGGCTAGTGGAGGAACGATAAATAAAAACCTTTCCTTCCTTTGTGCCATCAGTGTGTGACAGACGCAGAGAGGGCTTTCCAAAAGGGATGCCATCACAAAGAAAAACTCATGGAGGATTTCCCAACCTCTCCTGACTCCTCACAAAGTGTGGCACATGGGAGCGGAGCGATATCGGTAATCTGGCTTCTCTCTCTGGTTCTCTTGACTTATGCTCTGGAGCGGTAGGCTGGCATAGCCTTAGTCCGACTTCACTGGTGCCCACTGTGCACACTGAAGAGGGAGGTGAAGGAAAGTGAGCAGGGCACTGCTGGAGGCAAAAGACACACTGTGCTCCCTTCCCCTCGGTGAGTGCATTAAACTGCAGAGTCCCTGGTCCCAACCCTCTCTGCAACACCAGAAACCTTTAAAGTAATATGGAAAAAAGGGAAATTGGTTTGTGGTTATGTACTAGGCCATGTGAGCAGCACAGGGCATTTAAAGAAATGCAGTGTATGAAGGTGATACCCGGTCATGTGACTGTACAACCTGGCATCTAAAATTGTATCTGGGCTTATGCTAGCCACAACTAGGCATGGACATATGAACCTGCACCTGAGCAGTTGAAGGAAACAGCTAGCCATACCTGAAGCAGTAATTCAGCATAGGAAGCCATACATAGGAGAACTGTATATTGACATTTTAGCCTGGTACTTGTGAATGCAAGATTGCCTCTTGACAGGCAAATCGCTGTATGAACATACACAACTATACCTTAGCAAGCAGGTCTGAACATGAACCCAGAATCCCTGCATCAGGGCATAAGAAGCTTCATTTGCCATAGGGTGGTACTATCTCACCCTATGAGATTATACTTGGCATTTGAGGAGTATACCTGTACCATTGAAGAGGCAGAAGCCTTGTTGAAAGTGGCGCAGGCCAAAGGGTCCAGTGTGGAAGAGCACAAACATATTATAATTCCAGGGAGGAAATTAAACATTAACTGTATAAACTGATTAGGGTTCATCTTACTACCAGATGCTGAATGGGCTACATGACTTAAGGTTATCTATGGAATGAAACCATTACATGATTAGATCATACAAGGGTTATTTACTACTTAAAGAAGTCTGGGGAGGGTGGTTAGGAGTAAACAAAAGAGAACACAGTAAATAGGAAACTGAAGAAGTGGAATGGAGAAGGGGAGGCTGGTGGTTGAGAACACTTTTAGCTTGGATGCTAACAGGCACTGTGCCGCAATACGTCCCCAAAGCACTATGTGCTTAACACTTGTATATAGAATACTACAGTCCTTACAAAAGTCTTTGGAAGGCGAGGCCAAGAGTTATATGTCCAAAACTGAGTGAGTGCCATGCTAATATTGAGATCAAGTGGGCCTCACCATCTAAAACCTGCCTCCCCTCTCGTCCACCCAGCCCACAGAGTGCTGCATTGATAACGTCTTGCTCAGCCACAACAGGAAACAAACATGATAATCAAACCACAACCCCCTCATCCCTGGCCTGGATGCTACCAGTCATCATGCCACAATACTCCCCCAAAGCACTATGTGCTTAACACTTGACTACAGTCCTTCTGGAAGTCTTTGGAGGGCTAGGCCAAGAGTTATATGTCCAAAGCTGAGGTCCAGAATCAATTACTATTCCCTCCTGGTCCCATATGTTAGAGATCAGCATGGGGGGGGCATTAAGAGCACTAGCAGCCTCCACAGTCTCCACCCCACCCTTTGCCACCACCCATGGTGCCCCTCAGTTGCTAGATCTCCTAGGGTCACAAGTTATGTGACCAGAACTTCTGCTTGGAGTGATCTTACTGATCCAGCCATGGACTCATGCCCCGACAACGCCGAACCAGAGACACCCGACAGCTAGTCGAGGTCGACATTCTGGGTGAGGGCTTGAAATCTGTTAGAGCCGGGTAGAGAGATCTCCGCTACCACCTGCTCCCTCTCCCTCGCGGCCTGTTCCTCAGAGTGGCGAGAGTGGGGCCGGCAGCAGCGATAGCCACGCCCGGATCCCCCTCTGGTCCATAGCGACCAATCGTCACCTGATGCTCTGCAGTAGCCTGGATTCCCTTAGTGTGCAACCACTCCCAAGCCTCCTTTGGAGTTGGGAAAAAATATGTTACATCCACGTCTAAAACTCTTAGTTTGGTAGGAAAAAGTAGAGCATATTTCAATCCTAGAGCGCGTAGCTGTGCCTGGACCGCCCCATATATATTGCGCAGCCTCTGAACCTCTGCAGTGTAGTCTGAGTAGGCTGTAATTGTATTCCCACTGTACAATAAGGGGCACTTTGCTCGGAATACTTGTAGAAGAGGATCTCAGTCTCTGTAGTTGAGAAGGTGTGCTATAATTGGATGAGGCAGCGATCCAGGCACAGGGGGGTCAGGCCGGTACCGCTATGTGCCCTTTCAAAAGAGAAAAACTTGGGGATACGGTTGGTCAGGACCATGGTGGTTAGCCAATCCTCTAGAAATAACTCCATGCTGGGGTCATCCACCCACTCGAGGAAGCCCAGTAGTCTGACATTGTTACACCTGGAGCGTCTCTCGGGATCCTCCGCTCTCATCTAAAGATCTCACACCTCGGTTTATAGGGCGGTCACCTGTTTCTGCAGGGTGATCACTGAAGGGCGAAGCGATGTTAAGGAAGACTCCACCTCATCTACTTGCTCTGATCTGCCCTCAGCAGGCTCATCTTAATTTGAATGGCCCCCAGCTGAGCCTCCACGGCCACTTTAGAATCTTGAATGGCCTGTAAGACCTTATCAAACATCCCTGTGTGTTTCTCCAGAGTACTTTTCAGTTTCCGGATCAGGTCTAGGGGCACAGCGGGGTGGTCACCAGCATATCCATGATGGTCTTTTGCAGAGGCGGTTTAAGCATCTTCGGTTTCACCATGCCCAGTGCACCACCGCTCGCGGCAGTCGGCACATCCGTGTAAGGCAAAGTGGGTGTAGGTATCCAGCAGGCAGAACTAGATGACGCGTTAGCTATTCAGTGGCACTGGTTAGATGCAGTGCCTGAAGGTGAGGTGTCCCACCCTGAAGTCAAGAGCAAGTTGTGAGTAGTGTCCAGAGCCCAGCAACTCCAATTCCCCGAGAGTGGACCTCAGAAGCGACTCTGGGCAGTCACCTCCAAACGATCAGCCAGGTACAGGAGGGGTCCAACAGGCGACCTAGGCGCCCAACCGCAGGCTGCAAGTTCAGCAGTTTTAAAGAGCTGGCACAGACCTGCAATGCCCAAGGTCTTCCTATGCCTTTCACCAGGAGAACTGTTAAGTGTCACCTAGGTCATAAAAACAGATCCATGCAGCCTCAATCCGCTTAGCCATGCATTTTCCGCTGTATTAGTAGAGGCACGTTGCGGTCCCAGCAATGCTCACAATCGCCATCAGTGTGGCCACTGTCTGGCTTGCCCAACCAGCTTAATGTGGTCCCAGCAGCATCAGTCCCATGCAGGTGTACCCCATACCACAATGCGGGCTGTCCACGCAGCAATCATTGTCCAAAGGGCTTACAAAGCACGACAGTTCAGTGCTGTGGCTGATGGAGAGCCCTCTGCATTTCTCAGCAGGGGTAGCAAGTAGTGTATAAGGCGGTACAACCCCTGTGGCCCTCCTTACTTCTGCCATCGACAGCTGCAATATGCGTCACATTCTTCGCTGCCTCCCAACAGCAGGGAGCGCTGATCGCGGGTGAGCCCCACCTCCACTTTGCAGCACGGGAAGCCCAGCTTCAGGTCCCTGGGACGAAATGCTGGACACCCATGCGACATCTTCAGCCACCGGTCGCCCGCTCGGGGGAAGGTGAAGCTGAGGCCCTCGAGTGGCACCATGCAGGCACACACCCGACCTACAGTCAGGCAGGCTGCCGCCACACCAATATCTCCGCCGGGGGCTCCCTGGTGCACCCCCTGTTTTTCGTGATGGTAGGGAGGGAGGCAAGCCCTCAGTGCCAAGGGAACCGCCCTCCTTTTTTGTTCACGATACAGGTCGGTGGGCCCAACTGGAAGCAGAGCCTTACAGGAAAGCTGCGCTCCAGTCGCCATCTTAGCCACGCCCCCTTACAAGGGCTTCTTGGTTAAAATTACCTAGTGAGAGCCACACAAATCATGCACTCCTGGACTCCCCTGGTTGTCTAGTTTTTTTAAATCTGCAGGTTTATTAGGTTTCCTTAGTTGGAGGCTATGCTAGGGCCCAAAATGCACAACTACCCACACTGCAAAAAAAGGGGTCAGTTGTGTTTTGGGCCCTTTCCTGTCGCAGGCACTAGACCTACCCACACAAGTGAGATACCATTTATATCAGGAGACTTGGGGGGGAATGTTGGGCAGTTGGACATTTGTGGCTCCCTGCAGATTCCAGAATACGTTGTCACAGAAATGTGATGAAAATGTGTGGTTTTAGTAAATGTTTGAGGTTTGCAAGGGCTCCAAGGGTAAGATTACCTGGTGAGCGCCGCACAAGTCATACACCCCTGGGCTCCCCTGGTTGTCTAGTTTTCAAAAATGTGCAGGTTTGCTAGATTTTCCTAGTTGCCATCTGAGCTGTAGCCCAAAATTCACAGCTATCCACAGTGCAAGAAAAAGGTCAGTTTTAAGTGAAACAATGTGGTGTCCATGTTGCGTTTTGGGCCCTTTCCTATCCCGGTTAAAAGGCCTACCCACACAACTGAGGTACCATTTTATCGGGAGACATGAGAACACAGAATAGTAGAACATGTATTATTACCAATTGGATTTCTAACCTTTGTGTCTTTCAAATCTAAGCCAGTGTGTAAGAAAGAAGACATTCTGAAAAATGTACTCTGAATCACATGCTAGTATGGGCACCCACAAATTCAGAGACATACAAAAAAACACTACTCATAAACTCCATATCTGGTGCCCATTTCAGAAATACATAGATTTCCTCGATATCCCTTTTTCACTCTATATATTTTACCATATGAATTGCTCTATACTTTATAGACTATGAAAAACCATTGTAAGGTATAGCTCAGTTGGTGGCTCTGGGTGCCTCGATTTCTTGGACAACTTACAAACTGCATATATTTCTGCAAGTAGAAGGGTCTAGCAGATCCAATGGTATTGCTTTAGTAAAGGATCTTTGGGAAACCTTGAGGGATCTACACAAATGACCCCTTGCTGAATTTAGGATTTTTCCACTTTACAGAAATCTATAGCTTTCCGGGCTAACCAATGGGTTTCAAACTGGTTTCCAGCACAAACCGGAAGTAGGTTGAAAGCACAAAACGTAGCAAAAAATGCCAAAACTGTGGTTAATACAAATATTTTTATTTTTTTATTTTGCATGTTTATTCTGCATGTTCCTGAAAGCTGGCCACCTTTCGGATGCCTACTTGTACGGCGCAGCTACGATAGGAAATGCACGCAAGTTGTGTTGCAGGACGATTTTCTTGGTTCACACCTCATTCTTTCATTTAGCGGAGTGGTGGCTATTAGCAGCAAACAAATTCATTTCGCCGAGGGGATTAGATCCAGAGGACCAACTGTTGTTTTGCAGTTCACTTGGTCTTCATAAGGGTTCAGAGTTGCTGGTGTGCACTGGGCAGGCCTGCTGGTCACGCAATACAGGGAGAGGGAATTCGGCCTTCTCCACGTCTAGTGAATGCTCATGATCCAAGAGCTCAAAGCAAAGGTACGGAAGTGCTTGTACGGAATACCCGGATTGCTAAAGAGGTGATTAAAATATACTCGGTATAGCCTTCCCCACAGAGATAATGAAATCGAACACAGACCTGGTTTTAAAAACTGTCTTTACTGATTTAGTGTAACACAGGTAACATATGAAACCACAGTGACATTTTCATGTGCGACGTGGAGACTTACGATAGATGGTAAGTCTCCAAATGGCACATCACACGTGTGATTAATACAGTTCTTGATGCCTGTGAAAGGTTCAAGTGACTTCAGCTGCATTTTCACCTTCCTCCCCATCCCCTTTAGAACACCAATGTACCCTTGCCATACACCTTCCGGCATTCTTCCCTCAGTTGGAAACACCGTAAGTCACTTCAAGTGTAGCTAACCCCTTCAAGTCCAGTAACTAACTATGCATAGCCCAACTTAACTCTCACAAGACCACACTGAAGTGTACTGTCCACACCCAGTCCCCTTTTAGCTAGCAGAAGTGCCAATAATACACATTTCTCAATATTCTTCCTCTCATTGTCCCCAGGTACCCAGAATACAGACATCGAAGCTTTCCAACAGCACCACCGCCTAGTAATCTTGCAGGTGTTCCATCACCCAACCCCAAAAATCATACACGAGTAGTTGTCCTACCTTCTATAATCCGCACTCAAAATGGATTAAAACAAAATCCAATAAACATAGAAGGGACCAGCAAAGCTGATCATAACGGTCAGGAAAAATACAACCATAGGATAGGGCGCCTGTCTCTCCCTATTATTCAACCATCACTCTTGCTAAGCGCAGCGCCCCAAGGTAAGAATACAACTCTGGTCAAAATGCTTCCCACACGGAATCAACACAAAGGCAACACTGCTACCCACACACTCCCCCATGTAGGATTCTACCAATTTGAACATTCGCTTCAGCCCTATGAAAATTCGGCAATAGGGCTCAATAACTATACTTCTGAGCATTCTCGAAGGAGATGCTGGTATAGAAATTAGATGTGGGCAAGAATGGAAACTTCCAGGTGGCACATTCCACGCATCTTCACAGGAGCACAGCACTCTCCATTATGTATTCGAACTGGATCAACTTCAACTCTTATTTTGATGTAAACCTATTTAGTAAGCAAGTCCATTGTCCATCTTGTAACTTTTAACCCAGAACTTGATGCCGCAGTATTCAGGTCCTATTCTCTTTCTTCTCGGGTCCTCTGTGGTATCATCCTTTAACTTACTGCAAACTTACTTATACCGTCCTCTAACTCACTACGGCCAGATTCGTAACCACCCACACTGTGTCAAGTTGGCCAATATAAACTACGGTTCTTCAGAAAATACCTAAATCATAGAAGCAAACAAGTTATGTACCAGGATATTCTGTAATACGTGTTTGATCCATTGCTTTGCTTTTAGGAATACTTCCATGGTAAAGAACACATCAACGATGAATGAATCTGAAACCTTCTGAACCATCAAACCTATACGCCTGGTTATTAGTCTAGTCGTTAAACGTGAGGCCTAGTCCAAGGAATTCAATATAGTCACATCAAAAGTTATTGTAGGTTACAGTCCACTTATTATGTTGCTTATAAGGATTTGCAAATCCACCCATTGCTTAGAAACGGTTATAAACCATTGTAGAGCAAGTCCTTTCAGTCCCTCTGCCTCCTGTAGGGAGGAGAGGGACGTACTGATTGTCAGTATTATCACTCCATCCCAACCACATTTCATAACTGCAGCCCAAACAGTACGATACCACATGATATGTTCCCCGTATATTCTGGCACAGGGATATCAAAACTGAAAAGAAGGCTACAAAAGGGGGAACAGTGGGGTTAGTGAAAGAATAGGTGATGATGCTAATGGAAGGAATGGAACTGAGGCATATCAAGAGGGTAGCATATACCGAGGGTGCGTGTGCTGTGGTTGGACACAGTCACGGCAGTAACGTCAGCAGAGCAAGCAGTGGCACTGGAAAGTAATATTTATTTCCTTTGTAGCCATGCTGTTGTGGTATCATGGGAATAATTCCTCTGTAACTTGCACGGGTGTACAGGAAAGTGAGGCAAATATATTGGGGTATTAATAGAGTACTGGGGAAACAAAGTGATGTAGTAAAACTGTATCCTCCTAGAGCAGTGGTTCCCAACCTGTGGTCCGGGGACCCATGGGGGTCTGCAAAGCCTTCTCAGGGGGTCCGCGAGAGCCTAGAAAATTAAAACATATTAACAAATATTGACAAATTAGGTCCCCAGCTTCCAGTAATGACTCAGGCGGGGATCCCCGGATTCCCATGATGATTCAGTGGGGATCCCTGGGTTCCATTAATGTTAAAGTGGGGGTCCACAGAAATCAAAAGGTTGGGAACCACTGTCCCAGAGGATCCAAGACTTGAAGGCTCTGGACGTACAATGTTTTATAGGGGAAGCATTGCAGCAAACATCAGAGAGCATGAAAAAAATTCCTATTAGTGGTTGTAGTAGCAAATCTTGTTTGCAGTGGCTGTCCTCGTATCATTTAAAAAATGTCTCCACATGTTCACACGCATTGTTTCCATTGCGGCAGCAGGTGCAGTGGCACTGGGGCCCAGAGACCTGAGGGGCCCACTGAACCCTGATTCATGATGTAATTTATAATTCAAACAGCAGCCAGAGAGCCAATTTCCTTCCTTGCACTAGGGCACACAACACAATGGCTATGCTACTGCACATGTGGTGAAACGTCCATTTGATTATGAGCCTTGTGGATAATATGTTCCCATGATGCGATTTGCACCATTTCCGATAACCATTCATCAATAATGGTGTTGGAAATGGCCCTCTCTGAAGGGTTATCCCTAAACATTTTGTCTTTTTTCCTCGTATTTTTTTAGCCTCTTTGTGTTGGATTTAGGACCCTGGGCACTTTACCACTGCTAATCAGTGCTAACGTGCAAGTGCTCTCTCCGCTAAAACTTGGTATAATTGGATCACTTCTATGTGGCTTATTTCATTTACCTGTAAGTTCCCTGTAGAGTGGTATACTATATACTCCGGGACTGTAAATTTACTTCCACATTGACTTGGCAAATCAAACTACTTGCCAAGGCCTGAACTCACTTTATACTACACCTAGGTCACTCCTAGGGTAGATCCTACATAGCCCTATGAGCAAGGTGCTGTGTAGATAAAAGGTAGAATTTGTGCCTTCATTGTGTGGCATGTCCTAGTAGTGACAAACAGCCTATTTGGTTTATCACTGCTGTGAGGCCCTACTCCTCTCATAGGCTAGCATTGGGAATTGCCTTAAAGGTACCAAGTGGCAATTTCTAATCTGTAAGGAGTAGTGTGGGTATGTTTGGAATGGTAGTGAGAAATCCTGCTTACTGGTGTAGATGGATGTTAAATGACTATTTTAGAAATGCCACTTTTAGAAAGTGGGCATTTCTCTGTGCTTATAACTCTTGTGTTTTGCGGCTTGCGTCCAATCCACCTCTAGGGTAGAGTGATGCTTGGGCTTTGTGCATACGTTCCAGACAGCCATCACACAGGGATGATAGAGGAGTAACATGATTATGTCTGCAAACTGAATTGTCTTCCTGGGCTAGAAGAGAGGGTGGCAGGGCGCACTTACATTTGTATAGGCTGTGTCCTGCTCTCACAAAAAGGGCTTGTTTGCCCCTACTGAAGTCTGGAGCCAGGTGTAGGGTTGAAAGGGGGTGTTGTGCACTTCTAGGGTTCTTTTGAAGTGCCCCCTAGATCAAAGACATTTTGAGTACAAGTATAGGGGTTGTAGCCCCATATTTTTAGACACTGCTCGGGACTTGTAGCCAGATGCTGATGGCTCTACATGCTGAACCAGAGGACTGCTGTACTTACAGAGGAAACCATCACTTGGACTTGCTTTGCTGCGTTGACCTGCTTGCCTGGCGGTGAGACTTCCACTTTGCTAAGGATACCAGTGTGTTGGCCTTCTGCCTGCCTGTGCCTCGTGTTTCCTAGTGCTCTCAAGGGACTGATAGTGTGGGCCCTCCCTGATCTATTGGGGTTCTTTTTTTTTGTTTAAGGATTCAGTAAGGATCCCTGCATTCTACCCAAAACGGCTGTGGGACTCGTGACTCTGGCCATCCACATTGTGTTCTCTCTGATCGGCAAGGGCTGAGTGCTGGTTGTCGGGAAGGAAGCGTGTGCAGAGCAGTCCTCATTGTCACAGAATGGCCTCTGAAGCAGAAGTGCTATGTTGGGGCACCCGATACCCGTGCACCATGCCACCAGCCCAAAGGAACTGCTTGTACAAATTGTACATACAGGCGAGATAGATCTATGAAGTGATATGAATCTTAAGCGAGGAAATTAATTACTCACTCAAAGACACTTATTGTCTATTTTATTTTCAACATTGTTGGTCTGTTCTTTTAGGCTTTTCTCTATCAACAATCTCCCTGTGTTAGTGAGTTCTGACAAGAATTATAGGAAAAAACTGTTCTATACAACTGGTCACACCGTTATTATAATTACATAAACACATAACATTAACAAACGAAACTAAAGGAAATTATGGAAAAAAGTTCTTTGCACTGGAGTCTTTCTTTGTATATGCTGCTGCTCATTTGGGCTAGCAGTCTGTTATAACGGAGGGAATGTCTTTTGGTATCATTTAGTAGGTTCTTATTCGTCCTATGTATTTATGGTACCATCTATTTCCTTTCTATTCCATGATTGTAAATTCCAAGGGCATTCCTCCGAAGCCTGTGTTATCGAAGCGTTTCAGCCTATGTGGTTTATCTGGCCTCTTCAGGACATAACACTCAGTGCCGTGTCTTTAGAATCTGGATTTTTTTTTTAGGGTCCGGCAAGTGATTATAAGCTTGCTACAGGTGTTTTGGAGACATGTTCATTGTAGTGGTCCCATCCATCTTAAAAGGACATTTTATGCGGGTAGCGTATAGTCCAGAGTTCTCTGTTTCGCGTTCATTTGGGGACACTGTTTATTAAATGCTGGCTGTTTGTTCCCGCTTGCGCGCCGTGTATTGTTAATGTTATGTGTTTATGTAACTATAATAATGGCGTGACCAGTTGTATAGAACAGTTTTTTCCTATAATTCTTGACAGAACTCACTAACACGGGGAGATTGTTGATAGAGAAAAGCCGAAAAGAACAGACCAACAATGTTGAAAATAAAATAGACAATAAGTGTCTTTGAGTGAGTAATTAATTTCCTCACTTAGGATTTATATCACTTCATAGATCTATCTCACCTGTATATACAATTCGTACTAGCAGCTCTAGCCCAAATACAGTGGAGTTACAGGGCTCCCCCTCCTTGGTTACACCAGCCCAAAGGAACGCTACCTCCTGCGTGTGCTGTCCCAACGCCGCCTACCAGCCTTCTTTGGTGTCCTGTGTGAGGGTGCCTCTCTTCTTGATCTGCATCTCTGAGGCCCCGTCCCCACCAGGAGTACAGCGGGTGAGTTGAGCCCCGGGGATGTTTGGCAGCCGCCGCACTGCCTTCATGAGTGACCCCATCCAGCGTAAGGGGAAAAGCTACCTTCATTTAAGCCGCTGTGCTGCACACTTGCAGGCAGCGGCCTCTTTGGGATTCTGCACGTGGGGGACCCAGGAGGGTTTCCCTGCAGTCTTCACCATGCGTGAGGGGGATTCCCCCCGACCCGACATCCCCCCCCAGCTTGCCTGCGCATACCATTGTGGGGGCATTTTTAAACCTGCTGGAAGGACAGGAAGGAACCCTCAACTGAGGTCCCGATCCTACTATTTCTGCTGGAAATTACTGTATTAACTGTGGCAGGCATGCAGGTGCTCCAGTACTCTTTAGTTTCCCTGAAGTGACTGTATTCACTGTAGTACGTGTGCAGGTGTTCCTGCAACCTATGGCTGGTGCTCGCAATACTGTTTAAAAAGAAATTAAACATTTTATTTATATTTTACCAAAAACATACAGCTAGATCATGTGGAATCAAATGGATAGGCATACAGGTGGGCATTGATGGTACATATAAACAAGACAAACAACAATTCAAGAAATTCAATCCCAAATCCTCCACCTCAAGACAACACCTCTGTACTTGAGTTAGCGGCAATGTGCCACACCCTGTGTCAGAATGTGAGGGTGTACCCGTGTCTCAGTGTTTACATCCCCACAACCTCCCCGTGGAGGACAGGATAGAGTCTGGATCTGCAAAGACGGCACATATTTCTTTCCAGTCAGCTATATTCTCAGAAGCATTGTCATCATGCCGATTTAGTTTCATGTGGATCTTTTCTGCTACGTACCATTCCAAAACATCAGCCCTCCAACGGGTATAGTCTGGGCCTTTGTGACCCATCCATGTTACGGCAACCCTACGCCTAGCTAACACTAAGAAAAAGTGCAAAAACTTAATATGCATTCTTACTACCCTTTGGGCATGGGGTGATGCCTCGGAGGCAACTCTGGGGCGTCTGTGTGAAGGTCAAGCCCACCGCTCTCTGTATTTCAGTAATCCTGTACCTCCCAACGCTGCCAATCCAATTGCAGGAAATCTGCAGCCCCGCTACCATACCTGGGACAAGCACTGGAATGAGAAGAGGGTATCCAATGTCACTCTCTTGGTGTAAAATAAGTACTGTGGATTAAATTGTAATGCACTAATTTGAAGCGGGCATTGAAAGAGACAGTATGAGTAAGAGCATTCATTTAGGCTCAATCAACCTCCGAAAGAGGAGTAGGAAACTCCAGGTCTCAAGCTACTTGAGCTTGCGGAGACAGACCCACAATATTGGAGCGAATGGCTTTGTATAGTAAGGAAATCAAGAGTTTGCCCGCGTCGCAGGTTAGGAGGACCCCCAGTGTGTGCGTTGATTTAGGTGCAGCCAGAAAGGTTGGCCAGGTCTCCTGTGCCATACCTGCTAGACCTGTGTACTGCAGGAATTGACCCCGGACCAAGTGAGAAGGCGTCCCAAGCGTCCTCAAATGCAAGGAATCGTTCATGTGGGTATAAGTCACCCAACTGATTGCAGCCCCCCTTGTGCCACTGCTGAAAGGTCATGTTGTTCATGTGGCAGACCGGTTTTAGAATCCACACCAGGAGTTCACAGTGGAATGGAGTGCGCCTAAGGGCACTGCGCACAAAGCTGTGCCAAATAATTGTGGTTTGCCAAACTATGTATGGGACCTTCCGTGTCACATTCTCACCCTCCATCAGGAGCTCAGGCAGCTGTCTGGCCTCCACTACCCCAGCAAGACGGTGCTTTTCCCAGTTATCAGCCGGATCCAGCCAACATGCAGCATGCTGGATATGACCCGCAAAATAATACAGGTCTAATCCAGGACTTCCAACCCTCCCTCTCCATATTGTCTTGTTAGGGTTGACAAGGAGACTCTAGATCTTTACCTCACCCATAGCAGTGAGACAAGAATAGAGTCTAGTTGCTGAAAAGGTCAATGTGGGATAATGGTTAGAGAGTTCTGCCCAGTGTACAAGCACCTGGGGAGCAGGACCATCTTGGCAACTGCCAAGCGGCCCATGAGCGAAAGTGGCAATGTGTTCCAGAATATGACTGACTTTTTTAGGCCCTCTATTACTCTCTACAGGTTAACTGTAATCTGTAATTTGCGCGTGTGGACGTCTGAGCCCCAAATAGCGAAAGTCGGACAACTCCCAATGGAGTCCTACGCTAGGTAGGTACTCGAGGGGGACTGAGGTCAGCCCGCAAGTGGGAACACCAACGACTTAGCTTTATTCAATCGCAGTCCAGAAATGGTGCCAAACTCTCCCAGAAGGTGCAACAGAGCTGGAACGTCCACCCTAGGAGAAGACAAATCAAACAGGGCATCGTCTGCATATAATGAGGCAACATGATGGGTTGCCCCCGCCCGTATCCCCCAGGGCTGCAACTCTCGCCACGCCCAGAGCGCCAAGCGTTCTATTGTTAGCGCAAATAGAAGTGGAGAGAGCGGGCATCCCTGTTGTGTACCCTGACCCAACGACCATGATTCCGAAAGTTGTCTCTCCACCTGGACCTGGGTGTGCGGGTCAGTATATAGCAGGCGCACCAACCCGCAAAACTGAGGGACAAATCCCATAACACGCAGAACCTCCAGTAGATAATCCCAGTCCAAGAGTTCGAAAGCTTTGTCCGCGTTGATAGCCATCGGAACCATCTCATCCTGCCAGTACCAAGCCGCGCTATTTATGTGCAAGCTTGTAGTACACGTCCTGGGTTAAATCCACACTGGTTTTGGTGTACCAAAGAGGACACGTGCTGCGAGGCAAATGACAAAGGCCTTACAAAGGATTTTAGTGCCGGAATTGATCATCGTAAGGGGCCTATAAGCGGACGGGTCGGTTGCATCTCTGCCCAGTTTAAGAAGCATCCATATTTCCCCCTCCCTCATAAACTGAGGCAACCTGCCCAGTTTGGGAGCTTCTAAAAGGACTTCCAATAGCCGCTGCGTTAAAGTCTCAGAGAAGGCTTGGTAGTATTCAGATGGAGAGCCGTCCCCACCCGGGGCGTATGAGCATGGGAGGGCCCGCAGGACTGCTCGAAGCTCCTCCAGGGTCAGTGGGACATTTAAAGTCTCAGCAACCACCAGGTCTAGTCTCTGAAGTCCCACAGCAGCCAGGAAAGGGGGAAATCCATGCACTATAACTCTTGGGTCTGCAGTATAGACTCCCTGTAGATGTTGCTGATCTGCCTTGGATGGGATCCTATCTCCATCTAGATTGATCAAATAATAAATGGGTGGAAAGGTTTGCTCTTTACACAGTATCCATGCTAACAGTCTGCCTGACTGGTCCCCTTCTCTAGGAAGTTTTTGACAATACTGTTGCAATGTGCATTTGTCTAACCGATCCCACAGTTCACCTCGTCTTCTATGGCTCTGGACCTCCCACCCCTGCGTATTCAGAGGGGAAACACTCTGTATTACAGCAAGTTCTGCCTCTTCTTTCTGTATGTCAGTTTGCAGTTGTCGTCATACACTGCGTGTGAGGCCCACGCATGCACCCCGCATAACTGCTTTCAATGCTTCTCCCCTTTGTAGACCTAATTGAGACAGATCCCCAGTTCCCATCCATATATATTCAACTAGGGCATTCTCCAGGGCCCCACAAACCAATGCATCCTCAAGAATGTCAGACGGCATCCGCCACTACCTCCCAAGTTGGGAGATGGACCCCCAGTCCAACCTGCAGACTACCAGGGAGTAGTCAGACAAGAACCAGACTAACTTTAAGGTCCACCAACCGAGATGGTCCTCCCACCAGTATTCTGTCCAATCGGCTGTATGTATCATAAGTGGGAGAGTGACAGGTGTAGATTCGCCTTGTGGGGTGAGACACTCTCCACACATCCCTTAATCCTAAATTGTTCATCACCTCAGAGAGGGCTTTAGTCATAGTAGGTTTGGTCCCGGCCCTTGGTGGTGACCGATCAAGGCAGGGGTACACAATTAAAATCTCCCAGCCAGAACAGGGGAGAGTCTAAGGCAGTAGAAATGAGGTCCTGCATAACATAGAAAAACCCCGGATCATCAGTATTGGAAGCATATGTATTCAGTAGAGAAACCTTCCTGCCATCAAGTGTGCCCTGTAGGACATACCAACCATTTATGTGAGCCACCATATAGGTGAGGGAAAACCGGACCCCAGGTGCCACCCAAACCAGACTCCCACAGCCTTATGTTGAGTAACAAGAGTGGTATATTTGTCCCCTCCAATTCTTAGTAAGCCTTGATGCCCTGGCATCACATCCAAGTGCGTTTCTTGAAGACAGGCAATGTCTATATTGTGCTTTTCAAGTAGTGACAAGACTCTATATCTCTTCACATATGTGCCCAACCCCTGAACATTGCGGTTAATTATTCAGTAGTCACTACGCATCATCTATGTGCTGTTTACTAGCCTCTCCATCCTCCCCCTCGATCCACCCGGCGTCCGCACCCAGCTGTAAAACCAAGGATAATGTAAACAAAACATAACTAAACATTTGCAAACAATACATCCCCCCACCGAGTGTCAAACAAATAACAACTGCAAGTCCGTTGATGCACAACCCATTATGCGCCAGGACACGCACAATTACCCTCCCGGTCCAAATGGGACCAACAAATTCCAACTGAGTTACGCCAGCCAGACAGAAAGATGACTAGACTGTCAGTATATGGTAAAGTAAAGTTATGTATTGCTCCCATGACTTGTGATTATAACAAACTGCCACATATCAGTGGTGCCTCCTACGATCCTTCAGTCCCTGCCCTGCCAAGCCACGGCAGGAAGCAGGCTTCCCATGTTAGTGCTGTACAATGACAGACCTTGGCGGCATGCCAGCAGCGCCCCCTCGTGGAAATCCCCCCACGCATTCATCAAATCGTGAAGCAAAATGTAAGAAAAAAAAGAGTACTAGTCTGCCTCCCCATCACATTCTGCCAAAGTATCTGGTACCACATCTACTGGGGGGCTTAACAACATCAGGGGCGAGTCCTCTAAGGACCCCCTGCGAAGTAGCGGCCACCTATCCGGGCAATCGGGTCTCCGTAGTTAGATTCATGGTGCCATCCTCTCCAATGTGCACTCTGTACATCCCCATAGGTGTAAAATTCAGATTATGTTTACCTCCCAGGACACATGCCCCAGGCTTTCTTCCCAGGTCCAGCAGACCCCCTGTAGAAGATGCATATCTAAGCTCCAGCCGTTCCCATACTTCCTCAAGCTTGCCAAAAAAATTAGCTTTGTCATTAAAGATGACTTGTAGTTGAGCTGGGTATAGGAGTTTATAACGCAAGTCCAGTGTCCTCTGCTTTTGCTTGAGAGCGATAAAAGACGTCCGTCATTCCTAAACCTGTTTCATGTAATCAGGATACATGGCTATCTTCTAGTTCTCATATTGAGGGATCTCTTGTTCCCGTGCCGCCCGTGAGAGGCAATCTCGATCACAGTAATTCAATATTTTTGCTATGATAGCCCCAGGGTGAGCTCCCGGCTGGGGAGGGGTCACCAGAGCCCTGTGCACACTCTCAATCACAAACAGACTGGAAAAGCCCAGTGGTTTCAGAAGAGTCCTCACCCAATTTTCTACAAAGGTCTCTGTAGAGGTCCCCTCCAACCTCTCTGGAAAGTCAAGGAGCCGGACGTTATTGCGACGAGAGCGGCCCTCTGCATCCTCCACCCTTCTGTCCAACTCAGCCGCCGCTGCCAATACCACCACTATCTGTCACTTTAAGGTGGAGACCTCCCCCTGCAGTGTGTCAATATGTGATTCCGAAGTCGTGACCTTTTCTGCCACTCTGCGAAGGTCAATGCCCAATAAATTTACATTTATAGATACAGATTCAATACTGTGCTCTACAATGGTGTGGTTTCCATGTATCGCAGCTAAGATCTCCGCCCTAGTGGGCTCCGCTTCTGCTTCCAGTGAGTCCCTAGACTCCAAAAGACCAGACTGCCTCTTCAGCCTTTGAGTGGGCTGTTGAGGCGTTGTGTAATGGTATTCGATGTATGAGAGCGTGCAGACTTATCCTTCCCCATGCTGCCTGCGTGGTACACAGTTAATGGGTAGTGCAATGGGGACTGGAAAGAAGGGAGTAGTGAGGCCTGAACAGTGTCCCGTGAATAAAGTCGTTATAGGTAGATCGTGGGGATGTGTCAGATACTGAGCTCCTCTGGTTGCATGTGACCCACCAGCACGCAGTTCCCCACCACAGCAGGATCCTAGAGGTTATATCCAACAGCACACTGACGTGTGACAGGTCCATCTCCAACAATGTGCTGGATGCAGCAGCCCCTGGTGTGTCGCGCGGATAGCCTACTAAAAGCAGCCATATTTATGAATGATGGTGACTCAAAGGGCGTCATTCCTCCTGGGGATAGGGTAGGTATGCAAAAGCCACAAGCCACACATAACGTCCTGTCAGCCGCTGTGCCAAATTGTTCACATCACAGCTGGTCAGTCCTGCACTGGCACTGTGGAAAGTTCTCATTGTGATGGGGCGCAGGGCTTTCAATTGTACGTGGCAGAGGCAAGTCTCATTGGTAGGTCCCTCAGTGAGTGATGGTGTCGGGCAGTGGGGTGACAAGAAAGGACAGGGGCCCCCAAAGCGGTGTGAGCATACTCTGTTGCATCAATTTCACAATCAGCCTCTCACCTCGCATCTAGCAGTTCGCCAAGGTCACCCTTCACAACAGGGCCCTCCAAGAATGTTGCAACAGGCCTGGCCTACCATCTGTACAGGGAGCAGAAGACAACGATTCCCAGTGACCTAACTCATGGGTTGGTGTCACCTCGCTGTATCTGTTTTCATGTGGGCTGCGTGGAGGAAGAAGGTGGGCAATAGTTGCAGGGCCCCCGCGGCGGCAGCCACACTCACTGACAGTCGGGGAGGGAAAGAATCCGGCAGGTCCAAACCGCAGCAGGCCTACACTCGCCTCCACTAGGCCTCGTAGGCCCCTTTCACAACAGCCAGGATTGGAGCGGCCCAGGGGAAGCGGCCATGACCAGGCTACACACATCATGTTGCGGTGGACCTCTCCAGCTCAAGACCCCACAGATGAGTAGAAGACCTAGTAGGCAAGCAGGGAGCAGGTACAGGTTACCTGGGGACGGGCCGCAACAGGCTCCTTCCCGCGTCCCTCAGGCCCCACGGGCTCCAGCCACAGCAGTCCCAGGTGGCAGACACAGCAGCCCCGCACTCAGCCAGGGATGTCTGGACACGGGGGGCAGAACCAGACCGCACAAGACACGCCGCAGTAAGCTTCCCCAGTCCAAGGCTGCACTAGGGGGAGTTCATCTCTGGGCCACAGCGTTAGTTCTCCCATCCTCGCTGTGCCCTCCAGGCCTTAGGCACTGCTCTCGTAATTTATGGCACCATGCAGCAACCCCAGAGCGTCAGGGCAGCAGTAGAGCAAAATACAGTGCCGATGGTTAAGATCAGTCAGGATTACGAAGGATTGGCTGAGAGCTTGGAATCTCACGTTCTGTCAACCATGATGTCAGGCCAACCCCCCTCCCCTCCCCACTTGCAATACTTCTTAACGTATAATAGATGTGCAGGTGCACTGTAACTATGTGGGTAATTGGCTGTACAGTTATTACTGATGCTAGGTAATGACCAAGGTGGCGATTGATGTACTCCATGGATTTTTGGTAATTCGTGTGTTTTCTCTCCCTGACCTAACTGCTATATTTCATGACCTGATGTTATGGTATTTGTCATTTTTACCCTTTCAGAATAACAAGCATATTTCAGGATCTGCCTTGTATGCACAGGTAGGATGTTTTTCATGACATGTGCAACTTTTATGTTTTATCTTATTGCACTAACTGTGATGGTTTGACAATTGCCTAATTGGCGAAGTAATAACTGATTTGTGATGTTTTGATCTATGGTTTATATAGGATACCTTTTATATATCATTGTGTGGAGTCTCTCTTGTGGTGTATTTATTGTGTCACTGATGCAAGTGTGTTTCACAAATGCTTTACACATGACCTCTGAGGATAAGCCTGACTGCTCTGTGGCAAGCTATTAGGGGGTGAGCACAGCTCATCTTTAGTTTGTAACTGACTTGTTCTGATTAGAGTGGTGGGTTCTGCCTTGCTGAGGTGCATACCCTAGCCAACCAGAAGCCCCATTTCTAACAAGCAGGTACTAACTGCAATTTTCAGTGGCTTAGTATGCAAATGTTGGCTACTGATTGGGCTGTTACAATTCACCAGGGTCTATGATTTATGTACTAGTTAAGTCAGTCTAGTCGTATAAAAGACCTAGGTTTGCCAATGAAAGTAGAGATGATCTGTCGGCAGTAAACATCATTTTCCAAATATCAGACTTTTCTATTACAATTACTAACTTTATTCGGCAGAGTAAAAAAAAAAAAAAAAGTTTGGATTCTCCTGCTATTGTGATGGAGGATTAACTCCTTGCAAACAGGGAAACCTCATGTGGACTTTAGGATCAGGAGCAGCTTGATCACAAATTGCCCAACCCCTCAACTCAGACTATGATGCACGTTTTATTTCTGTGCTATTGTCCATCCTTAGCTCGGACTCCTCTTGTGATGTTTGGAGTGAAAAGCTGAGAGCCGAAGATCAGCTCTAGTACTTTCTTTTCAGCTTCTGGCACCCGTGCTTCAGCTTGCGCCAACACCACTGTAGCTCCAACTAACCTAGCCCTGAGTTTCATTCAACCTGTCTCTTCCTGGATCACCAGTCCCAACACATTTGTTGTTCTAGACTTCACCCACTCCAGAAAGTTCTCGGAAATGGGTGATGTTCCTGCAGAGTCATTTTACAAGACTCATCTCCGCTAGAGGCCAAACTTGCTGGGTAGATGTGACCACCAATCTGGACACCACACATAGCTGCATTTACCCAGGTGTTATAAGTTGGTCATTGGCAAATGGTGGTATTTAGCTCCAATGACAGCCTGTTTTTTCCCCACTGAAGCCTTTTATTTATTTGCTTCTCGACCGCTTCTTATTGGATCAGTAGGATGCTTGGGCATTATGCCTCTAACTGAGTGATCTTGGTTGTCAAGCCAACTGCTGTTTGCTCTTGAGGGGCCAAACTGCTGAGAAACGTACTGGTGTCAGATGGCTTCAGAGATGTTTGTTGTGGCTTTCGGCTGCGATGTAGAACTTATGCTGTATACCTGCTTTCAAAACCTTGCAGGCCTGTTGGTCTTGAGATCATACAGAAGCGTGGCCACTAAGTTATCTGCAGCTTCTCTTCGATGATCCCACCAATGTTGCCTTAAACTGCTCTCAATTTAGTTGCCTATATCTTTCAACCTCAACTGTAGTTTGAAGAGCTGCTAACTCACACTGCGTCATTGTGTGTTGCACCGTATTGGCTCCTTTCACATGTTCCCCGGGTGAGGGACCGATATCACATGGTGTTAGACAATGTGAGCTGGAAACCCCTGTAGAGTGTGTTTTCTTACTCACATTGTCTTGCAGCTAGGCACATGTTCATTCGGGTTTGCAATTACCCTGGAACGTGAGCTGTAGCCTTTGTAGCTGTCATTGTGTTTGGGGGGGTGGGTGGAAGAGGGTTTGCAGTGGGTCACAGACTGTGACCTGCTCAAGTCCCGTCCCATTTCACTGGCCATGCCCCCTCCTAAGCATTTTTATTGCTTCTGGGGCCAATAGTTTCAAGGCCCAGCCTACTCCACAGGCTCCATCTCTTCCTTTTACCGTCCCTTCATATGGCGAAATTTTGTTTGCAGGTCTAAATTTGCACCTCAATCACTCACATCTCCTCTATATCCCACTAGTGGGGGCTGCACTAGAGGACACTAGAGGACAAAATAAGAACACTTCTCTAGTCACTTGTGCACAGTTTCAAAATGCCTCCCTTGCAGGATCACAACAAATACAATGGTCGGCCAATCAAGTGCTCTCCAACAGCACAGCGAACTAACCTTCCGAAAGTAGCCGCAATAGCATATGAAGAGAGATTGCGGGCCAGGAAGGGGAAGCTGGACCCAATGGGGGCCATGTGGGACATACCCCCCGGTGGGCAGGGGCCAGCAGAGTGGGAGGCCAAAAAGCCTGGGAACAGGCTTGGCCATGATTGGCGGGCATGTTTTGAGGCTGCCAATCACAAGGTAGATGGTCCAGTTCAAAAGGGGGCAGGTTGCACTCCCTTTCACACACAACTGGACCAGAACAGCAAAAAGAAAAAAACCACCCTGGGTGAGTTACAAAAGCTGATAGGGGAACTCAACTTCGCCAGCAGGGTAATCCCTGCAGGCAGGCCCTTTGTCAGGCATCTGGCATGGTTTACAAGGGGCATGAGAAAGAAACACCACAGAGTCAGATTGACCACTGAGGTGAGGCAGGACTTGGAGCAATGGTTAGATTTTCTTGACAATTTTAACGGGATCTTGATTTGGAGGGACCCAAGGGTATCCTCATGGCAGCTGGAGCTTTTCACAGATGCAGCAAGGGGCAAAGGCTTCGGGACAATACTAGGCCCTACATGGACAGCTGAGCTCTGGCCCCCAAGCTGGCACAACAGAGGGTTAACATGCAACATCACACTCCTGGAACTCTTTCCGATCATAGTAGCTTTCACATTCTGGGGAACACAGTTAACTAACAAACAGATCTTGCTGTGGTCAGACAACCACGCGGTAGTGCGGGCAATCAACTTGGGAGCAAAGAAATGCCTGGCTGTGATGCGCCTGTTGCGACACCTGGTGGACTGCCAACTATGGGAGATCGCAATCAGAGCCAGGCACATCCCGGGGCAGGAGAATAAGAAGGACTGATGCACTATCTCGTTTTCAGAGAAAGAGATTCACGGAGCTAGCACCACAAGCGGAGCCAGAAATGACGCCAATACCCGGCCATCTGTGGGATCTGGTGGAGCAGACCTGAGGGTGCAAGTGGACAACGTGCTCACTCCTAAGACAAACGTGAAGTATCGTAAGTGCTTGGGAACCTTCAAGAAGGCAACAGGGGTGTCCACACAGAGTGTGGTTGCGGACCGGGATATACAGGAGTTCATAGCGTGGGCGTACTCCACTGGAAAAAAAAGAACCTGTGCCCAAACACACCTCTGTGGGGTGGCCTATCAGGTGAAGCTGGCTGGGGGGGAACGGTCCATACCAACTCCTTCATATGGAGGGCAGCCATGAAAGGCTGGGGAAGATGACAGCGGGATCAGAGATGCCCCATTGACTTTTCAATAGTCAATAAATTGTTGGGAGTCCTGCCAGAGGTTTGCAGCAGGGTTTATGAAGTAACACTGTTCAAAGCAGCATTCACCTTAGCCTTCTTTGGAGCCTTTAGGGTGAGCGAGCTTGTCGCCCCATCCAGGAAACACCCTGGCACAGCATGCATCTGGGGGAAGGACGTGACATTGGGTCAGGGGTACATGGTGGTACACAAAACCGATCAGGAGGGGAAGGGAAAATCATCCCAGCTGAATTGCATAGCAAAAGGGGACATCTTCTCCGTTTGCAGGTTGTGCAAATACACAGCATTAAGGATCCCACCAGGGCAACCTCTGTTTAGGCACTAGGATGGCTCTTATCTGAACCGCTTCCAATTCAATGCTGTCATGAGACTGGCCTTAGCCCCCGCAGGCCTCCACCACAACTCTTTTTGGGTCCCACTCATTCTGCATAGGGGGATGACCACCGTGACAGCATGCAGGTTGAGTGAGAGGCACATAGGGCATTGGGAGTTGGAGGCATTCAAGAGTTACGTAATATCAATGAACTCTTAAGTGTTATTTCTTTCCATACCAGGCCCAAGTGATGGACGCCGCACAGTTTGGATCCTAGGTCACTCCTTCATATCCAGAGCAAAGCAGTGGGCGGAGGCAAGAATATGTAACTACCGGTGGCTGTGGTTGCACAACACGAAAGTAGTATGGCTGGGTTGCACGGGTATGAAATGGGACAAGCTGCTACCAATGTTACAGAACACGCTTGCCAAGGAAAGCATACCCAACACGGTAGTCATATACCTTGGTGGGAACTAATGCACCTGCCTAGGTGGGAACGATCTGCTAGATGCTATGGTCTGGATTTACGGCGGCAGCAAGGCTCTTACACCCAGCGCACATAATATGGTCTGAGATCACAGTAAGAGCACAATGGTGAGGGGCTAGGGACCACGGGGTGGTGGAAAGGTCAAGGAGAAAACTGAAAAGGTCAATGTCCAAGCTTTGTAGGGCAAACTTGTGGGGCTTTGTTAGGCATGGGCTCATCAACTTGAGGACACCAGGGTATCACGTAGCTGACAGATGCATCTATCGGGAGTGGGTATGGACATGTTCCTGCTCAACATAGTTAGGGAGCTGAAACTACTTGGTTTCTCCTAGGGTTTGAAGGAGTGAGCTGTTGTGGTCAGGGAACCACATGCAGCATGGCAGGAGAGACGCTCAGTCAGGCCATAGAAGCACAGTGAACTGAGAGCAAGAGTCACTCCGACAGTGCACTTGGGATGCCTAACGGCAGGGGTACAAGGAGTGCTAGCAATGACTGGTTAAGGGGGCAGTGGCAGGCAGGCTTGGCACTTGCAGCCCGGGCAAGGCCAGGGGGCTCCCAAAGGACCTTGGCAGCAAGGGAAGCCTAACAGTTGTCATGTGCTGAAAACCTCCAGTGGGTATGACACATGAGAGAGAGCCAGCAGATCAAGAGGAAGGACTGGACTAAAGAATTTAGATAGAAAAGAAATGTCTGAACATGGGGCATGAGTGGCACAACCACTTGTGCAATGTTTTTTATGAACCATGTGATTGTATTGCGTGGTGTAATAAACTGCGGCCATTTATAACTTCCAGTAAGGCCTCCTGTGTGTGTTTCCGAGGGAGAAGGGAAGGCAATAAGAGGCCAGGAGCAAGTCGGTGTCTCACACGTCTAGGAGGGGTCATATCAATACAATACCTACATTCTAGCTGAAAACTTTAATTGCTGTTGTGGAAAATTCGTGTAACCATAATCATATCAACTGGATGGCAGCCAAAGAGCGCATTAAATTCAGAGACACTGCTGCGTGAATAGGGATCACTTAAAAACCACTGCCTAAGCTTTCAGTCTCACTGGACTTCAGCAAATGGGTGCAGCTGTCTCCCAGGCACTGACTGACGAGGTTAGGTATTTCTCTAGATAAAAGTACACACCCAGACTTAGTATGAAGAACATTTTTGTTAAGGAAACTACACGTCAAAGGATAATAAAAGAAATGTAGTGCATGCGAATGTAAAGGACACATCGCCCTTTGCAAACAACATTTTTTTTTCTGTTTAGCAAAGCAAATACCATCGTTTGTACAGTTTTGTGAATGTGATAGGGCTAGGTAAATACCGAGCTTTTATAGATGTGAAATGCATTAAAGGCTCGACAATTCAAGGACACTGAATAAAATGCAGTCTAACTTAGGGCAGCACTATCTGATATAAAAAGGTGACATTCAGAAATGAACCAAAGTTAGCCACCGTAGTGCAATTTGCACAGTTACAAGTGATTTATCTCACATTATTTTAGTGCATCATTTGATTACATAATAAGTAATCGAAGTAAGTAATCCGATTACTTCTGAACGAGAAAGTAAAAAAGGGAAGATAGAACAGGACACTTTCCGATAACTTTTCAAAATCCGCTACTCATGAAAATGTATGTTTTTAAATGTTTAATTCCCACCTGCAGGACAAAAATAATCAATGGGTGTACCGCACGATTGTCTTTGAGTAATAACCTAAAAACTGATTGCACTTTTGCTGTCAAATTACCATAAATACACCTTGCAAAAGTAACATCAAGACCTTGTGCGGTTTCGTTCGTGCAAAATACATCTTACCTCTAAAGTAAATGTAGCTGATAAGAACAAGCACTGTCCTCGTGTCCAGACTGCTGAGCAAGTCGACAATTTTGCCTTTTGTTTGCTCCTCAACGTAACCATTGATCTGCTTCTTTGCCTTCTCCTCATTTTGGAAATCGGTGGAAAATGCTTCAGACAGGTAGTTCTGCTTCAGCTCGTCGAGGAAGGGTCGCAGCAGGTCGACGCCCTCTCGGATGAATAGGGCGTTTCCCATGTGCAGCTTCAGCTGGCTGCCGGGGTCGTTCAACACCTGGAGCAGGTGGTGGAAGCCGGCATGCACCTCCGTCAAGGGCACTACACTAGGTGGAAACCCCAAACTCTCCACCATCTGGGACAGGGTGCCCGACCGCGCCCCCACGGACAGCATGGCCAGGGCGGTGGAGATGCTGACGGGAGAGAAGAATATGTTCTTGGACGGAGCCGCTGCGGCGACTTGCTTGTAGAAGGTGAAAGCAAACTGCATGTTACCGGGCGCCACTTTCTGACTGGCCATGCTGAAGCGTTCCTTCTTTAACTCTGCTAAGGTTTCAGCTCACTCTGGTACACCGACGCTCTCCGAGAATATGCTTCTGTGAAGTGAGGTGAAGGGGTTGGGTAACCTGACTTACTGACTGAAAGCAGGAAGAGGGTTGGGATGCAAATGTCTCTGGCCCGTGAATGCAAACGCGCTGGCCATCTTTGAATGGTGGATTAAATACAATAGTATTCGCGTCCTAACATTATACACTTGTGTGTTTGAGAAGAAAAAGTGAGAAAAGCAGATTCCTTTGTAACGCGAAAGACTACTTGGCTTTTGTCATTTAAAGAAGATGTTGCGTATTTTTGTTTAAATAAAACAACGTACATTTTATAACTAAAATTACCCTGATCAGATATTTCCAATTACTTGGAAACGAAATAAAAAAAAGTGGAGCCAACCAATATTAAAGCCTTTTCTGTATCATCTTCCGTGGTTTGTGGGAATGCCATTAACAAGGTTAGTTTTGGGGTACTACGTTCAGTGCAGCGGGTACCACAGTGGTTACAAAATAATCATTTGCTTGTTTCTGTCATTTTAGAGCATTCAATCCATTATTCTATGTAACAATAACATTGCTATGTTATCATCGCCCACCTCCGTGCTATTCACTTTGGCAGTGGAAGGTTGAAAGGCCAATTTAGTTTTGCAGGACTTAAACCTCGGGATCTTCATTCAGGATGCAGGCACCGGGTGGTTCACCTAATTATTGGGTAGGCCCTGTTCATGTGAGCAGTTCCCGTGGTGGGTAGGGGTTGCCCTGCTGGTTCCCGCTACTCTCAAGCATTATGGTCCATGGAAAATACCCTGGAAATGAAAGAACTCACCCTAACGCAAGTACAATTATTAAGCAACTTATATATATTTATTAGTTATGTGTAGCACCAACCAACCAGTGGCGTGTCTGTGATGGGTGTTTAACGCCCAATTTGGCATCTCTTAAGCTTCAAAAGATGGGACCAGGTCCTACATTAGAGGGACAAAAATAGCACATGCAATGTGCGTGAATGTCATTTCATAAAAAAATGGTTGTCACAACCCTATCACTCTCTCCATTACAGTCAGTGGTGAGGTAGAAACTTGGCAATGTGTATTATCTGTACATGAAATAGACAATTTCTGCACTGAGCAAGGATGGAGTCAAACCCTTTAGTGTCTATCTCTTTTCTTGGTGGAGACCTCTGGCCAGAGTGCTGGTTCAATTGAATGGGGTCCTGCTGGTAAGGATCCAATAGGGAATGTTGGGACTCTCACCATTCCTTGGATGCTCCATGGGTCAAGGTCGTTTGAGTCCTTGTTCATTCTTAATGGTTTTGAACATGGATATATTTCTGGTTACTTTGTCACCTTGTCTGTGCACTTACCTTTTGTGATTGTCATAAGAGTCCTCTGCTTACCCCTTGGAAATAACAGTCACTCAGATACCAAACCCAACTGTGAGAGGGCGCTCCCTCCTTATGAGGCTTTTCCAAGTGTTTACACTTCTACTTTGGTTTACACTCTTCTGTGCTGGTTGGTTGTCACTCTTCCTTTGAGGGGCTGGGACCTGTGAGAGCAAAGCCATAAAGCACAGAGACTGGGGCGCAGTGTATGGAGCAGTGGGTGGTTTTGTGGTACATGCAGAGGATTATGTGGATGGACCACTCAAGGTTTTCTTGTTGCTCAAGTTTGACTCTCCTGTTATATTTAACCACTTCACAGAGCCATTGCCTTGGTGCTGTCATAAAATATTTTTTCATATGATATATTCAAAATGCTAAGGTATTCAACCAAGTCACACCAGCATGACGTTTTGTTGATTTTCACCTCTTGTAGTAATCCCCAGTTGGCTCATCATTTTTGAGTTTGGGGGGGAACACCTTCAGAGGAACAGTCCAGATGTCAGCAGCCTGACCATGTGCAATGTACTGTTTGTTCAACCAATCTACCCATCTCTGGAATCTAGACTTTTCCCCTAAGATAGACTCTTGTGCAGCCCGCGTCTAGATGCACTTAATGTTCCAGACAGTTGATTGGGCATTGCTTTTGAGAATCTCAAAATTAATGTCTATTGAGTATGACATTGTCCTTGCTCCTGCTTAATTTATGTTGCCTCCAGGTAGAGGACACACCCGGGCTTTTAACATGTGGGATGTGGTGTCAGAGGCCTTCAAGACACAATGTTCTCATGCTATCTTGCGATAGTCCGATGCCGCTTCATCACCACTGGTCATCTCTGCAATGACTTTCAGGCCTCTGGGGCAGGGGCCCTGTGACACCAAGTTTGGACATGTTCTTCACTGGGCCCCACTAGGTGACATGCAGCTGATGTCGGTTTACAGGGTACAGTGATAGATAATCAGTAGGGTTGAGAGCACCAGGACACTATATAATGTAAAAATCATACATTTGCAGGGCACACGTTTCAGTAAGTGGTAGTGGGTGTCAAGGTCTGAGGTTCACCTTGCAGTGCTTAACTGGCACACAAGCCTCATAGTCCAACCTCACTTGTGACAAGGTCATTAAAGGGAAGGAAAGATTGGAGGTGGTCACAAAATATCAGGGTCACTTGGCAAAAGGTCTTGTGTCTCTGGAGGACGTACTATGCATCCACGCTCCATACAATCTACATTCCCCACAATTCCTTTGAACTTTTACACAGTTTGGAAATTGAAGTGGACACTTTTAAGCCATTCTAATTGTAAATCTTTGTTGCTGCAGTTTTGTTTCAGTTCTTTTGGATACCACAGAGAGTGTTCACTTTTTCCTTGAAGCTTGTTTGGAGAAGTCCTAGATGGAGAAACATCCTAAGGAAGTATTGTTGTATTTGGAAAACAAACTTTTGTAGATGAAAGTACTAAATCTGACCTATCTTGAAGGAGTACAGAACTATATTAATAACAACTAACATTGTATGCTATTTGAATGAACGGAAGAAACAGATTTTTATTTTATTTTAAAAGACTTTTGATATATTCATGACACCTGTACTTATGGTAGTGGTGATGCTTAGGGAAGAAATTAATTGGTATTCCATGTGAGCTATATAATTCTGATGAATGTATGTTTGTTACATTGATACTTTGCAAAAGCTATTTTGACTATAACCCTACAGCGGATGACCCCTAGGTTCCTATGTGACATGTTGGCTCTCATTGTAGCAATGAGACTGCTGGATTCAGGCAGCAGCGCACCAGGTTGTGGGGAACACACTCAAATTCCACACCTTTGTTTGAAATTAGAAGGGATGTCTGCAGTGGGCGTTTAACAATAGACCTTTTATTTGCTGACAAATGTCACAGCAAAGGATATACTATTTTGTCTGTTTGAATAAACCTGGCCAACAATACCATTTTGGGAGTAGAGGAATAGCAGCCGCCACACCTGCCTGGGCAGAAGCAACTCCCTCATGTGCTGTTTTTATCAACTCAGATCTTTGGTCTTGGTTGGGGATCACACGATCACCCACCCCTAGTATTGTTACTAAGGCAGTGTTTAGACTAGTGTGCGGTAGGAATGTTTGGCAGGATATGCCTTGATCATGGCTTGCCATCAGCTGAAGCTTTCACAGCAACAGTGTTTCATCATCCACCCTCGTTCATGAACGTGTTATTGCAGCAACTGAAGCTGTAGCTACTGCTAACTTTGCCAGTTTGGTCAGCCAAGGTATTGCATACAACGTGTACTGTTACACGTTGATGTCCCAGTGTATGACCTTCAGGTCTGCTACTTTCCCTCACAGTAACATGTGTTTAGTGGTGTTGCTTTTTGAATCTCTGAAACCATTTTGACACCAGTTATGCAGATATTCGTTGAAGGACTGGATCCAGTAGTACAAATCACAGACTATCAATGTTAGTTGTTCTTGATCCGTGTGTTCCATTGCCAATTGTGCAATGCAGTCTCCTAAGGACTGTGTGTAAGTATTTTGTGGATGGAATTCACGATCTTTCATGTAGCCACTTACAGCCGCGCAAGCGGCAGAGTATTGGTGTTTTGTGCCCATGGCTGATTGGGCTGAACCATCAGTGTAAATGATTGTTTGATATTGATCAATTGGCAAAGTATTTGCCAGGATTGGACATTCCATTTCATATTGAAGGAATTCTTGAATTTGTAATTTTGGGTCGAAAATGTAGTCAACATCAGTTGGCTGTCAGAGACATTGCCCATTGGATCCAACGTGAATGTAATGCTCTTGCATTAGGAACGCTAGCCTTTGTGACAGCCTCAAGGGCTGGGATTGGAGAGACAACAGTAATGTGTTTCCCCTGAGCCAGAGGTCTCTTTTTAAAGACAGCCATCTGAACAGCAGTCAATTTTTTTCTGTGGGAACAAAGTGTTGTTCAGCTGTAGAGTACAGGTGTGGTTTGTATACAATAGGGATGGGCTCACCCTCATTAAATGTTACATTGGTGAAATCGATGGCACCAGCAATTACTGTGATGACAAATGTGTTTTGTTGTCCAGTGTGTAAATGTTTTCCTGCAAGCATGCCTTGTTGTAATGCATGTGTGTTTAACTGTCCAAAATTTACTTGAAAAGTTGGGCCATATTAAATCATATAATGGTCTAATGCGTTGGGCATAATCAGGAATGTAAGTTCTGCCAAAGTTTAAAAGAAACAATAAAGACTGGAGTTTTGTATGGTATTTGGTGGTTGCAATTGTGCACACTTTTCTAGAAAGTGGGGTGTCACGCTCTTGCCTTCATCCAATACCTTGTATCCCAAAAATAGGACACAGAGAAAGGCATTTTTTTTTTTTATTAGATTTGTAGCTGAATTCGGCAAATCCCACAACAATGCGGGCCCCCCGTTTCAAATTGGTGAACGAGAACATCATGCGTTAGGCAGATGTCATCAACTGAGGACAACGCTTCAGGGTCAATGTCGTATAAAATGGATGTTGCACGTGCTGAAAACAACCCAGAGCTGTTTTTATACCCCTGTGGAAGTCTACAAAAGTTTTTCTGTGAGCCTAAGACAATACTGTAGGATCCTTGCTTTCAGAAGCTATATCTTGGCAGAAGAAGCCGTTGGAAATATCCAATGTCGTTTTGTATTTTGTGCGCATTATATTGATAATGAGTGCTGTGCTACGTGCATTTTGGATAGCAAATGTACATGTATGACTGCTTGTCTGTAATCTAAGACTATTCTATATGAATGGTCTGGTTTTGCAACAGGAAATAGAGGATTGTTCATTGGTGAGTCACAGGGCTCAATTACACCCTGGTACTCTAGCTGTGCTAGAATCTCTCTCACAAGAGCTTTAACCTCATACTTAATAGGATATTGAGGTTGAGGCTGTGGTTGGGACCTAATTGGTATCACATGGTAGGGAGGATCCTTATCCCACCAAACATGGTTGAGATACAGAGCAGGGTGTCTGTGCTAAATCCCAATCAAATGAGTATGACCCTATTAATTCTATAGGAACTAGGGGCGCGAAGGAAGGCTTAATTATTTGCTCTCCCCCGCGGGACTTCACAGAAAAAGTCTGGCAGCCAGTCTTTTTTTGGCCAACAAAATGTCATAAATGCCAGTTAATCTTTTTCAAAATATAATGTCAATTATGCACTCAATGTCTCCCTCTAATTGTATTTTCATTCTATACAGCCTAGTCGGAGGGGAGACACGCAGGTCCGCAGTCTCGACTACCTTGAAGTAATCAGTTGCTTTCACCTCCAGATGCTTTAGAAGATTCCACCAAACTATTGTGACCTCTGCTGCGCTGTCTAACAGGGCCAGTGCCCGGTTCCTGTTCCTCAATAAAACTCTCATCTTGCGTGCCATTTCATTCACAAATAGCTGCCACCTTCTTCTTTTTAAATTGGGTTTTTTGTTGTGGAAGTTTCTCTTCTTTTTTTAATTGAAACTTCAATTGACTCTTGTGAATTTTTTTCAGTTTCACATACTCTGTGCGCTGTTTTGATCGCCCACCTCTCTCGCTACATTTATTCGGTGAGTCATGAAATGATGGATGTGTATCAGTATATTGATATCTATCAGGAGTTTTTATATTAGCCCTATTTCACAGGTTATAGGTTTTAGGCAGCTCGCGTTCTTGTTCCAGTACAGGAACATCCCAGAGGTGCACGCGCACTGCTAGTGCTACTGCTTCCCTTTTAAGGTTACTTAATATTATTGAGGACACTGTAGCAAAAGTGCCCATTAATTGCATCCCCAAATCCAGGGACAGGGCAGCCCAGTATTCATCTTGAATTTGTTTTAACACCTCTGGAAGATTGGTAAGTGTTGGTGTGCCGTCGTAGAGAAAGTGGCAAATACCGTGCCCCAAGTGTAGCAGTTATCCACTGCGAGAACCACCCCAAATGGCAAACACATAGTGAGAATTCCGTGTTTATCTTGAGGTCCAGTATGGGCAAACACAGCTTCCAGCGCGTTTATCTTTTGAGCTAACCACAACAGAATTTCTTCACATTTTGTGGGGACTCTACCCATGATCCAATGCACCCTTGCAGAGTTATTACCTAGTGTGACTGCGTGCGGTTGTGCTGGAGCACCATGTGCTGAGTTTCTTTTTAATGTTTGCATTACAAACTGTACTAAGAGTCTATATATTGCTACAAGCTCAATGTATAAGTGGTGAGCTTCATCTACCGCCAAGGTGCCTGCATCAGGATACGTTGTATATGTGGCCAATAAAGTCCATCATTGCTCAGAGGACCTAGCCTAACAAGAAGTACTGTGTGGGGTAGGGTGCCATCAAGCCAGTTCTTGTGGTCTTGAAAAGATAGCAGTATCTCTATGTATGTATATACTCTGTATTGTGCAGGTGCATTAGCATGCGGATAGTGATGAAATGTATTAGTGTTCCCATCAACTGCTGGAAAATTGACCTAAGAGTAGAACATTTCTGTCCTGTCTGCTGGATGAGCCTCAACCACAAACGTAACTGCACCCCTCTGGGCCATAAGGCCATTGGCTAATAAATAATTAGTGAAGAGAGGTCGCATGTTAACAGCAATTACCACTTGTTGCGGGTTCACCATGGTAAATGTACCTGTTCAGAGATAAGGACACCACTTGAGGATTGATCGTTTTAAGGTTCAAGCTTGAACAACTTCAATCTAAAATTGCCATGTGACTTCTGGATTCGGGTGGCAGCACCACCAGGTTGTGGGGAACTCAGTCCAATTTCACACCTTATGACAGCTGTCGGCCTAACCCTTTTGGCCAGCTAGCAGTACCTCATGAGCACATGGAAATGGCAGTTATTTGTGTCAACCATGCGCATGACATTTTGACTTCTCAGGGGAAATCGTGGTGGAACAGGTCTCATTCTTTTCTCCCAGTTACATTCGTCTCACACATGCAAAGACAAACAGAAGCAAAGATTGGTTCAATATACTTTATTGAATCAATTGCATTCTAGATAAAATAGCATGTGATGCAATGATTAGGATGATAAAACATAATAATACTAATGTGGTGACAAAGAAAGTGAAACATAAGAAAAGTCCCACCATAGTGTCAGAGTGATAGGTGTTGGAATTCCTACCTATGCCACTAAAGTACTATATTAGAGCACAGCAGTGTTAGCCCTAATCCGCCCTTCGGAATCTCTAGGAAGACACCAACCCCCATGCCAGTGCTTAATTTGTAAATAAAAAGGTGCTGGTGCCCAAAGACCTCCTCTTAAACACGCTGCTGCTGCAATTAAATGTGTGAACACGGGCCTCTTCAATCCATATAAAGCGCTTCCCTGCCCCTCCAACTCACTCTTGCAGCTTTCTACTTTCTCCCTTTGTGACACTTTTTCGTTTTACCCTTTCTCTGTCTTTTCTATATGTGTCTTTTGCTCGCAGCAAATGCTTGAGGCAGAAGATTAAGCCCCGGCCCTCAAAAATAAGTGCGGTGCTCAGCACCGGAAACAACAAGCACAAATTAAGCACTGCCCCATATGTGGATTTGGTAGTAACGAAGACGACTGTTAGTCTACTGAGAGCCCTCTCTCATGTTGGCAGATAAAAAGATATCAAGTATCAGCAGACAGCTGCAATGAAGTGACGGCATTCAGTGGCAAACTTTTGGCTGGAACTCTTCCTCTAATGTATAGGGGACTCAGAGATATTTTATAATAAAATAGCTAATATTCTGTGCTAATGTAATGTAAAACATGCATCTTTCTGTGAAGTGGCAGAGATTGCGGTGTTCCACTTTGTGCCGGCAACATATTGGAGACAGCATTGAGCAGAGCACAGAACAAAAGAACAAAGAATGAAAACAGTTTCTATGCTAAAAGTATACAAGATAAAGGAAAATAAAACATCACCGCAGAAGCGAGCTTCTGCTCAGAAAATAAAAATTTATGAAAATGAATTACAACCAGGCTAAAGACCCAGGCTGCAGGCCTATGGCTAAAATAACATGCCCAGGCCTCATGAGTTTATATAAATACCATATACATACAGAGTGCAAACCTAGCCAAAAGGCAGCTGAGTGCTGTACAAGGCTAAGTGCATGCTTAGAGCCAAGCGAGTAATAGAAAAGGAAGCTGAGGTGTGGATGGCTAATACATTGTGATGTAGTGTTCCATATAGAGGTGCGACTTCAATTCTTTCCTAAATTGGAACAGTGTTGAGCCAATACTGATATATATATGGATTACTGCTTGTCAGAGTGACTCGTTTTAGTGTCTGTGTTTTCTCTCTTATCCCCTTCCTTTGGTCTACGGTTCACCTATATACTACCACTTTGTGTAGTTGCCCTTGGGTGCAGGAAAGTGAAAGCAATTATAGCTCCTGCTTGGTCGGGGCTACAAGGTTTGTTCCTGGGGTTGCTCTGCCACCCATTGGAAGTGGGGAATGACATGGTTTTGGCCAGTGACAACCCAGAATCTGTGTCCCTAAATGTACACAAGTCTAATGCAAGTCTAATGCAGTGGCTGCCAGCCAGTAGGGTATGCGTCCAATGCTTGTATGGCAGCAGGAAGATGAACTAGTGTAGGGGTCTCTTGTAACCAGCCAATCCAGTGCATAGCAGGGAGAACCTTCCCACATTCACATACAACAGATGCTGTGAGACAAAAGGGAAGCAGCAAGGTGACCATTTAAGAAAGGCGGTGCTTGTTTTCAGATCTTGTAGTAACATAAGTTAGACACAGGATTCTCTGGATATACTTTAAAAAAATGGAATAGAATTGTGTAAGTCTGGCACCTAGACTTCAAATTCAGCAGCTACTGATTGTTACCCACAAACTTGTCTGACAGCTAGAGCATTGCTCAAGGCGTCTTCAGACACCCTACCCCATTTGACATGGTTAACAATAAACAGTGGGTTTGATGTGAGAGACTTGCACATGAAAATGTAATAGCTAACTTCATGACCTATAAGAAGAAACTGATGACCAAGCCTGCAAACATTTCTTAACTTAATATGTGATACTGCAGAGGGCTTATTGCCAGGTTTCCAGAGGATGGCATGAAAAAGCAACAATGGTCTGCATAACTTCTCAATGAGTGCCTTCACCACAAGAGAAAACTGAGTACAGTTCAGCAGTGCATGTCAAGCTTGAGATAAAACTACGGAGAGTGTTGCCATACAAAGCTTAATGAATTCTCAAGATGAATGAAGCAATTTGCCTAGTAATAATCAAAGGATGCTCCTCAAAACTGTCAAGTCATTTTGCAAGGGGTGGTGAGACAAGGGCAGCTAACCAGTCAATGACCAGTATTATTGCTGCCTCTGGATTGAGGAGGGATACAGATCCTTGCAGCTTCAGCCTCTGCACTTGGGAAATGCACTGCTGGGTGTAGATTTGGGTCATATAGACTTAAGTCAACAGATTCTTGTGACTCGGACATCCCACTTGGGTGCAGGTGGGGGGTGGGACAGCAGGCATCCAAGCACTCGTGCAGTGAAGCGCCTTTCTCAGGTGAGATGTGTTGAAGTGCTACCACACAGAGGCTCCTATGCTCTCAGGAGTAGTTTGAGACTGCCGGTCCAAGTGACAGCGATGAAGCAGAGGTGTACAAGGTATCCAGATGCTTACTGGCACACAGGTCATCACCACTGACGGAGAGAAGCCAATGAGGTGGTGATGACACTGTGGCCAAGGTTACCAGTCTGGGGAACACAGCTGTAGTTGCAGTGGCAAAAGCTCATGGGCCCTCACACAAAGGACAGCATTGCTCACCCAGGAGTGCAGATGAGTTAGCAGTAACATGGCGGTTCATAGGCCTGCAGAGGATTCTGGGCTAGTGTGCATCTACCGTTTTTGATAGGGCTGAGCAGCAGTCACAGGCCTCATGTTCTTCCTGGCTGTATTGGTGTTTATGGTAGGTTCTCTACCCACCAGACTGTTTACATCCCTCTCTTCAGATTGCACCAGCAAAGTTTGTTTTCTAAGTCCTTAGGGGAAACAGCTCAAGTTTCTTTCCTCTGGTCTGAGTCTTTCTCTGCAACGGTGTATATAGGTGGGACCTCAATAAGCCTTAGGGCCTAATATACTAGAGGTGGGCGAGCCACTGGCTTCCTGGCTCTGCTTGAGGCCCTCTTTGCCCCTGAGTCCAAAAGAAGCCAAACTTTCATGTACCTTGTGCTTGCCAACACTTTCTAACCTCATACTGTACGAATTAAAAAAATAATGCATAAACCTTTGTTATTAAATGGGAGAAAAAAGATAGCCATTGAGTGGCTAAATTGCATAATGTGAAACTAGAAAACCTGGAATCGATCCTGGCTTCCCCGCTTGATTGCATAGTGTGATCCTGGCGAATATTTTATCTCAGTGTCTCTTCTTTCCTTCTTTTTCAAACAAGTGAGCTCCTTCAATTCTGTGAGTTGGAGATGTGCAAAGTACAAAAAGCTCTTGTCTTTGTAATACTGCATTCTATTAAATCAATCCGATGTACTAATGTGAAAAGCTTCTGCATGTTACCCGAATACATATCTATTGGATTTTTACAAGATTTTTTCATATTTCATTTACAGTATGTTGTATAATTTACATGCCTACTATTTTTTAGGGCTCAGCTCAGGCATGGGTTCTTATAACCGAACTAGACCCTTGGCTCGTCTCCTGTTTGGCTCTCCCTGCTTATTTAGTGGTCCACCCACTTCTATAATTTACATTTAGAAACAGTTGTGGTTGGGCTCCAATCAACTGACCAATCTGAAAGTTAGCCCATGCTTTTGGAGGTAGCCAATTATTTAAAAGTGCATTTCCTTCCAGTCTGATCCATCTTCATGTCAACAAAATACCAATTTACGATTGGAGATAGACAACCTCTGTCCTATCAGGAGCTGTCATTGGGGTCTGAAGGAGAGAATGGGCAGTCTACATGTTTTTGCTTAGGTGTGCAGCCTCGGGCATGCGTTTGAGCTTCAGTTCTTGGGTCAGATGCAGTATTTCAGGCCACAGGTTGGCCTACTGAAACTGCATTGGTTCAGGAAGATTGAAAACGAAGAATCCTTCCTGCTTCATTCAAGTTTGTGATTACACTTGGGTTTGCAGTGCAGGAGACCATCACTTAGTGAGAAGCTAACTATTTTGAGTAAAACTAATCCCTGTGGCACACTTGACACCTTAGGGTCTACATACATACATACGGGGTGACCCCTTCCTAAGGTAATGTTGCTCCAAGTCACATGTTGTCCTAGCAACACTACACGTAAAATGGGTGTGAATCAGGGGATAGAGCCTTGACGGGCTACGTGGATTCTCTCATGCACAGATGAGCAAAACAGAGCACAGGGTTTCCACTGATAGCCCACCTGATACTAAGCCACCATCCACAGTGATGGGCTGTCTGCCCTATTTAGGGTGGGGTGACCATCACTATGTTCTTGGGAATTACCTCTTGTTTTAGCTACACCCACAGGCTGCAGCTTCAAATTGCGTTTGGATTTTTTTGCAACTGTGGTGTTTCAGGTCCACTCTCTTGGCGGTCTCCTCATGTGCCTCCTCTTGATCTTCTGACTAGTGTCCAAAGACACTGGGCCTTTTTGAAACCTCTTTTCTGCCACACTGAAGAGTTCAGCGGGAAGAATGGAAAAATAATATAAAACTAAAATAGGCAAAGTTTGGCAAAAATGCCCTCTTTATGGTTAGTATGTATTATTGCCAGGACCACTGGAATTATGTGATTGTGCGGCTGCAACGATTTTCGCATAATTATAGATTTGCCACTTTTGCCACATAATCCATCATCTGCACCATAATCTGCAGATTTTAACAAAGACAGCAACAGGGGTTTCCACACAGTGAAAGTCCCTTAGCAAAGCTGGACAGGTAACCTTTTTATTGCTTGTAGCTATATTTGGGTGTTAAACTGATGATAAAGAGGAGCAACCAATGCCCTGAAAGTGTTACCAAGTTTAAAAATGATTAAATTACTACTGTTAAATGTGCCTCATTATGCCGCATAATTTACCTTTTCTTGCCGCATAATTAACTCAATCCTGCTGCATAATTTGGCCCTCTCCTGCTGCATAATTCCAGTGGCCCCGATTATTGCTCATCTGTATTTTCAGTTGGAGATCTTCTGGGCAGCATAAAAAAAGACATTTCAAGATGCAACATGCCTAAATGACGCATGTATTATAACAATTATCTAACAAGTACAAAGGCTAATAATCTTTGCGTGAAAACTAAAGTGTAGTATTTGGACACTGTGCTACTTGTAAGTTTAAAAACTGTGCTAACGAGACACCAATAATACACAACTCTACATTCATGATAACTAAAGAGGGTATATAGATATTTGTTTCTTTTGCATAACGAATAGGTAATTGTATTACCCAGGCTAGGTGGAGGGTTTTGGAAAGGAACAATACCTACTGTTTTACCAGATCAGAAACGTACAAATACTCCAAGTAGTACAGGTCACTATCCTGCAACAGCTTTAGGAAAATGGCTGCTATCAATCTTACCTGTCTTACACACATGCCTCTAGTTAAGGATAATGAGGCCGGGTGCCAAGTCTGTGGTTTATTGGGTGTTAAAAAAAGAAATAGTTTCTGAGGACCTGATGAGCCACCCACGAGAATCTCGACTAAAATCAAAAGTGCTTATTGGATTGGGAAAGAGAAGAAATATAAGCCCTCATCACGACTTCAGCTGCTGGCACGAAATTCCGCCAGTGCTGGCGGTTTTAAGACCTCCCTAATACGACTGATCTCTGAATTCCACCCGAAATTGGGTGGAGTTCCGAAACCAGTCATACTGGTGGTCGGTACTGCAGAAGCGGTACCGCCATGCCAAAATGAGACCGCACATCATATTACAACCCATAATACGGTGTGGTGGTGTCCAGATGGCGAGGCGCTGCCGGCGGTGGAAGCGCCGCAACCCATCCCTTCCCTGACGACCTCCTTGATGGACGAGGTAAGTGGATCATCTGAAAGGGGAGGAGGTGTGTGCATGTCTGTGTGTGTGTGTGAGTGCGTGTGTGAATGTCATGAATGCGGGGGGAGGTGGGGTGTTTGTGGGTGCGTGTCTGCGTGTGTGAGTGATTGTGGATGGGGTGAGTGAGTGTGAATGGGTGTGGGTTGTGAGTGAATGTGGATGGGTGGGGGTGAGTGCGTGTGTGCGGACGGGGTGAGTGCATGTGTGAGCAATTGAGCAGATGGAAGGGATGGGTGCGTGTATGCGTGTGCATGTGTATGTAAGTGGACAGGGAGAGTGTGTAGGTGGATGGGGAGCGCGGGTGAGTGTGGGTATGTGTTTCAGAGGGGAGTGGGAGTGTATGTATGCAGTGCAGGGGGGAGGGGGAGTGAATGTATGTGGTGGAGGGGGAGTGAATTTGTGTGCAGGGGGAGCAGGAGTGAACATATGTATGCGGTGGAGGAGCAGTGAATGTATGTATGCGGTATGGGGAGGGGGAGTGAATGTATTTATGCGGTGGGGAGGGGGAGTGAATGTATGCAGTGCAGGGGAAGGGGATGCAAATGTATGTATGTGCTGGGGCGCAGGGGGGAGTGAATGTATGTATGTGGTGCAGGGGGGAGGGGGTGTGAATGTATGTATGCGCTGGGGAGGGGCAGTGGATGCATGCGTGAGTGCGGAATTTCTGTATGTATGTGTGAATGGAGGAGTGGGAGTGTGTTTGTGAGTGGGAGTATGTGAGTCCATGTGTGCGGGTAGGTGGACATCTGTGTGAGTGTATCCTGGGAACAGGAATGCTTATCCCGGTGGCCAGGATGCAAGACCGCCAGCTTTTTCTGACGTTGTGACCGGAAGGAAAATGTGCTGGCAGTCTCCCGCCTTGTGTACCACTAGTGGTATCACGCCATCCGCCATGCTGGAGGTGCTCAACTCCAGCTGGGCGAAATGCAGTAATGTGGTGGGATGGATGGAGGCTCCTAATTTGGCAGTATTCACTTTCGGCCAGTCTGCGGTGACACCGCCCCACGGTCCTGGTAGTCTTCGGACAGCCAGGATCGTAATGAGGGCCATAGTGTCACATCAGCCACATTAATATGTCAACAAGCAAATGAACACAATCCCTCACCTATTTAATGCAACTATACAACTCCCATCTTTTCAAAATCAGAATGAGGTTTAGTGATTCACTGAGCAGCTGCAAATTCAAACTTTTAGCAGGAAAGTAGGTAACACAGAGAAAGGCTTTAAAATCACCAGGTTCAATCCACTTAGTCTTGTGCAATGTATTGCTCTATAGCTGGCAACTCCGTATTTGACGCTGCTTTCTGAAGTTGAAATGTTTCCTTTTTCATGTGTTTCACATAATGCCAGTAAGTTATCTTGTAGCATCTTAGGGAAACTTTGTTTTAAGTTCACCATCTAAAGCACAGCTTCTCAAACTTTTTTAGAACCACAACCCAATTTTTAGAACAACAAACTTTCACAACTCACCTAGCTTTAGCAGATATGAGGTGGGAGTGACTTTTTTCATGTAAAAGTAGACATGCTTTCGAAGTGCTGCGAATTACCCAACTAACATACTTCTTACAACTGTTTGCATTCAAACAAAAATTGTTTGTAAATGTCACAGCCTTACCCACACCCTAAGATATATCTTTATTCTGATCTGCCCATAAAAGTGCCAGATAGAGAACATTTTCAAAGTGGAGTGCTGCCCTGTGTCATTTGTTCACTAAAATCACATGGCTTCTAAACAATCTTGATGCTGAAACCAGTGCTTTTATCACATTTGAAAACCCATTCTGCAGCAGAGGATTTGGTAAGGCCTCATATCCATTTTTGTGTTAAAACTAGGCACAGTGGTGCATTTTGGACTATATATTGTAGTGCTTTACAAGAGCACCAGATTGATTCCATTAGATCAGATTCATTTTATTTTAGGCACAGGAGATTAAGTGGTTTGCCCAGAGTCAATGCTGGGATTTGAACCTGGTTTCCCAGATCTAAAGTTGGCAACTTTGGCTGTTAGGCCACATCCATATCCTTCAATTTAGGTGTAAAGTCATCCACTAGTGGGATGATTGTGCATGATTACGCATGGTGAGCACATTTACTGTTGAATTGGCTTTGTGGTGTAATAAAACAGCAGCAAAAATACTGGAAGGTTTACCTGGAGTCTTGCTTGGGCATACTTACAAGGATGTATTCACAACTGGACTTAGGAACATAGCTCAACACCTTTTCATCAGTGGTGCGGGAACAAATTTCAAAGTGCAGGTGCTGACATCAATATTACATCACTGAAGTCCTAGAAATTGTGGAAAACCCTACCTTCACACAAAGTGTGGCAAATGTATTCAGCGAGAGAGTGATAAGGGTGTAGTATGTAGCTCCTGGTGCACTTTGGAGCACACTGTCACAAATATATTATTAAAGAATCATGCAGTAACAGACAGCACATTTTCTACTGAAATGGCCACTAAATTTGCACAAAAAAATAGTTTTACTGTTAAAACTATGTAGCACACAAAGGATAATGTGTGGAATTTGGGTTTCACTGAATATTTGTCATTTGCACATCACCAAGTAAAAGTGTTTTGAATTGTTTCGTTCCAATTAAAATCTTTGTTTCCATCACACTTCAGAATTACAAAAAAATGTGATTCATTTTTGCTTTATTAACTGCTGATCTATTCTGAAATGTGTGTACAGTCCATTTACATGTATTTAAATTTGGTTTTGAGTTACAAAAAATGACATTCTACAGCATTTCCTTCAACACCGTATTTACCCCAGCAACAGGTACAGTGTTTCTTAGCTGCTATAATTATCTGTTGTGCACGCTGTTGTCATAGGAAGCATGCAATGGTCAGGTGGGGGTGGTTTTTCTACCCTGGATTATGGAAGCATGTTCTGTGTGCCTCTGACATACAACAAGTTCAGAGAAAGTGATGCCAAAAGTAATGCCCTGTGTGTCATCTCCTGAATCCCAAAGTCTCTCCTGCCCTCCAAGTCACTGGTTTCGCATTTAACATGCCAGGTCTCCTGGGCCTAATCTGGAATGTGTTCTAGCGGACTTTCAATTGACATCACATGACATTCAGTAGAGTCTAGTCTCAATATGTGTCTGAGCAAATTGATTTATTTCCTTTTTCTAGCTATATCCGATAGTGGATTTGATTTAATTAGGAAAGAAAACCAGTGATTTCAGTGGTATCTGCACCATGGTGCCAGATGGTTGTTGTGCTGCCTTTTGATTGGCAGCTAAAGTTCTGTAGATAGTAACAGCAGAGCTTATCCACCATAAGACATTTTATATAATTTACACAAGGAACTAGGACAGTAATGAGTGGTGGGTTAATGTTCCTGGAAGGATAGCAGCCTGTTACCTAAAGCATTTCTCTAAGCACTGGTTAGCAGCAGGTGGCATAAAAATCCAGATCAGGCAGAGTTCTTACACAGGCTGCTCTGATGTACCATGAACAGGTACACAAGGTGTAGCAGTGTAAAGGAATATATGTAGGGCCCAGGGGAGGTCCATCAAAATTCACATAGTATACAGACTACAATGCTAACACCCACATTCAAACAGTGAGAGGTGCAGCCTGTATGGATTCAGTATGGGTATTGACCCATATATGCATGTTACTGTGTGTTGAACAGCTTCTAAGCGGGGAGTGTTGCACTGTACATGTAGGCCTACCTTATCTTCTCATTGCAAGATGAACACTGCGTGTACAACAGCTTGGAAGCATGCAGCCGAAGACAAGATGGCCATTGCATCCAAAGCCGTGGCACAAATGGACCTGGGCAGCAGACTCAAAGAAGTAAATTTGTCTCACCATGTGGCCATCAGACTGCCGTCCACCCCATTTGCAACAGTAGCCCATGGTAGCAGTCAACAGTGGGGGAATGCTTGCCTGCTGCTCGTCACCTGCACTGCCGTTTTGGTTTGGTAAGTGCAGCCTGCGATATTAGAATAAGACTGATCCCTACAGCATGAACCTCTATCCTTCATCAGGGGGCAATGAGGGAGAAGGCTTGGTGTGGTGGGCCCTCCAGGTGGGTGTTGGGGACCAGACTGCAATAATCACACCAGCCCTGGCCTTCACCCACTTCAGTGGCTCGCGGGTTACCAACAGAGCAATGTTCCCCTATGCTCATGCATGGATCCTAAAGTGTAGTTGCCATTCCTTCTCACTTTGCCCACTATTTACGCTCCATCAAATTTGGCTCGACCTCCAACTGGCCCTTAAAGATCCTTACCATGTCCCCCTAGATACCTTATGTCTCAGCCACCTTTCAGACACAGCTAGCTGTTCATTAGTTACCTCAGTCCAATTTAGCCACTGTGGCAACTGATCCCGCCTAGTCCTTTAGACACCTCTATTTGGCCCTTAGATGCTTCTAGCCATTGCCAAAGTCTGCCTTCAGACACTACCAATTGGCCTATAAACAATCCAGGCCTACTCTCCATGACCTTTGTTATGCTCTCAAACACCCCCTGCATAATCCCCCAGTGTGCTATCAGATACCCTCAGGCTGCTTCACCCACCCTCAGCTAGTTCTTCAATAGTCCAGATATAACCTGAGAGATTCTTGATGTGCTGTAGATACTTACAGCATGCTCTCAAGAGACTCTGAACTAGATTTCAGTCGGCTGGTCCATAGAGAATGTCAGTTTGACCTAAGACATCCCTAGCAAGCACTCAAAACGCTTTGTTCCTAAAAGATGATGTTTCATGATGATAGTACGGACAATCAGTAGTGAAGCATCACTGAATGTATTCTGTATGCCACATGCAGATGGAGTTTGGCCAGCCTGGGTGGTTGTGCAATGCCAAATTATTTGGTCCAAATGTCAAAACTTTCTTCAAATGTTTCACCTTTGAGTTTCTTTGATATTTTAGTGACCCCCCAGCGACCGACTGAGAACATTGCAGAACCTTGGCTGCTGAACTAACAAGGACTTGATCCATTTTTTCAGTATGACCTTCAGCAAGCAAATCATCTGCATGTTGGCAATCAGAATTCCTGTATATAAAGTGGTGGGTGGGACAACCTTCTTGAGATAGTCCTTACCATTTTGACAGCATATCTTATGCATGCTGTAAATGTTTAATTTGATCTCCACACTATACGCCTGGAATGGAAAGAATGTTTTAAGGAATATTTGATGTGGACATTTTTTGTTAATTCAAAGCTACCCTTTCTTACTGGTTTAGCACTTGCTGCAGTCTGTCAATGGGACAGGGAAGGTTCATATGGATCCAACTGGAATGGCCTAAGCGCACTGTATCTATGGATGTGGTCACCTTGATGCTTTTGAGATGGGCTGAATGTAAAAAACTATGGAATATAAAGCTTCCAAGATTATATCTGTTGAATGTAGTCCCGGAGTGGCTTTATTTTGGCAGCCATGTCAGTCCATTTCAAAGGGTTACATGTCAGTGCAGATTTCTACTTATTAAACCCACCACCCAGATTATCTGCAATACAAGTGTAATGGGATGGGCTGAACCTGTGTACTCGTATACTGACATACCATTTGCGAACTTCCATTTGGGAGCTGGATTGGTAGCAGCATGATAATAGAGGTATTAAGCTCCATGGTCAGAGCTCCTACAAAGTTGTGCATTTCTTACATGGCAATCAAAACAGATACATGGGAGGCTGGAAGAGTAGATACATTCCATTTTCAATAAATTGACCTGTCCCATTTGAAATATTTTAAACTAATCAGATTAGCATTGATCAAACCAGAAATACAATATAAAAATGATGTACACTTTGGAGCGTTTTAACATGCATCTTATTAAAGATCCATGGCCTGATTTTGATAAGGTTGATAACATATAATCTTCTAAAAGTCTGTTGTAACAATTTCCTCGAGAAGTGCAATTTTACAGGACAGTTCTCCAGTAGAGGAGTTGCCATCCTATTCAACAGTATCTAAATATACGTAGGACATTAGTAAGTGCCGTGCTGTGAAAACAGTTCCTCCGGTCTCCCTAAACACACTTTATACCCAGCATTCTATATATTGTAGATAAAGTGACTGAAGTTGGAAGAAAAATTCAGCAATACATAAATGGAATGATAGTGTATGGTTGATATAGTTTTTGGATTGGTCAAAACAAATTAACCACCTCCCAGTTTTGATGGCAATGCACAGGGCACTATATTCACAAATACAGTCAAGAATACATTGTTGTTATATATGATTTGACAGTGCTTAAAATGGATAAAATTACAGAAATAAAGAAGAGACAGTTTTTCTTGGTTGTGCGATAAAAAGTGCTTGTATTTACTTACATTCTTAGTGCATTAGTAGCGCCCAGTTTAGTTGGGTTCCCTTCGTTCTGGGCTGAACAAAGGTTACATTTTCAACACACACTCACCCTCTACACACTATATTCAGGACATTTGTGCTCATTATTCATAAAGGAGACCAAAAACCATCCATTCAGCTGCAGCCACTTGTCTGAAAAAGTTTCACGTTTTCCACCTGTCCAGGAAGAAAAAGATTCTGCAGTCAGTGGTCCAGAATACTGTGGCCATAGACCATCCGCTACATTGGACCTCGTGGAGTGCCGTTTGGAGTAGCTCTTTTATTTCTTCTAATCTGGCACTGGAGCTTCCGCGATCGCAGCACTTTTACCCTCACTTCAAATACTTCCTGGATGGCTTTCCGGAAGCAGTGAAAATTGTAGTCTATCAAGCCTGAGAGAAAAGAAATCAAAGGAATGAACCATAGCTTCAGAAGGTGTGTTAGCACTATACACTTAGCTAGTCAATGTCCCATTAATCCCTTATATGAGCATTTGGTGCGGAACAGTATATGCCAATGGAACATGTATGCCAGCGCACTCAGCCCAATTCACAAAGCCATTTGAATTTGTAAGTTCAACCTATAGAGAGCAATGACTTAACTTAGAAGCACAAATTCGCTGTTGAAAATCACAATAAATTAGTTTACATCAAATTAATTTGTATGAGCATATTATTACTGCAATAGTTGTGCTGTTGGTTATTTATCCAAGATAAGGATGATGTGAAACACTCAAAAGAACTCACAAGTTTGTGGATATTCAAAAACGTTTCTGCAATCAGGGGTGTAGCTGGTTGGGGGGGGGAGAGGAGGAGCTGGGTATTTACACCCCCCACCCCCAATAAATGTATTTCCTAATAAGTAGTTGCGTACAGATGCTTTCAGTCGGGTTTGGTGAGATGTCTGTTGGAATTCACCAGGATTTTTAAATACGGACAACAATGCACACACAGTCTCTCCCTCTATGTTAAACGTCCTCAAAAATGTTGGTTATTTTACAAAATACTGTGTTTTCTTTCACTTGGTACTCCTACCAATCCGCATTCCTCTGCCCCTGAAGCCCCTCGTATGCGCCCAGGTTGTCATACTATTTATTTTAACATTATATGCCAGAGTGATTGTTGGAAAATCTGAAACTAGCGCCCCTCCCCAGCCTCTCTCCCCCTCATCGGACCAAGCTACGCCCCTGTCTGCTGTCTGCAACGCATTCCCACCCTGGAAACAGTTGGCTCTTTACTTGTAGCAAGTGGGGGAGGACTGTTTCCAGGGCGTAATTGGGAAATGAATACCTTCCAAAGAGGTGGAGGGAACGGGTTTCTACCAAGGGAAATATTTTCTCCTCGGAGAGCATAAAGGTGCAGCCGCCCTAATGTAAAACTGCGTTAGTGCATGCCGAATGTACACTATTTACCGAAGAATGTATTGCCCTTCAACTCCTGATATCCCCTAGAAGTCAAGGTACAATGTACAATTAGGTCTGCAGAACTGCCTTCGTAAAGATGTCATTGAGAATTCATAACATATTTCCAGGAATATTCCTGGAAACAAGCAGCTGCCGAAGTTCTCCAGTACTACTCTTGGAAACCTTTGCGAAGTCCAAAAAGTTAGAAAACTGCACCCAGCTGTGGGATTAAACTCAAGCGTGCAGGCCTATTTATGCGTTTAAGAATAGAGCCCTCTCTGAATAATACTTGTGATCACTTTGTGAGAGGAGTTAAAATGGTATTAGGTTTAACAACACACACCAATACAAATTACGGAGCGTCTTTGAGGTCACAACCTTTGTATTGTTGTCTCAGAGTTTCTCTGAGCTTAGAGGCTCCCACCACGTTCCTTGTTTTACATGCACTGAGGTGCTTAGGCAATAAATAAGTGAACAGTAGAGTCCTCGGTGCTCAGGGTTTGAAAGAAAACTCCCAGTCCTAGTGAGCATATGGCCATGTTCTCTGTATTATTAATGCGATCAGTATGTCCAGAGATATAGTCAACATAATGCTTCTTAGAGGGCATCCTTGTGTTCACCACTCACCACTGAAGCTAAAGCAGGCAGAACAAGCATAATACAAGGAGGTTCTTGTGCTTGGATGTGAACACTGTATTTGAATCCGTCAGCTTTTCTTGTCACTGTGCTGCTTCTGTTCTTCTTTTTTTTTTTTTTAATCACTTTTATCGGCACATTAACAAGCATAAAATACAATCCGAGAATACATAGCTGATTTCGTACTGTAGACAGGGCCCCCACCTTTCCCCCTCGATCTCTGACCCTATTGTGCAGGCTGTGTATCTCCGGTTCTCCCCCTAGGTTCCTCCCCTTGCCTCTCCAGGGCTGGGAATTACGGCCTCCGCCTGAAAGAATTCCGTGTTCCATACCTCCTCATGGTACATCAAATCCATACTCCTCACACTTTGTCAAACTTTTTTGTGCACCCCTGACTTTCTGCCTCCATACATATGTTAATTTCCTCTTTCCACTTAGCTATTGTTGGAATTTGTGTCTCTCTTATCCACATCTCTCTTATCCACTATGAACCCCAGTATGCAAAATTCCAGAGGTTGGTGCGGGATCTCTAAAAGTATTAATTGGTGCGTTCCCGGGATCTTCAGGCCCATAATTTCCTCCCGCTCTTGTATTACTCCACCCCAGTACACAGCTAACTGGGGGCATCCCCATATAATATGTAGGAACATTCCCTCCTCAGAAATACACCTCAGGCACCTGGGGAATGAATAGTTTGCTATGGTTCTACTATATCCGGTGTAATACTTTCAACTGCACCGATCTTAATCAAGACGTTATAGTTACCTCTCCAAGTGCATGAAGGCAGTCTCCCAGTCCATATCCTCCGTTCCCCCGATATCTGCTTCCCATCTGGCCTGTATACCACAAAGCCCATCTGGTGCATGATTTATCAAGGTACGGTAGAGTTGTGGCACCGCCTTCTGGGTAGTTTCACTTTGTAACACTTAGTTTTCCATGGGAGAGCGTTCCAGGATATCCACACTCTTGACTTGTTTCACGAGTCCGTGTGTTCGTTGTAGATACTTGTATTTTTGTGTGGGTAGTTGATATTTTTGTTATAAGTTTTCAAAGGATTTCACTTTCACTTCTGTTCTGAGTTCTTATGCAGGATGGATGCAGGAGCTTGAATCCACCATTTGGCAATACACTAGATGTACAATTGCTGCACATGCTTTGGGGCCAAACACCTCTCCAGTTCTGCAGATCCCGGTGTTACTTGGAAAAGAAGACAGGCTGTGTCTAAGCTCTGCAGTGGGAAGCAGGTAAAACTGTTATCTAAGAATCCTATATCGAGCTAAGTTACAAAACGAATCAGGAAGGTAATCTTGTTTATTCAGCTTCATATATGAGGAAAGGATAAATTCAGAATATTTTTACTTACAAACTCGTCTACATCTTTCACAATAAAAAAGCTTACTCGTTAGCTACCCTGTCGCTTTGCTCAATAGGTTAAATAATAAATCCTGTGACAAAGGAGATTTTAATTCTTGTGAATCCAGAAATGTTTCTTTGGCCGTAAACTAAGGGCTGTAATCTTTGTGTCCCTACTTGTTATTACAGTGTTTAATATCTTTGCAATTTAAAGAACAGAAGGCACTGGGACCCGATGTTCTTATTTAATGCCTGCAATAGATTTTCTAAGAGGCCACATTTTAACCTCTGTTTTGCCTGACTAGTATTATTGGGTAGTCAAAAACCTTTACTCGCATTGCAACTTGTCAGGCAAGAAACAATCCAAAATAGGCCATTTAGCTGTACAAAAGGGAATGATTTAGCTTAGCTCTAATAACCTCTAGATGTGGGTCCACAGAAGAACCAGGTAACTTTCTACTTACACACTGAAAAGCAAATGTCAGCGCTGACTCTTGTACTTAAGGTAGATACATGGTAATGAAGAGCATCACTGTCACTTAGCCAAACACCAAGATAATTGTAGAAAAAGATATCTGAAATTCTGTTTTTACCCCCGCACATCAATAGCTAGAGTTTTTTAACCTCTCCCAAAAATCATGACTTTGGTTAACTCATCAAAACCCTATAGGCGACTTTCCCTTGTATATTCCTCTAATTTAGTTAACAACCTTGACAAACCAACCTTTGTCTGGTCAAAAACGACCAGATCATCTACATATAATAAAATACGAATCTGTTCGCCATCCAACTTGGGACGAAAGACATAAGTAGAGGAGAAGAATATAGCAAAATGAGCGGACGCATCCCTATTCCAGCATTTTGCTGGAGATGTGAGAGCTTGGTCCAGCTGTATTTATACCCAGGTGCCATTAGACAGTAGCTGAAAGGCCCTGAATGCATGGTCAGGTATTCCCCGCCTGCTGAGCGTGTTCCACAGGTCTGTTCCATAGTCAAAGGCCACAGCAAAAGCAACAAAGCAAGTATATATGTGAGCCTTCACGGTAAGGAAATACTGATTTATTAAAATGCAGCTGTTAAAATGTTATCCTATTTGCTTCACCGACTACTGAAACCTGTTTGATAACATGGGAGCAGTGACATAGCAAAATTCTGTGTTTCTATTTATTTGCGTGAAATGCCAGCAAAGACTTTAGCTTCCAAGTCAAAGGGCACAATCATTTCATAATTTAATGGATCACGCAGATCACCCTTTTAATAAAAAGGACGGAAGACTGAGTCTCTCCATCTATCAGGTATTACATACCACCTCAAGACACTTTCGTACAAAGGAACTAACCGAAAGCCCAATACCCAATCTCTGGTTTAAAAACATTTTTGGCCAACTGAGGAGTAACAAAACCGCGCTTTCTCCACCCACTGGTACACAAGTTCGAGAATGCAAATGACAATCATTTTTAACATACACGAGGCAAAATCTGCTAGTGTATAACTCTTAAAATATATTGAAGCGCAATGTAAATACCTTTTCTTTCAAAGCTTTCATCTCTCACAAAACACACAAGGGCAAGGAATTTTGTAACTTCTTTTAAATAGAGAACAGTTGTATTATTGAGTTTGATGATGGCCATGGATTCCTTGTCATACGGGGTTCCTGCTCCCTCTTCTTTCAGCCTAATTGAAGGAACAATGAAAAAGAAATCGAGGTAACAGCAATCTCTTTTCACTAAAAGAACACTTATAAAGCAAAGAATAACATATTTGTAATTTACAGGCACAGGGCAGTGACGTGATATGCAAATTTTGCTATTAAGAGTTGAGACATTTGCTTTTTAGTAAAATAGACACAGATGCCTCACAGAAAGCTGCTTTGCGACATTGAGAAACAAGGTCCAAGTAAGAAGGGAAGAAAGGAAGAAAAAGAAGGGTGTGTGACAGTGCATGCGTGTTTCATTCTTTGCTGAAAGACTGTATTTCACCACTGAATGTACAAACGCCCGTCTCTCAGTGTCTGGCACTCTACTAGCCAGAAATAGACAAATAAAAATACAAGTTTGCTCTCTCCCCACAAATTCACATCACAACCCCAGTCTAAAAAACAGGGATCAAATACTTTAACTTGCTGTGGCTAAGATACTTTTTTATGCTTTGATTTTCTTGGAACACCAATCCTTCCTGGAGTCTCGTGGGCAATAGCAGCCTCTATGGGACCCAAAGAATCCACAATCTGGTGAACAGAATGTAACATGGCATGACTGAACTGTGGTACTGAAAATTCTGGACCCGTATTATAAACATCGTCGCATCACAACGATTTTGGTATCAGCAGACCGAGAATGATTAGAATAGTATGCACAAGCATTGTATTCATATTCGGGTGACGAAAGCACCCGAATATCAGAGTTTCCATCCTGAACCCTGGGGTTCCATTTAAACGACAGCCATTTTGTGATTGCCCTCACATAGGCCAATGACTAATGCCGAAAACGAGTCTGAAGGACACGTACATCTTTGCTGACTCCTCTGTGACCTGGGCAAGCTGACTCCACTGCCTGAAGCCAAACCTGTTCGGCCAGTTTCTTTCCCAGTGGCCGAATGAGATTAGTATCAAGGCACAACACATCATAAAACCTTTCATCACACACAAACCATGCCTAATCTTACACGCACCTGTCCCTGTTTCTTTCTTTATGACTTGCTTTACAAGGAGGAGGTGCCTGTTTATATTGGGGGTCCGTCAATATCTGATGAAAGTACTGAGCCTTGCCGGGTAATTGATTGAGGGCTGGACAAACTGAAATATGGGCTTGTCATCATAACCCTGCTATTTCTTTGTAGTGAAAATATGTGAATGGTCAACTGTAAAATAAGGGATGTTTGCCTAAAGCATAATATTTTATATAAAAAGAGAAGGTTAGCTTTGCAAGGAGAGCAGTCTCCTGAGAATATACACCGTGTTGTACTTCTAGGATACCTGTTACTGGCTGCAGCCAATAAACAAGATCTTTGACTTCACCAAGAAGACTCTGTGTTTCTGTTGTCTGAAACAGGAAGGACTCAAAGTCTTAGGGTGTGTTCCCTAGCACCACTGGGTTCTGAAAAACCCAGTACTTCAGAACCATGAGACTATTATATATCTATGATTAGAGGTATGTCATTCTAGGCTAGGTTCAGTAGGACTTTCACTATATAGTGGCTGGGCATCATGTGAAGGGAAGAACAAACAAGACCTAGAAAGCGGGCTTCGCAGATCAATGCTTGGAATTCTATTTCTGTATTAGGATTATTCAAATGTCATATTCAGTCTTACATAAGGGCTATTTCATGTATGCAATAGAGATTATTTGGGTAGTCTCGTGGGACAGCAGGCTTTTTTTTTAGGTCACTGGACTCATAAGCCCCAGAACATAGTTTCCTGACAATCAGAACACAGAGCAGGAAGGAGAGCACTGTGTTGGCTGTTGGGAAGTTAAAGTGGCAACGCATGACTTCCAAAATATAGAGATATGATTTTCTCGCACACACAAGGAGTTTTAGTATTTGTGGGCAATTAAAGTAAGAAACAGGGTGTAAAAAGGGCAAAGGGGAAGTGACAACACCATCACCTGTGCCTGAAGAGCGATTCCCCTTTGATATTTTGCTTGCTGGACAATATTATCTATATAATCCAAGCAAAAGACTTCCAGAACATAGTTTTGACATAGAAGGTAACATCAAGGTAGTGGGCAAAAATAAGGCTGAAAATGTTAGTGGAGTGATACAGCTGATACCAAGTTTGCAAAGACAGAGAGGATTTCCTGGCTCCTTAATGTGGTCAAAAATATTTCAGAGGGGGTGCATGGCCTGGATGCCAAGATGGCGGCCGCAACTTAGACAAGCTCCTATTCACTCACCTTTATTCCTCCCAAATCCTGCCTCAGTACCCCTACATCCTGCAGACCGGATTGCAGGACGTGGCCCTGGACTTCTAGAGGGCCCGATTTTCCCGAGCATTACACTTGGAGAGCAGCTGCAGCATAGTGGAGATGAAGGCCTATGCAAAGCGCATATCTCTGGGCACTGCGCACATTGGTCGGCCCACCTACAGTCCTCACTCAGGGATGTAGAGGGCCTTCGGAGCAGTAGCAGGAAGAATTGACCTGTGGTGGGGAGCTTGGATCTCTCGGCAGCCCCTTGCTGTGACTGTGAGGGAGCAGGTTTCGGTGAAGCTAGGGGAGGCGCAGCCTGTGACATGTCGCCTTCAATCTTCAGCCCGGGATGTGGAGGGCAGCTGGTGCTGCGGCGGAGAGGCAGGTGGACTTGGCCGACTGCGACAATCGTGAGTCCCCCGGCTGTCCCCAGTGCAGGGCAGCAAGGGATCAAGTTCAGCCGAAGCCGGGTGAGGTGCGACCTGGGACAGCGCTGAGCACCCTGGTGGCTGACTGACCCTAAACTGTATGCAATGCTAGATGCGGTCTGAGGGATGGACCAATGGGCAAGGCTTATTCCATGAGATGAGTCGGAAGCACACCTTGTGCACGAGAGGAGGTGTAGGGGAACCTCTGGGGGCCCTGGCAATCCAAAGCTGCTGTCTGGAGCAGCCTCCAGAGGAGGGAGGTACGGGTGTCTGCGTCTGGTGGGGCGTCCTGAGCCCGTTGTGACTGGCAGTAGATTTTACAATCATATGCAGCTCCCCATGGGACAATCTTCCTGGGCACAAAGGAGCTGAGCCAGAATCTCCTGTTAACCCTCCACCCCCTCGGTATGGCGTGACAGTGGATTGGATGCTTCCGGAAACACTCTTTTTGAACCTCCTGCCATGCTGGGGCCCTGCTGAGACTGCTCCTGCTGCCCTGGGCTCACCCGGGGCCAGGTGGGTCACAACAGATAGGAGATTAATTGGCCATATAATCCTACAATAGCACCATGGTGAATGACAAGCTGCCCTTACAGGGCAAACAAGTAATGCTGGACAAGTTTACGCACCAGATAGCGAGGCCCGGTGGAGCCGCAGAGGCCGATGATTGCAGCCATAAACCAGCCATGGGATTCACTGGATGTTCAAGGTGGTACAGTGGGGGCTGATGCTACGCTCCACTGACCGGATCTACGCCAAGCAGTAGAGAGGATAACAGAGACTGAGGGGAGAGTGATAGAAGTGGAAGCTTCGGTGTCCAAGATGCAAAAAACAATATCCAAGCTCTCTGCCGTCATGAAGGAACTGTCTGCCAAAGTCGAGGATACGGAGCAGAGGGCCCAACATAATAACCTCCACTTAATTGGTTTTTCGGATGACTGCAAGGGGACGTCCCCAGAGTCGTTCATGGAGCAATGGCTGCACTCTATTATGCGACTCAACACTCTAGCTCAGTGGTTCTCAACCTTTTAACTACTGTGGACCCCAACCTAATTACTATTGGAATCCAGTGACCCCCACTGAGTCATTATTTGAAGCAGGGAGACCCCAGCCCAAGCATTTTAGATGATTTGAAAGGCAAAACGGTATACAAAAATACAGAAACAATCAATCATTTAGCAAACAAAACACAAAATATTTATTCATTTATTTAATGCACAAACAAATTTTAAAAAAATCAAAACGTCATTAGGAAGGTTGGCCCTTTTCTTAATTCAATTGAGGCCATTAGTAGTTCATACTACATTCTGTTTGATGCACTTGCACTGCTTCCATGAATCAAAATGAGGACACCAACTTAATAGTTAGCTTCTAATTTCAAATTCATTCACATTTATAGAATATTTAAAAATGTTCACACTTACATTTTGTTTCTTTTAATATATATACTCTTTATTAATCTGTTCACATTATTTAATTTTCTAAGCAGTCACATACCCCCTGAATAGGCTTTGCAGACCCTCAGGGGTCCCCGGACCACAGCTGGAAACCACTGCTGTAGCCTCTTGTTTTGTTGTGTTGTAGGTCGAGTGTACCAGATCCCGGTCCTGCGAGTACCCCTAGGGGCCCCGGTCAGATCTTTCATTATCAATATCCTCAATTATCCTGCTAGGGATGCTATCCTGTGGCATGCTTACATCCAGGATACCCTGCTGTATCAGTCTAACAAAATACTGAACTTTCCAGACTATATCAAGATGGTACAGCAGCAAAGCAAATTCATCATGGAAGCTAAGAGGACACTACAGGACCTTAATATCTGTTACATGTTACTCTACCTGGCAAAACATAAGGTCACATACCATGCTAAAACTGTGTTCTTTGACTCCTCTGAGGCAGTCTTTTAATGGACAGTTGAGCAGACCCTAGTATGGTCAAACACGGCACCCCCTCCCACTCTTCCTGAATGACCATCCCGTGGGGAAGGGGACTTGGACCACCCAGTGGCGATCCTATAACCTGGGTCAGCTTAGCAGCCTCTCCTGATCTTCGTGGAAAAGCAGACTAGGCAACACTGAGGACAGACATGAGAATGAATACCATGTAGCAACCATCATGCACCCAATGATGGAGGAGATGAACATTAGTCTTGCTGCATCGTAATCGCCACAGACATCAACAGCATAACTCTCTTGGTCGTGGAGTATGCGGGGAGACAGAACTCCTCTCTCCCGGCCCCAACCTGGGTTCAGTCTTGTAGAGCTACATGATGCTGATGGAGGCGGAACACTGAGAGGCCCACTGTAGACCCTCACATGCTCTGAATGCACCAGCATTACGGTGTTTCCCGTACAAGTGGTTGAGCACTGAATTTGACAGTTAGGATTTATTCCATTTGCGGGGGCGGCACATTGCCCGGTTGGGGGTGGACGCAATCCTGCCCCATGACAGATACTTCACGTTCCTGAAGACTGGGATGGGAGGGTATGGGGTAGTTCAGGTTTCTGTTAATGTTGGTACACATACAACCCCCTGGGGACTATGCTTCCCACTTCGGTGTGGGACTTCTACTGAGCCTTGATGGAAGACCATGACAAAGCACTATAACTGGCAGGTCCATTTAGAAATTTGGAATGTAAATGGCCTCCTTGATAAGATTAAACGTACAGCAGTCATTCAGGCTACAAAGAGGCTGCAGGCGGATATTCTCTTCCTTCAAAAAACACATTTGGTGAGCAATAAGGCTGCCTTCCTGGCTCAATATCGGTATAGACAGGCATTTTTTGCTGGGTTTGTCATGGGCTCATGGGGGTGGGAATTCTGGGTAAGGAGAGTCTCTATTTTGTGGTCTCGAAGGGATGGATAGATCAACACGGCACATACTTTGTAATTACCATCTGTCTGGATAGGGAACCTTTGACACCAGTCAATATTTACGCACCACCGCTCTTTAACACTTCCTTTTTGGAGGTGATTACTAGACTGGTGGGGGATCTTCCAGGGGAGGCTCATCATTTTGAGGGGAGAGACTGGAACAGGCTTGTAGACAGTGTGGATAGACAGTGGGGGGCAAATCGACCTCCCTTCCAGTCTTTCACTGATTGCACCCTTTATGGAGTCAAGGTGGTTGGTAGATGTATGGCGATAGCTTCTTCTTCTGAGAGAGGCTGTACATTCCACTCTGGAGTACATGACACCTAATTTCGTCTTGACTTTTTCCTACTGCCCAGGACAGACATGCACATGGTGACGGCTGCACACACTTTGCCCCTGGGGCTTTCCGATCATTCCCCGGTTGAGCTCTGTCTGGGGTTCGTGGATCGCAGACCCCCGTTGCACTGGAGGCTCTCCCCCAGACTCTCCGGGACATAACCTGCACAACACAAATGGGTGAGGCATTGACACATACTTTACCCACAACCATAACTTGGTGAATTCTCCTGGCTCTGTTTGGAAGGCCTTCAAAGCCACATTCAGAGGAGTTCTTATCAGATTGAATAAGGGTAGGAAATAGCAAACGATTAGTGATCTTGAGGCCCAAATAGTATATTTAGAGGCTCATTACTTAGCAGATCCTAACCTAGGGCTGCACAGGGAGCTGGCCCAGGGTCAAGTGGTCCTGAAGCTCACACTTCTGGACAAAGCGTGGACCAGTTGGCTCATCTTGCAAGCTTGTATCTATCAGCGGGGAAATAAGGCGAGTAAACTGCTCCATCGCCTTTCCTCTAATTCACGAATCTCACACATGAGGAATGGGTGAAGGCCTTGGCCTAACCGCAACACTCAGAAATTGTGCCCAGTTTCCACTTCATCCAATTGAAATACCTATACAGGGTGTACCTTACTAGGCACAAACGTTGGCATTTGGGGGTGGTGCTGTCTCCAACTTATCTGCGGTGTGGGTCTCGTGAGGGAGACCTTTTACTTTCTACATGGTCGTGTGGAAAGATGGAGTCATTCTGAAGAAGGGTCCTAGCCTGTGTGGGGAAAGTTCTGGGAAGGGCTATACCTCAGATCCGAAGTTAGCCCTACGACACATCACCCCGGACTTTGACAAAGATAAATATAGCCGACATCTGCTGCGTATAGGCCTTACTGTGGCTAAGCGAGATATTGCACGCACGTGGATAGCTAAAGACCGTCCCTCTGTCAAGGAGTGGTGTAAGAGCCTTGACTGGTGCTTTAGTAAAGAACGCTCCCTGCACAACTCTAGGGGATATGCCAAGATCTGCAGGAGATGGACGGATTATAGATGGGTCTCCAAAAACTCCTGGACTTTGCCAACCACCACCATAGAATGGGAAGTGGAAACATTCAGGGGCTAATGGATGCAATCGCAAAATGGAGAGCTTGCTGAGGTTTGGAGGGGAGGGATCCCTTGAAAGGAAGGGGGGCTGGGGAAAATGAATGTGCCATTGTTCTAATTTCTGTTTTACTGTAGTGACGTTTATTTTCTTAAAATCAAAAAAATGTGTTACAAAAAAAAAAATATAAAAAAATATATATATATATATATATATATATAAATATATATTTCAGAGATAGTATGAGGGAGTAGGCAAGGTAGTGCGTGGGAGGATTGATAACCATAACGTCAACACTGTTCACAGTTGGTTGAGTTGATGCTTACGGTGTGCAGCCCAACTGTTCAATACATTGTGCTTATAATGAGTATGTATGAATGGATGCAAGTAGATGTATAACGGTCTTTTCTATTCTAGGCCCTAGTAACCGTAATGGGTATGACAATTTACTGATGCCCTTTCTGCCCCTCAATGCTTGTACCACGCTGGAGGTGCTTTCTTTTCAAAAAAGCAGCTGAGTAAGGTGACCATGATAGTCATTTGCCATACCTCACGCACAACTGAAAAATGATTTAACACCTACACATTTCTTTAACTCTTGTTCATGATCATAACTATTTTGTTGACAGTGGTATTCAGATAATTAAAGGGTTTCATAAAATGCTTGATACTGCTCGGCTTTCCATGGTTGAATCAGTCCCCTTCTCATAACAAGGGACACTGTGTAGAATTTCGTAGCAGTCGTGGAATGTAAACTAAATCATTTAACCTAAAGGTTCAACTAGTAGGTGGGCCGGCCGTTGCTAACCTAGGTCTGATATTATTATCCAAGTGTTTAACTAATTAAAATAACAAACTCTACATATTTTAAACCCCAAAGAATATTTGCTGCAGGATTACAACTTAATAATAATGAATGCTAGTCTGACATAATAATGCTTCAAAAGCCTTTAGTCAATCATTTGAAAGAACAGATTACTTGTGTAATTTTCACTGTATACGCAGGTAAACAGATCTAAACATGCTTCCTGGTTTATTAATACGATAGGACAGCTAAAATCGAAGTGCTGAAATGTACAGCTTAAATTTAAGAGTACAAATATCATCACAAGGTTTATTGGGCAGCAGTTTATGAAGGCAAAAATAACCCTTTCAGTCAAAAATGAAAGAAGGTTCTGATTAAACCTACTGAATCGTTCATAGGTTAGTGACTCTAGATTGTGCAGACTCCACGGGTGCAAGGAGCATAACAATTACTTGTGACTGTTTCTTTTTTAGAATAAGATGAAAAGTTTCATGCTAATTTCACTTTTCTCTCAGCTAGCAGCAGAGACTAATCCTCCTCTAATTTAGTTAAATCACTCGCTCCAGATGGTGAACATGGAGGTAGTGCTTCCTTTTTTTTTAACTAGCACGCAGGGTGTAACAGCTTGAGAAGTTCATTGGACAACAATCCAACACCCTTTTGATTTCTCCTTTTATTAACGGTCTATTTCTGCAAAGAGTTTGTTCAGATCTACTGAAATGCTTCCTTGTGCCAAGGTAACGTCCAGTGCACTGAATTAGGAGAATTATTGCCCATGCATTAGAAGATGAGAATTCACCATTACAATCAGTTGTTCACAGTGTCCAGGTAAATTAATTCTTTCAAAAAGACCTGACCTAAATGGTAATTACCGCAAGATTTCAGGAATGGAACCAAAACACAGGGTGATATAGCACTGTAAAAAGATCTTGCCAATGTCCTATGATTTTTGGTTCCGCTATCTCTATTAAGTACGATACAAATAACATATATGTATTAATGGGTGTCACTTTAAGTATGGATTCTCAGAAAGGTCGAGTAGCAACTGGGTCATTTTATCGAACAAAGCAATAAAAGTAAATTTCTAAGAGCAGAAACATACTTTGGCGCTGCCAGTTACTCGATTAATTCACACCTTGATTATGCAAATGTGTTGTATGCCTGTCTATCAGCATATCAAAAGGCAAGGATTCAGAAAGTTTAAAAAGTGTCTTGCATGATCATTTTAGCTTGTGTATATCTCAACTCGTTTCTGAATCTTTTATGCTCAAGTCACTCTCTACCAATTTGTACTGAGATTACTGTTTTAATTTTTCCCCTACTTTATTTTAAACTTCGCATGGCCTGGGGCCTGAGTATTTGGAAAACAAAACAAAATAGTCTGGCCTTGCTCCACAAAAATTGAGATCAGCTATCTTGACTTGGTCCATATTCTCAATGCTAAACTTCTGGGTCTCTTTGGAGTTCCTTCTATATTCTTTCCTCTTTTAATAGTCGGCTCATTTTTGCTGAGATTTGGGCAAGATGTTCTGTGTGGACAAACAAACATACCATAGTGAAATACACACAACAGTGTTTAATGTTTAAACAGGACAACACACCAATGTATAGGAACTCTGTCTTCTTAATAGCGCTGCAAGGGATCCTTCTCAAAGGTACTTCGTCTTCTAGTGGCACAGAATGTCCCTGCCAGTCTGGAATCAGCCCAAACTTCTACACGTTCTCTACCAACCTGTATGCAGTGCCCAAGAAACTAGATAGTGCCAACCTCCAGTGTACACAGAGAGCACAGGGTACCAAGGCTTTGGACTTAACAAAAAAAACAATATGTTTACGTTGGTAGTTTTTCATCTTTCTTAGTAAGGTGTCTCTATGGTATCTCTATTTGAACCCGTTTTCAAGCATTTTTGCCTTCCATCGAATTACCTTCATTTCTAGATAGCTCTGTAAACCATCCATTTCACCTCATTTGTTTTGGATTTTCTCTCTGGGAAAAGATGGCAGGGTAACTTTTAAAGTAAATGAAGGAATTAATTCATCCTAAATAATAAATTCAGTCCTTGCTCATACATTGGCATGTACTGAGCTGGATCACGACACTGCAGGTTCCTGGGTTGAGAACTAAGGACTAATTAGCAAGACCTATATGCCACATTTTCCCGAGACAATTATTTACCATATGAAAAGATCTCTTTTGCTGTAAAATCAAGTTGGACGATGGCTGTACTCTCCTGAGGCAAGGAATCCAAATAAATGCCCATTACCTTATATTTAGACAAATGGGTACCAAGGAGGTTGAAATGTTAACTTTTCTTCTTACATTTATAAGTGAGGCAACAGTAAAGAGTCAGTGCTGCCAAACTCTGATGTGCACTTATGTTCGTGCTGCCTTGCCTGGGAGCAGATGCAGGCTAGAGCTCGCATGATTGGTTGGTGTTCTGCGAGTGTGGTATGTTCTGTGTGGAAATAAATGGTTGTGGTGCGTGAAGCGCACTTTGATAGCATGAAACCAACAATTAATCCAGTTTTGAAAGCAATTCATTTTAAGAGAGTATTTTTTTTGTTTTTTAATGAGAAGGGCATAACATTTATGAGAAGATAATAGTGACCATAATAAGGAAAGCACAAACTTATTGTTTATGGAGGTGGGGCTTGCTTAATTTGTTTTATTTTAAAAACCAAGGAGATTAGCGTGTATGGCACTGGGATAGTCCAAGTGATTTGTAAAAAAAAAAAATCTTATCTTGGGATATTTCTGTCTTGTGAGAGGGGAAGAGTCTTCATCAACTTTGACCCTATGTTCTACACACAAATGTGATATGATTTAATTTACACACTAATTTCCTTGGTTTTTGGGGCTTCTGTTATACCCCTGAACTGCAGTGTGGAGACTGCACCACCAGTGCAGAGCCTCTGCTACAACTGTGAAGCCTCCACCACAACTGCAGTGGCTCTTTGTCAATCAGGCCCCCAGATCTTAAGCCCTCCCAAAGAACGCCTTTACTCACCCATAGATGCATGAAATGTCAATCACCACATCAATCATGTCGCAGCAGAGCTCATATGTTTGCATATCCACAGGAGTGCTGTCTGTTGCAATATAAATCTTGCTGACTACATCAAACAGGAATGCCTTCTCGATACCAGAATTCTGAAACACAGATTAAAGCTCTTTTTTTCCTTATTAGTACGCAAATCCCATTTAAATTTTTTTTTTTAAATAGGGGCTTCTTCAATGCACTTAAAAAAAATCTCAGAAACACAATATGTATAAATCACTGTCATGGTCCCATTTCACCAGTTATTACTTCCATACATTTCCACTACATGACTCTACACATCCAACTACTGGTAACGATTACAGTCTTGCTTTCGGAGTATGAACAAATATCTACTTACTGCAAATGTAATGTCATGCCTTACATTACACAGCATACAGTGACTCACTCGATATTACTCTGGAGGAATAGAAGACAGGCTGCATATGAGACTTTTGATCAGACCTATGTCAGGAAAGCAAAGCAGTTACTTTTAATGTCTCTCTAAACAGATCTTAAGCATACCAATGCCCTTTTCAGCATCCTTAAGAACTGTTGGTGTGTCAATGCCAACTATTCCGGGCCTTTTCCAGTGTGAGTGACCTCGTTACCAATACTTTAAAATGGTACATGTGAGAAGTAGTTGACAGAGAGTGGGCTTTCAGCCAGCCCACTTCAGCCATTAGGTTTCACAGCTTTTTCATGGTTTACCTATTCTTGATTGGGCTGTTCATCAAGCCAGACCAAGACGTTTTGAGGATGATTATATTTTCCCATTGGATTTCCCATTGGAGATGGTGCTGAAGTAACCCTTTTGGTAGAATGTAGGAGCAACATAGATTGTACCTGGGCACTTAGAGTCCGTGGGTGTTCTTTGATGTATTTACTGACAGGTGATGTTTAAATGACTGGTTTGAAGTTTTTTGTTCAGGAAGGGCCTCCTGTTTAGTTTAATGACAGGATAAGGCTATTAAGTCATTACCCTTGCAAGTTCATTTGTTTTACTTTTATGATTTGATAACAAGTTGGATTGACATTTTTTTTGGTCACAAGTAAAAGACATTCATCCACATAAACTTTCTTACAGCTTCACTAAATATACTAACTCTGTTTAAAAGTATCTACTTTTCTGTATTATACCTTTAAGCCCACCACTTACAATGCAAACTTCATCCTCTGTCTCCTTTTAATAACAATCTTATAAGATGGATCATCCTAACATTGCTAATAAAGTCTGCCCAACAAAGGGTCAGGTCACTACTACCAGCTTCCATATTGTTGTAGAGAAAGATATTGCTTCATTATGGTTGCTTCCAAGAAATCTGGCAGCAACAACACACAAAGTACCACATCTTTTACCAAACATTTCCCCAAACAGAATGACATACCTAACAGATTTGCCACTGTATGTTTAAGAAAGGCAAGCCCTATTGGGATTGCCAATGCGTGCTTTTCTTGTATGGAAAATAAATAATTTCATGTATGCATATGAGCCACAAAAGCAGTCAGGGAACAGCTGTGAGGTCTAACACCATTATGAAGTGTTCATTGCTACATAGTCATGTACTCCCTGAAAATGGCTTTAACATGTGTGGTAATCTATGAGAGGGCATTTCCAGAACTGTGAGGATCCTTTGGTGCTTTGTGCTTTTGGAAGAAATATTGCACTACAGGGGTGTGGAATTTATTAAAATATCTACTTGTCCAGGGGACAGGTTGCTTCTCAAATCTACTTGTCCTGTAAAAAGATCTACTTGTCCCTTTGGTGCCATGTAGTGTGGCGACAAATTATGGCAGCAATCTCATTATGTAAGAGCTCTGATAATAGCCTCTCTGATTATGCCAGGGCTACTACCATAGTAGGGCTTGAATACTTGCAGTTTCAATCCCTACTGTAGCAATTTCCTTATTTTGCCACCTTTCTGCAGATCTACATACTGGGGCTGGAGGAAGCAGTAAGCAATAGTTCCAGGGCTGGAATGCCTTTGAGTCTGCAAACATACTAACCTGCATGTTTTAAAGATTTTCACCAGCTTCTCTCTAATATTTTCCCATAATAAGAAAGGTTGGACATTTACTCCTGACAATGGCAGAATTAGAACTTCTTCCAGGGTAGAGAAGAAAGTGGCCGGACGGAAAATGAACTTGCAAATGCTCAATAGATTTTCACATGAGCAAATCTACACATGCGTATAATACAGTTCACAAATATTTTATAGGGGTACGACATATACCATGGGTGCACTTTTGTGACTTTCTTTAAGAATTTGGGGCCACATGTAGGTAGGTTCATATTTGCGACCCGCAAATTGCGAGTCGCAAATCCGAATGTAGGATGGTGTCCCTGAGGCCATCTGTGATTCGCAAGGGCTTCGCAAATGCCCACCTAGTGAATAATTATGAGGTGGGTCGCAATTTGTGACCCCCTTGCAAATAGCGGCCCTCACAGGGATGGAGGCCTGCTGGAGACAGCAGACCACCATGTCTGTGACTGCTTTTCAATAAAGCAGTTTTTTTTTTGTAATGCAGCTCGTTTTCCTTAAAGGAAAACGAGCTGCATTACAAAAACGAAAAATGAAATGTTTTCATTTCATTTTTTCAGAGCAGGAGGTGGTCCACAGGACCACTGCCTGCTCTGAAAAAATGTTTACAGTGACATTCACAATGGGGAGGGGTCCCATGTGGACCCCTTCCCTTTTGCGAAAGTGTTAGCACCCATTTGAAATGGGTGCAAACTGCGATTGGTTTGCGCCCTCGTTCGCGGTCACAAAACAATCCTACATTGCACTGCGAGTCACAATTAGGAAGGGAACACCCCTTCCTAATTGCGAGTCGCAAACCCGTTTTGCGATTCGGTAACCAGGTTACTGAATCGCAAAACTGGGTTTGTGCATCGCAATGTGCTTTTTGCACGTCGCAAACAGCGAAAGTCGCTGTTTGGGACATGCAAAAAGCTACCTACATGTGGGTCTTGGTCCCTAATTAGGTCTGGTGTTAACAAAGACATTTTGTTTTTATTAAACTTCTATTTCACTCTCTTTCGGCTAGCTTTACTGTGAGTGATCGCATTCTGCTCTTCTACAAGGAGCATATTGGCATATAAAGTAGTTTTGTTCAGTGTCAGGAACTACAGTGGCAATCAGTGACGTAACGAAACTGGAGGGTGCCCCTTTGCAAAGAACATGGAGGAGCCCCCTGTCCAGACTCACTCAGGGCAGGTGCTGTGCTGAAGGGGCCCCCTGGAGGGCAGCTGCGGGGCCTTTGTTATGCCACTGGTGGCAACGTGTGCTTTTAGAGTTCAAAAACTATTTTTTTTTCTTTTGCCAGTGTTTGTTACAATGTTGAGGGCCTGGTAGCTCCCACAACAATAAAGTGTTACAAAAGCCATGTCAAAACAAGACACTCATTGATGAAACTAAGACTTATAAAAATATGTCCGATCAGTTGGCTTTGTCAGTGTTTGTTTATTTTCATGCTTCCCATATTCGTGTTGAAAATGGTTACACTGATTTTCCATTAGAAATATTTTTGGGAAAGACTAGCATGCATCAACACATTTTACTAAATGACACTTCATTTGCATCTAATCAGAGAGCATTCTGGGAGCATTATACTTAGCCTCATGGCCTAAACTTTTCAAACATGTGTATACACGTTTTTTTTTTTTTTTTGTACTGGAACCAACGTCAGTAGTGAAGTGTGACCTTAAAACATTTATTTACAGCACTCACCCTAATAATGAAGGCTTTCAAATAATGAACCATAAATACATGGCTTTTTTTTAAAGCATAGTGTGATGTTGATATGAATACATGAAAGTAAGTCGTAAACACATACTGTCTGTTTTTAACTGTTGTGTTTTTGTCCAGGGGATCATATCGGACTCACATCTCAAGGCATGACTGTTTTTGGAACATATTCTAGTGATGATAGAGCAGAGTTAGAATCTACCAGAATACAGACACAGTGACATGTATCCTCCCCACCAACTCTCAAACTCCTCCCAGTGCTAGATAATATGTTGTGCCTAATGGTAAGGAGCTATAATTGAATGTGGTTGCATTTCAGCCACAGAACATATTAGCACATTCTAGTTTTTTGTGTTTGTGTTCTTACTAATTACTTTTTGCGTACCTGTAATTCTTAGAAAAACAGCATTAGCTTACTTAGATATTCACTCTTCATACTGTATCTGAGATTTTAGGCCCCTACTACTTCCTTGAGTAAGCCTTGACTCTAGCTTTCAGTAGTCCGTAGCTTGAAACATTCAAGAATGTAAACTGGCTATCAATTTGGACCGCACCCATACTGCTGTCCTACAATATGAGTGGAAAATGACCTTAACTAAACAGGATTGTGTCCAGCAAGTCTGACTACACCATGACCTCAAGGAAAGGCCAGAAACTAAAAAGGGTCAAGAAATCCTTTACCGTCCAGGACCCCAGGTGCTGGATCTCCCTACCTGATACATTAAGAAACTAACCTTACCATCTGGAATTCAACAGACTAAGGCATCAATTGTGAGCTTAACTGAATATCTAAGTGTTATTTTGTTGTGGCTTTACTGCCGGCCTGTACGTATTCCCCTGCGTAGTCCAGCTGCTGAAAGCAACCAAAATTTCAAGGTTGTAGAGGGCATGCAGATAAGAATATGGAATAACCAGTGGCACTGTATGCAGAATTGGCAATTCGTCTGGTAATTACTCATTCCTGAGGTTTCAAATCAAAATACTAGTTTATTCTTCACCCCAATTTAAAAGGACACCTTATAATTCCACCCTAATGAAGTTGGCACTAACACTCCCTCATCTGGGGCACTTGAAAATAAACCTTTAGTGGTTTTGTTTTTCCAAACAAGAGTATTATTTAACAGTAAAGCACTATTACTGTACAAAATTGCTCTTTGCTTCTTCTGTAATGCAAAGAGGCACTCAGGTGTTGCTGCTTTCACTATATAACAAAACATGAAATGTAAGCCAGAACAATTATGAGTAGAGGCTTTTTGAACAGACTACAACAAAAGGTGAAGAAACAGTGTTTGCTAAATGCAGGCATTGTAGTTCAGGGGTATACCTTACATCAGTGGTTTATGCCATTTAAAAATATCTAAGATGGCTTGGAGTAAGGACCCTGGCCTTGTGAAGGAAGCTTTGGAGCTTAAGGAAACACTCCAACGAGTGATGGTTCATTGGAAACATCCATGCTTCTTAGATAAATGTGATCATGGGTGTACCTTGCTTAATCTAAATAAAATATCAAGGCACTTTCGATGTCCATGTGATTTGACTACCTGGAATGGGGCCTCGATAAGAGAGCGGCATAATCCTCCTAGTTGATATGGGTGCCTGCATCTATTTAAGAAGTACGAAAGGTATGTTCTGGGCTCATGAGCAACAGTGAACTACTGTCACAACGCCAACACGAAGCACCAGAATTCTTTTACGTCAGCTCGCTTATTTTCTACATTCACACTTTGGCAAGTGTGGTGCCTAGAATCGTATGTAGCAAATTTTACAGCATCTCTTAACTCGTCCGTGGGTGGATACAATTACTTACCGAGATAAAGATGTTTAGTAGATTCTCTAGGGTCGGCAGCTGGGGGATGAGCTTTTGAACCACCTTGCTAAATGCTTCGAAGATTGAATGGTCATATATGCTTGTAAGATAAAAACTGAAAATAGAAAACAAAATCAACTAGTACCATTTTCTCTACATTTGAAAAGGAAAAATGTATTTTAAAAATGCACTTTGCAGAATGGCTATTGTGTTAACGAGCATATTTCCTGCAAAACATCATTTTTAAGGGTGGCCCTTGCAGAAGGTTCATCTGTCTCACCAGACAATGTTTTTCCAGTCAATTAATTAATAATATACTTGCATAGAAGGGACTTTGGTCAGCAGGCCTCATCCATTTGTCTGTTAAACTGTCATTCACATGTTGATTCTGTCAACCAAAGCATGCAGCTTCCATTACTTTGAGTGACTGCACAAAGCCTATGCACTTTGTTCAATTCTGGTTAAAAATAATTCCTTTACCTACAGTGACGAATCTCTCTCAAAGTGTCCTTTGTTCGGTTTTATATATGATCTTTAAAAAAATGGCCTGTTCATTTTTCCTGCGCTTCAGGTGCCCTGTTAGTTGGTGATTTACTTGTGATCTCCTTTTCAATGCTGATGTTATAAAATGTTTGAATGACAATATAGCTGCCTATGAGTGCCTAACTTACCACATCATTGAATGTTTTTATTTGTAACATTACTGCAAGTACATGGTACCAACATTTAGATGGGTTCTGCTTTTTTTCTTTTTGTGGCAAATGCTATGTAAAACAAGCATTGGTAAACCCCAAAGGTCTCCCCTTGGGGACATGCTGGCTTTGCCAATGCTGTTTGGCAATGCTGAACACCATCAATACACAGCAAAGCTTTTTTACCAATGCTGTTTAGTAACGGATTTTTAAAAAAATGGCACGGTGAAGCGTTCCTATTGGCCATGCAACACACATCCACACCTCTACATGACACGGGCGCCATTATCTTTCTCTTACAAAAAAAAGTGGTGAGCACGCTGCCAAAGTAATTTTGTAAAGGACCAGAATCAATTTGTTGCTTGGTAGTCCAAAGAAAAAAAAAATATATTTTTAAAAAGAAAGGCAAGGTGATGGGAATGAAGGAGCGGGCTGAAGAAGCAATGGAGCGTGGGCAGAGAGACGAAAGGGAGAGAGAAATACAGGGGGAAGGAGGAGAAGCAAATGAGGGATGCAGGGGAAGAAGCACACAGGAGAGAGAGAAAGCACTCTTGAGGGAGAGACCAAACACTGAGCATGGGGGGCAGGTATTTAATAGGGGGAGAAACACAAGATGGAGAGAGCTGCAAAACACATGAACTCTGAACAAGTGCTTAACCAGAAAGAAAAAAGTAGTTGTCAAAAAGTAGCTGCCTTGACGTGTGCTGTGGAAGGTCAGTCAGCCAGTCAAGAGGATGGTAAAGAGGGTATGTTCCAGGGGAAGGACAAGCATAAGACAGATAATGAAAACCATCAAATAAGAAGCAAACGACAGAGAGTAACAATGAAGCCAACCAACAGTGAGCAAAGGGTGGGATGTCAGCACTTGCAAATTCCTGGTAAGCTCACAATAGGTATTTTGCAACCAGTGAGCTTGCGCCGACCTGTGAGCTTGCTCTCCGAAAAAATGTAACCATTGCCCCAGCATGCCAAGTCCACACATATTGCCAGTGCTTGTTCCACTTTGCATCCGTGGCTTTGAATGGGATTTCTTGAAGGATTCATAGAGAAGCTATTGTTTTTTTGTTGTTTGGGACAAACATAAGTAAATGCATAAAAAGCAACCAGTTAAATCAAATTAAACTCCTTTATATATTTAAGAGCATCCTTTCTCTCAAGGCATGAGATACAAATGATATAAAGTAAGTGCTTATTATGTATGACTGTGAAAGAAAGACAAATAACAAGTCTCTATTCCAGTTTTGTCTCAGCTAGAACTGTTGCAGCTAGGAAGGAGCTACAATTACATGGGCTCGAGTTAATAACTTTATTTCTTATTGGCCGCTCACACACCAGCCCTATCATATAATTCTGATTTTGTTCCCTTACAACTTGACTTTGGGGACTGAGGAGGGCAGGAGTACAGCAAATTACTATAAAAACTGAAATCTTTATGAAAAAAAACAATTGAAGTACAGCAAAAACAACCATCTGTTTGATCATTAGTAACTTCACACTTGCAGATAAATTGTGTACTGAGAGATAGACAATTATGTAAATACAGCTGTTTTCACTGCTGGATCTAAACCCATTGCATCAAGAATGGTAGGGTTGCCTGTCCCTGTATGGTGAGTAACTGCTTAATAAAAAGATTTAAAAAAAAAAAAATAGAATCGTAGGGTTCAGTAATTTCTTAGAGAGTGAAAGGCAGACCAGCAATTCTGGTCTTCTCAAATGATTATCACACATTTGTCAGGGGAGCCTTACAACCGCCTAGCCCAGGGTTTCCCACACTGTGGTAGGGTCGCAAGCCAATTTTTGGTGGGTCACAAAAGCGCAAGCGATAAATAAAGATCCCTTTAAAACGTGTATCTATCTTGTCACATTTGCGGTGCTTCAAAGACAGAAGTCAAATGTCAGGCTGTCTTCTGCATAACTGCTGCTTATTTTGTAGGTCGTGCCGCCAACATTGCATGTGCTTCATGCGCTCTTGTTTGTGAGTGATATTGTATACAAGGTGCTTGCCACCCTCCCAATTCTTACAATTCATTGACTTCATTGTCACTATTATTTTCTGCCTTTTAATTGCCCTGTGCGTGCTGTCTTCACTTCCTCTTTTTTCAGCTGAGGTATGGACCGAGTACTGATTTGCTTCAGCTTGCTGCTGTCCTTCTGCTGATCACACTGTAATTTTTAAATGAACTGTTACTGTGTGTTTAAAACCAGCACTTTAACTCTCCTTTTTGGGAGGTGTGGCTTCCGCACTGTTTAAGATGGCGGCAGTCTGCCGAGCTCCGTAACAGCACAGAGCTTTCATTGATTTTTAAAGCCCTAAATCTTCTGCTGCACTTTTATTAAGGACTTTCCTTATGTTTTGTGTTGCCCTGGCCTCATTTTGATTAATCTGGATGGCTTTTTTGTGTTTATCTTCCCTCATGAAATTTCATCGGTGAAGTCCTGTCCGATGCAAACGGCCACTATTTTGTGTTTTTTCTCATGTTTACTTTTTCTATCTCCATTCCTACGCTTGACGAAAGCATTGACTTTATACTTATTTACTGCTGTTAAAGAGATATTTATTAGGATTCTACTGTACTTTGGTGTTGTTTACAGCTACGAGGTGGCACTCTTAGACTCATTCTTCATCCTGGAGTTACGACGGTGAGTTCCTGTCAGATGTTTGGGATCACTACTACATGCATACAAAACCTGCATTTTGACTCTCTTTATATCATCAGTCTTACAAGTGGTAGTGATTCATACTGGACAATAAATAAGTCTCTGTATGTTATCAACCAAATACTTTGCTAATGAGCAATCTCATGTGCTTTAATGTGACTGTGACTCTCTCTCCTCCTACATACTTCCACTGCGTTCTACAAATACCTCGCTTATGTACCTTTATATGAACTTACATGAACTCTCTTGGATACCATCCTCTAATTTACTGCTCGGCTCCCTGCTCATCTATTATTGTTTTACTATATTCTTTCAAAGACATTTTCACATAAATATTATCACATAGTATATGAGCAGAGTCTGACATCTCCAGAAGACTTCAATAGTATTTTCTGCAAAATCCTTACAATGGCCAGTGATCTCATTTCCTCTTCGAAACCTTCTTCATCTGGAGCGAAATTGAAAAGGGCCAAAATTATCTCCCATCACCCATTATGTCCTCTCACAACCCTTTTATGGATACTATTCTGGAAGAAGTGAGAAGCCTTAAACCCTTTATGTCTGCAACCAATGAAAAATTACAACAAATCGAGGATCGTTGGATTACATGGAGAGTATGATGTTTGAAATGGAGAAACAAGATAGAGATCTTTAAGATGAGGTTCTTAAGATCCCTGTTCTTGAGTAAGAAATTCAAAAACTTAAAATTCACATTGAAGATCTTGAAAACAGAAACTGAAGGAATAATCTTCACCTGTACGGTCTACCTGAAAATCTTGAAGGTCAAAATCTTCTGACCTGCTAGGTATCCAGGATTTTCCACCTTTGACTATTCAACGAGCACACCATCTTGGACACTTTCAACCCCACTCTTCTAAACTGAGAGGCATCATAATGCTATTTATGGAATTCACTGACCTATTGCATGTTTTCAAAGCCGCTAAAGAAAAATGTCGTCTTATTTGGTCTGGGCATAACATTTTCATCTCTCAAGATCTCTCGAATGTGACAAACACAAGAAGGAAATAATTTCTTGTTCTCCGACCTCAAATGAGGCAATTACATTTACAGTACACCCCTGTACATGTAAAATTACTTATGAGGGTACTTCAAGATCTTTTGAAGAGCCTGCGAAACTGAAGTAATTTCTTTAAAGTATTTTGTCACATACTTTAAATGCCAATACCTAATGTGTTTATTATTATTTTATGTTGCACATATATGTTACTAGTTGTTCCTTATTACTATAATGGCTTTCTTCTGTAAATATTTTTTTATTTTTCTCTCTCTCTTTGCTGTCCCTCTTGTTCAGGTGCTGACACGTCTCATGTTCATTTTTTATATTCTCTACCACAGATCTGGATCTTTATCCTTGATCTGTTCTTTCATTTTTCTATCTGTGTTCGATCTCTCCCTTTCACTCCCTCTCTCTGCTTCATGTATTTATATAAACTCTTTATATTTTTTCTATGTGTCCATATCAAAATTATAGTGTCTTCATGTTTTTTTTTTTATCATGAACAGGGTCTTTCGTTTTATTTTCTGTTTTTTGCAGCTCTTCATCCATATTCCAGTCTCACATATCCCTGTACATCCCAGTATGTTTAATGTTGTTTCGTGAAATGTTTGTGGTCTTGGACACCCAATTAAGCAACAGAAGGTACTTTCTCACTTGTCTAAATTCAACCCTCATTTTACCTTTTTACAAGAAAGCCACTGTAATCATGTTGCGTCACTTAAGTTAAAAAGACAATGGGTAGGCCAAACTGTTTTCTCTCCTGCCATTAATCCTAAGGGTGGTGTTGCTATCCTATTCCATAAATCAACTCAGTGTGATAGTGATGGACAATGGGTACTGGCCAATGTTATTATTTTTAATAAACAAATCTCTCTCTTAAATATCTATGGCCCGGTCAAACCTGATCAAGCATTTTGCACCTCTATTAAAATACAATTGGCTAATATTGATAATCCCGAAATCATTATCGCAGGAGATTTTAAACAATGGCCTGATCCCTTTATACATAGGAAATCCAAATATAAATTTAACCCTGATAAATCCCACAAAGCATTTCAATTGGCCATTGCCTCTCGTCCATTATTTGATGTCTGGAGGATTTGTAACCCTGATGCTTCTGAATTTACGTTTTTCTCTAATGTTCACCATACTATGTCAAAGATTGATTATATTTTAGTTACTAAATCCTTGTTACCTTCCACTCAATCCTCCAAAACTGGTTCCATTTTTATTTCTGATCACACCCCAGTTTTATAATCTTTTAATTTATCTTTAAATATTTCTAAATCTGGGCAATGGAGGTTTACTAATTCTCTTTTATTAGACACAAATTTCAATTTAATCAACCTAAAGATGCCTGAATTAAAAATAATTGGGATGCTTTTGAACATCTTTCCGTGTTTTTACTATTGCATTTTCTGCTAATCGGAAAAAGAATATATATTCTCAATATCTTACATTACTTCAACAAATTAAAGTACTCGATCATTCTTATTATACTTATAAATCCTCATCTGCTTTAAATGAATTAATTGCGGCCAATTCTTCCCTTAATAAACTTGCCACTATTAATGCATGTAATACCCATGTGATAAATCGAAGTATTGTGGTGGCCAAAACAAAGCTGGTAAAATGCTAGTTAATTATATAAAGATTAAATCTGAACGCAAAAACATTAGACCAGTTCGTAATTAACTCACCAATACAATGGCATACTCTGATAGCTCTAATGTTTTTCAAAACTACTATAAATCCTTATATACCGAAGACACCAATCCCTTTGAACATGATATTAAAAAAGTTTTTAGTGACCTTCCCAAACCTCCTTCTATTTCTGATCATTTTGACCACTCAAAGCTGACATAACACTTCAAGAAATTATCGATGTCATTAAACCCTTAAAAAAAGCTAAAGCCCCTGGCCCAGATGGTTTTTCTATTGAACTAATTACCTCTTTTTCTCTAATTTGTGGTACCAAACTCCTTGAACTTTTTAAATCCTTTATTTAATTCCAAATCTAGTGGCTCTTTTTTGGACGCACGAATTGTGCTTATTCCTAAACCAGATAAAGATCCTACCATTTGCACTAATTATTGTCCCATTTCTTTAATTAATTATGATTGTAAAATCTTTGCTAAGATTTTAGCATCACGCTTTGAATCTGTCATTCCTTATATCGTCAAATCTGTACAATGGTTTTATTAAGGGCAGGTTTGCTGCTAATAATGCCAGGTTATTTTCAAATATTTTGCAAACGGCTAAGAAGTTTAAATCCCCTCTTGCAGCCTTATCTCTAGATGCCAAAAAAGCTTTTGATCATATTAAGTGGCATTTTATGTTTACTACTCTTCAGTAGTTTGGTTTTGGCCCTCAATTTATTTCATTCATTCATTAAACCATTATACTCTGATCCCCATGCCAGTATTTTTGTTAATGGATGTTCCTTCCCCATATTTCACCCTACACAGAGGTACCAGACAAGGTTGCCCTCTTCTCCCCTTTGCTTTTCATTCTCTGTTTATAATCTTTTCTGGAACGTATACGTACAAGTAAACTTATTTTTGGTTTTACCCATAATTCTCTTGAAATCAAATTGTCAGCTTATGCTGATGATATTTTAACATATATGTCTAATCCTCAATCCTCCATAACACCCTTTCTAAATGAAAGTGAACTATACTCTAATATTTCTGGCTCTAAATAAAATTTCTCTAAAACAGAAATCTTAACTTTGAACTCTCTCTGTTACCAATAAATGTTCACTAATACTAATTTTACTTGGTATCCCTCCAAAATCAAATATCTAGGTATCTCGGTCTCTCCAAATATTTCCAATATAACTAGTCAGAAAGTAAAAACATTTTAAAGTAAAATTCTAAAATCACTCTCTTCTTGGTCTCCTCTACACTTGTTGGGGTCGAATGGATGCCCTCAAAATGATGATCGTGGCCCATGTCCTTTATACACTTTCCATGCTACCTTTTAAAATACCAAATTATTACTTCTCCCAGATCACATGTATTTGTACTAAATTCCTATGAAATAATAAACATGCCTGTATAGCTGTATCTAGGCTTAAACGTTCTAAGAATGAAGGTGGTGTTCACTTTCCTGATTTTAAACTGTATCATTCTACATTTTTAATTCAACAATTGTATGCCTAAATTAATACCTCTTCTATTTCCCCTATACCCAGTCGGATCGTACTTGAAAGAATACTACTCAAAGACTTATCTTTTAAAGATGTAATTTTCATGTCCAATTGCTCCTACGTTTCTAAATATCAAATTTAAAATACTCTCAACATTTACTTCATACGATATTTTTGGAAGGTTTAGATTTTCATCAAAAATCCTTTCCTCATCTATTTGGTGTAATAAGTTCATTAAATTTCACCGCAATTCTTTTTATTTTAAACAGTGGAAAGAAAAAGGTATTTTGTTTGTTCATCAATTAATAAGTCATAATTCGGTTCAACCCTTTACTCACCTGCAAACTCAGTACAATCTACCAAACTCCTTCCTTCAAGAATATAAGCTTATATCTCCTATTCTCCAATCTTTTATAACTACCAATAATTTTCCGTCATCTCTTACATCTATTACACCTTCTTCTCCTCTATATATCATTAGCCATGACGGGGGCGTGGCCTGCAGCCAATGCAGCAGCACGCTTAGTGTGGAGCTCCGGGGCCGCGAACCGGGCCCAATCAGTATAAAACCGACAAATAATGCCCGATTGCAGACGAAACTAATGGTCCAGATTTCGGAACACCGGCAGTATACGGAGATACCAACACGAACCTGAAACGGTGGAGAAAATCAGGAGAATTTGCCACGTCTTGGCCGGTTCTCTCTGCGACTGCATAGATCCAAGATGGCGGCTACACCCAAATGACACCGCGGCCGGAGGAGACGGGGCGAAGAGCGGAGACCAGTTCCTCCGCTAGGACAGTGAAACAGCGCCAATCCTGGGAAAAGACCCCCTGCTAATGGCGGACCTCTCACTTGAAGTGGACGGCGCCAACAATGCACAGTGAGAGCGCGACCCAGAGACATAAGAGCGCGACAGAAGAACGAAGGGGACCTAATAACTGAAGGGGCAGCGGAGGGCAACCCACCCCCCAGCAGGAGGCACAAAGGCAGAGGTGGGACACGGGTGATAGAAGCGCCCCACCCAGTGAAAGGAGCACTGGCAGAGATTCGAGAGGGAAGCACCTGAGTGCCTGCACACGATTGTCCTAACTGAGACGCTCCATTTAGAAAACGCTTCATACCTCTGGAAAAGAGGGTAACACTGACTGCACAATCAATACCAGGGGGCTCACTGGCGAGGCCAAAACAATACCCCTGATGTTTCCTCCCCACATCTGCCTGGACCAATAGTCTGTTTTCTCTTTCTTGCTATACCGCAACCCACAGAACCGTAACAAGCTGGAGGAAATAGCGGGTAGTGACCAGCTTTTGCAAATGACTTGAAATCTGCGACTTACGTGGGGGATGGAGAGCACCGGAACCAGCCAAGGGAACAATCAGATGATGCTATCTAGAGGTGGAACACACTAAATTGCATGAACAAACCTGTCTCCTCCCCGGCCTGATCTCCTGATCCAAGGATGGGGAAGCCCAAAAAACGAGAGGAACACCATCAAGATGGCGCCGCTACCTCCAGACCGCTTGAACAATCCCAATCCGCAGGCCCACAAGACCAGGAACTACAGGTGACAACCTAAGATACCGTTCTCCTCGCCATTAAGGAGTCCTGCGAGGCACTTGAAAGTAAAATAGACAGCCTAACAATTGAATCATTACTGCGGGACGACCACCGGAGATTAGCTGAAGGAGTAGGAACGAACAAAAACAATATTACACTGGTGACCAACACCTAGAAATCCACATCTTCAGAGCTTCAGGAACTCGCATCGAGGGTCAAAATACTAGAAACAAGGGCGGAAGATGCTGAAAACCGGGCTCGGCGGAGTAACATCAGACTAGTTGGTATACCAGAAGGAGCAGAATCATCAGCAATCAACATGGAGGCTTTCCTAGAGCAGTGGCTTAGAAGTGCATTGGCGCCTGAAGACCTCTCGGCGTTTTTTGTGGTGAACAGGGCCCACAGAGTACCCAGCGGAACACCACCGCCTGGAATTAGACTGAGAATAATAGTGGCAAAACTATTACATTATAAAGACAGAGACCACATACTAACTCAATCTCGACTGAGAGGTGAGATCCTATATGAGAATCTGAGAATCATGATATTTCCTGATTTCACCCAGAGGAACGCAAGCACAAAGGGCCTCCTTCAATGAACCTAAGCGGGTCCTGCGTGAAAATAATATAAAATACGCAATGATCTTCCCGGCCAAGCTCAGAGTAGAATATAACAATACAACGCACTTCTTTCTATCTCCGCAAGCAGTGGAAGACTGGCTGGAAAACCTGGACTTGGCCAAACAGGCCCCCAACCCTCGATCCCTCCGCACGCCCGGAAGGAAACGCATTAGATCTAGGAAACAGATTACTGAGGCAGCACCCCCAAGACATCAGTCGTTACAGGAGATGAGAGAGGCCATAAACACAGCTGCGACTCTGAGCCGAGGAACCCCTCCACTATCCCCAGCCTCTGGCGTTGTCTCAGATATCAAATCGTGCGGTGAGGGGTCCTCGAGGTCCTCGCAAGACACCCTTGTCAGCTTACCCCCAGTGACTCCGAGAACAGCAGAGGAGATTATCTGAAATCTCACTGGACGAACGAAAAACTTCAAGAACATTGATATGAGTTCTTACTAAACTATTACATAACTTCGACGAAAGAAACTACGAAGCTGAACTTAATGAAACCTCTAAAATGCTCTTTACTGGGCAGCAGAAGTAGCACAGATGGGCCCGCAGAACGGCCCGGGGCAACAGCTCTCGGCCTTTGGCACGCCACCCACCTATAGGACATTAACTAAGCCTGTTAATATGGTTTGGACGGGGAGAGTTCTAGATACCGGTCCTGGGGAAGGGGAGTTGGGAACTGAGTTAGTTAAATTAGTTTTGGGAGTACTAAATGCACAAATAGACAATGACCCACGCACTTCTCGATTTCTATTAAAAAACCCTAACTTATCATTAGGGTTCCAAACGTTGCAACAGGAATACAGGCATGGGCCATGTCATACCAACAATATAGAGCATGACTACACAATATAAAATTATAACATGGAATGTTAGAGGCCTAAATAATATGTCTAAAAGGTACAAAGTGCACAATTACCTTAAACGAAGGGGTATTCACATAGCTATCTTACAAGAAACGCACCTAATAGAGCAAGAAGTTAATGCCCTGAAAAAAAGATGGAGAGGACAAATCTTTGCCACTACTTACTCAGCGTTTGCAAGGGGAGTGTTGTTATGGATCCACCCTGGGGTGCCCTTCCAGGTGCTGCACATGATCATAGACAAGGATGGGAGATATGTAATAGTCGCAGGGAGATTAGAAGGAAGGGAGATAGCCATTAGTGGAATATATGCTCTAAACCAAGATCAAGGGAAATTCCTCGACAAAGTATCACAGGACATAGGCCCACTCATGATGGGCCCAAAAATAATCGGGGTGACTTTAATTGCATAGCTAACATTGAATTGGATAGGTTGCACCCACCTCTCTCACAATCACCGATTTGCAAAACTGCCTTACTATTCAAAAATTGGCAACTACACTGGCACCTCAAAGACTGCTGGAGACAACTCAACCCACACATCAGAGATTACTCATATTATTCAGCTGTACATGCCTTACATGTTAGACTGGACACCCTCTTGGTGTCGCCAGAAGTGCACAATACGGTGATGACAGCTGAATATCTCAGTCGCACCATATCAGATCACAATCCCCTGATGCTCTCATTAGCCTGTAGTGGGGAAAGACCCTCAATACCAACCTGGCATCTAAGGGCGGATGCTCTGGAAGACAAAGCATTTAAACAAATCCTGCATAAAAACATTGAGGACTTCTTCAAACATAATGCAGGAACTGCCTCCTCCAGATCCACTGAGTGGGAAACGTTCAAAGTAGTCACTAGGGGTCAATGCATTAGTGAAAATATGGGAGTCCGAAAAGTGTTAGAAATAGAACTTAAGCGGCTAGAAGACGCCCTTAGAGATCTCGAGCGTATTCACCCTACACAACCTGATCTGTCCCCTTTACTACTCGAAACTAGAAATAAGATAACTGAGGCGAATATTTGACTGTCTCGCTTTGATTATAAGCACTATTTGAGCAGGCAGCATGCGGAGGGGGATAAGTCGGGTGCCCTATTAGCCTGGCTCGCCAGGCCCCATACGCAACAAACGGTTGTGGTGGAGATTGAAGACACCCCAGGTCATAATGTTTACAGGCAAAAGGAGATAAACACAAGCTTCCTTAACTATTATTCAGCATTATATGCACCCCCTGTTGATATAATAACCGAGACTCAGATACGAGAATTTGAAGCCCTCGCCCTCCCTAAATTGGGAGCTGAGGACTGCGTGACTCTGGCGACACCTATTTCAATTGCAGAAATCAAATCAGCAATTCAAGGCATGGCCAGGGGCAAGGTGCCGGGAGCGGACGGACTCCCAGTAGAGTTTTATCTTAGTATCCAGATCTTACTAGCTCCACAACTCTGTATACTTTACGCAGAAGCATGGAATAATAATAATCTACCTTGGTCGACCTCTGAGGCCATAATGATTCCATTATTAAAACCCGGTAAGCCCCCCAACGATGTCAGATCGTACCGCCCATTATCCATGCTCAACCTTGATTACAAAATACCTAGCAGCGTGTTAGCGGATAGGCTACTACCCCATATGACCTCACTGATCCATCGAGATCAATCCGGTTTTATTCCTTCACGCAGCACTGCACAAAATATCAGACACCTGCTCTCAATCCTTCACAACATACCACTAACTACACCACACGCGGCGATCATATCGGTGGACATCGAAAAAGCCTTTGATAGCTTGAGGTGGGACTATCTGGAGCAGGTAATGCTACAGATGGGACTCGGAGAAGGCTTTGTCCGTTGGACGAGACTTCTATACACCAATCCCACAGCACGAGTCTGAACGGGTCGTAATGTGTCTGACTCTTCCCCATAGGTAGAGGCACCAGACAGGGCTGTCCTTTATCACCTCTTCTTTTCGCGGTAGCAGTAGAACCACTTGCTCAAATGGCCAGAATCCGAGGCTACTATGAGGGTATTTTGATTAATCGCTGGACACATCATATTGCTCTTTACGCAGACGACATGCTATTTTTTCTTGAGAACCTGGAATTGGGGCTACCAGGAGCAATGGATATGTTAGAAACATACGGAGTAGCATCCGGTCTCCGCATTAATTAATTAAAAATCCTCTATCTTCCCAGCAATAAAAAAACACCAAAGAACCCACAGATACCAGAGGCCTGCCCTGGACCCCGAATACATTTAAATATTTAGGAGTAAATATATACCACACCACGGAAGACCTGTTGGAAGGGAACATACACAAAACACTTAGAGGGATCCGGGCAATTATGCAGTTCTGGAGGACACTCCCCCTGACAGTCTCTGGAAGGGTCGCCCTGCTTAAAATGACAGTTTTGCCCAGACTGCTCTACTATTTTTCTACTATTCCAATTTTAATTCAAAAAATGGTATTCAAAAACTTAGAATCCATGGTCACGAGCTTCATTTGGAAAACGAGTAGACATAGAATAGCGTTGCACACTCTCCAGAGACCCACCACTGAGGGGGGCATGGCAGTCCCAGACCTCGAGATCTACTACTGGGCAGGCCAGTTGCAATGGTTGGCAAAATTATTTACAGAACCCCCAGCGCCCAAGAACTTGCATATTCCGCTGAACGGCCCACTAGCACAAATCCTGGGCATCTTACTGAACCCCAACAGGCAGAAACAACCCCTTCCTATGGAGTCCAACCAGACATTGCTGGGAGCAGTACCTAAAGCGCACCCGCACTGCAACACCATATGCACCTGAGGCCCCCATAACATGCCTACCACACTCCATGGGAAACCATAAAATAATAGGCATTGCTAAACTAAAGGCATATACAGTAATATTACAAAACTGGGTGACCTGTTTAGTAATGGAAGACTATGTACCTACGCAGAATTACAAGAACAGTTTGCCCTTCCACCAGGAATGTTCCTCATACATAGCGCAATAACTAGAGCTATTAATAAGAAATGGAGAGCGGGCACACTAGAACCATCTACACATGAGGGTTGCAACCTTGTATGCTCAATTGGGAAACAAAAAGGAGTGATTTCAGGTATATATAAATCCCTGCTGAACAGCACGTTTACCCCTAAACAAGCTTAAAACCAAGTGGCAGACAGAGCTGGAGACTACCATAGACGAAGAACAATGGTCCAGGATAACCTCCCATATATACACAGTGTCGAGAAACGCAAGATTTAAATTAATAAATTTGTATATATACCATAGAGCCTACCTAACTCCTCTAATGATAACTAACATTTATGGTGCGACTAACTCATGCTGTCCTCATTGCACTGAGCCAGCAGCAGGTCTACTACACATGTTGTGGAGCTGCCCTCTGCTGGAAGACTACTGGGTAGTGATCTTTAGGAAAATTTCCTCTTGTACTGGGAGAACATTACCCCCCTCCCCAATAGTGGCAGTATTGGGAGGCTTTGCCCGTCCCTCGGCTCACAAAATAGCCTACAGGTTAATTGACCTTGCCTTGATTCTAGCTAGAAGAGAGATAACTTCACACTGGAAGAACGCGATGGGCCCACAAGTGACTAGGTGGCAAAATGCAGTGGAAAAATGGACAGAGGCCGAGGGAACGGTGCTGAGGAAAGAAACTATACAAGGGCAAAGACCCAGTGAAAATGTTACACAATGGAATGCGATCCTGAAGAATCTGAGAACTTCTGATGCCCCCTTATCAGAAGAAGAGAACACCACTTCGGAATCTGAAACCGAACAGTCCTCTACACCTTTAACCTAGAACACTGCACGTTTGTGAAGTATGCTTTGATTTCGAGAATTGCAGATCTATGATCCGATACAAATGAATCTTGTGCAAGATGGGGGGAGGAGGGAATTTATACAATGTTGGGGTTTTCTTTCTAAACAGCATTACATTACTGAGTGTATGTTATTGCACTATTATAAAAGCAATAAAAGATATCATTAAAAAAATTATATATATATGTCATTAGTCATGACTCTATTCCCAAAGCTGAACTCATTTACAAACTTTTATTATCCCCAAAAAACTCACGCTCCAAAACCTCCAATGAACTATTCTGGGAAAAAAATATTTCTGTATTACTTCCTACCCAGTTGTGGGATAAAGTTTGGCTAAAATTATTCAACACATCCAAAGCTGCTCATATTACACAATCTTTATTCTTTATTTACACTAGAGTTGTCATGACTCCTCATTATATCAGTAAATTTGATCAAAATTTGTCATCATATTGTTGGTATTGTTCTCTCTCTATAGGCACTTTAACTCATTTACTATATTATTGCCCTCATGTCTTCAATTTTTAGAAGGGTATTTGCTTTAAATGCATACATATATTCAAACATAATGTCCACTTATCTATTCAAAAATTTTCCTGGGCACTATGTTGCCTGATTTTATACATATTTCCTCTAAAACTAAGTTGTTTGACCTTTTCATTGGTATTGCTTTCAAAGTTATACTTTCATGCTGGAAAGACACCTCCAAACTATCTCTTTTAATATGGTGGAACTTTATTTTTGATGAACATAGAATATCTACTGTATCGTCACTGAATGCTTACCAAAAGATTAAATCTGATCTTTACTGGCTTCCTTTCACTACCTATCTATCTTCCCACTTATCTATACCCTAATCTGTATTCCTTCGGTCTTTTCTTACTTTTTCTTACTTTCCTTTCCCTAGACAAAATGTACAAAAAAATGAATGAAATGATTCCGCTTATTTTTAATGTTGATTTTTCTAAATATCAAATTTTTACTGTTTCACATATTTGTTATTTATCTCATATTTCTTCTAAAATAAGCATATTATCACTCACTGTTGAATTTTCCAATAAAAAATATTTAACAAAAACAAAAACCTCTCCCTTTGTTTATATTTCCCACTCAACAACTGCTGCCTAAGCTGTTTACATTATGTCTACATTGAAAGCAAGAGCCCGAATGACAACAGATATGCTGGTGCACAGGGCTCATGTTTACAAACACTGCATTCTCTAAAAGAGCAAGCACACAGCTGCAGGCTTCCTTGCTTTGCACATTATCGAAACAAACATTATTCGGACAGATCCTGCACTGAGTGTGTGTTCGGCAGTTAGATTTATTACTCAACTTCCAGCTTCCCTGACCTCTTATTGACAGATCCGATAACCACACCTTCTTTCAATGTGCCTTTTTCCTCATAACTAGCTGGTCTTGAGGTTTTGCTAGCAAAGAGTATTTGACAGAAAATGTAAATTATTCTTCAAAGTTGACCTATTGCTGTATACTGCCTAGGGCAATGGTGCTCAACAGTCTTGCATTTTACAGTTTGATAGTATATACAAACCAATATGGAACAGAGTGATACACGTGAGATGTTATCAGCCTCAACTCTTCCCATGTTTAACTAGCCCTCCTTTGAATCAATTGCTCATTGAAGAAACATAGGTTGTTTTCTTCAAAGAAGCCTGTCTGTTTGAACATTGCTATCTTTGGGGACACTCACACAGGCGACCAGGCGCCTTGACATTATTACCCACCTCGCCTGTGGCAGGGACTGGCTGCCGATGTCAGCATTGCACCAGGAGATGCATAAATTCAACCATCAGTGCCCGCTGTGCAGGACACACCAGGTGCGGTACCAGGCCAAGTCCAGGCCCATCTGCGCCCATCCACTGCCGGATAAGGCTGGGCTGGGCCACCCCTTTGGCTCTTCATCTTGGGAAACAATCTAAGGTACAGTTTATTTGGTGTTCCATTATTTTTGGGTGACTGGCCAATATTTGGCGGTATTAATTATGGGCAAAAGGAAGGTTCCACTCCCTGCAAAAGGGGAAGACATTACTCTTGATGGCTTTATAAGGAAAGCATTGGGTGCCCCTAATAAGGAAATTGAGAGTGCAGAACGACAGTTGTCTGCTACTGTTGCTCTAGCCCCAAATACTCAATTGCCTTCCGAGCCTAATACCCCATCTCCTAATGTTCCAAATGGGTCTAGTAGTAATTTACATCACATCCCTATTGATTATCTGCCTCTACATGATGAGTCTGTTGATGTCCACGGAATGACTGATGGTGAACCTCAAGATAGAGGCTTTGATGGTGACCCTCCAAATAAGAGGAAAAGACATCATGGGCAAAGGGCGGCGTTTGGCCTACTATGGCTCTATTGGACAATGGTGATGCTAACACTTATGCTAACATTCATGCCCACAGTAATCTTGTTTCTTCGGAGTTGAGGAATACTCTACAGGACAATTTATTTGGCAAGAACAAGCAGCTAATGCTGGAATTCCTCTCCTATTACAAAGAGACTGCTGGACATTGAGGATCTTTTGTCTAGTTTTAGGCCTTCCAGTCATGGTTCTATGAAGGATCATCCATCCCAGTTATCTGTGTTTAGTCATGCGCAACTGGATTTTCTTGCTAATATTGCTAATAATGCTGGTTGTGGACCTATTATAAACAAGTTCATTCCACCTGGAGCTACTGCTGTAGAGAGTTTGCTTAAGTATAAATTAAAATCAGGTACCGGCCCTTTGACATCTCCCCTAATGCCTAAGGTTAGTGCTAAGCCAGTTTTGCAACCCCGGATGGTTAACAAGCTGATATCATCACATTCAAACTCTTCTGGGAGTACGATATGAAAGTTAACTAGTGACTATGTGTCAATTAACTTGCCACCGGCCTGTGGTCCCTAGGTAGCGTTTTTTGTAAATGTTCCACCTTTGACACCAGGCAATACTGAATCTTCGGATGCGTTAAAAAATAAAGTTGTTCATTGGCTTAATGTGAGCCAACCAAATCCTGATGGTTAGAAGAGTAGCTTTGATTGGCCCATTAATGAAAAACCTAACTGAGGATTGCATTATTATTAACTTTAGGCATCCCAGTTTTGTGGAAGAAATATTAGCAAGAGCAAGATCAATAACTATTGCTTTGCCTGTAAAGGGCATTGAGCTACTTCCTTTGGGCTTTTTTTTTTTCTTTTTTAATCGCCATTCATGTAATCATGGTCTATCATATAATATTGCGAATCGACAATGGCCAGTATGTGATCCCCGCATACTTTGCCTTTAGCCACCACCAATAGGTTTCAGGTTTTGGGCTCTTTGCAAGATAATGATTGATTTTTGCTTAATGATGGCTCTTCCTCTTGCTCTCGTGGTGAGCTAAATGAGAACAAAGAGGTGCCTATTACCAAGGGTGCCACAGTTTTGTTGCACTCTAACTTGCCACTTAGTTCTGATTCCGGGGGCTCTGTACCTGCTGGGAACAGTGGGGCCCATGATAATGTTGGAGAGGATCTTAGTAGCCCTAATGTGCCATGCGTGAAATCCCTATGGAGTATCTATCAGATTGAAACCAAAAGTGTACTGAAATTTGCCACATGGAGTGTGCCTACGGAGTAAGTTGGGAACACCTGACTGGCTTTGTATTGTTAGGGATATTGAGATCATTTGTACACAGGAAACGTGCTGTGCGAACCCTAGTCATGGGGATGGTTGCTCCTCCCATTTTTGGGGGGCTATACAATCCCAAGCTGGGCAGGCGAAAGGTGGACTCCAGGTTTGAATATCTACTAAGCTCCCAATTATTGTTAAAATGTTTGCTACTGTTGGTCTCTATACTATATTTTTATGGTTAATATTAAAGGGGGTCTGGAAGTGGTGCTGGTCAATTTTTACAATATATTTGACAGTTTGCATAGCAAAGTACTCCAAGCCCTGGTTTCAGGCCTAGAAATCTTCCTAAGGCCATTCGTTCAAACTTTGTGCTGAAATGGGCTGGAAATGTTACTATATGGCAATGCCCCCCTTGGCAAGTGAAATATGTGGTCCAAGCTGGGATCACGTGGCAAGCAAAGTTACAATGGATTAAACCCAGATCTGTGAGTGGGGGTGAGTGTTTGAAAAGTTTCAATACTCCGTTCATCATTTTATTTTGTGATGTTGCCTTGTGTACCCTAAGTGGCTGGAGTATGCCCAGACGTGGGTCCCTTGCTTGCTGCGCCACTGGATTCAAGCTAGCCTGGCTGATGAAGGGTGATACCCTGAAACCGGTCTCAGGATGTTTGAATCCTCTCCAGGGAGGACCTTGCTTGACAGTTCGGGCTGGACTGATCCCATAGGGAGCAGGGTCGAGACTGATTTCCATATGGCTGGTCCGAACTAGGGTGACGTGGCAAGCAAAATAACGATGAATTAAACCCAGATCTGTGACTAGGGGGGTGAGTGTTTGAAAATTTTCAACACTCTGTCCATTGTTTTATTTTGTGATGTTGCCAGGAGTCAAACCCAACAGTATTTTACGAGAAATTATAACCGAAAAATTGCCAGAAGTTCATCTTTGTACTGGGGGAGGGAGTGGACCACGAAGTAGTGTTGTCTAGTTTTGATTTGATTATGTACCGCATGAATTCCCTGTTTCGCTACGTTTTACTCTGTAACTTTTTCCTGCAATGTCAGATTTTCGAAAGCAATATACCATTACGTCTGCTGGACTCTTCCGGTTGCGGGGATATATAGGGCTTGTAGGTTCATCAAGAACTCTAGGTACCCAGAGCCAATAAATGACCTGCACCCTGCAGTGGGTTTTCATTCTATACTGGGTATACAGCAATTCATTTGCTGAAATATAAAGAGTAAAAAAATAGCTATCAAGAAAACCTTTGTATTTCCAAAATGGGCACATGATAAGGTGTTGAGAAGCAGTGGTTATTTGCACATGTCTGAATTCCGGGGTGCCCATACTAGCATGTGAATTACAGGGCATTTCTCAAATAGACGTCTTTTTTACACACTGTCGTACATTTGGAAGGGAAAAATGTAGAGAAAGACAAGGGGCAATAACACTTGTTTTGCTATTCTATGTTCCCCCAAGTCTCCCAATAAAAATGATACCTCACTTGTGTGGGTAGGCCTAGCGCCCGCTACAGGATATGCCCCAAAACACAACGTGGACACATCACAGAAAACAGAGCTGTTTTTAGCAAAGTGCCTACCTGTAGATTTTGGCCTCTAGCTCAGCCGGCACCTAGGGAAACCTACCAAACCTGTGCATTTCTGAAAACTAGAGACCTAGGGGAATCCAAGATGGGGTGACTTGTGTGGCTCGTACCAGGTTCTGTTACCCAGAATCCTTTGCAAACCTCAAAATTTGGCTAAAAAACACATGTTTCTCACATTTCTGTGGCAGAAAGTTCTGGAATCTGAGAGGAGCCACAAATTTCCTTCCACCCAGCGTTCCCTCAAGTCTCCCGATAAAAATGATACCTCACTTGTGTGGGTAGGCCTAGCACCCGCGACAGGAAACGCCCCAAAGCGCAACGTGGACACATCCAATTTTTTTAAAGAAAACAGAGGTGTTTTTTGCAAAGTGCCTACCTGTAGATTTTGGCCTGTAGCTCAGCCGCCACCTAGGGAAACCTACCAAACCTGTGCATTTCTGAAAACTAGGGACCTAGGGGAATCCAAGATGGGGTGACTTGTGTGGCTCGGACCAGGTTCTGTTACCCAGAATCCTTTGCAAACCTCAAAATTTGGCTAAAAAAACACATGTTCCTCACATTTCTGTGGCAGAAAGTTCTGGAATCTGAGAGGAGCCACAAATTTCCTTCCACCCAGCGTTCCCCAAAGTCTACTGATAAAAATGATACCTAACTTGTGTGGGTAGGCCTAGCGCTTGCGACAGGAAATGGCCCAAAACACAACGTGGACACATCACATTTTTTCATAGAAAACAGTGCCTACCTGTGGATTTTGGCCTCTAGCTCAGCCGGCACCTGGGGAAACCAAGCAAACCAGCGCATTTTTGAAAACTAGAGACCTAGGGGAATCCAAGATGGGGTGACTTGCGGGGCTCTGACCAGGTTCTGTTACCCAGAATCCTTTGCAAACATAAAAATTTGGCCAAAAAACACTTTTTCCTCTCATTTTGGTGACAGAAAGTTCTGGAATCTGAGAGGAGCCACAAATTTCCTTCCACCCAGCGTTCCTCTAACTCTCTCGATAAAAATGGTACCTCACTTGTGTGGGTAGGCCTAGTGCCCACGAAAGGAAATGGCCCAAAACACAACGTGGACACAACATATTTTTTCACAGAAAACAGAGGTGTTTTTTGCTAAGTGCCTACCTGTGGATTTTGGCCTCTAGCTCCGACGGCCCCAGGGGGGGGCAGAAATGCCCTAAAATAAATTTGACCCCCCCAAAATCCCCCCCTGCCCAGGAGCGACCCTTGCCTATGGGGTCGGTCCCCCTACGTGACATTGGCGCCTAAAAACAAATCCCCGGTGCCTAGTGGTTTGTGCCCCCTTGGGGGCAGATTGACCTAAAATCGGTCAATCTGCCCCCAGGGGGGCAGGATTGGTCTAAATACAATTTCCCCCCCAGGGGAGCGACCCTTGCCTGATGGGTCGCTCCCCATCTCAAAAAAAACAAACAAAAAAAAAAAACACAAAAATATTTTTTGCCCTGGCGCCTAGAGGTTTCTGCCCCCCCCCCCAGGGGGCAGATCGGCCTAATAATATGCTCAGGGGGGGCAGAAATGGCCTAAAATAAATTTGCCCCCCCAACCCGCAACCCCCACCCGGAGCGACCCTTGCCTACGGGGTCGCTCCCCCTGCGTCACATTGGCGCCAAAAAACAAATCCCCGGTGCCTAGTGGTTTCTGCCCCCTTGGGGCAGATTGACCTAAAATCGACCAATCTGCCCCCAAGGGGGGCAGAAATGCTCTAAATACAGTTTGCCCCCAAGGGGAGCGACCCTTGCCTGATGAGTCGCTCCCCATCTCTAAAAAAACAAACAAACAAAAAAAAAAACACAAAAAAAGAATTTGGCCTGGCGCCTAGAGGTTTCTGCCCCCCCTGCTGGCAGATCGGCCTAATAATAGGCCGATCTGCCCCCAAGGGGAGCAGAAATGGCCTAAAATAAATTTGCATCCCCAACCCCCACCAGGAGCGACCCTTGCCTACGGGGTCGCTCCCCCTGCGTGACATTGGCGCCAAAAAACAAATCCCCGGTGCCTAGTGGTTTCTGCCCCCTTGGGGCAGATTGACCTAAAATCGACCAATCTGCCCCCAAGGGGGGCAGAAATGGTCTAAATACAGTTTGCCCCCCAGGGGAGCGACCCTTGCCTGATGGGTCGCTCCCCATCTCTAAAGAAACAAACAAACAAAAAAAAAAAACACAAAAAAAAATTTGCCCTGGTGCCTAGAGGTTTCTGCCCCCTTGCCTAAGGGGTCGCTCCCCTTGCGTGAAATTCACGCAAAAAAAAACCTCCCTGGTGTCTAATGGTTTCTGCCCCCCCTTGGGGGCAGATTGGCCACATCAAAATTGGCCAATCTGCCCCCAAGGGGGGCAGAAATGGCCTAAATATAATTTGCCCCCTAGGGGAGCGACCCTTGCCTAAGGGGTCGCTCCCTACCTAAAAAAAAAAAAGAAAACATAACAAAAAGAAAAAAAAAAAAAAAAATGATCCCTGGTGCCTAGAGGTTTTTGCCCCCCTTGAGGCAGAAAAGGCCTTCCCAAAAAAATGCCCCCCCTGGGAGCGACCCTTGCCCAAGGGGTCACTCCCGTTGCGTCAAATTCGCGCAAAAAAAAAAACTCCCTGGTGTCTAATGGTTTCTGCCCCCCTGGGGGCAGATTGGCCTCATCAAAATAGGCCAATCTGCCCCCAAGGGGGGCAGAAATGGCCTAAATATATATTGCCCCGTAGGAGAGCGACCCTTGCCTAAGGGGTCGCTACCCACCTAAAAAAAAAAAGAAAACATCACAAAAAAAAAAAAAAAAAAAAAAAAAAGCTCCCTGGTGCCTAGAGGTTTCTGCCCCCGGGGGGGCAGAAAAGGCCTTCCCAAAAAAATGCCCCCCCCTGGGAGCGACCCTTGCCCAAGGGGTCACTCCCTTTTGACAGTTTCAGGAAAAAAATAAATCCCTGGTGTCTAGTGGGGTTTCAAAAGCCAGATTGCAAGCAATCCGGCTTTTGAAACCCTGTGAGAGACTTCAAAGGGAAGGAAATACATTTCCTTCCTTTTGAAGCCTCTCGGGGCCTCCCCCATGGAATTGAAAGAGAAATGCAAAGCATTTCTCTTTCAATCGCGCTGGAAGCTCTGCTTCCAGCGCGATGGGGGAGACCCTGTGACTAATCAGCGCGCGCTCGTGCGCTGACGTCACAGGGGGGGTTGGGGGGGTTGGGGGGGTCGGGGTGGGAGGGGAAGGGCTTCCCCTTCCATCCCTGACTTGGGGGGGTGGGGGGGAACCCCACAGAGGGAGCGCTAGCGCTCCCTCTGGGCTCTGTGCACAGGACGTAATGGTTACGTCCTGGGCACAGCAGCACTGTGCCTCAGGACGTAACCATTACGTCCTGGGCACAGAAGGGGTTAATGCAGCAGCTGAGTATATGATCCCTCCATTGTGGGTAGAGTCAATAATTGTACCCATTTATAAAAAGGGTGACAAATCTGACCCTAAATGCTACTAGCCTATTTTTTCTTTTAGATCCCTATGTCAAATGGATGAGTATGATCTCTTTATGAGGCTTGAGGAGTGGGTTCAGGATAATTCTTTACTTTCAGATGCACAGTTTGGATTTAGGAAGGGTCTTGCCATGGTCGAACAATGTGTAAATTTGGACCTGTTAAGAGGGCAATATACCAGGGCCAAGCCTGGACCCCTTTATCTCTGCTTTGTTGATTTAAGCAGTGTGTTTGAATTGGTGACCTCTCCATTTTGTGGGTTACTTTGACCTCTCTTGATGTGCCAAGGGAGATCATTTGTTTTTTGTCACGTCTCTATGGGAATCTATCATTAAAGTGAGATTTGGTCCCCAGGGCGAAGCTCACCAGCCTTCACGTTTGAGAGAGGTATTAGACAAGGCTGCATTTTAGACATTCTACTGTTTTTGCTCTTCATTAATGGAGTGGATAAAATCCTGCAGGCTGTGTCTGCTGATGCCCCAAGGGCCACTGGCCGCCCAAAACCGGTGATGTTATATGTGGACGACGCAGTGCTGTTATCAAGGACCCCAATAGGCTGGCAGAAACTGATAACTATATTTGGAGAGTTTATGGCATCAATGAAAATGGTGATTAATACGTCTAAAACCTATACAATGATTCATTGGTTATTTACCAATTGCTGGAGTTGACTCCTTTAGCTATGTGGGAGTTTTATTTACTGGTAATGGCACACGGGGACAAAAGTTGCTAAATGTTAAATCAAAGCAGAGTAGGCGTTATCAGGGAGTTTTTAAATTTGCAACAAATTTGGGTACCCATCCTGGGAAGGAGATGGTCGAGATTTATAAGGGTAGAGGAGTCTCTGCTGCTGTATATGGGGTTGGGTTAGTGGGTTATACGTCCAGCAATTCCCTCCAGATTGAGGAAAATACATTTTTGAGACATTTATTATGGGTACCTACCTCAGCGTCATCTTGTTTAGTTCATAAGGGGGTAGGCTTGCAGTACCTGGAGGATTTGCTTTTACTAAAACCTTTACTGCTATGGCATTCCATATGGTCGAAAAAGAAAACATGCTTTACTAAATCGATCATATTAGATTGCCTAACTTTGGATTATGTGTCTAGAATTCCTTGGCTTTCTTATTTGAATACAATTTTTAGCTCTTTTTTAATATGGATGTGTGGCACAATCCTTTCGTAGTTCTATCGGTAGCCATATCAAGGAAGTCTTTCATAAAGACAGGAATGACTGCAGATTAAGAGTACAAGTGAATAAGATGACTGTCGCCTTTTATGTCTAGTTTTCCTTTGGAGGGCTGTCTGTACTATTTAACTGTTGTTAATAATGCCCAACATTGCTATTTTTTGTCTAGATTATGGTTGGATACGGTTCATCATCTCATCTCATCTCATCTCAGATGTTGTTTCTTAAAACCTCTTTTCCTTGCTCATAATATTAGGGAACACAAGAAAGCAATGGAATATTTGTTTGCTCTTGGTGATCATTTCTTATGTTTTAGTGCCACTATTTTTATGTTGAAGGCTGTGACCCAAAGGAAGATTATAACCTGTTAGATGATGTTCTAAATTGTTTTAGGAAGTTTTTATTAGTGTATCTTACTTGTTTTTATATTGTATTTATGGTATGAACATTTATGTATGTTTTTTAATAGCAGGATAAAGTTTGAATTGGCTGGCTATCTTTGGTCAGCACACAGGGGATTGTTTGGATGCAACTACAAACATTATATCGCCATGAATCTGTCTCACAGGGTGTTGTGTATGTATGTACGGAATCCCTACCTGCAACTATTTCACAGTGGTTTGTTGCGCTTGCATTTCTGACAGCATCTTTGTGATCACCTTTGTGACCTAAGTAGGAGGTGGTGAAAGCCTTCTCAAAACCAACTAACAATCCGGGAAAAGTTTTTTTCAGAGTTGTGGCGTTTTTACAATGTTGCTGCCTTATTTTGTTCAGATTTGTAATTCGGCTTTTATCCTGTGCTTTAATCGTTTTGTGGATTTAGTATAGATTAATTTCATAAAACATCTCACTCCTCATCTTGGCCTGTCAATATTGTTCATGTTTAATTGTGATATACAGTTGATCTTTAATGGAGATGCCATTAGCAAATGCAAAGCAATTGTCTCCTTGCACTGTTTGTAAATCTTTCTTTTGTAATAGGTAACTTATCCTTAAAAAAGAGCTCATGCCAGAGCATTAAAGTGAGAGTGAAAGCTCCTGAATTTTAAAATGTCTACAAGATTTAAAGTACCATAATTTGTCTTATCGGAGCCAGGTGAAGTACAACAATGTAGCTAACATTTATTTTATAAGGGCACAAAAAGCAGGAAAACGTAGTCACTATATGTTAAGCTTTGAAATTTGTCTGGGGGCTGTAAGGCACCAGGTGGCCCTTTTACAAAAGTTCTAAAAAGATACATAAGAGAATACTTTTGTCTGTAATGCTTTTTAGGTTGAGCCTATAAGATTCGAAAAGACACATTGTGAGCTTACCAAGAAAATAGAGGGGTTTGTACCCTGACCATTGCTTACCACTGGTTTGCTTTACTGTCTCTCATTTGTCTGCTTTTTATTAAATGACCTGCCTTGTCCATCTGGTGTTTGTCCCATCCATGGAGCACATCTTCTTTACCATCCCTTTGACTGGCTGGCTTCTGTGCTTTTTCTGCTCACTTTCAGGGACCTACTTTTTCTTTTGTCTTAAGATGCTGCCACAAGAGTGAATGTATATTCCACCTGCATCCGTAGTGTGTTCCTCTTCCCCTCCCTGTGCTGCTACATATTGCCCCTGTGCTTCTCTTACCTCTCCTCCCTCCCTAATGTGTGTGCTGTGTGCTTCTCCAATGTGTTGCTTTTTTGCCAGTGTGCTTCTACCCTTCCTAAGTCTGCATTACTTTATCTCAGTGCTTTTCTTCCCCTATATCCTCTCTGTTGTGTCCCACCAATCCACACCATCCATAATACTTCCATTCCCCGCCTAAAAAGTCACTTCCCCACCCTCTGACTTAGATCGGTAGATAAGAAGAAAAAAAGCATTTGAGTCATTTTGTAAGTGCTCATGCATGGTGCATGCATCTACAAAATGACGCAGAGGACTGTACAGCATTGCTAAAGACCACTGGCAATTCCAACCTATTGGCTTTGCCAATGCTTGTTTAATGTGGGCACTGATGTTTACAAAACCCTTTCACTTTGCAGTCAGAGAAAGAAAAATAAAGTGTATTATATGACAATCTTGCTGAGGTACAGGGAGTTTTAAAGGAAAGGCAGTAGGATGTCACTTGTTTGTGACAGAACAAAATGTAAATACCTATAAATGAACTGTACACATTCAGCAGTTAGGAAAGCAAAAATGATGCAGAAATACAAAAACAAATTTGAACTGTCATTGAATCAAAGATTGTAATAGGATTAAAACAAATCAAGACAGTTTATTTGTGCCCCGAGACATAGGAGCCAATGGTCCCCTACAGGGGCAGCAGACTACAGCCTGGTGTAGTCGTTGGCAGGTGGAGAGGCCAAGGGGGGCAATGGAGAGGTTTGAGCTGAACATGACAAACAATAGCCGAGCTGACCAGAGGCGATGCACTTGGGGAAAACAAAAAAATCGACTAGGTGCAGAGCACAGAGGACTACTGCATCCCCTTCTGAGGAGACAGAGTAACCAAAACAGGTTTTGAGATTGGGCATGGGAGGGCGACAGAAACTCCAAGCACCACAGCAGTGGGTCATTTTATGCCTGCAGCCTAGTGGGGAGAAGAAGAGCAGAGGAGAGTTCAGACACTACAACAAACACACTGTGAGAAGGGCAGGCTAGCACACGACCCAGATGCCTACAGGGGCCGGGATGATGCACAGAGACCTTGATATGCTTCACCAGGAGCTCACAATCCTCTTCTGAAATCTGAACAGGTTGGAAAACAAATTGAATTGTAGGGTGGGATCCAGAATTTTCAGCCGACACAACCCAGACCTAATCCTACTCAAGGAGACCCACTTAGTTGGGAATAACTGTTCCTTTCCAGAAACCGACAGATACACAGTCCCTGTGCATTCAGAATTCACTTTTGGCTCAAAGGGAGCTGGGATGCTTGTCAAAAGATCTCTTCAGCTCACAATAATTCAGACTTGGTCAGACCCAGTGGAATGCTGCACAGCACTCCTGGGTGAGTTGAATGGTGACACCTTAGTGATTGTCTCCTGGTATATCCCACTGGGTCGCCACACCCAGCAGCTTCAATTGATAGGGACCTGGTTGGTGCAGGTGCCACAGGCCATCACAATGTGGTGGGGGGCAACTTTTATCTCACCATGGAAGGGGCACTTGAAGGATTCACCTGTGGCAGAATCCCGGGAGGGACTGAGACACGCCTACATACATTCACTGCAGCCATGGGACTGCTGGACCAGTGGAGAGATTCACACCTAGGAGAATGACAGTATTCATATACAGCAGGCTCGGGGGGATCCATGTCACGATTCAGCTACATACTAGCTCCCCGGATGAAAGACGGTAGGTATAGGTACACCAGATACATCTGCCCAGGGAAATATCGGACCAAACTACACCAAACTTGGACAGTGGCAATTTGGGGAAGGGGCTCAACCCAAGGGAACTGAGAGATTGCCAACAAGACAGATGACAACAAAAGCCACACAATGTTACTTTCACAATTCTTGTTATGTATAGTGGTTACCTGGGAGGCCTATAAGACAGTCACAAGGGATAGCCTCAATATTCCTTACCACAGGGAATATAATAGTGAATGTAGGGTCTAAGCTAGAGGAGATAAAGCTGGAGCACACACAGCAGCTGTCACCTAATATGCTGCATCACATACCAACCTTGGGGACGAATACAGGGGTCAGGCAGAAAACAAGGTGGGTGCTCTCTTCAGGGTGCAATAGCATAAGCTTTATGACTCTGGAAATAAAGCAGGCAAACTGATAGCGTGAGGCATGAGGAAGGGACATTCCTTATTTACACAGATCATGGTAGAATAGGGATTGTTGGCACAGACCAGGAAGGATATAGCTATGGCCTTTGCCAGACACTTGGCAAAGGTATACAGCCCTGAAGCTGTGGAAGCAGGAGACACAGGTATCCAGGATATCATCCAGGACCCGCCCACCCAACATTCCACTGAGACGATGCAAGGGTGCTCAATGGGGAAATCAGTGTTGAGGAGATCCCTGAGGCAATCCACCAGCTGAAGAGAGGGAAGGTGCCCAGGCCGAATGACTTTCCCATGGAATTCTATATATGCACACAAGGAGACTGATGACCAGTCCAATCTGCAAAATGTTGTATGAGGCCAGAGAAAAGGGTGGTGGACTCCAAAACGTCAACTATCCATTTAAGTAACCAAATCAAGGCAAAGAAGAGGAATATTGGGGGTAAAAGGTGGTTTATACAGGAATATGCCCTGATTCGAGAAAGAAAGGCCCTATTTTGTCATGGTAACTGGGATCAAATGGATGACATAATTAGAAGGAAGTGATTCAAAATAGCTTTGAATTATTGCTACCAGAGGTACATAAATACATCCCTTATCTCTAGAATGTGCAGCCCCAGAGGCAACTTGAGTCCCCTACCTCAAACAATTATTTAAAGGCCTAGACTTAGGAAGCAATGAATGCAGTTCAGGAACTGATCTGGCTGCTCAGAATAAAATGGGAGTAATAAAGGAAGAATTGGTTGAGGACATAATCACTTTATTGAGGCCATCTAGGCAGGTAGTCCTGAGGCCATTCCTGCAATGGTTACTGTTCTAAACCTACATGATGGGCATCAATGGTATGCCCCTTTTAAGATGGATTACTACTATAGTTCATGATGAGGTGCTGTCATTAGGCCTGCACATAGGAAAGGGATGACTCTTCAAAATACAGCTTAATTTCCTTTCTTGATTCAATAGCCTAAGGATTTGTTCTTTATAAATAGGCATGTACGCTCTACTGACTATTGCTCAGAGGTACATTAAAGAAGCAGGGTATTTGTGGTTCTGCTTCAAGGATTAAGGATCAACCTTTGGTTTGTATGAATAAAGAGCACTGAGCTAAACTACTGCACTGGAAAATTCTCACTGGGCTGTTAGGAATCCTTAGAGACTGTTAGGAATCCTTAGAGACTGCCTTTTTGAAACTGGTCACAGGTGGTGCATGACCTCAATAGAAGACTTATGGAACACATTTCAATTGTGAATAGGCTATGGAAAGGGTGTATTTCCCCCTGCACTTTTTTGCACGTAACTGGCAGATTTGTCTACATGCTGTTTCACCAGAAAACATGAAAAATGTTCCATATTTCACATTCTCCTGTGGAGGGAAATGTTATTTGCCCTGTAAGCATCTGTTTGTGGCATGTAGTGCTGTAAATTCATATGCTCTGCATACTGCTGTCATCTAGTGTTGGGCTCGGAAATGTACAACTTGTTTTTCTTCAAAAAAGTATTTCGAGTCATGAAATGCAGGGATTCCTCCCGTGTCTGGTAATGTACATGGGCATCGGCTTCATCATCGTTAGAATGTTTTCTCACTGGAGAGGCAAGATGGAGAAGTGCTTGAAGATCACTGTTTGAGTAAATGTTAAATAGAAGTAAAGCAAAGCATCTGCAACAACCGAAGGCTTCTGGGAAGATGGATGGGTGCACATGTATCTACAGCACTACATGCAATGATGAGAGGCATATAGGGTAAGTGATATTTCCCGTCATAGCATGTGTAGCGGTTTAAACATAGGCTCTGCATAGACTGTAAAGCAGCACTCCCTAGTGATAGCCAGAGTATTTTGCAGAGGATTGAAAAAGTGTAGGTAGTACAGCCTGGCCCTCTTGGGCTGGCTGATGTGCTAGTAAGTAGTGTCTGATGAACCTGTGAGAAGTGGACCAGGTAGCTGCCTTACAGGTATCAGCTTTCTTGCATGTAGAATGTGGACTATGGAGAGCAGGAAGTTGTCTTTTTGCCTTGGCGTAGCAGGTCTGAATGCACTGCTTTTTTGTGGTGTAGTGTAGGAGATAAATAAGTGTTGCGTTTTACAAATTGTTTTTGTCCATCAATGTAGTACATGAGGACTGTCTCGATATTCAATGTATGAAGGTCTCGTTTTGTTACTGAGTCGCTTGTGGGAAGAACATAGGGTTCAATGGTCTGGTTGAGGTGGAAAGGGGAGACCACTTTAAGGAAACTTTGTGTTAGTTCTAGGTACTACTTTGTCTGCAAACGTTCTTCCAGTGTGAGGATTTGGATTTCACTCACATGCCTGAGGCAGTGGATTACACCTAGAAACGCTACCTTCCAAGACAGAAACTGTAGAGGGCACGTGTGAAAGGGCTGAAAGGGGGGTGGTTCCATGAGCCCAGCGAGGACCTCAATGAGATTTCTAAACGGGGCTGGGTGAACTAGGGGGTGCTCTATAAAGTCCCTCTATAAAGGCCTCAATGGCATGTTCAGTAGGTATGCTGCCACAGCAGCCAAGAGCAAAGGAATGGAAGTATGAGCTAGACCTGAGTGTTGCAAGTAAAACAGGTAGCAAACGATAGCTTCAACTGCTGGCTTCGATACGAGTGGATCAATCTGTTTGGCTAGGCAGTAGTGGATGAACCTCTTCAACTGTGCCGCACAGCAGGACTGAGTAGTGGAACGACGGGCCTCTTTGCAGATAGACTTCCACTCAGTAGGTAGACTGAGGTAGCCAAAATTTAGAACGTGAGAAGCCAAATAGCTAGGTTCGAGCTGCTTGGACTTCAGGTGTCGGACTGTGCCCAGGTGTTTACTGAGAAGCTCTGGCCTGGTGGGAATTTTCTTGTGAAGGACTATGGACAGCTCTAGAAGAGTTAAGAACCAGGATTATATGGCCCATGTGGGAGCAACCAGGATGAGGGTGAGGGACATCTTCAGCAGGCTCCATACCATGTATCAAAGAAGTGGGAGAGGCAGAAAAGCATAGGCAAATATCCCTGACCAGTTCCATCCACCAAGTTTTGCCTATGGAAGCAAAAACCTGGAGGTGAAACTTGGGCTTTATCATCGATTCCAAGCAGATCTACTTTGGGGAACCTCCAGTGCTGGAAGTATGGGAGCAGGATTTGAAGAGTGGAGTTCTCACTCACTGACTTTTTTTTTTTTAATCTGTTTATTAAACATTGTGCATAAACATCAATACAATACACTATTAAGGATTTTACAGTCTGTATACATACATTTATAATCTAGTACGGTGCTATTGCATTGTGTTGTGCCGGAATACAACTTAAAACTGTGTAACTGGTAGCTAGGGTCACGCCTGAGTACCAACATGCGAGTGTTAATTTCGAGAGTAAGTACACCAGTCAGAGGGGTGGGGGGGGCACATCAACTATGTGTGTAAGTAAGCTGTGGAGCCGTTGACAGGGTTGGGGGGGTGAAGGGACGTCCAGCTTCCAAGGCGTAGTGAGCGAGACAAGATACCGGTTCCATGGGGTCGCTGACAAGGGATAGGCACCTTTAAGCACTACGTTGTGCACTGAGATAGGATATGAGGGTGTCAGGTCTAAATAATTGAGGGGCAGCAGGGGGGGTGCGAGATATAAAGATTAAAAAGGGAGGTAATTCCAGGGTGCTGAGTAACTCAGGGAGGGTATGTTTCATCCCTGGCTTCTATGCTCACCACAAAAATGTCCCAGATTTCGGCACTGCCCTGTATCAGGCCCTTATGTTGTAGTTGGCGTAGTGTCTGCACCTCAGCTTGCGGGCGACTATGCAGGTCGCGGAGCCTAAAGGTATGTGGGGGAGAGTGCGGGGCCTTCCAGTGCATGGCAATCATGTGTTTAAAGACTGCGAATGCTAAGTCTATATATCTGTGGAGGAGTTTGCTATCCTTAGCTCAGTGGCGTATGCCGAGTAAACAGGATTCAGGTGTGGCTGTAAAAGTATGGTCTGCGATATCTGCTGTGATGTCAGTGATTTGTTGCCAAGCTGTAGTAATTGAGTGGCAGCTCCAGACCATGTGTTAAAGTCAGCCGCTGGGGTGGCACATCTAAGGCACACTGGGTTTGTGTTCGGATATATCCTTTGAATGCGGGCCGGGGATAAATATGAGTGGTGGATATAATTAAATTGGGTGTACCGCAGTCTGGTGTTGCGGGATACTGTCTTGATCAGTGTGAGGGCTGCATCCCAGGCTTTTTGTGATAATGGTGTTGAGAGGACGGCGTCCCATCATGCTTTTGCGTGCGTTAGGTCCAGACAGGCCTCTGTTAGGAGCCCTTTGTATAATTTAGTTATGATGCTTTTTGCTTCTCCTATAGTAAGGATTGCGGCGAGCAGATGGGATTCACGTGGTTCGATATTGCCGGGGCCCCATAGATTAGTAGGTAGACTTTTAGTAGCACTGTATGTCAAGAAGGCTCCTGAGTGCATGACCCCTGCAGCCACAAGTTCTTTGAAGGTGCGCACTGTGGAGCTTGAGTAATAATCCCCCACGTTTAATGCACTTATGACGCGCGTATCATGGTGTAGTGAGAGTGCTTGGACCCCCGGTAATTGAGTCAGCGGCAATAGAGGGGAGTAAGGAGGTGAGAGGGACTTGCCTTGAACGTGTCTGTGCCAACAAAATCTCGCAGCTTCTAGCAGAATGGACTTTAACGGCAGGCGGTGAGGGCCAGCCAGCAGTGAGTTCTCACTCATGGACTTGTTGACGCATCCTGCTGAGCAAGTCATCAAAGTTGTTTTCCGCTCTGGAAAGGTACTCTGTGTGCAGATTTACCTGGTGGAGGATCGCCCTACCCCAAATGTCCTGCACTAGCACTGAGAGCTGAAAAGAATGCATGCCCCTTTTTTATTAGTACATGGCAGTCATGTTGCCTGTTATTACCAGGATGGTTTTGTGATGGACGTGGCAGAAGAAAGTGTTGAGAGCCTGTTGGACTCCCAATAGTTACAGGTGATTGACGTGGAAGGTCTGTTGAAGGGGTATCCACATTCCTTGAACAGCAAAATCCTTGAAATAGACCCCCAACCCCATGTGAAAGGCACGTGTGGTGATGGTTTGGGGAACTCAGTTAGAAAGGGCCTGCCCTGAAAAAGGTTGTTGCTGTTTTACCACTGAAGAGAGTGATGGGCGCTGCCCCAAATCAACACAAGATCGTCCCAGAGACCCTGGGCCTGTGACCATTGTTGCACCAGATACTATTGAGGGAGATGCATGTGTAACCCAGTATGGGGAATGATGGTGATGTATGAGGGCATCATGTTGAGGAGTCACCCTACTGTTCTATCAGATGGCGATCTGGCTGGAAAAGGGGCAGTGGAAGCTGGAAAGCTTGAACCCGTATGGGGCTGGGATAAGCCTTTCCAATGACTGAATTTAGAATAGCCCCTAGGAAGGGCTGCATCGGAAGGGGTTGGGGGCGAGACCTGCCCATGTTGAAGGTAAGCTTGAGGTAGTGGAGAAGATCGAGGGTGATCTGGGTTTGGGCCATGCACTCTAGATCATCCAGTCGAGGTGCAGGAAAATGTGGATGCTACTCCTCCTGAAATGAGTAGCTACCACAGCAAGGCATTTGGTAAAGACTCTGGGAGCAGTAGTTACACTAAAGGGCACAGCCTTGAATTTAAAGTCCTGTCAACTTACCACAGACCTAAGGTATCGTCAGGCTGCAGAGTTGATTGTGATGTGTAAATAGGCGCCCTCCAGGCTGAGAGTGGTCATGAAGTCACCTTGCTGCAGCAGAGTAATGACATCCTGGAGCTTCATTATCTGGAAGTGCTCCAATAGGATGTACTTGTTGAGGGGCCTGCGGCCATGTAAGGGTGTGATGGATCTGTCTTTCTTGGGCTTAAGAAAGCACAGGTGGGAGTGTCACAATGGTGTGGCTGCACAGGTTTGATGGCCCCTCTGAGTAATAGCATGTGAGCTTCCTCCTGGAGGAGGCGCCGGTGTTCTGTGGAGAGGAAGTACTTGTTGGGGGGGGGGGAGGGGAAGTTTGGGGGTGGAGCACCGAGTTCCAGGCATTAGCCCTGTTCTACAATGGACAGAACTTACTGGTGTCTGAGGCAATGGTTTGCCATGGTACGAGGAACTGCTACAAGTGTCCCCAACAGGTGTTACGTGGTCGGGAGGTGGGGGGTGAGTCACTTCTTGTGAGAGCATCTCCCTTTGCTGCAGTGCCTCTGCCCTTGTGGTGTTTTCCCTTATATGGACCTCTGAAATAACTACCGGAGGTTTGCTTCTGCTGCTGTTGCCTTCGATATGAGGTGGAAGCCTCTGGGGAGGTTGCTTTGGTGCCACTACAAATAGTGAATGACTAAAGGAGTCACTGGGTGATAGGAACCGAGGAGCCCCCATTGCCTTGGCACTGTCCATGTCCTTCTTGATATTCTCTAGCATCTGATCAACTCTAGGCCCACAGAGGTGTTCCCCATAAAAGGGTATGTTGATCATGTGGTGCTGGACTCCTGGCGGATGAGAACGCTAGAGCTAATACCCATTTCAGCTATGTAAGCCTTGTCCAGAGCACACCAAATGGTTGTGTTGGAGATGGATTGGCTCTCCACTAGGAGCTCATGAGACATTTTGCTTGTACTGATCCGAGAATTGTCAAATCAGGGCTCTGTTCCATTCCACTGTGCTCAGCCTTACCTACAGAGTAAGCTGATCGAGACACGATGTACCAGTGGGTGGCAGATTGAGTGGTCACATGTTTGTCTGCTGCATCAATCTTTTTATTTTCTTAGTCAGGGGGTGGGGAGTCCCCAGTACCCTATCTGTGCATTTGTGTGTTTATGGGTGGTATCCACAACCAGAGAATCTGGTGCCCCCAGATCTAAGGTGGGTCCAAAGCGGAGGCCTTGAACTTTTTGTCAATCCTGCACTATGAGACTCTCAGGAGAGGAAGACAGGAGTAGAAGTGTTGGAATTAGGTTTAATTGGAATTTGCTCCCCTCTTGTGGCTGCCCAAGTAGGCATGGGGTAGCACACACCCTCCCGCCCACTCTTCTACCTCCACTTTCCTCAAACGCAAATCAGATAATCAGGACAAAAGGCTGGAAGGAGAATACCAGGATGCGGTTCCATTGTCTCTGGGTCCTTTCACTCCAGCCCAGACATTGCAGTCGTACCTATGAGACGGAAAGTCAGTGGGCACTCGGAGGGAGGTTAGAAGGGGCTTATGTGCCCACAATTTCTATTTTGCCCAGACACAAGAGAAAGATTGGGCAGTTAAAGCTGAAAGGGAGCCAGGAGAAATTATATATTCTTTCATTATTTTCCCTTTGAGCTGGCTTCAGCTCTGAAAGAAAGAAGAGAAAGAAGAGGAGAAGTGCTAAGAGAAAAGAATGGAGGAAATGGATGAAGTAGGAAGGAAGAAAATGCAGAGGTGGCTACAAGATCTTTGAGGTATAATTAAATAAGTGTGAACCAAGAGCATGAAGGATTGAAGATTAACAGATCCTAGGACCAAAGAAGTGAGGCATAGAAACTGAAGGCACAAATGTGAGAAGATGGCCATAAAGAGGCCTCTGAGACAAAGAGATGAGTGAGAGAGCTTGCATTGGGAGAGGGGTGGTTCTGAGACACAGCTGAAAGTGTATCAGACACATGAGGCACAGGGGTATGAAAGCAAGATCAAAGCACTTAGGTGATTGAAAGAGGCCTCACTGGGGCAGGATTGGGGTAAGTGAAGATCAGCGACATAGATAGGTGAAAGAGAGAGATTAAACATACAGGGGAGAGGGCGTGAAACAGATGTCAGAAGCACATAGGTAACAGTGAATGTTAGAGCGATGGCAAACCAGGTAGTTATGCTCCCCAGAACGATTTTCACGGGACAAGCAAAACCACACTTCCTTGTCAAAGTACTACACTATATTCTTGGTAAAATAGAATGTATAAGTGCAGTGGAACAAAGTTGTTCTTAAGAGCCTGCCACTGGTGTTGCCAATTGCCACGATTGTTCATTACCAAGAATCCCTGGCCTGGATGCTTCTTCATTCCAGCACTCTATACTTCCTTGCCTCAGTCAGGCAGGTTCATTTTATTCTCAGCTTTCTCCCCTCGTCACGGTTTCACCATTTTTCTCCCTTATTTTCTGCTCTCTTTAGCTTTGGATTACAGTCTAATAAAAAAAACAACTCCCGGTCACCAGAAATGAGTGACAATAACCACCACCTGCAACAATTGGTGCAAATTAAGCACTGGCAATAAACTGAGCTTGAAGTTTGAGTCTGCTTAATATCAGTGTACAGCAATAACAAAGCCCATAGTAAACATATACTCCTAACTCTCCTAGCTATTCACAGGATACCCTTTTGAAAATGCAACTGCTGTATACGAGCATCTTACCTGAGGTGAATTTTCTCCAGCCCCGCATCAGCAAGGTCATCATTCGCTCGCTGATGGATGTCTCTCTGGGTTTCAATTTTGTGATCGTCAGACAACCCATCAACTTTATGGATAAAGACTTCAAAGTTGATGTCAGGGTTCACTTTGTATGCACTTGTCACAGTGAGATGCAGCCTAGCCAGGGCCTCCATGTAATCATCCTGCAAAAGAAACAATATAGTTGGATTTCCTCAATATCGACTACCTAACAATCCCAGTGCTTACAGTGAGTCAACCAATGTGAATAGATACATTCACTGACATGTTCAATAGGAAGGACGTTTGACCTGCTCATCTCCTTGCTTGGCCCAGTTCTTAGGCTCTTTAGGTATGTTTAGAGATGGCTTATCAAGTCTTCCTCATGGCACCTAAAGGATTTGATGGTCAGTGTGCCAGGTGTCTTATTTTTCACACTAGCACGTAGTAGCAAAAATATGGCAATAATGAACCCAGGGTAATTCAAGTCATCTAAAGATCTCTACAATACTGCTGTCCCTATAATGCTCAGGGAGCTACATCTCCCATTCTCTTTTTCAGTGCTGGAATCCGCTTGCAGTTCAATTGCCTACTTTCTGGATTGAAGTTCTTTACAAAGGTGCTAAACGTCGCCTCTGGAAAGGGTGCAGCATGACAGGGAGTATCCTTCTGTATCTCTGTGAGGGCTACTGTTCAGTTACCCTCTCTTCCAGCTTGATGAAATGTCTAGATATGGAGAGCATATGTCAATCTTTAACCAAATATGTATACATTTTTTTAAATCCCGTACTGTCAGTCCCACCTACTCCTCTCACAAGATTCTGAGTTAATTTGGCACTGTATTAGGATTAGCTGGGAGTCTTGTTCTTATCACACATGAGAGCCATCATTTGATCAGACCGCTGCAGAAGAGTTTGGGGAAGAAAAACACAAAGTGACTCTGCTGTATGTAAGCTTATTCACTACCGGTTGTTCATTCTCACTCATCATACTATTGATTCTCACTGGCCAGGAAGTTTTGTCTTTGAACTGAGATAGGTCTGCCAATTCAGGTCAGCGTCTGCAACACAAGCCTTATGTAGTCCAAGAACGTGATGAAGCGCTTAAGGAATCTGAACCATAAAATGGCGGCTGTCCTCCAGGATTTCACCAAAAGCGTTCTGCTCTACCTCCCAGCCACTATGGTTCTAATGGCATACAGCAGAAAAGTAGGTTAGGGGACTAAGCTTCAGACTAGGACCTAGACAGCAGCTTTACTAGGTGCTGCTTCAACAGTTAGCAGCGAAACCTGGAAGGGGCGGCACCTATTGGCACTAACAGCATCCGTTAGATGGGTGGACTGTATGAGCTGGGAACCTTCTTTCTCTAAAGAGGTTTCTCTCCGAGGGGATTATTGCTACCTCTGCGAGAGGGTTAGTACTGCAAAGGTAGACCTATTTCTTGACCAGGGCAATGCACTCCTATTTTTCTTTTTGAGGTTCCTGATTAAATTGGCTGTCTAGGTGGATAATCTGCAGGTTCATTAGATGTGTTTTTTTTTATATACCTATCACCCCCACCCACATAGTTACAGCCTGCTCTCCTTTAACAGGAAACGGAAGGTTTGGATAATAGTGTTGATACCCCTGTGTTCTGCTACTGTGGACGTTTGAATCTATTCCAGAATCTCTACTACTATTGGACCTCTGTTCCCACCATCTTCCAGTTTTCCCTTTGCTATCTGGCTGCAAGCCCTGGTTGTAGGTGCATCAGTTAAAAGGAAAGAGTATCAGTATTTAGGTCTTTCATGGGAGTTGACATTGTTGATTCAGGTTTCCCTGCAGGCTTCTGCAGTTCTGGTATGTGATCACTAGGCTCTGATACTGTCATGGTATCCCTGAGTTTTGCAGAGCGGAGACATTCATGAAGATGGCAGTGAAATTTCTGGCGACAATGAAACTGCATTAAGTAACCAAATGCATGCATGGTCCCAGCTTTGGCTAGTGTTGCATGGTGCCAGCTTCCGCCACCCTCACAGGGTGTGTCAATGCAGATATGGACCATGTACACAATTACATAAAAAATGTGCTCTTCAGGAGAAGTGAAACATGGAGCAGCAGTTCAAACCTCTGCTGTATTACCTGCAGGTAGACCATTGTCTGCCTTTGGAGGGAGGTATAGGCCAATGGTAGGCATATTCTGCTATGAGAGGCCTGTTGGCCCCTTGGTAGCCCCTCAGAGAGGTAGGGCCCATGGCTGTGAGTCACCGTTGAGGTCGCCACATTTGGTGCACCATAGCAGCTTTTTTGCCCGTTCTCCTGGATCTGTAATTTGCAACAGGCATATATGCAAAGTTGTGCCCTCATTTGTATTGCACCATACCCCTATGCAAATGAGTCTTTCCCCTTCACACTCTACCTGTGTGAAATTAATGCCTACTAATAAATAAATCAAATGCATGCGTGTGCAAACTGGTCTGTGCACAGGGGCTGCGAAAAATGGGTGCAAATGCCTGCATCAATCTGCAGTTGCCCATTTGGCCTTTGTCGTCTACTGAATTGTCCTGACAGACTTTTTCTGCATTTGAGTGTCAGAATTAATTCATCATGTTGGTGTCTACCATAAAAAGGATCCACTGCTCTGACATACTTTTTCATATATTTACATCTTGATCTCCGAGTAGCCCACTGACACGGTGACAGTTTTTTTTCAAACTTTGGTGTTGCCAGTAATGGGCTGATGTCTTCCCTGTCATAAAGCTGGTCATCTCTTTGGCCTATGAAAAGGCAAGAGTGAAACTGCGAGACTAAGAGCAGGGACAAATACTTGTCAGGGTGTGGTTGTCAAGGTTTTGGTTCGAGGATGTTTTGGGCTCGACTGCAAACAACTTGTTTTTCGTGTGTGGATTGCCATTGTTTGTGTAGTCCTGTGTTGTGGTTCGTTTTTGATGATGGGTTCTTCCACAGTAATTAAGATATGGCTCTTTGGTAAAACCTCAAGAATACAAGATGTTTGACATGGATGGGAATAAGAAATGTATACCCAGATCACTTACTGGTAATCTTATTTCGTCAGATTCTCCTCCACAGCGTTCTAATCCCTACTACCCGTTCTCCATCCAAGGGTTGTTCCAGCCTTGGTCCTGACTATCTAGGGAAGGTAGATAAAAGAGGTTGTCGTATGAATATGTTTTATTTGGGGTAAAGTTCTAGGGATAAAGATGTTGGTGTCAATGACGCAGCCAGGGCTGCTTCCAAAGAGCCCAGGACTCAGGGAGGCTAACTGCACAGGCTTCTCAACTGTGCACTAGGCTTCTGCATCTAATCCAGAAGTGGATCTAACCTTGGAGGTCATCAAAAAGGACTAGACCTTTATGCCCAGGCCTGTCTCACAAGATCCTGCCATTACTGTTTGCTCCCCTCACACTACTCGTTTCTGCAGGATGGTGATTCTATTAAGTGATCTCTATAAGATCACAATAAGCTGCTACATTTCTAATGTTAATTACTGCAGCATTGTTGGAACTTGGAAAATATGTGCATTACTGTGCACTGATTAAACTAGACAACAGTGTACATTACAGCAGCATTATAGACATTGCACGCAAATGTGCATCACTAGTTGTAAGTTGTATGCTTCATTGTATTGTTGTGAAAACTGGGCATTGTAGCAAACAAAGGCAATCGGTTTCGCCTACGCGAGATCTATTGGTTTTGTCAATGTTTTTTGACACGCTGGGTAGCAACGTGTAAAAAAGAAACAAAAAGAAAAACTATTAAGAAAAGAAAGCGCCCCAAAGGCAGTTTCAGATAGCACAAACTGGATCCGAAGGTACTGGAGCTCTTTACAAGAGCACCAGTTGCATTGCGTAAGCACACATTCATTTTAGGTTTATTTTTAAGGGGAGTTTAAGTGATTTGACCAAAATCACAGGATGTTGAGCCAACGCCGAGACTCGAACCCGGTTCTCCAGTTTGAAAGTTCAGCAGCTGTTGAAAATGTTTAGTTCTGCGACTTACTAGCTCAGAATATCCATTAGGCATTAGGGGCCATATGTACGAACACTTTTTCCCATAGACACAGAATGGGTAAAAACCTTTGCTACATCTGACCCTAGGTACCGGTACTAACCACTACGTTAATTTCACCAGGGCTGACAAAAGCTGAAACTCCCCCTTTCAGATAGTGGAGGTGCTCTCTACCCAACTCTATAAAATACTTTATGATATTAACTCCTTCACCACACTTTTAGTGCTCTTTTGTGTTAAACAGAGCGTATTAAATATGGTCATCGATGTTCCTCAAACGTAAATGTAATTACTTTTGCCCTCAAAGCGCCCAGAGGAACAACACCTAGTTGTGTTATCGCCACTTCAGATTGTACATCTACTTGTTTTTTAAATAAGGTTATAACCCAGTAGGTGGGAGACACGTGTCTTGGGCCGACTCCAGTGCTTTTTAGACATCCCTCTGGGCATATATTTTAAGTGCACCAGTAGGACATGCGTGGTCAACAATTTTAGATTGCAAGAGTACACGGATGTTAAACCTCCCAGATACTTGCGCGAGTAGTTCTTCCAAACCAAGCTATATAGTTTTGTACGCATTATAAGACTTGTAAGTCCTGCTTATCTCATTTTAGAATCTGATCTACAACTGCCAGAAATTGAAAAGTTAAACTGGAAATAAGAAACTTGAAGAACGAGCGTATGTTAACTAAAATAAATTAATACAATCCCAGTATCTACGAAACGGCCAGGGATCAGTGCGATGCCACAGAGACTGACCTGTAAAGAGTTGCCAGAGTCCTGGAGCGCAATCTGAAAGTCGTGTACCGCAGAGAGCTGTCTCCAGCTTAAGATCAGCTGCCTGGACCAACCTGCCCGTAGTAAACAGCGATCACCATCCTGGCATCCTCACAAAGCACAAACACTGGATGCAGCAGGGACAGAGCTCGGCTTCCAGCCAGACTCCACAGGCTGTTGAAAGACACCCCTGGAGCAGCCAGGTGACTCTCTGCCAGGCCCACCTGGGGCCAGCCCCCTACGGAAGACCCCCCCCCCCCCCAAATAGCAACTAATCCCTCATACAGACCATGGCAGAGCACCGGGAGCTGTCTCTTTTACTGACTTGGATATCGTTCATTACCTTGATTTTGGGGTTATGTGCAGCATCTGTCTTTTTGTGGTGGACACACATCATCTGCATGACTTAAGTTTGTAGGGTGGGAAACTATTTGCAAGAGGTATACTAATGCTCGCCAACATACAAATCTGGATATTCACCAGTCTTCACAGCACAGGCCATTCTATGGAAGTCTGCAAAGGTACAATGCAAGATTCCCCCCAAAGACTAAGATACTCACTTTTACCCAAAACAAAACAACAGCACGTACAGTAAGAGAAACAAGGGAGAAAAGAGGATGGCAGAAAAAGGGTTCTGCATGGACTGCAAGAAAGAGGAGGTTTGGTAAGTGAGCCACCAGCACACTACAGAGACACACTTAAATTGGGCACCATTCATTCTTCAGGTAGTATGTAACCTACCTTAAACCATTGTCTGGAGCTCACCCTGAGCGTTGTTCCACATCATGAGTGACAAGGGAGTGAGGAAGTAACAGGAGGGAAAAATCACTAAAATGAGAGAAGATCTCTGATATGACTCTCGCCTGAAAGTTATATGACCTTCTCCAGAGGGTGGGAATTGGAACGATCTGTTGCAAACCACACTGAGGAATTTTTTGCCAACTACACAAACTATATCAAGTGTGCTGATCCATTCCTGATGAAGCCAACTTGAAAATAAAGGCATTGAACTTAACACAGCCTATAGCTATGAAAACACCTCAATATACAAGTACTTAAAGTTGCCAAAAAGTGGAATGATCTCGAAAACGTAGGCAAGGAATTTTTGAATTTCCTCTGACAATGGTAGTTGATTTTCTGCATCTAGGTATCAGCAACTGGTTTACTCAAACAGAACAGAAATCACATTGTACCCTTGATCGGCTTACGTGAAAGCCATAAGCAAACTTTTTACCTGAGAATCAATGACGAATATTAGCGCCCCTGTGCCCCTGAAGATCATCTCGTAGTCAAATGTGGGATCAAAGAAATCAATCTGTCCAGGGAAGTCCCAGATCTGAAAGTTAACAAAGGAGCTGTTCGACACATCCTCTCTGCAGATCTTGTTTGTGCTCTCCAAGAAAAGGGTTTCATTGGGTGACATTTTGTGAAAGACAACTTTCTGGATGGAAGACTTCCCACTTCTCCTCAGTCCCATTAAGAGAATTCTTGGCTTCACCTCGGTACTGAAGGGGTCAGTAAAGTCCAGCACTGAATAAAATAAATTATAAGAATACCAATCAGTGCTTCTGATATTAGTTACTGCAAACAGACCAATACAAAAAGCATTGTCAAAGCCAAAAGATCTATTCTTGGAAGATATTGCAATTTTTTTTTAAAAGAACATGTGATATAAACTAAACGTGGCAGCCATTTTCTTGCAATAAAACGTTTACATTTTTATTAAAAAATAACCATTGCCTAGAATTCTAATAAAACAGTAAGAGTGCATCCTAGCAGCACATGTACTTATAACAGGTTATTGAAATATGATTCAGTACTCTATGCCAATGTTTAATTTGAGCCGGTGGTTTTCGGTGCTCAGTATGGCACCTGACTGTCAACACCGTTGCTTGTAACAGTCTGCCACAAGGTGGCGCTGTCTGGCTCTTTTAGAGATGACCACAAATAAAGTTAATTATTAATTCAATATATGTTAACAATGAGTATTACCTGCTCCCCAAGCCATTCCTATCACTTTGGGGGCCTGGAATAGTCCGAATTGTCACACGTTTAGGAGTGTGATGGTTAATAGTAGTGTTGCCACTTTCACAGGCAGCATGGCAGGGGCAGTGTGTGGTGCGAGCTGCAGAGGCCTCCTGACGAGTTCCCTGGTGACTTATTTCCCCCAAATTGAGCACTTCTCTATATTAAATGTCCAGGCAACCTTTAAATCCAAAGTATAATGGGCAAGAAAACATTAATGAACATGGGAGTCCTTTGAAGGAACAATATAATCACACTAAAATCCAATGTGTATTTTAAAAACAATATTTCACATCGTATCGAAACATGATTCAACTTTCTGTTGTACACAACGTGTTTTGTTCACAAGAACTTCTTGCAATACAGCTGCTACTGTTGGGATGGCACTCCATACCAAAGGAGGATATTATATACTAATAATTAACAGGAATGGGTGGATGGAGGTGATACATGATTCAGTTTGATACAGAAATATATTAGACACATATGCCTTGAAAAACTAACTCATTTGCTACAACAGAATGTTGAATCATGTGACATGATATAAAGAGTGTGAAGAAAATCATGAACTAAAGAATATCTTTTAATACTCCCCACTGGATCATCGTGTGATTACATTGTACCTGCAAAGGGCTCCCATGTTTATTAATGTTTTCTCCCTTGTTTGGATTAATCTTGCCTGGACATTTAGTATAGTGTGCTGAATCGTATTTTAATAATCTTAACACAGACAATTCATTTTGATAGTTGTGGTAGCTCTCAGGTAATCGTGCACTCTAAAAGAAATGTATTAAGTTGTTTCATTGTTGATGACGACTGTGTGATATGTGTGTTTGTTGGCTAGTGCCTCCCAGATTGTGAGTTTTTTGTTGGACTTGAAACGGGTATAACTTTATTTTTAATGCACGTCACAAGAAAATATGATACTTTGTGTAGCAAGGGGAATGTCCTATTGACTTTGAATTGCTGAAACTTGAAATCACAATTTAATCACACAAGAAATACTAAAAATAAATAAATGGATAAGGAGTGGAAAGAAAAAAGCATTGGCAAAGTAAATTACTAGCTCACCAGCCCTGCCATTGAAGTGCCCATTCTTTTTAGACGCACACACGATAATGCATACTACAGTCACCCACAATGCAAGAGAGCCAATGGCTGAAGTCAGCTGGCCTGCTCCCCCATCCTATATGCTATGGTGGGTGGAAGCACAATGTCAATAACAGCTGAAGTGACCAATGGATGAAGTGGGCTTCTGAAAGACTCTATGCATGTGTATATATGTGTATGTATTAGTTAGTTAAACATCTTTATTTGAGTGTCTGACAAACACATATAAGCACACTGTAAAATTCATACAATCTTAAAATATCATAAAAATATAATTGCACATTAAACGAGTACGAAAAATTATGCCCTTTGTCATTTATCTAGGTAATGTGTAAGTTCAAAAGCAGTGAATTAGAGGAGGCACTATGGGTGTACAGCTCACCCCAACTAGCAAATGTTGATGTTTTTGACATTTTATATCATAACCATAACGTACTGTCAAATTATTTCTTTGGTGTATGTTTTGCTTCACTAATGACTGAGCTGAAACACTCATGCACTGACAAAAATCTATGGAATGCGCTTCTTAGTCTAAAGAAGCCATTTATTAATACACTTCGCAAGGTTCGTAAAGGAAGGTCAGCATGCTGAAAGGACACGTTTAAAAGTGGTCACTGCAATAAAATGAAAACATGTACAAATGATTCTCCACTGCAATATACACAGCAAATATATGTATCTATCTATCTATCTATCTATCTATATATATATATATATATGTCACAATGCAAAAGCAGATAACAAGAATTAAAAAATATGCATCACCATGAGGCAAGGGCACATCTGCTTTACCTCCCTCCTATCAGCATCAGATCCCAGAATCGATCGTGGAGAGAAAGAGATCAATTATCCTCACAGGAAGGATGACACATCTCAGCATCCTGAGCATGTCTGAGATCTGAATCACTCATACCCTGGTCCATCTGGTCTCGGCCTCTTATACTTTGAACAAACAAGAGAGGAAAATTCTAGAAACTCCCTCTCACTGCAGAAGTTTATTATTAAAAAAATGCTGATTACTTTAGGCCAGCTTTGAAAAGAACACGTCAGGACTTGGCCAAAATCCCAAGGTGCCCCTTCAAAACAAAACCGTTCACTGCCGTCCTTGAACATTCTTATCAGCCTAAGCCCTTGGAGGAAAAGAGCACGAAAACAAGCAGAATAAAAACACGACAACATGGAGAACTACTTGCAGCTTTTAACGTGGCGTGGCTAATGCTAAAATAAAGTCAATAGACAAAATGAAGTTGGTCACTAATGTGAAGTGTGCTGCTAGGCTAAGTGCAACGTGGAGTCAGTGGTCAAAACACGAATATCATTACAGCATACTGTCAAATTCTTTTTTTGGGGCGAGGGAATGCTTTCGAGTTTTCTTTTATAAATGTAAATTTGTGATGTGGCAAAAGAAGCATCACCTACCTATCAACAATGTGTATTTGGAGAAATATTTTAATTTTAGCATAAAATATTTTGGCCACTTCCCAAGGTAACCAATGCACACAGCTTGGAGCTATGAACAGCAGGCACTTATCAAGGGGGTGTGGCATTGGATCATGACCTGTGTCTAGTCTCCCTGCCACCAAAGCCCAAAGGCATAGCCTTTGGCAAAATTATAATGAGCTCTAGTCAGAAGAAGCTTTTTGTCATATTTTGTACCCCTTTTGTCATTCCCAAGCGTCCTGGTTGCGCATCTTGCTTTATGACCTGACCAGTACTGATTTCTTGGAGGTCCTAATCTTGTAGCCCACTTAGCCAGACTAACTACCTTAACTCCCATCACCTCCCAAGGTAGAGAATGTGGCAGAATAGATCTTTCTTGTTGCTTAATGCAAGTCTTTCAGGTTTTTGGAGCATATTAAAATATATAATACTAAATCACAAATCAACACTTGATATTATTATTTTTATGTTTATCTCTTCTGTTAAGTTCTCAGACCAGTCTGAGAATTCAAAATTTTAAATGAAGATGTAATTAGATTTTTGCTGTACAGGAGTCACAAAGATGCAAATGGGTCTGCTGACAATCTGATTTTGATTGAATGTGGGAGTGACGCAATCAGCTCCAGCCACCAAATTGATGTCTGCAGAGCATGATAATGGTCTATGGACTCCGTGGTGAAAAAAAAGTGTTCCAGGCTCAATGAAAGCACCCTACTCAGATTTCATCGCTAAAGGAAAATGGGGGCACACTCCGGGGTTGAGGCACCCATTTCACCCCAAAATTGTAAATTTGCTCCAATATGGTCTGCAGCTAATTTTCTATGTTTACAGGCCTACAAAAACCACGAGGTGATCTTGTGCATAAATAATTAATGAATATCATATGAAGACCATAATCCATGGATCTCCAGGGAAGGCCGTAAACCACTTCTACGGATTTGTCATAACAGCAGTCATTAACTTTCAGCACTATTGTGAAGGAGGTCCCTATAAATTTGTACAAAATCCACAGCATAAAATAAAAATTATTGAAAAAAAAAATAGAAATCAAATTCATTAAAGAAACTTATACTAAGGGGCATATGGTTGAGATCAAATACAGCCTATAAAACATTGACATTTACAAGTTATGTTACTAACACCACTGGACTCTTAAAGCATTAAAGGTCACACTTCAACTGAAAGAAAGAAACACTTCATTGTCATTCACTGATTTGTAGATTGTATTTGGTTATAAACATACATATATAGTTGACTTTCTACTATGCGAATACTATCAAGTATACAGTATTTGCTTGTCAGCAATTGTTGTCTACGCCTTTCCATTTTAATAATGGGTCATTATTTTAGATTGACTAACTCCTTCTACTTGTTGCCCTATTAACCCATTAATTATTAGACTAAATTTGCCAGACGGATTTAAACTCAAGGTTGCAGCCCTGGGACAAGGGATACTCATTGATAATTCATACACAGGGTTTTGCAGAATTCGCCTAATTGATATAATTCAGTACACACTGCAAAACAAACCAACTTAGGGTTTCTGCCCATCTGGAGTGTGTCACCAATGAACACAAAATATTAATTCAATCTAATTGTGGGTAAGTTTAACTCCTCTGTGCCAAAATCCTCCCAAATATGCTGTCATTTCTTGTGTAGATGAATATGAGTTCCAATAAAATATTGTGAAATGCGCCCGTAATTCAGTTTATGAGGTTAAAGGAGCAATGGCCTTGTTTCCACTGTGCTGAATGTACTGGATGCCCCAGCACGGAGACAGGTCAATATTTCAGGAACAAATGTTACACATTTTCTTACTAGCTACCGTACAAGCCACACACAAAAACACACATTCTCGTTCTGCATGCACTCTTAACCCAATAATAACAGATATGAGGTAGGTTTGACTAAACCAAACTTCACTTATTTAAGGAGTGTTGTAAGCAGGTTCTGACTATCAAAAAGGAGAACAGCGAGGCTTGGCAATCAGGAACAGTTTAAGTTTAATAAACCAATAACGTCTGGGAATAGCAGCCACATCTCTTAAAGGTGCGTGCTGAAAGTCAACTTGCTTTAGATACGTAGCATGCCTTATACTATACAGTGGGTGCAATAAAGAAAAGCTCATTCCCCTTTGGGCAAAAAATACTTGTACAGTGGGCCATAAATTACATGCTAGATGCTTAATCCCAACTTGACAGAAGCGGTCATAAATACCAACTGAAGGTCACATTCTGAGGTGGTCCAGGAGGCTGGGTGCGTTGTGTGTGTAATCTAGGGTGATGCTTACTACTAAGCATTGTTTGGGCATTATCTGATGAATGCAACTGGCCAGTTGCTCTGGTATCGCTTCCTTGGGCCGAATGCAGGCCCCCTGCTTAGCATTTGATTGTGTTTATGAGTGTGTGCATCTGACCCGTTTCTTAGGTATTACATTCTTGAGCGTTGCTAGAAATGTGGTTTCTGGTTGGCTAAGGAATGCACCTAAACCAGGCAGAACCCATCACTCTAGTCATGGCAAGTAAGTTACACACCAAAGATAACCTGTGCTCACCCCATGGTAACTTGGCACTGAGAAGTCAGAGGCAATGTGTAAAGCGTTTGCGCAACACACACCACTAATACACCAAAAGAAACTCCACACTGGGTTATGTAAAAATATGATATATACTGTACTTAACACATAGACCAAAATGACATGGATCATAAATGTGTGCATCCCATGTATAGTTTCTTAGGTAGTACCCATGATCCTAGACAATGTAAGAGAGAAATGACATGCATTATAACACCAAGGAACACTTAGGACATGAAATGCAACAGCCTACGAACATAAACACCTGAATCATAGACACTATGGGGCTCATTATGAACATGGTGGTCCAGACCGCCATGCCGGCAATGGCGGAAATCACCGGCATGGCGGTCTGGACCGCCATCTAATAAACAAAGGAAGACCACCATAGGCAGCCCTCCGCCACCACCAGGCTACCTCCGACACGCAGCCTGATGATGACGGATTTCTTTATGCAAGCAGCGCTGCCCTCTGGATAAAGAAACCTTGTTCCTTTATCCTTTCCCTGGTGGTTTCCCCCGCCAGGGAAAGGCTGGTGGAAGGGGTGCTCCGGGGCCCCTCTGGGAGCCCCTGCACTGCCCATGCATTTAGCATGGGCAGTGCAGGGGCCCCCGTGCACAGCCCCGTAGCGCAGGTCACTGCCCGATTTATGGGTAGTGATATGCGTAACGGGTGCTGCTGCACTCGCTGCACTGCGGCATTGATGACGGAGCCGTCGGAAATGTCCTGGCCCAGCATTCCGCTGGGCTGGCTGGTGGAAACAGTGTTTCCGCCCGCCCAGTGGAATGTATATGATAGGGCTGGCGGGGTCTTCTACGTGCAAACGGTCTGTGTTTAGACCACCAGCATGAACACGGCAGGGAATCCCGCCGTGTTCATAATGACCCCCTATGTATGTGAGACAATTACTTAGTACACATTGTCTTGGTCAAAGCAAAAATGACATACATTAGTGGATACTTTCCAAATTATGCCAGTTCTGTTTAGGGACGCTCAGCTATGCCGCCGTATCCTTTCACCGTTCTCACTGCGAGTGTCTACCGGCCAAGCCGTCATAACTTAATGAGATACTTTGCAAATGGTGCCTGTTTAGGGAAAGTCAGGCGTGCATCAAACCATACCAGTTGCAGCCTAAAAGATGACGGGAAAACATCTTGAGAACCAGAAAAAGCATTTGCCTCTTCTAGGGTCTTTACGGGGAGGAGCCTGGGAGGTAGGACCCTGGTACCATGTAAGTGCTGGCTCCCCTGGCCCCTGCACAAGTGCACACCTCAGAGGGACGGCAGGGCCTGTGTAGGGGACACGCTCCATGTTGTCGGGGGTAGCAGTCAAGGGGAGGGGTTGCCCATAAAGGAGTACAGACGCTGGGGTTTCCTTGATTATCCTTCCATGCCCAGGGCTGCTGAGAAAGCCGCGGCTGCAGCCCTCTTGAGCAGCTTCCACTCCTTTAGATGGCGGACGGCAAGCCCTGCTCTCTACATCTCTTGCGGCAGAGGGGGCCTCGCTAGGGGGGTTCCTAACAGCCAACGTCATTCAATCCAGAAAAGGGGATGGTGCGACAGGACAGCACTACTCTTTTAAGGTGCAAGTTGAGGGTCACCCTCACTGGAGGGGAGGGGTGTGCACGGACAACACATGCTATGCTGCTTAGTGTGCAGGGGAGCAACCAACCCGCACCACGAGAGGCAATCACCAGCGATTTCCCTGCGCTGGCCCAAATCAAAGGAGGTTTGAAGAAAACAAAGCGATCGCCATGCCTATTAATTATGGAGACACAATGGAAAGCGCTGGTGTTGTGCATTGAGGAAATAAAACGCTCACTACGCACTGGTTGTGCAGGGAAAGTGCATAACGCTCTCCATGTGCTAGTTGCCTGGACACGGTTAAAAAATTAAGCGCTAGTTCCTTTGTTTAAAGGGCGAAAGTGAAGCGATTAATCCCATGAGAGGCTATTACCAGTGCTTCCCCGGCGCCTACCCAAGTCAAAGGAGGTTTGAAGAAAACAAAGCGATAGCCATGCCCATTAGTTATGGAGACACAATGGAAAGCGTTGCCCTCATGTAATGAGGAAATAAAGCGCTCACTACGCACTGGTTGTGCAGGGAAAGTGCATAACGCTCTCCATGCGCTAGTTGCCAGGACACAGTTAAAAAATTAAGCGCTAGTTACTTTGTTTAAAGGGTGAAAGTGAAGTGATTCATCCCGCTTTGGGGAACAAGCTTCCAACACATGCTGGAAACAAAGTAATGGCAGAAACAGGGAGGGAGCCACTCAGTCCCCGAACAATACTTAGGGCACCAAGCAAAACACAGGGAGGCAAGCCTGCACAAGTGTGAGTTGCAAAGTGGCAGTCCCTTCTAGAACCCAGCAAAGTAGGCAGCAGACCAGCACAGCAAGCAAGTAGTCCCAATGGCGGTTTCTCCTGGTAGCACCCAGTACCCTTGCAGAACAGATTCAGGAAGCAGCTGTCCAATGAGACCTTTGTGCAGCACAGCGATCCTTCCGACAGAGGCTCGGTCCCAGTTCCAAAAGTGCTCTCACATATGGGTTCAGAGCCCTTGTACATATACCCAGGTGCCCTGCTTCTCGAAGGTGGGAGAAGTTTCCAACAAGGTCTGACAAGTTCCAGGAGTTTTCCTCCTCCCCTACTCTGGCTCCAAACATCAATAGGGGATAAAAGAGCTCTTTGTGTGAGGGCAGGGCACAGCCTATACAAGTGTAAAGTGTGAACACCCTCTGCCTCTCCCAACCCAGGAAGACCATCAGTATATAGATCAGGGCTTGAAAATCCTACTCAACCACCCACTATGGCAAGTTTTATTTTATGAGGTCGAGTTATTTTTAAATCCCACTCACCCTTGTGTGGACAAAGAACAGGTGTTCTGTTCAGTCAGGAACTGAATTAGCAATTAAGATGCCTTTAAATCTTATTCTTGTCATATTTGCTCTGTTTTCAGAGACAGGGGTCAAAAGTCAATTTGTCTTCTTGCAATGCAAATGATTTTCCTTGTGACTGAAGAGTTCCAGGGTTTTGTATGGTGAACTGTCTGACCTATGTAAAATGAAAGGCTTTTGGTATCAGGTTTTTCCTAACACACATTTATATAACTAAGTCAACTTTACAAACATTTCAAAATATACTTCTGTAGCTGTGAAAGACCATTTTTTCTACTTCTGTGTGATGGAAAAAAATATTTTTATAGAATGAAAAAAAAGCCAGAACAATTTACTTGGTGATGTCCAAACGATAAATGTTTTCTAAAACCCATTTTTCACGGATTATTGTTAATACACTATATAGTTTTATCAGTAAAGCTGCAAGTTAGTGGGAAGGTTTTTGGACATTTCTTGGAAATTTACTGTCTGTAAATGGCAGTGCGCTACCACATCATGCTTTAGTAATATATTTATTAAAAGTGAGTGTTTAAACATAAACTGAGTAACACTCCTGCCATGATGGCAAAGCTACTAGTAAACTAAGAGGCAAGTCATGCATGGATCATGTGTACCCTATATGTGGGGTAGATTTATTATAGATGGAGCAAACATTTATTATATTTAATCAAACAAAAGAGGATTTTTTTTTTACAGCAGAAATCGTGAATTCACATACTTGAAATGAGAATGAAGAAAAAGGCAACTGTAAAACACAATATTTGCCTAGGATCACACAATTTGAGACCCCTTTCCGGGTCAAGTATACTACAGTTAGGTCAAGTAGATTATTCAGGCTATTCGACCTGCAGGTCTAGTAACATTTTTATGATTTTTCGAGGCCTGTAGATGAATGCAGCTGTAACCCTGTCACACCTAACCCTCCCTGACTGATGGCTGTCTGGCAGAATGACAAAGTGGAGTTGTCATTCTGCCCCAGACGTGGACTAGAGTCAGTCTGAAAAGCACTTGAGTTATAAGCACAGAGAAATGACCAGTTTCTAAAAGTGGCACTTCTAAACAGTAATGTAAAAGCCACCTACACCAATAAGAAGGATTCCTCACTACCATTCTAAACATGCCCACACTACTTCTCACAGATCGGAAATTACCACAGACATATATATGGGATTTCCCATTGCAAACCTATGAGAGTAGCAGCACTCAAAGTACTAAAATAAGAAATAGGCTGTTTGTCACTACTTACAAATCTATGTCCAACCTTTTACATGCACAGCACCCTGTCCTTTGGGCTATCTAGGACCTACCTTAGGGTTGACTTAGGTGTAGTAAAAAGGGAGGTTAGGCCTTGGCAAGTAGTATGACTTGCCAAGTCAATGTGGCAATATACTGTGCATGCTGGCCTGCAGTGGTAGGCCTGAGACAAGTTTGAAAGGGTACTTCTGCTGGTGGCACAGCAGGTTCACTAGTAGCATTTAATTTACAGGCCCTGGGTATATGGTATACCACTTTACAAGGGACTTACGGGTAATTTAAGTAAGGCAAACAGGTGTAAACCAACTATACCAAGTTTTAGGGGAGAGAGCACATTCACTTTAGCACTGTTTAGCAGTGGGAAAGTGCCCAGAGTCCTAAAGCCCACACAAAGAGGGTCAGACAAATAGGAGGAGAAAGGCAAAAGGTTTGGGGATAACCCTGGAGAAAGGTATTTTGTGATTTACTGCTGCAATCTTCCAGGTGTGTTTGAGGCTGTTCCATATCTGGTGTTTTCATCACAGGGATCACTAGGGGTGGACAGAGGGCAGCTCTGTATCGTTGATCTGATAAAGGGTCACTCTGAAACTGTAACAAGTATTTTACTGTGAATTTGGGTACCACAGACAACAGATGCTCTGCGGTGTGCTGGACTCCTAAAAGCGAGACATTTTTATAAATCGATCCGATGCAAACAGGAGTATGACAGTAACTAGTATGTAGATGTGGCCTACTGCAACAGATGCGCAAGAAAACTGGACACAGAAATACAATTCTCAGTGCGAGGCCAGAAACAGTGATACAGTCAATCACAAAACACAGGAGTTAATGTGGCTCAACCGTAGGTAAACCCTTCCAAAGCCCTATTAGAGCACCATGTCCTGGGATTTCACCTATTGTGTTAGGCTATGCACTTGGTGTTCATGGAATTAACGAGACCTTGTTTGTTTTTTCCTAAGCAGGAAACTGCGTACTAGTGCGGTGGAGAATGATACTTGGTCCCTTCAGACCCCTTATGATACATGGGAGCCTGCAATCTCGGGATAGAAAAAGGTATCAAATTTGCATATTACAGTCACGACATCTCTAGTCCCCTAGAACAAGAAAACGACGTAGCTGCTCAACTGTAATTACCTATTACACTGGAGTTTTGAAGTCGTAATGTCTCTTGCCAGCAGTCACAATGAAAGGCAGGTCTCGCAGCATTAGCACAGCTGCAGTTTAAATATCAAAAAAGGAACTGGTTTTACCTTGTTATGATCTGTTTTTGTAGAATGAACAGTGACGAGGACGAAAGAAATATTAATGAGAAAATGTTCATTTTTGCATGCTAAAGTTAATTTCAGGAAATAACTTTTTCCTGCTGTTGCCAAAAGAAAAGTACTACTCTTCCCAAAGTCTTTATTGTTTTAATGTGACTTATGTTAGACTATTATTAATACAACAAATCACTAACTGCTTTTTGGTGCGTTTAACATCCCACTGTAGATTATGCTTTTATTTTGCACCTCCATTATCACTTTCATATGGAGGAGCTAGACTGCAAGGATTTAAGCTTTCGGTGACAACAGTGATGATATGACCCTGTAATATAAGGAATAAAATACCCTCTGCCATACATTAAAAGAATATTAAAGATCACCTTGGAGTTACAGGACTTTAAAAAGGAAGCCTGCCTTCATCGTTGTTCCTTTATATAGTCCTCGGTGATTTGTAATATCCTTATAATGTACAGCAAAGAGAACTTTATCCCACATATAATGTACTGTTTCCTTCCACAGAATAAAGATCCATCCTCCAGACACAAAACCCATACACAGCTTTTTTGACTTGAGCATATCGTCAGGTCAGAATAGAGGTATTGAAAAATGCTTTACACTTACCAGCAGCAGCACTACCATCCCTCTTTGTGATACAAAATATTCAGGTTTTCTAGTACTTCAAACATCACTAATCTATGAAACCAGCGGTGAAGAAACCATGCACAGAGTTGGCATGAGGTCGAGCAAAACTAGACAAATACAGCCCCCCCAAAGAGGCCAAGTACCTTGCTCTGAGCCTATGATGCCCCTCTCGTGCACATCAGGTGCAAACCCCAGTCCTCGTTGTAAAGGGCGAAATCAAATTCTCTTCTCCACTCTCATCTCAAGTATATTTACATTGCTAGTGAAGCATTAATCCAGTCTTACACTGCCTAAAACCACATACATGGTAGCAACCGAAATCAAATTGAACAGAGTTGATGCAGCGGTTGTATTCTTGCAGGTTCTAATGATCAACGAAACTGTATTCAAACGGTTTGGAAAGTTTCATGTCGTGAAAGCTCCACTCCAATGGCCAATCGGCAAACCTCTTAAATACAACCACTCCTCCAATCGGCAGTGGAACACAGTTGCCATCTAGCGACCAAAATACATGGCATACAAGCAAAATCTTCGAAAAAAATTAAAGCCAAATTTAAAAAAAGACAGAATAAAAGTAAGACGTAAAATTGGAACGACACGTGAATTAGAATGAAGCAGAGGATTGCTTTACCAAAGAAAACCTAAGCGCCAGTCCGCTACAAAAGCACAAAGCTTTGATATTTTAATTATTTTCTTCCGTATTTTATATGTATTATCACTGAGCGCATCTTACAGTCTATTTGAATTTAGTCTACTTAAAACAGAATATATTCCAATACAATTAAAATGGCATGCTTCACCTAATTCTGGAAAAAATATGTTTAGGACATGCTGTGCGAGGCATTCTGTGTGGAAAACAAAAAGGCAATAGGTGGAAAGCTTGAATTAAGTCTGATCATAACTCAGTGCCGCATTCTAGTTCATCGTTTTGTGCATTTTTGGTTTTGCTCACTGTCATTACAGACATTCTCGAAACCCTCGTACAATTCAGGCTTAGTCCTACTCTAATAGGATCAGTTGAGCCCAAGCTCCCATGCTAGGTCCTCTCTGAATGAGAACAAGCTACCTAAAGACCAGTTTTGGCCTATTGGGGCCTCCTTAGTGAAAAGTAGCTTGGTTCACATAGTACAGTGCGCACGGCATTCAAGTCTTGTGGGTGGGGGTTGGGGGGCGGCGGGGTTCGGGCGAGGGGGTCGCAAGAGGCAACCGGGGTAGTCAGAAGCTATTGGGCTTGAACCGTCAGGGTAAGGGCTTTGCCAGGGAGTCCGTACAGCTACTCTCTCGCCCGCCCTTGACCGTGGGGTGTGAGATTGCCTACTCGCGCCCCAAGCCGACAGGGGGGCTCATCGGAGTCAGAATTTCTTCACCTCGGCCCGCCCGTATAGAAAGATATAAATCCCGGGGGCCGTAACGCAGGAGGGAAGGATACACCTCCCAATGTGAACTGACTCAGACCCATGTGGCCTGTGAGTACTACTAGGTCCTGCAGCCCATCAACTCGGCGCTAACACCCTTCAGACCTCAGCCTACCCAGTCGGCAGCAGCATGGGCGTAGGAAGTGTGGGGGACGCGGGGGACGTATCCCCCCCAGATTTTGGAGGGTGGGGGACACGGGGGACGAAGGTGGGGGGGACAAGGGGACAAAATTATTTCCCCTTTTACATCTATTATTCAGAGGGCCATTAGAAAAGCGCTACTTTTAATAGCCCTGTAGGGACCATCCTCCAATCTGATGGTAACAGAATGAAGGTGAGTCAGGAGGCCCTCTGCCGTTTTGTTTGTCCTGTTCACAGCTGTGGGCATTAAGGGTGCTCATAAGAACAAAGGGCAGGAGGAGGAGAAGAGTTTTGGATGATTACTGTCTGCATCACCTGCTGCTGCCAAGAAGTGGAGCACTGCAGGAGGCCTTCAAGAGGAGCTGCAGAACAATGAGGAAGATCTAAGGAGGTAACAGAGTCCCACTCAGCCTGGTGCCTGCAGGCTAGAAAGGAGACTATGAAACACAGTATTTGTATTTGCCTAAGATCACACCAGTTATTGAAACAGTGAAGTCGAAATTGGGCCCAGATTTTACCCTTTCCCACAACAATTTAGGTATTAGAAGGGTATATTTTTCTAAGAGTTATGCTTAATGCTTTTTTATCTAGGTAATGAAGGGCCTGATTATAGCGTGGCTAACAGGGAGAAGCCATATTTCATTTTGGGCTGTTATGCCTAGCGTTATTATTTATGCTGTTGTTATCGTTACATACTTAAGCATATTGAAGTATATTATCTTTTCTTTATCTTTTCTTCACTCTACTCTGAAACAATCTACCCTATGCCACTGCACCCTACACCACTTTTCTCCACTCTGTGCTACTCTACGCCACTGCAATCTATGCTGTACCACTCCACTCTACATCACTCTACACTAATGCACTGCAATCTATGCTATTCTACTCTAACCATTGTACACTACACCCCTGCACTCTGCCAGTGCACTCTTCACCACTTTACTCAACACCAATGCACTCTATGCCACTTCACTCTATGACAATCTACTCTGCACCACAGCACTCTATTCCACTGCTTTCAATGCCACTGTACTCTGCGCCACAGCACTCTAGGCGACTGCACTCTATGCCACTCTACAATACACCACTGTACTCTGCGACCCTCTAATCTGCAACATTACACTCTGCCACTGAACTCCACGTCACTCTACTCTGCACCACTGCATTCAATGCCACTGTACTCTGTCCCAATGCACTCTTTTCTGCACCACGGCACTCTAATCTACTCTACACTACACCACTCCACTGTAGGCACTTCACTCTACTTTGAAATCATCTTCTCTATGCCACTGCAATCTACGCAATTCCACTCTTTGCTATGCCAGTCTAATCTACCCTGCACCACTCCAATGTACCCGGCGCCACTCCAATCTGCTCTGCACTGCTCTATGCTATTGCACTCTACATCACTATGCTCCACTCTGCAACAATCTACTCTTCACCACTATACTGTACTCTGCAGCAATCTACTCTATGCCACGGCACTCTATGCAACTCTATTCTACTCTGCACCACTGTACTCTAAGCCGCTCTTCTCTACTCTGCATTACTCTACATCACTGCACTCTACACCAATGCATTCTATGCCACTCTACTCTACACCACTGCCCTCTGCCACTGAACTATACTCCTCTCTACTCTGCACCACGGTACTCTACACCGCTCAACTATATGCCACTCTACACCAATGTACTATATGCCACTACACTCTATGCCACTCTACTCTGCATCACTGCACTCTACACCAGTCTACTCTACCTTGCACCACTCCACTCCACCATGCACCGCATCACTCTATGACACATCACTCTGAACCACTGCAATCTATGCTGTGCCACTCCACTCTGCTCCCCTCTACTCTTCACCACTCTACGCTACTGCACTGTACGCTAAACCAGTGCAGTCTTTGTCAATGCACTCTACACCACTTTACTCAAAACCAACGCACTCTATACCACCACACTCTACACCAATCTACTTTGCACCACTGTACTCTATGCCACTTCACTCTAGACCACCCAACTCCACTCTATGACACTTCACTCTGACATTACACTCCATGATACTAGACTCTGACACTCTATTCCATTAAACTCTAACACTTTCTCCACTCTGTAACTCCCTACACAACTCCCTATACGCCACTCCATTCCACTTTACTCCACTCTATGCCACTCCATACCACTCTATGCCACTTCATTCTACGATACTCTACTCAACACCACTGCACAACCCTCTATGCCACTCCACTATACAACAATGTACTATGCTCAACAGCACTCTACCCAACTTTCTCTATGCAAGTACACATTACTTTACTTCACTCTACTCCAGTTCACTCATATTTATGCCTTTCCACTACGACACTCTGCCACTCCACTCTATGACACTCTATTACACTGTGACACTACTCCACTCTACTACTACTTTATGGCATTTGCGCTTGATTAGAGATTCAGATCTCCATTGATTGCCTTGTCACTCATATGAGACGTGAGTCAGATTTATCTTGGCCGTTTTGGTTACAAGCACTCTGTAACCCTTTTAACTCAAGCTTAACGAAGGCTTATGATGATCCTGATACTTGTCTAGGGTATCAAAATATCATCGGCCAAAGTACCTTGACTTGAATTTGTGATATTGTACGTAAGTTGGCATAAGCATAGGTACTATGAGCTAATGACTTCTTGAATCACTATTTGAGTCATTCATGTAAAAGTGGGTGTATAAAAGCTTGTAAATCATTATTGTGGATGCTTACTTTGTAGGAAAGTAGCCTCTTTCTAGCTTGGTTACCCCCACATTTGGCCAGTTTGCCAGTGTGTTTGAGTGAGTCTAATGGGATCCTGCTAATCAGGACCCCAACATTTATGCTCTCTCCCTTAAATTATGGTTGTTGCATACTGGTAACTCAGTATTTCACCCAAGATTGGCATACTGTTGCCCCCTTATAAGTCCCTATTATATGGTACTTGGGTACCCAGAGCATTGGGGTTCCAGGAGATCCCTATGAGCTGCAGCATTTCTTTTGCCACCCATAGGGTGCCCATGCAAAGGCTTCTGCAGGACTGCCATTGGTGCCTGCGTGAAAAGGTGCATGCACCCTTTCACTGACAGTTACACTGCACCAGGTCACTTATAAGTCACCCCTATAGCAGGCCCTCCAGCCCTGAGGGCAGGGTGCTGAGTACCTGTGTGTGAGGGCACCCCTGCACTAGCAGAGGTGCCCCCATGACCTCCAGGACCATTTTCCCAGACTTCAGGAGTGTGGGATGCCATTTTACACGTGTACTGGAAATAGGTCACTCCCTATTCCCAGCTACATAATGGTAACTCCGAACATAGGTATGTTTGGTATCAAACATGTTGGAATCATACCCCAAGGCTTTTGCAAGCATTGGTTATATGATTTCATGCACTCTGGGGGCTCCTTAGAGGACCCCCAGTATTGCCATTCCAGCCTTCTGAGGTTTTCCAGGCAGCCCCAGCTGCTGCCACCTCTCAGACAGGTTTCTGCCCTCCTGTTGATTGAGAATCTCAAGCCCAGGAAGGTAGAACAAAGGATTTCCTTTGGGGGAGGGGTGTTACACCCTCTCCCTTTGGAAATAGGTTTGGAAGGGGTAGCTTCTTTCCCCAGGCCACTGGAAATGCTTTGAAGGGCACATTTGGTACCCTACTTACATAATCCAGTCTACACCAGTTCAGGTACCCCAAGTCCCTGCTCTGGCACGAAACTGGACAAAGGAAAGGGGAGTGACCACTCCCCTGTCCATCACCACCCCCGTGTGGTACTCAGAGCTCCTCCAGAGGGTCCCTGGGTTTTGCCATCTTGGATTCCAAGTTGGCAGCGAACTCTGGGAGCATCTGAGTGGCCAGTGCCAGCAGGTGGTGTCAGAGCCGTCCCCTGATAGGTGCTTACCTGTTTAGCTGACCAATCCCCCTTTCAGGGCTATTTAGGGTCTCTCCTTTGGGAGGATCTTTTAATTCAGATTGCAAGACTCCAGCAGGAATCCTCTACATCCTTTACTTCACCCTCTCACCAAAGAAACTGCATCTGGACCCTCCAGGAACTCCACAAACTGCAACAACGAAGTAAAGACGACTTCTGCAACATTGTAACTTCAGCTCCTGCCAGCAACTGCAGCTGTTTCCCGGTCGTGCATCCTCAGAGGACAGCCTGTCTTCAGTCTGCACCAGAAGAATGAACGAATCTCCCTTGGAGTGAAGGAGTCACTCCTCTGCAATGATGACCATCTGCATGGGTCCCCTCTCCTGACGAGTTGCATGGATCCTGCATCACGGGTGGTAGACTGAAGTGGTCCCGATGGTCCTGACGTCCTACTGTCCAACTTTGGTGGAGGTAAGAGCTTGCCTTTTCACGCAAGACAGTACCCCGCGCACCACGTGTTTTTCAGTTGCCAAGGCGTGTGGCATCCTTCTATGAAATTCTTTGTGCACAATGTAGCTCCGGCCCCCAGCACTCCTTCCTGAGATACACAGTGGTTCTCTGGTGGCATGGGATCCTTTGTTTTTGTGCTGCGTGGGCCTCCTTTTGCAACTCCTTTGTCCCCGTGCTGGGGGACTCCTGTGTGTGCTGGCTGGTATTCTGTGGGCTCTCTGAGTTGCTGAGAGCCCCCTCTGACTCCTCCTCCTTTGTAGAGTCCACCAGGTCCCTCCTGGTCCCGGGCAGTGCCTTTTTCCACTAACCATGAGCTTTGCCTGTGCCAAGGCTTGTTGGTGGAATCTATCGATGCAAACCAGACTGCAATCATCCATCCGGTGTGGGATATCATCTGCACCAACCCGCATCCATCTTCTTGGGTGCAGTACTGACTGTTGTTCTTCACCAGTGGTTCTTCTTTTGCACCTTGATTCGGGTTAGCGGGGGCTCCTGTCCTCCCTGGATTCTTCTGTGCTTCTTGAACTTAGTCCCATTCTTCGACAGGTCTTTAGGTCCAGGAATCCACCCTTTGTGTCTTGAAGTATCTTCTGGTTCTTGCATTATCTTCTTTCTCGTGTTCTTGTGTGTTCTGGGAAAGTTACTGTGATTTACTCCTGCTTTCCTGGACTCTGAGGTGGGTTCTATTACTTACCTTTGGTATTTTCTAATACTCCCGGCGCCCCTCTACACACCACACTTGCCTAGGTGGGAAACCGACATTCGCATTCCACTTTCTTAGTACATAGTTTGTGTTTTCCCTAGGCCCATTTCTTGTTACGACTCGGTCGTCCCATTTCCAGGGGGCGCTGTAAGGGGACTGTCAGAAGCCTGGGAATCACCTTGAACACCTATCTAGAGTCCCTTGCTGACTCCTGTTTGTTTATCTTTTCTCCATGGTACACTTGTGTAGGACTACATTTGCTTCTTGGGACTGCAAATCCCATAATGCACAGCTTGGTAGTCAGGAAAACCCGGATTCTGTTTCCCATTGTTTTCAATGGGAGAAGTCCAGTTGCTCCTTTTCACTGGATCCTCTCCTCCAGGACTTGCAAGTGTCCGAAACCACACACACCTGAAACCTCTCCTGTGCAGCCCAGCTTGGAACTGCTTATAAGCAGCCATTTCCTCAAGCTCCCGTCGTGCATCGGACTTCAATTCCTTTGTGTTACAGACCCCTTGTCGGATGGTGTTCCAGTTTTGTTCCTGTTCTGTTCCAGCCTGATCCTGTTTCCTGTTTCTCTGCCCTGCTCCTGATTGTTCCAGCCAGAGTCTGCTCCCTACTTCTTAGCCTTGTACCTGTTTGTTTCTTCCAAAGCCTGCTCCCTGTTTCTCTGCCCTGCTCCTGCCTTCTTTCAGCCTGAACCTTCTCTCTGTTTCCCAGTCCTGTTTACTGCTCATTTCCTACTCCCTGTATTCCAGTCCTGTCCTTGCCTGTTCCAGCCAGAGCCTGTTCTCAGTTTCCCAGTCCTGTCTCTGTCTGTCCCAGCCAGAAGTTTGCGCCCTGTTTTCAAGTCCGAGTCCCGCCTTTGCTTCAGCCTGAGCCTGTTCCTAGTTCTTGCCTCTGCCTCTTTGTTTGTTCCCTTCTGTTTCTGTTTCTTCTTGGTTCTTTGTGTCTGGTAAGTGTTCTATCAGTCTTCACCAGTGTATACGTGTCCTCCTGTGTACTGGGGTTGGCTCCTGGTTTCCAGGAGGCAATTCCAGCCCCCATCCTTGTCCAGTGTTATACGTTGTATTTCGTGCCTAACAGTGACAGTGTGCTATTGCTGTTTTCTCAGGAATCGCCACTGTGTTTCCAGCTGGACCCACAAGAGCGTGTCCTGTGTATGTAAGTACTATCCTTGTTTGTGCTCTAGGGTCCAGAGACAGAATCACTTCTGCTGCCTCCTTTCTATGGGGCTGGCAGGGTGACTATCTGTAAGAGCAAACTGCACAGAGGCATTGAGATTCCCTGTCACTGTGGGAGGTTCTGCGCCTTACTCTGTGTACAACCCCAGCGTGTTTGTCCACTGGTAATCCGTTTCCTGTTTGTTCACACAAGGGTTGCTCTGCTTTTACTTTCCTGTTTCCTGTGCCTATCCATAGCTGTCCTTTCCGTGTATGCCTTTAGCTGCTCTTCTGCCCCAGTACACTACCTCTGTAGGATATTCGGTGACCTCAAGGGGTGTCCCAACCAAAGTCCTGATCAGCCCTGCCCGAAACCGTGACATTTCTAACCATTGTGATTTTCACTAATTGCACTGTTTTCAGTTTTTATTGCTATTGCTGCATACTAGTGTATATAATTGGTGCATTACTTACCTCCTAAGGGAGTATAGTCTCTATGGTATTTTTGGCATTTGTGTCACTAAAATAAAGTACCTTTATTTTTGTAACACTGAGTTTTTTCTTTCATGTGTGTGAGTACTGTGTGACTACAGTGATATTGCATGAGCTTTGCATGTCTCCTAGATAAGCCTTGGCTAGAGCCACCCCTAGAGAGCCTGGCGTCTAGGCACTGCCTACATTTCATTAATAAGGGATAACTGGATGTGGTATAAGGTGCAAGTACCATAGGTACCCACCACAAACCAGGCCAGCCTCCTCCAAACCACTGTACTATATAGGTTACTTTTTAAAATTTTCTTGTAATTGGCGACATTGGGTCATCCAGATAACTTGTGTAATGCCCGAATACCAGTCTTTCTCGATTTCCCCTGTTGATGTTTTCCCACTACATTTGATCTTTTATATTTTGATTGAATAAATGCATAAAACATTCCATTTGCATACTACTTTAATATCATTGTTTATGGGAGTGGTGTTGCATTTTTTTCCAGGGACCCCCTGTTCCTTCAAAGTTAAGTTTACTGCTCCATTCTAGGACACTCTACTTACTCCATGATACTATGCCACACCAGTCGATGACACATCATTCTCCTTTATGCCATTAACTTTGAGCCATGCTGAATAGTAGTCTCACTAGTGTACAGCATGGCTAAAACACATTAGCAAAGGCAATAGAACTTACATAGGCGAGACCTATTGACTTTGCCACTGCTTGTTTATAAGGTATGAACTTTAAGGTGACTTGCAATATCCTTATGTACACAGGGGGTATTTAACCCCATATAATACATGGTCACACCACCAACTTTCCCACAAACCACTTAAAACCTTAGTGCATAGGTTCTGTCATACCAAGCTATTAAAGTAGAGCAGAAGAAAGAAAAGCAACATTACATTTTTTGCTTTAAACAGCTTTATTAATTATGCTCCTTGGCGTGATCTGCCTTTTACCTTGGCTGCTAGCTCTGGCAGAAGGCATTGTAATGTCAGAACTCGACTGTAATAACCTTATCATAGTCATTTTCTGATGTCTTTTCTTTATAATCAGTGAATGTCTTTTCTTTACACGCTGTGACTTGGTGCATCACAAACAGCCGTTTCTAAAGAAATTAGTGACTGCAGTTTATACAGAGATTAGAGAATCCATGTTTATATAGCCTGTAACTCCAAGAGATTCTTCAGTTGAAATGCTTCTAGTTATGACTGATGTGGAGCTGAGCTTCCCAAGATCACACACAGGAGTAGAAGTGTTATTAGAACTATGGTTTCCGAGCACACTTTACAACTGTTGTACCTAATTGCTTTTGAAATCTCCAGTGCGGTTCCAATTGGCATGATGGGTTAGGTGAGGTACTCTCTCACCATAAAACTCATGTAGCAGATTTTTCCTGGGGCACCCCTCATCTACCTCACACATATAGGCCAATACTTTGAGGCGAACCACAAATCGGCTCCCACACAAGCCATCGAGTGGGACGAACTGAAAGTGATCACCATAGGTCACTGTCGACAGAATATCACAGGGGTGCCTAGGGAGTTAGCGCAGGCCCTCAAAGCAGCTGATGAGTCCCTCACCTCCCTAGACAGGGGTATGGAATTCCTATAGCCCAGTGCTCCCGACATATTGTTTGGGGTCAAGGGTAACTCGTTTTCATGTTTATTTTGTCCTTGGAACAAGTAGGGCCAAAACTCTGCAGCACAAACCCTTTGGCTGACAGTTTCCTTTGAAGGGGGACTGTCTGCAGTTGAGGTAATATTTGTATCCATATGCTAACACTGTTGGAATTTGTATTTATGGTTAAAAAATGCAAAGCCCTTATTATTAGGGCCCTCACCTTTGTAACAAGCATTGGCAAAAAGCAAAAAAAAAGCAATTTGGGTCTCAAAAAGCATACATAAATTGCCACAGTAGTTGCTGGCACTGAACAAAACAACTTTGTGTACCAATATGCTCCTTGTGGAAGAGCAGAATGCTATCACTCAAAGTAAGCCAGGCGATAGATGGGTATAGAAAGAAAGAGAACTTTAATAAAAACGGAATGTCATGGTTTACGCCATACCTAACAGGGGACAAAATTGTAAATGAAAGTCACAAAAGTGCACCCATGGTATATGTCTTTGCATTTGCGGCTTTCATGAATACACAAGAATGTACAGACATAGGCAATGAAATATTACTCCTAGAAAATATTTTGAACTGTATTTTAGTGTGAGCAAATATGCATGTGTAGATTTGCTCATGTGAAAATCTATTCAGCGTTTACAAATTCACTTTCCCCCAATCCATTGTTTTCCCAACCCTGGAAGAAATTCTACTTCTGCCCTTGTCAGAAGTAAATTTCCAACCTTTCTCAGTATGGGAAAAGATTAGAGAAGAGCTGGTGAAAATCCTTAAAACATGCATTTCAGTAGGTTTGCACAGACTCAGAGGCATTCCAGCCTTGTAATTATTGCTTAATGCTTTCTCCAGCCCCAGTATGAAGATCTGTGGAAAGGTGGCAAAATAAGGAAATTGCTATAGTTGGGCTTGAAATTACTAGTATTCAAGCCCTGCTACAGTATTAACCCTGGCATAATCAGAGAGGCTATTAGTCGAGCTCTTATGTAATGAGATTGCTGCCATAATTTGTCACTGCACTACATGGCACCAAAGGGACAAGTGTTTTTTTTTTTTTTACAGGGCAATTAAAGTTCTGAAGCAACCTGTCCCATGAACAAATAGATATTTCATTAAATTCCACACCCCTGCTAGAAAACCGTCCCCTTACTGACGACACAACTCAACAGGTCCTCATAGATGCCAAAAAACACCAAGCAGAGACAGAGTGACTCTGATGATTTAACTTCTCTGCCTACACTGCCCGTATGCACACGATCAGAGACAAACCAGGCCTCCTGCTCGTCTGGCTGGCTCGACAGGAAAATCGAGACCCCTACCATTATGAAAATTTGGACCAACACGGGCTAAAGATTACAATACCATCCCACAATATTACAAGCCTTCAGCTCCTTCTGTGCCGAATTATGTAAAGCATAAACCTTATAGAAGCCCAATGCTTCCTGTGTCCTTTAACACCGCCCACTATAAATGCTCTAGAGTGGGATCAACTCAACAGGCTAATCACTCCAGATAAAGTGAAGCAAGCTATTTATGATCTGGCTCGCAACAAAACGCCCGGTCCCTCGATGGCCTTGTAGTCGAATACTATGACCGATTTCCAACCGTCATTATACTGTGCCTAGTGGCAATGTTTAACAAGGCCCTCACAACTGGAGCACTTCCAATTTCACGTAGGGAATCAGTATTGATCTCCCTCCACAAGTCAGACCGTGACTCCATCCTACTGTTGTCATACTAACCCAAAGCGATCTTAGGAGCCTACTATAAAATTTTAGGTAAAATACTACCCAACCGCTACTTGCGAGTCCTCCCAGCTCTGGTCCATCCCGACCAGAATGGGTTCATCCCCAGGTGGAGCATCTCCAATAACATCAGACGCCTTTTCTACATCCTGGATCAGGCCTCACTGCGATACGCTCGGACACTTTCCACAATACTAGACCTAGAGAAGGCCTTTGAATCCCTGTCCTGGATTACGTTTTCAAAGCTCTCAGGGCAACGGGCATAGGCCCCAGACTACTCGTATATATAAAGGTACTATACACCAACCCCACCTCCAGATCCCAAATAGGCTGCTTAATTTCCCCAGCTTTCCTGGTTGAGTGTGGAACCTGACAGGGTTGCCCACTCTCCCCCATATTATTCGCCATAGCCAGGGAGCCCCTGGCCCATCGATTCCGCAGAGAAGGTCAAACCTGGGCCATCTGTCTGGATGACACCATCCACACCATGCCACTGTATGTGGATAACCTTCTCAAATATGTCTGGGATGCATTGATCAACCTCTCTCCCATTGCACTGACCTTCCAAGAACTTGCTTCTGCATCAGGGCTGTGTGTCAATTGGCATAAATCATGCGCCTTTCCACTGTGTAGTGATACAACCTCTCAAAACATACAAATGGGAAAGACCCCTTTGGCCTGCACCACAACGGTGGTTCGATACTTGGAAAATTCACCTATACCATAGTCAGGAAAACATGTTTGAGGGAAGCCTGCGACACGCACTCACTGGGATGAAACCAAAGATGGGCTTCTGGCAAAAACTGCTGCTAGCCCTTACAGGTAGAAGCACTCTGTCTGAAATGACCATCCTCTACCACTTCACTAATGAGTGGACCCAAACTGGCGGTTCTTTCAAGAATTAGACCAGCTTCTCAGCAATCTGTTTTGGGACAGGAGGTGACGAGGAACGGCCCTGCAAAAACTTCAGCTACCAGTCAGGTGAGCTGGACTGGGCATTCCATCATTCGAAAATTACTATTTGGCAGCCCAGTTCCAATGGGTTTCCTGCCAGCTTGCAGGTAGGAACACATATGAAACCAGCTCAGGTGAAGGGCCACTCCCCCTTCATGTCCTGCACCAACTTCTACACTCTACCATCTGTAATTCACGATCATGGTTGCTCCATGTGTGAATGGCACGTAAATGCATCACAAGAGTGCTACAGTTAGCACAACAGGCCACGCCATACTCCCCGAACATCCTCCTCTTGGATCTACGAGGGCCCTTTGGGCCCTTCACTGCCACCCAACTTGCAGCATGGCACACACAATCCCTATGTTTTTCACAACTCAGAACTCCTTTGATTTGACAGACTCCAGCAAGATTATGCCATACCACCTGGTCAGTTCTTAACTCATAGGCACCTGTTAGCTGCCCTTCAATCCCTCTGGAACAAAACAGTTAGTGAACCTCCAACCTACCAAGTGATATACACACTCTGTATAACATGTGGGAAGGACGTCCCCTTACTACGTGGTTGCACACAGCAATCAGGGACCACAAATGGGATGATCCATATCATCCCTCCGTCAAATATGGGAAGAAGACCTGAGTCTGTCCCTGCATGGCTCAGAATGGTCTAGAGCATAGGGGTCACCACATAAGGGCTCCAGTAATGCCCATTTTAAGAATATCCGGTACACTATCGTACACAGAGCATATCTAGCCCTAACACACTTAACTCCCATGTTCCGTGTGGTCTCACTCACATGCCCTCGGTGTCAATCTCCCTCAGCAGACCTCCAACACATGCTATGGACATGTCCAGTCATAACCGCCTTCTGGTGGGACGTGTACTCCACCCTTGCAGCAATATCTGAGCTCACAAACCTCAATACATGAGTTCCACTGCCCTCCACATATACCCAAGACGTACGACCCAAAAGGTCAGAGCCCGGTTCGCTAACCTTGTACTTCTACTAGTAAAACATCTTCTAACCATGCGCTGGCATTCCCCTCACTCTCCCACCAGATCCCAAAGGTGGTCCATGCTCATTAGATGGAGCACGGCAGAAAGCTCTGCCCTGCAATGGGAGGAAGCAAATCCAATCCATAAACGCTCAATAGCTCCTGCCTGGGCCACCATGCTATTCCTACTCCAGATACTAGCAGCGGAGATGCCTCCCACCAACCTCCCGCACTCCCCAATTCCCAACTGTCAAATCATACAGCCCCACCCACCCATTAATCCTAGTACCTGCACCATAGCAACACAACCAAAACCCATGCATTATTCCTTTGCTCGTGCCTTGCCCACAGTACCACTCCTTCCTCCCAGTTTTAATCCTAATCCTCCACGGATGCAGAATCTTGCCCTGATGCTCCCAAAATCAAGGGCCCTCGGACTCTTATGCCCCACCCTACATTACAAAACGTAGTCCGACCTTCCCCATCCACTCCTCATTGCTTCAATTAGGCTCACCATACCCTGTACCCATACTTGCTATAAGAAAGTGATTGCGGATAAAAACTTAAATTCACTTAACTCAATGTGAATGCTGATGTTGACTTAAATGTCTCTATACAAATAAGTAAAAAAAATCAACAACCTAACCTCCATCTTGTGCAATGGCCAGGCCCGTAGTCTGCGAAACTGAACCCAGAGGCCTCCATTACTCTGACTCACTCACGCGTACACCATGTATGTACCACACAGACTGCACATGCAAATGCATGGCATACACAGAGGATATGCTAGGAACTGGGAAAGTGCACAGAAGCGAAACTTTACATATGTGAGCTAGCAGGCTTCTACTTCAGTGACCCAGACAAAAAGGGGCTGGTTACAACTTTTGATTCAAACACATTGTACGCTGCCACGCCGTTCTACATGCTAAACTGACGTGGGGGACAGAAGTCCACTGTCTATCAATAAGCATGCTTAGTGCACTTTTTCAGTTCACAAGACAGTTCTAGTTCTTTACTCATGTCAAGGCACAGGCATAGGCTTCAGTGCGTACACTACAGTAGTGTGGCTTGAGGGCCAAAATAAAAAAATCATACCAGATATACATAGTCTGGCATTCAGAGCAAGATAACATGATTGTAGCCCATGCAGGGGCCATTCTTGTCTGAACAGGCTCCTTAAGTATGATGGGTATTTTTTTTTAAAGGCAGTGATACTGCCGTATAAAACACAGCATGAGTGAGGAAAAAAGTGAAAGAAGAATGAAGGCTGGCAACCTGTGCAGGACCTACACAATGCTCAAGAGACCCAGATTTCGCCTACCACTGCAAGGACAACCCTAGTTGGGTCATCGCTCAGATCCTAGCCAGATTGGCACTGCACATGAGATGGTAAGAGTCAATGCACCTGGTAAGTCGCTGTTCTGACAGCACAAGAACAAATGAGCCCGCCCAATGTTACCCTTCTTTATGAAACCCTCAAGGTAAGCCCAATAATGTTCTTTAGATCCTAAACACCGTGGCTCTTCCCATTTTTACATAAGGAAGTATCCTCTGCCCTTCTAGAAGTGCCTCCCATACAGCCTCACCTTTCGCCATTAGTAGGGAGTGACACTTCAGCGTAAAAAAAGAGACAAGTAGGTCAAAGGAGACTTTCATTGTTTCATTGCACTACTAAGAGCTGAGGAAAGCCTGCAATGCAGTTGCAGAGGTAACAAGACAGGAGGGAGCAGCAGGGTGGTGACAGAAAGATGAGTGATGTGACTTCAGCTAAGCCATTATTTTCACCCTGTGATTGAGAAGAATGGCTGGAAGGGAGAGGAACAAGCCCCACCGGTAATGATGGGTAGGGGTTGATAAAAAAAAGAAAAACGGGGAAAACTGGATGCTCATTGTCCCTCATGCCACTAAAACCAAACAAGGTTCTATATCAATATACAGACAGCCCCTCAATGAAGGGTGTATGGAAGGAAGTGCTGAGGTACACACTATACTGTTATAATGCAATTCAAATTTAGGGGTACCAGAAACAAAACTTCAATTTATGTAATCACTTTGCACAATTGCTGGAAACGAGACTTGATGTTCACCCTCAACCTTCACCAAACACAAAAAAATACCTTCATGATTCAGGGGTAAAACCAGAGGTGCCCTGAACGCGAGTACACAAGCTGTAGAAGAAAAGGGCATGAGGTAGAATCAAGGTGAGGCAACTTTGGTGTTCAGTAACCCGACCATTTGTCGGAGTCAGCGGTGGGCTTGTAAGAATAACTTATAACTCCTGAAGATGTTGGTTCTTTTTTTATTACTACTACAAATTAAGCACTTTAGGCCACCTTTGTTCTTCACACGCATTATAAGCTTTACACTATTGGAAAAAATGGTCTTTTGGATCCTGTATAAAACCTCTGCCCAACACACTTGACGCACTCGCTGTTGGTTCTCAATGCACCCCTTTGTAAATTTTTTAAATAACCTAAAAACATTCTTCTACCATCTCAAATTCTTGGTGCCTTAACTGAGCATGTAATTCATCTGGTGGTGTGTATTTATTGCTTACTACTTAGCCTTGGACATCTGGCTCATTTCGTTGTATATAAATTGTTGTAACCATCAAATCAGATACAAAGCTAAATAATATACTAAAAATTATTCAGAGTGTTCCACGACCCTGGGGCTGTGTGCTACTTGTTACTTGTAGGCCAGTTTTCGCCACTCTGTCCTTGTCTTTCTACCCTTACTCCCATTTGACAGCATAATGGTCCAGAGAAAATGTGCTTTAATTAAATTCACTAAGTGCCTCATGCATGATTTAACCTGCTCCCAAGTACTCCATATGTGGGAAGTAAGTCATACGGAGGTTATGTAATTTTCCCAAGAGTACAAATTTGGTCAAATAGAGAAACTAGGATAAGAAGCCAGAGTGGAAAATCAAATCTCTGTAGTATATTTCCTCCCATAAATGGACCTCAAGACATTACATACAAGTAAAATGTTAACAAAAAGGGTGATGGAATTAAACTATAGCCCAGTCAGAAGCCAATATGATCTCAGGTGATTATGGAAATCATGAGTACGCATACTTTTAAGTGTGAAAACAGACCTCAAAACTCTACCTGAACAGGTAGAAGAACCTTGAGAGTTTCAGATCCGCAAAGTTGTCTTTTGGTCTGGTCCAACATGCTTGCCTCGGTCAGAAAGTTTTGTGGCTCCATTTTGCAATGCATATAGGGTTCACCTCTTAGTTTTAAGGGTAGAGCTTTCAGATTTCAGAATTAAACGTCAAAGGATCCTCCTCCGCAGCACACTAAAATGATTAAACTTGGAAAAGGGATTAATAAGGATTTATGAATTGCAGTGCACATATGTCAGGAAAGGGCATCTCTTTATGAAGGCAGGAAGCCAGGCTTTCATTTCAGCATCCCGGAAATTTGGATAACTATTTTATTTAAGACATTTATAAAGCACAACTGTCACAAAACCTGGTATCCTGGCGCTAATGACTGAAAAAGGGTACCAACACTGCAGGCATAAGAGCACAGAAAGTGAAGCAGATCTATGTGAGGGGAAAAGCCAGGTCTTCAAGGCTCTTCTAAACTGTAACAAATTCATAGGCAATTTATTCCATAATTGAGCCACCTTAATTGTAAAGGCCCATCCACCTAGATGAACTTTTCAGAACTTATTTATACAGACCAGGTGTGTGGATCTTGGGCAAATGGCTCTTCCAGGGGGTTAGCCTCTCAGTCTTTCTCGTAAATGTATGGGGCCCTTGCCCTGTAAAGCCTTGAACACGATGCACATTGCTTAAAAAACGATCTGATTCTATGGGAGCCAGTGCAGATCCTTCAAGGCTTCAGACGCAGAGGAACTCCGGGGTTCTTGTCATCACTAGAAAGGGACCAACAATTGGAGGGGAGAGTCTTGGCAATCCTGCGTGCTGAACAAAACAGAAAATCTGTTTTATCCCCATTGAGCTAAAGGGAGTTAAGGCTCATCCATTTAGCAATATCTGATAAAAAGTCCAGAAAGTCTGCCACTGCATCCTGCTGACTATTATTAAGGGACAAGATCAACTGTGTATGTCATCTGCATAGTTGACCACCCTGATGTGATGCGCCTTTATGAGGGTAATAAGTGGCTTCATGTACATGTTAAACAGGACTGGGCTAATTGCCAAGCCCTGAGGAACTCCATGTTGCAGATGTTTAAGATTAAATCCGAATTGATAAGGAGGCAGACCAACCACCTGACAGCGATCAGAGAGGGTGGATTCCAGCAACTTTATCCTCAAGTGGGGTTGGTGGTGTAGCATTGATCTTTCCAGGAGAATATTATGATTGACAATGTCAAAAGCAGCCGACAAGTCAAGCATAATCAAGACTGTTGACTGACAACAATCAACCCTTATCCTTAGCTCAACCATAGCCACTAAGAGTGCATACTCAGTGCTATGCCTGGGTCTGAAGCCAAATTGTTCATCCTCCAATGGGGAAGAGGCTCCTAGAAACTGGGACGGACTCCTACTCACATATAGCTCAGTTATTTTGACCGGGAAAGGCAAGAGCCAAACAGGCCTATAGTTACTTAAGATTGATGGGTCTGCCAAATACGTTTTTTAAGAACAGGGGTAACTATTGCCTTTTTCCACATATTGGTACCTCACCAGTCGAGACAGCGATTGGTGGCACAATTGTCATGTGGGAAGAAAGAGTTAATCTCCAAACTCTTTCCATAGTCTAGGAGGCAGGGGATCGAAAAGCGATCCTGATGACGTTACATTGGGAATAGATTAAAAACATTCCTTCGAGAAGGGTTCAGAACTCTCTAACCTATTACCAGGGCTCTCAGTTAGCTCAGATCTAGTCTGAGGCATACCAGGTCCTGGCAGTGGAACTTCTGAACTATCGTATCTATCCTTGATTTAATTCCCCAATTTATTATGAGAGACTGAACCATGTAGGGGTGACTGACAAAAGGTGTCACTCTCGTACATAATCTTACCAATTTTCTGTTTGAAGAAATCAGCCAGATCATCACAAAGTTCTTGTGAAGGTATAGTATCATGCTTTATACAATCTGGATTAGATAGCTCCAGAAGGATATCAAAAACCTTTCTGGTACTATTGTTGGCAAAATGTTCAGACTTCGTTTTATTGGCCTCTCTATTGTATTCCTGTAGCAGAACTTTACTGTGTTGTTTATCTGCTTCAGAATACCTACTGCACCATTTTCTTTCCAAATGCCTTCATGCAGATTTAGGACTTTTTAAGGACTCATTGTACTAAGGTGGCAATAGCGTATGACGGGGTTTTAGATTGGTACTGGGAATGACTTTATCCAGAGTTTGCACAATCCCCTGCTCAAATACCAACTAATTAGAACCTACTGAATTTGTAAGTTCAACAGAGTTAAACAGATTAAAAACTGTACCTGCGCGAGGCTTGATCAGTTTATGCCATAACCTTCGAATTCTTGTTGAGTTATCCACCCTCCAAGGATGGCAATATTCCTTTCATTGTACATGAAATTAAATTAGGGCATCATCCATCCAGTGTAAGGGTACAATAACTTTAACGGAGACCAACCCATCAGGGGAAAAGATGAGCTCAAGAGTGTATCCTGCTCAATGGGCAGGTTCCTGTACTCGGTTGAAGGCCAAAGACTTCACAAGAGTTCGGAACTTCGATGAGAGGAGGTAAAAGATCTCCCTCTGCCCATAGTTTGAAATTTCCTAGTATGAAAAAATTCGAGTGGGCGAGCACCTTGTTGGAAAAAACTTCCAACAAAGGGAAAAGATGTTGACTAGGGAGACCCGGAGATCTGGAGCACAAAGTGCCCGGCAGAGTATTGCCTTTCTCAGATTTCAGCATAAAACCCAACACTTCCGATTCTCCTAGCCCATCAAGCACAAGTGAGGAAAAATTAAATTTTCCCTTATAGATTATCCCAACTTCTCCTCCTTTCCGATCACCCTGTAGTTTGTGGAGGACTTTAAAGCCCATAGGATAGACCACGGGCATCTCAACTGCTGATTCGGGATTTGTCCAAGATTCTGAAACAAACAGCACGTCTCAGTTACCAGATTCTACTAGTAGGTTAACTTCAATAGCATGCTTTATCAAGGACCTGGCATTTACTAGGCTGCATTTCAGAACAGCTTGTGCTGCATATATTGGGTGCAAAGGAAGGCCCATCGAGCTTACCTTGTCAGGGAATGACACAGGGAAAAGGCTACACTGTTTACCAATTGATAGCAGCTGGTCCCTAGAGTAACATATTCTATGCTCTGACCTGATAACATGATTTCCTTGTGACTCTCATATACAACCGGCAGCATGGCTGGTGCTGTTGGTGCACGGATGGGCACATATGGGCCAGTCAGCCTGCTGCACGGTCCCACCTGCATACTCTTTAAATAGTCTTCGATAAGGACTAGACTGGCATAAAAAATAGAAGAGGTCTGCTCTGACAGGCGATACCGGAAGTGAGAAGAGCAGGATTAAAACTTGACAAGTACTCACGCTAAAGACTACACTAAATAAAAATCCCAGTCAACTTTTTTTGCCATACCCCTCCCAAAATGTGCAAATATGCAACCGTACACTGTCAATTTCAGCCAGTACCTAATGTCCGCTGAGGGATCGCGCCTGCATGCTCTTTAAATAGTCTTTGATAAAGACTAGACTGACACCATAATACCGGTCGGCTGACATCTGCTCTGACAGGTGAAATCAGAAGAGAGCTGTAGGAAGTTGCCTCTGTATATACTATTTCAAAGTAAGAAATAGTGCGCACAGAGTTCAAGGGTTCCCCTTAGAGGTAAGATAGTGGCAAAATTAGATAATTCTAATGCTCTATTTTGTGGTAGTGTGGTCGAGCAGTAGGCTTATCAGAGGGTAGTGTTAAGCATTTGTTGTACACACACAGGCAATAAATGAGGAACACCCACTCAAAGACTTACTCCAGGCCAATACGTTTTTATATAGAAAAATATATTTTCTTAGTTTATTTTAAGAACCACAGGTTCAAGATTTGAGGTAAATACATAAAATGCAAGGTCCTCCACACAGGTAAGTTAGGAACTTTGAATAAAAGCAATATCATATACAGTCTTTGTTAAAATGGCAATAAGCTATTTTAAAAGTGGACACTGCAAAAATCAACAGTTCCTGGGGGAGGTAAGTAAAGGTTAGATTGTGAGGTAAGTAAGACACTTACAAGTCTCAGTTCCTGGGCATAGGCAGCCCACCGCTGGGGGTTCAAGGCAATCCCAAAGTTACCACACCAGCAGCTCAGGGCCGGTCAGGTGCAGAGGTCAAAGAGGTGCCCAAAACACATAGGCGCCTAAGGAGAACAGGGGTGCTCCGGTTCCAGTCAGCCAGCAGGTAAGTACCCGTCCTGGGGGGCAGACCAGGGGGGTTTTGTAGAGCACTGGGGGGGACACAAGTAGGCACACAAAACACACCCTCAGCAGCACAGGGGCGGCCGGGTGCAGGGTGCAAAGCAGGCGTCGGGTTTTAGATAGGAAACAATGGAGGGACCCATGGGTCACTCTAGCGGTGCAGGCAGTCACGGGGGGCTTCTCGGGACAGCCACCACCTGGGCTAGGCAGAGGGTCGCCTGGGGTCACTCCTGCACTGAGTGTGGGTTCCTTCAGGTCCTGGGTGCTGCGGGTGCAGTGCTTGGTCCAGGCGTCGGGTCCCTTGTTACAGGCAGTCGCGGTCAGGGGGAGCCTCGGGATTCTCTCTGCAGGCGTCTCGGGCTACTCACGGGTTAGCAGTCGCCGGGGAGTCCTCCTGTGGTGTTTGTTCTCTGGATCTCGAGCTGGGGGCGTCGGGTGCAGAGTGGGAAGTCTCACGCTTCCGGTGGGAAATGTGAAGTCTTTAAAGTTGTAGAAAAGTAGCAAGTTTGTTGCAGATTGTTGAACAGAGCCGCTGCTCACAGGAGTTTCTTGGTCCTGGGGGTCAGGGCAGTCCTCTGAGGCTTCAGAAGTTGCTGGTCCCTGTTGGATGCGTCGCTGGTTGCAGGTTTTCGACTCTGGAGACAGGCCGGTAGGGCTAGGGCCAAAGCAGTTGTCGTTGTCCATCGTCTCTGCAGGCTTGTAGGTCAGCAGTCCTTCTTCTTTAGTTCAGGTTGCAGGAATCTGATTTCCTGGGCTCCTGGGTGCCCCTAAATACTAGATTTAGGGGTGTGCTTAGGTCTGGGAGGGCAGTAGCCAATGGCTACTGTCCTGGAGGGTGCCTACACCCTCTTTGTGCTTCCTCCCTGTGGGGAGGGTGGGCACATCCCTAACCCTATTGAGGGAATCCTCCAAAACTAAGATGGAGGATTTCTAAAGGCAGGGGTCACCTCAGCTCAGGGCACCTTAGGGGCTGTCCTGACTGGTGGGTGACTCCTCCTTGTTTTCCTAATTACCTCCTCCAGCCTTGCCGCCAAAAGTGAGGGCAGTGGCCAGGGGGGTGGGCATCTCCACTAGCTTGGATGCCCTGGGGCGCTGTAACAAAGGGGGTGAGCCTTTGAGGCTCACCGGCAGGTGTTACAGTTCCTGCAGGGGGAGGTGTGAAGCAACTCCACCCAGTACAGGCTTTGTTCTTGGCCACAGAGTGACAAAGGCAGTCTCCCCAGGTGGCCAGCAACTCGTCTGATTGTGGCAGGCTGGCAGAAACTGGTCAGCCCCACACTAGGAGTTGGATTGGTATTCAGGGGGCATCTCTAAGATGCCCTCTGGGTGCATGTTACAAAATATTCCACACTGGCATCAGTGTGCACTTATTGTGCTGAGAAGTTTGATACCAAACTTCCCAGATTTCAGTGTAGCCATTATGGAACTGTGGAGTTCGTGTTTGACAAACTCCTAGACCATATACTCTCATGGCTACCCTGCACTTACAATGTCTAAGGTTTTGCATTGACACTGTAGGGGCATAGTGCTCATGCACATATGCCCTCACCTGTGGTATAGTGCACCCTGTCTTAGGGCTGTAAGGCCTGCAAGAGGGGTGACTTACCTATGCCACAGTCAGTGTGAGGTTGGCATAGCACTCTGAGGGGAGTGCCATGTCGACTTAGTCATTTTCTCTCCAACATCACACACAAGCTGTGAGGCTTTGAGTGTGCATGTGCTGAGTGAGGGGTCCCCAGGGTGGCATAAGACATGCTGCAGCCCTTAGAGACCTTCCCTGGCATCAGGGCCCTTGGTACCAGGGGTACCAGTTACAAGGGACTTATCTGAGTGCCAGGGCTGTGCCAATTGTGGAAGCAAAGGTACAGTTTAGGGAAAGATCACCGGTGCTGGGGCCTGGTTAGCAGGGTCCCAGCACACTTTCAATCAAAACTTAGCATCAGCAAAGGCAAAAAGTAGGGGGTAACCATGCCAAGGAGGCATTTCCTTACAAGAGCCACAAGTAATCACGCTAAAAAATTCACACAAATAAAAATCCTAGTCAAATTTTTCCCCCCCCCCAAATATGCAATTGTAAAGTGACAATTTCAGGCAGTACCTAATGTCTGTTGTACAACTGCACCTGCATGCCCTTTAAATAGTCTTCGATAAAGACGAGACTGGCACCTAAAATGGCAGTCGGCTTAGGTCCGCTATGACAGGTGAGACCGGATGTTAGAAGAGCAGGATTAAAACTCCACACATAATCACAGTAAAAATAAGTACAAATAAAAATCCCAGCCAACTTTGTCTGCCCCCTCAAATGTGCAAATATGTGATCATTAAGTGTCAATTTCAAGCATTATTTAATGTCCCATGAGCGGTTGCGCCTGCATGCTCATTTAATAATTTTCAATAAAAACTAGACTGGCACCAAAAATGGTGTTCGGCCGAGATCTGTTCTGACAGACGAGTACGGAAGTGAGAAGAGCAGGATTGAAACTCCACACATTAAAATTGGATTCCATTTTCCATATTGTTTTTAATACATGTATTTATTTATCATTTACAATAAACCATTCATTACATGTGCAGTCAACCGTTTCATAAGTTCTGATGGCGAATGATTCTCAAGCAGTTCACCTTGTGGGTAACAAAGTGGTCAATGCAGCACATTTTTGTCTCACAATTTAAAAGCACATATTAGTCAATCATTTGTGTTTATCACTCCCAAAGGAAGGATGACGGAGATTGTAATGACCATGAAAAACCTAACTCTATGGTAAGTAAACGTCAAACCTAAAACAAACAGTAATCCGTCCTGGGGGTCTGTCCTTCAGTCCACATTGAGAGATTTCAAAGCGGGTGGTGTCAGAATAAGTTGTCATTCCTATGCTCGCTCATGTGTGTGTGTAGGGGGGTTGTAGCGGGGTGAAGGAGGGGGAATGGGTTGGTGCCGAGGTCTAGGGTATAGCCCCAGTAGACAAGTCTCCACTGTGCATAACAGTGTAGGATCCAGAACATCATAAATGCTGATCACTATCTCCCAAAATCAGCAAACATCCAGGCAGCCCCATGTCATGGGGTTAAAGTCAGCATCCAGGGATGAGCACTTTGGGCACAGTCTAGCGTCACACCCCATAGGTGACTCGTAATGTGTGGGGTGAAATATGCCATGTGAGTGCAATTATATTAGATATATTTTAGCCTCATATTACTGGAGTTGTGTCTGGGGTAGGCCAGTACCTTTTTTTCCATTCTGTGTCAGAGAGTTCCTGTCCCAGCAGGGTCTCCCATCTCCCTCAGATTGCTACTAATGGTTTCCCAACCATCCCCAGTAGCATCTGATAGAGTCATTTTACCAAGTGACGGGCAGTTCTCAAGGACATCAAAAGATGGCGAACCTGATGTGTCTCCTGTTCCTGGCTGCCATCTGGCCATAAGTATCCAAACATACGTACCAGTACCTGGTAGATCAGAAATTGGCACGGGTGGATTGTATTGGGTGATCAGATCATCTAATGGGATAAGTGTCCACAGTTGGTAACAGTCACCTACTGTTACCAAACCCACAGCTGTCAGAGAGGATAGTTGTAGTGTGAAAAGGGGAGTGATTCTCCACGTAGGAGCCCCACTAGGGCAACTTGATTACCCTCCGTCCCCACTCGCCCACTTCTTCCAGCTGCAATCCATTGAGCTACTGGGTGACTCACTGTAGTTGTGCTGCCGGATAATATAGTTCAAAATCTGGAGCTCCCAAACGTCCCTCATCCTAGGGGCGCAGAAGACCCTCCGGAGAGACCCTATTGTGTCCTGCGTCCCAGATTAATTCCCAGAGGAGAGTATCTAACTGTCTAAACCAGGTGTGTGGAATTTTGACAGGTAAATTGACAAAGAAATATAAGCCTCTGTAACATTAACATCTTTGAACAGAGAGATGCATACCATAACTGGAAATTTCAAGGATCTCAAGAACTGCACACAGGATCTAAGAGACCGGAGTGCACTGCCTAAATTACCGTCCTGAAGGTCTTCCAGTGAGTGGAATACTCTAATGCCCAGATATCCAAAGGACACCAGTGACCAAACTAGGTCCTGGAAAGAGTCTGAGACCACGGGGCTCCTGCCGTCATGGGGAATGAATATGTTTTGGTTGCATTTACGTGTAGCCCAGAGAGAGTTACAAATTCCCGCAATAAAGACATCAAGTTTGTTGCACCCTGGGGTCCATCCTGCAGGTAGAACAACAAATAATCCGCGTTGAGTGATATGATGTGTTCCCTACCTTTCAGCTTCATCCCATATCCCACCCCTCATAAGTGGAAGAGTCCCGCCAGTGGCTCAATAGTCAGTGCAAATAGGAGGGGGGGGTAGTGGGCACCCCTCCCTGGTGCCTTGGAAGATTCCATACTGAGCAAAGACAGTGCCACTTGTTTTCACTCTAGCTGTCGGGGTTGTGTAAAGCAGCTGGATCCCTCACCCAGACCCTTTTTAAGTATGACCTCAAAAGGAATTCCCATTGCACTGAGTCAAAGGCCTTTTCAAGGTCAACTGAAATTATAACAGCATTCAGATGAAGACGCATTTCTGGGTGATACAATACGTGATATATTCTACAGGGGTTAAAGGTGGTGCTCCGGTTTGGGATGAACTTGTTCTCGTCCAGATGTATTAGGGTATGCATGTGGGGTAGCAGTCTAAGAGCTAATACCTTACCTAGTATTTTCAAGACCATGTTCAGCATGGAAAAAGGGCAAAATGCCGACACATGCGCACCCACAGTTTTGGACTTAGGGAGAGTGATCACCAGTGCATCCCTGATCAACTTAGTCAACACCCTCAAATGCAGCAACTCCGCATAAAGCGACTCCAATCTAGGGGCCAAAGCAGAAGAAAGGGCAGCACAGAATTCTGCCGGTAGCCCATCAGGGCCCAGGGTCTTCCCCGAAAGACATCTACTTAATGGCAGCACTAATATCCTGAAGCGTCACAAGGTCACCACTCGTCTCCGGAGCTTTGGGATCTAAGTCACCTAGAGGCAGGGTATTTAATAATCTAGTCACAGCCCCCAATGCTAGAGGCTCCAGGCATCCATAAAGCTTTTCAAGGTACTCCCGGATGGACATATTAATGGCCTTCAGGGAATAAAATAGGGATTCATCCCCCATTAGCATCTGTGTTATGGTGACTCCCCTGGTGTCCGATCTAACCAGCCAGGCTGGTAGGCTGCCTGGTCTACCTTCTTCATCATGTGCCCTAGCGATAAAGTCTTTGTAGTCATGACAGCATAGGCGCTCCAGTGCAGTGTGATAGCTTTGCTATGCTTCTCTGTGCCTTTCCCATACCCCATCCTCCATCCCCAGCCGGTTATCTAATGCATGTTGTTGGGTCTCCAGTGCCCTAAAATCTGTGGCGGGCTCCATTCTAGCCCCAATTGACCGTCCCAAGCATTGTCCTCACAGCACCACTTTTAATGTGTCCTATTCTATAAGTGCATTAGTCGCCGAACCCTGATTGTGTTCTAAGTATTAAGAGATGGCCATCTGGAGTGAATCCTTAAAGCAGTTATCTTCAAGCATCAAAGGGTTAAGCCATCAAATGGCTAACACTGAGCGCTCTGCAACAGGTTGGAACTTCAACAACAGGGGGCTATGGTCAGATAGTGTACACCCTAGATATTCCATGCAGAGCATGTGTGGTCCCAGCATGGTTGAGCATCTGAACATGTAAAGCCTGGTGTTTAAGTTATATATCTGCAAATAGTATGAGTTGTCGTGCATCAGTCTGTGCTGCACCCTCCAGATCTCTGACTGATCCCAATGTTCTATACACTGAAATTATACCAAAAATACATTTTATTAAATCACATAAAAATTCTCACATTCAATAAAATTATTTCAAAACCAGTTCAAAATAGCACCCTACCAGAATCACACATCTACTGTATCCACATGCACACATCCACTCACTCTCTACCCCATAAAACTACCAAATGGAAAAAATGACTGACAGAATATACTTGTTCTCCCCAATTATCCAGAGAACCCCACAATGGCAATCAATTGTTACAACATCAAGCACACACTAAATGTGCTCAATTCATCTAGATAGATGAGTAAATCTGTATTATCTCTTAAGATAAAACATACAGTACTCATAATGGTCACTATCCAAGAATTGAGATTCATTGGTCACTAACGACTTGGAATACAATGCAGTACACAGTACTGTAGAATATACACTAAGGGGGATAATTTGATATCATCAATATTGTCTATCATTGACTCCTGACTCACGTTTTGGTGCATAGGTATCTTCTTCAGGAGAAACACCCCTTCCTCATAATCTGACATCAAAAAACATATAATAAACATCCAACCTGTACCAAATTTATAAAAATAAAACCAACTTAATCCTTGCAATTGTAACCTGTTTGACAGTTCCAGGCCCCAATGTGATGTGAAACCAGCATCTTAAAAAAGAAACCAACTGCATTCCTCTCTTCATACCACAAAAACAACATGCACCATAACCACACCTGTGAATCAGCTCAAGTGCTAACACCATGCTGTATATACCGATCTAAAAGGAACTACCACAATAAACTAAACTCAAACTGTGATGTGCCAGCTGATTCATGCAATCTGTAATGCTATAGCCATGCATGAATCCTATATGCACAAACTTTCTCACCCAGCCATGTTCTCATGTGGTGAACCGCTTTTGTAGTCCTCGCTAACTTTGTTGTAGAAGAACTTTCCGTTTGACACAAAAAGACTTCTATAAAAGGTAATACAACAAAAACATATATGGAGTTATATACACTGTATGATCTATAACTAATCTTACGAAACTCCCAATTCCACAGAATAGGAACTGGAACCAGCTGATTAAAAAATCCCACAACCTATACCTGTCCTTAACTTATCAAATTGATATCTAAAGGTCAATTAAATCTCTCTGGAGCATAGTTAATTGGTGCTATGCTCCCATAAAAATTTAAATTCAACCTGAAAGTGGTTGACACAAAACTTCAACCCTTCTCTAAGATACTATACATAAAGATGACTGCAGGTTTTAGTATCAGCACCCAAACTGCTATCTATAGACGAATGCTTGCTGCTTAAAACTACAGGCTCATGGGGATACTGGCTCACATGCAATTAGTCAATAAATATAAAGTATAGAATAGGCTAACATACTGCAGCTCACCTGATTACAAATAGTATTGTGGGGCTGAAGATAACATCTTATGCCAACTTGCCCAACACTGGGAGGTCACACTGCTTCATGCAAACAAGGTTCCTCTGATGCATCTCTAAAAAAGGGGAAATAATAAATTCCACAGTCAAGCACTCTCCATCTCAATCACACTCTAAAAAAGCAGATATTGTAATTCAAGTTACCTGACAAATAATGGTTGAACCATGTATAAACACGACCCATGTGCCGAGTATGCACCATAACGCCGTTAATCACAGTGAGCATGAGTGCGCCTAAATGCTACTCAAACTGAAATAGCTACAACTTATGGAATAAGGGGTGGTCACATGACTCCCAAGCAAGCACAGCTGGAAGTCACGTGCCCCGCCACAGATATATGAATCCCCAAATATGTGGCGGCCATATATAAATAGCAGGACTTACACCTGCAAAACCTTAGGCTAATGATCATGCCAAACAGGAATAACAGTATGTGCGGCATGATTCTATAACATAAAATTGAGGCTCAAGGACAGCCCCACAAGCCTCCATAAAGAACCACCCCAAAGCAGTGAATAAAAAAAAAAAAACAGTGAATCAAAAAATGGCAGCCATATTGAAATGGGCAGCGAGTATGGCTCAGGGGACCTCCATAGTAGGCCATCCCAAACACAAAAATAAAGCAGCGGTGGCCATACTGGAATGAGTAAAACTGCCACTCAGCCATCCAGTATGAACGATCTTTGAGAAGAATGAAAGTGAATGGCTTGTTCCCAACGTATCTAATTATTTCATCCCTGTACATGAGTGTTCAAGCTAAAAATCCAAAACACTTCCCTCCTTTTGTGCACTGCATCTGTATCTATTCCAGATTTGACAACAATTTTTGTATAGGAACAACCAACTAATGTCCTCCGAGGTGTGGTTATATTCCAAAAAATGCTTAACAATGGGAGATGCTAGTTTATGGGTCCGTATAGCTGAACGAAGCTCAGTCTCGTAAACAAATGGACCTGCTGTTTCTCCTACATATCTTAGCTCACAAGGGCAGATACACATATAAATAATATTTTTTGTTTTACAGTTAGTAAATGTTTTCAAAATGATAGAGTGATTATTCAGTTTGAAATGTTTCATCTCTTTTTCTGACTTACAAGCATTGCATTGTGTGCATTTGAAATTACCCATGACAGAAATATTCCCATCTATAGTTTTCTGTACAAAGTTGGTGCTGGGCTGTAACGGAAACCTTACTACATGGTTCTTTAGATTTTTATTGCGCCTAAACGCAATCTTGGGGCGGGGATATGTGACTCTTGTGCACTATTAGCATTCAAAATGTGCCAATTCACACACACAATATGGCGGATTTTCTCATTCTGGGACGAGTGCCTTGTGATACATACCAAGTTAGTAGCTGCAATTCGCTGTCTCTTTTGCTGCTGACAGTCTCTGTCATAGAAACGCGCTCTTTTGGAAGCCTCCCATGCTAATCTGCGAGGGTAACCTCTGGCTACAAACTTGGCTTTTATCTCTATTAGCACAGTTTCTGCAAACTGGAAGAAGCTGCCCACATGGGATACTTTCTTTCGGGATTCTCCAATGGCAACTGCTAAAATGTAGCAAAGTATTTCTCGCTCTGGGTTTAACATAGAGATCTACCTCCAAACAGTAGTGATTTTTTCTGTATCATAATACCTAAATATTTCCCTTGTTGTTTATTAGTGCGTGCCGTAAACCTCATATTAGAGCCACAAAGATTAGTCCGAGTTAGAAACTCTTGCAGCTGCTGAGTCTCCCCAACCCATAGAAAAAGGGTATCATCAATATACCGAGCACAATTCGTGACAGATTTAAAAAAAAAAAAAAGGTGCCATTTCGTTATAAACAAATCTCTGTTCAAATTTAGCCGTGGGTGCACAAGATACCCCCATGCTAACTCCTTTAACCCCTTCGCTGCCAGGTCTTTTCTCCTTCCGGTGCCCAGACTTTTATTTTTTTGGCTACTTGGGGTAGTTTGCACTTAAGCCCTCATAACTTTTTGTCCACGCCAAATTTGTGTCCTTTTGTTCCCAATATCCTAGGAATTCTAAAGGTACCCAGAGTTTGTAGGTTCCTCTGGAGGAGGCCAAGAAATTAGCCAAACCCAGAAAAATTGGAAAAATGGGCTGCAGAAGAAAGCATGTGTTTTTATTCCCTGCAAATGGCATCAACAAAGGGTTTGCAGTGCTAAAATCACCATCTTCCAAACTTTCAGGAACAGGCAGACCTGAATCATTTTTCAACACAATGTTGGCATTTTACTGGGACATACCCCATTTTTACTATTTGTTGTGATTTCAGCCTCCTTCTTGTTAGTAACAGAAATGGGTGTGAAACCAATGGTGGATCCCAGACAGCTAAACATTTCTGAAAAGTAGACAAAATGGTGAAATCAGCAAGGGGTCATTTAGGAAGATCCTGCAAAGTTTTCTTACAGAACATAACAGCTATATTAATAAACAAAAAAATGAAATAGAGCTAAAAAAACAGCCATTTCTGTCCACGTTTTCTTCTTTAACTTTTTCCTGCTATGGCAGATTTTTTAAAGCAATATAGCGTTACATTTGCTGGACTCTTTTTGTGCGGGGATACGCTTGTAGGTTCATCAAGAACCCCAGGTACCCAGAACCAATAAATGAGCTACACCTGGCAATGGGTTTTTATTGTATACCGGGGATACAGCAAATCATTTGGTAAAATATAAAGAGTGAAAAATAGGTATCAAGGAAACCTCGGTATTTCCAAAATGGGCACAATATAATGTGTTGAGAAGCACGGGACGAGACGAGTGCCCAGACGCAAAAACCCACATAGACAAGACGGAGAGAATCAACAAAAGTCCTGTATCTGCAATCGAAATCTCAAATACAGTAGAAAAAAGGACTCTGAGTAAAGGGCATCAACAAACAGGTAGACGGAAATACACATGGAAAAAAGCTAGAGGAAACAACAAAGTATCAGCAAAAAAGGCTTTAAATATGCCGAAACAGGCAAGCCCAACAGGGCAGATCAGGAACACAGGCGATGAGTTTACTCAACAGCAGCCTAAAGATCAGTGCATCAAGCCCGAGAGTCTCGAGAAACCAACTGACAAAGATATTAGTTTTATAAATAAAAATCCTGGATTATTGTGCGATAAAAGCTGCACCCACCATTCTCATATAAACCGAATCCCCATTGGCCCTAGGGGCTACCAAGCATCTGGGTACGACTTAGACAAAGGAAATAGACCAGAAAAAGACTCAGGTTCAAATCACGGGATCAATGAGGCAAACGATCCCTTAGTCAATGGACAACATAAATGGAGCCCAGAGACAACAAAATCAAGTACCGGCATTGATAAGCACCTCCCAGCCATAAAAAGAGAACACTCAATTCAGGCGCATTATCCAAATACAGTAGGAGTCCATAATGGAAAACGTCAGCAGTCTCTGAACTTTATCATCGAGGGGGTAGAACAAGAAAATAGCAAAAGTGAAAACGGAAGGGCAGAGAGCCCAGAATGCACAAGAAGCGAACAAAGTACAAGAAAAACCATGTGCGTGGATAATACAATAGCCCCGGTTCCCGCACCTCGGTCAAAAGTAAAATACTGCTCTCAGGCTAGCTCTGGAAACCACAACTTTAGTAGCCAGCCAGGGTGGGTTACTGATCCACCTGCTCCACCGCGTCCAGTGCTTGACTTGGAAACTAAAGGAAAAAAGGATAATTGGCCTCCACAAAGGCAACCTTACGATGAACTTAGGAACAAAGAGTTGCAACTCGGGAGGGAAAAAGGCCAGGTAGAACGAACATTGACTAGTTGGGCAGCTACTATTTACAATAAAGCAAAGGAAGATAATCAACCTCAAGGAAGATGGTCACAGGGAGGTGTCGGGCAAACCAAGATTCGCACTGAAATAATTAAAGAGCCTGACGCCACAATTACATTTATTCCCGAGTACTCCTCAAGAGGAAGTCACGACATTCTAAATAGGACTAACATCCTACATTTGGTCAATTCTTTGCCAGCTCTGCAGAACGTAACAACTAAAGACCTCCTCTCAGTAAGATTTATGCAAAGGAAAGAATCGGAGAACGGGGGATCAACAGAAACAGTCTGGGCTTCACCTTGGATAGTAGAACAGATTCTAAAATGTTCTAACATGATGAAGACATGGGGAATATCTACTGCTATTCCACAAAAGGAACCATATCCAACAATATTTCTTGAAAAAGCTCCAAAGCAAAATGTGTCGGGCAGGCAAGAGGCAGAAGGCAATTCTGGTTCGACACTACAGGGAGCAATTAGTTCCAAACAACAACTCCCTGAACGAATAAACCTGAGTAATATGAGGTTCTGCCTGTCTGTTAACTCCCCTAGAAACAGCAGGGGCAATCCCCCACAGTTGCAGAATGATGAAGAGCAACCATCTAGAAATTTGTAGCAACAAATGGGTAGCTCAAATATAAAAAATAGAACTAGTCCCACATTAAAAATCTTAAGCTGGAACATTGCAGGCCTAAAAAGCAAAATGGAAGATAAGGATTGGGTTGAATTTATTAAACAGCAAGACATCAGCTGCTTCCAAGAAACTTGGTCTACCAACGTCATTGACCTAGACGGGTTTTCCACTTTTTACATACCTGCTATCAAACAAAAAAAAGGAAGACCATCAGGAGGTCTGACCACTTGGATCAGAACTTCACTATTGGGAAACTCAGCTGTAACCCATGCCATATTAAGCAAGGAAATCCAGACGCTTGCAGTAAAACATGAGGAGTGGTCACTTGAAATAGTAAACGTGTACCTCCCTCCCGTTAGCCGGGCCCAAGTCATGCCTGGTGTGCGGCTCCTCGAAGATCATATCTCAAATAAAAGATCTAAGGGTTGGAGGAACCCAACACTAGGTCACGCGAATAACCGTCCCCCTCAGTTTTGTAAAACCCTTCTTCTAATATGTGGCGATTTTAACACTAAACCCCATTCTATTCTTTGGGATGAACAAGTAGTAGAGGAAGATCACGCTTGGAATATTCCAACGCCCCTCATCCAACATTGCCAAGATTCCAAAAAAGGGGAACTAATCTTTGAAGTACTAATAGAAGGCGGAATTCGCACAGTAAACGGAAGAACCAACTCAGACAGAACTTTTAAATCTACCTTTCGAACTGGAAAAAGACACAGTATAATTGACTATATGGCAATAAACATCGAAGCCTGGCATTATGTTATCGATATGGAAATAAGGGACAGGATCAAGAGTGACCACGACCCATTGCTAATGGAGATAATCCATCCGGACGCAAGCCTGGGGAAGGTTGAGTTTCCACTTAACGGAAATTGCTTAGCAATAACCATGAGACCAAATAGGAAAAACATACTAAGGTCGAACGTGGACGAACCCTATTTGAGTGTACCTAGTCAAACCTGGTTCCTATCACTTAGTACATTATTAAACCTACCAGTTAATGAAGCTTTACCCCTACTGGATAATTTTAACAACTTGCTACTACAAACAACAAAGGAAAGAACTAAGCATCCCCAAACTAACCCTAATACGATGGAGGGCTGGTTCGATGAAGAGTGTTTGAAACTAAAAAAGACACTATCGCAAGCACTAAAGAATCGCCATCTGAACAACCATAATGAGCAATACTTTTATGAATGCAGGCAACAGTACAAAAAATTACTAAGATATAAAAGGAAGACATTTCCACATAAGCTCTGGAAATCCCTCCTGCAGGCAATATCGGCAGCAAACTGCAAAAAGTTTTGGGAGATAGTCAGATGGGGATGCGAAGGCCCTTCGAAGAACCTAGAATTGAATATCAACTCACAACTCTGGGTAGAGCATTTTACCGCCTTGTACCAGGAAGAGGCCAAGACGGCATCCCGGAGTATGAATAACTCAACCAGCCTCATCCAAGGACTGGTAGGTAGTAACCAAAGATCAAACAAGGGAGTTCCACTTCAAACGACCTATGTAGCATCATCAAAAAGGTTTATTAGATCGTCAAATGGAACCCAGAATGAATTAGTCCCAAACGAACTCCTTGGCACAAATGCCACGCAAGCAACCCATTCTATCCCTCGTGCAATGGAGCTGACACCGGAATTCAGCGAGAAAGAGATTAAACAAGTTATTCTCCTTCAAAAACCGTATAAGGCTGCAGGCCCAGACGGCATACCTTCAGACGTTTATCGTAATCAGTTAACGTTATGGCTGCCTGCTCTAACACGCATATTCAACAGTATTTGGCACCACGAGGTAATTCCGACCTCTTGGAAGAAATCAATAATTGTCCCAATTCACAAAAAAGGACCTCGGGACTTGGTGTGCAACTATAGGCCTATCTCACTGCTTGACAGTGTTGGAAAAATCTTCGCCAAATTGATCCAGCTGCGTTTAGATCAATGGCTGGAGGATGGAGATTTAATATCGACACACCAAGCTGGTTTTAGGAGAGGCCAAAGCACAATAGATCAACTTTTTAAGCTGAATATGATCTGCGCGAAATACGCCACCCTAAAAGATTGTGCATTATATCTGGTCTTTGTGGATCTTCAAACAGCTTTTGACAGCGTCAATCGCCAAATATTATGGCAGTTATTGTCAGAAATGGGCATACAGGGGAAAATTCTAAGGCTGTTAATTCTACTGCACACAGGGAATACTGCCAGGGTTAGATATTCCACGAGAAATGATTATACAGCAGAAATTCCAATCCAGCGTGGCGTAAAACAAGGATGTGTTTTGGCCCCAACCTTGTTTAACTGTTATATAAATAAAGTAAGCCAAGATCTGAGGGAATTAAATCTGGATGTGCCAAAACTAGCCAATGAAAGTATACCTATCCTGCTTTTTGCTGACGACGCTGTATTACTGGCAAGAACAGAGATAGCAATGCATCGTCTACTTAGGGGTTTCGAATCATTTTGCACCTCAAGGAGCATGGTAATTAATGAGGAGAAAACAAAGTTTATGATTCTCAACCCAAAACAAACGATGCATTCGACCTTCAGGGTAAACAACAAGCCCTTGGCTCGAGTGACCACCTATGACTACCTGGGTTGCAGACTGGACGAAAAACAGACATGGAAATCACAAATCTACAAAAGTAACATCTCCTTGGCCCAGCACGCCGGAGCGGTACTTAGATTTGCTAAAGCCACAGGCAACCATTCTGTGAGTTCTGCACTGCTTGCTTATAAAACCAAAGCAAGGACGGCAGCACTTTACAGCGCAGAGATTTGGGGATTTAGAAAGACCCCATTAATACAAGTAACTGAGAATAATTTCCTACGCCGATTACTTTGTTTAGGCACTGCCGCACCAATGAATGCGTTGAGAACTGATTTACAAATGAGAAAGGTCGAGGATTACATTGCACTGGCCCCGATAAGATATTGGATCCGTATCTGGGCAAAAGAGGAACTCAAACCATACAGAGATACACTCATGGACATCATGAAGCTACAAAATTACCGAAAATTGCCTTGGTTTAAACACATCTCAACTACCCTGGTTGCTATTGGCCAAGAAGACCTCTGGCTTCATCCAGGGAAAATCAGAAAGCCCAGTTTATCTGTCATTAAAAAGGCATACTGGGACCAAAAGACTCAGAGTATGTGTGAGACACTTAGCCCTTTACTCAAGAGGTACATTTTGCTCAACCAAGAGCTTAAACCAGCAATTTTCATAGACTGCATCTATCCGGAAGAAAAAAGGGCTCTCTATTTTAAATTTCGTATGGGTACATTACCAGTGATGGCGGTGACTAACAGATGGCAAGCCGTCTCACAGTGCGGATCAGAATGCTGTCCTTGCCTTCATGGTGGCCAAGAAACATTATCCCACTTCCTTTTATTATGTCATTTTACGCTTAAACTCCGCAAATTGTACTTACGTCCGCTTTTTAGATCATACGGGATCAGGAAATGTAATGAGGCGGAAGTGCTTTGTATGCGATCAGATGAGAAACATATTGTGGCGAAGGTTTCAACTTATATATCGGAAGCGTGGAAGTTACGTTCATCAATGTACTCACAGTTGGCCTAAGTATAATTACTTGTGTTATCCTAGCTATCATTAGTATGAGACATCGCTGAAGGTTGCTGATTAAACCAGGCAAGGTCCTGGGTTATTATTATACTGCTGGCAGGTATCGCAAGAACCCAAATGATTAGTGCAAGAATAGGATATTTAAATTTTAGATCTATAATGTTTTTAGAATAAGTAAAGAGTCTTATGCCAATTATGGCTAATAATCAAGTTTTATGATATTGCAGGGCATATTGGATTCACCTAGGGCCACGTAAAATCAAAAACTCAAGTATAGTTTTTCTTTTTTACAATGTTTTATTTAATGTGATTTTATTGCGTGTGATGGATTGATATTTATTGTGTATTATTGTTATGGCCGGATAGGCTGACAACAATTAAATAAATAAATGGTAAATGGTATACCGGGGATACAGCAAATCATTTGGTAAAATATAAAGAGTGAAAAATAGGTATCAAGGAAACCTCGGTATTTCCAAAATGGGCACAATATAATGTGTTGAGAAGCAGTGATTATATGCACATCTCTGAATTCGGGGGCCCAATACTAGCATGTGAAGTACAGGGCATTTCTCAAATACACTTCTGTTCTACTCAATGCCTTACATTTGGAAGGAAAAAATGTAAAGAAAGACCAGGGGCAATAACACTTGTTTTTCTATTCTGTATTTCCCCAAGTCTCCCGATAAAAATGGTACTTCACTTGTGTGGGTGGACATAGTGCCCGCGACAGGAAACGCCCCAAAATAAAACATGGACACATTTTTACATTGAAATCTGATGTGTTTTTTGGAAAGTGCCTAGCTGTGGATTTTGGCCTCTAACTCAGGTGGCACCTAGTGAAACCTAGCAAACCTAGGCATTTCGGAAAACTAGACACCTAGGGAACCCAGGATGGGTTATCTTGTGGCACTCCCACCAGGTTCTATTACCCAGAATCCTTTGCAAACCTCAAAATGTGGCAAAAAAACAGTTTTTCCTCACATTTCGGTGCTGCAGAGTTCTGGAAACTGAGGGGAGCCATAAACTTCCTTCTACCCAGCATTCTCCCAAGTCTCCTGATAAAAAAGGGTACCTCACTTGTATGCTTAGGCCTAGTGCCCGCGACAGGAAGTGCCCAAAAACACAACGTGGACACATCACATTTTCCCAAAGAAAACTGACCTGTTCTTTTGCAAAGTACCTTGCTGTGAATTTTGGCCTCTAGCTCAGCCTGCACCTAGGGAAACCTAGCAAACCTATACATTTTTGAAAACTAGTCACCTAGGAGAATTCAGAATGGGGTGACTTGTGATGCTCTCACCAGGTTCTGGAACCCAGAATCCTTTGCAAACCTCAAACTTTGTCTAAACCCCCCCCCCCATTTCGGTGCTGCAAAGTTCTGGAATCTGAAGGAGCCACAAATTTCCTTCCACCTAGCATTCCCCCCAAGTCTCCCGATAAAAATAGTACCTTATTGCGTGGGTAGGTCTAATGTTGCCGACAGGGAAGGGTCCAAAACACAACATGGACACATCAAATTTGTCTTATGAAAACTGACCTGTTTTTTACAACGTGCCTAGCTGAGAATTTTGGCCTCTAGCTCATCCGGCACCTAGGGAAACCTAGCAAACCTGGACATTTCGGAAAACTAGACACCTAGGGGAACCCAGGATGGGGTAACTTGTGGCGCTCTCACCAGGTTCAGTCACCCAGAATCCTTTGCAAACCTCACAATGTGGCCAAAAAAACACTTTTTCCTCACATTTTGGTGCCTCAAAGTTCTGGAATCTGAAGGAGGCACAAACTTCTTTCAACCCAACATTCCCCAACATCTCCCAATAAAAATGGTACCTCACTTGTGTGGGTAGGCCTAGTGCCCGCGACAGCAAATGTCCCAAAACTCTATGTAGACACATCAAAATTTTCAATTACAAAACTACATGTTTTTGCAGGGGGAATGCACCTGCGTTTTTGGTCCTGGGCTCATTAGCCATGTAGGTAAACCTACCAGACCCAGACATTTCTGACAGCTAGATACCTGAGGGAGTATAGTAAGGTGTGACTTGCGTGGACCCCCCCCAGTGTTTTCATACCCAGAATCCTCAGCAAACCTCAAATGTAGCTACAAAAAATAATCACATTTTCCCCACATTTCTGTGTGGGATCACTACACCGGCACACATTTCCTACCATCCAATGTTCCCCCTCAGTCTCCTGATAAAAATGATACCTCACTTGTATAGGTGGGCCAAGTGCCTGTGACAGGGAAGAGCCAACAACAGGTTGAAACTGAGAGGGAACCAAATCGGGTCCAAAAGGGCAGGTCATTATCTGTATTGATGGGACAATGCAGAGTGGTTGGAATTTTGTGGATTTCTGCACATTCCCGAAGGTTCCATCACAAAAATGTGGGGAAAATGTGTGATTTCAAGCAAAGTTGGAGGTTTGCACTGTGGGTAAGAAAATGGTGCAGGGTGCATGCGAAGCACACCACCCTGGTCTCACCCAGATGTTTAGTTTTCAGATGTGTCTAGGTCTCATAGATTTTTCTAGATGACAGTGTCCTAAAGTCCAAAAAGTGCAGCCCTCACCATTCAAAGTGGGACGATTTTGATAGCCATGCTCCTATGCCCAAATGTAAAATCAACACCCAAAATAATCAAATGTTCTCTTGCTTGCCGTTGGGATAAGGTCTTTTAGCGTGCGGGAGGGAGAGCTGAAAGACTCTTACCCCCTTCGGTTGGGGTGGGGGCATAACCATGCCCATACTGGTTGGTAGCTACCACCCCAATACCCCCACCCTCTTTTCATAAGAAAAGATCTTCCCTGGTGTCTAGTGGGCTTTCGGCCTCCCTTGGCGGCAGATGGGCCTTACAAATAGGCTGATCAGCCCCCAAGGGGGGCAGAATTGGCCAACAGTAATGTGTCCCTATGGGAAGCGACCCTTGCCCAAAGGGCTTGCACTCCCCCCAAGCAAAACACACACACATGCCTAAGTGGTATCTGCCCCCCTTGGGGGCAGATGGACCTAGCAGAAATGGCCTAAAATAATTTGCCCCTAAAGGGAACGGCCCTTGCCCAAGGAGCCGTTCCCCTTAAATAAAATAGTAAAGAAAAAAAATCCCAGCTGTCTAGTGGTTGCTGCCCCCCTTGGGGGCAGATTGGCCTAATAAAAGTAGGCTGATCTGCCTCAAAGGGGGGCAGAAATGACCTAAAATAAAATTGCACCCCCCCCCCCATTGAGGGGAGCGACCCTTGCAACAAAATAAAAATATCCCTGGTGCCTAGTGGTTTCTGCCCCCGCCCCCTTGGGGGTAGATCGGCCTAATTAAAATAAACTGATCTGCCCCCAAGGGGGGCAGAAAAGGCCTAAAAAAAATGCCCCCAGGGGAGCGACCCTTGCCTAAGAGGTCGCTCATCATCATAAAAAATATATTTTTTTAAATCCTTCATGTCTAGTGGTTTCTGCCCCCCTCAGGGTCAGATTGGCCTAATAAAAATAGGCCGATCTGCCCCTAAGGGAGGCAGAAATGGCCTAAAATAAATTTTCTCCCAAGGGGAGCGACCCTTGCCTAATGGGTCGCTTCCCACCTGTAAAAACATTTAAAAAAATTATCCCTGGTGCCTACTGATTGGCCTAATTAAAATAAATAAATTGTTATTAAAAAAGGCAGATCGGCCTTTAAAAAATGCCCCCCAGGAGAGCAACCCTTGCCCAAGGGGTCGTTCCCCTTCATTGTTTATATCAAACAAACAAAAAAAACTCCCTGGTGTCTAGTGGGCATTCCTGCAGCACGATCTCTAAGCGATCGTGCTGCAGAAATGCTCAGAGACATGAAAGGAAAGGAAAAGACTTTCATTTCATGTCTCTCCAATCTTCCTCCACCCCTGATGGGAAGAGAAACAAAAGAGTTTCTCCTCCGATCGCCCTCAGCTTCCAGCACGATGGGGTGATTTCTGATGAGGTCAGTGTGCAATTGTGCACTGACGTCATCAGGTGTCACTGGAGGGGTCGGGTGGCAGAAGAAGCACTTTCCCTGCCCAGGGGAGGGGGGTGGGTGCGCTTCCCCTGTGGGCAGGGTGGAGGATGAGCTGGTGTCACCCTTGGTACATGAGCACCGTAGCCGAGGACGAGACCAGATCATTCCTGGCATCCAAGGGGTTAATTTATTTATAAAGGGATCCATTAAATTCAAAAGGTCTTCTCTTTGAAAACAATGTGGAGGCATTGCAGAATAAAAGCTTTAGACCCTTCTATGGAATAGTCATCTATAAACCTACTGCTCCAATGGCCTCTTGTTAGGAGATGTTACTATTTAGCGCTTCAATGTCCAATGTGACCAGTGTTTGTTGAAAAGGAGTAAAAGACAATCCTTCAACTTAATTAATCATATCCATAGTGTCTTCTATGTTGGAGGGGATCTTGGAAACATGGGGTCGCAGTATAGAATCAACATATTTTGAAAGAGGTTCTGTAATTGAGCCTATTGTGGTAATTATAGGACGGTAAGGAGGATCCTCACTATTCTTATGTATTTTGGGCACACCATAAATATTTGCCATTTTAGGATGCTGGGTATTAAAATATTCAAATTCTTTTTTGCAGATATCCTCATTTTCTAATGCCCTAACTGCCAGATGCTTGATCTTTCTGCTGACACAAGTAGTGGGATTGATCGATACTGGGCTATAGTGTTTGAGATTAACCCAAAGATCATTGATCTTCCTAATATATGACTGGGTTTCCAAGATCACGATTCCTGCACCTTAGTCACAATTTTTAATGGTCAAACTCTGGCTAGGTTTCATATTTCTCAAAGCTTTTAATTCCTCTGTATCTAAATTTGGAACAGGTTGGGATATGTAGCGGGTAGCCGCTTTAAGAAGCTGATAAACTACATTCTCAAAAATACCCACTTCAGGACCTACTTGATCTAAAGTAGGCATAAAATTTGAAGGTAAAGATAGCCCCGACTGGTTGACAACACCAGTGTTCAAAGGGGTGGCCCCGCTAAAAAATATCCACAAGCGTATTTTCTGGAGAAAAAAAAAGCCATCAAGTCCTGAAGAATTTTGAATACATTTACTCCTGTATATGGGACAACAGACAATCCCTTAGCCAGTAACGAATTGATGGAGGGTTCAGTCTCACACGTGGTGAGATTGAAAATAGGTATCTGTTCTATTGTCACTAATATTGTGCATTCCTCATCACTAGAAACTGACTGTTGTAATGCTGAAAATTTCACTGGTATCTGAGTTGGTATTGGGGCCTCTAACGGCCATGCCGGTTTCCTGGTGTACCTAAAAAAGTCTGACCTGATGTATTGGCAAGGTCCAAGGGTGGTAGTCTCCTCCCCGTAGAGTCAAATTGGTGTGAGCTACCCTCATGTTCAGAGTCCTAGGTATCGGAAAAGGTTACAACCATCCGATTGAAAGTCTGTTGACCAGACTGATCTTGATCATGGTACCCACCTTGATTGTAAAAATGATCTGCCATTTACGGGTATGTTTTCTCTTTGGTAGAATATCTTGCATCTTTTTTCAATGTATCCGTTTTTCGTTTAGCTAAGTAGTCAGTATATGACATAACTTCTTTATCAAGTTCTTTCAATTTCTTTTTAGCCTCATCAAGAGCACTAGATTGTCTTTGTTTATCCTCAAGTACCTGCTTCTCCTGTAACAATGTTTGAATCACTTCCTTAGCTATCTCCACTATAAGCCTCATAAGGTCACGTGAACATCGATTGGCAATCATCCACCATCTTTTCAAGAATTTTTTAAGATGTTCGAATAGTCCAGGTATATTCTAGACTCTCAGTCTTTGGGGGATGACCCCAGCCTGTAGATATTCTAGCATAAATTGGCCATGCTGGTCTATTCTTTTAATGCTTGTAATTGATTAGCATCATCTCCACTTAGTACTCATTAGGTATTCAATTCGTATCTGCTTGCCTTATTTATTTTTGTGTTTGGGATGGGACACTTTGGAAGTCCATGGGGCTGTCCCTGAGCCATACTTGCTGCCCACTTCAACGTGGCTGCCGTTTTTTTATTCGTCTTTTTTTTTTTATTCACTGCTTTGGGGTGGTTCTTTGCTGTAGCTATTTCAGTTTGAGTGGTGTTTTGGCGCACTTGTGTACATGGTGATGAACAGAGTTACATTGTTACATTGTTCAACTATCTATAATCAAGTGAGCTTGTTGGCCTATTTTATACTTTATATTTATTGACTAATTGCATTTGAGCCAATATCCCCATGAGTTTGTAGTTGTAGGCAGCAACCACTCGTCTATTGATAGTGGTTTGGGTGCTGGTACTAAAACCTGCAGTCATCTTTATTCATAATATCTTAGAGAAGGGTTGAAGTTTTGTCCCAACCCCCTTGTATTGTCGCACTCTATTTAGAAGCCATGTTGAATTTCATATTTTCTGAGAGCATAGCACCAATTAAGTATGCTTCAGTGAGATTTAACTGACCTTTAGATATCAATTTGATAAGCTAAGGACAGGTATAGTTAATGGGTTTTTTGAATCAGCTGGTTCCAGTTAATATTCTAGGGAATTGGGTGTTTCGTAAGATTAGTTATAGATCATACAGTATATATAACTCCATATATGTTTTTGTGGTATTACCTTTAAAGAAGTCTTTTTGTGTCAAACGGAAAGTTCTTCCACAACAAAGTTAGTGAGGACCACACAGCCAGTTCACCACATGAGAACATGGCTGGGTGAGAAAGCCTGGTGTATATGATTCATGCATGGCTATTGCATTGCAGATTGCATAAACAGGCTGGCACATCACAGTTTGAGTTTTTGTTAATTGTGGTAGATCCTTTTAGATAGGTATATACTGCATGGGGTTAACACTTGAGTTGATTTACAAATGGGGTTGTGGTGCATGGTAGTTTTTGTGGTATGAAGAGTAGAATGCAGTTGGTTTCTTTTTTAAGATGCTGGATTCACATCACATTGGCGTCTGACCTGTAGAACAGGTTACAGTTGTAAGGATTAAGTTGGTTTTATTTTTATAAATTTGGTACATGTGCGGTGTTTACTATATGTTTTTTGATTTCAGGTTATGAGGACGGGGTGTTTCTCGTGAAGAAGGCACCCACGTGCTGAAAGGCGCGTCAAGGGTCAGTGATAGCCAATATCTATGATATCAAATTATTTCCCTAACTGTATATTCTACAGTACTATGTACTCCATTGTATTCCAAGGAGTTAGCAACCAATAAATCTCACAATTCTTGGATAGTGATCATTTATGTGTACTGTATGTTTTAACTTGAGAGATAATACAGACTTACTCATCTGTCTAGATTAATTGAGCACATTTAGTGTACGCTTGATGTTGTAATAAGTGATTACCAATGGGGTTCTCTGGATAATTGGATAGAACACGTATATTCTGTCTTATTTTTTCATTTGATGGTTTTATGGGGTTGGGATTAAGTGAGTGTGTCCATGTAGATACGGTAGATGCGTGATTCTGGTACATTGCTATTTTGGCCTGGTTTTCAAATAATTGTACTTTATGTGAGAATTTATAGGTGATTAAATAAAATATATTTTTGGTATCATTTCAGTGTACAGAGTGTTGGTTTGCCCTCCACCTGTACCAATGATGTATAGAGTTGCCATAGGAGTTAATACACGTATGTAATTTCCCTGCCTAAGGAATCTCATGTGTAAGCAAGGGGCCCTTTTTATTTACAGTTGTGATGCCAATGTTGCAGCCATTGCCTAAACCCTCCGTAGTCTTATGAGCTGTTGCCCCAGACAAATGAGTGGTGGGCCTGTCTAAGTCAACATTTGCCACACAATTAAAATCACTGCCTAGAATAACGTTATCTGTCACTAAGGATGCCAGGGGGCGGATAATGCTTGAAAAAACTCAACCTTGGTCCTGGTTTGGAGCATAGATACATTCCAGGGTCACTTCCCTGCCCATCAATCTGCCCTTGGCCAGCACATACTAACCCTCCTTGTCAACCATGGCATGCGTATGCTCGAAAGGTGTACCTGCCCTGATCCATATTAGTACTCCCGGTAGTAAGCAGAATAAGAGGTTGTGTAATTCTGGCCCTGCCACCTGTGGTACAATCACACAATCTAAACGCCCAGCAGGTGTCTCCTTTAGTATAACTATCTGGGCACCTCCTCAGATATCTGTGTATATTATAGTATTTGGAGACCGATCCCATCCCCCTAATGTTCTAGGACAGAACAGTTTCTGTACCTTTATAGTCAGCCATTTCCATAGTAGGCACAAAAAGGCCAGGAAGATATCCCGTGTACCCCCACCCCACCCGACCCTCACAATATACAGCATTGGGACCTCCATGACCAACAAATACACCTCCAACTACAAACTCCCACACCCCAGAACAGCCAAGCAATGTCCTTTCGCCCAAACCTATCAAATACAATCACCGTTATAAGATCACTACCTCCAGTCACATGGCAATCTTCCTGTGGTTAGTCAAGGAAAGACTACACTTTGAGTCTCCGCCCCAGCCAGATTTACCACAATCAGCTATGCTTCAAGACCCCGTAGGATTAAATCCGATGAAGGCCACCCATGCAATGCCTCCAGTACAATTAGAGCTCCCAATCTCCAACTTCAAGTTCGGGTCCCACGTAGCCTCCCACAAGGGAGGATGGGGCCCAAGCCATACATACCCCTTCTTGTGTCATGCTGAGTGGCAAAGGAAATCACAGCACCATTCATTCATATTTTATATTATTTCATCTGCAGTCTGGGGAGTCACACTGGGGAAGGCATCTCCAATAGAGTCCGATGTCTCTGAGCCTGAGGTCAGTGATCTATGTTCCGATGTGGCTCCGGCCCCTTCATCTGCCTTTTGCGTCAGTCAGTGCTATTTCCACCACCACCTGTAGTCCAGCCACTCTTTCCCACTCAGTCTGAGAGGGGAAGGGTTTCTTCAGAGATTACCCCCCCCCCCCCCAGCAGCACCCCTGGTCTGCTTCTTTGGTCATTCTCTAGGAACTCTGGGCCTAGGTCTAGCCACAGGGAGTGAGTACCTACTTTTTTATGCCTCTAGCCACGTCCATGCCTCTTCCGGTGTTTCACAGAAGTGGGTGGCCCGATCCAGGACAATTTGTAGTGTCGCATGGAACATCAGTGAATATGGTATCACTTTCCCACGTAGTACCTTCTTGATTTCTTGGTACGATGCCTGTTGTGCCTCCACCTACGCAGTGAAATCTGGGAAACCAAGACCTTGCCATTGCCCACCGTAAAAGGGTAATTTGCGGGGGCTTTCTGGAGAATAATGTCTAAGTCCCTGTTCTGCGGGCCAGGTGCCAGTGAGCGTGCTGGTACCCTGTGTGCCCTCTCCAGGGCAAAGATGTAAGTTGATTATCTTTTTCTGCAGCCAGTTCTCTAAAAAGGCCACCATGTCCATTCCCACCATGCCTTCCGGGAGAGCCACCACTCGGATATTGTTGCAGCGGTTGCATCCCTCTGCATCTTTGTCCTTTGTTCCAATACTCTCATCCTCTTGGTTATGTCTTGTAGACTGTGGGGCAGGACAGATTTTTCCAGTTTGAACCCCCAATTGTAGCTTCTACAACTTTCCCCAGAAATACCATTGAGACATGGCCCAGCCTCTTCTGCCGACATTACCCATAAGCACAGAGTCCAACATAGCAGCTCACCGTCCCTGGGAGGCTGACCCCCCCACCCAGATCTCAACAGAGAGAAGCAGGTGGTCGAGGCACCACCGCAGCCAGTCTCCTCACAACTGTCCCCACCTGTCAGATCACCATCCGTCCAGCGCGGTTGCAGTAGGGCTGCAGCAGCGACAGTAAGTTCTGTGGGCTCAGGTTGCCTGCTCCCGCGTCTCCAGCACTTCCACTCCTGTCAGAAGTGCACCAGCATGGGCCTCAGGCTGTCACTAAACACTGGGCTCCATGGTGTCCTAGAGAGCCGCCAGGCCCCTCGGTGCCCGCAGAGCAGACCCAGACAGATTTGCTGCCTCAGCAATCGACCTGTGTTATGTGGGTCTAACAGTTTACGGCTGGCAGTGCTAGCCCCAGACCATTATTGCCATTTTCTCTGCCACCAGTGCCACCCCTCTGATCCATGGAGACAGTTTCTCTATTCCTCCAAGCCACTCCCGGCCCCCTGTCCGCCAGACGGGGGATCACCTACATTCTGGCATGCACTGGGGGTGATCACAGTGGTGCTGCAGCTGGGATTAAACAGGATATGTGTTGGGCTGGCAAGAAGCAACAGGCTCATGTGACTGCCATCTTCGGCGTCCAAGTCACCGTTCCATTTTCCGTAGTAACCTTGTTTAGTATCTGAATGTTGCAGATGTCATTTGCAGACGAACACAGATTTTTGATTCAGTGGGAAAGCCAGGATATGAACCCAGAAATCCGAAGTGGGAAGCAACTAAAATAGGGCCCATTGTGAATTGCATGATTTACTATATAAATGTAATTACAATATAAAACATGCATAGAGACTCAGTCTTGTGCGTGGATATGCGTTAAGAGGAATGCAGGGGATAGGCAGGCCCTTCCCAGCTGGTGTGGTCAAGAAGCTGGGTTCTGATTCTGTGTTTTTCAAGAGGGAAACATGGAATAAGTAAAAGTTCACCAGTTGTGCACGGGCCAAATGAGATGAGATATTCTGGAAGTTGCCATGTAATAGCTAGTGCCTTCTGAGAGATGGAGAATATGTGGGTACTCCATGTTTTTATTCTTAGAGTGGTGTACTATATAAAAAAGTCTGAAAAACATTTCTGTAGGGAAAACCGTAAAGTAATGACTCACGACTGAATAATGCAGGCAGCCTCTGAAATAGCAGACAAATGATAAGTTGTCATGCAGTCATTGTTCTCACACATTGCGCTGTGTGGCAAACACCATGCTACATCTGAGTCACCGTCAGCTACAAATGCACAGGCTCTGGAGTGTGAGTCAAGCAACTGTGAATAAAGCAAGCTGACACGTTTTATTCTTTCGTAAGCTGAAAAATTTGCATTATACAGGTGTATATATAATGAACTCCCTTGCTAGTGCAGCCGTCCTATGAAATTTTTATGAAGTCGTGACTAAACTGATAGTATTCGATTTTCTTTTTGTTGTTTTCCTCTTGTGCCAAAAGCCACCACGTACCTTCGAACAATGAAGAGTCAAAAATGTAGCCCTTCTGCTGTTTGATGACTTGTGGGGGGCGTCCCGCACAATTGCCAGCACGCGTTCAAACTCTACAAAACTGATTTAAGCATTCGAGATTATTATGTCATCTAAACAAATTAGAGCACATTTTATGTCTTTATCTTTCAAAAAATGACAGGCAAACTGTAGAATGTCAGTGATAACATTTGTTTACATCTAGTGTAAACAAAAGCGTCACTTCCGGTTCAGTGGTCATGCATTGTTGGAAAGGCAGTGGAGGAGGAATTGCATAAGGATATGTGGAAGAAGCACATATGTAGGCCACAACGTTGCGCCCTATCCTCACCCGATCCACCTGGCTTAACATTTAACTAACGGTCACCGATTTCTTCAGAAACCATTTACAAAATATACCTTTTTTTTAAATATATAAGTAAAGAGATATTCTAGTATTTAATCAAAAATACCAACATAAAACAATAGACGCTTATGATTTTAAAGAATCTGTGTTCTCTTGTTAGTACTATCAAAATACAGGGTTCCGGACTACATTGACGATCACATAAAGAACCTAACGGCCTCTTCAGTAAGGTAATTCAAAAAGCAGCTCTGAGGTAACTCCAAGATCACCCATATAGTGCCCTTAAACCCAACAAACCACCAAAGATTTCATTCTTTGGTCAGACAAGCAATAACCCAGCTCCCTTTTTCCATTTGAAGGTGTGCACTCTAATTTTGTACTTTGCAGACTACGGCCACTTGCCTAACCGAGATCCCTTGAGATGAAAAAAATCCCAACCTGAAATCCAACCTGTTTCAGAATCCCTCGATCCTCGTGAACTTTGGGAGAATGTACACCATCTTGGGTCTCGGTGAGTACAGTACCTCATTAATTGACCTACGCCTTACGGAATGAGTTTAATCTGTTTGAATTTTAAGTTACTATACGTACAGTGAGAAATGGTTTTTACAAGAACATAATCTGTGTGTCTTTTAAGGCCATATCATAAATAAGCAGCTTACTTTCTCCTGTTAGGACTGCAACTTCCTCCATGGGCCTTCCTCATCCTCCCACAGCCCCCTTGCACTCTTCCTGCCTACACCAGGAAAATGGGCGTACCTGGGGTCTATCTGACACTGGACCTGCAGCCTATAGACTCATTCTACTTTTCATTAACAATGTCACACTCCAGGGAGATGGATTGTCCGAAAGCTGAGGAAACAATATATGAAGCCCCAGGGGTGCTAAAAAAAACACCCGAAGATCAGGGGCCCGGATGTAGCTACTGCAACGAGAAAATTACTTAATTGGGGACTGTTGCCTCTTCCCTCCTGCTGGTCAACGAGATTATTACCCACTTGATTGAGAAATAATGATGCATGTATGATTCTCTATTTACTGCAGTATAAATCCGTTCATTAATTGTTTGGTAAGAAAAACCGATCGTCCTTATAAAAAGGTCAATAAAGAAAAATAACAGTGTAACACTATCTTCAATTCACACAGGTCTTTGCAGTTTTATATAAAAATGACTCGTGACTAAAACGCCTGATATGTTATGTTAAGCTGGGCAGCTAACCCCTTTCTCCGACAGTCCATAAAAGAATGCAGCATCTGGTAACGAGAGGCTAGCAATCCTATCTAGCGGATATACATGCCACAAGAGGAGTTTCGATGGAAGTGCGAGCATGCACAAAGGTTAAAAACTACAAAATATATTTCATTTGAGCTAAGGTACCTGCACGCTGAGACAAAACCTGGATTGTGTCGACAAATCATGTACACATCCGGTCACCCTCACTACGTGGGTGAAGACTATATTGTACAGGTCTTTGCCAAACAACGGGGGCACAGCTGATTACAATCCTATCAGGGGGACAGTAGATATTTTACTGCAAAGAATAAGTGAGCGCTGGCTTTGAATGCTTCAGTCTAACAAAAGTCAAGTGGAAAGAAGGTGAGACCCTGGTTGCTTTTCATGCCAATTTGAGCAACTTTGTAAACATATGACCTTCTGCAAAGACACAATTGTCTGTGATCTAATTATTCAGGGTTGTTCCTTCACTAAACTATGGTGCCACATATTCTGCGACGCACCAGTGTGCATTTTGAAGACAAAGCTGAAGCAACAGACTTTTTTTGAAGGTGAGGGTAATATGTGCATATAGCAATGTCGGACCACCCAGTCTGGGCATCCCTACTCCAAATGTAGAAAGTTCTAAAGTAGCAAATGTCTGTGAGGTACGCTTTACTGAAAACGGCTTGGCCTGTTAGGGATTTATGAATTTCATGCTGTGGTGTCTTATGATGGTGTGCCACAGAAGAGCCAGAGAATAACTATTGCTCAGTGCTTCAGCACTTCCTTTAATCTTTTTGTTAGTTAAAACTACATTACCAGACCCTCAATAGCTTCTTATATACTGAATTATTAGGGACAGATAGCGCTTTTACTAAGGCCACCCCATACTTTTTAGGGTCGAGCCTGCGTTGCATGCGCTCGCGCATGCGTTTTGCAGCAAGGCGCTTTAGTGTTTAGAAAAGGGCTCGGAGCCCTGTCGACGTCACGTCCGTGTTTTTCATTGGTTCGTGGGCTTGCCTATTAAAATCTGCTTGCTTTCATTAGTCTAAGGCATGCATACGTCATGCCTTTTCCGGTGGCTAGCCCTCCTCGAGCGCATTGACCAAGTACAGAAACATGCGAGGCTCGCTGTTTTCTGTCTGGCTCGTGGACTACTTTTTCTATAATTTACTAGCGCGATTTCGCTTGGCAGAAGTTGAGCGCTTTACATAGTTAATTTTACTTTTTTACGGTTACGTGCATAAATGCACTTTTGCCGATAGGTGAAAAGTCGGGTTATGAGTTTACAACGCTATCAGCTCTAACATGAGCAAACTCGAGACCCGTTGCATTGCAAATGCTTGTTATACTTCTCTCTAGAAGCTCAGGCCTTCCTTTTTTTATTTTCCTTGGCTATCTTGAAGCCTTCCTGTGATTTATATTATTTCTTTTTTTCTCTGGATACCTACTGAATTATCAAGTTTCCTTGGCAATTTCTAATTTTCTGGAGTTTGCACTCAGGTGGCTCATATCCCCAGCACCATTTATTATGATGCATTTTCTCTCTTCAATTCATCCGTCATCAATTTAATGGCATCACTCCAGCCTCCTGATGAAGGTGGTTTCTAGTTACTTTTGGGTTTCAGTGTCCTTCTTGAAGTGCTTCCCCATCTGTTCAAGTTTCGGCATTAACCCTTCAGTCATGGTCTGTGTCTGGGTGAAAGGCCCTAAAAAGCCATACTTCATGAATAATCATCTATTGTGCCTGGACATAACTTTGCTACCCATATTTGGCACTGGTCCTGAGTCACTTAACATCTTTGGGTCTTGTCACCATCAACAATGTCCCATATTTCTGAACTGCCAACTCTATCTATGTCTGGCACTGTATGCTTCCAGAATTAACTTTAACTTTGAAAGGGTTGTGGTTGATCCTTCAATCAAGTCCAGGGACAATCCTGGTGTCTCTAGACACCAGCTGAACCCTGCTCCTTGTTTGTAATGCAACGACCCCCCCATTAGAAATTATTCAGTTATCTATCTTAAGTTTCTGTGTTTTTTTTTTCCCCCTCATGTCAACAGACCTGGTGATGAGGCTTCACCAGCCCCTCCTGAATTTGGGCCGCAAGAGAGAGTCGTGGATCCCAACTCCTCTTTTCTAATCTTCTATCCGTACTGTTTCTTTAATGTCACCTCCATACATTGCAGCAAGGCACTGCATTTACCACATGGAACAAAACCAACTGCAGTCAATAATACATTTGGTTCAAAAACAGGACTTCTCTTTAAACTTTTATAAAAATTGTAAGTCTGCCTAGACTGAGCCTTAAGATTTACAACTTTTAGGAATCTGGCCCTACAACTGGAAGACACAAACCTCCAATGTGAGCAATTTCTTCCTTGGGGAATTAGTTTTACAAAACCGGTTTATTTTCAAGAGGTGGTCTATCCACACAAGGCTCTATTCTAGCTCATGCCTTCTCCGGCACAGCCTGGGATCCACCTTGACTCTTGATTTGACCATGAGCCAAACTATGGATGAGTGACCATTTCTTCCTCAGGTGCACCGGGTAGGCAGGTTGGCCAGGGCAGTGCTGTACGAGGCGTCCATGTGGAACAGCAACCTATGCACCTTTCAGAAACCAAAGGGTAACAGACCTGTTTATTTTGTTTTATCCTGAAACATTCTGGGTGATGTATTCTTAAAGCACCGTGGGCTAGCTGCAGTAAGCCTGCATGTTCTGTCCTTTGCTTAGCTTTAATTTGAAACTTGTCAATATTATTAGAAGTTGTAACACAAATTGTTTAGGAACCAAGGAAGAAGCACGTGCGGACAGAGATACAGGATTTATGGACTACATTGCATTTTTCTAAAACCAGAACCTCAGAAGCAACTACTGATGTATAAAGGTAATGCTGGGCATTTAGTCAGTCTTTCCATTTAGAAATGGTCTTGTATATTAGGCAAAACCTGCCAAACTCTGAGAGGTTCCCCAGGATAGTTGTGTATTAGAGAAAACCTGCCAAACTCTGAGCGGTTCCCCAGGACAGCCCCCACGCTATGTTCCCCTCTTATTATCCCAATAGTCTGTATTTACCGCCTTAAAAGTCAGACAGGACGGACTGCATTGTGTGTGCACAGGTTGTTGGTGGAATTCAGAAGTGTCACAGTGGGTCACAACCTGTGTTTCCGGAGTAGTAATTAATTAATGAATCCAACAGCAGGAGAAGAGGGGGTGAGAGGGTTTGCAAACAATCCACCTGGTCACCGGGATACACGATTTTACAAATATGAAGTGGACACCACACAAATGTTGTAAAAATTGGTTGATGTTCCTCTGCAAATAATGGACAGCGGACTAAATCATCTTCTGCTACAACCACAGGCTGCTGTGCAACAGAAATCAGGGAGAAAATGAATATTGGGGGGTGGTGGATTAAAGGGTCTAAATTAAGTCTTGGATCACAATCAGTATGCGAAGGTGGTTGGGCTGAAAGCAAAAATAAACCAGGGCATCAAAATGCAGATGTGGCCCTCCCCCCTTAGCACATCAGATATCTAAAAAAAAAGTGGCTCACATTTGCAAACTGGGGCTGTTTTGAACTTGTAAATATAGGTGTTTTGCGAGTTATCAGTAAGAAGCATCCTCTGAGTACGCTACTGGTTTTATTAATTTGAGCTGTGTTGTACAGCAATGTGGCTGTACAGTATGTTTAAAGTTTTCTTCTAAATTGCTATAAAAAAGCCATTATTCTTTTGCTATTTATTAATGCATGAGCGATGGTAAGAACTTTGAATTAAAATGTGAAATGATAGGGAAGTAGCAACACGAACAATGGCTATCTTTAAAAAATAATGTATGATATACCAAGCACTGTACTTTTTCATGGGGAGGTGGTGTTGCTTAATAAAGAGAATGGGATGGGTAGCGGTAGGTAATAAGTAAGTGGGACAATGGGTAGTGTGGTAGTAAATCCACATCTTTAATGGAAAGGACTGTTTAATTTTATGAAATAATTTATTTTAAATTAATGGAAAAAATTGCGATTGTGGAGCAAATTAAATAACATGCACATGTGAAAAAGATTAATGAGATTTCCCCTATAACATTACTAGTAAAGAGAGGTGGGAAACATTTTCTTATCTGGAAGGAAACGGAACAGACAGTGTGTATGTGTATAACAGGCAAGCAGTTCCCAAATATTGTGTGCTTGCACTAAGAATGAATGAATGCTATTTGTTTTTAAAAGCATAGCAAAATTGTGCCCTTGAGGCTTGTTTTTGGCACAGTAACGTTGAACATAAAACTTAGGTTGTGGATAAAGTGCAGTGGCAAATACTGTTTAAAACTATTTAACTTGACACACGAAAAGCAGCATTGTCCGAGGTGGAATAAAGGTATATTTAAAGATGAATGTAAAGGTTGCTCTCTTGGTCGGTTTTTGGACACCCATAAGCTAAAATAGTATAAGGGTAGCATTTTCACCATGTACCTTGAAGTGACAACTATTGTTTAAAGTTGTCTCACAAAAGTGTTGAAAGGCAGTCTTGTTCAAGGTGGAATAAAGGTAAATAAACAAGCCCTTACATGTAATGTCTGTTTCTTTTGAGATAAGAAAATGTGCTTCCGATACTGCCTTGACTTGCAATGTTAAGGGGAGAGAGGGGGTTGGATTATTCTAGTTCCTATATGCCCACATTAATTAATTTGCACCACAATCATAAGACGTTGTGGTGCTGCTTGGACTTGAATGGGATACCCCAGCTTTAAAGGCCACAGCTCTGCACATAAGGAAATACATAGCAATGCAGGTCCCATTATCTGCAGATCAGCGGCCTCTGATGCTGTGGAACCCTCAAAGAGAGCCAGCAAGCTTTGGAAACACATTTTCTTATCTCTAAGGAAACAGTGTGTGTATAACAGGCAAGCTGTTCCCTTAATGTGATGACGTGTGCTTGAGCTAAGAATAAACAAACACATGCAGTCACACTTAAACACACAAATTTAGGCAAAAAGAAGGTAAGGATGTAGCTGTGATGCAATTGCAAACAGTGGTGAAAGCCAAATAAATAAACGGACACAGGAAACTGGAGGGTAGGAGGGAGTAGACGACAGAGCCAGCTAAAAAAGATGTACTCTGTACAGTGGATCAACAAAAAGAAAAAAATAGCTCCCAAAAGTGGGAACAGTGGAAGGACACAAGTTCTCGTGCCATGCTCAAGGGGCGGGTCACATGCAAGAAGAGGGAATCGCTGACCAGCAGGAATCAAGCAATCGAGGGTGGCTTTGATGCCTACCAATTGTAAGTAATAGGAGGGCTCCAGGGCAACTAACAGAGACAGCACATGGGCTATGTATGCAAGGCCTAAAAACTGCTACCCACATTATAAAGCAGGGCCCATAAAGAGCCCCAAACAACAATCCACCCCTGACCTGTTCAGCCAGACCTTCTGGAATTCACAGATCGCCCCCCTTAGGCCTGTCAGACCTTGTGTGGAAACAGTGGCAGAATGAAGCACTGGTCAGAGAAAAGTCTGCTTTCTTGGTCTGAAGCTTCACCTTGCATGCAAACCATTTTTCAGGTGTGGAAAAACACTCAAGAGCACCCCTGTCACTGTGGCTTACCATGTGAAATCAGCTTGCAGGTCTACTCAAAAGTGACTTTTTTTCCTTATTCACTACCTCACTTTAAATGCACAATGTCCGATCTGTTACTTTGGTGACTGCGGCTTGGCACCTCCCTGAAACTTGCCTCCTTCCTTCCACTGTAACCCAAGCCAGATGGCTCCCCATTTTTAGGTGTGCCCCAGAGACAGTTTTAGCTGTCTCGCCAGCCTTGTGTTTTCCCTCCCAAAAAAAAAATACAAGCACCAACACAGATACACAGGTTGTATGACATAAAATGCATGCCTTTCCAATGCATGCCATTACCAAGCATCTTTTACCTCTCATGCATTTAGAACGCAAAGTCTCTACCATGCATTCCTTTACAATGAACATTCTTTACCATGAATGCCTTTACAACAAACGGTAAGTATATTTAAGGTAAGTTAAACCCATGTATTATTATCATTTTATGGGGTGGAACTCCACCAAACCCTCAGCTTTAAAAAAAATAATTATAACTACATTGTTCTTAATTGGGAGAACTCCCCACTGCCATTTAGTAATTACTCCTACCTCCCTATACCCCTACCCACTCATAAACCCTAAAACCACCGTTAAAACGAACATCCTTACCTCGCTATACCCTAACTCCCCTGAACCCTAAAAACACTGTTACCACCATATACCCCCACCCACCTCAATCCCTAAAAATATCCTTACCCTACTATACCCTTACCCACTCCTACAGCCTTACTACCCTATACCTTTACCTACCCCTAAACACCTTAAATGTAAACAAACACACACTCCTTATACTTACCTTCATGGTAAAGGCATGTGTTGTAAAGGCATATTTGTGGTAAAGGCTTTGTGTTGGAAAGGGACCGCATGGTAAAGTTCCATGGTAAAGGCACTGTGTGGTAACGACAGAGGTGTAAATTCTGTCTCCCTATCCGTATGCGACTCTCAATTAGCCCTCTTCACCCACTGATTTGTTCAAGTGTCATTCACATTTTGCTTCCACCCACCAAAACATACAGCATTTAGCAAAGGATCAGCACACTTCATCTAGTGGCTGTCTTCACATGTAAGTGACTCCATTATGATTGATCACGTGCACGAATACCTAAAAAGGAGTGCACTTCAGTCCCAAGGCTGGTGTGCCTGGGCTGCTGGGACACTGCTTTATTTTTACATAGGTTTAAATTTTGCCAATATTTTTTGCATATTACATATGTTTGCAATAGATAAACTTGCTTGTTGGCCAAGGCCAGGTCTGTTGGTTTTGCTAAAGCTTCTTGCACACTTATTGCCGTCTCAACCTAAGGAAGGATGTCTCATGTTCATGTTGCACTCCTCTCGCTTCCAGGCCCATCCACACAGCTGATTGTAAAGAGAATCCTTAAAGATTTCAGTACAAATCCATAAAGTGCCATTTAGCACCATGTCTGCAGTCAAACTGCATTTTAAGCTCACGCAACCCCAAATAAAGTACAAATCTCACACTGGAGTAGTAGCTATTATATGGTGAGAGGCAGCCTAGAAAATAAATTCTTTTAGAGCAACCAGCTTTCAAGAAACATCAATCATTTTGGGACTTTTAGTTTTGAATATAGCATTACATTCATTAGCCCAAATATCCCAGCATGTAAAGTAATGTCTTGTATAGACCGTGCAATGCTTTTTTATTAATTATAAATACAATTAATAAATGAATCAGTCTATATATAAATAGGGCATATATTAAACATAACAAATGTTGTATAATTTACTAAATATTTTATTAAAAACGTTACATGACAATTACTTTGTTCGCTTGGCTAGTGTTTTGTGTCTTAGAGCCAAACCAGGCCACTGAGCCACGGAAGCTACAACCTGAAAGCAGTCTATGGATCAATCTGCAGGAGCACCAGATAGCTCTTTAGGGCAGCTAAATGTTCCCATTGTGGGCATTGTACCAGATGTGACTTTGCCTACTGTGCAAAAAATATTAAAGGCTCTTCTATTAACCTGGTAAATTAAAAATGTTTGTGAATACCCACAAAGTTGCACCAAATTAGCATTTCATTTTCCAGGCTAGCCTACTGAAACTTCCTTAGAAATGCCCATCACCGCTTCTCTAGGTGTTGCTTAGAAATGCAGAAAGAGCTGCATAATTTGCAGAATGTCCTAACTTATGTATGACATACCTGAGTACAAAAACTATAAAACATACAACCTTTGTGCATCAGTGAAGAGTTTAAAGACTTTGGGCCCCATCATGAGTCTGTCAGTCTCAAGACCGTTAGACTCACTGTGGCGGTCAGACGGTCACGGCTTTGGCGGTCTGACCACTACATTATGACCCTAGTGGTCCAACCGCCAGGGGACCGTGTGCATTTCATGGGTGCCAGGGAACCCGTCATGCAGCAGCATTGCTGCCGGCTCAATCATGAGCCAGGAACAATGCTGCCGTACCTTTCCCACTGGGCTGGCGGCAACCTTGGTTCACGCCTGTCAGCCCAGTGGGAAAGTTGTAATGGGGCCAGTGGGGAGACCACCAGCACCATGGCGGTCTCCTCGTCAGGAGTTTGCCCCCAAAGTGTGTGTAAGGTTGATTTGTGCACAAAAAAGGCTTTGTGAATGGACCCCTTTTTCACTCTCATACAAAAGCAAACCCTTTTTTCTTTTATTTGCAGTCTTATATAGCGCAAACCAGACCCCAAGGAATATCGGAGAACTCTACACAGCATAACAGATCAGTCCATTAAAAAGATATGATTGTGTGTTAGCTATCAGGACTTAAATAAGTCCGACATGATCGAGAGACAAGCATAATAAGAAGCAGGTCCATACCTAGTCAATTAGGTGGGGACTTATTTCTGTAGGAGTAGGGTTTTTAGTTCCTTTTTGAAGAGGATTTGCAAGTGGATTGTCCTAATGGTAGGTGGGATGGTATTCCAGATTTTTGGGACAGCGCCAGAGAGAATTGCTTTAGAGTTCTGTTTTATGAAGGTTGGGGAGGTCAGACGCATTGCATTGGAACATCTGAGGTAAAGGGAGACACCTGAAATTGTTAGCTTATTAGTGAGATGCTTTTGATAGCCTTCATGTAAAGCTTTGTGGATGATGCATTATTTCTCGTCAGTGATGCAGACTGATGGGTTCCTGAATACCAAGGCAGCCTAGCCTTAAGTACACCTCATGCCTCTTTATTCTGCAACCCTAAACTTTCAATTTCTTTAACGCTATGGCAGGGTTGTCATTCCTGCTTTCTCTCTGTCATTGTTTTCCAAGCTTTCTCCCTCCTTTTTTTCTCCCTTTTCTGTCTTTCTCTCTTACTCTAGATCATAGCCTGGTCATTAAAAACAAATCCTGAACCTCAAAAATCAGTGCCGGTGCTCCCCACCTGCACATATTAAGCATTGCTAAAGTCTTCAACATCAAATAATACTAAATCCAGCAACCCATGTTCTTCCCACACTTGGCCATGGAGATCACGTCATGACAATCCAGAAATATATCAAGCATAAAACCTTGTGCCTTATTCATCACACCCTTTACATGCAGTCCCAAAAATTTAACATCTGCCAACCAGCCATATTCATGAGATATATGCTACGTTTTTGTAACCATCTCCCTCACTAATTATTTTCATAGAAGGTCCTTCTCCTTCAATGGTGTTTCTATGAAATACTTTTTTTCTACTGATTTTATTAAAGACATGTCACAATACAGAGAACAGATGAGCATTGTAGAAAATGTACACCAGCCCAAGTGCAAATTGCGGTCTGAAAACATTATAGAGAGTATGTAGATACAGCAAGTAAATTATGTTATGATTATTCCCAGCATCATTCAAGGCATAATATATCTCTAACAGCCCAAGTATGTCCAGAACAATAATTCAGCATGAATTAAAGGGCACATATTCCCCCAATGTCATAATTGCCAGACTCAAATACACAGTATGTTCCTGAAACTAAAACACCACAGCCTGAATAACCCCTTCATGTATCTGTCTGCCGATGTCCAGCCTTTTAATTAAAATCGAGCTAGGTAGAGTCTCAGGGGTACCCAGAAATCTCTGAGACTAGACATGGGGGGCAGGAGAGTAGCAAAAAAAAAAAAAAAAAATATATATATATATATATATATATATATATATATATATCACACTATGGTCATTAAACTGTATCAAGTCTTTTAGCCACTTTTTTATGAGGGCTATTCTTCCCACACTAATTCATTGCTATACTCTTGAAATCTCAGAGGCCCAGTTTTTCTAGGGTCCGTCGTGCTAGGAGTTCTGTAGTGAGAGGCAGTAACAAGTTTTCTGCCAAGGGAAACGCTGGTGAGTATAACCGCAGAAACCCCACTTTCTGGCATTTTTTGAGGCCCAGCATGAAGTTGAGATTGTTTTGATTTCTTTAGAGCTTGCCCCGCATGAGATGCACTTTTAATTGGGTACCCTCTGTTTGATCAGCTTCTGGTTTAAGACACAGTAGCCTGCATCTGGATGATACTAGGGTCTCACATAATGCCACTGCGACACTAGGTAACATATCTCCATGCCCAGGATCTCAAATCCCCCACTCACACATGAGTGTAAGAATATCCCACCCAATCTTAGGAAGTCTTCACGCCCATATGAGTCAAATGAGCAGACTTCATAAAGGAAAGGAAAAACTCCTGGTAAGCTGGAGGGTTATATTTATGAATAAAGTTGTTTGGATAGCCCTACCATCTTTTTTATGGCTACCAATGAGGATAGTGTTATCCAAGCTTTCATCTGTGCAGTTAATACTATACTTAAGGCCCATAGCTTAGCCATATTATTGTCTCACTACCCCTATAGAAAATAATACCCAAATATTTCACAGATTTGGTGGTCCTTCATATTGGGAAGTCAAAGTCAGTCTTATTTGTACATTCTGTATGGTGGAAAAGCTCTCACTTTGAACAAATAATATATACCCGAAAGTACTTGCCAAATCTAATAATTTCTCACATCAAGGCCGAAAGGTTCTTGCAGGCTCCCTAACAAACAGCAGTATATCTTCTGCATACAAAGAGTAATAAACAACCAGTGTGGAAACAGAGCCTTCTGTGTATGTGTTTCTTATGTCATTGGCGGGTCAATGGGTCCATAGGCAATATAAATAATTGGGGCTGCAACGGGCAGCCCTGTCTAGTACCTCTGGTAAAACGGAAGGGGTCCGAAGTCAAGCCACTGGCTCGAATCTGAGGCATTCGATTGAGAATAGAGTAGCTCTACAAGTTTGACAAAACCATGACATATGTCCACCCTATGCAAATTCTCCATCAAGATAGGCCACTTTCAGGAGTCAAAGGTTTTCTCGGTGCCAGTAGGGCGACCACAGCTTTTAAGCTGGGGGAATACCCAATGCAGTATAGCAGAAATGGTGTGCAGATTAAGGGGGTTATTCCAACTTTGGAGGAAGTGGTAATCCATCCCAAAAGTGACGGTAAAGTGACGGATATACCACCAGCCGTATTACAAGTCCATTATATCCTATGGAACTCGTAATACGTCTGGTGGTAAATCCGTCACATTTGGGACGGATTACCACCTCCTCCAAAGTTGGAATAACCCCCTAATTGTCTTTGACCTACGTGGTACAAATTTCAGCTAGACCGGGAAGATTTATTGCTCCATTAGTAAAAACAGTCAGGCAACTATAACCTTAGCTAAGATTTTATTATCTAAGTTGAGGAGTGGCAGCAGCCTATATGAAGCGCTGCACGTGGGGTCTTTACTGGGCTTTAATAATAGCATGATCACTACCTCTCGGAGCATCAGCGGGAGTACCTCCTCAGTGGACTCTGCATATACCTCCAATAGATGAGTGACTCTCTGGAATACTTGACCGCAACAGATAAAGTAACTAACTAAATTACTTTCATTTGGAAAGAGTAAAAACCTGGTTCTAGGCAGATGAGTGCACTGTATCAACGTTTTCAGGTCACTCGGTGTATTTAACAGCTCAAAGAAGCTTATATGCATGCACTGTGATATACAAAATGCAATAAAAACAAAAACCACCATCAGGTTAAGTGTTCTATTATGTTAACTTGTTTATGTGGTACCAAACACAGCTTGGAGGTATTCATTGAAACACAAGGGTGATGGGTGGAAAGTTTATAAATGGCTCTGTAGCTGGCAATCATACAGGCAAATGTCTAGTCCATACGTTTTTTTTGCCCACTATATATAAATTGGACCTGGTCCTGCTGATAAGTTCCTACTGGAGCAGGGCCAAGTCTGACTTCCATTGGTCGATTTCAGTTCGCAGTGTAACAGTGGTAAACATTATGAACTAAATTGCACTCAAGAATAATTACTAGTGGCTGAGAATTATTCAGGCACTCCACCCATCGACGTTTTGTGATTCTCACTGAGATGCTGTAGTGGCAGCAATGCCCAGACGTGGGTCCTGTGCTTCATGCAACATAAGGCCCAAGCTGCACCTCACTGATAACTCCAGAAGACCATTGCTTGTTTTCTGTTCAGGGTGCAGTGTCCTGTCAGTTCGGGCTGGACTTTTCCTATAGGAGCAGGATCGATCGAGTCTGACATGTAGATGCCCGTCTCTCGAGTGGCAGAGTAGGCAAAAAAAAAAAATGTAAGAATAATTACTACTGGCTCTGAAAAATTCTAGTGTTCCACCCAAGACCTTTCTGTTTTTCTCAGTGCTTTAGGGCACTCATTGGTCAGGCCTTATAAACAGTGCTTAAATAAGAGGTTAAGCCTGAGGGTGAAAGCATTCTGGTTAGGTATTAATGGACATTTCAATTACATGAATTCTTGCTAATAAGAGGTAAATTCCCTTAAGTCGGCATTCATATAAAACCAAGCAATGCCCTGGTCGGTCTTTGTGTTGCATTATTGTCTCCTTGCATTTATGCTCATCTCTAATAAATAAAGCTCTCCTAGCCTCTTTCCATGCATTCCCTCACGCTGCTGTTGTTGTAGACTTATTTGTCCAAACAATGAAACGCCATTAGTACCGATTGTATGTCAGGACCGGAGGCTCCGATTATGCTTTCTCTTTCTTTACTGACTTAAACAGCAGCCAATGAAATACAAGTAACAGAAAAAACTACAACACCCAGGATACCTAACATCCTGTCACATGGTCCAATCACCATCCATGTCCTCTGCTATGAGTCCTCTGACCTATGAAGTCACTTCCTCTTAATTTGCTGCTTCGCAGCAGATAAGTACACTTTTATTTTACTCTCTGAATGTTTTGCATTTTACTTTGTGTATTTAATGATTAAAGTATTACCGATCCAAGCGTCGCAATTCAGCGCGCTATCGGTATATTTGTAGAAGCGCCTGCGCGCTTTGTTTTGTGGCATTTTGCCAAATTTTCGGCCCGATCCTCGAAGTGGAGTGGAAGCGGGAGCGGAGCTGCTCTAAGGCAGTCTCTTTTCCCTTTTTTTAGCGTGCACGCATTTTCGAGCCGATCCACTTTCATTTTGATGAGGATCGACTAGTGGATGCTGTGTGCCTGTCCCACCAATTGCGTTCCCCCTCCTGAGGTAGCGCAATATGTCCAGGCTAATCTACGTAAAAGCTTCGATAAAGAGGTTAGATCACGCTTGAAAGCGGAGTGCCCCAGACCTGACCTGGAGGGTAAGGTTTCCGATACTCCAGAGATAGACCCCACTATGGTCACCTTTATGAAAAACTTCGCCAAGGACCCCAAAAAAGGTTTAGACCGTTCCTGGCGGAGTTGTCAGGACAAACTATTGGATCTTTCAGGACCCTTAACTAAGATCCTGGAGTTGGCATATGTGGCCAAGGAATCTAACACTCCAGTGGACACAGATGTCCTTATAGGCTGGGCACAAAGAGCTGTGTGCCTACTAGGTAATTCTAACTGTGCCATCTCGGCAGAACGCAGGAAGTCTGTGCTTATGCGCATAGATCCCAAATTGCCAGATCTTGCGTCCTCGGAAGCGGGTCCTTCTGCCAATGGACTTTTATTTGGCTCATCATTTATCAAAGACTTAGCCAAGTTTTGTTCCACTTTTTCTTCGCTTGACAAAGCACAAATGTCACTCAAGAAGGTTTTTAAACGAGGCCTTTTTGGCCGAGCCGGTCGTTTCAGAGGACGTATGTCCGGCCGCAGCTCCTTCAACAGTCCCCAAAATTACTATCCGAGAGGCAGAGGTGGCTGGTACGGAGATCAGGATTCCACCTTCTACCCCACACGGCACAGAGGGTGTCGCCCCCGTTTCCGTAGGGGTCATCGCAGAGGCCAGCAAGGAGCCATTCAAGACTCCAGTTTCACAGGTGAGCATTATTCAATTTTCTCAGGTCAAACTAGGGGGCAGAGTGGCATCTTGCTTAACAAATTGGAAGCGGATCTCCGGAGATCCTTGGGTTCTCCAAACAGTAGAAGGTTTTCGATTGGAGTTTGTCAGCACTCCCAAACAACTGTCCCCTCCGGTAATAATGTGTTTATCCCAAGCAAATCAAGATTTTATAGACAAAGAAGTGCAAGCTCTCTTAGACAAAGGAGCCGTGCAATTCTCTTACCCTCATCCTTGCGGTTTCCTCAGCCCAATTTTTGTAGTAGACAAGAAAGGGGGAGGCCACCGCTTAGTCTTGAACCTAAAGGAGTTCAATCAGTGGATCCTGTACCGACATTTCAAGATGGAGGGTATCCACATGCTAAGGGACATTCTGTTAGAAGGGGATTGGATGGTTCGACTGGATCTAAAAGATGCCTACTTGTCGATTCCAATTTTTCCTCCCCACAGGAGATTTTTACAATTCCAGTGGAAGGGTCAGTGCCTGGAGTTCCGAGCACTCCCTTTCAGCCTATCGTCAGCCCCTTGGTGCTTCACGAAGCTTCTGAGACCTTTGATGGAATGCTTCAGATCCAAGGGAGTCAGGTTGATTATATATCTGGACGACATTCTGCTGATGGCTCAGTCCCCACAAGTCCTAATCTTACACTTGGATTGGACCATCAGTCTCCTACAAGATTTAGGTTTCCTGATCAATGTTCAGAAGTCATTGTTGAAACCTTCACAGGTGATAGATTTTCTGGGCTTTCAGATAAATTCCCTTTTATGTCAGCTTCTTCTTCCCTCTCAGAAGATACGCAACATCAAGAGGGAACTGAGATCGGTGTTAGCTTGCCAGACCGTCTCTTTGAGGAATATAGCCAGGGTAGTGGGCTTACTAGCTTTATCTATTCAAGCGATATTCCCTGCACCCCCACATTATCGAGCACTTCAGAGGCTCAAAATCAGACATCTACAACAGGGTCTGAGTTACTCGGAACAAATCCCTTTGACTGCCGAGGTAAGATCAGAAGTCCAATGGTGGCTTCATCACATGGAAGCTTGGAACGGCAGGGCGATTTTCGGATCTCACCCGGAGGTAGTGATAGAGTCAGATGCCAGCAGATGGGGTTGGGGAGCCCGATGCAACTCCCTAGTGACGGGGGGCAGATGGTCAGAGTGGGAACAAACCCTTCACATCAATTGTTTGGAACTTCTAGCGGGATCATTTGCTATAAAGAGCCTCTCCCCGCAGAAAACAGATTGTTGCATACTATTACGGATGGACAACATATCAGCAGTGAGGTATGTCAACAAATTGGGAGGCACTAAGTCCAGAATTCTGGCGGAGATTGCCAAGGATTTCTGGCATTTTTGCCTAACCCAGCGTTTAGTGGTCATAGCGGAATATCTGCCTGGGGATCAGAATGTCATAGCAGACTGGAATTCCAGATACCTATCAGACTCCAGCGACTGGAAGCTGGATCCTCTGATTTTTGCCCAGATAGTCCAGGAATGGGGCAATTGCGAAGTGGACCTCTTTGCCTCTCGTCTCAATTGCCAAATTCAAAAATTTTACAGCTGGCGTCCAGACCCGTATGCGCTGAAAACAGACGCTTTTCTTCAGGTCTGGACCAAGTTTCGAGGTTATGCGTTTCCTCCTTTTCTGATGATCGCCAAAGTTCTGGCTCAAGTGCGGAGACAGAAAACAGAGATTGTTCTGGTGACTCCGTTCTGGAGAGCACAGCCTTGGTTTCCCAGTGATTCCTCCTCGTCCGAATCTTCTTTTGAGTCCAGAGGGCCTTCAACATCCTCTGATCTTGTCAGGGAAGTTAACACTTCCAGTCTGGTTAATTTCAGGTCGAGATGGAATACCCCAGATGTTTCGCAACAAGCTGCGGAATTCATTAAACAGGCCTGGGCCAGTAGTACCCATAAGAGATATGATTCAGCCCGGCGCAGATGGTCTAGTTGGTGTGATGGAAGGGGTGCCAATCCAGTGGAAGCGCATATTGGTTTGATTGTTAATTTTCTAGCAGAACTAGCCAGTTCGGGATTAGCTTATCGGACGGTCAATAATTTTAGATCAGCCATTTCAGCAGGGCATTCACAGTTAGAAGGCAAGCCTATTGGAGAACATCCATTAATTTGCAAGCTTTTGAGGGGAATACGTCTTTCTAAACCACCTCAAGCAAAGTATACTGTTTTATGGGATGTTAATGTCATATTAAAATTTCTTGATTCTTGGCCTACAAACAGATATTTGTCTCGCAAGCAGTTGTCAGCTAAGTTAACCATGCTTTTATGCCTTGTTTCTTGTAAAAGAGTATCGGACATCAGAGATTTAAATTTAGCAGGTAGAACTTTTTCTCCGGAAGGGGTATCCTTTTCGGTGACAAGGAGAACTAAAACAAATTGCAGGTCAGTATCATATCCAGTTTATACGGAAAATTCAAAATTATGTGTAGTTCAATGTTTAAAAGATTATGAAGTTGTCACAGAAGAATTTCGACAGGATGCTAAGGGTCAATTGTTAGTTGCTTTGCAAAAACCTTTTAAACCAGTTTCCTCAGCTACTTTAGCTAGATGGATGAGATGGTTGATGAATGAAGCAGGTATTGATACCTCTGTTTTTGGGGCCCATTCTGCTAGAGGGGCTATGGCTTCAAAATCATTTGCTTTGGGTTCTCGTTTAGAGGACATAATGAAAGCCGCAGATTGGTCTTCAGAAAATACTTTTCGTAAGTTTTATCATAAACCTGTTTTGGATGTAGCCAGTGTGGTGATGGAACAGCTTTAAACTAGCATAATCGGAGACTCCGGTCCGGACATAGAATAAAAAAAATTCTAGCTATCGCGTCAAGAATTTTCAATTCTATTAAGGACACGGAGGCGAGGATTATCCCTCCCTTGTTATATTTATGGAATATTTATTATCAATTATTATGTATATATGATGATATATTATTATTTAACCCTCCCATTATTTGCAATTATAAAGTTGGAGATAACGTATATTTTATGAGAAATTACCTACCTGTTTATTGTTACAGCTTCTGATCAGAAGAATGCCTGAAGATCGTAACATCATGGAAAGATTGAGTTCGTATGTTCTACCGGTTGTTTCTCCGGCATTGAGTCTCCAAGTTCGGTTCTTCAGTATGGAGAAGAAGTTTATGTCTCCGGATTTAGGATGGCGTAAGAAGTTTGCGTTTTCAAGTTGACATTATCTGTTTTAACAAAGAAAGAGGAAGTGACTTCATGGGTCAGAGGACTCATAGCAGAGGACATGGATGGTGATTGGACCATGTGACAGGATGTAAGGGATCCTCGGTGTTGTAGTTTTTTCTGTTACTTGTTTTTCATTGGCTGCTGTTTAAGTCAGTAAAGAAAGAGAAAGCATAATCCTCGCCTCCGTGTCCTTAATAGAATTGAAAATTCTTGACACGATAGCTAGAATTTTTTTTATTCTCAGTCCACACAATCTCTGAAAAGTTAAAAAACTCAAATGAAATCTTTTCTCTTCTTTCAGGTCAGCCCAACAGTTGAAGAAAACTTCCCTTTGTGGTAGTGTCTGAAATTGTTTATTGACAAAAGCAGGATTAACAGTTTGCGAATGACAGTATCAACCAACTGGGGGATCCCGGGAAAATGACTGATGGAGTCAAACTCATCAGGTACGGGCAATAATAAAACATATACTTTACTTACAGATGGGTTTCTAGTATCTATCATATAATGGAATTCTCAAACAATATTGTAAGATGACTACCTGAGTACATGAGAGCAGAGTAAATGGCCTTCAGAAATTACAAAGATGTAGACAGTTTCCCCCAAGTTTTCTTCTATTTTTTTTTTATTCCTCATCTCCGAAACCAATACGAAACTTCAGGATCGGGATGAGACAGAAAAAAGACCTTGGCCTTAAACTGGGCCCCATTAGTGAATTAGATCGCTGAAAAAGTAGCCAATGTTTGCAAATTGGGCAGGTTTGAACTTCGAAATACCCACTTTATAAGCATTTTACAAGGTATAGAAAATTGCATGAATTGAACTTGGTGCCTGCAAAGTTTGTTTTAGTATCGGTAAAATCAACAGTAAAATCTTGCCCAGCAGGCCAAAAAACAAGGCAACTGACAGACAAAAAATCAGAAGCACACCCTGATCTGGCCAGTCTGCCCCTATGAAGCGCACCTCAACTTCAGAGACGAGCACTTTTTGTGAGCATGGGCAAGAAAACATGGCCGATGCAGATAACAGTTACGCAAAGCCATGCACACACGTTTAAAGTTTTCGCCACTCACCCTCCTATAAAAACTCTTACTGTCATTTTCTGCTACAATTCATTCCTAATCCTCGTATTTTTTTATTTTGGGGTTTTGGTAAAGAGGTTCACAATTTGAATGAAATGATAAATGAGATCCACTGTATTGTGTTAATATGACAAATATTCTCAGTTACACCCATCACATTTCCGTAGGGCAGAAATACATGAGTGAAAAAAAATCAAGAACAGTAAGATTTCTAACCAATTAGATACTTGACTTATTTCAAAACAAATATAGACCCCAAAGGAGCCAAGGCCGGGAGCCTTCTGATAAGAAAACACTGAGCCAAAAAGGTGGGCTCCTAATACCAAACAACTTTTTATCAAGATTTGCACACTAGAAGAGGAGCAAAAACCTGAAAACCAGGTGATTTGTATCAATAAACCAATATGGCAAAAAAGGAAGTCCTAATAGTCAAACTGAATGAACATCTCCAGGGTTTCCAGCCCACATGGCTTCACGGTGGTCTTCAATGAGGCTAACTACTTTAAAAGTAAGCATTGGCAAAGCCAATAGGTCTTGCCTATGATACCTATTGGCTTTGCCTATTTTTTCCCATGCCTTGTACAGCATCGTGGCTATTGCACAGTATGCCTCAAAAAATAAATGAAATAAAAGGTACAATAACAACACTGCTGCGTCATTTTGTAGACGCCCGCATGCGTTCAACATGCAGCGCACCCCTACAAAAGACACAGTCATTTTTTTTTTTACATACCAATATGAAATGGATGCCAATTTTAAAAAAGTATCGTGAATCTGCTTTTTTTAAAGCCTAGCACAAAAGTGCTTTAAAAAAATTAAAACGGATGTGAGGTTTGCAGGAGCAGGTTGGGAGAGTGAATCAACATGGTAGGCGGTGGAAAAAAAACATGAGGGCGGGTTACTGAGCAAAGGGGAGAACAAAAGGGAGAAAGAGAGCAACGGAGAGCACAGGGAAAGTACATGGACGAGAGAGAGCAACACAAGTGTGCACTGGGGAGGGAAGTACAGGTGCCAGACAGTGCAGGGGGGTTTGGCAGGGAAAGAACACACAAGGGAGACAGTTGGAAAACTCTCACAATGACAGAGGCAGTTATATCAGCAACATCAAAATAAGGGAAAGACCGTGTGGCTCTTCTTAACCAATATTCCTTCTCAACATACACGGGCATTTTTTTTTTTTTTTGATAAACCAGTGCCTCACCAGCTCCATCCAGACCCATCAAGCGTTGTTGTTAAATGGGAGGCAGGCACAAAGCAGCCCCAAACCTTTTTGTACAGGTAAAATACTCTGTACTCTGATTTAAAAAAAGTGACACTCCCCTCCTTGGATGTTTCAAAAGGTGACTGTTGAACCTGGACATTTACAAAGCAATCCCTACTCACTATTGAACTTTGCACACAAAAATTCCAAGGCAAAAAAATAACGATGAAATGTTGGCATGCCAAGATGATTTCCCCATGAAGATAAAACATGCGAGGTTGAATACTATCAACATTACCATTTTCTGTTACTATGGAGCCATTTTAGTATCCAACGTGACTATAGTGTAAAATTCCGTGAGTGACCTCTTGGTGCCCCAGATTGGCTCAACCATAACACTAGATTGTCTGTAATAGGAAAAACAGACTTGTCATTAGGGTAGCTCAGTTCAAAATCAACATGTCTCAAACCAGGGCATAATAATCTAACTCTCCAGAAGCTTTACATGAAGAGCTAAACTGTGATACAACAATAAGCCATATGAAATAACAAAGGATACCAATCTCATTCTGTATCTAATCCATATTTGTGGCAAACTACCTTACACTGCTGGCCTATCTAAAAGAAAAACAATAAATAAACATAACACTAACAGCAGTATCATCACTCTTGAGCAAGATGACCTGCAGTCCATCAGAGAACAGTCCAACTCATTTAATCGATTTTAAAACAATGTCACTTTCGATGAAACTTACATTTCTTAAAGACTTCCACCATACAATCAATATTTGTCATAAAGGGAGGGAATTATACATGCTAACTCTGAAGTGGACTAATACGGGACCCAACTCAAGGGATACCTGACTACTCAACGTGACTATGTACTGGAAAATACACAGGAACATTTTCTAACTAGGTGCAAACCAAAAACAGAGCATCAATGTTGTTACGCAGTCAAAAAACATAGCAAGTCATCATCTCTGGATACATTTAAGGATACCTAACAGCACTCGACCAATTACAAATTATAAATCCACCAAACTATACATAACGATAGAAGTCTTGGATATGTAAAGCATGAAATCTGGATTTACTCTGACATTACACACTAATACACTGCAACCCTGACTTGTCTTCAGAATTTGATGAGAAACATTTTCAAGCATGGAAGATGGGTGGGATTCATGTGCTGAGAGTGGACTGTTTATTAGTTTTATTGAGCCAAAAAAACAGTCACGCATAAAAGCAAGAAATATTTTTATAATTGCACATTAGATTACCGAGTCTCTCATCCAGTAATAAAATGAGGTGCCCAAGTTACTATGCACTTTTTAAAAAAAATTAACAATGAACAGGGGTCTTAAGATATCCATTATTAAAAATTATAACATAATCAACACAAAGGTTCTCTCTCTCACCTCCATAATTCATGGGGTTAAGAATGGAAACACAGCTTTAACAAGCCAATAATACGCACTTAATACCCAGAGAAAAAAAAAATGATGTTGAAAATGCTGCATAGATGGGACAATGTGCCAAGCTTTATAAATTCAATACGAACTGATCCGAGTGATGCTGGAATGAAAAAAATATAAGGGTACATTGTTTATTCTTTTTTGGAGCTGCTCAAACCTTAGATTCTGAGAAGAGTTTCTACAAAACAATGACAGGTGATATGACATCGCTCTAGAGACAGCTCTTCAGGGCTTTCCCCCATATTAAATTTAACCTCTCTCTCTGAAGCAAAAAATAATAATTTATCGAATGTTTCTATCATGGAAGCAAGCTATAAACTTTCACTGGGGCAAAGTCAAAATGCCATCCTTCAAGAACTTCTTTCGATGAGTTTGGCACATGCTAGCGGTGGACGTGCCCTACTGCACAGCTCACAGTTCCCTACTTCCCCAAGTCTATAGTTTAGAGCACCTTCAAGCCTAAAGGTTTTAAGAATTGTAAAATTTGCTGAAAGAGGTCAACTGTACGTAAAATACTTACATAAAAAAGTTTTGTGTCTGATTTTGTAGAAATCTGGTGGGCTAGGAGAAATATACACAGTTCCCTTATTAAGTCCAGCTTTGGCCAGCAAGAGTAACTGAGGTCTTTCCTTGAACTCGCCTGTACATCAGCTATGACCACAGATACACAGAGAAGGCCAGCCCCTGAGGCGACAGCATAGTGAGATGTGCTCTGTCTTTACTGGAGCCCTGTTCTAATTTATATTTAAAATTTTAAAGCTTTGCCTTTACTTGGCCCTGGTTTCCCACCTGTACTTTGCCAACAGGATAAACAGCAGATGTACGTAGGCTAGACTTCCAAAGGAGACATTGTGCAACAATGCACAGATCAGGTTTTGGTAGAAACAGAGCAGGCATTGCTTAGAAACTGAAGACACCCCGGGTATGGCTATGGCCCAGTACCACAGAACACGCCTGGACCCAAAAGGACGTTTAATAAGACACAATAAACATGCTATAATTCAAATCGCCCTGATATATAACTCATTGTTGCCATGCCAGCATCATTTAGCCTCTTCTCTCCAGCCTGGCAGTGGAAGATGACACTGCTATGCCTTTGGCTCCTATGGACGAGCTGTGCTTAACTGCTGCGGCCTGAGACCTGTTCGGCTAAACAGACCTGCAGTAGAGTCAGACTCAGAGCCACTATAGATTAGCTAAAGTTTAAGCATGAGCAGTAAAGTCCATCCATGTGCTCGCTGGGAAAAGTTATTTGTCGTTGACCTGCAGGTAAACAGTAGGGTGTTACGTCGGCATAAAGCTACAAAGTATACACAGACATGCACTCCATATGTGCTTGAGATGTTACCTTATAATGGCTATATTTACGTATGTGCTAGAGATCCCTTTAGCAGTCAAACAAGTCTCATAAATCAATAAGAATTACCAAAGCCAATTTTTGGAAGCATATGCAATTGATATTAAATATGAAAAAGTAAAAAAAATAAAAGTGTCGCCATCAAAACTTGCATTGCATATGTTTGCAGAAAAGTTACTTTAGAAATAAACCTCCACAAAAAATAAATGACAAATTAACATAAAATTATAGCAAAGATTGACCTACTAGAACAGAGCAGGGAGAAAATATGGGAAGAGGCAGAAGAGAAACAATAAGCAGCAAGGCAGCATATATGGGTAAAAAAAATAAAAAAAAACAGGCAACGGATCTTAGGGAAGGGAGAGAACTCAAGCGATAGAGGCCTCTGCTAAAATGGTATTCAAAATGAAGAGTTAATCAAGGCCCTGGCCAAAGTGACTTTCGTATAGGAGGCATTTCAATGTCTTTAAAGGGGGCAAGACAGAGAGTTTATATGTATCTTTGTTATGATTTTTGGAGAACATGAGGCTGGCGGTATCTATTAGTCTTTCATTCACAATTTTCTTCGGCCTACTTTAGTATCCAGCACGGAGCAATGGGTCAACTGACTTTAGCCACTGGCTCTCATCCACCGTGAGTGATGATGTTTTTGCCTGATGTGCACATTCACCTAAAATTAAGTACACTTTTAGTGCTACCTTATGCTTGCAAAGGTTCTCTTTGAATTCTTTAAACCTTCCATATTTCTTAATCATCATTTTATTTGAATAACCCCCTCAGGCTGCAATAATTCAAAACCATCACCTTTTCTTCCCATGAGCAAGTATAACATTTTGCTGTGATGTGCATTAAAACTAAAGGGTTTCTATACCTGCTCTAAGTACAACAGGCTAAGAATGCATGATTTTTGTGTATTTTTTTTTTTATTCCAAGCACAGGGCCATCACGCTAAGGCAGTGGTGTGCATTTTCTTTCCCTTTTAGTTTGTGCCAGATACTTGCGTTAAAGAATAAAAGAAAACTAAACTGCAGCAGTTTGCTAATGGAAAACCTGTTGCGCTGACAATGCTCGTTTCCTTTGTAACTGGCAAAGAAGAACCCTGTCCAAGTGCTCAGAAGCCCTCACTCCTAATATCCCTCATTTGGGGACTACGATGCTGCCAGACCGGAAGTAAACAATACATATCAGTGCATGTGCTGCAAATTCGTAACTCCAGAGGCATCAGAGGAGCCTCCCGTAAAGTCACAAAGCTCAGCACTGCTCCTAGCGCCTCAGAAAGGTGTAGTTCTTCTCTGAGAGCAAACAGTGGAGCTGGTTCGACACGATTGTTGATTCCATGTCAGGAACAGAGGCTCCGATTATGCTTCTCTTTCCATGCTTTTAATTTTTAGCAGCCAATTAGAAAGCAAAACAAAACATCACATCCTGTGACACAGGATCACATGACCACCATAGAGCCTAGCCCTATATAAACCCCTTAGGGATACAACTCCTCCTCTTTCTTTGCTGCTTTGCAGCCAGTTAAATGTCAATTATACTATTTCTGTGTTTATTTTGCTATGGGACGCACGCCGCGTTCGAGCGCTTTTGTGTATTTCAATTACCTCGACACTCTCCTGTTCTGACTTGGTAATTTGTGATCGGACGCTTCCTATCTTTATCTCGCATTCCTTGCGTGCGTCCTAGTTAGGAGCGTTTACCCCCCGCAAAGGTTTCCTTGACCCTCGCCGTTTATGATCTGTGGAGCGGGAGAAGGAGAGCGAGGACAGAGCATCTTGCTTGACACACTATCTTCTTTTTATTTTTGGTGTGCCTTCATCGCGCATGTACGCGCTTGAGTCTGACTCTGTCTCTGTCAGCTCTTTCCCCTGGGGCTAGGAACACGAGAGAGACGTGTGTTTCGTCTTGCAGTTTTTCACCTCTGCTCTCAGTCATACGCCCGTTTGTCTGTCGCTTTTGGGCTGCAATATTAATAATTATTAGGCTTTGCCTTTGTGGAATGGCACTTTATTAGTGGAATGTTCCTCTATGTAAGCAGGGCTCCCTCCACTTTTTACTGTTGCCTTGGGGCCTTCCCTGAGCATATTAGCCTGCTTTAAAGTTATCAGCTTGCCTCCCCACTTAATTTGAAGTTCCTATTGTCAGTTCCTCTGCCCATTTTAGAACTCTCACCTTTGGTGACCTGACATTTTACGCCACGGCTGGCTATGAAGGAGAATCAGGGGAAGGTACCTATTAAGATGACTCTGTGGGGTGATTTGAGCAAGACCTTGTCTATGCCCTCGATGCTGGTGTTCAGCACACTGTCAACGTGGCCTTGGCCCAAGCTATTCAGCCGATTAAGCATCACTTTTGGGGTTTTGCTGAGCAGGAGGGTTGGGTCCCACAGTCTAGCAGCCAGGAAGGGCTGCCGTTTTCCCAAGATCCTACAGACTCAAGTTCTGCTGCAAACCCTCACCAAGCTGATTTTGAACAACTCGTACAATCCTTGAATAAAGAGCATGGTTACTCATCCTCACAATCGCTTCATTTAAGAGATGATAGTAAGGGGGATTCGGATTCCTCATCTTTCTCTAACAACCCGGATAGGGACTCTGATTCTCCTCCTCATAAGCGTAAGGCCAAATCCTGGCATACTCCAGTGTCTTCTCAGCCTTTGAAAGTACTTACTTTTGAACCGGAAGATATTGTTCATCCTAGATCTTCCTCCTTGACTCCGTCTTCGGAAGTGGCCAAGTATGTTCAGGCACACATTTACCATTGTTTTGATAAAGATTTCCGCTCTCAGCTGAGATCGGAATGTCCTAGGCCTGATTTTCCCTCAAAAGTTACTGAGACTCCAGAGATAGACCCCACCCTGGTAACCTATCTTAAGAAATTCTCTAAGGACCCTAAAAAGGGCATTGATCGTGCCTGGTGAGGTTGTCGGGACAAACTCCTGGATGTCTCAGGCCCCCTCACCAAGATTTTAGAGCTGGGTTTTCAGGCTAAGGCATCGGTACTCCTGTTAATCCCGAAGTTCTGGCTGGTTGGGCCCAGAGGGCCTTATGTTTTCTGGGAAACGCAAACTGCGCCATATCCAGTGAGCGGCAGTGCTCCATTTTAATCAAGATGGATCCCAAACTGACTGATCTGGCCTCATCTGAATCAGGTCCTTTGGCGCAGGGTCTGCTTTTTGGATCTCCTTTTCTCAAGGAGCTTTCTAAGTTCACCTCCACTTATGCCAACCTTGACAAGGCCCAAGGCTCCATAAAGGAGGTTCTTCGCCCACTTTTTTCCAGGTCCGGACGTTACAGAGGGCGGGCCTTCGGCTGTAATTATTATCAAGGCCCCCCTCGAGGTTCCTATCAACACCCCAGGGTGGGATATCAGGATTCCTCCTCTACCTTCCACCCCACCAGGTCCCGTGGGGGTCGCAAACAAGTCAGGAGAGGAAGATCTAAGGCAGAGGTCTTTAAACGGGGGGCCTCAAGTGATCCCAGGGGGGGTCCAGACTCTGGACAAAAGCAGCATTATACAGATAACAGGGCTTTGTTTTAAGCAGAAGCATGGTATTGCATTTTTAAGAAGGCAACAGTACTTAACTGCAATGTTTAAATCGGTCTAGACACATTCAAACATTGCCGTCTTTATAAAATAATTGTGAAAAATTCTGAGGGTGGCCTAATGATTTTTATTTTTCAACTGGGGGCGCGGCATTCAAAAGTTTGGAGACCACTGATCTAAGGGATCCTTCACCACCTATCAGGAGCCCAGTACTACAGGTGAGACTCATTTCGTTTTCAGAAGTAATTCTGGGGGGGCAGGACTGCCTTGTTTGTTCGCAATTGGCAAAACATCATGCAGGACCCCTGGGTTCTAGAGTCTATTCAGGGTTTCAAACTGGAATTTTACGATTCTCCTGTTCAGGGGGTATTTCCCCTGGAATTTTTTTTCCCTACAAGATCAGGAGTTCATCTACCTGGAAGTCATGGCGCTTCTATCCAAAGGGGCAATAGTGGCCTCCTCTCCTCATCCTCACGGTTTTCCCACTCTGATTTTTCTGGTAGAAAAGAAGGGCTGTGGTTTCCGTCTGGTCCTAAATATAAAAAAAGATTTCAATGGCTGGATCGTTTGTCGCCACTTCAAGATGGAGGGCATTCACTCACTAAGGGACATCCTAAGAGAAAAAGATTGGATGGTCCGTATAGACTTAAAGGATGCTTACTTGAACATTCCTATTTTTCCTTCTCATCTGAGATTTCTGCAGTTCTTATGGCAAGGCCATTGTTACGAATACAAAGTTCTTTCTTTCGGCCTGTCGTCAGCACCTTGGGCTTTCATGAAGGTGATGCGCCCAGTAGTGAATACCTTCGGGCCAAAGGGGTTCGTCTCATCATATATTGCAATGACCTTATCATCATGTCCCAGTGCCCTCTTCTTCTGATGACCCATCTGGAGTCGGCGATTTCCCTTTTTCATGATTTGGGCTTCGTCCTCAACAGTCAGAAGTCCATCTTGGTTCCTTCCCAGAGGTTGGTGTTTCTGGGTTTTCATGTAGACTTGGTCCTAGCTCAATTGATCCTTCCTCCTTCCAAAGTCTGCAACTTAAATAAGGAATTGAGGGGATTGTTGTCCAAACAGATGGTATCTTTAAGGGGCCTAGCTCAGATGGTAAGCCTCCTTTCCACATCCATTCAGGCTACATTTCCGGGTCCTCTTCATTACCGAGCCCTTCAGAGTCTGAAGATCTTCCATCTTCAGAAGGGCCTCAGGTATTCTGCCCTAGTTCCCCTCTCATTCGAGGCCAGGACCGAGATCCGTTGGTGGCTCAATCATATGGATGCTTTGAATGGCAGAGTGATCTTTTGCTTGTCTCTGGAGATCGTGATGGAATCCGATGCCAGCCGCTGGGGCTGGGGAGTTCGCTGCAGCTTTGATAGTCACAGGGTGTCGTTGGTCGAGGGAGGAGTTGGATCTTCATATCAACTGCTTGGAACTCTTGACCGGTTCCTTTGGAATTCATAGTGTTTTTTCAGATAATTCAAATTGTTGCATCCTTCTCCGGCTGGACAACAGAGCAATACAATGACCGATTGGCAGTCTTGTTACGCCACAGACATATTATTTGGGTCAAGGGCAACAAGTTTTCAAGTTTATTTTGTCCTTGGGACAAGTAGGCCCAACCCTCCTGTAGCATAAACCCTTAGGCTGCCAGTTTACAGAGAAGGGAACTGCCTGCAGTTTAGCTAAAATGTGTGCCCATATGTTAATGCTGTTCAAACTTGTATTTATGGTTCATTAATGAGAAGTCTTCATTATTAGTGTGAACGCTGTAAATAAACGTTTTAAGGTCACACTGCACTACTGACAGTGGTTCCAGTAACAAAACAAAAAAAAGCGTACACACGTTTGAAAAGTTTAACAATATGAGGCTAATTATAATGCTCCCAGAATGCTCTCGGATTAGATGCAAATCTTTGCAGAAGCTTGTCAGCAAGAGTGATGATTCTTCACTTTGCTTACAAAATAAAACGTTAAGAGAAAAATGCAATGCAGTCACTACTATGAAATTTTAGGTGCTATTTCTATGAAGCGTCATTTAGTAAAATGTGTTGATGCATGCTAGTATTTCCCAAAAACATTCATAATGGAAAATCAGTGTAACCATTTTCAACACGATTATGGGAAGCATGAAAATATACGAGCAGTGGCAAAGCCGAATGATCTATTATTTTTTTGTCTCTTTTGATTTCATCAATGCATGTCTTGTTTAGACATGGCTTTTGTAACACTTTATTGTTGTGGGAGCTGCCGGGCCCTCAGCAATGTAACAAATACAAGCAAAAAGAAAAAAATGTTTTTGGTCTCAAAAAGCACACATTGCCGCCACCAGTGGTGTAACAAAGGCCCTGCATGCCCCTTCGTACTGCACCTGACATGAATAAGTCTGGCGGAGCCCTCCATATTCTTTGCAGGGGTCCCCTCCAATTTTGTTACGCCACTGATTGCCATAGTAGTTCCTGGTACTGAACAAAACTACTTTGTGTGCCAATATGCTCCTTGTAGAAGAGCAAAATGAGATCACTCACAGTAAAGCCAGCCGATACAGAGAGAAATAGAAGTTTGATAAAAACGAAATGTCTTTGTTAACACCAGACCTAATTAGGGACCCAATTCTTAAAGAAAAGTCACAAAAGTGCACCCATGGTATATGTCTTTGAAATAGTGGCTTTCATGAATTCACAACAACTTAAAGAAGTAGACCAGGAAATCGTACTCCTAGAAAATATTTGTGAACTCTATTGTAGCACGAGCAAATATGCATGTGTAGATTTGCCCATGTGAAAATCTATTGAGTGTTTACAAGTTCACATTCCCTCCATCCACTTTTTTCCCCAACCCTAGAAGAACTTCTGCTTCTGCCATTGTCAGGAGTAAACTTCCAACCTTTCTCATTATGGGAAAAGATTAGAGGAGAGCTGGTGAAAATCCTTAAAACATGCAAGTTAATAGGTTTGCAGACTCAAAGGCATTCCAGCCCTGGAACTACTGCTTACTGCTTCCTTCAGCCCCAGTATGTAGATCTGAGGAATGGTGGCAAAATAAGGAAATTGCTACAGTAAGCATTGAAAATTAAAGTGTTCAAGCTTACTATAGTAGTAGACCTGCCATAATCATAGAGACTATTATCAGAGCTCTTACATAATGAGGTTGGTGCTATATTTTGTCACCGCACTAAATGGCACCAAAGGGACACATAATTTTTTTTTACAGGACAAGTAGATTTAAGAAGCAACCTGTCCCATGGACAAGTAGATATTTTAATAAATTCAACACCCCTAATAGAACTCTTTGCGTCTCACCTCAACCGGCAGTTGGATCAGTTTTTCAGTTGGCGCCCGGATCCGAAGGCTCAGGCAACAGATGCATTACTACAGACCTCGTCCCAGTTTCTGGGATACGCTTTTCCTCCATTCATGATGATATCCAGAGTTCTGACTCAGATTTTTCATCAGAGAGCAGAAATGGTGCTTTTGACTCCCCTCTGGAGAGCTCAAGCTTGGTACCCTGTAGTTCTGGAGATGGCCTGCTCCCCTCCAGTTATTCTTCTGCATTGTGGGAACCTATTACTAGACCCGCTGGGTCTTCCTCATCCTCTAGTACAATTGCACTTCCCAACTCTGTTGGCGTGGAGAATTTCAGGGAATGATGGTCTCTCCCAGGCTTTTTGCTCGAATCTCATGATTTCATCACAAGATCCTGGGCCCCTAGCACTCACAAGCGTTACGCATCCGCTTGGAAGCGTTGGCGTGCTTGCTGCAATGAACGAAGTGTTCGTCCATTCTCAGCCGATTGTTCTTTGATACTCAATTTTTTGTCTCATTTGGCTGCTTCGGGTATGGCCTACTGATCTGTTAACAATTACAGATCGGCCATCTCAGCAGGTCATTTTCCTAGAGAAGGGAAGCCCACTGGTGAGCTTCCGATTGTGTGTAAACTTCTTCGAGGGATTTGTTTTTCTAATCCTTCTCAACCACGTTATTCTACCCTTTGGGATGTTAACACTGTATTACGTTTTTTAGAATCTTGGCCTGCCAACAAGTACCTGTCCAGGAAGCAGCTATCTGCTAAACTTACCATGTTGTTGTGTTTGGTATCATGCAAATGAGTTTAAGACGTAAGGGCGTTAGACCTGTTAAGCAGAGTCTTTTCTCCTGAGGGACTATCTGTCACTATTTCTCGCCGTACCAAATGTAATACTAAGTCTGTTTTTTATCCTAGTTCCCGGATAATTCTAAATTGTGTGTTGTGCAATGTTTAAAGGCTTATGAGGTAAGTACAGACGGATTTCGCTCTGATATGGGCGGTCAATTATTAATTTCTTTGTTAAAGCTTTTCCGCCCAGTATCTTCGGACACTCTGGCTAGATGGATGCGGTGGCTTATTAGTGAGGCGGGCATTGATATCGCTCGGTTTGGGGCCCACTCTGCAAGAGGCGCCATGGCTTCTAAGGCATTTTCTTTAGGATCTCGTCTAGAGGACATTTTGAAAGTGGCTGACTGGCCGTCTGAGTCTACTTTTAAAGCTTTTTACTACAAGCCTATTTTAGACATCACAACAATTGTTCTAGATCATAATCTAGAGCATAATCGGAGCCTCCGGTTCTGACATATAATAAAAAACTTTCTAGCTGTCACGTCAATAATTTTTCAATTCTATTAAGGACACGGAGGCGAGGATTATCCCTCCCTTGAAAGTGTTTTATATAATTATGTCACGCATGTAATTGATGTGTCTTAATTTCATGCTGTGTTTCGTTTTCTTACCCGTCCTTTTGAAATGATATGTAAGTGTTTATGGCTCGATTTATTTGTTTACTTCTAGGTAATGAAGACAAGTGACTCCAGATTCTTCTGAAGTTGATTTTTTTCCTGTCATCAGAGAGCTCCGCCTTGGACCTGTTTGGTTGGTCCCGTCATCAACTGGACTTTCGGTGGAACGTTGTGGTTCTGTGTGGTTTGCAGTTTCTTTCTCCTGTTGGGGATTGTTCTTGAGACTTTTACTGCTATTGTACTCTCACAAAGAAAGAGGAGGAGTTGTATCCCTAAGTGGTTTATATAAGGCTAGGCTCTATGGTGGTCATGTGATACTGTGTCACTGGATGTGATGTTTTGTTTTGTAATTGGCTGCTAAAAATTAAAAGCACAGAAAGAGAAGCATAATCCTCCCCTCGGTGTCCCTAATAAAATTGAAATATTCTTTACGCGACAGCTAGAAAATCTTTTATTTGCCACCCATTCACACCTTTATGTAATCTCCCTCTACGTACTAATAACTAGATGCAGTCCGAATCTGAAATAAATGATTTGAACATCTAAGGGAAAATGAGATCAAATGTAGGGGAAAAAACAAACAATAGTGAAACTCATACTGCTATTTCTTAGACCAAACCTTCAAAAAACTGTAAGAAGCACAGGTCAAATAGTTTTCTATGTATTTATTTTAAACGTTCCTGAAAGTTTAAAAACAATGTAATCGAAATATGTAGGGTGCCTGCACCCCATACACTCATTTCACTCCAGCTACAAGTTTTAAGTCTTGTGGCAAGATGTACAAAATTCTTATTTTGCATTTCCTAAATAGCGACCCCTTAGAAATCGCTATTTAAGAAATGCAAAATAGAATGTGCTAAAGTAGAGATTTCCTAATAATGATTCCTACACAGTAGGAATCGCTTTTAGGAAATCACTGATTAAGAAATGCTAAACCATTTGTTCCAATGGGCCTAGGCCCATAGGCAGGAATGGTTTTACATTTCCTAATTTGTGATTTCCTACTAGGTAATCACAAATTAGGAAATCCAATAACAAGGGTGACTATGGCCCTACCAAAGGCCCCCTTTGATGCAACCCAAAAAACAGGTGGTGCACGTTACAGGCATAAATGCCCTAGGGGCATGTGAGCACCACATGTAACTTTTAAAAAATGCATTTTGGGTGCATTTTTTTAAATTGCAAATGGCTACCATCTACTTGGAATCATTGATAATTGCATTTTCTAAATGCCCATTTCGCGTTTAGGAAATGCTTTGTACATGTGCTTAGGAAATCACAAATAGGAAATCCCTATTTTCGATTCCCTAACTGCCTTTGTACATATGAAAAGACCATTTAGCATTTCTTAATGGACTGATATTTCGATTTGGTGCGTTAAGAAATGCTAAATCCTTTCATAAATCTGGCCCTCGGTGTCTAGTTCACCTTCTCGCTCTCAAAACTCTCCTACCTTCTGTTCTGATACTAGGGTATCTGATCCCTTACACACATTTTGTCAGGCCCACTGTGAAAGTCTGTGCACATAGCCATACACATACGCTTGCTGCATTAAAGTACAGAAGATAGAAGCCACTGGATAGCTTCTTGACTGGGGACGAGCCACCTGGATCCCAGTCATTCCTCTTTCCTCCCTCCTTTATGACGATACTAGATGATTTGTCTCTGCCTGAAAATTCAGAAACAAACCGAAAATCTGTTGGCTATTTCCAAAATTTCAAGACTCTGCCGAAAATGTGTTACCTATACAAAATCTGCATAGAACTAAGAAATACGTGCTGCAAACTTAACTATTCCTACCAATGACCTCATTACAAAATGTATGGAGGGCTATGTGCACGTCATGTTAGTGAAAATGGGTATCTCGTGTAATTATGTTATTGTGATTAAATGCTCTACTAGATCTGAGTTCTAATTTCAGCTACCATTTAGAATAAATTTGACAATCAATAAATGAATTAATCAACTGTGTAATATTACATTATTTACTGTCAGGATGACTGCACAGAACAGGTGTGTAGCATCTGCTAACTCTTCCTTTCCAAAGTGATTTCAACAAAGGAAAGGTAAGATAAATCCCTTTATTGAGGTTCTAGGCACAATTTTATGACAAGACCGGAGGCTCCTATTATGCGTTCTTTTCTTGCTTTAATTTAAATAGCAGCAAGTGAAACTACAAATCCCATGGGCGTAAAGAACACAAGCCAATGGGAAACAATCTGAAGTCCATAAATCAAGAACCAATGACATAAGAGTAACTATATTGTGACGTAACTGGACTGCGAACAGCCCTCTTTTCTTGCTGCTCGCAGCCAGTTAAGTCGTGTTTTCTTTCTTTCTCCGTGTTTTGATAAGAAATATTGTACTTGTTGCCTTAGTATTGCTTTATTTATTTGTTACCGCTAATTACGCTTGATTACGCTAATTTTTTGCTGCCTTGGTCTTCCTTATTTAGACGGCATGTTGCCGCACGTTTGTTTTATTATTTCCAGTTAAAGTTGGCTTCGCTCGAGCGTTGCGCTCTGCCGCGCGACGGCTTACCGCGCTGCTGCTTCGCGCGGGCGCTGCGCTCTGCCGCGCAGCGGCTTACCTGTCTCCTTGGGCGTCCAACCGTCTTTTCGGCTCGCGCCCAAGGAGATAGGAGCGTCCTGCTTCAGTCGGTGTTTTCTCTACACAACGGCTGGCATTTCTCTGAGTTGCCTCTTCCTCCTGACGTAGTTTTTTCCTGCCGCTCGCTTTAGCAAAGGTTCCGGGTTCCACCCTGAGGCGGGGCTTATTGATTTATTCAGTCTTCAGCCTGCATATTAACCCTCAAGCGCCCATTTGGTTTTTTGCCTACCTTGTTCCAGTCTGCTTTGTCCTCGGGCTTTATTTAGTTATAATGGAGTCTGGCAATTCCACTTCTCTCCAGGTTGACCAGGAGGAAGTGTCTGCCATTAAACAAGACATTAATATATTTATTCAAAATTCAGTACAGCAAGCTGTTAATACTTCCATGAATAAATTGTCAAAAAATCTGGAATGTTCTGTCTTAAAGATGTTTAATAAGACTTTTTCCGCCCAGTCTGCAGGGGATTGCAGACAGCGCCTTTCTCCTAAGCTAAGAAATGTTCAACAAACGGCGCAAAAGACTTGTGAGGTTTCCTCACACATGGCAGAGGACGCGGTTCCTCAAAAGACTCCGATTAAGGAGAATAACTCTCCAGAAAACGCAGCGCTTAAGCGCAAAGCTAAAACTAAACATGTTATTCCCCCCTTAATTATTTCTTCCATTCCGGATACCGATGATGACGTACCTGACGCAGATTCAGATGTTAATCTATCTGACCATGATGATGTCGATTCCTCACCCATTCCTAAAAAGTCAAAACTTTCTTCTTCCAACGCAGGCACTTCAAATCCTCTTCTCGACTGCGAAGGGGTACCTATGTTTGACCCTTCATTTATTTTACATCCCAATTCGACCGAATGGTATCCGGCAGCTCATGTTGGAGAATACGTGTCAGCCAAACTATTTAGTTCTTTGGACAAGCAGACTCGAACCAAGCTCAAATCAGAGTGTCTTCGCCCCTCTTTGATACACAAATCCTCTACTACCCCTGTCATAGATCAACCCATTTTAACCTTTTTCACTAGGTTTGGCAAAGATCCTAGAAAAGGGATCGATAAAGCCTGGTCCTCTTGCCAGGATAAGCTACTGGATACTATTGGTCCTCTTATGAGGATTTTTGACATGGCTGAATCGGCCAGGATAGACGGGTCTTTTATTGATCCAGAAGAACTGTCTTTATGGGTCCAGAGGTCGTTTTGCCTTTTGGGAAACGCTAATTCGGCCATTTCCCAGGAAAGACGTAAAGGCATCCTCCTTAAATTAGATCCTAAATTGGTCCACCTTGCCACACTGCAACCTCAGACAAAAACAGAGGGTTTCCTGTTCGGTGATAATTTCATTAAGGAAATAGGTAAATACGTTGCCACCTTCACGTCGCTCGACAAGGCCCAACAGTCTCTGAAGAAGGTATTTCATCAACGGGTTTTTGCCAGGGCCGGCAGAGGCAGGAACCGCTTTGCCGGCCGACCATATTACACTCAAGGCTCCCGTGGCAATTTCAACGCAGGATATCAAGACTTCAGACCCCAGTTTTACCCGCAAAGGTCCAGAGGCTTCCACTCCAGAGGTTTCAAAAATACCAGAAATACCAATCAAACAGGTAAATTTGTTTCATTCTCATGGCTCTGTGGGCGGTCGTCTCCGCCATTTTCTTCCAAATTGGCAATCAATCACCTCAGACCCTTGGGTTCTAAACACCGTTCAGGGTTACATGATAGAATTTTATTCAATGCCAGTACAATGCACCGCTCCTCCACTTCCTCATTTCTCTACAGACATGTCCGCTCTTATTTCCTCGGAGGTTCAATCCCTACTCCAGAAGCAAGCCATCGATCTCACCCATCCAGATCCTGCGGGCTTCACCAGTTCCATTTTCTTGGTTCAAAAGAAGAACAAGAAAATGCGACCGGTTATCAATCTCAAGCCTTTCAACCAGTTTGTTGTCTACCGCCACTTCAAGATGGAAACCATTCTCCATCTCAGAGATTCCCTGTTGCAGAACGATTGGATGGTTCGCTTGGATTTACAGGACGCCTACTTGGTCGTCCCCATACATCCGGAACACAGGAAGTTTCTCCAGTTTCAGTGGATCGATCAATTCTTCCACTTTACATCTCTACCTTTCGGTCTTTCATCAGCGCCATCGTGTTTCACCAAACTCCTGAAACCAGTGGTAGCACACCTCAGAGCTCGGGGTGTACGACTCCTCATTTACTTAGACGATATTCTTCTCATGAGTTATTCCCCACAATTACTCATCACAAATCTCAATCTCACTTGTTCCCTCCTTTCGGATTTGGGATTCATCATCAACAAGGAGAAATCTCTTCTTCATCCTACCCAAAGTATAGAATTCTTAGGGTTTCTGATAAATTCAGTGTCGGCCACCCTTCTTCTTCCCCCGGCAAAAATAAAATCTATAAAGTCAGAGATCCTTCAAGTTTTGCGTCATTCGTCCATTTCACTAAGAACACTCGCTCGCATCGTCGGTCTCCTCTCATCTTCCATCCAGGCCATATTTCCAGGTCCCCTACATTACCGGGCACTTCAGCGCTTAAAGATTCAACATCTACGCAAAGGGCTTTCTTATGCAGACGTGATTCCTCTAGACTACGATTCCCGTACAGAGCTGCAATGGTGGACAGACCATTTAGATGCGTGGAACGGGAGAACTATCTTTCCATCAGCCCCAGATCTTGTATTAGAGTCAGATGCAAGCCTAACCGGCTGGGGGGCCCGTTGTGGTCCAATCTCGACTGGAGGTTTATGGTCATTAGAGGAGTCCAAGTTGCATATCAACTGTTTAGAGATGCTTGCAGGCTCCTTTGCAATCAGAAGCCTGGCAAAGAACAAAGTCTGTTGCGCTATCCTTCTCAGGATGGACAATATTTCGGCGGTACGTTACATAAACCATCTCGGAGGTACGAGATCCAAACCCCTAGCAGAATTAGCAAAAAGCTTTTGGGAATTCTGCCTTTCAAACCAAATTTCGGTTCATGCAGAATATCTTCCGGGAATTCTCAATTCTGTCGCCGATTGGCACTCTCGTCATCTCCACGACTCAAGCGATTGGATGCTACATCCCACGGTCTTCAATTTCCTTCAAAACAATTGGGGACCTATGACGATCGACTTATTCGCATCTCGTCTCAACACTCAACTACCTCAATTTTTCAGTTGGCGTCCGGATCCTTTGGCCCTGGCCTCCGATGCATTCCTCCAAGATTGGTCCAAGTCCCTCTCTTACGCTTTTCCTCCCTTCATCATGATCAGCAGGGTGTTAGCTCAGGTCCGCCGCCAGGAGGCTACTTTAATTCTTATCGCCCCTTTCTGGCAATCCCAGATTTGGTTTCCAACTCTCCTGGAGTTATCCATAGATTTTCCGTTTCTCATCCCTTCTTTTCCAGATCTTCTCTTGGATCCCCTGCAACGCCCACACAACCTCATTCTCGACAACCTCCTTTCTCTTTCAGCATGGAAAATTTCGGGAGTTCCCAACATTTCCCTCTCATTTCGTCACAAGCTTCGGCATATATCAGGCAATCCTGGGCCCCCGGAACAACAAAGGCTTACAAGTCAGCTTGGGCTTTATGGCATAGCTGGTGTCTGGGAAAACACATCGATTCCTTTTCGTCAGATGTCACTTTTATAGTGAATTTCCTTGCCGCTGAAGCCAGTAAGGGGAAAGCTTACCGTACTATTAACCTGTACAGGTCAGCTATTTCTTCTAATCACCATTTTGTTAACGGAAAACCGGTGGGTGAACACCCTCTTATTTGCCGACTTTTAAAGGGAGTAAAGTTTGCCAATCCTCCGTTACCCAAGTACAATTTTTTATGGGACGTTAATGTGGTTCTAAATTTTTTCCTAGCTTGGCCTGACAATTCTTCCCTTTCTTTAAAGATGTTGTCGGCTAAACTCACCATGTTGTTGTGTCTTATTTCCATTAAATGTATTGCTGATGTCAAAGCGCTAGATATTTCTGCAAGACAGTTTACTCCGTCTGGTGTACTTTTTACTGTGTCTAGAAGAACAAAATTGAATTTACACTCTGTCTTTTACCCTTATTTTCCGGATCGTCCTAAATTATGTGTAGCTCAATGTTTAAAAGCTTATGAATTCATGACTGCTCATCTAAGAACGTCCTCTGCTACTCAATTACTTATCTCTTTCAGGAAACCTTACAAGCCGGTGTCTTCGGCCACCTTGGCTCGCTGGGTTAAATGGATTATGTCTTTGGCTGGGATTGACACTTCTATTTTTGGTGCTCACTCTGCCAGGGGTGCTATGGCTTCCAAAGCTTTTTGGACGGGTTCCCGTCTTGAGGACATTCTTAGATCTGCAGATTGGTCTAATGATAATGTTTTTAGAGTCTTTTATTGTAAACCAGTAGATAATGTTTCTTCAAATGTCATTAATTTGCTTTAAACTCGCATAATAGGAGCCTCCGGTCTTGTCATAAAATGTAGATTTTCCTAGTTTTAATGACGGAAAGTCTTAATTTTATTAAAGACACGGAGGCGAGTATTATCCCACCCGGATTGTGGTAACTTTTTCTGTCTTATTCCCTTCCCTTTAGTGTCAACATCGGCGGTTCAACCGGCTACCTGATCCTTCCAGTCATAACGTGGATGCTCCATCAACATCTTCTTATCCTCTCCTCAGCCTTGCGGATCACCAGTGTGCGACGCTCCACCATCAGTTTCCTGGACTTATGAATTTTTGTTCCGAACTGTTATCTTTTATTATGGCTTTTCTCATTCTGGTTTCTATTTTTCCTTTATTTCGTACCAGCTGATTGTCAAGCGCAAGAAAAGAGGGCTGTTCGCAGTCCAGTTACGTCACAATATAGTTACTCTTATGTCATTGGTTCTTGATTTATGGACTTCAGATTGTTTCCCATTGGCTTGTGTTCTTTACGCCCATGGGATTTGTAGTTTCACTTGCTGCTATTTAAATTAAAGCAAGAAAAGAACGCATAATACTCGCCTCCGTGTCTTTAATAAAATTAAGACTTTCCGTCATTAAAACTAGGAAAATCTACATTAACCTCACCAGCTAAGGGGAACTGCAACTGCCTCCCTCTCCCTTGGAGCGCACGTCCTGCAGTCTACCTACCAGGAGGAGACATAAACACCACTCTACACAGGGTACAGTCTCCCTTGGAGCGCACGTCCTGCAGTCTACCTACCAGGAGGAGACATAAACACCACTCTACACAGGGTACAGTCTCCCTTGGAGCGCACGTCCTGCAGTCTACCTACCAGGAGGAGACATAAACACCACTCTACACAGGGTACAGTGTGATTTGGCAACCGCCCATAAACTACAATGACACACAAAAGACACCACACTCCTCCGTTCTTATTTAGCAAAACATGAAAATACATAAAGGTACGCAGGGAAAGATAAAGGCAATGGATAAAATGTTCCCATAACTGTAAGAATAAAAGGCAACACAGTAAGTCAGATGTGTGGCCAGAAATGTGCCATAGCATCTCACTTCCTCTAGAATTACCTCCACTATCTGCCAGTCCAAACACAAAAACACACACAGAAGACACAAGCCAGAGTGATTTATGGTCATGATCTTAAAACTCCCCACTGACACTTTTATGGCACTGCTGAAACACACATACAGGGAGTTACCTAACGCTGTTTGCTAAATAAGAGAGAACGTTCAATACTTCCCTTCTCCAGGCTGTACCGCACTATCCATAATAATGTGCTTAAACCATTCCACCGCCTCATACATCTCAGGGTAGTACAAAGATGCTATTCTATATTAACTTGGTATTCACAGATTTCCTGGGACACAAGCAGTACCCTGTTATCTTTTAATAATTTGATATATATACAAACTATATGGGAAAAAAACATATCCAGGGTTTTGGTTATCAGGTACAAACAATAAATTACAACTATGTAGAATGGTGACGCAGAAGTAGAGTGTGCTGTTGTCTTCTTCCACCCATGGTAATAGGACCAACACCAAGAACCAGATAATCCCACAGTAATCATTGCCACCTTAAACCAGCTGCCACTTTCTATGTACTCACACATTAACTACCAGGTCCACTATTCTCTCCAAAACAAGCAATCAATAAGCAACGTCAGTTTCCAAACTCTGGCACAATTGTTGGTAGAAACTGCATACCTGGTATGTAGAAGGTATGTAGGATTTAGTATTTACAGAGTGTCCAATGTACCTCAATTCTGAGTTTTGAACCTCCAACTTGGGTATAAAGAGCTATTTATATAGTTCCCCCAGTTTCTAGGAGGACAGGATTTTATCGTTATTTGCCAGTATGATTTGCAGAACTCTTATAACTAATACTGATAAGAGGGTAAATCAGAAAAAAAGTATTTATTCAGCAGTATTCAAGCTTAACCTAAATGGTGAATGGAAGCTGCAAATGTATCACTCTCAACGCACACTTGACTCGAACACTCCCCAGCCTTAGAATACTCCTGCTTTGCATTCTAAGCACCGTGAGGACACACACCAGCCTATAGGAGGTAGAATATGAAGAAAAAGTCAAATATATGAGCATACACCACCACTAAAACACGCACAGGCCCACACTCCTCTCTGAACAGTGAAACAAAGCAGAACTTCAGAGTCCCTTCAGCACAGTGGCCTTTAAATTGTAGGGCTTCCAACAGCACGTTGGAAATGAGGTGGTTGGGTGTGCTTTTGAAAAAGGATAATGCAACATACCTGCAATGTGTGAAATGTTGAGTAGTTCATAGCCGCCAATTGGTCCCCTGTCCTGTGCAACCCCTTCATCCAGGCCTGTTATTTTGTTAAACCCAGTGTTGCATATCTTCTAACAGTGTAACTAGAGGTACAAAAATCCCAGCATGCAACATGCTTGTGGCTTCAATGTCAAAACTGGCTGAAGGTGTCACACGACATGTGGCCACCTGCCGGCTAGTCATAATCATGTGAAAAAATCAAAAGCTAAGACTGAACATCAGTTATGTAAATATTTCTTGGACACCTTCTAAAGTCTCTCTCCTACTTTGGCACCCTGACCTATAATTTATGTTTAATCTCACATATGTGATTTATTTTATGAAAAAAAGAACACAGAATAGTGGTTTTTTTGCTATTCTTTCTAAAATGTCCCTCTAACCAACGACCTCATTTGAAATGTTTGGCTGCCTGGCTGAGTTTTCTTGGCTAGATAATTGCTGTGATCAACTGAGCACTGCTTGACCTCACTTTTGTTTTTGTCACAATACGGGCAATCACGCAGTACTGTAATCATTTAGCCTGCTCGCATTATTTCTTATGTTATACAGTACTTCTAGAAAAATGATGTCTATGATTGATGGTTATCAATATTTTACGTGGGTGGAAATAAAAAGACCACTGGATTAGCACATATCCTATTTGCACCGATAAGAGGCTCGCTGGCCGCACTCCTCAAAGCCCTGAACGCCACCAAAGGTTTTCCATAAGGGATACGGGTACATATTCAAGACCCGATGAAATGCAACAATTGGAGCACCCATAAATAGTAACAAACCAAACGAAACTACATTTTGAGCACGGACCTGAAATGTAAATCTTGGGACACATTCCTTACGAGTTAGAAAAGCCACTGCACAGGCACGTGACCGTTACCTAAAGTTCTGCTCAACGCATAATTAAATGGAAACGCCCCTTAGTTTTTAGTAAACAGAAACTTATTTGCAGTAAAACGGGAGCGCGCAATAATGGCTCAGAGATGTAAACAGAGGGGCCACGTGAAGGTGCGTGCCCTTAGCATTGCGGAGCCCCGCCCTAGCTTCCTTTCCGCAGTTATGGGTCCTTCCACGAGGCCGCACGCGAGGGGCCGCGCCAACCCTGTCTGCTCACGCGCGCGGGGAAGCTTCTGAAGTGACTGCCACAGCTGCGGCTAGGAGCGCGCGGCCTGCTTTTTTTAACCACTGAGCTGACCTATCCACCTTGGCGCAGAAAGATGTGGCGACAGACACGGCATATCCGGCTTCAGTGGGGTTTTGGAACTCTTAGCATGCCTGCCAACATTTGAGATCCATGCCTGGGAGGGTGGGCTAGACCCACGCAAGGATTACCCTGGCCCACCCAAAACCACTCAGAACTGAAAAACACAAGTTTTTTACCTTGCGTGTATCCCAATGGGCTCTCTCTTATAGTTTATTTTAATGTTTGACACCATTGTCATTAGCACACTTTCAGGCCTGGGGAGAGTGTGAAGTCAGGGGAGTTTAGTAGCTGCTACGATGCACAAATCAGCACGGATATCCTGAAAACGAAATTAATATTCTCGGCTTATTGCATCCTACTTTTAAACTCCAATGCTTTGCAAAGTATAAAGCTGGCAAAGTTTTTTTTTTAAACATGAAAAGCTGCACATTGGCCGTGTATGGCAGCAGAAACATAGGTGCTGCTGCACGTGACCAGGAGGAGCACGCTGCAGTCAAAGTTCTGCATCTTTAAAGATCAGATAAGCAGCTTCCCTTCCCCGAGCCAAAGTACATCAGAGAAAGCGAAGTATGTAGCTCCTTGGGTGCTGATTATTGCGTTAAAAATGTCAAAAGCTGACAGATACAAAAACCTAAAATATCAGATCATTAAATACTTTGTTGTTTTTGGCCAGTACCCATTCTTCTTCATGGCCCACCCATGCTTCTATCCTGGATCCGGGCCTGTTGAGATCTGAAAGAATTGGGAGAAACAGCAGGAAACATTAATCTTCGCCCACAGGCGCGAGTAAAATTGGCGTCTAAGTGAAAAGCACTGCATTTATTGTTTTTGTAACGTGCCTCGTGGGCGCCTCAGAGCGCTTTGCAGGGAAAGCAGATACCTAGATAGAGGGAGAAGCATAAATCAGTCATATGGAGTGATTAAGTAGAGTCTTGGTCATACGATGACGTAAATAAAAGTTAAGAATATGTATAATCATATTAGGAAATTAGGTGACCATTATGAAAACACCCCATTTTGCCTATTGACTAGAACGGGAAAAAATATATACTTCGCCAAAAAAAACGGAACTCATTCTCTTCAGAGAATTTCCACAAAAAGCTCGGTTTTGTCTCATTTTTATAGTATCAGCAAGAGTTTCAAATATATTATGTACATGTAGCGCAAAAGTTATTGCGAGTCAGCTTTATCAAAATCCTGGAGAAATTATCTAGCAATGATCAATATAACTCGTGAAATATTATTTAGCAAAACAATCCCATCGAGGAGTATATTTCTTACGTTTCTGTTATAAGAAGGAACGTAGACTAGCTGTGATTCCTTGGTAAGCATTTCTCCATTGTGTTCTGTTTTTCTGTGGTCAGACTTGCAAGAGGTAACATATCAAACGTTAATTTTCGTTATATATTCTTAGCAATTAGTTTACAGAATATCAGTATGCTGACAATGTGAGTGATGTGATTATATATAGCATCAACAGTATTTTAAGTGAAAACTGTACAACATTTAAGAAGCAGAATGTTTGCACCTTTGCAGATTCCTCACTAGTGGTATTTGTCACTCTGCAGTAAGGTGCACAGTTGTATTTTAGAGTTGCCAGCCTAAATCACACTGTTTCCTTGTTCATTTATCGGGGGGGGGGGGGGGTTGCTGTTCTTTCTTACTCTTACACCTAGACATTAACACATTTCAGTGCACGATTCTACTTGAAAGGCCTTCACGTGGACCAATGGAATATATCTTATAAAATGATTTTCCACAGTCTTTATTTAGCACTCATTGAGTATAAATAATGGTTGCTGTGAAGGCACATTCTTTTCAGAATTGAGGGTAATTTGGGGAAAGACGTGCCTGTGCTATCCCATTAAATGTTTACAAGCTCTACAAGAAAAAAATAGTTCTATTCTACTGAGGCGAGAGCAAAGCTCCGACTCCAGTTATAGCAGTTTTGCCCAGAAATATTAGTGTTGGCTGATGAATGCTATACAAGACCTGAAAATGATAGTGGAAAATTTTATAATTACCAGTGCTGCCCCTTTAACAGTTGCAACAAACATAATGGCCTTGCCGAGAACCGCTGACAATGTATCATTAAACATATATAACCACTGCTAAGAAATGCTCTGCCTCAATGAAGTTCAGTGTTACTACTAAGAAGACCCAGTGATGCGCCTTGGAAAGCAATTTTTTTTTTCCACATGGCAGAAATGGTGGAAATGTGTAATTTCAATTCTCTTGCAGTTTTGTGCAAATATCAAATATATGAAATTGCAATCGGGTGGCGTAAGAAATGTTATTTTTTTGTGGTTGATCATTAAGTAATTATTCATTATCTGTAAAGAGTAATTGCCTCACACGTTCGAGAACGTGAAATACCCATTCAAAACAGTAATAAACCATAAAATAGCCATTTGAAACCACAATCATTCAAAGTGCTACTACATTAAGTGGAACAACAAAAACATGAATTACATATTAGACAGAAAGTGAAAATGAGCTGCCAGGAATACAGTCCGTGTTAAGAAAAACAATTACACTTTTCACAACTCTAAAAGTTCCTTCTGCCAGGAAAGTGATTGTGAGCCTGATTTTCGGTCTGCTGCACAAAGCATGATGGGGCTTGTAGTTTCAGGGTTCCCATTACATGTATAACCTAGGTGTCCCACCATTTGAAGGGCTGTATTCTGAAAAAACAGGTCCCTCAGATACGAGGCAAGTTGACAACTATCCGTTTTTTCAATAGCAGGAACAAATAGCACTATACGCAGTGATCTCTACTGGGGAGGACTGGTCAAAATGTACCTCCTTATTTTAATCATCAAACCAGAACAAACTCACTCAGAATTATCTTTCGCTACATATATGCACGTCACGTTGAGGAATGATAGGAGCGAATGGAAACTCGATACAAAATTGTGCTTTCCACTTCGGCTCAGGGGCTGCATTTCCGCATATTTCATTGATACTTTCGAATTTGAACATACCTTTTTAGAAAGCTAGTCTAGATACTGAAATCTGATCACTGCACCTAAATGTCTTCCAAAGGTAGCATGTTTTGGACATGGTATTAAATGTTTCCAGAATGCAATAAAACACTTCAGCGCAGGTCTGGTCTTAAAGTCCAAATGACGCCAAATTAAAGGAGCAGGCACACGCCTGAGACTCAGCAAGGTCCTATTTGAAGTGCCACTCCTCTTGAAAAGTGCCTTGCAGCGGAAATCGAACTACTGCGTGAAGCAAGGGAGCCGTTCGAAACCGTTTATATTTAGGCATTCGTAATCTGCTGAGCTGGCCTACACCCCTATTTCTGACGCAACGACTGCCACATAGGTAAACGTAGAAAAAGGAAAGTGGGATTATATCATAGGGCCACGACAAGTGAAAGGCAGCCCCCTCCCACCCTCCATGTCACTCATAAGATCCTGCTGGGGCCTGGTCATGTAACATATTTCCACACACTCGAGTCAGTGCACAGTGAGAGGGCCTCCATGTGCAATAACCTGAGGCTTTACCTGAGTGACTGTCACGAGTCTCCCCACCACCTGTCGGATAATCTCCAATTGTATCTAGAAAAGTAGGTCACCTATGTGCTAAAGCCGCAGGTGCTCTCCTAGTGACAGGACACTGTACACACGAGCGTGTGGGACCTGCAACTTCACAATTACGACTCTGCGTGTGTTTGGACAAGTGCCGCAACTGGGCGCTGAAATCGTTGGGCGGTCCAGGGCAAATCCAGGACAGGTGGCAAACGTGAAACACCTGCAAGTTTCTATAATAAAGCAGGGGACCAAAACATTGTCAGTTAACAAAACATTATCGGGGCCGGCTCCAGTGCCCCCACTTAAGGCACCCCCATGTTCGGACCACACACGATAGCGCTGTAAAACCGGTTCCCAGTTGTGATGAGCTATAAACGTCAATGGGACGCTGGGGCCAGTCGTGAGTGGAGACTACTCTTCTGTGTGTGGCGCTCTCCTCCACCGACGACAGGTGAAAAGGGGCAGGCGGGGTACGTCTAATTCCGGGGTAACACTTGTAATGTTTTTTGGCAACATTTAAAAAGTTCCCCTCCTCCACCTCCGCTACAATGAAGGGGGGAAAAAACTGTTGCCTGCGGCTCGGTGAACGCCTTACCTCCCTCCTCCGGGCCGCTCTCAGGGTCTCCGTCGGTGAGGGAGTCCCCGTCCCCGTAGTCCGCGACTCCGACCAGATCATCCTCCTCGTCGTCCTCCGGCTCGCCGTCCTCTGCCGCCTGCTCCTCCTGCTGCAGCTTGGGCGCCTGGCTCATCGTGCCCAGGCCGGGCTCTCCCTTCTCCTCCGGCCAGCCGCTTCCCCCGAGGAGCCGCTCCTCCGCTCGCACTTGGCAGCGGCAGCACAGGGGGCGGAGAGTCCGTCTCAGCGGCTGCGTGACCACGGTCAGCTGATAGCGCGGTGGCCCGGCTCACTCACTGCACGGAGTGACAGCAGCGGCACGGTGACTGACGGACTGCATCACTCCCGCTGGTAGAGTACCCGGGCCCCCCACATCCTACACACCGAATCACTCCCACTGTCAGAGCACCGGGCCACCCACATCCTACACACTGGACCACTCACCCCGGGCGGCCCTCCCATTCTATGCACTGTATCACTCACTCCACTGGCAGAGCACTCGAGCTCCCCCACACGCACTACATCAATTCACTGGCAGTGCACTCGGGCTCCCGCACAGCCTACACACTGCATCACTTGACTCCCACTGGCAGAACACCCGGGTATGACCACATACACTGCATCACTCCCACTGGCAAAGTACCCGGGCTCCCCCCCAACATCCTACCCACTGTGAGAAAAGGCCTCTTTTTGTCATGGTTATCCCCCACTTTTTGCCTGGTAGGTGATGTAGCCTAGAAGTTGTTAGTGCCCAGGGCCCCTGCTAACCAGGCCCTGGGCCAGAGCTCGTTCTCTAAAACGGTTGTGAGCCTTGGCACAATTGGCAATACTTTCAGCTGCCACTATACGTGCTGAGTAAATGGTACCTTGGTACCCAGGCTTGTGCCACCCTCTGGGGCCATGCATCCTGTTGAACCCGAACCTACCATTGTAGACTGAGTGCTCTGGTGCAAACCAAAAACACAAACAACATGGCACAATGGTTGTGTGCCCAGTCCACGATACACTGCATACACTATAGGTAAGACACCCCTCTGGCATGCCTTCCAGCCCTAAGGCAGGGTGCACCATACTGCATGAGCAATATGCCCCCACTGTGTCCCTGCCAAACCTGGGACATAGTGAGTGAACAGAGCAGCCATTTTAATACATGTACTGGACACGGGTCAATATGAGTTTCAAATCAAATCAAATCAAATCATTAACATTTATAAAGCGCGCTACTCACCCGTGCGGGTCTCAAGGCGCTAGGGGGGAAAGGGGGGGTTATCGCTGATCGAACAGCCAAGTCTTTAGGAGTCTCCGGAAAGCGGAGTGGTCCTGGGTGGTCCTGAGGCTGGTGGGGAGGGAGTTCCAGGTCTTGGCCGCCAGGAAGGAGAAAGATCTCCCACCCGCCGTGGAGCGGCGGGTGCGAGGGACGGCAGCAAGTGCGAGGCCAGCGGAGCGGAGGGGGCGGGTGGGGACGTAGAAGCTGAGGCGTCTGTTGAGGTATTCCGGTCCCTTGTTGTGGAGGGCTTTGTGTGCGTGGGTGAGAAGACGGAAGGTGATCCTTTTGCTGACTGGGAGCCAATGCAGGTGTCTCAGGTGTGCGGAGATGTGGCTGTTGCGGGGTACGTCGAGGATGAGGCGGGCCGAGGCGTTTTGGATGCGTTGCAGGCGGTTTTGGAGTTTGGCGGTGGTCCCGGCGTAGAGGGTGTTGCCGTAGTCCAGGCGACTCGTGACAAGGGCGTGGGTCACGGTTTTTCTGGTGTCGGCGGGGATCCAGCGGAAGATCTTGCGGAGCATGCGGAGAGTGAGGAAGCAGGCGGAGGACACGGCGTTGACTTGCTTGGTCATGGTGAGAAGAGGGTCCAAGATGAAGCCGAGGTTGTGGGCGTGGTCTGCGGGGGTCGGTGTGGTGCCGAGGGCCGTGGGCCACCAGGAGTCGTCCCAGGCGGACGGGGTGTTGCAGAGGATGAGGACTTCCGTTTTTTCAGAGTTCAGCTTTAGGCGGCTGAGCCTCATCCAATCTGCGACGTCCTTCATACCCTCTTGTAGGTTGGTCTTGGCGCTGGCGGGGTCCTTGGTGAGGGAGAGTACAAGTTGGGTGTCGTCGGCGTAGGAGGTGATGATGATGTCGTGCTTGCGTACGATGTCGGCGAGGGGGCTCATGTAGACATTGAAGAGTGTCGGGCTGAGCGATGAGCCTTGAGGTACGCCGCAGATGATCTTGGTGGGTTCTGAGCGAAACGGAGGGAGGTAAACTCTTTGGGAGCGGTTAGCGAGGAAGGAGGCGATCCAGTCCAGGGCCTGGCCTTGGATCCCGGTGGAGCGTAGGCGGGTGATTAGGGTGCGGTGACAGACGGTGTCAAAGGCAGCCGAGAGGTCGAGGAGAATGAGGGCGACTGTTTCACCGTTGTCCATCAGGGTTCTGATGTCGTCTGTGACTGAGATGAGGGCGGTTTCCGTGCTGTGGTTGGTTCGGAATCCGGTTTGTGAAGGGTCGAGCAGGTTGTTGTCTTCCAGGAAGGTGGTCAGCTGTTTGTTGACGGTCTTTTCTATTACCTTGGCTGGGAAAGGTAGAAGAGAGATGGGGCGGAAGTTTTTCAGGTCGCTTGGGTCAGCCGTAGGTTTCTTTAGTAGGGCGTTGACTTCAGCGTGCTTCCAGCATTCGGGGAAGGTAGCAGAAGAAAAAGAAGAGTTGATGACGGTCTGGAGGTGCGGGGCGATGATGTCGTCGGCTTTGTTAAAGATGAAGTGCGGGCAGGGGTCCGAAGGGGCGCCGGAGTGGATAGAGTTCATGATGGATTTGGTTTCTTCCGTGTTGATGTGGGTCCAGTTGTTGAGGGTGATGTCCGGGGAAGCGGGTTCAGTGGTGTATGGTTGGGTCTGGTGTCCGAAGCTGTCGTGGAGGTCGCTGATCTTGCGATGGAAAAAAGTGGCGAGGGATTCGCACAAATCCTGTGAGGGCGTGACGGCGTTGGCGCTGGCGCTGGGGTTGGAGAACTCTTTGACGATGCTGAAGAGTTCTCTGCTGTTGTGGCTGTTTTTTTCTAGTCTGTCGGTGAAAAAGTTCCTTTTGGCAGTGCGGATCAGGTGGTGGTGTTCGCGTGTAGCGTTCTTGAGGGCGGTCATGTTGTCCGCGGTGTGGTCCTTGCGCCAGGCCTTCTCAAGGGCACGACAAGTTTTCTTTGATTCTTTGAGGGTGTCAGAGAACCAGAGAGGTTTTTTGGTGTTGGTCTGTCGATGCGTGCGTTTGAGGGGAGCAAGGTTGTCAGCGCAGTTGGAGATCCAGTTTGTGAGGTTGAGAGCTGCGTCGTTGGGGTCGGTGGTGAGGGTGGGTTGGTTGGCGGCGAGAGCGGAGAAGAGTTGCTCTTCAGGGATCTTGTTCCACTGTCGACGAGGGATGGGTTGAGTGCGGAGGTGGGAGGTCTCGCGTCGGAATGTGAAGTGGACGCAGCTGTGGTCGGTCCAGTGTAGGGCAGAGGTGTGGCTGAAGAAGACGTGTTTGCTGGCGGAGAAGATAGGGTCGAGCGTGTGTCCGGCGATGTGGGTGGCGGTGTTCACCAGTTGTTTGAGGCCGAGGTTGGCGAGGTTGTCGAGCAGGGTGGTGGTGTTGGGGTCGTTGTTTTGTTCCAGATGGAAGTTGAGGTCGCCTAGGAGGATGTAGTCCGGTGAGGCGAGGGCGTGCGGGGAGATGAAGTCGGCGATGGCGTCGCTGAAAGAGGCGCGAGGTCCGGGAGGACGGTAGACGAGGGATCCTCTGAGGGTGGTCCTTGGGTCGGTGCGAATCTGAAAATGCAGGTGTTCAGCGGCGAGGGGGGGGTCTTCGGTGGAGGTGGTGACGCTGATGGAGTCTTTGAAGATGATGGCGACACCTCCTCCTACTTGGTTGGTGCGGTCTTTTCTGGAGATCTTGTAGCCTTCGGGGATGGCGGGTAGCGATGTCTGGAGCAGAGGAGGCGTTCATCCATGTCTCCGTGATGAAGGCGACGTCCGGGGCTGTGGAGTCCAGGAGGTCCCAAAGTTCAACGGCGTGCTTGTGGACGGAACGAGCGTTGATCAGGATGCACTTGAGGTGGTTGATGGCGCGTGGGCTTGTGGTCGTGGTAGTTGCGTGGTGGAAGATGCGTTTGCAGGAGTTGCAGGCGAAGGGTCCATGGGTGCGTTTGGGGTGAGCTAGGAAGCAGGTTTTGGAGCGCCCTGGGTTGAGGGCGTGGAGGGTGGTGGGGTCGTAGCGGATCAGCGGGGCTTGGGGGAGCTGGGGACCAGGGGTCGTGGCGCTGGGCGCGGGCCAGGCGCGGACGGGTGCCATAAGAGGTAGGAGGGGGGGGAGGGGTCAGCTGGGGGCGAATGGGAGCTGGGGGGCGGGGGCGTGCAGGAGGTCGCGGCGGGAAAGCGCGAGGGAGGGGGGGGGACAGGTAGAGTGAGAGGAGCTGGGGGAGGGGGTTTAGGGTGGAGGAGGGTGAGTGTTAGGAGGTTTGGAGATTAGGGAGAGAGATAGGAGTAGGGTTGTGAAGATAGGGGAGGGGGGGTTGTAGAGGTGGGTGAGGGAGAGAGGTAGAGTGAGAGGATAGGGAGATAGGTAGTAGAGGGGGTGGCGGGAGGGGGGGAGAGATAGAGAAATAGATAGAGAAAATAGATAGAGAAGTTGATAGATAGGGAAATAGATAGATAGACAGATAGGTAGGTAGGAGGAGGTGGAGAGTGGGGGAGTTAGATAGTGAGATAGGGAGCTAGAGAGATAGGAAGATAGGAGGAGTGAGGGAGGTAGATAGCGAACGGGTTAGCTAGGGGTGAGAGAGGGGGAGGCGAGTGAGGGAGGGGGATGAGGAAGGAGCAGGAGGGCAGGCTCGGGGGAAGAAGACGGAGGAGGTAGAAGAGCCGAAGACAGGAGAACAGAAGACAGGAGAACAGAAGAACAGAAGAACAGAAGAACAGAAGAAGAACAGAAGAAGAACAGAGAAGAACAGAGAAGAACCGAGAAGAAGAACACAGAAGAACAGAGAAGAAGAACACAGAAGACCGGAAGAACACAGAAGAACAGAAGGGAAGAACAGAAGAACACAGAAGAAGATTGCAGAGGGGGAGCGAGGAGGAAGAGACAGAGAGGAGGAAAAGAAGCAGGAGCAGGAGAGAAGGTGAGTGGCGCGGGGAAGGGCGAGGGGCTGGGAGGAGGGGGGTACTTACAGTTAGGTGGGTCTCAGGAACACAGGAACTCGGGAACTTGGAGGAGCTGCAGCGGCAGGGGGAGCGACCTACCCTTGGGTCAAGGGTCGCTACCACTGTCGCGCAGCGGCCGCCATAAGAGGTAGGAGGGGGGGGGGAGGGGTCAGCTGGGGGCGAATGGGAGCTGGGGGGCGGGGGCGTGCAGGAGGTCGCGGCGGGAAAGCGCGAGGGAGGGGGGGGGACAGGTAGAGTGAGAGGAGCTGGGGGAGGGGGTTTAGGGTGGAGGAGGGTGAGTGTTAGGAGGTTTGGAGATTAGGGAGAGAGATAGGAGTAGGGTTGTGAAGATAGGGGAGGGGGGGTTGTAGAGGTGGGTGAGGGAGAGAGGTAGAGTGAGAGGATAGGGAGATAGGTAGTAGAGGGGGTGGCGGGAGGGGGGGAGAGATAGAGAAATAGAGAAAATAGATAGAGAAGTCGATAGATAGGGAAATAGATAGATAGACAGATAGGTAGGTAGGAGGAGGTGGAGAGTGGGGGAGTTAGATAGTGAGATAGGGAGCTAGAGAGATAGGAAGATAGGAGGAGTGAGGGAGGTAGATAGCGAACGGGTTAGCTAGGGGTGAGAGAGGGGGAGGCGAGTGAGGGAGGGGGATGAGGAAGGAGCAGGAGGGCAGGCTCGGGGGAAGAAGACGGAGGAGGTAGAAGAGCCGAAGACAGGAGAACAGAAGACAGGAGAACAGAAGAACAGAAGAACAGAGAAGAACAGAGAAGAACAGAGAAGAACCGAGAAGAAGAACACAGAAGCACCGAGAAGAACAGAGAAGAAGAACACAGAAGACCGGAAGAACACAGAAGAACAGAAGGGAAGAACAGAAGAACAGAAGAACACAGAAGAAGATTGCAGAGGGGGAGCGAGGAGGAAGAGACAGAGAGGAGGAAAAGAAGCAGGAGCAGGAGAGCAGGTGAGTGGCGCGGGGCAGGGCGAGGGGCTGGGAGGAGGGGGGTACTTACAGTTAGGTGGGTCTCAGGAACACAGGAACTCGGGAACTTGGAGGAGCTGCAGCGGCAGGGGGAGCGACCTACCCTTGGGTCAAGTTTCACAGCTACATAATGGCCACTCCGAACTCTGGGTTGTTTGATATCAAACAACTCAGAATGATAAGTCCAAACTGGTAGCAGTGTTAGATTTATCATAAAATGTACCCAGGGGTAACCTTAGAAGTGCCCCTTGCAAAATCTAACTACCCTGGCATAGTTGCTGACTGGTCCTGACCAGTCTGCCACTTCCAGACACAAATCTGTACCCCTGGGGTGAGGGCTTTTGCCCTCTGGGATAGAGAACAAAGCCATTCGTGGGTGGAGGTGCTAACACCCCCTCCCTCAGGAATGTGAACTGCCCTGTTGGCGAGCTTCAAAGGGCTTACTACCTTTGAAACTCGATCTCCAGACCTTCTGCCAGCAGCAGATGGCTGCCGTGTTGCAAACCCCTACTTTTGGCTGGAGCAACAGGGGGGATATTAAAAAAACGGACAGGAGGAGTGGCCCTACCTAGCATGCACCAGCCCTAAGGTGTTGCATGCAAGGTGGACTCTCCAGTTCATTTTCCTTCATCTTGGATGGAAGGAAAATAGCCAGTCGGGTGTGGGGATGTGACCTCTGCCCACCTGAAGTGGTCACTTACTGGGTGTAGCCACCCTAAAGTAGATGACCCATTCGTCACTACCAGATTCCCCCTAAAACACTCACTAAATACAGTATTTAGTGGGCATCCCTAGACCAAGAATTTAGATTCGACGGACAGAAGAAGACCAGCACCAAGAAGATCCAAGGCATGAGAACTGTGGACCTGCTGCATCAAAGGAAAGGCACCAAACCTTGTCTGCTGCACCCAGGGCCCGAGAATCGCAGCTGAGGAGCTGCTGTACAACTGAACAACTGTAAAAAATCCCAGAAGCCCTCCAGGCTTCACACATTGCCAGAGAACTCCCTCCAGAGTAGCGGTATCACTTTAAAACCACAAGGAACCAACAAGCCAGTGAGGTCCACTTCACTGACCGGATGCTAACTCTGAAACCAGATGCTGCAACTGTACCAAACTTTACACCGATGACCATGAGGGCATACTCTGTCAGTGTGGCAAGTGTGGTAGCACTGTGCCCTCTAGCAGCTGAACCACACCAATACCCTGGGTATAGGTCACCTAGCTTCGAACATCCTGAGAAACAGTCCACGTGGGTCTGAAAAAGGACCATAGGGAAGCCCCAGTCGAGGGACTACAGAAATAACCTGAACTTCTCACCAGAGTGCCCCTGTTGTCCTGCAAACAACCCTTGAACCAACTTACCTCCTGTTTCTAAGGGCATCTTTGCGCACAGCTCCTGGATCATCCATTCACTCTGCACCTGGCCGTCCTGTGCCCTGCATCAAAGAACCTGCTATGCTGTAAGGGTCCCCCACCCCTTGCGACCTCAAAACTCCAAGGGGACCCCCAGGATTCACCTTTAAACTTACATGTGCAGTGCTTTTCCAGGTGGTCCCTCGCAGTAGCTCTGCACCAACCCCAGAGACATTTTCCCACTGATCCAGCCGGAACTGGGACCCGTCTAAAGTTCTCCAGCTGGCACAGTGTGCCCTTCTACGACCTCGCCCAACCTGCAAAAGAACTTCGTAAACGTACTGTATGATTTTATTTGTATTTTTAAAGGTTATCCTCCATTAATTCCTGTGGTGCGTAATTACACACAAAAAGATTATTTTTATTAAACTTCAAAAATTAATTTCTCGAAAAGTACTTAACCAATTCTGATGATCTTGGTCTTACCATTTTTACAAAAATCTGAAATATTTTTATACATTGGTCTTGGGTTATTCCTTTGAGTGTGTGAGTTGCAAGATTGCTGCTGTGAGTACAACAAATGCTGTACTTCTCCAAGATTGGACTAACTGCTCGACCAAGCTACCATAAAAATTAGAGCATTAGGTGGTCTAGTTTTTACCCCTATAAACCAATGTGTGGTTGCCTGGACTCCCTGCACAGTGTGCCTAGCTTTGCACAGTACATAGAGAGCCAGCCTTCTACACCCACCACATCAGTCACTCCACTGGAAGAGCAGCCAGGCTCACCCACATCCTACTCTCTGCATCATTTCACTCAACTGGAAGCACACCCGGGCTCGCCCACACACATTGCATCACTCCACTGACAGCAGTGGCATAAGAAAGGCCCCCGCAGCCCCTGAAGTACGGGGGTCGAGCTCCAGAGGCCCATATCAGCACAGTACCTGGGCCTCAGAGCTCCTAAGTAAATCCCGGGTGGGGGGAGGCTCCATGTCTTTTCCAGGAGGCCCCACTCAAGTTTCATTACTCGACTGACAGTGCACCAGTGCTCCCCCACACACAATGCATCAGTCCACTGGCAGCACACCGGGCTTCCCCACACACACTGCATCACTCCACTGGCAGTGCACCCGGACTCTACTCACAGCCTATGCACTGCATCACTTGACTTCCACTGGCAGAGCAACCGGTCTCCTCTACATCCTACACACTACATCACTCAGTGGCAGAGCACCCAGGCTCCCCCACAGCCTGCAGTGTACTTCACAATCAACCTGATGCTATTCACTACCCAGTGAAGTCCCGGTGGTCGCAGAGGCAGTGTCAGAGGTTGCAAGGGGCAACCTAAGGGTTGCAGCTGCGACCCTTAAATGACATCCATGCTTTTCTCAAGCAGAGACGTTTTAAAGGGCGATACAGTTCTGGCCCACAGCCTTTCCGAGGACCCCTTGATAGAGCCGGATCTGTTCTGCAGAGAGTCTTGCTATGATGATCTTGAATAACTCTTAAACAGATTATTTAAGTACTGTTTTTCTGTAATGTGGGTGATATGTGAGAATCCATTACAGACATTTTGCAGAGAAATGCATTTATGTATCATGCAAAATCCATTAAAACAGTTTCTTTTAGATCAAAAAAGGACCTCACACATGAGAATTTGGAGATCGTCACCAAGATTATTTGCAGTGGTTAGTGAGCTGCTGCTGTGTTGCAATATTGAAAACACACAACTATCCCTAAACATTAGATGTAAGCACATTTAGAATTTGAAAGATTGTACCTGTTCACTGTCAGTAATATGCCCAAAGACAGCATGAAAGAGCTGAAATTGGATCATAAATTCAAAGCTGTTCTGAACAAGAGCCCCCAAAATATGTTTGGCCCAGGGCCCCTAAAATTCTTAAGACGTTCCTGCTCCCTAGCATACTGTGCACTGCCAAAAAAGCAGGGCTACTGGTATTATGCATCAGGAGAGGTCCAAATTATGTGGCAGGGTTGAATAAATGATGCAACATTTAAAGGAAATTATGCTGCATAATGCGACACCTTTTATAACAGCATTGCTTCATTATTTTGTAATTTATATACTTGGTAACACTGTCTGGGCATTGGTTATACCTCATTAGTACCAATGTGTAGGAAGCTGGCTCTTTATATGGTATACCAAAATGAGGTATAAAGTGCAAAGAGTCCAGGGTTTTCCTTACAAGTGGACAGGGCTCACTCTAGCAATATTTTAGGGACTAGTGTGGTCGAGTAGCCTTAGGCTTATCAGAGAGGAGTGTTAGACATCCACAAATACACACAGTCAATAAATGAGACACGTAATCCATAAGGAGATCCACACCAATTTACAAAATTAACAAGTATCTTTATATATGTTTTGGCACCAGAATCAGTACAATCGGGTAAGTACAGTATGCAAGAAAACTCTTTACTGTTTAAAAAAGTTGACAGTGCAATTCTTGAAAGCTGCAATGTTATCTTATGGAAGAAAACCAAATACGGCAAACAGGTATAGTACAGTGACTTACGGGACCAATCTCCTGGACTTAAGCGGAGTATTGGTCAAGGGTCAAGGTCACTCCAACAGGTCAGGTGAGCACGCCAATTTTCCACTCACTCCTGTTCATGAGTGCAGCTTCCTGGCTGTCCAAGCCGCTGGGAGAAAAGCACCTCTGATTGGACCTGTCTCGCTGGGCTCAGCCTGCTGCTTGCATGGAAGCGACCACCGCACCCCAAGAACCCAGTGACTGAGGATTCAATCCCCAATGAGGATCAAAAGTAGCTCGCTGGGGCACAGGACTTTGTTGAGGGACTGTGCCTGCATAAGTTGTGCACCATAGTTCTTTCCCTTGGGTTTCCTGTCCCGAAGGGCCATAATTAGGTATGACTTGGGGGAAGCCGATCCTCTGTAACTCTCCCCAGTCGGAAGACTGCATGGGCACGCTAGTGTGAGGACTCCCCCACCACGAAGAGACCCTTACTGTATTGTGTGCGATAGACGTGTAGGGGTGTACTGTGGCCGATGATGTGGTAATTTATGCGGTTGATACCTGTGGTACATCCCCACAATGTCTGCAACATCTGTTCTTTCTCAGGCCAACAGTATTCCCTAGGGTTGGCATTTATGTCACTCTCAACTTCTTTACCAAGGGCAACAAGTACTATTGTCAGCAATGATTTGTAGGGCACAACAATTATCGCCCACATACTTTACCGCTGCATTCCACGATCCGATGCATGCCCTGGCCTAAGGAAATACTGGTGTTCTAATGTATATCACAGTGATTTATAGTATTACTGCTGCATTGGTTGTGATGTTCACCAAGTTAGGACAACAAGTAGCATTTCAGTAATGACATAATGTACACAATGACTATTATGTATGAAATTTTCTGGTCTATGACATATTTATAGATTTGCAATAAAAAAAATATTTTTATGCATGCCTGTGTGGTGTCTCTTTCGCCGTGTATTTATTTTGTGATTGGTGTGGATGTGTTGTGCAAACGCTTTACACATGACCTCCTGGGATAAGCCTGGCTCCTCTGTGCCAAGCTACCAGGGAGTGAGCACGGATTATCTTTGGTGTGTAACCTCCTTGCCCTGACTAGAGTGGTGGATTTTGCCTGGTTTAGGTGCATACTCTAACCAACCAGAAACCCCATTTCTAACAGGTACCATTTACTAGGGATTACATGGGTGCTAAAGGTATGGCCAATTGGGGAACAATTGCACAGTCTTAGGGAAAGCTATCTGGCACTGGGGACCTGGTTAGCAGGGACCCAGTGCACTTTCAGTCAAAATTGCACCAATTGCCAGGCAAAATTGGGGAGCTGACCATGTCAAAAATGGGCACTTTCCTACACAGTTCAACACCCAAATATAGCAAAAGGTAACAGAAAGCTGACCAGTCCAGTTTTGCAAAGGGCCTTCCACTGCGCACCAACACATGTTACTGCATTTTCGGTAACTTTTGAACCATTTGAGCTACAAACAATTTTTTTGTTAAAATATGCACATTGGGCATCAGATTATGGATTACATGGCAAATATGCCAAATCTATAATTATGCAAAAATTGCTGCAGCTGCACAATCACATAATTCCAGTGGTCCTCACTATCAGTCTCTGAAACAATGATGGGCAAAAGTGCTCCTCATTAGTCAATTAGATTGGTAAACAAGTGGCCCACATTTGCAAACCAGGAAAGTTTTACACTTGTAAAGTCAAGCTTTAGAAGTGTTTTGCAAGGTATGAGAGACTGCATGCATTTTTTTCTTGCTGCAGACCATAAAACAGCCCCCCAAACAAGCCCATACACACATCTGTGAGACCAACCTTTGGGCACTTCCTGTTTGCCGTATAGGACAGAGACCCTAGCCAGGGCCGGGAAATGGTGCTAAACAACAGTTTATGTGAACATTTTCAGAGCTCTTTTGCCTCTTTTTGCTTTAAAAGCCATTTAGGAAGAATCTAGACAGCGTCACAATTCTTTTGATATTTGTTTCCTTGTATTTGGTGTTTTCAGTGTATGTATTTAAGGGTTACAATATAGACATAGTTCTAAGAATTTTCTTAACTTTTTTTTACCCATCTTAGCATAAAAATACCAGAATTGCCAATAAAATATTGGTGAGGTGGCAACTCCAACCCTGGTGGCACTGCAGCTGCATCACTATTGAAAATTACGACTGGTTGTCTGCGGTGCACTGCTAGAGCCACCTGACGTTGTCTCACAGCCTCACTTGTGGCACCCTTTCTCCTCTATAGTCTGTAGCGTACAGCCAGACCCACCTCACCTGAACCCGAACCTGAAGTTGGCTGTATCACTGCTCCAAGAAAAGCCCCTGAAAATAGTGGCTTAGGGTGCACAATTTGCCTCTGTTTTTTTTTTTTTTTATTTTTTTTTATGGGAACCTCACTACCCCAAAACATTTCAGTCAAAGTCAAGCTCGCTTTCTTTTTCAGAATAATGTGAGGAAGGGATTGATGCCCCATCACTTTAAATTTTATTGGTTGTGCCTCCCCAGCCCTTTATGTTAGGGTTTGTGATAATAACGCTTTGAAAATGCAAGGATGGAGGTCTACAGTGTCTTGCAAGCTTTCATTTCTGCATTTGCTCCCATTTGCTTGGATTCACAGGGTGAAATCTTGCCTCATGACTATTAACCAGGCAGGATTTCTTTGAAACCTATGTATTGCCTCTCTGCGCTTTGCTAATTCAGCTGATCTATAACAGCTCTAGCAATTTGCTGAGTTTCATCACTGATGCTGTGCAAACCTGGTTTTGCAATGCTCCATGACCACCAGTATATTTGGAGCATTAAGTCTAAATGTTTAAATGAATATAAGGTCCCAAAATATGTCTCAGCCCAGGGCCATCAAAAAATTTAAGGTGAATGTGCAAAGCTGGCTCCATATATACTATATCAAAATGAGATATAGTGTACACAGAGTCCAGGGGTTCCCCAGATGCTTAACAGAGGCTAAAGAACAAGTTACTTACCTTCAGTAATGCTGTTTCTGGTGGATACAATAGCTACATGTGGATTCCTCACCTTATGAATTCGTCCTTGCGCCAGCATCCGACGGAAAGGCTTCTTCCCAGCTCTCCACGTCGACGAAGACATCACAATTGCACAGCTCCACACGACTCTTTCTGACGTCACCGTGCCAATAAGAGGTCCTCGCCAGCGTGCTGATGTCAGTTTCACCCATTTTTTACTTTGAGGCGAACAGGTGAGAACCGACTTCCACAATAACTCCAATAAATACATATGTACATAAAACCTTCAGGATGCAACATAATCAAAAACCATCATTTATATATACAGGAAAAAATATCAATATACACATATATCTATACATCCACATCCACATATCCTAGTGCAATCAGACAGGCAACGGGGAGGCGGGTGGGACTGTGAGGAATCCACAGGTAGCTATTGTATCCACCAGAAAAAGCATTACCGAAAGTAAATTGTTCTTCTGATGGATATAAACTACCTGTGGATTCCTCACCTTATGAATAGAGTCCGAAAGCAGTACCGCACTCGGAGGTGGGTGCCCGTCTGATTACACCAAGAAATCCTGTAAGACAGATCGTGCAAAATGGCCGTCCCTCCGAACCTCAGAATCCAAGCAGTAATGCTTTGCAAAGGTATGGAGGGACGCCCAAGTTGCCGCCTTACAAATGTCCACCACCGGGACCCCCCCTTGCCAGGGCCGAAGTGGCCGACTTAGCCCTGGTGGAGTGGGCCCTGAGACCCTCAGGAGGAACTTTCTTTGCCAGTGAGTAGCAAACTTTTATACAAAGAATGACCCACCTGGAGATTGTTCTTTTATGGACTGCTCTGCCCTTCTGCTGACCAACATACCCCACGAACAGCTGATCCTCCAGGCGAAAGTCTTTCGTCCTCTCAATATAAAAACTGAGAGCCCTTATAGGGTCCAATCGATTGAGTCTCTCTTCCTCTTTAGAGGGGTGGGGAGGAGGGTAGAAAGAGGGAAGGGTAATAGTTTGCCCCATATGAAAAGGAGTGACAACTTTTGGCAGGAAAGCCACCCTGGTTTTCAGTACCACTTTATCAGGGAAAAACAAGGTAAAGGGGGGTTTTAAGGAAAGGGCTTGAAGCTCCTCAACCCTCCTAGCAGAGGTTATAGCGATTAGGAAAACAGTCTTAAGGACCAAATACCTTTAAGGACATGAATGCATGGGCTCGAACGGTGAACCCATCGCAAATGTTAAAACAAGATTTAAATCCCACTGAGGCATATGAAAGGGTGTGGGAGGAAACTTATTAAGCAAGCCCTTAATAAATCTATTTACAATCGGAGATTTAAATAAAGAGGGCTGGTTCGGGAGGCAAAGAAAATCAGATAGAGCAGCCAAATGAACTTTAACTGTAGCCACTGAACAGCCTTTCTTTGCTAAATCAAGAGCAAATAACAAAACATCTCAAAGGTGGGCATTCAGGAATCTTTCTGTTTCTCTCCACACCAAATCACAAATTTAGCCCACCTACCGGGATAAATGAATTTAGTGGAGTGTCTCCTGGACGATAGAATAACATCCACTACATCCGGTGGGAGAGAAAAGGAACTCAGGTTGCCCCGTTCAATCTCCAGGCATGAAGGTGCAGGCTCTGGAGGTGGGGGTGTAGAACCTGCCCCTGCGACTGCGAGAGGAGGTTTGCCTTGAGCGGGAGACGGAGCAGAGGGCACTTTGAGAGTTGCAGAAGGTCTGTGTACCACACCCTTCTCTGCCAATCCGGTGCCTGCAAGATGACTTGGGCCCTGTCTTGGCGAATCTTCCTCAGGACCCGAGGAATCAAGGGTATGGGGGGGAATGCGTAAAGCAACTGGCCGTCCAAGGGTATTTGAAACGCATCCCCCAACGCTCCTTGCATCAGATACTGGAGGCTGCAGAACGACGGGCAGTGCGCATTCTCTCGAGTGGTGAATAGATCTACCTGGTGAGATCCCCACATCCCGAAGATGTACCGGACCAGGTCTGGATGGAGACGCCACTCGTGATCGCCTGAGAAGTGCCGACTGAGTCTGTCTGCACGTACGTTCAGAACCCCGGCCAAATGATTTGCTATCAAGCAAATCTGATGGTCCTGAGCCCAGGACCAGAGCCGCGGAGCTTCTCTGCAGAGAAGGTACGATCCTACTCCTCCCTGCTTGTTTACGTACCACATCGCGGTAGTGTTGTCCGTGAGGACTTGACCCGACTGACCGCGAAGGGAAGGGAGGAAGGCCTTGAGAGCCAGACGTATCGCCCGCAGTTCCAACAATTTGATATGAAACATCTGTTCCACAGGAGACCAAAGACCCTTAATCTCCATATTCCCCAGATGAGCACCCCACCCTAGAGTGGAGGCATCTGTAACAACTGTGGCCACTGGAGGTGGTAGTGAGAACAGCCTTCCTTGGGAAAGGTTGCCATCCACTGTCCACCATTGGAGATCCGCTGCAGTGTCCCTGGAGATCCTTATCGAATCCTCAAGATCTCCCTTGTGCTGAAACCACTGTCTGCGGAGGCACCACTGAAGAGCCCTCATATGCCATCGTGCATGAGTGACCAACAGAATGCAAGAAGCAAACAGACCAAGCAGGCGTAAGACCTTGAGGACTGGAATAACCGCTCCATTTCGAAACATTGGAATCAGCGCCTGAATCCGCTGAGGCGGGGGTAGGCCCGATACAATGTTGTGTCCAGTACTGCCCCTATGAACAGGAGGCGTTGAGAGGGCTCCAGGTGAGACTTCGGCACCTTTACCGAAAACCCCAGATCGAACAACAACTGGGTTGTCACCTGCAGGTGATGCAGCACCAGCTCTGGAGACTTGGCTTTGATCAACCAATCGTCCAGGTAGGGGAATACCGTTATTCCCTTCCGCCTGAGATGTGCTGCAACCACCGCCATCATTTTTGTAAAGACTAGAGGTGCTGAAGTAAGCCCAAACGGAAGGACCGCAAACTGGTAGTGTTGCGACCCCACCACCAACCGGAGATACTTCCTGTGCGACTTGAGTATAGGTATATGAAAGTACGCATCCTGCAAGTCGACAGACACCATCCAATCCTCTTTGTTCAACCCCATAAGTACCTGCGCTAGAGTCAGCATTTTGAATTTCTCCTGCTTGAGGAACCAAATCAAAATCCTCAGGTCTAGGATTGGTCTCAGGCGACCGTCCTTCTTGGGGATCAGGAAATATATTGAATAACAACCCTGACCCCTTTCCTGCTCTGGAAGCAACTCTACCGCACCCTTTGATAACATGGCAAGAACCTCCTGTTGCAACAACAGGAGATGGTCTCCTGAACAAAACGCGGGATGGGGGGGGAAGGGAGGAGGGAACTCCTGAAAGGGGAGAGCATATCCTTTTTCCACAATGTTCAACACCCCGGAGTCTGTTGTTATCAACTTCCACTCGCGGAGAAAAAGATGAAGCCTTCCCTCTACAGGAGAGGCATGTTCGATAAAGTGGGGAAAACTAGGGCTGCTTCCCCTGCTGTTGTCCACCAGAGGAAGAGGATGATGATGAAGGGTGCTGCTGGGCTGCTCCTCTAACTCTAGCCCTCCCTCACCCTTTAAGGGATCAATAGGATGGATTGGCAGGTTGTTGGGCCAAGTACTGGGGTCTCCGAAAAACTGCCCCACGACGAAACCCTCTGAGCCTGCGAAAAGGCCTATAAGGGGCAGCTTGTAAGACTAAGGACTTTGCTGTAGCCCGACTCTCCTTAAAACATTCAAGGGCAGAGTCTCCCCAAACAGCCTTTCACCATCGAAGGGCAAGTCTAGTAAGGTGGTCTGTACATCCAAGGAGAATCCGGAGGACCTCAGCCAAGCGTTCCTCCTTGTAGCAACAGATGTCCCCATTGCCCTGGCAACTGAGTCCGTTGTATCAACGCCATATTGTATAATCTGCTGCGCCGCAGCCTGTGCGTCTGAAAAGAGTGTTCCAAAAGGCCTCTGTGCCTCCTGTGGCAGATCCCCGACCATAGCCTTGGCCGAGTCCATAAGAGCATGGACATAACTGCCCAGCACACAGGTAGCGTTTGCAGCCTTGAGCGCCATGCTGCAAGACGAAAAGATCTTTTTCGAAGACTGTTCCATTTGTTTGGACTCTCTATCAGACGGGACTACAGGGAATGATCCAGGAGCAGACTTTGTGGAGCAAGACGCTTGAACCACTAAACTCTCCGGGGTTGGATGACGTGAAAGGAACCCAGGATCCCCAGCTGCTCCCCTATGCCTCCTTGCTACAGCTCTATTTACAGCCGGAGATGAAACTGGTTTCCTCCACAAGTCCATAATAGGCTCCAACAATGCCTCGTAGAAAGGCAGCAAAGGATCAGCCGAGGACGTAGAGGGATGCAGCACCTCAGTTAGCAGATTTGACTTCACCTCTGCTGCAAATAAAGGCAGGTCTAAATAGTCTGCTGCCTTTCTAATGACTGAATAAAATGTCGCTGCCTCCTCTGTAAACTCCCCTGGAGATGAAATGTCCCATTCCGGGGAAGTATCCAGCCCACTGGCTGACCCCAATCCTTGGTATTCATCCGAAGGCTCTACAAGCTCGCCCTCTTCCAACTGCCGGTATTCTTCCTCTTCAAGGAGACGCAAGGCCTTCCTTCGAGATCTCAAGCGGGATTCTAGCCTCGGCTTCGACATCGAATCCACCGACGCCGAAGTCACCGATTCCGAATCCCGACCGGGCACAGAAGAGGATGGATGATCCGAGAATCACTCAGACCCGGCGCCGACACGGACTCCAACGGCACCTTCTTCGGAGTCGGCTGGCACGCAGGTAATTGGGCCGGCAGTCCAGGGGATGGCAACGGCGCCATGGACCTAGATGGTGATGCCATACCTCGTGGAGACATCAACGGCGTCGACCCGGCACCCCCAACCGGGCAAAACGGCATAAACGGGCTCATCTTATATGGAGCCTGGGAGCCCAGTGAAAATGCTAATGGCCCCGGTGGGACCCGCCGGTGCACTAGCAGGGGCCATAGACTGGAAAACAGCATAAATAGCATTTAAAAATGCCGCTGGATCCATCCCCGGAGCCGGGAAGGCAGGATATCTCTGGTCTTGATCCTGCTGCTGCACATCAGTCAGTGAAAACTGAGGGCTATGAGGAGCCACCTCATAGACTGACGGCATCGGAGATACTTCTGGACTCTGGGGCTGCGGAGTCACAGTAGGGCTCACCTCCCAATTACTTTGACGTCTAGCAGATGGAGACCTCGACCTCGATCGGCTCCGTGTCGATCAGCGCCGTGAGTCATGACGACGGCGCTTCTTGTGCCTCTTGGAAGAAGCGTGAGATGAAGCCCTCTTATGGCCCTTCTTCTTAGCCTTCGCTAAGAAAAGCTTGGCCTCTCTTTCTTTTAGTGCCTTAAGGTTCATGCTCTGACATGATCCACACCCCTCAACATCGTGCTCAGAGCTAAGACACCAAAGGCAGTCCCCATGCAGATCAGTGACCGACATCCGACCGCCACATTCATTACAAGGCTTGAAACCCAATTTTCTCAGGGGAGACATTGTCACTACTAAAGCTACACTCTATCCAACAAGCCAGGAAAAAACCGTTAGCGTCGAAGGCACGGAAAAAAGGAAAGTGACGTTAGCACGCCAGCGAGGACCTCTTATTGGCACGGTGACGGTGAGTCGCGTGGAGGCGTGCAATTGTGACGTCGACGTGGAGAGCTGGGAAGAAGACTTTCTATTGGATGCTGGCGCAAGGACGAATTCATAAGGTGAGGAATCCACGGGTAGTTTGTATCCATGAGAAGTAGATAATACTAATGCCCTCTTTTGTGGTAGTGTAGTCGAGCAGTTAGGCTTATCAGAGGGTAGCGCAAAGCATTTGTTGTACACACACAGACAATAGAAGAAGCACACACTCAATGACTTAACTCCAGACCCATGGTTTTTATATAGCAAAAATATATTTTCTTAATTTATTTTTAGAACCACAAGATTCAAGTTGCAGGTAAGTACTTCAAAAGTTTCGTATTTCACACATGTATCAATAGCACTTTATTTGAAAGAGGTAAGTTATTCCGTTTTTGAAATATTGGCAATTATCTGTTTTAAAAGTTGACAGTGCAATTTTCAGAAACAGTTCCTGTGGGGAAGAAAAGTTAGATCGATTTGCAGGTAAGTACAACACTTACCGTTCAGGTCTCCAGGGGTTAGGAAGTCTACAGGTCCCACCACCAGCAACATGGGCCGATCAGGTGAGAGGTCAAAGATGAGGCAAAAATAACATGGGCTCCAATGGAGATTGGGGGCACTTAGAATCAGGCCGGCCTGCAGGTAAGTACCCGTGACTTCGAAAGGCAGACCTGCGGGGTTCTGAGGAGCCCTGGGGAGGCCACAAGTAGGCACCAAACATACACCCTCAGCGGCACTGGGGCTGTCTGGTGCAGGATGCAAACAAGACATCGGGTCTCCAAGCTTCTCTATGAGGGGACCCCGGGGGTCACTCAGAGACTGCAGACGAGGTCCAGGAGGTCGTCTCGGGCAAACCACAGGCTAGACAGGGAGGAGGGCTGCCTGCTGAATGTTGCTGCACTGGAGGTCGGGTTCTCTAAGGCTTGGGGGATGCGGGTGCAAATGTCTTTTAGGCATCGAATATCTTCGTCCGGAGCTTTTGCGGTCATGGGGGGTCCTAGGGATTCCCTCAGCAGGCGTAGTCGTGGAGGGGTGGAGAGGTCAACCCAGTGTGGGCACTTGCTTAGAATTGCCTGGGAGTCCTCACTAGTTGGTTGGGCCACCTGGACATGGATGGTGGGCGTCTGTTGCAGAGTGGTCAGGACTCACGCATTCAGAATGAGGCTGGAGTTCTTGGTTGTTGTTTCTTCTTGGACAGGGCTGCTGTCCACTGGAGTCTTTGGTCCTTTTTGGTGCAGGGCAGTCCTCTGCAGCTTGGCAGAGGTCACTGGTCCCGCTGGATAAGTCGCTGTTCTTGTGCAGGTTCTTTAAAGCAGAAGACAGGCCGGAACGGCTGGGGCCAAGTCAGTTGTCATCTTCCTTCTTCTCTGCTGGGGTTTAGGCTTAGCCTAGCGACCTTTCTTGTCAGGTCGCCAGGAATCTGGTGAGCTGGTTTCAGGGTGGCCCTTAAATCCTAGATTTAGGGGTGTTTCAGGGTTTGCTACTGCCCCTGAGGGTGGCTACACCCTCCTTGTGCCCACTCCCTTTGGGGAAGGGGGCACAAACCTAGTCCTATTGGTCCCTGTCCTCCAAACCGAGATGGAGGATTCTGCAGGGAGTGGGGTCACCTCAGTTCTGGACACCTTAGGGGTCGTCTTGGCTGGGGTGGTCACTCCTCCCTATTTCCCCTAATTTTCCCGCCAGTCTTGCCGCCAAAAGAGGGGCTTTGTCCGGGGGGCTGGCAACTCCACTAGTTGGGGCACTGTAACCTGAGGCTTGAGCCTTTTAAGCTCAGCGCCAGGTATTACAGTTCCTGTAGGGGGGAGGTGTGAAGCACCTCCACCCAGGACTGGCTCTGTTTCTGACCACAGAGAGCACAAAGGCTCTCACCCCATGTGGTCAGAAACCTGTCTGACAGTGGCAGGCTGACACAGACCAGTCAGTCCTGCACTAGCAGTTTGGCCAACATACAGGGGGCATCTCTAAGGTGCCTTCTGGGTGCATTTTTCAATAAATATCACACCGGCATCAGTGGGGGTTTATTGTCCTGAGAAGTTTGATATCAAACTTCCCAGTTTTCAGTGAAGCCCTTATGGAGCTGTGGAGTAAGTAATGACAAACTCCCAGACCATATACTCAATATGGCTACACTGCACTTACAATGTCTAAGAATAGACTTAAACACTGTAGGGGCATATTGCTCATGCAGCTATGCCCTCACCTGTGGTATAGTGCACCCTGCCTTAGGGCTGCAAAGCCTGCTAGAGGGGTGTCTTACCTATGCCACAGGCAGTGGTTTGTGGGTGCCATATTGACTCTGCCTTTTTCTCCCAACCAACACACACAAGCTGCAAAGGCAGTGTACATGTGCTTGGTGAGGGGTCCCCTAGGGTGGCATAATACATGCTGCAGCTCTTGGGGACCTTCCCTGGCTACAGGGCCCTTAGTACCATGCGTACCCTTTAGAAAGGTCTTAACTGTGTGCCAGGGGTGTGCCAATTGTGGAAGCAAAAGTACAGATTTTGGGAAAGAACACTGGTGCTGACGCCTGGTTAGAAGGATCCCAGCACACTTTCAATCAAAGTGGGCATCAACACTAGGCAAAAAGTTGGGGGTAACCATGCAAACAGTGGCACTTTCCTAGAGTGAACCTTTCCTAGAACTGCATCCATGCTCCACAGACTTCAGAACTCTGGCTAGAATGCCTCCTGAAAGACTGTTTTTTTCCCTGCAATCCGCTCAACATTCACAGTCAACTGACTGTTTCCATCTGAGACAATGGTGCTTAGAATCAAAAAGGGTACCAATGTCAACAGAATTGTTTGAAACTGTGTAACACAGTATCAAAAGAAAATAGCCCCAAAAAGCATTGAGTGGTATTCCAGGCCACCTGGGTGCATTTGATTGGGACGTAAGTCCGATTTAAGGCCTACCACGATGGAGCTCGGGTCAGATACAGGAACAAGGTTCATCCCGGTCAGAAGATTTACCTTATGACTTAGCCTCTGAAATGGCTGTAGTCTTGAATGGGTTGATGAGGCTAGATAGCCATTGGATGAAGTCCCAGTGAAGCTGTTGACTTCTGTTGGGAGAGCTCTGAGTGGGATACATTCAAAATTCATTTCTAATCAAGGTCACATACGTTTGGCACCTTCAGCTGGTAAGGATTTCTGCATTCGTACTTAGTCACTTTTCTGGAGCTTGAATTTCTCCAGCAGGGCAAGGCTGCAGGCTGTAGCTAAAAAGGGTTCCACGTGGTCAGATACATTCCCCACACCATCCTGCTGAAACAGATTTGCTTCTGTGAAATAACTCAAAGTTGGAACAACCTAAACCTTTGGTCCAGCAACAACCAACCTTCATTGGATAGACCTGGAATGTTTGTCCTGGTCCTCCTGAAGGATTTGTATCAAAAGGTTTCTAAGTCCCACATTTTTCAGGATGTTAGGAGGAGTACACTTTGACAAAGCCAAGGCTTCTGGGACCACAGGAACAGCTCTTGGGGGGGGGGGGGGGTGGTGACAGATACTCAGTACAGCAGAAGCCACCAACAGGTTCCAGTTTGAACTGGTCATTAAGGCCCTTCAGGAAAAGGGGTTCTACTATCTTCTTGTGTCCCTGTACCTTAACAAGAGGTCAGACATCTGATCTTTCGAGTCCACATCTTTGTCCTGGATACTAGTAGGAGCAGGTCAAACCTTTCAGGTCTTCTCACAAGTCTCAATAGCAGATGCAATCCTTCTTCTGACTTTCACAGGGCCATGGAAGAGTATGCCAGTCGGGTGCCACATTTATTCCTGACACTAGCCTGTTGGTGGTAGTCACTCCTTGCTCCTCCCTACCCAATAAAGGTTCCCATGGTTAACACTACCCACTTTGCAGCAGTTCCTGTGACCTACTGCAAACATATCCATAGTGCACTTCTCTACTTAAAACCAATATGGCAGCATCTTTCTTTCCTTGTGCAAAGGTGTGGTCAAGAAAATGAGCACCTCCTCCTCAAAACCTGTTCTGGGGGCAGCTCCCCATCCTACTGGGATTGGTGCCTGGTGGACTAGAGGGACAAAGGAGAGGGCAGGCCCAAGTGTCAGCTAGATTCGCCTGTGACAGGAAAGGCCTCTTCCAGGTTAAGTTCCTGGGCACAGCCCAGATGGCCTTCCTGCCAAAGGAATAGAACACTTTGTCTGTGCTCTTGGAGATAGTTCACACCTTATCAAGGGACTATTCTGCTCCTGGGCGACAGTTGGAAGCTCATGCAAATGGGCTTCTAGAGGCTTTGGCCCGGTAACTTTCTGAAAGTACCTCTTCTAAATTATTTATTACAAATCTGACTTTACTAATGAGCGGAGCTTGCAATATATACTTTTAAAAGTCCAAGAATGAACTTTGTAGCTGTCTCCTAGACAGAGGTAGCATTTTTAATCTTAACATTATGTGCCAGTGAAATCCTATGGAACAGCTAGCACTGCTACAGTGAAAATAGCTTATGGGACCTTGTCACTGCAAGAACATGTTTAACGTTAAACTTTTACATGTTCTATATTTAAATTCCATGCACCCTGCTTTATGGGCATCAAGCTCTACTTAAAGGTGACTTACTAATATTTTAAGGGAGGGATTTAAGCCTGTAAAAATGGGTTATTTTGACAGGTTGAAAGAAAGTTTTCAAACAGCTCCGACAAATCCCTAGTCACCAGTGCTCCAGACCTATTTGTACCTTTGAAAGCAAAATGAGAAACATGTGTGGGCCCCGTAGACGACAGCAGTTGGAGAGATGCAAGGATGGCACCATAGATGCTTGCAATCTCCTTGAGGCTCTTGAGGCTCTAGGGCATACATATAAAATACCAGTACATTACCATCCTGATGCTGCTGCAGCTATGGCAGGTGCAAAATCATCCTTCACCTACATACTTTAGATACTGTGAGGGGATTGCCAATTTTTTCCATATAGTATGGAAATGCACTGTGATTATGAAGTTTTGGGCCACTATTTCTACTACCTCTCCTGTATTTTGGAGAGACCAATTGACCCATCCCCTTGAATTGTATTACTGGGCCTCTTAGAAGACATGGGAGGATATAGGGGAGAGCGGTTACTGTCAGATTGAGCCCCATGATTGCTTGAAGGGACATTGCCAGTGCTTGGAACTCCACTGACCTGCCACCCTTGGCCGCTTGACATGCCGCCATTCACTGGTGTGTGACACTGGAAGAACCTATTAATGAGGCATAAGAATGCCCACACAAACAATACAATCTGGGGCAAATGGGTTGGAGTAGTTGTTATGATAAATTGTATTGTCAGCCATTCATCTAAAATGCACTTTAGTGCTTGCACTGTGCTGTTTTTATAAATTGCAAAATCAATAAAATTTTGTTTATTAACCCCTTCGCTGCCAGGCCTTTTTCCCCTCAGGTGCAAGGCCTTTTTGGCTATTTGGGACAGTTTGCACTTAGGCCCTCATAACTTTTTGTCCACATCAGCTACCCACGCAAACTTTGCGTCCTTTTTTTCCCAACATCCTAGGGATTTCAGAGGTACCCAGAGTTTGTGGGTTCCCCTGGAGGAGACCAAGAAATTGGCCAAAATACAGTGAAAATGTTGTTTAAAAAAATGGGAAAAAAGGGCTTCAGAAGAAGGCTTGTGGTTTTTTCCCTGAAAATGGCATCAACAAAGGGTTTGCAATGTTAAAATCACCATCATCCCAGCTTTCAGGAACATGCAGACTTGAATAAGAAAATCACATTTTTTCAACACAATTTTGGCATTTTACTGGGAAATAGCCCATTTTTACTATATTTTGTGCTTTTAGCCTCCTTTCAGTTAGTGAGAGAAATGGGTATAAAACCAATGTTGGATCCCAGAAAGCTAGCCATTCTGAAAAGTAGACACAATTCTGAATTCAGCAGGGGTCATTTGTGTAGATCCTACAAGGGTTTCCTAATATAACAGCTGAAATTAAAAAAATAATGAAATGAAAGTGAAAAAAATAGCCATTTGTCTCCACGTTTTACTCTGTAACTTTTCCCTGCAATGTCAGATTTTTGAGAGCAATATACTGTTACGTCTGCTGGACTCTTCTGGTTGCAGGGATATATAGGGCTTGTAGGTTCATCAAGAACCCTAGGTACCCAGAGCCAATAAATGAGCTGCACCTTGCAATGAGTTTTCATTGTAAACCGGGTATACAGCAATTAATTTGCTAAAATATAAAGAGTGAAAAATAGGTATCAAGGAAACCTCTGTGTAGGAAATTGGCTCTATATATACTATCTCAAAGTGAGAGATAGTGGGCACAGAGTCCAAGGGTTCTCCTTAGAAGTTGATAGTGGCAAAATTCGATATAATACTAATGCTCTATTTTGTGTTAGTGTGGTCGAGCAGTAGGCTTATCAGAGGGTAGTGTTAAGCATTTGTTGTACACACACAGGCAACAAATGAGGAACGCACACTCAAGACTTAACTCCAGGCCAATAGTTTTTATATAGAAAAATATATTTTCTTAATTTATTTTACAACCACAAGATTCAAGATTTGAGGCAAGTACATAAAATGCAAGGTACTTCACACAGGTAAGTATAGAACTTTGATTCAAAGCAGTAGTACACACAGTTTTAGTTAAAATGGCAATAAGCTATTTTAAAAGTGGACACTGCAAAAATCAACAGTTCCTGGGGGAGGTAAGTTTGGTTAAGTTTCTCAGGTGAGTAACGCACTTACACAGTCAGTCTCCTGGGCATAGGCAGCACACCGTTGGGGTTCAAGGCAACCCCAAAGTCACCGCACCAGCAACACAGGGCCGGTCAGGTGCAGAGGTCAAAGGAGGACCCAAAACAGATAGGGGCCTGTGAAGAACAGGAGTGCTCCGGGTCCAGTCGGCTGCTACCTGCGTCCTCAGGGAGCAGACCAGGGGGGTTTTGTAGAGCAGTGGGGGGGACACAAACAGGCACACAAAACACACCCTGAGCGTCACAGGGCGGCCGGGTGCAGTGTGCTAAGTAAGCGTTGGGTTTGCTATTGAAAGCAATGGGGGTACCCGGGGGTCACTTAGGCGATGTAGGCACGGCACAGGGGGGCTTCTCGGGCCAGCCACTGACTGGGATAGGCAGAGGGTCGCCTGATGGTCACTCCTGTACTGGAATTCGGTTCCTTCTGGTCCTGGGGGCTGCGGGTGCAGTGCTTGGTCCAGGCGTCCGGTTCTTTGTTCCAGGCAGTCACGTTCAGGGGGAGCCTCTGGATCCTCTCTGCATGTGTCGCTGTGGGGGGCCAGTGGGGTTGTCTCAGGTTACTCACAAAGTCACAATCGCCTGGGAGTCCTCCCTGTAGTGTTGGTTCTCTGGAGCTCAAGCCGGGGGCGTCGGGTGCAGAGTGTGAAATCTCACGCTTCCGGGGGGAAGAGTGAAGTCTTTGAAAGTTGCAAGAAAGTTGCAAAGTTGTTGCTGTTTTTCAACAGTGCTGCTGTTCTCTGGAGTTTCTTGGTCCTTCGGGTTCAGGGCAGTCCTCTGAGGCTTCAAAGGTTGCTGGTCCCTGTCGGATGCGTTGCTGTGCAGGTTCTTTGAGACTGGAGACAGGCCTGTAGGGCTGGGGCCATGTCAGTTGTAATCTGCGTTGTCTCTGCGGGGCTTTCAGGTCAGCAGTCCTTCTTCTGGTTGTAGGTTGCAGGAATCTGATTTCCTGGGTTCTGGGTCACCCCTAAATACAAGATTTAGGGGTGTGTTTAGGTCAGGAGGGCAGTAGCCAATGGCTACTGTCCTGGAGGGTGGCTACACCCACTTTGTGCCTCCTCCGTGAGGGGAGGTGGGGCACATCCCTAATCCTATTGGGGGAATCTTCCAATCTCAAGATAGAGGATTTCTAAAGGCAGGGGTCACCTCAGCTGAGGGCACCTAAGGGGCTGTCCTGACTGGTGGGTGACTCCTCCTTGTTTTTCTCATTATTTCCTCCAGCCTTGCCGCCAAAAGTGGGGGCAGTGGCCAGAGGGGCGGGCATCTCCACTAGCTGGGATGTCCTGGGGTGCTGTAACAAAAGCCATGAGCCTTTGAGGCTCACCGCCAGGTGTTACAGTTCCTGCAGGGGGAGGTTAGAAGCACCTCCGCCCAGTTCAGACTTTGTTCCTGGCCACAGAGTGACAAAGGCACTCTCCCCATGTGGCCAGAAACTCATCTGGTTGTGGCAGGCTGGCAGAAACTGGTCAGCCTAGTACTAGGAGTCGGACTGGTATTCAGGAGGCATCTCTAAGATGCCCTCTGGGTGCATTTTACAATAAACTCCACACTGGCATCAGTGTGCATTTATTGTGCTGAGAAACTTCCCAGATTTCAGTGTAGCCATTATGGAACTGTGGAGTTCGTGTTTGACCAACTCCCAGACCATATGCTCTTTATGGCTACCCTTCACTTACAATGTCTAAGGTTTTGCTTAGACACTGTAGGGGCATAGTGCTTTTGCACATATGCCCTCACCTGTAGTATAGTGCACCCTGCCTTAGGGCTGTGAGGCCTGCTAGAGGGGTGACTTACCTATGCCACAGGCAGTGTGAGGTGGGCATGGCACTCTGAGGGGAGTGCCATGTCGACTTAGTCATTTTCTCCCCACCAGCACACACAAGCTTGAGGCAGTGTGGATGTGCTGAGTGAGGGGCCCCCAGGGTGGCATAAGACATGCTGCAGCCCTTAGGGACCTTCCCTGGCATCAGGGCCCTTGGTAAAAGGGGTACCATTTACAGGGGACTTATCTGGGTGCCAGTGCTGTGCCAATTGTGGGAACAAAGGTACAGTTTAGGGAACGAATACTGGTGCTGGGGCCTGGTTAGCAGGATCCCAGCACACTTTCAATCATAACTGGCATCAACAAAAGGCAAAAAGTCAGGAGGCATTTCCTTACACAACCCCCCCACCCCAAACGAAAGAGGATGAGACTAACGTTTCCCAAGAGAGTCTTCAATTTCTAAGCGGAAGAATCTGGAAAGGCCATCAGCATTGGCATGGGCAGTCCCAGGTCTGTGTTCCACTACAAAGTCCATTCCCTGTAGGGATAGGGACCACCTCAACAGTTTACGGTTTTCTCCTTTCATTTGCATCAGCCATCTGAGAGATCTGTGGTCAGTTTGAACTGTGAAGTGAGTACGAATAAGGTATGGTCTCAACGTCTTCAGGGACCAAACCACAGCAAAGGCCTCCCTCTCAAAGGCACTCCAACGCTGCTCCCTGGGGAGTAAACTCCTGCTAATAAAAGCAACAGGCTGGTCAAGGCCATCTTCAATTGTTTGGGACAGGACTGCTCCTATTCCATGCTCAGGGGCATCTGTCTGCACAATTAACTGCTTAGAATAATCTGGAGCTTTCAAAACTGGTGCTGTACACATAGCTTGCTTCAGGGTGTCAAAGGCCTTTTGACAGTCCACGGTCCAGTTCACTTTCTTGGGCATTTTCTTGGAGGTCAATTCTGTGAAGGGTGTCACTATTGATCCATATCCCTTCACAAACTCCTATTGTACCCAGTCAAGCCAAGGAAAGCTCTGACTTGAGTCTGGGTTTTTGGAGCTACCCAGTCCAGAACAGTCTGGAACTTGGGTTGGAGTGGCTGAGCTTGGCCTCCACCTACAAGGTGACCCAAGTAAACCACAGTACCCTGCTCTATCTGACATTTAGATGCCTTGATAGAGAGGCCTGCTGCTTGCAGGGCCTGCAAAATCTTCTTCAGGTGGACCAGGTGATCCTGCCACTTGGAGCTAAAGACAGCACTATCATCAAGATAAGCTGCACTAAAGGACTCCAAGCCAACAAGGACTTGATTCGCCGACCTTTGGAAGGTGGCAGGGGCATTCTTTAAGCCAAAGGGCATCACAGTAAACTGGTAGTGCCCATCAGATGTAGACACCTAATTTGTCTATTAGCTCATCTGCCCTTGGGATGGGGTGATCATCTGTCTTTGTGACAGAGCCCTCTGTAGTCCACACAAACCCTCATCTCTTTCTTGCCATCTTTGGTGTGAGGTTTGAGGACCAAGACCACTGGGCTAGCCCAGGGACTGTCAGAATGCTCAATCACTCCCAACTCCAGCATCTTGTGGACTTCCACTTTGATGCTTTCTTTAACTTGATCAGCTTGTCTGAATATTTTATTCTTGACAGGCATACTGTCTCCTGTGTCCACATCATGGGTACACAGGTGTGTCTGACCAGCCAGGGGTTAAAGAAAAGAGCTCAGCAAACTGCTGGAGGACTTGCCTGCAGTCAGGCTGCTGTTGGCCAGAGAGGGTATCTGAATAGATCACTCCATCTATTGAGCCATCTTTAGGGTGAGGGGAGAGGTTCATTCTCTGCTTCCTGGTCATCATCTGTAACCATTAACATGTTTACAGATGCCCTGTCATGATAGATCTTAAGGTGGTTAACATGGATCACCCTTTTGGGGGTCCTGCTAGTTCCCAGGTCCACCAGGTAGGTGACCTGACTCTTTTTCTCTAGTACTGGGTAAAGGCCACTCTATTTGTCCTGAAGTGCCCTGGGAGCCATAGGCTCCAGAACTCAGACTTTCTGCCCTGGCTGAAACTCTACCATAGCAGCCTTTTGGTCATACCACATCTTCTGGAGTTGTTGGCTGGCCTCAAGGTTTTTGCTTGCCTTTTCCATGTACCTTGCCATCCTTGAACATAGGCCTAGTACATAGTCCACCACATCTTGTTTAGGCTCATGGAGAGGTCTCTCCCAGCCTTCGTTTACAAGTGCCAGTGGTCCCCTAACAGGGTGGCCAAACAGAAGCTCAAAGGGGGAAAACCCTATTCCCTTCTGTGGCACCTCTCGGTAGGTGAAAAGCAGGCATGGCAAGAGGACATCCCATCTCCTTTCGAGTTTTTCAGGGAGCCCCATGATCAAGCCCTTCAATGTCTTGTTAAATCTCTCCACAAGACGATTGGTTTGTGGATGATATGGTGTGGTGAATTTATAACTCATCCCACACTCATTCCACATGTGTTTAAGGTAAGCTGACAAGAAGTTGGTACCTCTGTCAGAAACCACCTCCTTAGGAAATCCCACTCTGGTAAAAATACCAATGAGTGCTTTTGCTACTGTAGGGGCAGTAGTGGACCTAAGGGGAATTGCTTCAGGGTACCTGGTAGCATGATCCACTACTACCAGGATATACTGGTTACCCAAAGCTGGGCGAGGTTCAAGTGGACCTATATGTCCACTCCCACTCTCTCAAAGGGGACCCCCACCACTGGAAGTGGAATGAGGGGGGCCTTTGGATGGTCACCTGTCTTACCACTGGCTTGACAGGTGACACAGGAGGTGCAAAACTCCTTTACCTTCTGGGACATATTGGGCGAATAGAAATGGTTGACTAGTCTCTCCCAAGTCTTGGTTTGTCCCAAATGCCCAGCAAGGGGAATGTCATGGGCTAAGGTCAGAATGAACTCCCTAAACTCCTGAGGCACTACCACTCTCCTAGTGGCACCAGGTTTTGGATCTCTTGCCTCAGTGTAAAGGAGCCCATCTTTCCAATAGACCCTGTGGGTTCCACTGACAGTTCCTTTTTCTTGCTCAGCTGCTTCCTTTCTTAGGCCTTCAAGAGAGGGACAAGTTTCTTGACCGTTACACAGCTGTTCCCTTGAGGGTCTCCCTGGGCCCAAGAGCTCAACCTGGTAAGGCTCCAGCTCCATGGACTCCGTTCCCTCAGGGGATAGAACATCTTCCTGGGAAGAGAGGTTCTGTTTCTTTTGCTGTGTTAAAGCTGGTTCCCCAGTCTTCTTTCCTTTCCTCTTGGAAGGTTGGGCCATTATTCACTTCTTTTTCACCCTGAGCCCTGCTTTGTGCCCCTGTCTTGAAACACACCAGTTCAGGGATATCCAGCATGGCTGCATGGGTCTTGAGCTCTACCTCAGCCCATGCTGAGGACTCCAAATCATTCCCTAGCAGACATTCTACTGGAATTGCAGAGGAGACTACCACCTGTTTCAGGTCACTGGCCCCTCCCCATTCCCCATTCCCCATTCTAAAGTTACCATTGCCATGGGATGGACTTTAGTTTGATTGTCAGCATTAGTGACTGGATATGTCTGTCCAGCCAGGTACTGTCCTGGGGAAACTAGTTTGTCTGTCACCATTGTGAAACTGGCACCTGTATCCCACAGGGCCTCTACTCTAGTCCCATTGATTAAGAGCTGCTGCCTGTATTTTTGCATGTTAGGCGGCCAGGCAGCAAGTATGGCTAAATCCACCCCACCCTCAGAGACTAATGTAGCCTCAGTGTGAACCCTGATTTCCTCTGGGCACACTGTTGATCCCACCTGGAGACTGGCTATTCCAGTGCTAACTGGAGTAGTACTTGTTGTGGGACTTTTCTTGGGACAGGCCTTGTCTCCAGTTTGGTGTTCATGCGGACTACATATTCGACACCAGGCCTTCTTGGGCTCAAAGATTTTACCCTTATACCCATTTGAGGACTGTGAAGAGGCTCTGGGCTCACCCTCCTGAGTAGGTTTTTGGGGCCCTGTTGAAGACTCTTTACTTTTTACCTTGGATGTCTCACCACTCTTCCCCTGGGGAGGCTTTGTGACCCCTTTCTTTTGGTCACCCTCTGTGGAAGTCTTGGTCACCCTAGTCTTGACCCAATGGTAAGCCTTCTTTCCCAATTCTTGGGGAGAAATTGGACCTAGGTCTACTAGATGTTGATGCAGTTTGTCATTGAAACAATTACTTAACAGATGTTCTTTCATAAACAAGTTATACAGCCCATCATAATCATTTACACCACTGCCAGTTATGCAACCATCTTGTGTTTTGACTGAGAAGTCAACAAAATCAACCCAGGTCTGGCTAGAGGATTTTTGAGTCCCCCTGAACCTAATCATGTACTCCTCAGTTGAAAATCCAAAGCCCTCAATCAGGGTAGCCTTCATGAGGTCATAAGATTCTGCATCTTTATCAGAGAGTGTGAGGAGTCTATCCCTACACTTTCCAGTGAACATTTCCCAAAGGAGAGCACCCCAGTGAGATCTATTTACTTTTCTGGTTGCACAAGCCCTCTCAAAAGCTGTGAACCATTTGGTGATACCATCACCATCTTCATATTTTGTTATAATCCCCTTGGGGATTTTTAGGATGTCAGTATTCTCTCTGACCCTAATTATGTTGCTGCCACCATTGATGAGAGCTAAACCCATCTCTTGTCTTTCCCTTTCTATGGCTAGGAGCTGCTTCTCCAAAGCCAATCTTTTGGCCATCCTGGCTAACAGAAGGTCATCTTCATTGAGGCTGCCCTCAATGCTTCCAGAGGTACTGGTCTCCCCTGTGGAAGAACCAGTCTCTCTGACTATGATTTGTGGAGTCAGGGTTTGAGGGACCCTGTACTCCCTGATTAGGACAGGAGGGGTGAGTTCATACTCCTGGTCACTAATTTCCCCATCTGAGGGATTATCCTCAGAGGGGTGGTCCCTTGTGAACTCTGCCAAAAGCTCCTGAAGCATTACTTTGGTAGGGTGGGACCTAGTTTTTATCTTTTTAATGTTTAACTCTGACATCCCTAGATGCAGGGAAGGGGTGAGGTTGAGTTTGATCACCATCTCATCTGTATTAGACATTATCACTCTAAAAGTTGGGATTACTTTTAAAGAATCTAAAAACGACTTCCAGAACTTAAATCCAAACTTTTACAAACTTTTAAACTCTAAAAGAAATGCTAACAGGGACTTACACAAGGCCCTAGCAGAACTTTTAAAGATTTAGAAAAAATTGTCAAATTGCAAAAATCCATTTCTAATGACAATTTTTGGAACTTGTTGTGTGATCAGGTAGTGGCTGAGTAGTCCAGCAAATGCAAAGTCTTAGACCCCAACGCTGATCCACCAATGTAGGAAGTTGGCTCTGTATATACTATCTCAAAGTGAGAGATAGTGTGCACAGAGTCCAAGGGTTCCCCTTAGAGGATGATAGTGCTAAAATTAGATAATACTAATGCTCTATTTTGTGGTAGTGTGGTCGAGCAGTAGGCTTATCAGACGGTAGTGTTAAGCATTTGTTGTACACACACATGCAATAAATGAGGAACACACACTCAAAGACTTAACTCCAGGCCAATAGTTTTTATATAGAAAAATATATTTTCTTAATTTATTTTAGAACCACAAGATTCAAGATTTGAGGTAAGTACATAAATTGCAAGATATTTCACACAGGTAAGTATAGAACTTTGATTCAAAGCAGTAGTACAGACAGTTTTAGGTAAAATGACAATAAGCTATTTTAAAAGTGGACACTGCAAAAATCAACAGTTCCTGGGGGAGGTAAGTTTGTTTAAGTTTCTCAGGTAAGTAAAGCACTTACACAGTCAGTCTCCTGGGCATGGGCAGCCCACCGTTGGGGGATCAAGGCAACCCCAAAGTCACTGCACCAGCAACACAGGGCTGGTCAGTTGCAGAGGTCAAAGGAGGGCCCAAAACAGATAGGCGCCTATGAAGAACAGGTGTGCTCCGGTTCCAGTCTGCTAGCAGGTAAGTACCTGCGTCCTCGGGGAGCAGACCAGGAGGGTTGTGTAGAGCAGTGGGGGGGACACAAACAGGCACACAAAACACACCCTCAGCGGCACTGGGGCGGCCGGGTGCAGCGTGCTAAGTAGGCATTGGGTTTGCTATTGAAAGCAATGGAGGGACCCGAGGGTCACTTAGTCAATGTAGGCAAGGCACAGGGGGGCTTCTCGGGCCAGCCACCATCTGGGCTAGGAAGAGGGCCACCTGCTGGTCTCTCCTGCACTGGAAGGTGGTTCCTCTCAGTCCTGGGGGCTGCGGGTGCAGTGTTTGGTCCAGGCGTTGGGTTCCTTTTTACCAGGCAGCCTCTGGATCCTCTCTGCAGGCGTCGCTGTAGGGGTGCAGGGGGGTCGACTCATGTTACTCACGTTGTCGTAGTCGCCTGGGAGTCCTCTCTGTGGTGTTAGTTCTCTGGCGCTCGAGCCGGGGGCATCGGGTGCAGAGTGAGAAGTCTCACGCTTCCGGCGGGAAGAGAGAGTTCTTTAAAAGTTGCAAAGTTGTGCAGTTTTTTAACAGTGCTGCTGTTCTCTGGAGTTTCTTGGTCCTTCGGGTTCAGGGCAGTCCTCTGAGTCTTCAGAGGTCACTGGTCCCTGTCCGATGCGTCCCTGTTCAGGTTCTTTGAGTCTGGAGACAGGCTGGTAAGTCTGGGGCCAAGTCAATTGTCGTCTCCGTCGACTCTGCAGGGCTTTCAGGTCAGCAGTCCTTCTTCTTGTTGTAGGTTGCAGGAATCTGATTTCCTGGGTTCAGGGTCACCCCTAAATACTCAATTTAGGGGAGTGTTTAGGTCTGGGGGCAGTAGCCAATGGCTACTGTCCTGGAGGGTGGCTACACCCTCTTTGTGCCTCCTCTCTGAGGGGAGGGGGCACATCCCTATTCCTATTGGGGGAATCCTCCAATCTCAAGATGGTGGATTTCTAAAGACAGGAGTCACCTCAGCTCAGGGCACCTTAGGGGCTGTCCTGACGGGTGGGTGGCTCCTCCTTGTTTTCCTCATTATCTCCTCCAGCCTTGCCGCCAAAAGTGGGGGCAGTGGCCGGAGGGGCAGGCATCTCCACTAGCTGGGATGCCCAGGGGTGCTGTAACAAAAGCCATGAGCCTTTTTCCGGCTCACCGCCAAGTGTTACAGTTCCTGCAGGGGAAGGTGAGAAGCACCTCCACCCAGTGCAGGCTCTGTTCCTGGCCACAGAGTGACAAAGGCACTCACCCCATGTGGCCATAAACTCGTCTGGTTGTGGCAAGCTGGCAGAAACTGGTCAGCCTAGCACTAGGAGTCGGACTGGTATTCAGGGGGCATCTCTAAGATGCCCTCTGGGTGTATTTTACAATAAATCCCACACTGGCATCAGTGTGCATTTATTGTGCTGAGAGGTTTGATACCAAACTTCCCAGATTTCAGTGTAGCCATTATGGAACTGTGGAGTTTGTGTTTGACAAACTCCCAGACCATATTCTCTTTATGGCTACCCTGCACTTACAATGTCTAAGGTTTTGCTTAGACACTGTGGGGTCATAGTGCTCATGCATATATGCCCTCACCTGTGGTATAGTGCACCCTGCCTTAGGGCTGTAAGGCCTGCTAGAGGGGTGGCTTACCTATCCCACAGGCAGTGAGAGGTGGGCATGGCTCTCTGAGGGGAGTGCCATGTTGTAGTAGTCATTTTCTACCCACCAGCACACACAAGCTGTGCAGCACTGTGCATGTGCTGAGTGAGGGGTCCCCAGGGTGGCATAAGACATGCTGCAGCCCTTAGAGACCTTCCCTGGCAACAGGGACCTTGGTACCAGGGGTACCCTTTACAAGGGACTTATCTGTGTGCCAGGGCTGTGCCAATTGTGGGAAAGAACACTGGTGCTGGGGCCTGGTTAGCAGGGTCCCAGCACACTTTCAATCATAACTGGCATCAACAAAAGGCAAAAAGTCAGGGAGTAACCATGCCAAGGAAGGCATTTCCTTACACTCTGTATTTCCAAAATGGGCACAAGATAAGGTGTTGAGAAGCAGTGGTTATTTGCATTTGTGAAATTGGCACAAGAAAAAAATCCCTAGTGCCTAGTGGTTTCTGCCCCCTTTGGAGACAGATTGGCCTAATAAAAATAGGCCGATCTCACCCCAAAGGGGGGCAGAAATGGCCTAAAAAGGTTTTTCCCCCAGGGGAGTGACCCTTGCCTAAGGGGTCGCTCCCCACGTCTAAAGAAATAAACAAACAATTTTTTTTTTATCCCTGGTGCCTAGAGGTTTCTGCCCCCCCCCCCACCCCTGGGGGCAGATCGGCCTAATTACAATAGGCCAATCTGCCCCCAAGGGGAGCAGAAAAGGCCTAAAACAAATTTGCCCCCCCAGGGGAGCGACCGTTGCCTAAGGGGTCGCTCCCCTTGTGTGAAATTGACAAAAAAAACTCCCAAGGGGGGCAGATTGGCCTAATAAAAAATGGCCTAAAGTTAATAATGCCCCCATGGGAGCGACCCTTGCCTAAGGGGTCACTCCCCACATCAAAAAAATAAATAAATAAAATAAATAAATAAATAATCCCTGGTGTCTAGCGGTTTCTGCCCTCCCGGGGCAGATCGCCCTAATTATAATAGGCCGATCTGCTCCCGGGGGGGGGCAGAAATGGCCTATTATAATTTCTCTATTAGCATTTCTCTTCCGATCCGCGCTGGAAGCGCAGCCTCTGATGAGGTCAGCATGCAATTGCACGCTGACGTCATCAGTCGCCACGGGGTGGGGGTAGAAGGGGAAGCGATGACCCTTCCATCCCTGCCCTGGGGGCATGGAGGTGAGGCTCATGGGGGGAGCACTAGTGCTCCCCCCATGAGCCGGTCCAAGGACGTAGCGGTTACGTCCTTGGCGCCTCAGCACCCCAGCCAAGGATGTAACCGTTACGTCCTTGGCTGCAAAGGGATTAAAAAAAACTGCACCGACAGGCTTAAGTGATAGGCCTGCAGTCACTTTGCATTGTCTCAGATTTAAATTATACGCCCTGGGCAGTGCTTAATTTGTAAATAAAAACCTGCCAGTGCTCAAAGCCCTCTTCTTAAACACGGGGCTGCTGCAATTAAATGTGCGAACACAGAATATTGAGGCAGCGTAATCATAAAGCCAGCTTGAGCCTCCTCAATCCATTTAAAGCCACATTCCCTGCCTCTTCAGCTCACTCTGGCAGCTTTCTGCTTTCTCCCATTGTGACACTTTTTCGTTTTTATCTTCCTCTGTCTTTCCCACATGTGCATCTTGCTTGCAGTAAATGCTTGAGGCAGAAAAATAAGCGCCGGCCCTCAAAAAAATAAGTGTCGGTGCTCCGCACTGGAAACAACAAGCTCAAATTAAGCACTGGCCCTGGGTACACCTTGTACCATATAATAGGGACTAATAGGTAAGCTAAATATGCCAATTAGAAGTATAGCTAATTTCAACATTTTTGGGGAGACAAGCAGATGCAGTGGTGCCAGGTTAATAGAGTCCCAGTCCACAGAGTCCAAAAACCAGCAATAAACTCTAGCAAAAAAACATGGCGAGGCCACACAAAAGGGACATTTTCCAACATACAAAAGATTAAAATAAATTTATAGGCATGGATTGTTATGACCTTCTCTGCCTATATTGATTGATCAGCATGTTTCTGCCTCTGTTGTAATGCCCAAGTAGTCAAAGGCATTTGTCTGTACCATATTGATCTATCTGACTACTCTTTCCCTGTTTTAACAGCATTGTTTGAGAAAAGTGAATTGAAACATATGACTTTTCCCTGGATCCTATTTGGCCTATTCTGCAATTCCAGCAAGGAAACGTTGTAACAAGGAGCATAATTAGGACCAGAATGTAAATAATAAACTTTTCATTTCTAGTGGAAAAACTGAGTCACATTCTTTTCTCCATGTGTCTGATACCCTGGTAAATGTTTATTAAACAATACACATACCCCACACATGAGTTTTCACAACATTGCTGCATGCAGCATGCCTGTCTTAGTGTCCTGCATTACACTTAACTAACCTACTAAGTTGTTGCCGTATAATTAGGGAAGCATATTGCTACAGAACGCCAATTCGTTTTGGGTGTTTCCCTATTACAAGGCTGAAAAATCATATCTTGTGTCAGAAGTTATTCCTTTGTGTATTAAGGGCTTGGCTCAGGACGAGTAGCATCACTTATCGACGCTTTCCCAGAATGACGCTTTCTCAGATCGGATCCCTTCAAAGGTTGGGTGGTCATTCTTTTGTCTGTTTTAAATAATGCTTCAGCTAAATGTACCAATCCATTTCTGTAGAAATCCAGCTTTTCTCTTAAACACAGATAACTATTACTTAATATCTGCTGGGGCATGCATGCAGGTGTTGATGATTCATATATTATTATTACTATACAGTACTAAAATATGATGTGGATTTCTGGGATTTGTATTTCCAGTTTGTGTGTTATCTTTTGTATGCAGTAAAGCTGCTAGAATTCATTGGTGCATAAGAGTAAATATTCAGGATCATGATCTTGGCCTCATTTGTCTTTCTCACTACATGCCAAAAAAGCTTTGATCCGAACTATGTAATTGATCTTGCCAGTCAGATTGTTCAGAACTCTGTGATATATAGTTGAACATCACTTATGCAGCATGTATTTTCAGAATAATCACGATGGCTGTCTCTTCGTGTCGTCTTTTAAAAATGAGTAGAATGTTTTTTAATGATACTTTGAATCTAATGTGTCCAATCAACTTCATCATTTATTACTGCTGTTCACTGTCTGCAAAGCAGACAGTGAACAAATGCAGACAGTGAACAGTGTAATGGATGCACCCTATGCACTTCAACAATGCCGCAAGCTTAATTATGAGCCGGCATCAGTGTTGTAGCTGTTCCCCACTGGGCCTGCAGGGAACTCGTAACGGGGCCTGCGGGAAGACAGCTGCAATGGGAGCAACCTGACTGTGGGAGATTGGTGGATGGCCTTTTCCGTCCGCCAAGCTCATAATGACCCCCTTAGTGTCATACCTTCTCTTGTAATCCTCTTGATGATTTTCTCTCCTTTGTCTCACACTCTCTTGATAAACCCATCTAGTTTCACCCCCCCCATCCAGGTGGGGAACATCTTAGTCCCAGGAAGTCTGCCCTTAAGCATGAGAAATGGAGAGATTCCTGTGACAGTATTGGGAGCTGTATGAAATGACCATAAAGATTTTTTGATAGCAATATCAGCTGGTACCCTAGATATATGTGCAGACTGGATGCACTCTTTTAATATGTGGTTTGCACTTTCCACCAACCGTTTGCTTTAGGACAATAGAGCGGTCTTAAGGTTAACAATGAATAATCCATTTAAAAACTCCTTCATTGAACTGAACTCCATTGTGCGTTATAATAGAACTTGGTATCCCTTCAGTCATGAAGGTTTCAGACAGGAAATCTAGCATGTCTTGCGTGGAAATGTGGTTAACATTCTTAATCACCAATGTGAATAATAATCCACTAGTACCAGTAAAAACTTTCCTGATCGCATAGATGTGTTCAGGGGACCTATTGTCAGAAAATTACCCATTAAGTCAAACTTCCACAGGAGGAGATGCCTTTTACCCAACTCCCTCCAACAGATGCTTGCTCAGACTTTAAACTGATTATCTGAACCCTGCATCCACTAGGGGGAATGGGAATGAGAACAGAAAAAGAGAGACCGCCTTCAGATCCAGTTCCAGCCTGTTTTTTTTTTCACTTGAAGATAGGATATTCAGTGTGTGTCTCTGAAAACTTGCACCTTTCTTCTTATTGGGATTTCTATAAAGGAAGGACCTGCAGTCGGGTGATAAGAGCATAGATAAGTGCATTCAACTGTTCAGCCATTCACATTCACCCAATTCTATCGTTCTCCAAACCTGGATCTTTGGAGAGACTAGCCTCTCTCTAAGAGAACAATGTTAACTTAATATTTTCTTTTCTCCAGGAATCAGAGGTTTCCAAGGTTCTCTGGAGAACAGTTGAAAAGTTTACAAATATACAAACTACTAATGTATTTTACACAAAACAAAAGCTCCTTCCCAAGGTTCAGTGTTCTCAATTACAGTCTCTAGGAATTAGTCTGAGCACTGAGGTTTGCCTCTAAGACTAACAAGTCTGTAAAGCAAAGATTCCTTGAATATATATGTACATATATATATATAGAGGCAAGTCTAGAAATCATACATAAAGATTCCTTACTGCAGTTGCTTGAAGTTCTATTAAGCCAAAAATGAATTCTCCTCAGAAAGCCGGTAGCCAGTTTTTGGAAGAAGAAAAGAATTCAGCTTCTTCAAAAGGGAAAAAGTAGCTGGTGTGCACACTGTAACAAGAAAAAGAATTAATTACTCAAAACTGGACGAATTCTCTATGAAACGAATCGCCTCAGGAACACCGCTCATTCTCCTCAGGATGACAGTTGAGGTGCAGGGCTCCCAGAGAGAAACAGCTGGAGGGAAGCTTCAGCACGAGACCAAGGTAGAAACACTAGAGCGCTGACCTCACAAGGATTTGTGGCCACCATCTTGAGTGGCAGATAAACCTGATGAAGCTAGTTCTAAGAGCAGCCTCTGCAAGAGCCTCTGGGAGTGAGGACGCCGCTGCAACCAACGTGGGTACAAGGAAAAGGGGAATCATTTTTGCTGAGGGAGGAACTTAACAACACTGGCAATAGATTTCCTGACAGTACCCTCCTCCAAAGAACTCCCTCCCACAGAAGGTTTGTTGGGGAAAGTGTCGTGAAATTGCTTTATCAACCTTGGAGCATGCATATTTTGGAAGGCTTCCCAGGACCTTTCTTCTGGGCCAAAACCTTTCCAATCAATGAGGTAATATAATGTTCCTTTTTTAAATTTTGAGTCTAAAATTCTATTCACTTCATATTCTAAATGTGAACCTACTTGGATAGAATCTGGAGGGGTGGTTGACCTAACATTGGGAGGGCTTCTTTTAAGTGGCGAGACATGGAATACTGGATGAACCTTAATCTGAGGGGGCAAGGCGAGTTTGACTGTTAATGGATTTACAATTTTCTTTATTTTAAAGGGTCCTACATATGTAGGCTGGAATTTTTTGTTCCCTCTTAAATGTAAATGTCGAATGGATAGCCAGACCTTCTCACCTTCGCAATAACCAGGGTTGCCTCTCCTCTTTTTGTCAGCATGTTTCTTGTAAGAGACCTTCGCCTTGGTCAAGTGTTCTCTAGCGGATTGGTAGGTCTTTTGAATTTTCTTACTGAATTCATTTGCAGCTGGGTCCGAGCCTCCCGACCTTCCTAAGATAATGTTTGGGTGTCTACCAGAGTTCAAATAGAAAGGAGAATCACCACTGGAGGCATGAATACCATTGGTGTACGCAAATTCTGCTGTCCAAATTAAATCTGGTCAATCATTATCTTGGTCTAGGAGATATAAGCTTAGGTACTACTCTATCGCTTGGTTTACTCTTTCTGTCTCATTCATCCGTTTCTGGATGATAACTGGTAGAATAACGTGAGTCTATTCCAAGTTGTTTCATAAAGGCCATCCAGAACTGGGAAACAAATTGGGGTCCTCGATCTGAGATTACAACCACTGGAAAGCCATGAGCTCTCACTAAGTGCTGTGAATAACTGTGCTAACTGAGAGGCTCTAGGAACCTTCTTCAGAGGGATGAAATGACTCATTTTAGAAAAGGTGTCTACAAAAACTAGGATTGTGTCAAAACTTTGACTTGAAAGTAAATCTACAATCAAATCCATAGAATTGGTGTGACAGGGATATGGTGCAATGGGAAGAGGCTGAAGCTCACCTTCAGAAGCTAATCGTGTAATCTTTCCCCGAATGCATTTATCACAAGTTTGAACGTATTGTCTTATTTGAGGTATCATGGCAGTACACCAGAAATACCGCTTAATTAATTCGGTAGTCTTCAAAATTCCTTTATGTCCAGCTAAAGGATCATCATGACACGCTTGTAGCGCTAGTTCTTGCAACTCACAAGTTGGCAAAAATAAAGCATTTTCAACAAAAGGAAGATTTTCTAAAACCCTTCTTCCTTCTTTTTTGTTGGCCCAATCTGAAACTTCTTGGTCAGACATGGATTCTCAAACCTTCCTTTTTATTTAAAAAAATTGTAAGGTACAAACAAACTTGTCTGTTGGAATAATTGGAATCTTTTCAGCTTCTCCAGCTCCAGGTATATTATTCATTCTTGATAACGCATCTGCCTTACCATTGGCAGAACCAGGTCGATGGGTAATGGTAAAATTAAAATCTGCAAAGTACAAGGACCTTCTCAATTGCCTTGGAGTTAATGTCTTAGCAGACTTTAAAAACTGAAGCTTTTTATGATCGGTGAACACAGTGACTACATGACGAGCCCCTAATAAATAATGTCGGCATTCCTGAAAGGCATGATTCACTGCTGATAGCTCTTTGTCAGCAATTGGATAATTTCTTTCAGGAGGAGTTAATTTCCTGGATCGAAATGCCACTGGGTGAAGTTGACCTTTTTCCTTGTGCTTCCGAGACAATACACCACCAATCACTTAGTCAGAGGCGTCAGCTTCCACAAAAAATGGCTCTTCAGGGTTAGGATGGAGAAGGATCAGGGCTGTCGTAAAGGCTCTTTTGAGGAACTCAAAAAATTCTTCAGCATCAGTTGACCAATGGAAGGGTACTCCTTTTCTCAAAAGTTTTGTGATGGGAACCACCTTTTTAGAAAAATCTTTTATAAATCGGCGGTAGAAATTGGCAAAGCCAATAAAACTTTGCACCTCCTTCACCGTTTTAGGAGAAGGCCAATCCAGGATTGTTTGAATTCCATTTTCCAATAAGACAAATCCCAAGACTTCTACTTCCTTCGCATTAAAGGCACACTTTTCCAACTTCACATATAGGTTATTTTCCAACAATTTCTTTAGAACTGCTCTCACGTGGTCTTGCAAATTCTGGGAGAAGAATAAAATATCATCACTGTAGACCACTACAAATTGATCTAAAAACTCTCTCAGAACATCGCTCACAAAGTGCTGAAAAGCGGCCTGCACATTACATAGCCCATAAGGCATCACTTGGTACTCACATATACTTGGCAGGTGGCCGAATGTCCTTGCCCTCACTATGTGGCACACTGGCAGCCCTGATGGGTGGCGCACTCGATGACCCTGCAGTTGCTGGCACCACTGTGCCTGGGGATTTGGTGGCTGAGGTGCTGGGCTGGGACTTGGAAAGCCTGGCCCTAGGGGAAGGGCTGGGGGGAGGTGAAGGGAAGAGGTCAATGTTAGCCGTGTGCAGAAGGCCGTTTTCCATTCTCTCCCTTAGTAACTCGAATTAAATGGTACTCTCCACGAAGATCTAGTTTGGTGTAGATTTTTGAATCTTTTACCTGATCTAGCAGTATTGAAATCAAGGGCAGGGGATATCGATTTGTCACCGTAACTTGATTTAACGCTCTATAATCAATATAAGTTCTTAACTCTTCATTCTTCTTCTTTGGGACGAAAAAAAGGGGGGAACAGACTGGGGACTGAGAGGGACGAATAACACTGTTTGCCAAATAATTTTCCAAATATTCTTTTAGGAACTTGTTCTCCTTTTCAGTAAGGGCATAGATTCTACTGGAAGGTAGATTTACACCTGGCTCAAGTTTGATTCTTGGGGGACGTAGCTTCTCTGCCTCTTCTTGGTCAAACACTGCAGACAACTATTTATATTCTGGGGGAATGACAACCTTTTCCAGAGCACAAACCACATTGGATTTAGTAGCTAAATCTTGAGCAGTAGATGGTGCACTACTTATCTCCTGAGGACCATCACAATGCTTCCGACAGTAACTTGAATTTAATTGGACAGTCCTCTTTTCCCAATTAATTTCAGGGTTGTATTCCGTAAGCCATGGTAAGCCCAGGATCAGCTGACATTGAGGAGCGTCTATGAGATTGAAAGATATCTTTTCTTGGTGTCCCAGATGATATAGGTTCCATTTCATCTGTGATAGGACCTGAAGACAAGTTTGTTCCATCCACCGCACGAACAGGCTCTGCTATTCTCTTTTTTTACAAAATGTATTTCCATTTTTGTGGCATACTGGATGTCGCAGAAATTTTGTAGCTCCTGAGTCAATCATCACTGAAACTTCCTGCAGCTTCTTGCCTCTGAAGATGAGTTCATAAGAGATCAGTGCTTAATTTGTGGTTGTGTTTTCCGGTGCTGAGCACCGGCACCTATTTTTGAGGGCCGGTGCTTATTCTTCTGCCTCAAGCATTTGGAAAAGACGGAGGAAGGGAAAAACGTCACAAAGGGAGAAAGTAGGAAGCTGCTAGAGTGACATGAAGGGGCAGGGAGTGGCTTTAAAAGGATTGAAGAGGCCTGAGATGGCTTCAGGATCATGCCGCCTCAGTATTCCGTGTTCCCACATTCAACTGCAGCAGCCGCATATTTAAGAGGATGGCTTTGGCCACTGGCACGTTTTTATTTACAAATTAAGCACTGTAAGAGATGGTAAGATGAGGGGAATCAGACTGTAAGGTGTTTGCCACTAATTGGGATTCAGAGGCTGGTTGGTGTTGTAAGTCAACCAGGGCTACTCTCTTGGTAGAATGACTTTTCTCTTTTCCTGAATTATCTTGATTAGGCTTCTTTGGGCATTCTCTTACAAAATGCCAAGATAACCCACAATAAAGACATAGGCCCTCATTACAACCCTGGCGGTCGGTGTTAAAGCGGCGGTAATACCGCCAACAGGCCAGCCGGAAAAAAATTGGAATCACGACCATGGTGGAAACCGCCAACATAGACAGCCACTTTAACACTCCGACCTCCACGGCGGTAGAAACAAACACTGCAGCGGTCACCGGCAACAGACAGGCGGAAGACAAAGTTCTGCCCACTGTATTTCAAGACGCCTATCCGCCACCTTTTCCAGGGCGGAACCAACGTGAACAAAAGTACGGCGGAAACAGTACACAGAAGGGAAAACACTCACCTCTCGACACCCAACGAGGAACCAGGACGCCATGGAGCCCGAACTACACGTCCTGCCCATGCTGGTGTATCTTCTCATCTACCAGGAGTACAACGGCGGCAGCGACGACCACGGTGAGTACTGCATCTACAACACAGGGGAGGGGGGGGAGAGAGTGACACACACACGCAACACGCAACACCTCCACCCCCACCCTCACCCACAGCAACATACACACAAATAAATGCAGCAACATTACATATACACCCCCCCAACCCCTGGAAGAACGCAAGGGCAAAAGGAAATTAGTGTTACCAGTGTAATCATGAAAAAGCTTATAGTCAAATATCAAAAATCAGGATATACAAATATGTACACCAACTACACAAGTCCAGATAGTGTACCAATCATTGTCTGTGGACCACTGGGCCCAAAATGCATGGGTGAAGCCCACACTAGATAGCTGACTTGAAACGGAGAGAACACTGCTGGGGCGTCAGTTCGAAAATATACAGGCACCTCGGGGGAGTGGGAGGGGGGCACCTCAGCCAGATGAATGCACGACGCCACTGCTGCACGAGGGGGCTCCATGCCCACTGCTGTATCCTGGGGAGTGCAAAGCCACAGACTCTCAAGTCTTTCCAGTGAGTGGTTTGCCCACTGCTCTATCCTGGGGAGTGCAAAGCCACAGTCTCTCAAGTCTTTCCAGTGGGTGGTTTGCCCACTGCTGTATCCTGGGGAGTGCAAAGCCACAGTCTCTCAAGTCTTTCCAGTGGGTGGTTTGCCCACTGCTGTATCCTGGGGAGTGCAACGCCACAGTCTCTCAAGTCTCTCAACTGGGTGGTTTGCCCACTGCTCCATCCTGGGGAGTGCAAAGCCACAGTCTCTCAAGTGGATGTCTTTCTCTACTGGTTCTGGAGGGGGCTTTGTGCCCAGAGGGCTTCATCCTGCCAAGGACTGAGGTAGTGGATGTGATTCTCCACTGGTTCTGGAGGGGGCTTTGTGCCCAGAGTGCTTCATCCTGCCAAGGACTGAGGTAGTGGATGTGATTCTCCACTGGTTCTGGAGGGGGCTTTGTACCCGGAGTGCTTCATCCTGCCAAGGACTGAGGTAGTGGATGTATCTCTCCACTGGTTCTGGAGGGGGCTTTGTGCCCAGAGTGCTCCACGTGCAGTGTGGCCGGTACAATTCCCTCACCTGGGTGTGTGTGCCACAAGATTGGCGAGGTACAGGTAGCATGATACGCCATGGAGGCAGAGACATACCCCACACTTCAGGTGCAAACAGTGATGGAAGTCGTGCCTCATGGAAGCTGCCCAGGGTCCATGACCACTGGGGATGGTAGACATGTCAGCAGTGGTGACACTGTCCGAGTACGTCGCGGGGCCGGTGGCGTTGCTTGCGGCGGTGTCTGTGGCGACGGTGCTTGCGGCGGTGTCTGTGGCGGTGGTGCTGGCGGTGGTGCATGGGTCAGCACCTGCTGAGGGACACAGCAGGACGTCTCCCGCAGCATCGGACAGCTGCCCACTGGGGAAGAGGCTGGGGACTGTCGCTGAGGCTGTAGACGTGCCGGTGGCGGTGCAGGTGGTGGTGCAGGTGGCGGTTGTGGTGGCGGGGCAGCTAGCGGTGTTCGCCGCCGTACAGGTTTGTGTGCTCGTGGACAGAAGTTGTGACACTGGTCCCTCAGTTGGTGCCACCATGCCCTCTCCTGACCTGCTCTTCTGCTTTTGGCCCTTTCCCACCTTTGATGGTGCCGCAGTTGTCTTGCCACTATCCCCTTTTATTTTTGCTGAGCCCTTGGTGGCTGGTAGTTTCGGCTTCTCCCTCCGGGATGTGGGCACCTTTTTCATCTTGGCAAGTGGTGGAATGTCCTTGCCCTCACTACGTGTCACACTGGCAGCCCTGATGGGTGGCGCACTCGATGACCCCGCAGTTGCTGGCATCACTGTGCCTGGGGATTTGGTGGCTGAGGTGCTGGGCTGGGACCTGGAAAGCCTGGCTCTAGGGGAAGGACGGGGGGGAGGTGAAGGGAAGAGGTCAATGTTAGCCAGGAAAAGATTCTTAGACACACTGGGACGGGAAGATGGAGGGGGTTTGGGAGTGGAGGAAGAGGTAGTGGTTGTAGGAGGTGTACGTCTGCTGAATTTGGGTGAAGGTGCATGGGCCGGAGGCTGTTGTGAGGTGGATGGCTGTTGGGTGGGTGTGTGCCTGCGTCTGTGTACTTTGGGAGGAGGGCTCACAGACACACTGGGAGAGGACACAGGGGATGTATGAATGGTAGTGGGGGTGGTGAGTGCATGTGAGCGGTGTGTGGTGATGGGCGTGCTGGTGATGGAGGTAGTGGCTGAGGATGTAGTGCATGCAGGTGTGAGTGGAGACGAGACAGGGAGGGAGGAGGAGGACGTGGAGGAGGGGGACACAGTGGTGGCAGTGGATGTAGCTGTGTCTGCATGGGGATGGTGCTTGTGTGAGTGCCTGTGGGATGTGTGGTGGTTATGTTTGCCTGAGCCACTCTTGTGTGTTGATGTGTGTGCATGCTAGTCTGATGGTGTGCTTGGGATAGGCTGAGGTACAGGGGATTGGGTCTGGGTGGAGGAAGTTGGAGGGGGGAGGCTGGACACAGGGACAATGGCTGCCATCAGTGCTGAGGCCAGAGCCTGAAATGCTCTCTGTTGGGCCGCCTTCCCAGAATGAATGCCCTACAGGTATGCAATTGTTTATTGCAAATGCCTCTCAACACCCTGGATGGCATTCACAATGGTAGATTGCCCAACAGTGAGGGATCTCAGGAGGTCAATAGCCTCCTCACTGAGGGCAGCAGGGCTGACTGGGGCAGGGCCTGAGGTGCCTGGGGCGAAGGAGATGCCCACCCTCCTGGGTGAGCGGGCATGGGACACACGCTGAGGGGCTGCTGGGAGGGCGGTGCTGGTAGGGCGGGGAGCGGCTGTACCTGTTGATTCGGTGGGCACAGAGGTGCCCGCCACCGCAAGGGAGCTCCCATCAGAGGAGGAGTCGCTGTCACTGGTGTATGCTCCTGTCCCCGCCGTGCAGCTCCCCTCACCCTCCGTCCCACTGGTGGCTTCAGACTCCGTTGCTGCACCCTCCAGGGCCAAGTGGGTTGTAGCTCCCTCCTGCTCCGGTGCCAATGCTCCTCCGCCTGACGATGCTATTGCACACAAGAACAGGGAGACCACAAAAAGGGGGGGAAAGACAGAAGAAAAACATGTTCAGTGCATGCAACACCACTACCGTTGGTGGACACAACACACATGGAGCAGCTCTCTGCACTACGCCATGAACTAACAGTTCATAGAAATTTCACCTGACCATGGGGTACGAGGCCTAAGCCCAATTGCTGCACACCTGGACGTCACAGGAGCCTGACTAGGTGTAGATGGCTGTTACCACTAGTGGGGTTGGGGTGCCACAAAGCCTGCCTCACAAGGGACCTTGCCTCCCAACTTCGCCCTGGCCTAGGGGAACCCACTGCCCACCTCCCCCACCCAGACACCTCGTTATGCGCGCAGAGTCAGCTGAATGAGAGTGTACTCACCCCCTTGTGGCTGTGGTAATGCCCTCAAGCGCCCCTCCAACTCCGGATATGCCACTGCCAGGATCCGGTACATCAGGGGGGTAATGGTGCGACGGGCACCCCTTCCACATTGGGAGGCCATACCCAGCTGGGCCTCCTCCATCTTCTTGCTCCAGCGGCGCAGGTCCTCCCATCTTTTATGACAGTGGGTGCTCCGTCTGTGGTAGACCCCGAGGGTCCGGACGTCCTTGGCGATGGCACGCCAAATACCCTTCTTCTAGTGGGTGCTGACCTAGAGGAATTGGTACAGGGGGAAAGGAAATTACTCACAAGTCCGGACCATCATAGTCATTGCCCACCAGTTCCCACCCACCCCCTGACGCACATATACTCACCATCCACACATGCAGGCTTCAGCCCCCCCCCATGTATCTTCCATCCACACCACTCAAAGCAGGCATTGCCCATGCAGCATGCTCACAGTGTACTCACCTGTTTGTCTGGAGGACCGTACAGTTGCGTGTACTGGGGGAGGACCCCATCCACTAGTTTCTCCAACTCCTCCGAAGTGAAGGCAGGGGCCCTTTCTTCAGACATTGTAGCCATCGTCGCTTCCAGACACAGGTCACAGCAGCACTTGCAGTGTAGGTCCTCTCCTGTTGAAGGTCAAGTATCAAGTGAGTGAACAGACAGAAAATGGCGGTCACGTCTGCGGCGGTGCGTACCGTCACCTCCGGCGTACATCGTTATTTGCTCCTGGGACACAAAGGACCCAATGTTAGCCAATGCAGAATTGCGCTGCGGTCTTCGACCGCTCACCGCGACGGTGTACAACGCCAGTGCAGTTACCTCATATCCCCTTGTCCCACCTTACAGGTCAGGCAGCCGCCATTTCAGGGGGCCACATGGGATGGATAAAAACTGTGTCACACCTATCTAGGCCGGGAATACAGACAGATACCGGCACATTGCGGAGTAATAACATTTCTACAAATAACACATTGTGATACCTCAGTGTTGGTTGACTCTCTGCTCGCTGTTCTCCTCCATATGGCACGTCCACTGGGGCAGGTGATGAGATGGCGACATCCTCCGGTGTACAGACCCCTGGTGGACCTGTCGACAATGGAAGAGAGACACATCATAATCACATACAGACTTGATCATGCAACAATCCTGGAACTGTGTGCCCAGTTGGAGCCAGACCTGATGTCAGCTATCTGCCATCCCACAGGGATACCCCCTCTAGTGCAGTTCCTGTCTGTACTCCATTGCCTGGCCATTGGGTCCTTTCAAACAACAGTGGCCATGGCATCAGGGATGTCCCAGCCAATGTTCTCTAACGTGTTGTCTGCCCTGCTGAAACACATATGCAGCTACATCGTTTTCCCTCAGGTGGAGGATTTGCCCACAGTGAAAGGTGACTTCTATGCCCTGGGACATATCCCCAACATCATTGGTGCCATTGATGGTACACATGTGGCATTTGTACCCCCCGCAGGAATGAACAGGTGTACAGAAACCGGAAGAGCTACCATTCGATGAATGTGCAGATGGTGTGTTTGGCAGACCAGTACATCTCCCATGTCAATGCCAAGTATCCTGGCTCTGTGCATGACGCTTACATTTTGAGAAATAGCAGCATCCCTTATGTGACTCCTGAGGTACCGTGTGTGGCTAATAGGTGAGGCCAAGGTCCCAATTCAGTTGACATAGGTGTCAGGGTATGGGGCTGTCCCTAAGGGTTAGTGTGTGTCTAACAGTTGTCCCTCGACATTTGCAGGTGACTCTGGTTACCCCAACCTGTCATGGCTACTGACCCCAGTGAGGAATCCCAGGACAAGGGCAGAAGAACTCTGCAATGAGGCACATGGGCGAACTAGGAGGATCATCGAACGCACCTTCGGCCTCCTGAAGGCCAGATTCTGGTGCCTCCATATGACAGGTAGTTCCCTATGCTACTCACCGAAGAAGGTGTGCCAGATAATCGTGGCCTGCTGTATGCTGCACAACCTGGCTTTGCGACGCCAGGTGCCTTTTCTGCAGGAGGATGGGCCAGATGGTGGTCTTGTGGCAGCTGTGGAGCCTGTGGACAGTGAAAAAGAGGAGGCAGAAGAAGAGGATATTGACAACCGAAACAACATCATCATGCAGTATTTCCAGTGAGACACAGGTAAGAAGATAAAGATTATTAAATAGGTGGTTGATGCTTATAAATCGCACATCAGAAACAGAAACAACGATGTCCAGGTGGATACAATAAAGTCATGAGAAGGGTGCCAACCTGGTATAAATACCCAACCACCACGGGTATTACATTGCACAGAACAAGGAAGAATACGAGGATGCCTCCTCTGAGCCGTGCTGTATAGAAAAAATGAAAACAGAAAATACCAGGGCACTCCAAATAATAAGTCCACAGTAAGCAGAAATCCAGAAATTCTAATTCCTTATGTTGAGAAACAAAGAAACATCAATGTTCAGAGACAGCCAACACGTGTTTCGTCCAGCAGGACTTTTTCAAGGCTGAAACAAGGGAAAGATGGTATCTCTTACAAACAACAAAATAACGCATACATGGTAAATAACACACACAAACACACAAAAGTGTGCAAAAAATTGTAAGCAAAACTATAAGAACAACATTCCAAGGATTCAAAACCGTAGAGAGCTCAAAGAACTTTGAAATTGAGATACTCTCATGCTGAGTGTGAAATAAAAGTCTCCTGAGAGTTGCCCAAAGTAGTGAGTAAAAAATCAGAAAAAGTGAAATTCTAAGTAAGAACCTAGAATATAAACCAGATGTGTAACAGTTTGTGGAGAGGAAAATAGAGGGGACCTTTCTGTGTTGACGCCGAAGATATAATACGTTTTCAAAGGACTTATAGTAGTATGTATAAAGACATGCGGCGGCCCGACCATAATAGCAGGGAAGAACAAGCTCACCCATAAAAGTGAGTACGTGGACAGGATGCTTATACAGGACTAAAGAGACAGTCCCCCAATATTTAAAAATGAAAAAAAAAGAAAAAAAAACCCTAGTGTGTAAAACGGGTATATTATGCAAACATACCAAAACTTGTGCAAAAGCAGGAAACTATCCAAAGCATACCATATACATGGATAGATTTCTGAGTCCAAATGATGTCTCTTAATCACAGGAGACGTGGGTCCTGTATGATGAATAGGCTGTCTATGCCAACTATCCGAAGTCTTATAAGTAGTACGTGGCGGGGCCCTGATAAGCCCAATCCCCTATAGGACAAGAATTTATTGAAACAAAACCACCATGAGAGGAACCCACCACTGACCGAACACAGCAATCAACAAACAAAAGGGAAGAATATCAAGCACAAAAGAAAAAAATATATAATATATATATAAGTGCAGCTAAGGGAGTAGGATTTTATTTCCAATCCACTCAAAGGTTACACAATAGTGGTGCAATCCCAAAAACCGATATCTATATGTCAGGAAGATCTCCTATGTAGTAGATGTACTTTAAAAAACTTTTGTTCTCAAAAGACGGGCCCGTAGGAAGGTCCAAACTTGCTATGTAGCAGGAGGGCTACACAAATAATGGTCATGGTAATCACGAAGGAAATGTAATCAACAGGTATCCATAAGCTCTATTTATGCCAGTTTCGGAGACATGGGAAGTAAACGGCATAGTAGTGTTCCTGTGTTGAAGAACGGTGAACAACACAAACAAGAATTGCCCATGTATGTTTGGAAAAGTATATGAATATAATACCCCCAAACCAGTAAATTGCGGGCAAATAAAAACGTGCCATCCGGAAAACTGCATTGTAAAAAGAGCCCCTTACCTGTCCTCTCCCGGTCCCGAGAGTCAGGAAAAGCCGAATAGTGGCGTGCACGCGGTGTGTAGGCAAAATACCACAGCGCCACGCCGAGTGACTACGTATATGAGAAAAGTCAAAAATTGAAAACGGACTAAGTTAGAGAAGGGCTAGAAAGTGACTGGAGCCACAGGAAACTGTGGGGCCATCTTAAGCGATGTAAATGGCACTACTTAATCAATGCAGTACATTAATGGTATAGCGCAAAGTGCAAATTAGGGCAATAACGTTCGGAAAGGATTGAAGATGAACAACTAGAAAACGAATTAGGATATCAGCAGGTGCAAAACAAAGTGTTAATGTATATAACTTGATGTGGAAATGTAATAGTATTATAACTATGGGGGAGGTCACATATTGGCATTAATATAAGGACATGAAGAAGTGGACACCAAATTATAGATGAAACCACGTGCAATGTAGATATAAACCAAATGAGAAGAATAGGCATATACAGTCAGACAAAGACAGAAAGAGATGAAAATAAACATAGACACACAGTTAAAGTAAATAGCTTATGAGATCAGGATACATCCATATGTATGCAGAAGCAGCCCGCATTCTCTTCATCGTTGTACCATATGGTGTATAGTGGCTAGCCCTAATTGGAGCAAGCCTTATTTATACATTATTTATGACAGAGATGTATATAAAAGCAAGCCACAAGGCCCCTAATCAGTCCTATATGTTATGTCATATAGATATTAGGTATATATAAACAAATATTTGTAAATACAAATTCACCAATTGCCCGCATAGCCACTTAGATCAAATAAATGTAAGGGTAACCAAGGCCAAAGGTGTAGGGAGACAGAATACAACACTATAGGAACATATGTAAGTCCTTATGAATGTTCAGGCCCTTTTCCACAGCCCTTGGTTTAATGATCCACCTGTCCTGTTGCCCCCTCTCGGTGGTTTGTTTAGTGAATCAATTCCATGTATAGCAATATCCAAGACTTCTCTTTGTCCATGTACCTCATTGTAGTGTGTCGCAAAAGGATAGTTTATATTGGATGACTGGATGGCTCTCAGATGTTCCTGTATTCTTTCTTTCAGAGGCCGGATAGTACTTCCAACATAGATGAGACCACAAGTACAAACAATACAATACACAACAAAATTCGTATTACAGTTGATGAAATGCTTGATTTTGTGTGTGACATGTGTGTTGTATTGAAAACATACTGTTTTGTCCTTGATGTAACCACAAATGTTGCAATGGCCACACTTGTATGTTCCTGGTAGGGGTTTGGGCAACCAGGTGTCATTATTAGCAGATGGAATGAAGCTATGGCATAAGTGGTCACGTAAGGTTAGTCCTCTCTTATAAATGATGCTTTGTCTTGTTGTCAAACCGCTCCTGAGTGTATTATCTGTTAAAAGTAACGGCCAATGTTTATGTATAGTTTTGAAAATCTGAGTACTTAGTTCACTATGATTTATAATGAGAGAGAGTTGCTTGTGTGTCTTATCTTTTTTGGAACTAATAAGGAGGTCAGAGCGTTTGATTTTCTTAATCTTATTACTGGCCTCTTGTAAGGTATGAGGGTGATAGCCCCTATGGCTAAATCGTAGTTCCATGTTCTGCAGTTCCTCCTGAAAAACCCCTTCTTCACTACAATTTCGACGAATCCTAGTACTTTCCCCAAAAGGGATAGATTTGATCTGAGACTTAGGATGTGAGCTTGTAGCATGTAGAATCGCATTACATGCTGTGGGTTTCCTGAATAGTTTAGTGCACATCTTCCCACGGTCAATATAGAGTGTAAGATCAAGGAAATTTATGGAAGACTGGCTGGCTTCATATGTAAATCTGATGTTGAAAGTATTCGCATTGAGATGTTGAATGAAGAGCACAAATGAATGTGCATCACCCGACCAGAAAACCAAAATATCATCAATATATCTTCCCCAATACAAGATGTGTTGTGTTAAGGTGGGGGGACAAAATTGCCACACATGTGTTTTTTCTAGGTATCCCATATAAAGGTTAGCAAAAGATGGAGAAAATGTAGCCCCCATAGCCACTCCTTGTATTTGACGATACCAGCACCTATTATGCATAAAGATGTTATTATCCAAGACCGTGCCTATAAGGTCCAACAACATGTTTGAGTGTTCGAGTAGAGAGGCATCTCTGGTATCAAGATAATGTTGAATGGCTAAGAAGCCCTCTGTCCTAGGGATGCTAGTATACAAAGAAAGTGACATCCAAGGTTACTAGGTAGTGTCCCTCCGTCCATTCAAAATCTGCGACCTTACAAAGTAAATCCGTGGTGTCCCTGATATATGAAGGTAGATTATGGACGAAGGGCTGAAGAAAGATATCAATATATTCCGATAACTTCTCCGTGGGGGAACCTATGCCAGAAATGATGGGTCTGCCTGGGGGGAAGGTACCTGATTTATGTATCTTTGGTAAAATGTAGATACAGGGCGATGTAGGTGTAGTGTTGTAAAGATATTTAAACTCCATATCTGAGATGAGATCAAGATTCAGCCATGTTTGCAGTTTTTGTTGTACGCAACTATTCACCCCCATCATGGGGTTATAGTTGAGTTTCTGATAGGCAGTACTATCAGAAAGTTGGCGATCCAATTCAGAGATGTAGTCTACTTTGTCCATAATGACAATGTTCCCTCCCTTATCGGCTTCTTTGATTACTATGTCTTTACGTGTCCTGAGAGAATGTAAAGCCTGTTTTTCTGCTTTAGTGATATTGTGCAGGGAGATTGTCTTTTGTCCTAGATGGTATTGTTCTTCCATGGAGTAGAGGTCATTGGTTATTTTATTGTAGAAGGAATCAATTGCATAGTCCTTGGGTATGACAGGTGTCAATTTCGAAGTGGTTTTCAAGCCTATCAGAAACTCAACTATAACCCCATGATAGTTGCGTACAACAAAAACTGCAAACATGGCTGAATCTTGATCTCATCTCAGATATGGAGTTTAAATATCTTTGCAACACTACACCTACATCGCCCTGTATCTACATTTTACCAAAGATACATAAATCAGGTACCTTCCCCCCAGGGAGGCCCATCATTTCTGGCATAGGGTCCCCCACTGAGAAGTTATCGGAATATATTGATATCTTTCTTCAGCCATTCGTCCATAATCTACCTTCATATATCAGGGACACCAAGGATTTACTTTGTAAGGTCGCAGATTTTGAATGGATGGAGGGACACTACCTAGTAACCTTGGATGTCACTTCTTTGTATGCTAGCATCCCTAGAACAGAGGGCTTGTTAGCCATTCAACATTATCTTGATACCAGAGATGCCTCTCTACTCGAACACCCAAACATGTTGTTGGACCTTATAGGCACGGTCTTGGATAATAACATCTTTATGCATAATAGGTGCTGGTATCGTCAAATACAAGGAGTGGCTATGAGGGCTAAATTTTCTCCATCTTTTGCTAACCTTTATATGGGATACCTAGAAAAAACACATGTGTGGCAATTTTGTCCCCCCACCTTAACACAACACATCTTGTATTGGGGAAGATATATTGATGATATTTTGGTTTTCTGGTCGGGTGCTGCACATTCATTGGTGCTATTCATTCAACATCTCAATGCGAATACTTTCAACATCAGATTTACAAATAAAGCCAGCCAGTCTTCCATAAATTTCCTTGATCTTACACTCTATATTGACCGTGGGAAGATGTGCACTAAACTATTCAGGAAACCCACAGCATGTAATGCGATTCTACATGCTACAAGCTCACATCCTAAGTCTCAGATCAAATCTATCCCTTTTGGGGAAAGTACTAGGATTCGTTGAAATTGTAGTGAAGACGGGGTTTTTCAGGAGGAACTGCAGAACATGGAACTACGATTTAGCCATACGGGCTATCACCCTCATACCTTACAAGAGGCCAGTAATAAGATTAAGAAAATCAAACGCTCTGACGTCCTTATTAGTTCCAAAAAGATAAGACACACAAGCAACTCTCTCTCATTATAAATCATAGTGAACTAAGCACTCAGATTTTCAAAACTATACGTAAACATTGGCCGTTACTATTAACAGATAACACACTCAGGAGCGGTTTGACAACAAGACCAAGCATCATTTATAAGAGAGGACTAACCTTACGTGACCACTTATGCCATAGCTTCATTCCATCTGCTAATAATGACACCTGGTTGCCCAAACCCCCACCAGGAACATACAAGTGTGGCCATTGCAACATTTGTGGTTACATCAAGGACAAAACAGTATGTTTTCAATACAACACACATGTCACACACAAAATCAAGCATTTCATCAACTGTATTACGAATTTTGTTGTGTATTATATTGTTTGTACTTGTGGTCTTATCTATGTTGGAAGTACTATCCGGCCTCTGAAAGAAAGAATACAGGAACATCTGAGAGCCATCCGGTCATCCAATATAAACTATCCTTTTGTGACACACTACAATGAGGTACATGGACAAAGAGAAGTCTTGGATATTGCTATACATGGAATTGATTCACTAAACAAACCACTGAGAGAGGGCAATAGGACGTTGGCCCTGAGACGCCTTGAGAGCAGGTGGATCATTAAACTAAGGGCTGTGGAAAAGGGCCTGAACATTCATAAGGACTTACATATGTTCCTATAGTGTTGTATTCTGTCTCCCTACACCTTTGGCCTTGGTTACCCTTACATTTATTTGATCTTAGTGGCTATGCAGGCAATTGGTGAATTTGTATTTACAAATATTTGTTTATATATACCTAATATCTATATGGCATAACATATAGGACTGATTAGGGGCCTTGTGGCTTGCTTTTATATACATCTCTGTCATAACTAATGTATAAATAAGGCTTGCTCCCATTAGGGCTAGCCACTATACACCATATGGTACAACGATGAAGAGAATGCGGGCTGCTTCTGCATACATATGGATGTATCCTGATCTCATAAGCTATTTACTTTAACTGTGTGTCTATGTTTATTTTCATCTCTTTCTGTCTTTGTCTGACTGTATATCCCTATTCTTCTCATTTGGTTTATATCTACATTGCACGTGGTTTCATCTATAATTTGGTGTCCACTTCTTCATGTCCTTATATTAATGCCAATATGTGACCTCCCCCGTAGTTATAATACTACTACATTTCCACATCAAGTTATATACAGTAACACTTTGTTTTGCACCTGCTGTTATCCTAATTCGTTTTCTAGTTGTTCATCTTCAATCCTTTCCGAACGTTATTGCCCTAATTTGCACTTTGCGCTATACCATTTATGTACTTCATTGATTAAGTAGTTCCATTTATATTGCTTAAGATGGCCCCCACAGTTTCCTGTGGCTCCAGTCACTTTCTATCCCTTCTCTAACTTAGTCAATTTTCTATTTTTGACTTTTCTCATATATCTAGTCACTCGGCGTGGCGCTGTGGTATTTTGCCTACACACCGCGTGCACGCCGCTATTCGGCTTTTCCTGACTCTCGGGACTGGGAGAGGACAGGTAAGGGGCTCTTTTTACAATGCAGTTTTCCGGATGGCACATTTTTATTTGCCCGCAATTTACTGGTTGGGGGTATTATATTCATATACTTTTCCAAACATACATGAGCAATTCTTGTTTGTGTTGCTCACCGTTCTTCGACACAGGAACACTACTATGCCGTTTACTTCCCATGTCACCGAAACTGGCATAGATACAGCTTATGGATACCTGTTGATTACTTTTCCTTCGTGATTACCATGACCATTATTTGTGTAGCTCTCCTGCTACATAGCGTGTTTGGACCTTCCTGTGGGCCCGTCTTTTGAGAACAAAAGTTTATTAAAGTACATCTACTACATAGGAGATCTTCCTGACATATAGATATCGGTTTTTGGGATTGCACCACTATTGTGTAACCTTTGAGTGGATTGGAAATAAAATCCTACTCCCTTAGCTGCACTTATATATATATTATATATATATATTTTTTTTGCGCTTGATGTTCTTCCCTTTTGTTTGTTGATTGCTGTGTTCGGTCAGTGGTGGGTTCCTCTCATGGTGGTTTTGTTTCAATAAATTCTTGTCCTATAGGTGATTGGGCTTATCAGGGCCCCACCACGTACTACTTATAAGACTTCGGATAGTTGGCATATGCACCCTATTCATCATACAGGACCCACGTCTCCTGTGATTAAGAGACATCATTTGGACTCAGAAATCTATCCATGTATATGGTATGCTTTGGATAGTTTCCTGCTTTTGCACAAGTTTTGGTATGTTTGCATAATATACCGTTTTACACATTAGGGTTTTTTTTCATTTTTTTTTTTTCTTTTTTTTTCTTTTTTATATATTGGGGGACTGTCTCTTTAGTCCTGTATAAGCATCCTGTCCACGTACTCACTTTTATGGGTGAGCTTGTGCTTCCCTGCTATTATGGTCAGGCCGCCGCATGTCTTTATACATACTACTATAAGTCCTTTGAAAACGTATTATATCTTCGGCGTCAACACAGAAAGGTGCACTCTATTTTCCTCTCCACAAACTATTACACATCTGGTTTATATTCTAGGTTCTTACTAATAATTTCACTTTTTTGGATTTTTTACTCACACTACTTTGGGCAACTCTCAGGAGACTTTTATTTCACACTCAGCATGAGAGTATCTCAATTTCAAAGTTCTTTGAGCTCTCTACGGTTTTGAATCCTTGGAATGTTGTTCTTATAGTTTTGCTTACAATTTTTTGCACACTTTTCTGTGTTTGTGTGTGTTATTTACCATGTATGCGTTATTTTGTTGTTTGTAAGAGATACCATCTTTCCCTTGTTTCAGCCTTGAAAATGTCCTGCTGGACGAAACGCGTGTTGGCTGTCTCTGAACATTGATGTTTCTATGTTTCTCAACATAAGGAATTAGAATTTCTGGATTTCTGCTTACTGTGGACTTATTATTTGGAGTGCCCTGGTATTTTCTGTTTTTACAGGTAAGAAGATGTAACTGCTTCCCACATCTCATACTGTTGTTGGAGCTAGCATAAGTCTGTATTTTTCACTCAGTGTATGGACACTGACTTGACACTTTGGCTTTCCATTTCACAGATCTGGGTTCCACTTTGTGCACTCTGCTATGTTTACTCCTGGCCTACAGCTGTGTTACATTGGTTTGTGAACAATTACATTGACATTGCTATATTCCATAGATATTGTAATTACACATTTGTGAAAGCACAGACTGACTCCAGAATATTTTGTGATTGAAGTGTGTTTATTCCTGTGGAAATAAGTGGAGGGGGTTGTAAAATGGGCTGGGGTGATGGTGGAGGTATGTCCATGGCAGAGTCCAGTCTATTTGTTTCACAGGTGCATTGTCCAAAGGGGCATAGGAAGTGGAGCAATGGCAGTTTAAGGATGGACAGGGTAACATAGTGGGACAGAACGGTGACATTTAGGGGGTTCTTATTTCCTGGCGGGGGTCTTGGCATTGTTCTCTGTCTTGTTCCTGGATCTCAGGGACCGTTTGCAGGGTGGTTCTCCATCTGCAGGAGGTGGGGTGCTGCTGTCCTGTTGTTCCTGTGGCAGTGCCTCCTGTCCACTAGCGCCGGCAGAAGTGGAGGGCTGTTCATCGTCCAGGCTAGTGTCAGGGACCCGTTAGTGTGCCACTGTGTCCCTCCTGGTGTTGAGAAGGTCTGCCAGCACACCTGCAATGGTGACCAGGGTGGTGTTGATGGACTTGAAGTCCTCCCTGATCCCCAGGTAGTGTTCCTCCTGCATCCGCTGGGTCTCCTGAAACTTGGCCAGTACCGTGCCCACGGTCTCCTGGGAATGGTGGTAAGCTCCCATGATGTTGGAGAGTGCCTCGTGGAGAGTGGGTTCCCTGGGCCTCTCCTCCCCTTGTCGCACAGCAGTCCTCCCAGCTTCCCTGTTATCCTGTGTCTCTGTCCCCTGAACCGTGTGCCCACTGCCACTGCCCCCAGGTCCCTGATCGTCCTGTGTTAGTAGGGTTGCCTGGGTTCCCTGTAGTGGTGGACACACTGCTGATTGACGTGTTCTGGGGACAGAGGGATGGGCCTGCTGGGTGGGTGCTGTGGTGGTCTTTCCTGAGGGGGGAGGTTCAGTGGTGGTTTGTGACTGTGTCAGGGGAACCGACTGTCCCGAGGTCCCTGATGGGCCGGGCTGGTCATCTCGATCCAGGCGTGCAGAGCTGCTATCATCACTGTGGGTGTCTTCTGTGGGGGGACTAGATATGTCTGGTACCTCCTGTCCGGTGACGTTGGGTATGTGTCCTGTTGGGGTGTAAATGCATATTTATTGTATCTGTGTGTGCCATCTTGTGCAATCGGTGAGTGGCCCTCTACTCTTGTGCTTGCATTATTGGCTTGGTCCTTGTGTGATTGGTGATTTTGGGGCATGAGTGAGTCTCTGTATTGGACATGCTTTGGTGATGGGTGTCCATGCATTGGTGTTACATGCAGGGCTTGATTTTGGGATGTGTGGGTTGTGTTAGTGGGGTATCTGTGGGTTGTTGGGGTGATGGGTGTGAGGGTTAGGGTGGCGGTATGTGACGGCATGCAGGTGGGGTGTCGGGGATTAGGTAGTAAAGATTTGACTTACCAGAGTCCAGTCCTCCTGCTACTCCTGCAAGGCCCTCAGGATGCATAATTGCCAAGACTTGCTCCTCCCATGTTGTTAGTTGTAGGGGAGGAGGTGGGGGTCCACCGACAGTCCTCTGTACAGCAATCTGGTGTCTGGATACCACGGAACACACCTTCCCCCATAGGTCGTTCCACCTCTTCCTGATGTCATCCCGTGTTCTTGGATGCTGTCCCACTGTGTTAACCCTGTCGACAGTTCTGCGCCATAGCTTCATCTTCCTTACAATGGATGTCTGCTGCACCTGTGATCCGAATCGCTGTGGCTCCACCCGGACGATTTCCTCCACCATGACGCTGAGCTCCCCCTCAGAGAACCTGGGGTGTCTTTGAGGTGCCATGATGTGGTGTGGGTGATGTGTGAGGTGGTGTCTGTTGTGATGTGTGAGGGGATGTGTTGGTGTGTGTTGTTTGAGGTGCGTGGATGTTGTGTAAGTGATGGTGTTGCGTGTCTGTGGATGCTGGTGTTGTTTTAGGTAGTCTCTCTCTCTGGCCTTCTTTCAAAATTTTGGTTGTAAGGGTTTGTGGGTGATGTGGGTCTGTGCTTTATATTGGATTGGGTGTGTGGGATTGGTGTGTGTATGTGTATCAGGTGTGCGTATTTCGAATTGTCCAATGTGATTGTGTTTTGTAAATGTGTGTGTATTTTGAGCGCGGCGGTGTGTACCGCTACAATGGAATACCACGGTTGAAAGACTGCTGCCTTGGTTTGTGCGTCGTGATAGTGTGAGCGTATTTTTGTTGGCGTGACGGTGTCGGTTTTGGTATCACCAGTTTATCACTGACCTTTGGTGTGGCGGACTTGTGTGGGTGTTTGTATTGTGGCGGATTCCGAGCTGTGGGTCGTAATACCTGTAGCGGAATTCCGCGGCCGCAGCGGTATGTTGGCGGTCTTCTGCGCGGCGGAAAGCAGGATTTACCGCCAGGGTTGTAATGAGGGCCATAGATTCTTATATCTTCACTTGTCCTTTTCCTCTTTAGACAGGGGACCGCTAATACTGCCAATTTGCATTGGCTCTTCCGAAGAAAGTGTGTCGGAGGTCTTGATACTTTTCATTTTACTTCTATCGAAGCATGGTGGAAGAGGACAAAATTCTCTCTTGCGTTCAGCTTTTCTCTCAAACAGACGCTGATCAATCTGTAAAACTAGATCATTTCATTTTGACACATCAGTAGGTCGATCTGGAATTTGGGCTAGCACATCTTTTAGTTCTTCTTGTAAACCTCAGTAAAAAAATGCAGCCCTTTTGCTCTCGGGCCAACCAGTCTCCACAATTAATGTGTTGAATTGGGCCAGATAAGGGATCAAATCCTTATTACCTTGTTTTAAGTCTAAACATTATCTGTTGGTTGGAAAAAACTGTTCTGCGGTCAAAGATTCAAAGGAATTCGGTTTTAAAGAATTCAAAATCATATAATATAGGGTCATTTTGTGACACCAAAGGCATGGACCATGAAGCTGCATCTCCACTCAAATAAGACAAAATGAACGCTGTTTTTGACTGATCCTCTGTAAAAATAATGGGACGAAAAAGGAAGTGTAAGCAGCACTGGGTTAAAAATATCAGCGCCTTGTAAGGATCTCCACTAAAACGTTCAGGTGGGGCTAGGGGAATGATAGTGGAGATGGAATGAATGACTTGTGTGGATATTTCTGAGGTAGTGGTAGGAAAGGTCTTACCTGAAACCCCTCTAGTCCCTGGGGTATTCCCAGAAGTGAAGTTATTTAATTTGTCCATGAACTGGTTGGTATCAAAATGGGATCTTTTTATTTCCTCTCTCGTGTTTTTTTTTCCGTCTAGGCCATAAGTGCCGCCAAGGCATTAAAATCTAAACCTTCAGCCATTCTGCTCGGGTAGAAATAAGTATTTTAAGGCACTTCAATCTGTCAGAAGATTACCCATTAAATCAAACTTCCACAGGACGGTTGCCTTTTACCCAACTCCCTCCAACAGATGCATGCTCAGACTTTAAACTGATTATCTGAACCCTGCATCCACTAGGGAGAAAGGGGAATGGGAATAGAAAAAGAGTGATCACCTCCACATCCAGTTCCAGCAAGTGTTTCCCACTTGAAGATAGGATATTCAGTGTGTGTCTCTGAAAACCTGCAACTTTCTTCTTATTGGGATTTCTTTAAAGGAAGGACCTGCAGTCGGGTGATAAGAGCATAGATAAGTACATTCCTACTGCGCATTCAACTGTTCAGCCATTCACATTGAACCAATTCTATCGTTCTTCTAACCTGGAAATTTTGAGAGACTAGCCTCTCTCTAAGAGAACAATGTTAACTTAATATCTTCTTTTCTCCAGGAGTCAGAGGTTTCCAAGGTTCTCAGGAGAACAGTTCAAAAGTTCACAAACATACAAACTACTAATGTATTTTACAGGAAATGAAAACTCCTTCTCAAGGTTCGGTTTTCTCAATCACAGTCTCTAGGAATTAGTCTGACAACTGAGGTTTGTTTCTAAGACTGACAAGTCTGCAAAGCAAAGAGTTCTTGAATATATATGTACATATATATATTGGAAAATCCGTAAATCATACAAAATGATTCCTTACTGCAGTTGCTTGAAGTTCTGTTAAGCCAAAATGAATTTTCAGGAAGCCGATAGGCAGTTGTTGGAAGAAGGAAAAAATTCAGCTTCTTCAAAAGGGAAAAAGTAGCTAGTGTGCACACCGTAACAAGAAAAAGAATTAATTACTCAAAACTGGAAGAATTCTCTATGAAACGAAGCGCCTCAGGAACACTGCTCATTCTCCTCAGAATGACAGTTGAAGTGCAGGGCTCCTAGAGAGAAACAGCTGGAGGGAAGCTTCAGCACGAAACTAAGGTAGAAACACTAGAGCGCTGACCTCACAAGGATTTGCGGCCACCATCTGGATTGGCAGTTAAACCTGAAGAAGCTGGTTCTAAGAGCAGCCTCCGCAAGAGCTACCAGGAGTCAGGACGCCGCTGCAACCAACGTGGGTACAGGGAAAAGTGGAATCATTTTTGCTGAGGGAAGAACTTAACAACGCTGGCAATAGTTTTCCTGACACCTATTATGGCTAAACCCAGCTCATCCTAAGGCTTGGATGGAACGCTCACGGGGGACAACCGAGCTTTTTTTATGCACTTACTCGTGTCACTCAGACACATTCTTTGTTTTTGGTTTCCACTATACTATCCATCTTTGGGAACCAATATGTAGCCCATACTTTAGTTAGCTCAAGTGACCTTCATGGGCCAGATCTGCAATTCTTTCTTTAAGATTTTCTGGTAGTACTTCCTTATCATCTCTGATTACCCTGTCATTATGTAAGTACAAGTCATGTCTAGCTTCCCAATAGCATGAATATCATCTGGTAAGGCATTTGCTTTAGGTGGCCACCCTTGAACAATCAAATCCTTTAATGCTTGGATGACTCTGTCCTTCCCTGAGCTTTCAGACCATTCCTCTTTAGTGATTCCTGTAAGGGGCACCATCAAAACGGGGTCTTCACTGTTCCCGTTCTCTAGCTTCTTTTTTCCCCCTTTCACAGTAGCCGAGAAAGACAGTCAGACACTAGATTTTTGTTGCCTGATACAAACTCATCCTTAAAATTATATCCCTCCAGGCCTAACATCCATCTGGCTATTCGTGGAGTGGTGTTTTTCCTACCCCTTAGTGGAGAAAATGTAAGGGGTTTGGGGTCTGTTCTTAGAGTGAATAGTAAACACCACAGAAAGTATTTGAAATGGGATATAGCCCAATAGCAAGCTAATGCTTCTCTTTCCACAGTAGAAGAATTCACCTCTGCCTCGTTCAACATAATTGAGCCAAATGCAACAATGTTCTCTTTGCCATCTACTACTTGCACTAGAGAAGCTCCAATCCCTTTCATGCTGGCATCCGCAGTCAAAATGTTTGTCCTATTAACATCAAAATTCCACAAAGAAGGTGCTACTACTATTGCACATTTGATACTTTCAAAAGATTCCATGCAAACATCATCCCATACAAACTGTGTGCCTTTTTTAACAAATGTCTCATGGGGGCTATATGGCCAGCAAAATGTTTTACGAATTTCAAGATGTACTCTATCAAACCCATAAATGATCTGAACTCTTCCTACATTGATGGAGGTGGTGCTTCTCTTACTGCCACCAGAAAATTGACTGATTGAACTCAAAATTTACATTTATTTCTTTTGATGGTCAACCCTGCTGTTCACACATCTTCTTCAATATGGCATTATGGTCTTCAATAGAACTACCATGTATTAACATATCTTCTTGGCAATAAAGTACATTTTTTATGTCCTTTAACAATGGGTGTACTATTCTCTGAAACACAGCTGCCGCAGACGCCAACCCAAACGGCATTCTGCAGAAGCTAAATGGACCAAATAGTTTAATAAACAAGGTTAGTGGTTTGGAGTATGGATGTAATGGGAATTCCTCACACATCTTCTGACTCATTCCCAGCTGATCAATTGTCATGACTGGTTCGACATTATTGGGGTCTAATTTAATGCTCAAATCTTTTTGATGTTTTCAGCCCAACAAACTTGAGCCCCTTTTTGCTACATAAACCTTACCCTTGGTCACCCGTCCTTTAAAAGAGAAATGCACCTCTAACATTCCTAATAAGGGTATAGGATCCTGATTGTAACCCCCCGGCTTGATGTCAGCATCTCTAAGAGTGTTACCTTTATCTTTTAATTTTTCTTCAAATGTTTTTTGAACAATAAAGGTGTAAGGGGAACACAAATCTGCACTACTTTCTGAATCTTCAACTACATGCACTTGTTTGCTTTCAATTTCTCCATTTCTACACATGCGGACATAATGACCTCTCTTTTTTCACTTCCTAAATGTACAAGACCTCGCAGGAGAATTGACATTATTTGCCAAGTGATTGTAATTCCCACATCAATAACACTTGTTCCTCTCTTTATCCTTATCCTTCTGATTATCAGCACGCTTTTATTTTGTGCAGATCTCATACCAATGTTCCCTTCTTTGTTCTTTGCATTCCCTCTTTGTTGGTCCTTCACTGTATGAACAGTTTCAGAGACATTGCTTTGTTTCATCTCCTTCATGCATTCCGCTTTGTGCTCTATGCTTTTGGCTAAGTCAGTCGCTTCTTTCAAGTCAGGGTTATGGGCTAACAACTTCTCTTGCACTCAGGGATTTTAGTGCACCTTACCAACTGATAACAAATTAGTGAATCGTATAAGGGACCAAACTCACACAAGTTAGCTATACCCTTCAAACATGCTATATAGCTAGTGACATTTTCCTCTTTGCCTTGAATTCTGCAAAATAATTTGTGTCTCTCTAGAAGTATGTTCACTTTCTTCCCAAAGTGCTCTGCTAATTTGTGTAACGTTGGACTAGATAAACCTTCATCCTCCTCATCTTCAAGAGAGGTAGAAATTACATTTTCATATACTCTCTTCCAGTGTATTCTAAGATTGTGTAGTAAGATGTTGTTTTCTTGATTGAAAGAACGTCTCTCCCCCACTAGCAATCAAATAGGATTGAAAAAGCTTTTCCCACTCTTTCCATGGTAACGATGGTTCCCCCTCCTCATCCAGGAAGGGTGAAGGCTGAGACATGTTTGCAGCAGTCATAATGCTTATAAAGGAAAAATGCAAAAATGAAGCTTCAGTTACGCACACAACTAATTAAATAGCAGTAGTAGTAAAACCAACATAAGCTACTATATTGCAACTTCTATATGTTGTCACTAACACTGTTCTGTACAGTGCAGCAAAGAAACTATAATAATATCTGTCCTTGTGCAGATAACCATAGAATCAACACCAACAGATACAAGCATTTACTATGCACTAGGGTCTCGGATTTGTCGGAGTTACAGCTGTTGTAAACTCCCAACTGGATTTTTCCTGCATCAAAAGAAAAAAACAGCGCGATCGCGCTGTATAGTTCACACAAAGTGCAATTATGAACTTAACGGCAAAAGTGCAATTAACGAAGCGCTCGACTTCTGTCCAGCAAGATCGCGCTCCAAAAACAGAGAAAAAGTAGTCCACAACCACAGCGAGCTTCGCATGTTTTCCGTACTTGGTCGCTGCGCTCGAGGAGGGCTAACCACGGAAAAGGCATGACGTATGCGTGCCTTCGACTAATCAAAAGAAGCGGATTGTACAAGGCAAGCCAACTTGCCAATGAAAGACACTGACGTGACGTCGACGAGGCTCCGAGCCCTTTTCTGATACCTAAAGCGTCTCGCTAGCGATACGCATGCGCTCGCAGGCTCGACACTGAAAATCTTTATGACATAAGCTGTGCCTATCAGCGTGATAGGCTTTCTGTAACATTGTGTAGGATTAAGTACAGGATATTGCAGCCAAATTAACATTTTCAATTTTATTATAGAATATTGTTGCTGTGGTTATCAGCGCGACAGGATCAACAACACTTTATGTGGATACAACAACACTTATGTGGGTATGCTGTGCCTATCAGCGTGCTAGGCTCCTGTACAGAACATAAACAGTTAATCCCTCAGTTTCTCTCCAAGGAATGAACGACATAAGACTGAATGAACTCAGCCCAGGGCCTCTCCAGTCATGTTAACTTCACCCAGGATTTCTCCCTGCAAACTCCGGAAACAGGAAGCAAAGGTGGCCATTCTTTGTTGAGGGCGCCCCACTCCCGTTTCGCACAAGAATTAGAAAGGATTCGCCAGGCCTCACGTAAAGATATACTGTGCGTTTTGCAAAGAGCAAATACACGTTTAATTAAATGTTTCTATTTATGAGCAAACCATTAACCGTTCCAGAAATGTGTATGAACGTTAGGAGATATGCGTGTGATGTATAGAAAAGAGGGCTGCGAACAGCTGTGATGAAAAGTTACTTGAAAGCCAACCCGGTGGTTTGTAAATCATACGCTAAACGCGTTCAAATCCTTTCACATCTCGGGCAATGTTTACCCACCAACAAGTACATGCATGTACTAGAAATGTAAATTGAGTCTACTGACGTTGCAGAAAGTGAACTCATGACTAAACCGATGATTTCTGAAATGAGGGCACAGTTCGTTTAGCGCATTCGGCTATAATTGCATAACAAAGCGAGTGCCTGTGCAGACCTATGTACTTAAACGTAGACTTGTAAGGGGCTACATGCACTACCCTGCGATGCACTCGCTGTCTGGAGGATTTCCTTGCAAATGCCCAATTCATGTAAAATATACTTCAGGTGCGTAACTGGGTCAAGTTTCCCTCAATCGTCGCCAGTGTTAAAATGATGAAACCATGTAGAATCCTCATTGGGAGAAGCCTTTTTTTTTACCTTCAATTACAACCTCCGAAGCCACACTCCGAAGTGACAGTTCAGCTCAACACTCTATGGAATCAACTATCACAATGGGGAAGATGGGAGAAAGAGGGATGGGCAAAACCATTCATAGAATATATGTAATAATTACATTTATCTAAATAAGGCCTTATAACCTCTTAAATCAAACACGTCTATGAGAAATTCTAATAGTAATATTACAACAAGTGCACTAGCTGTCAGGCTGGTGAGGAATTGCCACCTCCTTGCACTGCAGCCATTTTCCACAGTGAACTGAGAGGCAGCACTCCGAGGCAATTCCACACTGCTCCGTGTTTCCAGGGCCTGCAGTGCGTTGAATACCAACTCTCAGAAGACCCATCCAACACTGCTCCCATGCTCTATAATAGGCAAGTGCATTGTCTACTTTCTCCCTAAGACACTGATCACCCCTGGCACCAACCCCATATTCCACATCTGCACTGCCTTCCAGTCTCCCAAGGCTCTGCCTCACTGCTCCTGCCACTGCACTCCTGCTCACAACCTGCGGCACACCTACCCGCAGCCACCTACTTGCTGTACTGAACTAATGCCCCCAGTGTGCAGTGGCTTGGCTGTTAACACTCCACATGGAAATACATTACATTATTCAAATTGACTGAAACACAATCTTGTTGCCCCTAACACTGTATCTGTGCTCCAGGGCCTACTATACGATGGCTATCAGGACCAAGGGAATGACTGCTCCTGGCACTGCACTCTTGCGCCGCTGCAGATGATTGGCTGTCTGTCCCTTGACACCACCTCAATGCTTCAAGCTCCGCAGAAGAACTGAGCAACCAAATAGGTACAAATCATGTGTGACACCTTCAGTCAGTCAGTTGTGGCTTTGTAATCAAAGGAGCTTTGTATGCTGGGATTTGTAAGCCCTCATACTTACAATGTTCATTTTCAAACTACATGTCCCACAATGGAACCAGCTGTTGCAGGGCTGGTCCCAGGGTTTGTGGGGCCATGGGCAGAATAGCAACAAGTGAGGCCACACTAAGATGTGACATCACAGGAATTGACATCACTGGAAGTGGCATCAATTGAGCTTTAATTTTCTGGCATTATTGAAGCAGTTTGCTTGGCAAGAAACTACTTACCTAGTATGGATATCACTAAAATGGCTAAACTATAAATAATGATAAAATAAGTACATATATTTTAAAGCCGTATTACATGGAATTACATTACACTATTCAAACTGGCAGAAAATGCTAGGTATAGAGCTCTCTAAAACTGATCTGATCACTGCGGTGCTCACTAGTTGTTTCCAGATTAGGGCATTATTAAATTCCAAGTCATATTGTCTCGGAACTATACAGCTGGACTTCAAGTGACTCACCAGCCCTCCCTTTACGCTAGTGAAGTTGAAGATAAGGCATTTGATTTTCAGTAGGCTGGAGGAATCAACTCAAAATGGTACATGCTACATCAGGCGAGTGACTTGCAAGAGCTGCAGCAAACAACAGAAAGTACAGATGCCAAAAGATAAGAAGAGACAGCACAAATGTCATGCAGAGGTGGGGTGGCTGGCATATCGGCAGGAAGAAACACCAACCCTGCACACCGAGCACCTAAACGGTCGGTGGTAACGCGGCGGTAAAACCGCCAACATAGACAGCCACTTTAACACCCTGACCGCCACGGCGGTACAAACAAACAGCATGGCGGTCACCGTCAACAGACAGGCAGAAAACAATGGGCCTCATTCTGACCCTGGCGGTGGAGGCCGGCTGAAGCACCGCCAACAGGCTGGCGGGGCTTCATTTTGTATTCCGACCGCAGCTGTGAAGCCGCTGTCGCCCAGCCGGATCCGGCGGTTTTCTGCCGGATTTCCCCCGGCTGGGGGAATCCTCCATGGCGGTGCTGCTTGCAGCGCCGCCATGGGGATTCCGACCCCCTTCCCGCCATCCTGTTCCTGGCGGTTTTTACCGCCAGGAACAGGATGGCGGGAACGGGTGTTGTGGGGCCCCTGGGGGCCCCATAAAGATTTTCACTGTCTGCATTGCAGACAGTGAAAATCGCGACGGGTGCAACTGCACCCGTCGCACCCCTGCAACTCCGCCGGCTCCATTCGGAGCCGGCTTCATTGTTGCAGGGCCTTTCCCGCTGGGCCGGCGGGTGCTCCTTTGGCCCAGCGGGAAAGCCAGAATGGACTCTGCGGTCTCTTGACCGCGGAGCGGCCAAATGGCGGTTTCCGCTTGGCAGGCGGCGCCCGCCGCCCGCCAATATCGGAATGAGGGCCTATGTACCGGCCACACTATTATGACAGGCCAATCCGCCACCTTTTCCAGGACGGATTCAACGCAAACAAAAACATGGCGGAAACAGGACTTGGAAGGGAAAACACTCACCTCTACACATTCCACGAGGAACCAGGACGCCATGGAGGCTGAACTCCAAATACTCTCTGCGATTATCTTCCTGCTCCTGTACCAGGACCACGACCGACGGATGCGACGACCATGGTGAGTACTGCACCTATGACACAGGGGAGAGGGGACGGGGAGGGAAAAGAGAATGACACACACACGCAACACCCCCACCCTCACCTACAACAACACACACGCCAATACATGCTGAAACAGTACATTTACACCACCGAACCCCCCCTGGAAGAACGCAAGGACAAAAGGAAATGATTGTAACCATTGTAATCAATAAACATCCATTCGTCAAAAATTTATATACACTATAAACAAATATGTACACCAAGAATTCAAGTCCAGGTACTACACCTACATAGTCTGTGGACCACTGGGCCCAAAGTGCATGGGCGAGGCCCACACAAGATACCCGATCGAAACGGAGAGAACACTACAGGGGCATCAGATCGAAATAAAACAGGCACCTCAGGGGGAAGGGAAGGGGGGCACCTCAGCCGGATGAGAGCACAATGCCAGCTCCACGAGGGGGCTCCATGCCCATTGATGTATCCTGGGGAGTGCAAAGCCACAGTCTCTCAAGTCTCTCAGTGGGTGGTTTGCCCACTGCTTTATCCTGGGGAGTGCAAAGCCACAGTCTCTCAAGTCTCTCCAGTGGGTGGTTTGCCCACTGCTTTATCCTGGGGAGTGCAAAGCCACAGTCTCTCAAGTCTCTCCAGTGGGTGGTTTGCCGACTGCTTTATCCTGGGGAGTGCAAAGCCACAGTCTCTCAAGTGGATAACAGTCTCCACTGGTTCTGGAGGGGGCTTTGTGCCCAGAGTCCTTCATCCTGCCAAGGACTGAGGTAGTGGATGTATCTCTCCACTGGTTCTGGAGGGGGCTTTGTGCCCAGAGTGCTTCATCCTACCAAGGACTGAGGTAGTGGATGCCTTTCTCCACTTGTTCTGGAGGGGGCTTTGTGCCCAGAGAGCTTCATCCTGCCAAGGACTGAGGTAGTGGATGCCTTTCTCCACTGGTTCTGGAGGGGGCTTTGTGCCCAGAGTGCTTCATCCTGCCAAGGACAGAGGTAGTGGATGTATCTCTCCACTTGGTTCTGGAGGGGGCTTTGTGCCCAGAGTGCTTCATCCTGCCAAGGACTTAGGTAGTGGATGTGATACTCCACTGACGGTGGGGCAACATGGAAGCTGGCCAGGCCCCTGGAACTGACCACCAGCCACGTACGGATGACCACTGGGGATGGCAGCCATGTCTGCGGTGGTGCCACTGGCTCAGGTTGTCACGGGGCCGCTGGCGGGGCTGGCGGCGGTGTCATTAGCGGCAGTGCTTGCGGCGGTCATTGTGGCGGCGGTGCTTGCGGCGGTCATTGTGGCGGCGGTGCTGGTGGCTGGCTCACTGACCGCGGTGCTGGCGGCGGTGTCTGTAATGGCGGTGCTGGTGGCTGGCTCACTGACCGCGATGCTGCTGAAGGGCTCTGTATATGGGCTTCTGGCGGCGCTGTCCTTGGCGACGGTGCATGTGGCGGTGCATGTGGCGGTCTTGTCCGCCGTGCAGGTTGGCGGCGACGTTGACTTGTCTTTCTGCTTCAGGCCCTTCCCCACCTTGGATGCTGGGGCAGTTGTCTTGCCACTCCCCACACTTGTCTTGGCTGAGCCCTTGGTGTCAGGTGTTTTGGCCTTCTCCCTCTGGGATGTGGGCAACTTCTTCTGTTTTAGAGGTGGGGGAATGTCCTTGGCCTCGCTCCCTGGGACACTGGCAGCCCTGTTGCTTGGCGCATTCCAAAAAATGGGTATTGCTGGCACCACTGTGCCCGGTGATGTGGTGGCTGAGGTGCTAGGTTGTGACCTGGAAAGGTAGGCCCTAGGGGATGGGCGGGGGGGAGGTGTAGGGAAGAGGTCAACATTTAAGAGGAAACGTTTTTTTGACACCGCTGGGCCCTTCAACTCAAGCACCGCTCCGCTGGGCACCGCCGTCTCTGCACCGCTCCGCTGGGCCCTTCATCTCAAGCACCGCTCCGCTGGGCACAGCCGTCTCTGCACCGCTCCGCTGGGCCCTTCATCTCAAGCACCGCTCCGCTGGGCCCTTCAACTCAAGCACCGCTCCGCTGGGCACCGCCGTCTCTGCACCGCTCCGCTGGGCACCGCTGTCTCAAGCACCGCTGGCCCATTGGCAGAAGGAGCAGGCCCGCATCTGTGTCGGGCAGGGCTGCACGAAGCACTCTGGGCACCATGCCTCCTCCAGAACCAGTGGAGTCTGTAATCCACTTGTGGGACTGTGGCTTTGCACTCCCCAGGATGGCACAGTGGGCAATCCACCCACTGTAGAGACTTGTGAGACTGTGGCTTTGCACTCCCCAGGATGGCGCAGTGGGCAATCCACCCACTGTAGAGACTTGTGAGACTGTGGCTTTGCACTCCCCAGGATTGAACAGTGGCCATGGAGGCCCCTCGTGGATCTGGCGTCGTGGACTCATCTGGCTGAGGTGCCCCCCCTTCCCTTCCCCCTGAGGTGCCTGTAGTTTTGCTATCTGATGCCCCTGCAGTGTTCTCTCCATTGGAGTCGGGTATCCTGTGTGGGCTTTGCCCATGTGTTTAGGCCCATTGGCCCACGAACAATGGCTGATACCCAATTTGGACAGGACAATTTACATATGTATATATAGTTATAGATGTTTGATATATTTTTTTACTTAGCCGTACAATATACTTCAAATTTCATGGTCATTTTATTTTGTCTTTGCATTCTTCCGGGGGGCTTGGGGGTGTCACTCTGAGTTGTTGCTCTGCATTGATGTGTATGTAGTTGTGGGTGAGGGTGAGGGTGGGTGTGTCGCGTATGTGTGTCCCCGTAATTTTTTGCCTCCCCCCTCCCCTGTGTCGTAGGTGCAGTACTCACCGTTGTCTTCTGCGCCGGCGTTCGTGCTCCTGGTAGAGGAGCAGGAAGACAATAGATGGTAGGATGTGTAGTTCGGGTTCCATGCTGTCCAGATTCCTCGTGGAGTATGTAGAGGTGAGCGGTTTCCGTTCGTAATGGCTGTTTCCGCCGTGTTTTTATCAGCGGGGCTACCGCCCCGGAAAAGGTGGCGTATTGGTGGGTTGTGATAGGGTGGGCGGTACATTGTCTCCCGCCTGTCTGTTGGCGGTGACCACCGAGCTGTTTGTTTGTCCCGCCGTGGCGGTCGGAGTGTTAAAGTGGCGGTCTCTGTTGGCGGTTTCCGCCAGGGTCAGAATTCCTTTTTTTTTACCGCCTGCCTGTTGGCGGATTGGCCGCCGCTTTAACACCGACCGCCAGGGTTGGAATGACCCCCAAAGTCTTGTGATCTAATATGAGCACTGCATTTCACCACGGCAATTTCAAGAGGTAACTGAATTGCATGTAACAAATCCTTTATATGCTCACCATTTTTCACAGGAGAACCAGATGAGGTCATGAAACCTCTCTGTGACCAGAGTTGGCCAAAATCGTGTACAATCCCAAATCCGTATCTGCTGTCAGTATAGATAGTGACTCTCAGATTCCCAGCTGCGTGGCATGCCTTAGTAAGGGCAATTAATTCTGCCACTTGAGCGGAAAACACTCTCTCGAGCCAGGAGGCTTCAACGATGCCAGTTATAGTGCATACCGCATAACCAGCTCTTAATGTTCCAGCGGGGTCTCTTAGACAGGACCCGTCGACAAACATGATACAGTCATTTCCCTTCAATTGTGTGTCCTGAATGTCTGGACGAGGTTTGGTACATAATTCGTTTACCTCAAGACAGTCATGTTCAAATTCTTCCTCATTTTTGATTTCAGTGTTTTCGACAGGAAGTAAAGTTGCCGGGTTCAATACATTACAACGTTTAAGAGAAACATTTGGTGACCCCAGTATGATCGTCTCATACCTAGTGAGACGAGCATTTGTCATGTGCTGAGTTTTAGTTCAAGTCAACAAAATTTCAACTGAATGTGGAACCATTACTGTTAGGGGGTATCGAATGACTATGCCTTCACATTGTGTAAGGCTCTGACCAACTGCTGCGACTGCACGCAAACAACCCGGTAAGGCTGCTGCGACATGGTCCAAGGTAGCTGAAAAATATGCTACAGGGCTATTTGCATCTCCATGGACCTGTGTTAAGACAGGCAAAGAACAAGCATCACATTCATGACAAAACAACAGAAAAGGTTTCGTATAATCAGGCATCCCTAATGCTGGTGCCCTGCACATGCATTCTCTTAACTCCATAAATGACTCAAGTTCTTCCATTGGACAAAGCTATAGTATATTGCTCATCCTTGATCTCTTTGCCTGTCAGCTTTATCAATGGTTTTGAAATGATCGAGAAGTTGGGTATCCACTGGCGACAATAGCCCACCATTCCCAAAAACATTCTGACATCTCTTTTTGTCGTTGGAGGGTTCATTTGCAAAATGGCTGTTATCCTTTCTTTCGATATTCTCCTGGACCCTCTTTCGATCAAATGCCCTAATTATTTCACTTCCTTTTGACAGTATTGTAACTTTCTGGGTGATACCTTATGCCCATTTTTTCCCCAGATGATTCAGCAATGCAATGGTATCGTATTTACAACTGTCTCTAGTTTTGGACGCAATTAGCAAGTCGTCAATGTACTGCACAAAAGTTGAGTTAAAAGGCAGCACCAGGGACTCCAAATCCTTTTTCAGTATCTGATTGAAGATGGATGGCGATTCAGAAAACCCTTGTGGGATTCTGCACCAACTGTACACCTTATCCAGGAATTTGAAACTGAACAAAAATTGGCTGTCCTCATGAAGAGGTATCGAAAAGAAAGCTTGTGATAAGTCGACCACAGTAAACCATTCAGCATCACAGGGAACCTGGAACATTATTACTGCTGGGTTGGGCACCACAGGGCAACATTTTATCACAATTTCGTTTATTTTTCTCAAATCCTGCACAATTCGAACATTCCCACAATGCTTCTTCAAACCCATTATGGGAGAGTTACATGGACTGCTCAAAACTTCTTTCAGGACTCCCTGTCTGAGAAAATCTGCAATTATTTGTGACACTTCGATGAGAACGTCTTGTGTCATATGGTATTGTGGCACCTGAGGGAACACCGCATTTGGCTTTATCTGGACTTTAACTGGTTCTACCTGTAGGAAGCTGGCTTGGCTTGTAGTGGGTACCAAGGGGTACTTACACCTTGCACCAGGTCCAGGTATCCCTTATTAGTGTAGAGGGGTGTCTAGCAGCTTAGGCTGATAGAAAAGGTAGCTTAGCAGAGCAGCTTAGGCTGAACTAGGAGACGAGTGAATCTCCTACAGTACCACTAGTGTCTTATGCACAATATCGTAAGAAAACACAATACACAGATATACTAAAAATAAAGGTACTTTATTTTTATGACAATATGCCAAAGTATCTCAGTGAGTACCCTCAGTATGAGGATAGCAAATATGCACAAGATATATGTAAACAATACCAAAATATGCAGTAATAGCAATAGAAAACAGTGCAAACAATGTATAGTCACAATAGAATGCAATGGGGGCACATAGGGATAGGGTCAACACAAACCATATACTCTAGAAGTGGAATGCGAACCACGAATGGACCGCAAACCTATGTGACCTTGTAGAGGGTTGCTGGGACTGTAAGAAAACAGTGAGGGTTAGAAAAATAGCCCACCCCAAGACCCTGAAAAGTGGTTGCAAAGTGCACCTAAGTTCCCCAAAGAGCACAGAAGTCGTGATAGGGGAAGTCTGCAAGGAAGACCAACACCAGCAATGCAACAACGATGGATTTCCTGACAAGAGTACCTGTGGAACAAGGGAACCAAGTCCAAGAGTCACGATCAAGTCGGGAGTGGGCAGATGCCCAGGAAATGCCAGCTGTGGGTGCAAAGAAGCTGTCACTGGATGGTAGAAGCTGTGGATTCTGCAAGAACGACAAGGGATAGAAACTTCCCCTTTGGAGGATGGACGTCCCACGTCGTGAAGAAGCTTGCAGAGGTGTTTCTGTGCAGAAAGACTGCAAATAAGCCTTGCTAGCTGGAAGGGTTGCGGTTAGGGTTTTTGGATGCTGCTGTGGCCCAGGAGGGACCAGGATGTCGCCAATTGCGTGAGGAGACAGAGGGGGCGTCCAGCAAGACAAAGAGCCCACTCAGAAGCAAGCAGCACCCGCAGAAGTGCCGGAACAGGCACTACAAAGTGGAGTGAACCGGAGCTCACCCGAAGTCACAAAGGAGGGTCCCATGACGCTGGAGGACAACTCAGGAGGTCGTGCACTGCAGGTTAGAGTGCCGGGGACCCAGGCTTGGCTGTGCACAAAGGAAATCCTGTAAGAGTGCACAGGAGCCGGAGCAGCTGCAAATCACGTGGTTCCCAGCAATGCAGTCTAGCGTGGGGAGGCAAGGACTTACCTCCACCAAACTTGGACTGAAGAGCCACTGGACTGTGGGAGTCACTTGGACAGAGTTGCTGAGTTCAAGGGACCTCGCTCGTCGTGCTGAGAGGAGACCCAGAGGACCGGTGATGCAGTTCTTTGGTGCCTGCGGTTGCAGGGGGAAGATTTCGTCGACCCACAGGAGATTTCTTCGAAGCTTCTAGTGCAGAGAGGAGGCAGACTACCCCAACAGCATGCACCACCAGGAAAACAGTCGAGAAGGCGGCAGGATCAGTGTTACAAGGTCGCAATAGTCGTCTTTGCTACTTTGTTGCAGTTTTGCAGGCTTCCAGCACGGTCAGCAGTCGATTCCTTGGCAGAAAGTGAAGAGAGAGATGCAGAGGAACTCTGATGAGCTCTTGCATTTGTTATCTCAAGAATTCCCCAAAGCAGAGACCCTAAATAGCCAGAAAAGGAGGCTTGGCTACTTAGGAGAGAGGATAGGCTAGCAACACCTGTAGGAGCCTATCAGAAGGAGTCTCTGATGTCACCTGCTGGCACTGGCCACTCAGAGCAGTCCAGTGTGCCAGCAGCACCTCTGTTTCCAAGATGGCAGAGGTCTGGAGCACACTGGAGGAGCTCTGGGCACCTCCCAGGGGAGGTGCAGGCCAGGGGAGTGGCCACTCCCCTTTCCTTTGTCCAGTTTCACGCCAGAGCAGGGCTGGGGGATCCCTGAACCGGTGTAGGCTGGCTTATGCAGAAATGGGCACCATCTGTGCCCATGAAAGCATTTCCAGAGGCTGGGGGAGGCTACTCCTCCCCAGCCCTAACACCTTTTACAGCCTCTCTCTGAGGAAGTTCTTTGTTCTGCCTTCCTGGGCCAAGCCTGGCTGGACCCCAGGAGGGCAGAAACCTGTCTGAGGGGTTGGCAGCAGCAGCAGCTGCAGTGAAACCCCGGGAAAGGTAGTTTGGCAGTACCCGGGTCTGTGCTAGAGACTCGGGGGATCATGGAATTGTCTCCCCAATGCCAGAATGGCATTGGGGTGACAATTCCATGATCTTAGACATGTTACATGGCCATGTTCGGAGTTACCATTGTGACGCTATACATATGTCATGACATATGTATAGTGCACGCGTGTAATGGTGTCCCCGCACTCACAAAGTCCGGGGAATTTGCCCTGAACAATGTGGGAGCACCTTGGCTAGTGCCAGGGTGCCCACACACTAAGTAACTTAGCACCCACCCTTTACCAGGTAAAGGTTAGACATATAGATGACTTATAAGTTACTTAAGTGCAGTGGTAAATGGCTGTGAAATAACATGGACGTTATTTCACTCAGGCTGCACTGGCAGGCCTGTGTAACAATTGTCAGAGCTCCCTATGGGTGGCAAAAGAAATGCTGCAGCCCATAGGGATCTCCTGGAACCCCAATACCCTGGGTACCTCAGTACCATATACTAGGGAATTATAAGGGTGTTCCAGTATGCCAATGGAAATTGGTGAAATAGGTCACTAGCCTGTTAGTGACAATTTGAAAAGAAATGAGAGAGCATAACCACTGAGGTTCTGGATAGCAGAGCCTCAGTGAGACAGTTAGTCATAACACAGGTAACACATACAGGGCACACTTATGAGCACTGGGGCCCTGGCTGGCAGGGTCCCAGTGACACATACAACTAAAACAACATATATACAGTGAAATATGGGGGTACCTGCCAGGCAAGATGGTACTTTCCTACACTACCCCTTTTATTAGTCCTACTTCCTTTCCGGTCAGGTCCCATACCTTCTCTGTTACCGTTCCCTGTAGTTGGACAGGTAAATCAATCAAGGTATGCATCGGGAACAGAGTAATCAAATGATAATCCTCATTAGTTGTTCCTGTGTCTTCTTCTAAAAGCTGTCCTTCATCTCCCTCATCATCACTATTTGTCTGTACTTTGATTCCATCATTGGAACAGGTAATTGAACATTTTGGGGGTCATTCTGACCCTGGCGGCCGGTGGCCGCCAGGGCCACCGACCACGGGAGCACCGCCAACAGGCTGGCGGTGCTCCCGAGGGCATTCTGACCGCGGCGGTTCAGCCGCGGTCAGAAAGGGTAAACCGGCGGTCTCCCGCCGGTTTACCACTGCCCGTTGGAATCCTCCAAGGCGGCGCAGCTTGCTGCGCCGCCGAGGGGATTCTGACACCCCCTACCGCCATCCTGTTCCTGGCGGTTCGCCCGCCAGGAACAGGATGGCGGTAGGGGGTGTCGCGGGGCCCCTGGGGGCCCCTGCAGTGCCCATGCCAATGGCATGGGCACTGCAGGGGCCCCTGTAAGAGGGCCCGCTTGTATTTCACTGTCTGCTTAGCAGACAGTGAAATATGCGACGGGTGCAGTAGCACCCGTCGCACCTTCCTACTCCGCCGGCTCGATTACGAGCCGGCTTCATCGTGGGAAGGACGTTTTCCCCTGGGCTGGCGGGCGGCCTTTTGGAGGCCGCCCGCCAGCCCAGGGGAAACCTCAAAATACCCACCGCGGTCTTCCGACCGCGGTACGGTATTTTGGCGGCTCCCGACGGGCGCGCGGTGACCGCGCCCGGCGGGAGTCAGAATGACCCCCTATGTCTTACACAGTAAGTCCCTTCCCAGTAGGGATACCGGACTCGAATCACAGGCTACAAACCTATGTAGCCCCTGAAACTTGCCAATCTCAACTTGCACTGGATCTGTAATCGGGTTTGTCAGATACTGATTTGCTACTCCAACCACTCTTATGGTACGCCCTGAAAGAGGCAATCTTGGAACCTCTGCACTTCTAACTGTGGAGCGTGTGGCTCCTGTGTCAACCAGGAACAAGACCTTGTAACCCATCACCTTTCCTTCCACATATGGGCCTCTCTGATCCACCTCTAAGGATGCTGCAAGCCTGCATTCCTCACTGTCTGAGCTATCATCTGACCATTCCTCATTCGTTCCATTTTCTCCTCGTAAAGGGAACTGTTGTACTGTATTATTTTGATTCGTTACCTGATTTGTGACCTGTTGAGAAAGCATCACCTGTTGCTGTCCCATCGGAGCCATCGGTAATTGCATTTGCTGTCTAGGTACCATAGGAATCTGCTGTTGTACTGGTTGCATTTGCACAGACTGAAAACGCGGCATTTGTATTTGTTGCATGGGCTGTGCCCCTTGCATTTGTACTAAGCTGTTCTGTAAATCTGGGTTCTGATGTCTCATTCTCGGGCCCCGTACATTTTGTAATGTACCGACATTTGCACTTTGCTGAACAACACCATCCTGCACCATATTCGGGCACTCCCGTTTCCAATGTCCCACGCCCCCGCACGCGTGACATGGTGACATCTTTTTCGCCCCTTGTACATCGTTTTGGACCACAACAGTATTCAAGTCTGGACCGCGATTCACAAACCCTCGACCTCGACCCCTCGGCTGGGTCTGAAACACACCATTAATTTGCGGTTGTTGCTGTATCATTTGTTGAACCCCGTTTCCCTGTATTCCTGCCTATGCAGCCCGTGTCTGCATCACCATCATTTTCTCTTTCAGCTTTTTCTGCTTCAGCTCAATCTCATCACTACAGTATTTTGCATACTGCAACACTTCATCAATCGGCTTTGCCTGCCAACAAATCAAATGATTCTTAATCATCTGGCTAACTTCTGGTCTCAGCCCTTCGACGAACCTGAACACGAGATGGTTCATGTCTTTCGGTTCAATGGTCTCAGTACAGCTATAGTGTTTGAATGCCTTTAACAGACTTTCATAGTAAGCATGTATTGATTCTTTAACCTCTTGAAAGGTCCGGTCGATTTTCTGCCAATCAGTCACTTTCGGCAACACCTTTTGTTTCAAAAACTCAATCACCTTATGATAATACTTCATCACCTCTTCAGAGGGTGCCCCGGTCACCTTATCTCTTGCCGGCTCCTTTGTCGGGCAATCTACCCCTCTCTTGCACTCGAGCCACAGATCAGGCGGAACAATGATCTCAAACAAGGTATTCAAGTCTTCCCAGAGACTTCGCAAGTTTCACAAACCTATCTGTTTGCTGATACCACTCGATCGGTTTCTCTCTCAATCTGGGATAATCGTTAGTAAAAGATAGGATGTCTCCTCTGGACACCGGTACATGGACTAAGACACCACCAGCTGTCTCTCTCATAGGTAATATTTTTACTGATTCCCGATCGGGTGAGGCCTTGGCTTTATCAGACCCTGGACTGTCACTCTTTTTCTTATCTCTTTTCTTTGCCCATCTGCCTTCCCACTTCTCCAGTGCACCCCAAATTTGTGCGCTCTGTAACAATTCCTTCAAATGTGCCTTCATCCCCGCAGAACTCATATGTTCAAAATCTTTAGAATCAAAATCCAATCTGTAACTTCTTTTCAGGTTTTTAGTATTTCCGATATCAATATTGTATTTATCTGCCAGGTTCGCTAATCTTTGATGCACCTTGCCTACTTCTTTGGTAATTTTTGGGCACAAGAATCTTAATTCTGCTTCTGTGTATCACTCCAACCTATTCACTCCCATTGTTCCTTCCACTAACTCAGCAGCTTCTGCCCCTAATCTTACAAGGTTCAGGTATTAGTCTTGTTTTTCCTTTTCTTGTTCGACTGTAACCATTGCAGCCTTTTGGGAACTATAAGTCTTTTCTAACCATTCGTTTAGCTGTTGGACTGTGAAACCCTGCAATGAGATGTTCCCTGCATGTATCATTGGTGTTTGTAAGGTGTATGTACTCATTGTCTGTGGAGTTAAAACTCCTAATCCTGCTTGACGCATCGCTTCGATGGGTGCTCCCACTTTACTAAGGTCCAGTAAAGACCTCGGCTGTTCAGCCGCTTGTCCTCCTGGGGCCATTATCTGGGGGGTTCCCATAGACCCTCCTCTTACCACGTCTTGAGTCATTACTCCCTGATCACATACGCCAGTTTTACCCTGGGCATACAATGGCACTGGTGGACCAACAGTAATTGGTAAGGATATGGCAGCAGGTGTCTGACCTGTTCCCAGACTTCGTGGAGCAGTAACTCCATAGGTCTGTTGCAAGGTACCCGTACCAGGTACTAATGGCGGACCAGTTACTGGGTTATATCCTGGTATCAGTTGTGGCTGTGGTTGGGATAGTAATTTCGGAGTTGACTCAATCTGTATTAACTTTGGTTTTGTATATATCGGGTCTGGCAGCACTATCAGATTTGTAGTAGTCTCAAGTACTGGAACGTCTGGGTAGATTCTCTGTATCTGCGGTGGAGGTTGCAACTGTATTGGTATGTCTGGAACAGTGGGTACACTGACACCATTCTGTATCAAAGCCGTATCACTAGTCTGTACCGTATCAGCAACTCCCTTGTCCTGCGTCTGGTTCCCAGGATCTGTGTTAGTGCTTGGAGCACTGTCGCTCACCGCATAAGGTGGTGGGCGATCGTGTAACAACCTGTCCATAAACTCCTCATCGTCTGAATCATCTTCCTCTTCCCAAGGTCTTTTATTCTCTTTATATTTGTCTGAGTCTTTATCTGTTTTACAGGTGGCTTTCTTTCCCTGTGTTTCTTCTCCCTGTGTTATTGCTGGGAATAATTTTAATCCATCAACAATTCCCCTTCTCCACATTTTGCTCTCATCATCCCACCTAGCTTCTGCATAAGATTTTTCTGCCCTTCTCAGCCTTCTCTGAAACTTTTCTTGTCTCTGTTTAAGAGCCATTAGATCCCAAACCGCTAACGCCTCATACTGAGCTGGCCTCGGAGGTGGTTTCTGTTCACTTAACATCCACCTCAATCTTGCAAGAATCCTCGTATTAAACATCCTGTATTCCGGAAACGCTAAACATCCCTCCTTCTCTGTTAGTTTCCGCCACTGTTTCATCCACAAACATGGAGCAACACCTTTTTCTTCCATGACTATATAAGCTGGAGTACCCTCGGGTGGTGTAGGCTCCCCATCAGTTGCTATAATATATGTGTCTCCCTTCAGAGCGCTCTTGAATGCTTTAACAAAATTCATTTTTGCGATTTTCTCTTGTTTTGTATTTAATCAGAAGTGACTTAGTTCCCAGGACACTCTTCACCCACCTTTCTCAACTTATTGCCTCTCACGGATGGCAGCCAATCCGTGCGCGACCCCTCTCGACAACTGACCTATCTCAGCGCGGCACCACTGACGTCACACTCGCACACTGCAGCTGACAAAGTCTTGCGGCTCATCTGCTCCTCACTGAACCCACACAAACCCACACAAACTAATGCAAATTATAGCGAGCACCTTAAATGACAATACAAATCTGCCGGTTTACTACAGGAAGGGTAACACATTCGCTTCAGCACTTTACAGAGATTTCACTTGAAGCCTCAGCCGCTACTTGTCAATGGCCCGTCCTAGTGCACTTTAGAACTTGCCAAATCTCCATTGGTTTCACACATACGTTTCAACTGAAACTTGACTTGTCAACCACGCCCGATTGACCTATTAAACCGCACAGATTACAACATAAACTCAAGTGTCTCCTACACTTGTCAACATACTCCGAAGTCTTAGACCTCGACAGGTCCGTACATAACAACCAACCACGTGGATCATTTTGAGCATTAAGCGCCACATTCACATGAAGTACGCCGACTTCCCTACTTTCATACTGTGGAGTACGCCCACTCCTACTAAACAACACATATTTGGCCTAAATACACGCAGATTTCACAATCACCTGCAAAAAGGCATAAGCTAAGCAAGAGCTAAAACTCTAAACCACATACATTATGGCGCCAAGAACATTCCCAACTCACTCAGACAGGCTCCGAGATCCCGGAAAAGTCATGGTGAACTTAGAAACCCATCATACCTCCAATTTGCATTATCACAGAAAAACAAATCAAACAATGATTCTCTGTCCTAGGGCCCCCAAGGGCCAAACCATCCTCTGCTACCAGAACTGTTAACGCGTCCCTTTATGTTAATTTTATACACATTAGGACTCATTTTAGGCCAATGAATCTTGTGACCCAGTAGTGAGACACCGTAGGACGAGATAGCTGATCAATATGTTAAACAATATATCAATAATGTCATCAATATTCACCACCGCAATACACTTTACCTTGGTTATAGACATTAATCAAATAGTCGACGCAACCATGACCTTTTCAACCATGAATAACCACACCTGTTGATGGAATTTTATGAATTATATTCCCTATTGATTAAAATCTACAAGCAGAAGAGTCAATCTCAATACCAAGAAGCATAAAAGTAAAGTCACAATATGACAACTGTGATAAGATTTCATTAATGCAAGAATCACAAACATAAGAACATAGCACGGCGTGAACATAGATCAGAATACAAATAATATCACGTAAATCTCAGTTCAGCATAGCGCAACGTCAGTCTTTCGTCTGTATTCGTCCGTCAGGGAGATTACCTATCCTAACCACCAATTAGCATCGGCATGTTGGGCTTCATGCAAAATAATTTAGAACATCAATTTAGAAAAATATCTAGCTATGGTTTCTAAAAATCAGCAGTTGGTACCTAGAAAGGAAAAGCAAACAGACAAATTACAAATCACATTGTCATAATTACCCTCCAGGAATAGGTCAGCACATAGGAACAGTCTTCATCTTCAGGTCATCAGTCGAATCACCATCAGTCTAACCTCGTCTAAGGACATGGAACACTTCCCTCATAAGGAGGCGAAGCATAAGGGTAGTATAAGGGTGAGGATGGTTTATTAAGTCTCAAAGTCACCAAACAGAGTGACAGAGTTTCTGGATAAAATCAATAGCATTCCCTACCTAGTTCTCTCAACCCTTCTGTGACATGGGTTTGTATCCCTTTTTCGTAATACCTTCCCCCAAAATTCTATTGGACATCCACTATACCCCACTATCTTTAACCTATCAAATTATACATTAGGTAATCCCAATTGTCACCCCACGATAATTTATAACACTTTGATTGGTCTTCATAATTGACGTCTTCGGAGGTGGCACATCCGGGGGGGTTTTCATCACCGCTTGGCACGTTTCTCGGGTCATGAGTTCCTTTATCCATGGTCAAATGTCCTTGCACATTCTTTCATCTACTTTTGTTTCAAATTTTGTATAAAACTCATACTAAGGCAGCTAGCATGCGGATGAGAACGGAATAGGGTTTGTTACATAAAACGAAGGAAAAGAACAAATGCAGGGTCATGGCCCTTTGCAAGTCAGCACACTGGAAAAACAGAGAAAAATGCTTTAATATGAGAGCTAGGCAGCCGAATCTACAACTTATGCTAACTTAAGGCCTATGAGATTTTTATATAATGCGAAATCATAAATGTTAATATAAATCATAGTATGAACAGTTTTACTTATCATTATTAGCTCACTTATATAATTGTGACCACACACATTATAGTTGAATTTCAAATGCATGTTCAAACCTTACTCTAATTATTGTCGTTTTCTATGCAGCATTATTAATCATTAATATAAGCATTTCACGTCTAGTATCTGTAATATTTAAACTACGCTCTCTCAAGAGCGCCCCACTCCCGTTTCGCACAAGAATTAGAAAGGATTCGCCAGGCCTCACGTAAAGATATACTGTGCATTTTGCAAAGTGCAAATACACTTTTGATTAAATGTTTCTATTTATGAGCAAACCATTAACCGTTCCAGAAATGTGTATGGAACCTTAGGAGATATGCGTGTGATGTATAGAAAAGAGGGCTGCGAACAGCTGTGATGAAACGTTACTTGAAAGCCAACCCGGTTGTTTGTAAGTCATACGCTAAACGTGTTCAAATCATCTCGGGCAATGTTTACTAACCAACAAGTACATGCATGTACTAGAAATGTAAATTGAGTCTACTGACGTTGCAGAAAGTGAACTCATGACTAAACCGATGATTTCTGAAATGAGGGCACAGTTCGTTTAGCGCATTCGGCTATAATTGCATAACAAAGCGAGTGCCTGTGCAGACCTATGTACTTAAACGTAGACTTGTAAGGGGCTACATGCACTACCCTGCGATGCACTCGCTGTCTGGAGGATTTCCTTGCAAATGCCCAATTCATGTAAAATATACTTCAGGTGCGTAACTGGGTCCAGTTTCCCTCAATCGTCGCCAGTGTTAAAATGATGAAACCATGTAGAATCCTCATTGGGAGAAGCCTTTTTGTTTACCTTCAATTGCAACCTCCGTAGCCACACTCCGAAGTGATAGTTCAGCTCAACACTCTATGGAATCAACTATCACAATGGGGAAGATGGGAGAAAGAGGGATGGGCAAAACCATTCATAGAATATATGTAATAATTACATTTATCTAAATAAGGCCTTATAACCTCTTAAATCAAACACGTCTATGAGAAATTCTAATAGTAATATTACAACAAGTGCACTAGCTGTCAGGCTGGTGAGGAATTGCCACCTCCTTGCACTGCAGCCATTTTCCACAGTGAACTGAGAGGCAGCACTCCGAGGCAATTCCACACTGCTCCGTGTTTCCAGGGCCTGCAGTGCGTTGAATACCAACTCTCAGAAGACCCATCCAACACTGCTCCCATGCTCTATAATAGGCAAGTGCATTGTCTACTTTCTCCCTAAGACACTGATCACCCCTGGCACCAACCCCATATTCCACATCTGCACTGCCTTCCAGTCTCCCAAGGCTCTGCCTCACTGCTCCTGCCACTGCACTCCTGCTCACAACCTGCGGCACACCTACCCGCAGCCACCTACTTGCTGTACTGAACTAATGCCCCCAGTGTGCAGTGGCTTGGCTGTTAACACTCCACATGGAAATACATTACATTATTCAAATTGACTGAAACACAATCTTGTTGCCCCTAACACTGTATCTGTGCTCCAGGGCCTACTATACAATGGCTATCAGGACCAAGGGAATGACTGCTCCTGGCACTGCACTCTTGCGCCGCTGCAGATGATTGGCTGTCTGTCCCTTGACACCACCTCAATGCTTCAAGCTCCGCAGAAGAACTGAGCAACCAAATAGGTACAAATCATGTGTGACACCTTCAGTCAGTCAGTTGTGGCTTTGTAATCAAAGGAGCTTTGTATGCTGGGATTTGTAAGCCCTCATACTTACAATGTTCATTTTCAAACTACATGTCCCACAATGGAACCAGCTGTTGCAGGGCTGGTCCCAGGGTTTGTGGGGCCATGGGCAGAATAGCAACAAGTGAGGCCACACTAAGATGTGACATCACAGAAATTGACATCACTGGAAGTGGCATCAATTGAGCTTTAATTTTCTGGCATTATTGAAGCAGTTTGCTTGGCAAGAAACTACTTACCTAGTATGGATATCACTAAAATGGCTAAACTATAAATAATGATAAAATAAGTACATATATTTTAAAGCCGTATTACATGGAATTACATTACACTATTCAAACTGGCAGAAAATGCTAGGTATAGAGCTCTCTAAAACTGATCTGATCACTGCGGTGCTCACTAGTTGTTTCCAGATTAGGGCATTATTAAATTCCAAGTCATATTGTCTCGGAACTATACAGCTGGACTTCAAGTGACTCACCAGCCCTCCCTTTACGCTAGTGAAGTTGAAGATAAGGCATTTGATTTTCAGTAGTCTGGAGGAATCAACTCAAAATGGTACATGCTACATCAGGCGAGTGACTTGCAAGAGCTGCAGCAAACAACAGAAAGCACAGATGCCAAAAGATAAGAAGAGACAGCACAAATGTCATGCAGAAGTGGGGTGGCTGGCATATCGGCAGGAAGAAACACCAACCCTGCACACCGAGCACCTAAGCGGTCGGTGGTAAGGCGGCGGTAAAACCGCCAACATAGACAGCCACTTTAACACCCTGACCGCCACGGCGGTACAAACAAACAGCATGACGGTCACCGTCAACAGACAGGCAGAAGACAATGGGCCTCATTCTGACACTGGCGGCCTATGACCGCCAGGGTGGAGGCCGGCTGAAGCACCGCCAACAGGCTGGCGGTGCTTCATTTTGTATTCCGACCGCGGCTGTGAAGCCGCGGTCGCCCAGCCGGATCCGGCGGTTTTCCGCCGGATTTCCCCCGGCTGGGGGAATCCTCCATGGCGGTGCTGCTTGCAGCACCGCCATGGGGATTCCGACCCCCTTCCCGCCATCCTGTTCCTGGCATTTTTTACCGCCAGGAACAGGATGGCGGGAACGGGTGTCGTGGGGCCCCCTAACAGGGCCCCATAAAGATTTTCACTGTCTGCATTGCAGACAGTGAAAATCGCGACGGGTGCAACTGCACCCGTCGCACCCCTGCAACTCCGCTGGCTCCATTCGGAGCCGGCTTCATTGTTGCAGGGCCTTTCCCGCTGGGCCGGCGGGCGCTCCTTTGGCCCAGCGGGAAAGCCAGAATGGACTCCGCGGTCTTTTGACCGCGGAGCGGCCAAATGGCGGTTTCCGCTTGGCGGGCGGCGCCCGCCGCCCGCCAACATCGGAATGAGGGCCTATGTACCGGCCACACTATTATGACAGGCCAATCCGCCACCTTTTCCAGGACGGATTCAACGCAAACAAAAACACTGCGGAAACAGGACTTGGAAGGGAAAACACTCACCTCTACACATTCCACGAGGAACCAGGACGCCATGGAGCCTGAACTCCAAATACTCTCTGCGATTATCTTCCTGCTCCTCTACCAGGACCACGACCGACGGATGCGACGACCATGGTGAGTACTGCACCTACGACACAGGGAAGAGGGGACGGGGAGGGAAAAGAGAATGACACACACACGCAACACCCCCACCCTCACCTACAACAACACACACGCCAATACATGCTGAAACAGTACATTTACACCACCGAACCCCCCCTGGAAGAACGCAAGGACAAAAGGAAATGATTGTAACCATTGTAATCAATAAACATCCATTCGTCAAAAATTTATATACACTATAAACAAATATGTACACCGAGAATTCAAGTCCAGGTACTACACCTACATAGTCCGTGGACCACTGGGCCCAAAGTGCATGGGCGAGGCCCACACAAGATACTCGATCGAAACGGAGAGATCACTACAGGGGCATCAGATCGAAATAAAACAGGCACCTCAGGGGGAAGGGAAGGCGGGCACCTCAGCCGGATGAGTGCACAATGCCAGCTCCACGAGGGGGCTCCATGCCCATTGATGTATCCTGGGGAGTGCAAAGCCACAGTCTCTCAAGTCTCTCAGTGGGTGGTTTGCCCACTGCTTTATCCTGGGGAGTGCAAAGCCACAGTCTCTCAAGTCTCTCCAGTGGGTGGTTTGCCCACTGCTTTATCCTGGGGAGTGCAAAGCCACAGTCACTCAAGTCTCTCCAGTGGGTGGTTTGCCCACTACTTTATCCGGGGGAGTGCAAAGCCACAGTCTCTCAAGTGGATAACAGTCTCCACTGGTTCTGGAGGGGGCTTTGTGCCCAGAGTCCTTCATCCTGCCAAGGACTGAGGTAGTGGATGTATCTCTCCACTGGTTCTGGAGGGGGCTTTGTGCCCAGAGTGCTTCATCCTACCAAGGACTGAGGTAGTGGATGCCTTTCTCCACTGGTTCTGGAGGGGGCTTTGTGCCCAGAGAGCTTCATCCTGCCAAGGACTGAGGTAGTGGATGCCTTTCTCCACTGGTTGTGGAGGGGGCTTTGTGCCCAGAGTGCTTCATCCTGCCAAGGACAGAGATAGTGGATGTATCTCTCCACTTGGTTCTGGAGGGGGCTTTGTGCCCAGAGTGCTTCATCCTGCCAAGGACTTAGGTAGTGGATGTGATACTCCACTGATGGTGGGGCAACATGGAAGCTGGCCAGGCCCCTGGAACTGACCACCAGCCACGTACGGATGACCACTGGGGATGGCAGCCATGTCTGCGGTGGTGCCACTGGCTCAGGTTGTCACAGGGCCGCTGGCGGGGCTGGCGGCGGTGTCATTAGCGGCAGTGCTTGCGGCGGTCATTGTGGCGGCGGTGCTTGCGGCGGTCATTGTGGCGGCGGTGCTGGTGGCTGGCTCACTGACCGCGGTGCTGGCGGCGGTGTCTGTAATGGCGGTGCTGGTGGCTGGCTCACTGACCGCGATGCTGCTGAAGGGCTCTGTATATGGGCTGCTGGCGGCGCTGTCCTTGGCGACGGTGCATGTGGCGGTGCATGTGGCGGTCTTGTCCGCCATGCAGGTTGGCGGCGACGTTGACTTGTCTTTCTGCTTCAGGCCCTTCCCCACCTTGGATGCTGTGGCAGTTGTCTTGCCACTCCCCAAGCTTGTCTTGGCTGAGCCCTTGGTGTCAGGTGTTTTGGCCTTCTCCCTCTGGGATGTGGGCAACTTCTTCTGTTTTAGAGGTGGGGGAATGTCCTTGGCCTCGCTCCCTGGGACACTGGCAGCCCTGTTGCTTGGCACATTGCAAAAAACGGGTATTGCTGGCACCACTGTGCCCGGTGATGTGGTGGCTGAGGTGCTAGGTTGTGACCTGGAAAGGTAGGCCCTAGGGGATGGGCGGGGTGGAGGTGTAGGGAAGAGGTCAACATTTAAGAGGAAACGTTTTTTTGACACCGCTGGGCCCTTCAACTCAAGCACCGCTCCGCTGGGCACCGCCGTCTCTGCACCGCTCCGCTGGGCCCTTCATCTCAAGCACCGCTCCGCTGGGCACAGCCGTCTCTGCACCGCTCCGCTGGGCCCTTCATCTCAAGCACTGCTCCGCTGGGCCCTTCAACTCAAGCACCGCTCCGCTGGGCACCGCCGTCTCAAGCACCGCTCCGCTGGGCACCGCTGTCTCAAGCACCGCTGGCCCATTGGCAGAAGGGGCAGGCCCGCATCTGTGTCGGGCAGGGCTGCACGAAGCACTCTGGGCACCATGCCTCCTCCAGAACCAGTGGAGTCTGTAATCCACTTGTGGGACTGTGGCTTTGCACTCCCCAGGATGGCACAGTGGGCAATCCACCCACTGTAGAGACTTGTGAGACTGTGGCTTTGCACTCCCCAGGATGGCGCAGTGGGCAATCCACCCACTGTAGAGACTTGTGAGACTGTGGCTTTGCACTCCCCAGGATTGAACAGTGGCCATGGAGGCCCCTCGTGGATCTGGCGTCGTGGACTCATCTGGCTGAGGTGCCCCCCCTTCCCTTCCCCCTGAGGTGCCTGTAGTTTTGCTATCTGATGCCCCTGCAGTGTTCTCTCCATTGGAGTCGGGTATCCTGTGTGGGCTTTGCCCATGTGTTTAGGCCCATTGGCCCACGAACAATGGCTGATACCCAATTTGGACAGGACAATTTACATATGTATATATAGTTATAGATGTTTGATATATTTTTTTACTTAGCCGTACAATATACTTCAAATTTCATGGTCATTTTATTTTGTCTTTGCATTCTTCCGGGGGGCTTGGGGGTGTCACTCTGAGTTGTTGCTCTGCATTGATGTGTATGTAGTTGTGGGTGAGGGTGAGGGTGAGGGTGGGTGTGTCGCGTATGTGTGTCCCCGTAATTTTTTGCCTCCCCTGTGTCGTAGGTGCAGTACTCACTGTTGTCTTCTGCGCCGGCGTTCGTGCTCCTGGTAGAGGAGCAGGAAGACAATAGCTGGTAGGATGTGTAGTTCGGGTTCCATGCTGTCCAGATTCCTCGTGGAGTGTGTAGAGGTGAGCTTTTTCCATTCGTAATGGCTGTTTCCGCCGTGTTTTTATCGGCGGGGCTACCGCCCCGGAAAAGGTGGCGTATTGGTGGGTTGTGATAGGGTGGGCGGTACATTGTCTCCCGCCTGTCTGTTGGCGGTGACCACCGCGCTGTTTGTTTGTCCCGCCGTGGCGGTCGGAGTGTTAAAGTGGCGGTCTCTGTTGGCGGTTTCCGCCAGGGTCAGAATTCCTTTTTTTTTACCGCCTGCCTGTTGGCGGATTGGCCGCCGCTTTAACACCGACCGCCAGGGTTGGAATGACCCCCAAAGTCTTGTGATCTAATATGAGCACTGCATTTCACCACGGCAATTTCAAGAGGTAACTGAATTGCATGTAACAAATCCTTTATATGCTCACCATTTTTCACAGGAGAACCAGATGAGGTCATGAAACCTCTCTGTGACCAGAGTTGGCCAAAATCGTGTACAATCCCAAATCCGTATCTGCTGTCAGTATAGATAGTGACTCTCAGATTCCCAGCTGCGTGGCATGCCTTAGTAAGGGCAATTAATTCTGCCACTTGAGCGGAAAACACTCTCTCGAGCCAGGAGGCTTCAACGATGCCAGTTATAGTGCATACCGCATAACCAGCTCTTAATGTTCCAGCGGAGTCTCTTAGACAGGACCCGTCGACAAACATGATACAGTCATTTTCCTTCAATTGTGTGTCCTGAATGTCTGGACGAGGTTTGGTACATAATTCGTTTACCTCAAGACAGTCATGTTCAAATTCTTCCTCATTTTTGATTTCAGTGTTTTCGACAGGAAGTAAAGTTGCCGGGTTCAATACATTACAACGTTTAAGAGAAACATTTGGTGACCCTAGTATGATCGTCTCATACCTAGTGAGACGAGCATTTGTCATGTGCTGAGTTTTAGTTCAAGTCAACAAAATTTCAACTGAATGTGGAACCATTACTGTTAGGGGGTATCGAATGACTATGCCTTCACATTGTGTAAGGCTCTGACCAACTGCTGCGACTGCACGCAAACAACCCGGTAAGGCTGCTGCGACATGGTCCAAGGTAGCTGAAAAATATGCTACAGGGCTATTTGCATCTCCATGGACCTGTGTTAAGACAGGCAAAGAACAAGCATCACATTCATGACAAAACAACAGAAAAGGTTTCGTATAATCAGGCATCCCTAATGCTGGTGCCCTGCACATGCATTCTCTTAACTCCATAAATGACTCAAGTTCTTCCGTGGACAAAGCTATAGTATATTGCTCATCCTTGATCTCTTTGCCTGTCAGCTTTATCAATGGTTTTGAAATGATCAAGAAGTTGGGTATCCACTGGCGACAGTAGCCCACCATTCCCAAAAACATTCTGACATCTCTTTTTGTCGTTGGAGGGTTCATTTGCAAAATGGCTGTTATCCTTTCTTTCGATATTCTCCTGGACCCTCTTTCGATCAAATGCCCTAATTATTTTACTTCCTTTTGACAGTATTGTAACTTTCTGGGTGATACCTTATGCCCATTTTTTCCCCAGATGATTCAGCAATGCAATGGTATCGTATTTACAACTGTCTCTAGTTTTGGACGCAATTAGCAAGTCGTCAATGTACTGCACAAAAGTTGAGTTAAAAGGCAGCACCAGGGACTCCAAATCCTTTTTCAGTATCTGATTGAAGATGGATGGCGATTCAGAAAACCCTTGTGGGATTCTGCACCAACTGTACACCTTATCCAGGAATTTGAAACTGAACAAAAATTGGCTGTCCTCATGAAGAGGTATCGAAAAGAAAGCTTGTGATAAGTCGACCACAGTAAACCATTCAGCATCACAGGGAACCTGGAACATTATTACTGCTGGGTTGGGCACCACAGGGCAACATTTTATCACAATTGCGTTTATTTTTCTCAAATCCTGCACAATTCGAACATTCCCACAATGCTTCTTCAAACCCATTATGGGAGAGTTACATGGACTGCTCAAAACTTCTTTCAGGACTCCCTGTCTGAGAAAATCTGCAATTATTTGTGACACTTCGATGAGAACGTCTTGTGTCATATGGTATTGTGGCACCTGAGGGAACACCGCATTTGGCTTTATCTGGACTTTAACTGGTTCTACCTGTAGGAAGCTGGCTTGGCTTGTAGTGGGTACCAAGGGGTACTTACACCTTGCACCAGGTCCAGGTATCCCTTATTAGTGTAGAGGGGTGTCTAGCAGCTTAGGCTGATAGAAAAGGTAGCTTAGCAGAGCAGCTTAGGCTGAACTAGGAGACGAGTGAAGCTCCTACAGTACCACTAGTGTCTTATGCACAATATCGTACGAAAACACAATACACAGATATACTAAAAATAAAGGTACTTTATTTTTATGACAATATGCCAAAGTATCTCAGTGAGTACCCTCAGTATGAGGATAGCAAATATGCACAAGATATATGTAAACAATACCAAAATATGCAGTAATAGCAATAGAAAACAGTGCAAACAATGTATAGTCACAATAGAATGCAATGGGGGCACATAGGGATAGGGTCAACACAAACCATATACTCTAGAAGTGGAATGCGAACCACGAATGGACCCCAAACCTATGTGACCTTGTAGAGGGTCGCTGGGACTGTAAGAAAACAGTGAGGGTTAGAAAAATAGCCCACCCCAAGACCCTGAAAAGTGGTTGCAAAGTGCACCTAAGTTCCCCAAAGAGCACAGAAGTCGTGATAGGGGAAGTCTGCAAGGAAGACCAACACCAGCAATGCAACAACGATGGATTTCCTGACGAGAGTACCTGTGGAACAAGGGGACCAAGTCCAAGAGTCACGATCAAGTCGGGAGTGGGCAGATGCCCAGGAAATGCCAGCTGTGGGTGCAAAGAAGCTGTCACTGGATGGTAGAAGCTGTGGATTCTGCAAGAACGACAAGGGATAGAAACTTCCCCTTTGGAGGATGGACGTCCCACGTCGTGAAGAAGCTTGCAGAGGTGTTTCCGTGCAGAAAGACTGCAAACAAGCCTTGCTAGCTGCAAGGGTTGCGGTTAGGGTTTTTGGATGCTGCTCTGGCCCAGGAGGGACCAGGATGTCGCCAATTGCGTGAGGAGACAGAGGGGGCGTCCAGCAAGACAAAGAGCCCACTCAGAAGCAAGCAGCACCCGCAGAAGTGCCGGAACAGGCACTACAAAGTGGAGTGAACTGGAGCTCACCCGAAGTCACAAAGGAGGGTCCCATGACGCTGGAGGACAACTCAGGAGGTCGTGCACTGCAGGTTAGAGTGCTGGGGACCCAGGCTTGGCTGTGCACAAAGGAAATCCTGGAAGAGTGCACAGGAGCCGGAGCAGCTGCAAATCACGTGGTTCCCAGCAATGCAGTCCAGCGTGGGGAGGCAAGGACTTACCTCCACCAAACTTGGACTGAAGAGCTACTGGACTGTGGGAGTCACTTGGACAGAGTTGCTGAGTTCAAGGGACCTCGCTCGTCGTGCTGAGAGGAGACCCAGAGGACCGGTGATGCAGTTCTTTGGTGCCTGCGGTTGCAGGGGGAAGATTCCGTCGACCCACAGGAGATTTCTTCGGAGCTTCTAGTGCAGAGAGGAGGCAGACTACCCCAACAGCATGCACCACCAGGAAAACAGTCGAGAAGGCGGCAGGATCAGCGTTACAAGGTCGCAATAGTCGTCTTTGCTACTTTGTTGCAGTTTTGCAGGCTTCCAGCACGGTCAGCAGTCGATTCCTTGGCAGAAAGTGAAGAGAGAGATGCAGAGGAACTCTGATGAGCTCTTGCATTTGTTATCTCAAGAATTCCCCAAAGCAGAGTCCCTAAATAGCCAGAAAAGGAGGCTTGGCTACTTAGGAGAGAGGATAGGCTAGCAACACCTGTAGGAGCCTAAGCCTATCAGAAGGAGTCTCTGACGTCACCTGCTGGCACTGGCCACTCAGAGCAGTCCAGTGTGCCAGCAGCACCTCTGTTTCCAAGATGGCAGAGGTCTGGAGCACACTGGAGGAGCTCTGGGCACCTCCCAGGGGAGGTGCAGGTCAGGGGAGTGGTCACTCCCCTTTCCTTTGTCCAGTTTCGCGCCAGAGCAGGGCTGGGGGATCCCTGAACCGGTGTAGACTGGCTTATGCAGAAATGGGCACCATCTGTGCCCATGAAAGCATTTCCAGAGGCTGGGGGAGGCTACTCCTCCCCAGCCCTAACACCTTTTACAGCCTCTCTCTGAGGAAGTTCTTTGTTCTGCCTTCCTGGGCCAAGCCTGGCTGGACCCCAGGAGGGCAGAAACCTGTCTGAGGGGTTGGCAGCAGCAGCAGCTGCAGTGAAACCCCGGGAAAGGTAGTTTGGCAGTACCCGGGTCTGTGCTAGAGACTCGGGGGATCATGGAATTGTCTCCCCAATGCCAGAATGGCATTGGGGTGACAATTCCATGATCTTAGACATGTTACATGGCCATGTTCGGAGTTACCATTGTGACGCTATACATATGTCATGACATATGTATAGTGCACGCGTGTAATGGTGTCCCCGCACTCACAAAGTCCGGGGAATTTGCCCTGAACAATGTGGGAGCACCTTGGCTAGTGCCAGGGTGCCCACACACTAAGTAACTTAGCACCCACCCTTTACCAGGTAAAGGTTAGACATATAGATGACTTATAAGTTACTTAAGTGCAGTGGTAAATGGCTGTGAAATAACATGGACGTTATTTCACTCAGGCTGCACTGGCAGGCCTGTGTAACAATTGTCAGAGCTCCCTATGGGTGGCAAAAGAAATGCTGCAGCCCATAGGGATCTCCTGGAACCCCAATACCCTGGGTACCTCAGTACCATATACTAGGGAATTATAAGGGTGTTCCAGTATGCCAATGGAAATTGGTGAAATAGGTCACTAGCCTGTTAGTGACAATTTGAAAAGAAATGAGAGAGCATAACCACTGAGGTTCTGGATAGCAGAGCCTCAGTGAGACAGTTAGTCATAACACAGGTAACACATACAGGGCACTGTAGACAGTCCCCACAGTATAGACACTCAGGAGAGGTAAATTTGGGTTTTTGAGGTAAGTATTTATTAGTAATTTGAAATAAGAACTGATGAAAAGTCAGTACGACGTTTAGCGCCAGTTTCTTCTCTGGAGTGGTGAATATCTTCCTTCTAATCTGTGTCCCTTTTCTTCCTTTTCTCTAGGTGGCGTACCGGATCGTCCTCATCAGGTCCCGGATGTGACATACAAGAAAAAGGGAACACATACCGCTGGTGAGTGGAACGGACGCCTTATACCACGTCTTCTACTTATATGTTTTACTGGGGAAAAGGTTTAAGGAGGGGGGGGGGTTTTATGTGTGATATAGGTGCCAGTGAGGACTTCAGGGCTTGTGTATATTCCGTACTTTACCCTTTTGTGCTCTCCCGGTGCTCTCTAAAGTGCCCTTCTCTCCTCCCTCCCCTCACCCTGCCTCCCTCCCTTCCCCAGCGTTTCTCCCCTTTTATTGTGCCCCTCGGTTTGTCCAGAAGGACCGTACCTTGTAGAGCCACGACCCTCCAGGGTCGTGGCTGGCTCTGTGGAGGTCCTCTCGTCGGTCTGGGCTGGTCTCCCCTGCTTCCGGTCGGGCGCTGTTCCTCTGGGTTCGGGTTCCGCCGCTTCCAGGCCACTGGGGTCCTCCTCCGATGTCCTTGTCGCCGTCTCTCTCTTCCTCCTTCGGTTCGCCGTCGCCGCCGTCGTTCTCCTTCCTCTCTTCCTTCCCGGCTCTCTCCCTCTCGACCGGAGCTTCCGTCTTTTGGCCGCCTGGTGGCCAATCCGGAGCCTCCTCGTCACCGGAGGTTGCCGAGGCAACCTCAGGACGCTGGCCTCGTTGCGGACGCGTTTCCAGGGGAACCTGGGAACGCGGCCGTAGCGGTTCCGTTTCTGCCGGTTCCCCGCTGTTGCCCGGGGCGGCCCGGTCACACACCCTTCCCCAAGAACTGTCCTGCTCCAGGACAGGCGAAGACAGAGGAAATCGGGACAGATAATCAGCGGGGGCCTGGTGAGATCCAGGGACGTGCCGAACCTGAAAGGAGAATGGTTGCAGTTCAAGGAACCATCGCAGTATCCTGGAGTTAGAATCTTTATGCGCAGCCAGCCACGTAAGAGGAGCGTGATCCGTGAATAGTATAAACGGCCGCCCTAGGAGATAGTACTGCAAACAGTCAATGGCCCACTTGATAGCCAAGCACTCTCTCTCTATAATTGGATAGTTACGTTCCCGGGAAAACAGTTTTCTACTGATGTAGACCACCGGATGGTCAAGCCCCTCGCTATCTGGCTGAGTCAGAAACCCTCCAAGCCCAACATCCGATGCGTCAGTGTAGAGGTGAAACGGTTTCGTAAAATCTGGGCAGTGCAGGATGGGATCGGAGGTTAAGGAAACTCTCAACTGTTCAAAACTCGCGTTTTGCGTCTCCGAAAAAGGCAAAAGTCGATTGGGATATCGTTTAGTGAGTAGGTCCGTAAGAGGTGCTGCTAAGGTGGAGTAATGTGGAATGAAGCGCCGATAATAGCCCACTAATCCTAAAAAGGAGCGTAATTCCTTTTTCGTGTGTGGAAGAGGGGCATGTAAAATGGCATCCACCTTCCCATTTTGAGGTTGTAGTGTACCCTGATTAATCCGATATCCCAAATAGGAGATGTCGGTTTTACCTATCACACATTTCTTGGGATTGGCCGTCAAACCAGCAGTTTGAAGGGCTTGGAATATTCTCTGTAGGTGTATTAAGTGGTCCTCCCATGTTTCACTAAATACGACTACATCATCTAGATACGCAGCGGAGAATGCAGGATAGGGTTTTAGAATCCTATCCATCAACCTCTGAAAGGTTGCAGGGGCTCCATGAAGCCCAAAAGGCAGTACTGTGAATTGATATAACCCGGACTGGGTAGAAAAAGCTGTTTTTTCTCTATCTGGAGGAGCTAAGGGAATCTGCCAATACCCTTTAGTTAGGTCGATAGTAGACATGTATTTTGCTTTCCCTAGTATTTCGAGAACATCGTCCACCCTAGGGATGGGATAGGTGTCGAATAGGGAGTTTGAGTTAAGTTTGCGGAAATCTATGCAAAACCTGACGCTACCATCAGGCTTCGGTACTAGGACAACCGGTGAACACCAGGGACTAGTGGACGGTTCGATGACCCCTAGGGATAACATTGTTTTGATTTCTTCTTCGATTATGTGTTTTCTAGCTTCTGGAATACGATACGGGCGTTCTCTGGTGATCTGCCCGGAGCTTGTGCGTATATTATGGTGAATTAAAAACGTCTTTCCTGGTTTCTCTGAAAAGAGTGGTTGCCATTGTTTTAAAACCTTAAGGGCTTGTTGCTTTTGCCCTTCAGGTAAAATATCGTCTACTATGGGTAGGGTACTTTCAGTATCGGGGTTGGTAGGGTAGAACTCGATATCTAGGGTCTTGTCGGGACACACAAACTGACCCATTTCTACGGAACGTTCAGGTTGTGCGGGGGTCTCCCATTTTTTTAGCAGGTTTACATGATATATTTGTGTTTTTATTGGACGGGAGGATATTTCGATAAGGTAGGTGACAGGGGAAACTGCTTTGATTACTCGATATGGGCCCTGCCATTTGGCCAGGAGTTTATGGTCGGAGGTGGGTCTCATTATTAGGACCTGGTCCTCGGGTTGGAAAACCCGTAGTTTACTTCCTTTGTCATAATAGGACTTTTGTGTTTGTTGGGCCTGTTCCAGGTTTGCGTGTACGTCGGTCCATAAGCTGTGTAGGTGGTTCCTCAATTTTTCCGCATATTCTAACAAAGGAGTCCCTGCTTCCTCAGCCTCGGCCTCCCAGGATTCTACCGCCATGTCTAAAAGGGACCGAGGTTGGCGTCCGAAGACCAACTCAAAGGGGCTATGCCCCGTGGATGCTTGCTCATGTGTCCGTATGGCGTACAACACTAGGGGTAACTTTTGATCCCAATCCTTCCCTGTCTCATTGATAGTCTTTCTCAGCAGGGTTTTAATGGTTCGATTATATCTTTCGACTAATCCGTCCGTTTGAGGATGGTAAACGGAGGTTCTGATCTGAGCTATCCCCAATGTTTTACACACTTGTTTCATTAAGGTGGACATAAAAGGGGTCCCCTGGTCCGTGAGGATTTCATGTGGAAACCCAAGACGAGAAAATACGTTAATCATAGCTTGGGCCACTGTCTTGGTTGTCATACTAGTCAGGGGAATGGCCTCTGGGTATCGTGTAGCATAATCTACAATGACTAAGATGTAGGTGTGTCCTTTTGACGAAGGAATCAAAGGTCCCACTAGATCCATCCCTATTCTTTTGAACGGGATATCGATGATGGGAAGGGGTAGGAGAGGCGCCTTCCTAGGCCGACTAGGTTCGGTTAACTGACAACGGGGACATTGGGCGCAATACCTACGTATGTGGGCGTACACTCCAGGCCAATAAAACCTTCTGAGCAAATATTCCTCGGTGTTTTCTCTCCCAAAGTGTCCTCCCCCTGGGTGATTATGAGCTAGTGTAAGAACATGTTCCCGATAGTGGGTAGGTACCAGAAGTTGGCGTTTACGTTCTCCCCGTCGTGTGGTAGTAACCCGATATAATAAGTTTTTTTGCACTATAAAGTAGGGACCCACCTCTTCTGTCTCCTCTGTTACTGCCGACCTCCAGGCATTGTTAAGGGAGGGGTCCTCTCTCTGTTGTTGGACAAAAGTACTAGGAACTTCATGAATTTCTGCCACTATCTCTCCATAGGTGTTGTCACCTTTCGTCTTCCGATAGTCCCCTTTTCCCTGTCGTTTCTCTCTTCGTGACAACTTTCTACGATATAGCGGACACTCAATATCACTCTCTGAAAAAGGTGCCTCTCCCCACCAATCCTTAGTTTGTTTGCTATCTCTGACGTAGTCTAATAGTTCTTGGAAGTGGATGTAGTCTGTCCCAATGATACATTCCTCGATTAACCGGGGCATTATCCCCACTGGGAGGAAGTCCTGATAGGGTCCCCACCTGATCTGGAGTACCTGTATAGGATACTGGGCCTTGTCCCCGTGTATGCAACATATAGATACCCATTGTTTCTCTTCTATATCATTATTTATCAAGTCTTTCCTAATTACTGATTGGCTGCAGCCGGAGTCAACCAGGGCATATACACTTTTCCCGTCCACTTGTATCATCATTTTAAATTTTAGGGCGCCCTTCCCAGTACATAACACCCTTCGCCTTGTCATCCCTATCTCCATGGGTTCTCCCATTTCTTGTTTCTGGGGACACATACGTGCGATGTGTCCCCATTCGCCACAACTATAACATTGGGGTCCCATGGTAGGCGGGCCTTCAGGAATCCTACGTGGTACTAGATAGTCGGGTGGACTTTTTACAAATGTCTTTGGGGTCGGTAGAACTGGTTTAATGATACTTCGCGTGGGACAGTTTCTGACATCGGTGGATCGATGAAAAGCACAGGCCAGATCGATGGCCGTCTCAGTATCCACTTTTGGGTGTTGTCTTATCCAGTGTTTTGTGGATGGAGGTAGACCATCTAGATATTGTTCCAGTATAATGGTTTTGATGACTTCCTCCCGACTATCTCCAATATGGCCTAACCATTTTAATGCTAGATCCTTCACACGAAAATAAAAGGTTCTAGGATCTTCGTTGGTGCCCCATTTGACTTTACGAAATCTCATCCTGTAATATTCTGTGTCGTGACCCACCCTTTCTAGTATACTTGTTTTTATGTCTTGATAGGGGTTGACACCACCTGGGTTAGCGGCTTGATATGCTGATTGTAAGAGACCGGTGAGCAGGGGGGCCACATATTGTCCCCATTTATCTTCTGGCCATAGGGCGGAGGAGGCTACCCGTTCAAAGTTGGTGAAAAAGGATTCCGGATCCTCTCCCTCCTGATACTTCTGTAATACGGAACTAGGTACATTCGGATGTACCTTACTAGCGGCGATAGTCTCCGTTAGTTTTTTCATCGCACTTTCATGGACTAACTGGTTGTTCGCCAGTATGGTCGCCTGGCTCTTCAGAGCAGATTGTAAGGTTTCTCGGTCTTCTTTGGCCTCTCTCTGTTGGGCCTCCCATACTAGTTGTAAGTGTCTTTGCCCTTCCGCTAGTTGCTTAATCACGGTCTCTAACGATGGACTCTCACTCATTGTGTATACTGTCTGGACTGTTTTATGGAGAGGGATTAGAAACAAGATCCCACTTCTGACACCACTGTAGACAGTCCCCACAGTATAGACACTCAGGAGAGGTAAATTTGGGTTTTTGAGGTAAGTATTTATTAGTAATTTGAAATAAGAACTGATGAAAAGTCAGTACGACGTTTAGCGCCAGTTTCTTCTCTGGAGTGGTGAATATCTTCCTTCTAATCTGTTTCCCTTTTCTTCCTTTTCTCTAGGTGGCGTACCGGATCGTCCTCATCAGGTCCCGGATGTGACATACAAGAAAAAGGGAACACATACCGCTGGTGAGTGGAACGGACGCCTTATACCACGTCTTCTACTTATATGTTTTACTGGGGAAAAGGTTTAAGGAGGGGGGGGGGGGTTTTATGTGTGATATAGGTGCCAGTGAGGACTTCAGGGCTTGTGTATATTCCGTACTTTACCCTTTTGTGCTCTCCCGGTGCTCTCTAAAGTGCCCTTCTCTCCTCCCTCCCCTCACCCTGCCTCCCTCCCTTCCCCAGCGTTTCTCCCCTTTTATTGTGCCCCTCGGTTTGTCCAGAAGGACCGTACCTTGTAGAGCCACGACCCTCCAGGGTCGTGGCTGGCTCTGTGGAGGTCCTCTCGTCGGTCTGGGCTGGTCTCCCCTGCTTCCGGTCGGGCGCTGTTCCTCTGGGTTCGGGTTCCGCCGCTTCCAGGCCACTGGGGTCCTCCTCCGATGTCCTTGTCGCCGTCTCTCTCTTCCTCCTTCGGTTCGCCGTCGCCGCCGTCGTTCTCCTTCCTCTCTTCCTTCCCGGCTCTCTCCCTCTCGACCGGAGCTTCCGTCTTTTGGCCGCCTGGTGGCCAATCCGGAGCCTCCTCGTCACCGGAGGTTGCCGAGGCAACCTCAGGACGCTGGCCTCGTTGCGGACGCGTTTCCAGGGGAACCTGGGAACGCGGCCGTAGCGGTTCCGTTTCTGCCGGTTCCCCGCTGTTGCCCGGGGCGGCCCGGTCACAGGCACACTTATGAGCACTGGGGCCCTGGCTGGCAGGGTCCCAGTGACACATACAACTAAAACAACATATATACAGTGAAATATGGGGGTACCTGCCAGGCAAGATGGTACTTTCCTACACTACCCCTTTTATTAGTCCTACTTCCTTTCCGGTCAGGTCCCATACCTTCTCTGTTACCGTTCCCTGTAGTTGGACAGGTAAATCAATCAAGGTATGCATCGGGAACAGAGTAATCAAATGATAATCCTCATTAGTTGTTCCTGTGTCTTCTTCTAAAAGCTGTCCTTCATCTCCCTCATCATCACTATTTGTCTGTACTTTGATTCCATCATTGGAACAGGTAATTGAACATTTTGTCTTACACAGTAAGTCCCTTCCCAGTAGGGATACCGGACTCGAATCACAGGCTACAAACCTATGTAGCCCCTGAAACTTGCCAATCTCAACTTGCACTGGATCTGTAATCGGGTTTGTCAGATACTGATTTGCTACTCCAACCACTCTTATGGTACGCCCTGAAAGAGGCAATCTTGGAACCTATGCACTTCTAACTGTGGAGCGTGTGGCTCCTGTGTCAACCAGGAACAAGACCTTGTAACCCATCACCTTTCCTTCCACATATGGGCCTCTCTGATCCACCTCTAAGGATGCTGCAAGCCTGCATTCCTCACTGTCTGAGCTATCATCTGACCATTCCTCATTCGTTCCATTTTCTCCTCGTAAAGGGAACTGTTGTACTGTATTATTTTGATTCGTTACCTGACTTGTGACCTGTTGAGAAAGCATCACCTGTTGCTGTCCCATCGGAGCCATCGGTAATTGCATTTGCTGTCTAGGTACCATAGGAATCTGCTGTTGTACTGGTTGCATTTGCACAGACTGAAAATGCGGCATTTGTATTTGTTGCATGGGCTGTGCCCCTTGCATTTGTACTAAGTTGTTCTGTAAATTTGGGTTCTGATGTCTCATTCTCGGGCCCCGTACATTTTGTAATGTACCGACATTTGCACTTTGCTGAACAACACCATTCTGCACCATATTCGGGCACTCCCGTTTCCAATGTCCCACGCCCCCGCACGCGTGACATGGTGACATCTTTTTCGCCCCTTGTACATCGTTTTGGACCACAACAGTATTCAAGTCTGGACCGCGATTCACAAACCCTCGACCTCGACCCCTCGGCTGGGTCTGAAACACACCATTAATTTGCGGTTGTTGCTGTATCATTTGTTGAACCCCGTTTCCCTGTATTCCTGCCTATGCAGCCCGTATCTGCATCACCATCATTTTCTCTTTCAGCTTTTTCTGCTTCAGCTCAATCTCATCACTACAGTATTTTGCATACTGCAACACTTCATCAATCGGCTTTGCCTGCCAACAAATCAAATGATTCTTAATCATCTGGCTAACTTCTGGTCTCAGCCCTTCGACGAACCTGAACACGAGATGGTTCATGTCTTTCGGTTCAATGGTCTCAGTACCGCTATAGTGTTTGAATGCCTTTAACAGACTTTCATAGTAAGTATGTATTGATTCTTTAACCTCTTGAAAGGTCCGGTCGATTTTCTGCCAATCAGTCACTTTCGGCAACACCTTTTGTTTCAAAAACTCAATCACCTTATGATAATACTTCATCACCTCTTCAGAGGGTGCCCCGGTCACCTTATCTCTTGCCGGCTCCTTTGTCGGGCAATCTACCCCTCTCTTGCACTCGAGCCACAGATCAGGCGGAACAATGATCTCAAACAAGGTATTCAAGTCTTCCCAGAGACTTTGCAAGTTTCACAAACCTATCTGTTTGCTGATACCACTCGATCGGTTTCTCTCTCAATCTGGGATAATCGTTAGTAAAAGATAGGATGTCTCCTCTGGACACCGGTACATGGACTAAGACACCACCAGCTGTCTCTCTCATAGGTAATATTTTTACTGATTCCCGATCGGGTGAGGCCTTGGCTTTATCAGACCCTGGACTGTCACTCTTTTTCTTATCTCTTTTCTTTGCCCATCTGCCTTCCCACTTCTCCAGTGCACCCCAAATTTGTGCGCTCTGTAACAATTCCTTCAAATGTGCCTTCATCCCCGCAGAACTCATATGTTCAAAATCTTTAGAATCAAAATCCAATCTGTAACTTCTTTTCAGGTTTTTAGTATTTCCGATATCAATATTGTATTTATCTGCCAGGTTCGCTAATCTTTGATGCACCTTGCCTACTTCTTTGGTAATTTTTGGGCACAAGAATCTTAATTCTGCTTCTGTGTATCACTCCAACCTATTCACTCCCATTGTTCCTTCCACTAACTCCGCAGCTTCTGCCCCTAATCTTACAAGGTTCAGGTATTAGTCTTGTTTTTCCTTTTCTTGTTCGACTGTAACCATTGCACCCTTTTGGGAAGTATAAGTCTTTTCTAACCATTCATTTAGCTGTTGGACTGTGAAACCCTGCAATGAGATGTTCCCTGCATGTATCATTGGTGTTTGTAAGGTGTTTGTACTCATTGTCTGTGGAGTTAAAACTCCTAATCCTGCTTGACGCATCGCTTCAATGGGTGCTCCCACTTTACTAAGGTCCAGTAAGGACCTCGGCTGTTCAGCCGCTTGTCCTCCTGGGGCCATTATCTGGGGGGTTCCCATAGACCCTCCTCTTACCACGTCTTGAGTCATTACTCCCTGATCACATACGCTAGTTTTACCCTGGGCATACAATGGCACTGGTGGACCAACAGTAATTGGTAAGGATATGGCAGCAGGTGTCTGACCTGTTCCCAGACTTCGTGGAGCAGTAACTCCATAGGTCTGTTCCAAGGTACCCGTACCAGGTACTAATGGCGGACCAGTTACTGGGTTATATCCTGGTATCAGTTGTGGCTGTGGTTGGGATAGTAATTTCGGAGTTGACTCAATCTGTATTAACTTTGGTTTTGTATATATCGGGTCTGGCAGCACTATCAGATTTGTAGTAGTCTCAAGTACTGGAACGTCTGGGTAGATTCTCTGTATCTGCGGTGGAGGTTGCAACTGTATTGGTATGTCTGGAACAGTGGGTACACTGACACCATTCTGTATCAAAGCCGTATCACTAGTCTGTACCGTATCAGCAACTCCCTTGTCCTGCGTCTGGTTCCCAGGATCTGTGTTAGTGCTTGGAGCACTGTCTCTCACCGCATAAGGTGGTGGGCGATCGTGTAACAACCTGTCCATAAACTCCTCATCGTCTGAATCATCTTCCTCTTCCCAAGGTCTTTTATTCTCTTTATATTTGTCTGAGTCTTTATCTGTTTTACAGGTGGCTTTCTTTCCCTGTGTTTCTTCTCCCTGTGTTATTGCTGGGAATAATTTTAATCCATCAACAATTCCCCTTCTCCACATTTTGCTCTCATCATCCCACCTAGCTTCTGCATAAGATTTTTCTGCCCTTCTCAGCCTTCTCTGAAACTTTTCTTGTCTCTGTTTAAGAGCCATTAGATCCCAAACCGCTAACGCCTCATACTGAGCTGGCCTCGGAGGTGGTTTCTGTTCACTTAACATCCACCTCAATCTTGCAAGAATCCTCGTATTAAACATCCTGTATTCCGGAAACGCTAAACATCCCTCCTTCTCTCTTAGTTTCCGCCACTGTTTCATCCACAAACATGGAGCAACACCTTTTTCTTCCATGACTATATAAGCTGGAGTACCCTCGGGTGGTGTAGGCTCCCCATCAGTTGCTATAATATATGTGTCTCCCTTCAGAGCGCTCTTGAATGCTTTAACAAAATTCATTTTTGCGATTTTCTCTTGTTTTGTATTTAATCAGAAGTGACTTAGTTCCCAGGACACTCTTCACCCACCTTTCTCAACTTATTGCCTCTCACGGATGGCAGCCAATCCGTGCACGACCCCTCTCGACAACTGACCTATCTCAGCGCGGCACCACTGACGTCACACTCGCACACTGCAGCTGTCAAAGTCTTGCAGCTCATCTGCTCCTCACTGAACCCACACAAACCCACACAAACTAATGCAAATTATAGCGAGCACCTTAAATGACAATACAAATCTGCCGGTTTACTACAGGAAGGGTAACACATTTGCTTCAGCACTTTACAGAGATTTCACTTGAAGCCTCAGCCGCTACTTGTCAATGGCCCATCCTAGTGCACTTTAGAACTTGCCAAATCTCCATCGGTTTCACACATACGTTTCAACTGAAACTTGACTTGTCAACCACGCCCGATTGACCTATTAAACCGCACAGATTACAACATAAACTCAAGTGTCTCCTACACTTGTCAACATACTCCGAAGTCTTAGACCTCGTCAGGTCCGTACATAACAACCAACCACGTGGATCATTTTGAGCATTAAGCGCCACATTCACATGAAGTACGCCGACTTCCCTACTTTCATACTGTGGAGTACGCCCACTCCTACTAAACAACACATATTTGGCCTAAATACACGCAGATTTCACAATCACCTGCAAAAAGGCATAAGCTAAGCAAGAGCTAAAACTCTAAACCACATACATTATGGCGCCAAGAACATTCCCAACTCACTCAGACAGGCTCCGAGATCCCGGGAAAGTCATGGTGAACTTAGAAACCCATCATACCTCCAATTTGCATTATCACAGAAAAACAAATCAAACAATGATTCTCTGTCCTAGGGCCCCCAAGGGCCAAACCATCCTCTGCTACCAGAACTGTTAACGCGTCCCTTTATGTTAATTTTATACACATTAGGACTCGTTTTAGGCCTATGAATCTTGTGACCCAGTAGTGAGACACCGTAGGACGAGATAGCTGATCAATATGTTAAACAATATATCAATAATGTCATCAATATTCACCACCGCAATACACTTTACCTTGGTTATAGACATTAATCAAATAGTCGACGCAACCATGACCTTTTCAACCATGAATAACCACACCTGTTGATGGAATTTTATGAATTTTATTCCCTATTGATTAAAATCTACAAGCAGAAGAGTCAATCTCAATACCAAGAAGCATAAAAGTAAAGTCACAATATGACAACTGTGATAAGATTTCATTAATGCAAGAATCACAAACATAAGAACATAGCACGGCGTGAACATAGATCAGAATACAAATAATATCACGTAAATCTCAGTTCAGCATAGCGCAACGTCAGTCTTTCGTCTGTATTCGTCCATCAGGGAGATTACCTATCCTAACCACCAATTAGCATCGGCATGTTGGGCTTCATGCAAAATAATTTAGAACATCAATTTAGAAAAATATCTAGCTATGGTTTCTAAAAATCAGCAGTTGGTAACTAGAAAGGAAAAGCAAACAGACAAATTACAAATCACATTGTCATAATTACCCTCCAGGAATAGGTCAGCACATAGGAACAGTCTTCATCTTCAGGACATCAGTCGAATCACCATCAGTCTAACCTCGTCTAAGGACATGGAACACTTCCCTCATAAGGAGGCGAAGCATAAGGGTATTATAAGGGTGAGGATGGTTTATTAAGTCTCAAAGTCACCAAACAGAGTGACAGAGTTTCTGGATAAAATCAATAGCATTCCCTACCTAGTTCTCTCAATCCTTCTGTGACATGGGTTTGTATCCTTTTTTCGTAATACCTTCCCCCAAAATTCTATTGGACATCCACTATACCCCACTATCTTTAACCTATCAAATTATACATTAGGTAATCCCAATTGTCACCCCACGATAATTTATAACACTTTGATTGGTCTTCATAATTGACGTCTTCGGAGGTGGCACATCCGGGGGGGTTTTCATCACCGCTTGGCACGTTTCTCGGGTCATGAGTTCCTTTATCCATGGTCAAATGTCCTTGCACATTCTTTCATCTACTTTTGTTTCAAATTTTGTATAAAACTCATACTAAGGCAGCTAGCATGCGGATGAGAACGGAATAGGGTTCGTTACATAAAACGAAGGAAAAGAACAAATGCAGGGTCATGGCCCTTTGCAAGTCAGCACACTGGAAAAACGGAGAAAAATGCTTTAATATGAGAGCTAGGCAGCCGAATCTACAACTTATGCTAACTTAAGGCCTATGAGATTTTAATATAATGCGAAATCATAAATGTTAATATAAATCATAGTATGAACAGTTTTACTTATCATTATTAGCTCACTTATATAATTGTGACCACACACATTATAGTTGAATTTCAAATGCATGTTCAAACATTACTCTAATTATTGTCGTTTCTATGCAGCATTATTAATCATTAATATAAGCATTTCACGTCTAGTATCTGTAATATTTAAACTACGCTCTCTCAAGAGCGCCCCACTCCCGTTTCGCACAAGAATTAGAAAGGATTCGCCAGGCCTCACGTAAAGATATACTGTGCATTTTGCAAAGTGCAAATACACTTTTGATTAAATGTTTCTATTTATGAGCAAACCATTAACCGTTCCAGAAATGTGTATGAACGTTAGGAGATATGCGTGTGATGTATAGAAAAGAGGGCTGCGAACAGCTGTGATGAAACGTTACTTGAAAGCCAACCCGGTGGTTTGTAAGTCATACGCTAAACGTGTTCAAATCATCTCGGGCAATGTTTACTAACCAACAAGTACATGCATGTACTAGAAATGTAAATTGAGTCTACTGACGTTGCAGAAAGTGAACTCATGACTAAACCGATGATTTCTGAAATGAGGGCACAGTTCGTTTAGCGCATTCGGCTATAATTGCATAACAAAGCGAGTGCCTGTGCAGACCTATGTACTTAAACGTAGACTTGTAAGGGGCTACATGCACTACCCTGCGATGCACTCGCTGTCTGGAGGATTTCCTTGCAAATGCCCAATTCATGTAAAATATACTTCAGGTGCGTAACTGGGTCAAGTTTCCCTCAATCGTCGCCAGTGTTAAAATGATGAAACCATGTAGAATCCTCATTGGGAGAAGCCTTTTTTTTAACCTTCAATTACAACCTCCGAAGCCACACTCCGAAGTGACAGTTCAGCTCAACACTCTATGGAATCAACTATCACAATGGGGAAGATGGGAGAAAGAGGGATGGGCAAAACCATTCATAGAATATATGTAATAATTACATTTATCTAAATAAGGCCTTATAAACTCTTAAATCAAACACGTCTATGAGAAATTCTAATAGTAATATTACAACAAGTGCACTAGCTGTCAGGCTGGTGAGGAATTGCCACCTCCTTGCACTGCAGCCATTTTCCACAGTGAACTGAGAGGCAGCACTCCGAGGGAATTCCACACTGCTCCGTGTTTCCAGGGCCTGCAGTGCGTTGAATACCAACTCTCAGAAGACCCATCCAACACTGCTCCCATGCTCTATAATAGGCAAGTGCATTGTCTACTTTCTCCCTAAGACACTGATCACCCCTGGCACCAACCCCATATTCCACATCTGCACTGCACTGCCTTCCAGTCTCCCAAGGCTCTGCCTCACTGTTCCTGACACTGCACTCATGCTCACAACCTGCGGCACACCTACCCGCAGCCACCTACTTGCTGTACTGAACTAATGCCCCCAGTGTGCAGTGGCTTGGCTGTTAACACTCCACATGGAAATACATTACATTATTCAAATTGACTGAAACACAATCTTGTTACCCCTAACACTGTATCTGTGCTCCAGGGCCTACTATACAATGGCTATCAGGACCAAGGGAATGACTGCTCCTGGCACTGCACTCTTGCGCCGCTGCAGATGATTGGCTGTCTGTCCCTTGACACCACCTCAATGCTTCAAGCTCCGCAGAAGAACTGAGCAACCGAATAGGTACAAATCATGTGTGACACCTTCAGTCAGTCAGTTGTCGCTTTGTAATCAAAGGAGCTTTGTATGCTGGGATTTGTAAGCCCTCATACTTACAATGTTCATTTTCAAACTACATGTCCCACAATGGAACCAGCTGTTGCAGGGCTGGTCCCAGGGTTTGTGGGGCCATGGGCAGAATAGCAACAAGTGAGGCCACACTAAGATGTGACATCACAGAAATTGACATCACTGGAAGTGGCATCAATTGAGCTTTAATTTTCTGGCATTATTGAAGCAGTTTGCTTGGCAAGAAACTACTTACCTAGTATGGATATCACTAAAATGGCTAAACTATAAATAATGATAAAATAAGTACATATATTTTAAAGCCGTATTACATGGAATTACATTACACTATTCAAACTGGCAGAAAATGCTAGGCATAGAGCTCTCTAAAACTGATCTGATCACTGCGGTGCTCACTAGTTGTTTCCAGATTAGGGCATTATTAAATTCCAAGTCATATTGTCTCGGAACTATACAGCTGGACTTCAAGTGACTCACCAGCCCTCCCTTTACGCTAGTGAAGTTGAAGATAAGGCATTTGATTTTCAGTAGGCTGGAGGAATCAACTCAAAATGGTACATGCTACATCAGGCGAGTGACTTGCAAGAGCTGCAGCAAACAACAGAAAGCACAGATGCCAAAAGATAAGAAGAGACAGCACAAATGTCATGCAGAGGTGGGGTGGCTGGCATATCGGCAGGAAGAAACACCAACCCTGCACAACGAGCACCTAAACGGTTGGTGGTAAGGCGGCGGTAAAACCGCCAACATAGACAGCCACTTTAACACCCTGACCCCCACGGCGGTACAAACGAACAGCATGGCGGTCACCGTCAACAGACAGGCAGAAGACAATGGGCCTCATTCTGACCCTGGCGGTCTATGACCGCCAGGGTGGAGGCCGGCTGAAGCACCGCCAACAGGCTGGCGGTGCTTCATTTTGTATTCCGACCGCGGCTGTGAGCAAGCAGCGCCGCCATGGGGATTCCGACCCCCTTCCCGCCATCCTGTTCCTGGCGGTTTTTACCGCCAGGAACAGGATGGCGGGAACGGGTGTCGTGGGGCCCCTGGGGGCCCCTGCACTGCCCATGCCTCTGGCATGGGCAGTGCAGGGGCCCCCTAACAGGGCCCCATAAAGATTTTCACTGTCTGCATTACAGACAGTGAAAATCACGACGGGTGCAACTGCACCCGTCGCACCCCTGCAACTCCGCCGGCTCCATTCGGAGCCGGCTTCATTGTTGCAGGGCCTTTCCCGCTGGGCCGGCGGGCGCTCCTTTGGCGGGCGCCCGCCGGCCCAGCGGGAAAGCCAGAATGGCCTCCGCGGTCTTTTGACCGCGGAGCGGCCAAATGGCGGTTTCCGCTTGGTGGGCGGCGCCTGCCGCCCGCCAATATCGGAATGAGGGCCTATGTACCGGCCACACTATTATGACAGGCCAATCCGCCACCTTTTCCAGGACGGATTCAACGCAAACAAAAACATGGCGGAAACAGGACTTGGAAGGGAAAACACTGACCTGTACACATTCCACGAGGAACCAGGACGCCATGGAGCCTGAACTCCAAATACTCTCTGCGATTATCTTCCTGCTCCTCTACCAGGACCACGACCGACGGATGCGACGACCATGGTGAGTACTGCACCTACGACACAGGGGAGAGGGGACGGGGAGGGAAAAGAGAATGACACACACACGCAACACCCCCACCCTCACCTACAACAACACACACGCCAATACATGCTGAAACAGTACATTTACACCACCAAACCCCCCCTGGAAGAACGCAAGGACAAAAGGAAATGATTGTAACCATTGTAATCAATAAACATCCATTCGTCAAAAATTTCTATACACTATAAACAAATATGTACACCAAGAATTCAAGTCCAGGTACTACACCTACATAGTCCGTGGACCACTGGGCCCAAAGTGCATGGGCGAGGCCCACACAAGATACCCGATCGAAACGGAGAGAACACTACAGGGGCATCAGTTCGAAATAAAACAGGCACCTCAGGGGGAAGGGAAGGGGGGCACCTCAGCCGGATGAGTGCACGATGCCAGCTCCACGAGGGGGCTCCATGCCCATTGATGTATCCTGGGGAGTGCAAAGCCACAGTCTCTCAAGTCTCTCAGTGGGTGGTTTGCCCACTGCTTTATCCTGGGGAGTGCAAAGCCACAGTCTCTCAAGTCTCTCCAGTGGGTGGTTTGCCCACTGCTTTATCCTGGGGAGTGCAAAGCCACAGTCTCTCAAGTGGATAACAGTCTCCACTGGTTCTGGAGGGGGCTTTGTGCCCAGAGTGCTTCATCCTGCCAAGGACTGAGGTAGTGGATTTATCTCTCCACTGGTTCTGGAGGGGGCTTTGTGCCCAGAGTGCTTCATCCTACCAAGGACTGAGGTAGTGGATGCCTTTCTCCACTGGTTCTGGAGGGGGCTTTGTACCCAGAGAGCTTCATCCTGCCAAGGACTGAGGTAGTGGATGCCTTTCTCCACTGGTTCTGGAGGGGGCTTTGTACCCAGAGAGCTTCATCCTGCCAAGGACTGAGGTAGTGGATGCCTTTCTCCACTGGTTCTGGAGGGGGCTTTGTGCCCAGAGTGCTTCATCCTGCCAAGGACTTAGGTAGTGGATGTGATACTCCACTGACGGTGGGGCAACATGGAAGCTGGCCAGGCCCCTGGAACTGACCACCAGCCACGTACGGATGACCACTGGGGATGGCAGCCATGTCTGCGGTGGTGCCACTGGCTCAGGTTGTCACGGGGCCGCTGGCGGGGCTGGCGGCGGTGTCATTAGCGGCAGTGCTTGCGGCGGTCATTGTGGCGGCGGTGCTTGCGGCGGTCATTGTGGCGGCGGTGCTGGTGGCTGGCTCACTGACCGCGGTGCTGGCGGCGGTGTCTGTAATGGCGGTGCTGGTGGCTGGCTCACTGACCGCGATGCTGCTGAAGGGCTCTGTATATGGGCTGCTGCCGGCGGTGTCCTTGGCGACGGTGCATGTGGCGGTGAATTTGGCGGTCATTTCCGCCGTGCAGGTTGACTGCGACGTTGACTTGCCTTTCTGCTTCAGGCCCTTCCCCACCTTGGATGCTGGGGCAGTTGTCTTGCCACTCCCCACACTTGTCTTGGCTGAGCCCTTGGTGTCAGTAGTTTTGGCCTTCTCCCTCTGGGATGTGGGCAACTTCTTCTGTTTTGGAGGTGGGGGAATGTCCTTGGCCTCGCTCCCTGGGACACTGGCAGCCCTGTTGCTTGGCGCATTCCAAAAAACGGGTATTGCTGGCACCACTGTGCCCGGTGATGTGGTGGCTGAGGTGCTAGGTTGTGACCTGGAAAGGCAACCCCTAGGGGATGGGCGGGGGGGAGGTGTAGGGAAGAGGTCAACATTTAAGAGGAAACGTTTTTTTGACACCCTGGGACGGGTAGATGGAGGGGATTTGGGAGTGGAGGAAGAGGTAGTGGTTGTAGGAGGTGTTCCTTTGCTGACTTTGAGTGAAGGTGTATGGGCTGGTGGCTGTCGTGAGGTGGATGGCTGTTGGGTGGGTGTGTGACTGCATTTGTGTAGTTTGGGTGGAGGGCTCACAGACACACTGGTAGAGGACAAAGGGGATGTGTGAATGGTAGTGGGGTGGTGAGTGCACATGAGTGGTGTGTGGTGATGAGCGTGATTGTGATGGAGGTAGTGGCTGAAGATGTAGTGCATGCAGGTGTGAGTGGAGACGTGACAGTGAGGGAGGAGGGAGACATGGAGGAGGGGGACACAGTGGAGGCAGTGGATGTTGTTATGTGTGCATGTGTATGATGCTTGTGAGTGCTTGTGGGATGTGTGGTGCTTATGTTTGCCAGAGCCACCCTTGTGTGTTGCGGTGTGTGCATGCTGGTCTGATGGTGTGCTTGGGATAGGCTGAGGTAGAGGGGATTGGGTCTGGGTAGTGGAAGTTGGAGGGGGTAGGCTGGACACAGTGACAATGGCTGCCATCAGTGCAGAGGCCAGAGCCTGAAATGCTGTCTGTTGGGCTGCCTGGCCAGTATTAATGCCCTTCAGGTATGCATTTGTCTGTTGCAACTGCCTCTCTACACCCTGGATGGCATCCAGAATGGTAGACTGCCCAACAGTGAAGGATCTCAGGAGGTCAATAGCCTCCTCACTGAGGGCAGCAGGGCAGACTGGGGCAGGGCCTGAGGTGCCTCGGGCGAAGGAGATGCCCACCCTCCTGGGTGAGCGGCAGCGGAAACACGCTGAGGGGCTGCTGGGAGGGCGGTGCTGGTAGGGGGGTGGCGGCTGTACCTGTAGATGCGGTGGGCACAGAGGGGCTCAACACCGCAAGGGAGCTCCCATCAGATGAAGAGTCTGTGTCACTGGTTTCAGCTCCTGTCCCTGTCGTGGAGCTCCCCTCCCCCTCCGTCCTGGCCCTCCAGGGCCATGTGGGATGCAGCTCCCTCCTGCTCCGGTGGCACAGCTCCTCCGCCTGATGATGCTAATGCACACAAGAACAGGGAGACCACAAAAAGGGGGGGGGAGAAAGAAGAAAGGCATGTTCAGTGCATACAATACCGCTACCGTTAGCGGACACTACAGACACAACAGCCCTCTGCACTACTCCATGCACTTGGAGTTCCCTAATTAATCACAGGGACATGGGGTACATGGCCAATGCCCGATTGCTGCACACATGGAAGTCACAGGAGCCTGACTAGGTGTTGATGGCTCTTACCACTGGTAGGATGGGGTGCCACTTAGCCTGCCTCACAAAGGGTCCTTGACTACAAATGTCGCCCCACCCTATGGGAACCCACTGCCCACCTCCCCCACCCAGACACCTCCAATGCACGCAGAATCAGCTGAATGTGAGTGTACTCACCCCCTTGTGGCTGCTGTGATGCCCTAAAGCGCCCATCCAACTCCGGATATGCCACAGCCAGTATCCGGAACATCAGGGGGGTCATGGTGCGACAGGCACCCCTCCCACGTTGGGAGGCCATCCCCAGCTGGGCCTCCGCCGTCTTCTTGCTCCAGCGGCAAATGTCCTCCCATCTTTTACGGCAGTAGGTGCTCCGTCTGTGGTGGACCCCCAGGGTCCGGATGTCCTTGGCGATGGCACGCCAAATATCATTCTGGTGGGCGCTGACCTAGAGGAATTATACAGGGGAAACTTTAACACTTTTACCGTCCTGACCGTCATACTCATTGCCCACCAGTTCCCACCCTTGCCCTGAGGCCCATACACTCACCATCCGATCATGCAGGCCTCATCTCCCCCCGTATCTTCCATCCACACCACTCCAAACAGGCATGCCCATACAGCATGCTCACAGTGTACTCACCTGTTTGTCTGGAGGACCGTAGAGTAGCGTGTAATGGGGGAGGACCCCATCCACTACTTTGTCCAATTCCTCCGATGTGAAGGCAGGGGCCCTTTCCCCAGACACATGAGCCATCGTCGCTTCCAGACTGAGGTTACAGCAGCACTTGCAGTGTAGGTCCTCTACTGTCGAAGATCAGGTATCAAGTGAGTGAACAGACAGAAAATGGCAGTCACATCCGCGGCGGTGCGTACCGTCACCGCTGGTGTACCTCGTCATTGGCTCCTGGGACCCACAGGGCCCAATGTTAACCAGTGCAGGATTGCGCTGCAGTCTTCGTCCGCCTACCGCGACGGTGTACAACGCCAGCGCAGTTACCTCACATCCCCTTGTCCCACATTACAGGTCAGGCAGCCGCCATTTCAGATGGACACATGGCATTATTTTTTAATGCGTCACACATATATAGGCCTTGCATATACACAGAGACAGGCACATAGCGTATTGACAAATGTATGCAATACTATTGTTTTTTTCCTACCTCAGTGTTGGCTGACTCTGTGCTCACTATTCTCATCCATAGGGCACGTCTGCTGGGGCAGGTGAGGAGATGGCGGCATCCTCCGGTGTACAGACCGCTGGTGGACCTATCGACAATGGAAGAGCGACATGTAATAGTCACCTACAGACTAGATCGTGCCACAATCCAGGAACTATGTGCCCAGTTGGAGCCAGACCTGATGTCAGCAATCCGCCATCCCACAGGAATCCCCCCTCTAGTGCAGGTCCTGTCAGTACTCCATTTCCTGGAAAGTGGGTCTTTTCAAACTACAGTGGCCATTGCATCAGGGATGTCCCAGCCAATGTTCTCAAACATGTTGTCCAGAGTGTGTCTGCCCTGCTGAAACACATGCGCAGCTACATCGTTTTCCCTCAGGTGGAGGATTTGCCTACAGTGAAAGGTGACTTCTATGCCCTGGGACATATCCCCAACATCATAGGTGCCATTGATGGGACACATGTGGCCTTGGTACCCCCCGCAGGAGTGAACAGGCGTATAGAAACCGGAAAAGCTATCATTCGATGAATGTGCAGATGGTGTGTTTGGCAGACCAGTACATCTCCCATGTGAACGCCAAGTTTCCTGGCTCAGTGCATGACACTTACATTCTGAGGAATAGCAGCATCCCTTATGTGATGGGGCAACTCCAGAGGCGTGGTGTGTGGCTACTAGGTGAGGACAAGGACCCTATACTGTGTGAATAGTTGTCTGGGTCTGGGGTTGTCCCTAAGGGTTAGTGTGTGTCTAACAGTTGTCCCCCGACATTTGCAGGTGACTCTGGGTACCCCAACCTGTCATGGCTACTGACCCCAGTGAGAAATCCCAGGACAAGGGCAGAGGAACTCTACAATGAGGCACATGGGCGAACTAGGAGAGTCACAGAGAGGACCTTTGGCCTCCTGAAGGCCAGGTTCCGGTGCCTCCATATGACAGGTGGTTCCCTCTACTACTCACCAAAGAAGGTGTGCCAGATCATCGTGGCCTGCTGTATGCTGCACAACTTGGCTTTGCGACGACAGGTGCCTTTTCTGCAGGAGGATGGTCCAGAAGGGGGTCTTATGGCAGCTGTGGAGCCTGTGGACAGTGAAGAAGAGGAGGCAGAAGAGGAAGACATAGACAACAGAAACACCGTGATCCAGCAATACTTCCAGTAAGACACAGGTAAGAAGACATCACCGCCTCCTACATCTGATAAAATTGTAAGACCTATCATTTGTCTGTCACTTTCACCCAGTGTATGAGCCCTGACTTGTCACTTTGCCTTTCCATTTCACAGATATGGGTCCCACTGTGTGACCTCTGGTATCTTACCTCATGGACTAGAGCTGTGTGACATAGGTATTTTGACAAATTGAATGGACATTGGTATTTTCCTCAGTTATTGCAAATACACATTTGTGAAAGCACAGACTGACTCCAGATTATTTTGTGATTCAAGGGTGTTTATTTAAGTGCAAAATGGTTGAGGTGGTATTAAAGTGGTCAGGGGTGATGGTGGAGGAATGTCCATGGCGGAGTCCAGTCTATTTGTCTCACAGGTGCATTGTCCAAAGGGGCATAGGAAGTGGAGCTAGGGCAGTTTAAGGATGGACTGGGTAACAAAGTGTGACAGAAGGATGACAATCAGGGTGGTCTTATTTCTTGGCAGGGGTCTTGGCATTGTTCTCTGTCTTTGTCCTGGATCTCAGGGACCGCTTGCGGGGTGGTTCTCCATCTGCAGGGGGTGGGGTGCTGGTGTGGTGATCCTGTGGTGGTGCCTCCTGTCCACTAGCGCCGGCGGAGGTGGTGGGCAGTTCATCATCCAGGCTAGTGTCAGGAGCCCCTTGTTGTGCCACAGTGTCCCTCCTGGTGTTAACAAGGTCTTTCAGCACCCCTACAATGGTGCCCAGAGTGGTATTGATGGATTTTAGTTCCTCCCTGAACCCTAAATACTGTTCCTCCTGCAGCCGCTGGATCTCCTGAAATTTGGCCAGTACCGTTGCCATCATCTCCTGGGAATGATGGTATGCTCCCATGATGTTGGAGAGAGCCTCGTGGAGAGTGGGTTCCCTGGGCCTGTCCTCCCCCTGTCGCACAGCAGACCTCTCAGTTACCCGGTTTTCCTGGGCCTCTGTCTCCTGAAACGTGTGCCCACTGCCACTGCCCCCAGGTCCCTGCTGTTCTTGGGGTGGTGGGTTTGCCTGGGTTCCCTGTAGTGGTGGACACACTGCTGCTTGACGTGTCCTGGGGACAGAGGGATGGGCCCGCTGAGTGGGTGCTGTGCTGGTGTTTCCTGAGGGGGGAGGCTCTGTTCTGGCCTGTGACTGTGTCAGGGGAACCGACTGTCCCGAGGTCCCAGATGGGCCAGGCTGGTCATCTAGATCCAGTTGTGCAGAGCTGCTGTCATCAGTGTGGGCCTCTTCTTTGGGGGGAGTGGACATGTCTTGAACCTCCTGTCCGGTGACGTTGGGTTGGGGTCCTGCAGGGGTGTAAAGGCACGATTATTCTATCTGTGTGTGTCATGGTGTGCAATGGGTTGGTTACCCAGTACCCCAGTGCTTAAATTCTTGTGTAGGACATTGTGTGATATTTGGTTTGGGGATCTGTGTGGGTATGTATAGTGGACATGCATTGGTGATGGGTGTCCATGCTCTGTTGTTGCATGCAGGGCTTGGTGTTGGGATGTGTGGTTTGTGATAGTGGGACATATGTGAGGAGTTGGAGTGATGGGGGTGAGGGTGAGGGTGGGGGTATGTGATAGCATGCAGGTAGGGTGGGGGATATGGTAGTTAAAGATTTGACTTACCAGAGTCCATTCCTTCAGCTACTCCTGCGAGGCCCTCAGGATGCAGTATAGCCAAGACTTGCTCCTCCCATGTTGTTAGTTGTGGGGAAGGAGTTGGGAGGTCCGCCGCCAGTCCTCTGAAATGCAATGTGGTGTCTTGAGACCACAGAACGCACCTTCCCCTGTAGGTCGTTCCACCTCTTCCTGATGTCATCCCGTGTTCTTGGGTGCTGTCCCACTGCATTGACACTGTCCACGATTCTGCGCCATAGCTCCATCTTTCCTAGCTATGGAGGTGTGCTGCACCTGTGATCCGAATAGCTGTGGCTCTACCCGGATGATTTCCTCCACCATGACCCTAAGCTCCTCCTCAGAAAACCTGGGGTGTGTTTGTGGTGCCATGGGGTGGTGTGGGTGATGTGTGAGGTGGTGTGTGTTGTGATGTGTGGGGTGATGTTTAGGGGTGTGTGGTGTTTTGTGGGTGGATGTGTATGAGCAATGGTGTGCCTCTGTATGCTGGTGTGGTCTTGTTGCGTGGGCTCTCATTATCCTAAATGAGACTACTGGATTTCTAGGCAGCAGGATCGATAACGGTGGGGGGGACTGAGTCTGACCCACGTGTAAGGAACTCGGTCACCCTAAATCCGGGTTTTGCTCCGGCTAACTAGCAGTGCCTCATTTCTCCCACAGGGAAGAGATGATTGGGCAGCCGAGCGCATGACATCTTTGGAACTTCTCAGGGAAGTCGTGGTCACTCAGATCCAAACCAACTCTCTCATTTACAGTATGATCTCATATACAAATGACAAAGACAGTATAGGTTTTATATAATGTTTTAATAAAACGACTGTATTTTAGATAATAAGGCGTGAGCCGCAATAACCAGAACCATACAACACAGTAGGATTGCAATAGTCACCAGGAGAGTAAAACATAAGAACAAAGCTATCATCGTGTCTATTAGTTTCTACTCTCCCTCTGCTTGATCTATTTCGAGCACAGCATGTTAAGCTTCTAACTTGCCTTTCTGAATCACCGGGGAGACATTGGCCTCATACCTGAGCAAAGGCCTGTGATCTTGGTTCAGCATCTGCAACGAGGCAGTCAGCGTCTAGTTGTGGTTCCCTGGTTGGAATCTCCCTCTTGCGTGTATTGGGACAAGGAAGTGATTTTATAACTAACATGTCAGCGTGATCACAAAATGTCCCTACGCAGGAATGCCAAGTCTAAACTCCTACCACGTCTATCGGCAATGTACCAGACTGTATCCTTGACTGAAGCACAGAGTGAATGTGTTATGAAGAACGCCAGTGCTGAAGTAGGCTAAACAGTGTGATATGAATAAAAAACAAAACCGTAGAACTGGCTATTTGAAAAATAACAGTACGAAGCCTAATAAAAAGCATTTAAAGCAAAGTGCACAGAGGCTCAAAGCTGCCAGCAAATGAATACAATACATCCAGGGCAAAGTGCACAAAGGCCTAAAGCCTGAAGCTAACGCGCAAAGGATACGTAAAACTAACCACACTACAGTCTTTGATTTTCTGTCTCTCTGCTTCTTCCAAATGTTTGGTAGTAAGGGTTTGTGGGTAATGTGGGTGTGTGTTTTATATTGTATTGGGTGTGTGGGAGTGGTGTGTGTGTATGTGTATCAGGTGTGTGTATTTCGATTTGTCCAATGTGGTAGTGTTTTGTAAATGTGTGTGTATTCTGAGCGCGGCGGTGTGTGCCGCCAATGGAATACCGCGGTTGAAAGACCGCCGCGTGGATTCATGGGTCGTGATAGTGTGGGCGTATTCCTGTTAGCGTGACGGTGGAGGTTTTGTTATCGCCAGTTTATCACTGACCTTTGGTGTGGCGGACTTGTGTGGGTGTCTAGATTTTGGCAGATTCCGAGCTGTGGGTCGTAATGGCTGTGGCGGAATTCCGCTGCTGCAGCAGTGTTTTGGCGGTCTTCTGCATTGCGGTAAGCGGGATTTACCACCAATGTTGTAATGAGAGCCATAGTGTGCACAGAGTCCAGCAGTTCCCCAGAGGCTTAACAGAGGCCAAAGTAAATAATACTAATGCTCTCTTTTGTGGTAGGCTGGCCGAGTAGTTAGGCTCATCAGAGGGTAGTGCAAGGCATTTGTTGTAATAAAAGAAGCACACACTCGACTAACTCCAGGCCAATTGTTTTTTTATAGCAAAAATATATTTTGTTACTTTATTTCTAGAACCACAAGATTCTGATTGCAGGTAAGTACATTTGCAAATAAGCAGCAAGCATATGTATCAACACCACTTTGTTTCAATTTGGCAAGTTAAACTGTTTTCAAGAAAATAGCAATACTCTATTTTAAAACTTGACACTGCAATTTTCAAAGTCAGTCTTCTTGGGGAAGAAATGTTAGCACAGTTTTGAGGTAATTATAAAACTCCAGGGGTTAGGATATCCACAGGTTGGGGTTCAAGTTAACCCTAAACACCCACCACCAGCAAAACAGGGGCGGCGGGTGCAGAGGTCAAAGTTGCTGCAAGATTTTAAATGGGTTCCTGTGAAGACTGGGGGCTCTCTGATTTGGATCTACCAGCAAGTAAATACCTGCGTCTTCGGAGGGCAGACCTGGGGGGTTTAGGTGAGCACCAGGGGGGGGTGGGGGGTGCAGAGGTCAGCACCAAACACACACCCTCAGTGGCACAGGGGCAGCCGGGTACAGGGTGCAAACTCAGCATCGGACTCAGTGCTTTTGAATAGGGGGACCCAGGGGGCCACAAGTAGGCTGCAGGCTGGGTCCTGGAGGTCGGTTCAGGGAAACCACAGGCTGGACGGAGAGGAAGGCCACCTGCTGCACGTTGCTGCAGCAGAGGTTGGGCTCCCCAAAGCCAGGGGGTGCAGGGTACCATTTGGCGTCGGGTATCTTCGTCTGGATCCTTCACGGGCAGTGGGGTCCTCTGGATTTAGTCTGTAGGCATGGTTGTGTTGTCCAGGAGGGGTCAATCCAGGGTCGACACTAGGGCCCTCATTACGAGTCTGGCAGTCTTAGGACCGCCAGACTCATGGTGGTGGTGGGACCGCCGCCAATGCGGTGGTCCGGCCTCCACATTATGACTGTGGCGTAAGCGCCACGGTCGGACCACCGGCAGGGCCACATTTGTACCAGTCTGCGGCCTGGCGGTGCCAGCGGTCTTAATCCCCCGGGTGAGAGCTGTAAGCAGAGCTGCCCTGGGAATTACGACTCTTGTGTCCACCAGACTTTGCATGGTGGTTTCACTGCCATGCAAAGGCTGGTGGGGACAGGGTGCCTGGGGCCCTATGGGGGCCCCTGCAGTTGGCATGGGCAGTGCAGGGGACCCCATGGACAGCCCAGTCGCACTTTTCACTGCCTGAATCACTTGGGACCCACCTCTGGTGGCAGCATCCAAGTATTGAAAGAGAGATCTTTCAATCTTAAACTCCCAAAAGGAGTTGTCCCTCTCGTCACAGAGGGGGATGATATAGTGAAATGGTTTTCTGCCTTTAACAGAGCCTCCATTGGGTGGGAAATTGAGAAAAATACTGGGGCACACTGTTGTGGGAGCTATTATAAGTGCAGAGATAGGCTTCTGACATTGAATGAGGCAGATTCTAAATCCAATGACCTTATGAAGGGTACTCTGATTGAGGGCTTTGAATTTACAACTGAAGAGTACCGCATAAAGTTCAGGGAGGTTCGAAAAACCCACAGCCAAACATCAGTAGAGTTTGTGGATGTAAAGAAATGGCTCCCTGTTGCAGTTACCCCCCACTTTTTGCCTGATACTGATGCTGACTTGACTGAGAAGTGTGCTGGGACCCTGCTAACCAGGCCCCAGCACCAGTGTTCTTTCACCTAAAATGTACCATTGATCCCACAATTGGCACACCCTGGCATCCAGATAAGTCCCTTGTAACTGGTACCTCTGGTACCAAGGGCCCTGATGCCAGGGAAGGTCTCTAAGGGCTGCAGCATGTATTATGCCACCCTAGAGACCCCTCACTCAGCACAGACACACTGCTTACAAGCCTGTGTGTGCTAGTGAGAACAAAATGAGTAAGTCGACATGGCACTCCCCTCAGGGTGCCATGCCAGCCTCTCACTGCCTATGCAGTATAGGTAAGACACCCCTCTAACAGGCCTTACAGCCCCAAGGCAGGGTGCACTATACCATAGGTGAGGGTACCAGTGCATGAGCACTGTACCCCTACAGTGTCTAAGCAAAACCTTAGACATTGTAAGTGCAGGGTAGCCATAAGAGTATATGGTCTGGGAGTCTGTTTTACACGAACTCCACAGCACCATAATGGCTACACTGAAAACTGGGAAGTTTGGTATCAAACTTCTCAGCACAATAAATGCACACTGATGGCAGTGTACATTGTATTGCAAAATACACCCCAGAGGGCACCTTAGAGGTGCCCCCTGAAACTTAACCGTCTGTGTAGGCTGACTAGTTCCAGCAGCCTGCCACACTAGAGACATGTTGCTGGCCCCATGGGGAGAGTGCCTTTGTCACTCTGAGGCCAGTAACAAAGCCTGCACTGGGTGGAGATGCTAACACCTCCCCCAGGCAGGAGCTGTAACACCTGGCGGTGAGCCTCAAAGGCTCACCCCTTTGTCACAGTCCAGCAGGGCACTCCAGCTTAGTGGAGTTGCCCGCCCCCTCCGGCCACGGCCCCCACTTTTGGCGGCAAGGCTGGAGGGAACAAAGAAAGCAACAAGGAGGAGTCACTGGCCAGTCAGGACAGCCCCTAAGGTGTCCTGAGCTGAGGTGACTCTAACTTTTAGAAATCCTCCATCTTGCAGATGGAGGATTCCCCCAATAGGGTTAGGATTGTGACCCCCTCCCCTTGGGAGGAGGCACAAAGAGGGTGTACCCACCCTCAGGGCTAGTAGCCATTGGCTACTAACCCCCCAGACCTAAACACTCCCTTAAATTTAGTATTTAAGGGCTACCCTGAACCCTAGAAAATTAGATTCCTGCAACAACAAGAAGAAGGACTGCCCAGCTGAAAACCCCTGCAGAGGAAGACCAGAAGACAACAACTGCCTTGGCTCCAGAAACTCACCGGCCTGTCTCCTGCCTTCCAAAGAACTCTGCTCCAGCGACGCCTTCCAAAGGGACCAGCGACCTCTGAATCCTCTGAGGACTGCCCTGCTTCGACGACGACAAGAAACTCCCGAGGACAGCGGACCTGCTCCAAAAAGACTGCAACTTTGTTTCCAGAAGCAGCTTTAAAGAACCCTGCAACTCCCCGCAAGAAGCGTGAGACTTGCAACACTGCACCCGGCGACCCCGACTCGGCTGGTGGAGAACCAACACCTCAGGGAGGACCCCCGGACTACTCTACGACTGTGAGTACCAAAACCTGTCCCCCCTGAGCCCCCACAGCGCCGCCTGCAGAGGGAATCCCTAGGCTTCCCCTGACCGCGACTCTCTGAAACCTAAGTCCCGACGCCTGGAAAAGACCCTGCACCCGCAGCCCCCAGGACCTGAAGGACCGGACTTTCACTGCAGAAGTGACCCCCAGGAGTCCCTCTCCCTTGTCCAAGTGGAGGTTTCCCCGAGGAAGCCCCCCCTTGCCTGCCTGCAGCGCTAAAGAGATCCCTTGATCTCTCATAGACTAACATTGAAAACCCGACGCTTGTTTCTACACTGCACCCGGCCGCCCCCGCGCTGCTGAGGGTGAAATTTCTGTGTGGGCTTGTGTCCCCCCCGGTGCCCTACAAAACCCCCCTGGTCTGCCCTCCGAAGACGCGGGTACTTACCTGCAAGCAGACCGGAACCGGGGCACCCCCTTCTCTCCATTCTAGCCTATGCGTTTTGGGCACCACTTTGAACTCTGCACCTGACCGGCCCTGAGCTGCTGGTGTGATAACTTTGGGGTTGCTCTGAACCCCCAACGGTGGGCTACCTTGGACCAAGAACTGAACCCTGTAAGTGTCTTACTTACCTGGTAAAACTAACACAAACTTACCTCCCCCAGGAACTGTGAAAATTGCACTGTGTCCACTTTTGAAATAGCTATTGGTGAATAACTTGAAAAGTATACATGCAATTGAAATGATTCAAAGTTCCTAATGTACTTACCTGCAATACCTTTCAAACAAGATATTACATGTTAAATTTGAACCTGTGGTTCTTAAAATAAACTAAGAAAAGATATTTTTCTATAACAAAACCTATTGGCTGGATTTGTCTCTGAGTGTGTGTACCTCATTTATTGTCTATGTGTATGTACAACAAATGCTTAACACTACTCCTTGGATAAGCCTACTGCTCGACCACACTACCACAAAATAGAGCATTAGTATTATCTCTTTTTACCACTATTTTACCTCTAAGGGGAACCCTTGGACTCTGTGCATGCTATTCCTTACTTTGAAATAGCACATACAGAGCCAACTTCCTACATTGGTGGATCAGCGGTGGGATACAAGACTTTGCATTTGCTGGACTACTCAGCCAATACCTGATCACACGACAAATTCCAAAATTGTCATTAGAAATTGATTTTTGCAATTTGAAAAGTTTTCTAAATTCTTAAAAGATCTGCTAGGGCCTTGTGTTAGATCCTGTTTAGCATTTCTTTTAGAGTTTAAAAGTTTGTAAAAGTTTGAATTAGATTCTAGAACCAGTTTTAGATTCTTAAAAAGTATTCCAACTTTTAGAAGCAAAATGTCTAGCACAGATGTGGATGTGGTGGAACTCGACACCACACCTTACCTCCATCTACAGATAAGAGAGCTAAGGTCACTCTGTAAACTAAAGAAAATAGCAATGGGCCCCAAACCTACCAAAGTACAGCTCCAGGAGCTTTTGGCAGAGTTTGAAAAAGCCAACCCCTCTGAGGGTGGCAACTCAGAGGATGAAGATAGTGACTTGGAGGGAAATTCCCCCCCTCCAGTCCTACTTAGGGAGAGCAGGGCTACTCAAGCCCTGACTCCACAAATAATAGTGAGAGATGCTGGTTCCCTCACAGGAGGGACCAACAACTCTGAAATCACTGAGGATAGCTCCAGTGAAGAGGACATCCAGTTAGCCAGGATGGCCAAAAGATTGGCTTTGGAAAGACAGATCCTAGCCATAGAGAGGGAAAGACAAGAGATGGGCCTAGGACCCATCAATGGTGGCAGCAACATAAATAGGGTCAGAGATTCTCCTGACATGTTGAAAATCCCTAAAGGGATTGTAACTAAATATGAAGATGGTGATGACATAACCAAATGGTTCACAGCTTTTGAGAGGGCTTGTGTAACCAGAAAAGTGAACAAATCTCACTGGGGTGCTCTCCTTTGGGAAATGTTCACAGGAAAGTGTAGGGATAGACTCCTCACACTCTCTAAAAAAGATGCAGAATCTTATGACCTCATGAAGGGTACCCTGATTGAGGGCTTTGGATTCTCCACTGAGGAGTATAGAATTAGATTCAGGGGGGCTCAAAAATCCTCGAGCCAGACCTGGGTTGATTATGTTGACTACTCAGTGAAAACACTGGATGGTTGGGTAACTGGAAATGAAGTGTATGACTATGTTGGGCTTTATAATTTGTTTATGAAAGAACACATTTTAAGTAACTGCTTCAATGAAAAGTTGCATCAGTATCTGGTAGACCTAGGTCCAATTTCTCCCCAAGAATTGGGAAAGAAGGCAGACAACTGGGTCAAGACTAGGGTAACCAAAACTTCCACTGGGGGTGACCAAAAGAAAGGGGTTACAAAGCCTCCCCAGGAGAAAGTGGGTGACACTAGAAACAAAGAAAAAGAGTCCCCTGTAGGCCCCCAAAAACCAGACCAGGTGGGTGGGCCCAGAGACACAACCCAAAACAAAGGTGGGTACCAGGGTAAGAGCTGGGATGCCACTAAGGCATGGTGCCATAACTGTAAACAGACAGGGCACCACACCAAGGACACTTCTTGTCCGAAAAACAAACCCCTAGCAAAATCCCAGGGGTGACCAGTGTAGCCATTGGGGATGACTCCTCAGATGAGGAGGTCTTCATAGCCTTCAACTGGAAAAAGGGCCCAACAGGTGAGTTGGAGATTCCAGAGGGAAGTAGACACTTCCACCACCTACAGGTGAATGGAATCCCAGCCACTGCCCTGAGAGACACTTGTGCCAGTCACACTATTGTGCATGACAGGCTGGTGTTCTCAAACCAGTACATCCCAGGTGAGATGGCCAGAGTAAGAGTTAGCCCAGACAGGGTCACTAATAGGCCTGTGGCTTTTGTGCCCATATAAGTGGGTGGAACTTTTAGCTGGAGAAGGGTGGTAGTCAGTACAGACCTCCCCCTTGATTGTCTCCTTGGAAATGACTACCCAGAGGTTAGTCAGAGCCTAAGAGAAGAACTGGTCCAGGGCCAGTCCTCTCCCAAGGAGTCTGGAGTGCCTACCTCTGCAGTAAATGCAAGTAGGCCCCAGAAGAAAAATAAAAGGAAACAGAGTAGGAAAGGTGGACAACCTTTAGCCAAGGTTCCAGCAAGCCAAGGAGATTCTGCTCCAGTGGGGGAGAACTCCAAAAGTGGCTCTGATAAAATCCAACCTGACCCACAAGAAGTCCTGGCTAGTCAGGCAACTGTTAAGCCTGAGTGGGTGGCTCCTCAGCTAACAGAAGAAAGAGTGGAAGAAGGGTGTTTACTACAAGATGTGGTAACCCCCCACTCTAATACAGCAGACAGGCACCCTGAACCCAAAGAAGCCTGTAACTTAGCCCCTTCCCTTGTAGGTGAAGAGCTAAAGGTGTGGTTCTGGGCACTGACAGCTGTCAGTGGCCTCTGCTGGGTGTTAGCCTTTATGGCTGCACTATCCTTGGCATGGTGGTCTGACCCCATGCCAAATAACAAGTTAGGCCCCCTGACCCTGTTGGTCATGGTGGGGTTACTCCAGCTCTGGGTAACCTCTTTGGGTAAGCTAGGGGTGACCCTGGCTAAGATAAGATTAGCAGAGGTGGATACCTCTGACCTCAAAATAGAGAGAATGGGTAAAGACATAAAAAGCACAGACAAGAGGCAGTTCAGACTAGGTCCTATCACTGTGGAAGTGGGTCAGTTCCCCAGAGGGAATGACCTGAACAGGAGGATGTAAGGCAGAGTAGGCCCTGCAACAAACCAGCCATTTCCTCTACTCTTCCTCGCCTGACAGACTAGGAAGACTCTTCCAGCTTTGGCTGAGTCTCCTGGCCTGTGGGCTGGGGGGGGGCTTGTGTAAAGAAATGGCTCCCTGTTGCAGTTACCCCCCACTTTTTGCCTGATACTGATGCTGACTTGACTGAGAAGTGTGCTGGGACCCTGCTAACCAGGCCCCAGCACCAGTGTTCTTTCACCTAAAATGTACCATTGATCCCACAATTGGCACACCCTGGCATCCAGATAAGTCCCTTGTAACTGGTACCTCTGGTACCAAGGGCCCTGATGCCAGGGAAGGTCTCTAAGGGCTGCAGCATGTATTATGCCACCCTAGAGACCCCTCACTCAGCACAGACACACTGCTTACAAGCCTGTGTGTGCTAGTGAGAACAAAATGAGTAAGTCGACATGGCACTCCCCTCAGGGTGCCATGCCAGCCTCTCACTGCCTATGCAGTATAGGTAAGACACCCCTCTAGCAGGCCTTACAGCCCCAAGGCAGGGTGCACTATACCATAGGTGAGGGTACCAGTGCATGAGCACTGTACCCCTACAGTGTCTAAGCAAAACCTTAGACATTGTAAGTGCAGGGTAGCCATAAGAGTATATGGTCTGGGAGTCTGTTTTACACGAACTCCACAGCACCATAATGGCTACACTGAAAACTGGGAAGTTTGGTATCAAACTTCTCAGCACAATAAATGCACACTGATGGCAGTGTACATTTTATTGCAAAATACACCCCAGAGGGCACCTTAGAGGTGCCCCCTGAAACTTAACCGACTGTCTGTGTAGGCTGACTAGTTCCAGCAGCCTGCCACACTAGAGACATGTTGCTGGCCCCATGGGGAGAGTGCCTTTGTCACTCTGAGGCCAGTAACAAAGCCTGCACTGGGTGGAGATGCTAACACCTCCCCCAGGCAGGAGCTGTAACACCTGGCGGTGAGCCTCAAAGGCTCACCCCTTTGTCACAGCCCAGCAGGGCACTCCAGCTTAGTGGAGTTGCCCGCCCCCTCCGGCCACGGCCCCCACTTTTGGCGGCAAGGCTGGAGGGAACAAAGAAAGCAACAAGGAGGAGTCACTGGCCAGTCAGGACAGCCCCTAAGGTGTCCTGAGCTGAGGTGACTCTAACTTTTAGAAATCCTCCATCTTGCAGATGGAGGATTCCCCCAATAGGGTTAGGATTGTGACCCCCTCCCCTTGGGAGGAGGCACAAAGAGGGTGTACCCACCCTCAGGGCTAGTAGCCATTGGCTACTAACCCCCCAGACCTAAACACGCCCTTAAATTTAGTATTTAAGGGCTACCCTGAACCCTAGAAAATTAGATTCCTGCAACAACAAGAAGAAGGACTGCCCAGCTGAAAACCCCTGCAGAGGAAGACCAGAAGACAACAACTGCCTTGGCTCCAGAAACTCACCGGCCTGTCTCCTGCCGTCCAAAGAACTCTGCTCCAGCGACGCCTTCCAAAGGGACCAGCGACCTCTGAATCCTCTGAGGACTGCCCTGCTTCGACGACGACAAGAAACTCCCGAGGACAGCGGACCTGCTCCAAAAAGACTGCAACTTTGTTTCCAGAAGCAGCTTTAAAGAACCCTGCAACTCCCCACAAGAAGCGTGAGACTTGCAACACTGCACCCGGCAACCCCGACTCGGCTGGTGGAGAACCAACACCTCAGGGAGGACCCCCGGACTACTCTACGACTGTGAGTACCAAAACCTGTCCCCCCTGAGCCCCCACAGCGCCGCCTGCAGAGGGAATCCCTAGGCTTCCCCTGACCGCGACTCTCTGAAACCTAAGTCCCGACGCCTGGAAAAGACCCTGCACCCGCAGCCCCCAGGACCTGAAGGACCGGACTTTCACTGCAGAAGTGACCCCCAGGAGTCCCTCTCCCTTGTCCAAGTGGAGGTTTCCCCGAGGAAGCCCCCCCTTGCCTGCCTGCAGCGCTAAAGAGATCCCTTGATCTCTCATAGACTAACATTGAAAACCCGACGCTTGTTTCTACACTGCACCCGGCCGCCCCCGCGCTGCTGAGGGTGAAATTTCTGTGTGGGCTTGTGTCCCCCCCGGTGCCCTACAAAACCCCCCTGGTCTGCCCTCCGAAGACGCGGGTACTTACCTGCAAGCAGACCGGAACCGGGGCACCCCCTTCTCTCCATTCTAGCCTATGCGTTTTGGGCACCACTTTGAACTCTGCACCTGACCGGCCCTGAGCTGCTGGTGTGATAACTTTGGGGTTGCTCTGAACCCCCAACGGTGGGCTACCTTGGACCAAGAACTGAACCCTGTAAGTGTCTTACTTACCTGGTAAAACTAACACAAACTTACCTCCCCCAGGAACTGTGAAAATTGCACTGTGTCCACTTTTGAAATAGCTATTGGTGAATAACTTGAAAAGTATACATGCAATTGAAATGATTCAAAGTTCCTAATGTACTTACCTGCAATACCTTTCAAACAAGATATTACATGTTAAATTTGAACCTGTGGTTCTTAAAATAAACTAAGAAAAGATATTTTTCTATAACAAAACCTATTGGCTGGATTTGTCTCTGAGTGTGTGTACCTCATTTATTGTCTATGTGTATGTACAACAAATGCTTAACACTACTCCTTGGATAAGCCTACTGCTCGACCACACTACCACAAAATAGAGCATTAGTATTATCTCTTTTTACCACTATTTTACCTCTAAGGGGAACCCTTGGACTCTGTGCATGCTATTCCTTACTTTGAAATAGCACATACAGAGCCAACTTCCTACAGTGGACTATTCAATAAAAATGCTGGGAGGCTAGTTAGCTGGTAACAAGGTACAGAGTTATGATGGGCTGTATAACCTATTCATGAAAGAGCATCTGCTGAGTAATTCTTACAATGAGAGGCTACATCAATACTGTAGTAAAGTACCCTTTTTTGTATGGTCACCCCCCACTTTTTGCTGATAGATGCTGTGATTTTTGACCTGTTAGTGTACTGTGGCCTTCTAAACATGCCATAATACCAATGCTCTTTCCCCTAAAGTACATGTCGTATTGTATAGGCCCATTGGCAAGCACCTTACCACCCCAGTAAGTCCCCAGTAACTGCTACCCAGGGTAAGGGTGGGAAAGGGGGTACCAGGGCTGCAGCACTGATTGTGCCACCCTGAGTGCCTAAGTAAAAGAGAGACTGCAGAGCTGCTATGTCAGCCTGCACGAACGGCCTGCTGCTTGAGGGAGGCTTTGCCCACGCCAGGTGCAGGAAGAGTCCCTGTTACTGCCCATGAACAGGTCAGTCACCCCTAAGACAGGTCTCCTCTAGCTCAGGTGACAGGGTGCACTGTTCCATGAGTGAGGGCATATGTGCAGGAGCACATATGTCCCCCTGCTGGCATTTAAACTGCAATGCTGGCCCGAGTAACCGGCGGTCCATTGGATAATATGGGCTGGCATCTGACCACTGCTCAGATGTCCAGTTCTGCAATGGCCCAGCAGAATTCTGTTGTGTTTGGTTTCAAACGCTGTGTTTTTAACTCTGAACATGATGCCCATGTTTAGGGTTAAAAAGAAGATGCCCTGGTGGCACCCTCAAAGGGTGCCCACCAAATCACCCAATCCTGTACTGTTTTGGTAGGCTCTCCCGAGCCGCTGCCGCCAGAGACAGAAGTCTGACCTCCTACCCATGGTGTTAGCACCTAGGTAGGGCATAAGACAAAGGGCCTGGGCAAGAAGGAGGTCACACCTCCTCCCTTCCAGGCTGGCTAGTGAGACTAGCATCAGGGCGGTGAGTCTCAAAGGGTCCCCCACCTTTGATGAACAAGAGGTGTCCCCCTAGTGGAAGAGAAAGACCCTCTCATGCTACCCTGCCGGACAAGCTTGAAATTAGCTATGCAGGAAGCGTGTACCTCCCTCAAACTAGGCACACCTTTGAGGGTTAGTTAGGAGGTCTGCATAGCCAAGGAAGGGTTCTGCCATCTTGGCAGACCCCTAGAGTAGTAGGTTCTGAGTAGAAAGTGACATACTCCCCACAGGAAATCATCACTGCAGGGACAGACTAGCCACAGGGACAGTAGCCCATTGGCCACTGTCCCTCACACCCTTAAACATCCTCTAAACCAGGATCTAAAGGGTGTCCTTGGCACCAGAACTTAGATCTTATCTGGACAAGAAGAAAGAAGCACAAAGAGACGCCTGTACCAACAAAAAGACCTGGACTTTGGCCCCAGCAAAAGGGGGACACAGAGTGACCTACGGAGACCAGTACTGGAACCGTGTGCCAAGCATGTGCTAGTGGTGAAAACTCATTGGTCCCGACCAGAGGGACCCCCGTGGATACCGAAACCCCAAAGAAGACTCCCCTGACTGGTGGCACCAGTCCCCTGCAAATTACAGGAGTAAAGAAGTGCTGAGGATTGAGAACTGCGACCCGACAGGCTCTGTGTTCCTGAGCCCAAAGAGACTCAGGTGGTCATTACAACCCTGGCGGTCGGAGTTAAAGCGGCGGTAAAACCGCCAACAGGCCGGCGGTAAAAAAATTGGAATTATGACCGTGGCGGAAACCGCCAACAAAGACAGCCACTTTAACACTCCGACTGCCACGGCGGTACAGACAAACAGCGTGGCGGTCACCGCCAACAGACAGGCGGAGGACAATGTACCGCCCACAGTATCAAAACCTACCAATCCGCCACCTTTTCCGGGGCGGATTCACCGTGGATAAAAACACGGCGGAAACAGCCATTTCAAAGGGAAAATGCTCACCTCTATACACTCCACGAGGAAGGAGGGCACCATGGAGCCGGAACTCCATATTCTCCCTGCAATAGTCTTCCTGCTCATCTACGAGGAGCATCAACGCCGGCGGCGAAGACAACGGTGAGTACTGCACCTACGACATAGGGGAGGGGGAGGGAAAAACACAGGGACACACACAACCAACATCCCAACCCCCACCCCGACCCTCACCCACTACAACACACACACCAATGCATATCCAAACATTACAGTAACAACCCCCAACCCCCCCCGGAAGAATGCAAAGACCAAAGGAAATGAGTTGAACCATTGTAATATTTCAAAATACAGTAACCAAATATATACATATATATATATACACATTAAACAAAATATACACGACGATTAGTAGTGCAGGTAGATTGTACGACGAAACGACTTCAAAAACAACTACTGCCTTAACAACGAGGTCGGAACACCGACCTCTTTGCTACTACTAATCATTTTACCACGAATGCCTTAACAACAATATTTTGCTGTAAAGGCATTCCTGATAAAATCATTAGCAATAGGCACCATTCACCCTACATCCCTCACCCCACCCCCCCCAACCCCACCCCAAAACCTAAAACCCCCTGACCCCCCACCCACTACCCAAAACCAAAAACGCCCCACCCCCCCAACCCCACCCCAAAACCTAAAACCCCCTGACCCCCCACCCACTCCCCAAAACCAAAAACGCCCCACCCCCCCAATCCCACCCCAAAACCTAAAACCCCCAGACCCCCACCCACTCCCCAAAACCAAAAACGTCCCACCCCCCCAACCCCACCCCAAAACCTAAAACCCCCTGGCCCCCCACCCACTCCCCAAAACCAAAAACGCCCCAACCCCACCCCAAAACCTAAAACCCCCTGACCCCCCACCCACTCCCCAAAACCAAAAACACCCCACACCCCCAACCCCACCCCAAAACCTAAAACCCCCTGACCCCCCACCCACTCCCCAAAACCAAAAACGCCCCACCCCCCCAACCCCACCCTAAAACCTAAAACCCCTTGACCCCCCACCCACTCCCCAAAACCAAAAACGCCCCACCCCCCCAACCCCACCCCAAAACCTAAAACCCCCTGACCCCCCACCCACTCCCCACTCCCCAAAACCTAAACCCACCACTTACCTTCGCCAACTCCCTTCTTTGTACCTTAACCACGCATGTTCGTTGTTGAGAACATACGTAGTTAAGGCACAAAAAACCGGAGTAGTGGTTAAAAAAAGCGGTGTTGCGCTTTCGTTAACCACGACATTCATAAAAAAAAAGTCGTAAAAAAGGATGTTTCCCGTACAGGTAATGCACCATTCATTGTCCGTGGACCACTGGGCCGAAAATGCATGGGCGAGGCCCACACTAGATACCTGATCAAAACGGAGAGAACACTGTAGGGGCATCAGATAGAAATACAACAGGCACCTCACGGGGAAGGGAAGGGGGGGCACCTCAGTCAGATGAGTGCACCACGCCAGATCCACGAGGGGGCTCCATGCCCATTGATCCTGGGGAGTGCAAAGCCACAGTCTCTCAAGTCTCTACAGTGGGTGGGTTGCCCACTGTACCATCCTGGGGAGTGCAAAGCCACAGTCTCTCAAGTCTCTACAGTGGGTGGGTTGCCCACTGTTTAATCCTAGGGAGTGCAAAGCCACAGTCTCTCAAGTGGATAACAGTCTCCACTGGTCCTGGAGGGGGACTGGTGCCCAGAGTGCTTCATCCTGTGAAGGACAGACGGAGTGGATGCATGTCTCCAATGGTTCTGGAGGGGGACTGGTGCCCAGAGTGCTTCATCCTGTGAAGGACAGACGGAGTGGATGCATGTCTCCACTGGTTCTGGAGGGGGACTGGTGCCCAGAGTGCTTCATCCTGTGCAGGACAGACGGAGTTGATGCATGTCTCCACTGGTTCTGGAGGGGGACTGGTGCCCAGAGTGCAGCACTCACCCAGTGATGGTCCCAGTTGCGTCACTGCCCCTGCCGCTAATGGGCTAGCGGTGCTCACCTTGGCAGTCTTTGCCCTGTTCAGCAGTGCTTGAGTTTGCAGTTTCTGACCTGTTCAGCGGTGCTTGCCCTGTTCAGCGGTGCTTGCCATGGCGGTCTTTGCCCTGTTCAGCGCTGCTTGAGTTGGCAGTTTCTGACCTGTTCAGCGGTGCTTGCCCTGTTCAGCGGTGCTTCACTTGGCGGTCTTTGCCCTGTTCAGCGGTGCTTGCCCTGTTCAGCGGTGCTTGCCATGGCGGTCTTTGCCCTGTTCAGCAGTGCTTGAGTTTGCAGTTTCTGACCTGTTCAGCGGTGCATCACTTGGCGGTCTTTGCCCTGTTCAGCAGTGCTTGCCCTGTTCACCGGTGCTTGCCATGGCGGTCTTTGCCCTGTTCAGCGGTGCTTGAGTGGGCAGTTTCTGACCTGTTCAGCGGTGCTTCACTTGGCGGTCTTTGCCCTGTTCAGCGGTGCTTGCACTGTTCAGCGGTGCTTGAGTTGGCAGTTTCTGACCTGTTCAGCGGTGCTTGCCATGGCGGTCTTTGCCCTGTTCAGCGGTGCTTGAGTTTGCAGTTTCTGACCTTTCTAGCGGTGCTTGCCCTGTTCAGCGGTGCTTCACTTGGCGGTCTTTGCCCTGTTCAGCGGTGCTTGCCATGGCGGTCTTTGCCCTGATCAGCGGTCCCTGGCCAGTCCAGCGGTGCTTGCCAAGGTGGTCCTTCATTGCCCAGCAGGCCTGTGGCTGGCGGTCATTCATGGGTCAGCTGGGCTGTGGCTTGCGGGGCCCTCCTGGCCAGCTGGGCTGCGGCTGGCGGTGGCCTCCTGGCCAGTGACGATTGGGCTGCCCTCCTGGGCAGTGACTCTGGCGGTGGCCTCCTGGCCAGTGACGATTGGGCTGGCCTCCTGGGCAGTGACTCTGGTGGTGGCCTCCTGGCCAGTGACGATTGGGCTGGCGGCGGCCTCCTGGGCAGTGGGGATGATGGCGGTCTTCTCCACCGTGCTGCTCCTCCCAGACTTTGGAGATTTCTTCTGCCCCTTCCCCACCTTGGGAGGAGTCACAGCTGAGTCGACACTCCCCCAGGGACCCTTGTGAGCGGCTTTGCTGCCTGGAGTCTTCCTCCTCTCCCGCCGGGCACTGTCCAACTTCTGGTGCTTCACAGGGCGGGGGACTGGCTGTGCTGTGGCTCCGTGCCACACTGGCTGGCCTGGTGGCCGGTACACTCCACATACCTGTAACAACAGGCACCACTGGTCCCGGAGATTTTTAAGCTGAGGTGCTAGTACGGGACCTATGAGTTGGAGGGGGGGTGGGAAAGAGGTCAAGCTTGGCCAGGAAAAGTTTCTTAGGAACACTGGGACGGGCAGCTGGAAGGGGTTTGGGAGTGGAGGAAGAGGTAGTGGTTGTAGGAGGTGTACGTTTGGTGACTTTGGGTGAAGGTGCATGCGCTGTTGTGAGGTGGATGGCTGTTGGGTGGGTGTGTGCCTGCGTTTGTGTATCTTCGGAGGGGGCGTCACAGACACACTGGGAGAGGACGCAGGGAACGTGTGAGTGGGGGTGGTGACTGCACGTGAGCGGGGTGTGGTGGTGGGTGTGCTGGTGCGGGTGGTAGTGGCTGTAATGGTACTGCATGCAGGTGAAAGTGTAGACGAGACTGGGAGGGAGGAGGGAGACGACGAGGAGGGGGACACAGTGGAGGCAGTGGATGTTGGTGTGTCTGTATGTGTGTGATGCTTGCGTGAGTGCCTGTGGGATGTGTGGTGCTTATGTTTGCCTGAGCTTCCCTTGTGTGGTAAGGTGTGTGCAGGCTGGTCTGATGGTTTGCTTGGGATAGGCTGGGGTACAGGGGATTGGGTCTGGGTGGAGGAAGTTGGAGGGGGGAGGCTAGAGACAGGGACAATGGCTGCCATCAGTGCTGAGGCCAGAGTTTGCAGGGTTCGAAGAAAGGGCAGCCTGACCAGAACGAATGCCCTCCAGGAATGCATTTGTGTGTTGCAATTCCCTTTCTACACCCTGGATGGCATTCCAAATGGTAGACTACCCAACAGTGAGGGACCTGAGGAGGTCAATGGCCTCCTCACTGAGGGCAGCAGAGGTGACAGGGGCAGGGGCTGAGGTGCCTGGGGCGAAGGTGATGCCCACCCTCCTAGGTGAGCGGGCATGGGGCGAAGGCTGAGGGGCTGCTGGGAGGGCGGTGCTGGTAGGAGGGTGGCGGCTGTACCTGTAGAAGTGGGGGGCACAGATGCTGCCGCCACCACAAGGGAGCTCCCATCGGAGGACGAGTCCGTGTCGCTGGTTGCAGATCCTGTGACCGCCGTGAAGCTCCCCTCGCCCTCCGTCCCACTGGTGTATTCCAAGTCCATGGTGTGGCCCTCCATGGCCATGTGGGATGCAGCTCCCTCGTGCTCCGGTGCCACTGTACCTCTGCCTGATGATGCTGCTGCACACAAGAACAGGGAGATCACAAAAAGGGGGGGCGACAGAAGAAAGACAGGTTGAGTGCATGGCTTACCACTACCGTTGGCGGACAATACAGACACAGCAGCCCCCTGCACTACGTCGCGCTGTTGGGCTCTACAGATACAATTCCTGGGATATGGCCTACATGGCTATGGTCGACATCTGCACACATAGATGACACAGGGGCATGTATACCTGTACTCCTACAGAGGTGGGGTGGGGTGCCACATGGCCTGCATTACGGAGGGGCCTAGCCTACGGAACTCGCCCTGGCCTAGGGAAACCCACAGCCCTCCTCCCCCACCCAGACACCTTGACTGCGCGCAAAGTCCGCTGAATGAGAGTGTACTCACCCCCTTGTGTCTGCTGTGATGCCCTCAAGCGCCCATCCAACTCAGGGTAGGCCACCGCCAGGATCCAGAACATTAGGGGGGTCATGGTGCGATGGGCACCCCTCCCATGTTGGGAGGTCATCCCCAGCTGAGCCTCTGCCATCTTCTTGCTCCAGCGGCGAATGTCCTCCCATCTTTTACGGCAGTGGGTGCTCCGTCTGTGGTGGACCCCCAGGGTCCGGACGTCCTTGGCGATGGCACGCCAAATATCATTCTTCTGGTGGGCGCTGACCTACATGACATGTACAGGGGAAGAAGAGAAGTCATTACCAACTGCACCGTCTAAGTGAGTGGCCCACATCCCTACCCTTGCCATGTGGCACATGCATTCACAGTCTTTCATGCATGCAGAACTCTGCCCCCTTCCTTCTTACAACCAGCCCTCTCCACACAGGCAAAGCCCATACAACGTGCTCCCTTTGTACTTACTTGTTGGTCTGGAGGACCGTAGAGTAGCGTGTACTGGGGGAGGACCCCGTCCACGAGCTTCTCCAACTCCTCTGCAGTGAAGGCAGGGGCCCTTTCCCCAGACGCACAAGCCATTGTCTCTTACAGACCGAGGTCACAGCAGCACTTGCAGTGTAGGTCCTCTCCTGTCGAAGATCAGGTATTGAGTGATTGAACAGATAGAAAATGGCGGTCACGTCCGCGGTGGTGCGTACCATCACCGCCGGCGTACATCGTCATTGGCTCCTGGGACCCATAGGGTCCAATGTTAACCAATGCAGCATTGCGCCGCAGTCTTCGACCGCCTACCGCAACGGTGTACAACGCCAGCGCAGTTACCTCACATCCCATTGTCCCACTTTACAGGTCAGGCAGCCGCCATTTCAGGGGCCCACATGGCCTAATTCACAACTGCGTCACACAGACCTAGGCCTTGTCGCACAACACAAATACAGGCCAGATTCTGTGTATGATAGGTGTTCTGTGTAGACTGTGGGTACATACCTCTGAGTTGTTTGACTCTGTGGTCGCTGTTGTCCTTCCTAGGCACCGTCTGCTGGGACATGTGAGGATATGGCGGAATCCTCCGGTGTACCGACCGCTGGTGGACCTGTTGACAATGGAGGAGCGACATTTGATCATCACCTACAGAACTGTGTGCCCAGTTGGAGCCAGACCTGATGTCAGCAATCCGCCATCCCACAGGGATCCCCCCTCAAGTGCAGGTGCTATCAGTGCTACATTTCCTTGCAAGTGGGTCCTTTCAAACAACAGTGGCCATGGCATCAGGGATGACCCAGCCTATGTTTTCCAACGTGTTGTCCAGAGTGTTGTCTGCCCTGCTGAAACATATGCGGAGCTACATCGTTTTCCCTCAGGTGGAGGATTTGCCTACAGTTAAAGGTGACTTCTATGCCCTTGGACATATCCCCATCATAGGTGCCATTGATGGGACACATGTGGCTCTGGTCCCCCCCCCCCACAGGAGTGAACAGGTGTAAAGGAACCGGAAGAGTTATCATTCTATGAATGTACAGATGGTATGTTTGGTAGACCAGTACATCTCCCAGGTAAATGCTATGTTCCCTGGCTCTCTGCATGACGCCTATATCTTGCGGAATAGCAGCATCCCTTATGTGATGGGTCAACTCCAGAGGCACCGGGTGTGGCTATTAGGGGACTCTGGTTACCCCAACCTGTCATGGCTACTGACCCCAGTGAGGAATCCCAGGACCAGGGCAGAGAAACGCTACAATGAGGCCCATGGGCGGACTAGGAGGGTGATCGAACACACCTTCGGCCTCCTGAAGGCCAGGTTCAGGTGCCTCCATATGACAGGTGGTTCCCTATTCTACTCACCAAGGAAGGTGTGCCAGATCATCGTGGACTGCTGTATGCTTCACAACTTGGCTTTGCGACGACAGGTGCCTTTTCTGCAGGAGGATGGTCCAGATGACAGTGTTGTGGCAGCTGTGGAGCCTGTGGACAGTGATGAGGAGGAAGCAGAGGAAGAAGACATTGACAACAGGGACTGTTATCCAGCAATATTTCCAGTGACACGCAGGTGAGAACACATTCCTGCCTACTACAAGTACTTTCACACTTCTACCTCTATCCTGTCTGTCGATTTCAACCAGTATACGGTAACTGAGTTGTACATTTCCATTACGGTTTCACAGGTGTGCTTTCCAACGTGTGTCATCTGCTTAGATTCCTCATGGACTTGACATGTGTGACATAGGTATGTTGACATAACATTTGAAAACGCATTTTTTCACTGTCATTGCCAATACACATTTTCAAAATCACAGACTGACTCCAGATTGTTTTGTGCTTCAAGGGTGTTTATTGCAGTGCTCAATATTGGAGGGGGGTTGTAAAATGGTGAGGGGTGATGGTGGAGGAATGTCCATGGCAGAGTCCAGTCTTTTAGTCTCACAGGTGCATTGCCCATATGGACAGGGTTATACAGTGGGACAGTAGGATGACAATCAGGGTGGTCTAATTTCTTGGCGGGGGTCTTGGCATTGTGCTCTGTCCTGTTCCTGGATCTCAGGGACCGTTTGCGGGGGGGTTCTCCGTCTGCAGGGGGTGGGGTGCTGGTGTGGTGGTCCTGTGGCAGTGCCTCCTGTCCACTAGCGCCGGCGGAGGTGGTGGGCAGTTCATTGTCCATGCTAGTGTCAGGGGCCCCTTGGAGTGCCACAGTGTCCCTCCTGGTGTTAAGTATCTCCTTCATAGGTGGAGGGGGCAGGTTTTCGCCACAGAATATTCAGCTTACGCAAGGGGAGTCTTGATCTGGATTAGGTCGGGGGTCCCCTTCACGATTGATTCCTCCAACATTGACAATGAGGGAAGGTTTGTCATATTGGAAGGGAGATTACAGGGGCTCCAGTTGACCCTGAGTTGCATATACGCCCCCAACCAGGACCAAACAACATTTATGATGACTCTGTCTAGGCACCTTACTCGTCAACACACGGGGGAAGTACTGATAGGTGGAGACTTTAACGCAGTGCTCGACACAGACCTAGATAGATCTACCCCCCCACTGCTGGGAGCAGCATCAACCAAAACAGCTAAAAACTTAGTTGGGTGGCTAGACGCCTGGGGCCTAGTGGACGCTTGGCGGTTACAACACCCAGTGACTAGGGACTACTCGTTTTATTCGGGTCTCCACCAGTACATACCAGAATAGAGAGGATAGTTTGTACTCCGGGACTGGCTCGTAGAGTGACCCATGCTGAATACCTTGCCCGCACAATATCAGACCACAGCCCTCTATTACTGACGTGGAGAGCATCACAGGACAGACCCCCCCATACCGGCATGGAGAATGCTCCCGACAGCGCTTGAAGATCAGGCATATAGGGAGGAATTAAGATGCTACCTAACAGAACTTATAGAAACTAACCAGGGATCCACTTCCTCCAGAGGCATGGAGTGGGAGACACTTAAAGTGGGGACACGGGGTCACTGTCTTGGCCAGTCAGTAGGGATAAAACGCACGCTCGAGAGAGAATTAAATGCGTTGGAGAGAGTCATACACAAGGGGGAGCTGAAACAGGGAGCCGCAGGGCAAGTGGACGAAGAATACGATCGTGCACGTAGAGAGTGCTCCCAGGCTGAAGAGCGACTTAGATGTCATAATATGCAAAGACACTTGGCATCCATACAGTCAGAGGAGGGAAGGTCTGGTAGACTATTGGCATGGTTGGTGCGCCGAATAGAGATAGTGACCCTATTGCAAGCGTATTAGACAGGGGAGGTACACGTAGACTCAGCCCAGAATCCATAAATGACGCATTTAGAGATTACTACACACACCTATATAGGAGGCCCGCTGACATGGAAAGGGGGACCATTGACAACTTTCTAGCTACGATGCCACTGCCAGTATTGAGTCCAGAGGGCAGGGTCGGCTTGGGGGGCCCAGTGACTGCGGAAGAGACGGTTGAGGCAATTACACAATTGGCCCCTGGGAAGACCCCGGGAACAGATGGTCTTCCTATGGACTTTTATAAAAAATATAAAACCTTACTGGTCCCCAGACTGTTAGAAATGTATAGGGAATCGGCAAAGAACAGAGAACTCCCACGCACATTGCGCGAGGCATTGGTAGTGCCACTTCCTAAAACAAACAGCAAAGAAGCATCGGTGACAGACTACCGCCCGCTATCAATGCTAAATAGCGACTTTAAGATCCTCAGTAAGATCCTTGCCAATCGCCTGTTGCCCCTTATGCCCACCCTGATACATCCTGATCAGAACGGTTTCATACCCGGTCGCAGCACCTCCCTAAAACTTAGGCGTATTTTCTCTATCATACATATGCCTAGTGAATCGAAGCCGCCAACCGGGACCCTGCTAGCAGTGGACTTTGAAAAGGCCTTTGACTCAATTAGGTGGGACTACCTGAGGGCGACAATGCTGAAGATGGGCCTGGGGGAGGGCTGGGTTGAATGGGTGGACCTGCTATACTCATCCCCGCTGGAAAGGGTCAAGACAGGTAGGACAGTTTCTGGAGCCTACCCAGTACATCGAGGAACCAGACAGGGGTGTCCCCTGTCCCCATTGTTGTTCGCCCTAGCGATGGAGCCCCTGGCGGCCTGGGTACGAGGGGAGGGAGCTGATAGAGGGATTCAGTGGGGGCCTACTGACCATATTATATCGCTATATGCAGATGACATCCTGATCTATCTTAGAGACGGGGCGAGTGGCCTCCCCTGGGCCCTGTCCGCCCTGGAGGAATTTGGGGTAGTGTCGGGATTGCGACTTAATCGTAATAAAACATATGTGTTCCCCCTGGTGCCCGGATATAGTTGCCCAGCAACATGCCCAATAGATCTGAAATGGGCCCCACGGACATTTAAATATCTGGGGATCCAGATTTATCATGACGTGGGAGACTTAAGAGAGGGCAATCTTGGTAGCGCGCTCCGATCCCTGAGACCCTCGGTAGAATTTTGGCGCTCTTTGAAGCTGTCGGTGATGGCCAGGGTGGCGCTGTCCAAGATGATCATGCTCCCCCGACTCCTCTACTACTTTGCCAACTTACCAATACTAATACCCCGAGCATGGTTCCGCGACCTGAATGCAATACTCAGAGAACTAATATGGGACAATGGGCGCAGACGAACTACACTTGCAACTATTTGCAGACCACCCAATGCGGGTGGCCTGGGAGCCCCCGACTTTGAAGCATACTATCTAGCATCCCAACTACAGTGGATATCCGGCTGGCTAGTGGGCCAGGGCCAACTTGATCTATACACAGCCCAAGGACCAATAGATTCGGCATGGATTGCGACATGCATGACAAACAGGAAGATAACCCCCCCTGGGAACAATATAATGATAAAAGTGGCGCTGGCATGCTGGAAAAGATGCATGAAGAGAGTGGGAGTGGGCCCCCCATACTCCCCAGCTCTACCACTAGCGGTGCTTGCCATAGAACCCAAGGGGAAAGGGCCGGGAAACACCGGACTTGGCCCCTGGTTGTCAACTGGAATAGAAGTAGTGGGAGGACTCTTCGAGGAGGGAGTGCTGAGGGGATTCGTTGAATTAATGGAAAAAGGGGTTCCCGGTGGGCAGTTCCTGCTTTATGGGAGATTAATACATACTCTTAAGACTCACTGGGGCACAGTGAACGCGGAGCCTACAATACACAAGGTTCTGCACTCGCTGTTGACATTAGGAGAGGAATCACATCTGATCACTAAAATATATCGGGCCCAAGCAGGGTCAGCCTTGGATCCATTACGGTCGCTGAGAGGAAAATGGGAGGGAACAATAGGGCGGGAATTAACTGACTCCGAATGGAGGAGGACACTGGCCTACCCTCAGAAAATATCACGTAATACACGGTTAAGATATATCCAGTATAATTATTTGCATAGAACCTACCTCACGCCTCACAGATTATTCCGTATATACGGAGGGGCTTTGGGGAGTTGTCCGAGATGTGGAGGAGGGGGGGCAGACTTTGACCACATGGTTTGGAATTGTCCTGTGATCCAGACGGGCTGGAGGGAAATATTGCCTACCCTGTCTGAATTGTTTGAAATTGACTTGAGACCCACCCCTGAACTGTGCCTGCTGGGTCTCAGACCAGCGGCACTATGCGGAAAAGTGGAATGGCGCTTTTTGGACCTTTCCTTGGCCCTTTATCGAGGGGCTGGAAGGCTGCGGCTCACCCTCAATTATCTGACTGTAAAAGGGATATATCAACATGGTCCAGAGCTGAACTGCAGGTCCTAAAGGCGGAAGAAGTCAGAAATATTCGCCAGGTTCCTATAGCCCCGGGGTGGGAGAATATAATGACGAACTGGGAGAATATAAATAGGAGAATGGTAAACTCAGTAGGAGAAACCAGTGCAACTCAAATCACATTGAGGACGGAACCAAATGGTGGAAACATATAGATAGGCACCCAAAATCAGACCCAAACCACACATAGAATGCATAAAGAATAAAGGTGGGTGGATAGTTGAATCCCTGACCCCTGAAACACTGACATAACCAGTGGGCGAGGTGAGCGACCCGCCACCTTCGCCGAATGCCGGTGCGCCCCGGACCCCCGTCCTCCCTCATTCAAAAACGAGTACATTACAGTGCCTCCAAACTAGCAACCACGAAAGCCAATCGCACGAAGTCGTAAAGGTTGACCGTTTATGGTCCTTTGTTCTCCTTTCTTTCTCCCCTTCTTCCTTTCCCTACGCCCAACTAAATTAATCCGATTGTCAGCAGAGACTATACACCGAGCACCTCGGGTTCCCCCTCCCCTCACCTTTATCTCCCCTCCATCACCCCTACCCTCCCACACCTAGCCCCAAACACCACTCTCCCAAGTTATAAAGAAGAAAGGGGTCAGGTTTGATGTTGGATTGCTTAATACACAGCACAGCGAATTGCAGTAACGAAAGGTAACTTAATAGAGTAAATGTACATAATCTACTGAATAAAAATCATTAAGTCTAATGATAATAAAAGATGCAAACAATGAGAAAAAAGTAGAATACAACAATGTACGCAAAACTGCATGTAATATGTACAAGCATGAGACTGTGTAAAAACAAAATGTTAATAAAAATATATTTAAAAAAAAAAAAGTATCTCCTTGAGCACCCCAACGATGGTGCCCAGGGCGGTGCTGATGGTTCTGAGTTCCTCCCTGAACCCCAAATACTGTTCATCCTGCAGCCACTGGGTCTCCTGAAACTTGGCCAGGACCGTTGCCATCGTCTCCTGGGAGTGGTGGTGTGCTCCCATGATGGAGGAGAGGGCCTCATGGAGAGTGGGTTCCTAGGCCTGTCCACCCCCTGTCGCACAGCAGCCCTCCCAGTTCCCCTGTGTTCCTGGGCCTCCGTACCCTGGACCGTGTGCCCACTACCACTGCCCCCAGGTCCCTGTTGTTGTTGGGGTGGTGGGTTATCCTCGGTTCCCTGTAGTGGTGGACACACAGCTGATTGACGTGTCCTGGGTACGGAGGTATGGGCCTGCTGGGTGGGTGCTGTGCTGGTGTTACCAGAGGGTGGAAGGTCTGTGGTGGCCTGTGACTGGGTGTTGGGAACCGACTGTCCCGAGGCCCACGATGGTCCGGGATGGTCATGTGGATCCAGTTGGACAGAGCTGCTGTCATCACTGTGGGCCTCTTCTGTGGGTGGGGTGGAGATGTCTGGACCCTCCTGTCTGGTGACGTTGGGTAGTGGTCCTGCAGGGGTGTAAAAGCATGATTATTGCATCTGTGTGTGTCATGGTGTGCAATGGGTGGGTGACCGTGTACCCCAGTGCTAGCACTCCTGTGTGGGGGCTTGTGTGATGATGGGTGAGGGGGGTGTTACGGGTATGTGCAGTGGGCATGCTTTAGTGATGAGTGTCCATGCTTTGTTGTGTCATGCAGGGCTTAGGGTTGGGATGCGTGGCTTGTGTTATTAGTACATTTGTGAGGAGTTGGAGTGATAGGGGAGGGGGCGAGGGTGGGGGTCTGTGATAGCATGCAGGTAGGGTGGGGGATATAATAGTTAAGATTTGTCTTACCAGAGTCCATTCCTCCACCGACTCCTGCGAGGCCCTCAGGATGCAGACTAGTCAAGACCTGCTCCTCCCATGTTGTTAGTTGTGGGGAGGAGGTGGGGGTCCACCGTCAGTCCGCTGTATCACGATGTTGTGTCTGGAGACCACGGAACGCACCTTCCCCCGTAGGTCGTTCCACCTCTTCCTGATGTCCTCCCGATTTCTTGGGTGTTGTCCCACTGCATTGACCCTGTCGACTATTCTTCGCCATAGCTCCATCTTCCTAGCTATGGAGGTGTGCTGCACCTGTGATCCAAATAGCTGTGGCTCTACCCGGATGATTTCCTCCACCATGACCCTGAGCTCCTCCTCCGAGAACCTGGGGTGTCTTTGCCGTGCCATGGGGTGGTGTAGGTGATGTGTGGGGTGGTGTATGTGGTGATAAGTGTGGTGATATGTCATGGTGTGTGGTGTTTTGTGCGTGGAAGTAGTGTGGGTTATGGTGTTGAGTGCCTGTGGCTGCTAGTTTGTGGATGGTGGTGTCTCTCCCTGGCCTTCTTTCAGAATTTTTGGTCGTAGGGGTTTGTGGGTGATGTGGGTGTGTGTTTTATATAGTATTGGGTGTGTGGGAGTGGTGTGTGTATGTGTATCAGGTGTGTGTATTTCGAATTGTCCAATGTGGCTGTGTTTTGTAAGGGTGTGTGTATTTTGAGCACGGCGGTGTGCACCGCCAATGGAATACCGCGGTTGAAAGACCGCCGCATGGATTCGTGTGTCGTGATAGCATGGGAGTATTTCTGTTGGCGTGACGGTGGAGGTTTTGTTTTCGCCAGTTTATCACTGACCTTTGGTGTGGCGGACTTGTGTGGGTGTCTGAATTTTGTCGGATTTCGGGATGTGGGTCATAATAGCTGTGGCGGAATTCCGCGGCCGCGGCGGTGTGTTGGCGGTCTTCTGCACGGCGGCAAGCGGCTTTTACCGCCAATGTTGTAATGACCCCCTCAGTGTCTTGCATCTAAGGAGTGGGAGTGAGGCCCCTGCCAAGTTTCAAGCCTCTACTTCCCACCAAACAACCTCCAGACGCCAGAAAGCTTGAGGACCACCCTTGCAGCTACCAAGGCTTATTGGATGCCTGCATGGAAACTGACGGCCACATGATGTTCACCGACTCTAGAGCACCCGCTTAGCACAAGGACTGACGCTGCCCCTCCTGTGTGTTTGCAGCCTGAAGGAGGTGACTTTGACTGGAGCAGCAAAGCAACTTTGGCACAACCAACCCAGTGATTGACAGCTAGGAGCTACCTCTGCACCCGGAGCCACCGGCTGAGATGGTGAAAATCCAAGCATCAATTCTTGGTCTCGGCCCCCCAAAGAACTCTACATCCGAAGGGTAGAGTGTGAGTCCACCCCCAAGTCCAGTTTTGCATTAGAGTGCAAAATGCATCAGCCATTGCGTAACGTTCAGCACCAAGGACAGCCAAGTCACCTCTGCAACTGGACTCCCTGGGCAAGGTAACAAATGTCTGATTGTTGACTCTTGGTCTATGTCCCCTCAGCACCTTAAGTTCCTGTGGGTTCGCCGGAACTCACCCTAGAAGTGCCAAAGTGCACACTACTATTTTCCCCATTGACTTCAATGGAAGCCCTTTAAATCCACAAAGTACTGTATTTTCTTAAAAGTTCACAACTCCGGTTGTACAAAAGCTACAATGTTTGTTTTGGTGTCTAAATTAAGATGAAAATCTAATCTATTTTTCTAAATTGGTGTCAGATTTTTGTAGAGTCATGTCATTTACTTGTCGTCCATGTTGGTAATGTGAAAAGCTTTACACATGTTCCTCTAAGTAGCCTGACTGCTCTTTGCCACACTACAGAACTGTGCTAGGGTTTACTGCGTGTAATCCAAGGTCTACTACTAGGTATTGTGATGGTATTCTATGGTAAGACTACCTAATTATACCATATAATACCTTCACCTTGCTACAGTTTAAGGTTCATACTGAGCGGTGATAGCACTCGTTTTCAATGATGAATACACTTTTCTTTTTATTTTGTCCTAAAATATCTCATTCTATGTAGATCATTTATCAAAGTCTAAACAACTCCTCTCCCTCTCTCTCAAGTTCTCTCTGTCAATCTCTTTCTCTTGATTTCTCTCCTTCTCTCTCAATCCCTCCCTCTCTGACTCTCTCTCTCTCTTCGGTCAGACTAGCAACATGTTTAATTCAAATGTTGTAGTTATGGTTGGATGCAGAGCATAACAGAGTCACTTCTGATCTAACATCCAAATTCTTGTAGTGTCACTCAGTAGGATGAAGGTTCAAATCCTAGTATCTCTAGGCACTATATTTGCTTATTTACTAGTGCTTTTTGAATGCTAAACCTTCCTAGTGATAAAACATTCATGTTTCTTTCTGCTCAAATGTGTGGGTTGCATGGCATAGGTATGTCTGGAAACTGCACTTCAAAGACTCACCGGTAGCCTAATGGTTTAGATGACAGACCCTCATTCAAAAATTGAGGGCTGTACTCCACGTGTGTCCATGGTCATTTCCCTTCTTAAATTTCTTGTAAACTTCAAAAGTGTAAGGTTCATACTGATAGGTCATCTCCCTCGTTATAAATGACAAATACACTTTTGTTTTTAATTTATCCTAAAACATCTCATTCTACGTATATCATTCATCAAAGCCTAAATAGATTCACGCCCTCTCTCTCCCACTCTCTCTTTCACGTTCTGTCTGTAAAACTCTTTCTCTTAATTTCTCTACCTCTCTCTCAATCTCTCACTTTCTCTCTCTTGCTCTTAAATCCCATAATAGGATGGAAAAGAGAGACAGATATTGTTACTGCAATGGTTTCTCCATACAGTGACTTCAAAGAGTCAGACTAGCAAGATGTTTGGTACGAATGTTATAATTACTTTTGGTTGCAGAGCATAACAAAGTCACTTCTGGCCTAATGGGCAAGGTCTTGTACAATTACTCAGTATGCTGAAGGGTCAAATCCTAATATCCCTAGGCAGTGTGTTTGGTTATTCACTAGTGTTTTCACTGTTAAACCTTCCTAATGATGGAACATTCACATTTTCTGCCTATCGCGCTCTGTGGGTTGAATGTCATGAAAAAGTCTGAAAAAAGCAGGGTAAGGAGTCATCTGTGGCTAAATGGCTAAAGTTACATATGTAGGAAAGGCCCCTTTTGGCATGGCTACCCCCCAACACACACACTTTTGCCTGATATCTGATGCTAAATTGACAGAGTCTGTGCTGCGATCCTGCTAACCAGGACCCAGCACCTGAGTTTGTTCCCTACACTGTACCATTGCATCTGCAGCATTGCTTCTTCAATTGGTACAATCCTGGCACACAACTAATTTCCTTGTAAAAGGTACCAGTGGTACCAAGGGCCCTGTGGCCAGGAAGGGTCTCTAAGGGCTGCAGCATGTATTGTGCCTCCGTAAGGGACTCCTCACCAAACACATGCATACTGCCACTGCCCTCTCTGGGTGCCATGCCCACAAACCACTGCCTGTGGCATAGGTAAGCCACCCCTCTAGCAGGCCTTACAGCCCTAAGGCAGGATGCACTATACCACATGTGAGGGCATAGCTACATGAGCAATATGCCCCGACAGTGTCTAAGTCCATTCTTAGACAGTGTAAGTGGAGTGTAGCCATATTGAGTATATGGTCTGGGAGTTTGTCATTACGAACTCCACAGCTCCATAATGGCTTCACTAAATACTTTATCAAACTTCTCAACACAATAAACCCACACTGATGCCAGTGTTGGATTTATTGTATAATGCACAAGAGGGCATCTTAGAGATGCCCCCTTAAATTCACCTAACTATCGAATGTGAGGCTGACAGTCTGTGACAGCCTGCCATTAACAGACAAGTTTCTGACCCAATGGGGTGAGAGCCTTTGTGCTCTCTGGGGTCACAGACAAAGCCTGCTCTAGGTGCTTTACACCTCTCCCCTGCAGGAACTGCAAAACTTGGTGGTGAGCCTCAAAGGCTCCTGCCTTTTGTTACACTGCCCCAGGGCACTCTAGCTAGTGGAAAGGCCTGCCCTCCCAGGACCAAGGGCCACTTTTGCCGGCAGGTGTGGTGGGAAAATTAGTAGACACCAGGAAGAGTGTCCACCCCAGCTAGGACCACCCCTAGGGTGCCCAGAACTGAGGTGAACCCCTCCAGGCAGAATCCTCCATCTTGTTTTGGGGGGATGTTAGCCAATAGGGTTGGGGAGGTGCCCCCCTCCCTAACGGGAGTGGGCAAAGCAGGGTGTAGCCACCCTCAGGGTCAGTAGCCATTGGCTACTGCCCTCTGGCCCCTTTAACACCCTTAAATCCAGTATTTAGGGGCACCCCTGAACCCTGCTCTTCAGATTCCTGGCAACCTGAAAAGAAGAAGAAGAAGTACTAAAGAGCCGCACCAGCAGAGAAGACTCCAGGCGACAAATGACTTGGACCCAGCCCCTCTGACCTGTCTGCAGCATCAAGACTCCTGCTACAAAAAGGCGACGTATCCTGCAGGACCAGTGACCCCTACAAACCTCCAGAGGACTGCCTGCCTACCCATGGACCAAGAACTCCCAGAAACAGCAGCCCTATCCACAAAGAAACCTCCAAGAAGGACTCCAGAACCGCCCCGGATCCATGAGTCCTGCCTACTCTGCACCCGACGCCCATGGCCGGTGTCCAGGTGGACACTGGTCTAGTGAATGTCCCCAGGTGATTTTGACCTCAGGTCCACCTTGGGCTGAGACCTCATGACCAATACGATGATGCCTGCAGCCTAAATCCATAGGATCCCCCTGACCGGGACTGGCTCTGGTGAAGATTTCCTAATGCCTGCAGGTACCCCTGCACCTGCAGCCCCCTGGTTTTGGGGAACCCAACCAACTGTCCAGAAACATTCAGTGCACTCTCTGCTTACCTGTCCAGACATTGGTTTTCTTCAGCCAGCTCCCGGAACCAAGCCTGCAGCATCTTTGTCACCCTCAGGGTTCGGTCATTGAAAAGCATTGGGCGCCCAGCGCTGTGTTGGCACCCTGCACCCATCTGCCTCTGTGCTGCTGAGGGTGTGTGTTTGGTCCTGATCTCTGGCCCTCCCTATGCTGATCTAAACCTTCCAGTTCTGTGTCCTGAAGTTGTGGGTATTTACCTGCAAGCTGTTTCTTTCTGAGTGTCCCCAGTCCCCATTGGATTTTGATGGGTGCCCAACACCAACTTTGACCTCTGCACCCAGCAGGCCCAGTGTTGCTGGTGGTGCACCCCTGGTGTCTTCTGAAACTTTGCCCTGTGGACACCCTTACCTCCGAAGACTGGGATCGTAAGTCGAGTACTTACCTGAAAATTGTGTTGTTTTATTTTCCTCTCCTAAGACTGCATTGCTTTCTATAAGAAATTGCAGTGTGTACTTTTGAAATTGAAACATATTACTTACCTGAAAACTGTTTTATCTGTGAACTCCAAACAAAGTGCATTTCATACTTGAAATTGATACATTCTTGAAACTGTACATGCCTGCAAATAAGACCCTTTTGGTTCTAAAAATGAAGTAACAAAGTATATTTTTTGATAAATAAACATTGGCCTGGAGTTAGTTTTTGAGTGTGTGTCTCTTTTCTTGACGTGTGTGTACAACAAATACTTAGCACTACCCTCTGATAAGTGTAGCTGCTTGACCATACTACCAGAAAAGAGAGGATTAGTATTATTTACTTTAACCTCTGTAAAGCCTCTGGGGATCCACTGGACTCTGAGCATACTATACCTTATACTGGTATTCTATATACAGATTCAGCTTCCTGCAACAGACCCTCACACTGAAAGTTGAGGGTTCCACTCCAAGTGTGCCCATGGTCATCATCCTTCTTTAATTATTTTATACTTGAAAAGTTTAACGTTCATACTTGTAGGAGGCTGGCTCAGTTTAAGGTGTACACCTATGGTGTGGCACCTTATACCCCAGGCAACCCTTAGTGATAGTGCTTAGGTGTCCAGATAACTAAAGCTCTCTAGGGGTAGCTGAGGCAAGCAACTAAAACTTATCCAGGAGGAATGTAACACTTGCAATACCACAGTAGTCAGACAGTAAATCATACACAAGAAAGAACCACACAAATGTTGCAAAAATAAAGGATTCTTTATTACAGCACTAACTAATAGACTACCTTGGTATGTCTGTCTTTGGAGATATTTTCACACAATATATACACCAAATAACAAGCAGAAATAGCAAGAAATGTACAGGGCCCTATGGGAGGGCCAAACCATATACCAAGTAAGAGAAATGCGAAATAGTGAACCCTGGTGTGCTAGATGGCTGGGGGAGAACGAAAACACCAGAAAGTGTCCCCAGCGGCCGGGAGCAGAGTGGTTACCTACTCTCTCGTGCCATAGACAACTACAGAGAAGTCGCAGTTGGATTTTTTGAGTTTCAGGACCCTTTACAGTGGACCCTGGGGAAACCCAAAGACAGGAAGAAGGTTGGAGAGTGTCCCATCCAAGGAGACCCAGAAGACAGGAGTATTTACACCAGGGGACCCAGATGCGTAGGGGTGAAAGGATGTCAGAAACCCTTGCTGAAGTCAATGGAGGCCTTGGTTGTTCAGCTGCTGTCGTGACCTGTGGACCAGGCCAATGGAACCCAAGGATGGATTCGGGAGACAGAAGACCTTAAAAGGAAGGGGACAGAGTCCAGCACCCTCTGCTGAGCCCAGGCAGTGCAGGTAGCAATGTCCACCTTCCTAGAGGTGAAGTTCCTGCAGGTTGCTGAAGGAAGAAGTGCAGCTGTGGGGTCCTGTAGCTACAGAAACTCCTAGGAGTCACCTATGAGCTGTCCCATGACAGTCGCCGGATTTCAGGAGGGTCAGTGACTAGCGAGGCCACCAACATGCACTGGCAAATGCAAGCAGGAGCTGAAGATGGATTTGCAGGTTTTTTGAGACCAGCAAGGTCCAGGAGACTCTACCCTTGAGGGGGATTCAGGGCTGGCCCTCAGCACACAGGGAGAACAGCAGAGATCATTGGGGCCACAAGGAGTCACAAGGGGGCCTCAGCAGCACAACAAAACAGAAGTCCCACATTGCAGGAGTTGCAGAATGGAGGCTAATCTACGGACTGCCGAGTGCTGGAGTTCTCTGTGCTCGAAGACCTCTTGAATGAGGAGGCAACAAGCTTTGACACGAGCAATAGTTGCAGTGCACAGTGGAACTGTTCCAGTGGCTGCAACAGGGGCCCACAGTCTCCCAAGTGGATCAGAAGACAGGAGGGACCCTAAGAGGACCACAGAACCACCACCTGTGAGCAGAGCCTTCATGCTGTCCATTAGACAGGAGGATCCACCAGCCGGTCATCGTTGCCCTGAGGTGCCTGCAGATCCAGGGGAGTGACTCCTTCACTTCAAGGGAGATTCTTTTGTGCTTCCAGGTGCAAACAGAGTCTTTATGACCCTGGAAGATGCACAGCCTTGGACGTTGCAGAATTCTTACAGGATCCGGTGAAAAAATGTTGCAATGGGAGTCTTCCCACCGGAAGCAGACTTGTTTTGGTTCTAAAGCAGACCAGCAGCTGTTCCAGAGGCCAAGAGCAGACGATGTCTTGCAGAGATTTCCATGTAGAGTCTTGCTTGATGAATCTTAGGACCCACCCTCGAGGGAGTCCTTAACTAATCCTAAAAGGGGGTTGGTCACTCTCTGAATTGACCCATCTATCAGAGGGGATCGGGATGTCATCTTTCTGGTGTAACCAGTCAGATGCTCCCAGGGGCCTCTGCCTACCTTGTTTCCAAGATCACAGAATCAACCGGCCACCGGGCAGAGCTCTGTGCACCTCCCTAGGGGAGGAGCTGGACAGAGGGATGGTCACTCCCCTGTCCTTTGTGGGGTTTCGAGCCAGAGTGGGAACCAAGGGTTCCTGAACTGGGCAAACCAAATTATGCAAGGAGGGCACCAAATGTGCCCTTCAAGGCAGTCTGGTGCTGCTCATAAATTACACTAGAAATTGCACTGTGAAATGTTGTACATTTCACGGTGCCATTTTTACAACTCCCTGTGGGGGGAACACCCCCCTTTCATACATTATGCCTGGCGCAGGCGTTCAGAGGCCACCCCAACCAGCCCACAGACACCTAATATAAAGGGGGAGGTGGTCACACATCACCTTTGCAGAAAACCATTTGTTCTGCCTTCCCCTGCTTGAGTTAGGCTCAGCAGCAGGAGGGCAGAACAGTGTCTCGGGTTTGCAGTAGCATGGGCTGGCAGCCAGACCCCGTAAGGCTACGCAGGGAGAACTGGGGGATCTTCTAAGGAACCCCCAGAGTACATAGGATCATGCAACTAGCACTAGAATCGATGTAGCTGCATGATTCCAACATGTTTGATATCAAACATTTCTTGGTTTGGAGAAGCCATTATGTAGTTGCACCACTCATGTTGACCAGTGTCCACGACATACCTTAAGATGGCTTCCCCGCACTTACAAAGCCCAGGGAATGGAGTCTGTGGTTTGTATGGGTACCCTTCTCATGCAAGTGTACCCTCACACTTAGGGACATGCGCCCTCCCCTTGGGCTGAAGGGCTTCCCAAAAGGGTGATGTATAGAGTCAGATTTAGAAGGTCATAGTGCCTCTTAGCGCCACACTAGCGTCATTTTTTTACGCAAATGTGGCATTAATAAAGTCATTCTCCTTCACCATGTTTATAAGGTGGCACAATGCTTGCATTGCGCCACTTTGTATACCCTTGCTCCACATTATGCGTATGCCAGACATAATGTACGCAAGGAGGGCGTTCCCCCGCAGGGAGTCGTAAAAATGGCACAGTGAAATTTACAACATTTCACTGCACTATTTTTAGCGTTATTTTTAATGCCTGCTCACAGCAGGCATTAAAATGACGTGCCCATTACTTTCAATGGGCCTCCCTTTACTTTGCAAGATTAGCGTCACAATTTATGGCGCTAACCCCGTAAAGTTCCACAACAGCATCATAAATTTTTAGGCTATTGTCCTAACGTGCACCACAGTGCGCCGTATTGTAAATGGTGTTGTTAGATAAGGTACAAGAAAAGTGGCGTCTCACAGCTGATGTGCCACTTTCTTGTAAATCTGGCCCATTGTGTCTAATTGCAGTGACCAGGATACAAAGTAAGCCTTATATAGGTAGTGAAAGAGTGCAAGCACCATCACACACAGGCTGCAATGGCAGGTCTGCAGACACAGTTTGCATGGGATCCCATGGGTGGCACAATGCATGCTGCAACCGATGGGAGACCCCTTGTGTACCAATGCCCTGGCTACCTAAGTACCATATATTAGGAACTTACATGGGTGCACTAGGACGATGTCCGGCTGCGGGGATCTGCTGCCTCCAAAACAGGTGGTGGTTCTGAGGGATCCTCTGGGCCCCCTCTACCTTCTATTCAACTTGGAAGATGGTGAGCCCTTGCCTCTTCCTCCAAGACAGAATCCCTGTGCACCGCGACTGTTGCAGCAACCAAGGCTTATTGATTCCTGCTCCAAGGGATCTTCAGGCTTCAAGTAGCCCCGGCCCCCAGCACTCTACCTCTGCAAGGACAGTCTCTTCTCTGCTGCTCCAGTGACATGGGACTCCACTTCAGGTGTGCTGCCTGGGCCTCACTGTGAGTTACTGTGCCTGCTGCCATTGGGTTGCACGTGGGGGCTCCCACTGCTGACTCTCCTGTCTTCTGAGGGACAGCCCAGACTCCTCTCCAAGGGTCGAGTCCCCAGGACCTAGCTGGTCCTCCTCAGCTCTGCACATTTCCAACAGTTCCAGTTGCATTTGCTTGTGCTTGTTGATGGTCCTCCTGACCACTGACCCATCTGCATTCCAGTGACCGTCGAGGAACAGCTCCTAGGTGACTTCAGGGACTCCTCTACAGTTCCTGGACTCCACACTTGGATTCATCCACCACCATCGACCCGGATCTTCACCAACAGAAGGGTGGGCATTGCCTCCGGGCCCACCTGGACAATCCTGTGTGAACTGGACTCTGTCCCCTTCTTTTGCAGGTCCTCTTCTTCCAGAATCCACTATTGGGTTCCACCAGCCTGGTCCTGCTTTTGCAATATTCCATTTATGAGTCCCCATGTTAGCCTATGGGACAACCAGCCGCTGGGGGTCTTCTAGATACTTACTTCTTGGGGTTACACTCTCCCATATACTCTGGTGGGGGACCCATTCTCACATTCTACTTTTTTAGCATATTGTTTGGCCACCCTATAGGGCCCTTGCTATTTTGGGCTATTTCCTAATACTTACTATGTATATTTTGCGAGTACCTACCGCCAGAAGGAGGTTTGCCTACAGTAATCTAGTTTGGTGTTCCTGTAATAAAGTACCTTTATTTTTGCAACACTGTGTGGTTCCTTTCATGTGTGATGAATTACTGTGTGACTACTGTGGTATTGCAAGTGCTTCACACTCCTCCTAGATAAGTCTTGGCTGCTCACCACAGCTACCACTACATAGCCCTGGCTACCTAGACATTGTAACACTATCTAATAAGGGTTTCCTGGACCCAGTATAAGGTGTAACACCATAGCTGTGCACCACACACTGGACCAGCAACCAAAGTTAGAGGAGAGAGCACAGGCACTGGGGTCCTGGTTAGCAGGATCCCAGAGTATTACAATCTAAACACACTGACACCAGGCAAACATTGGGGGTAACTATGTCAGAAAGATGCTACTTTCCTACAATACGGAAAGGTGATCTCACTCGTTTTAAATGATGAATACACTTTTCTTTTAAATTTGTCCTAAAATAGCTCATTCTACCTATATCATTCTTCAAAGTCTAAAATAATTCTCTCCTTCTCTCTCAATCTCTCACTTACTTTCTTTCTCAATCTCTCACTTTCTGTCTCTCTCTCTCTCTCACAATGGGATGGAAGAGAGAGAAAGAGGGATTGTTGTTGCAATGGTCTCTCTGTATTATGACTTAAAAGAGTCAGACTAGCAAGATGTTTGGTACAAATGTTACAGTTAGGTTTGGATGCAGAGCTGAACAGAGTCACTTCTGGCCTAATGGCCAAGGTTTTGGACTGTCACTCAGTGGACTAAAGGTTAAAATTCTACTATTGCTTTACAGTGTGTTTGTTCATTTACTAGTGATTTGACTGTTAAACCTTCCTAGTGATAAAACATTAATGTTTCTGTCCTATCACATGTGTGGGTTAAATGTCATAGGTATGTATAGAAAGAGACAAGTACTGAGTCACCTGTGGTCTAACAGTTAATGTCACAGACCCTTACACTGAAAGTTGACGGTTCCGCGCCCCCGCCATGCACAGTTAAAAAAAAAAAAAAAAAACTTCAAATATTACATTGATATTATTAATGATGTTATCAAAGATGTCGTGAGTGCTGTAATTTTTGGGGTAGTGAGCAGTGCACGGTGAGGGCACAAGTTATAGTTACCTGGAGCATGAGTTATAGTTACTTGAGATAACTCGAACTATAACTGGTGAATTTCAATGGTTTTTAAATGTAAAGTAATTTTAATTACTATACGTTAATTAAACCACCACCGTGTACAGCAGTTTGCCGTGCGTGGAAGTGATTGGCCACAGGGCCTGGCCCTGCAGCCAACCCCATATAATCACCCAACCCTGCAGTGGCCTTTGGCTGCGGGTGGCAGGTTGGTTCTGAGCATCAGTTGACAAGAAAGAACCCACTCATCACAGTCACTACATGAGATATCATGCTTGAGAAAGGCAAGTATGCAAACACCTCCAGGGTTACAGGTAACTTTTCAAGGTGGAAATGCTGAGAAAACTCACTTGCTTTGCCTCAGCCATGCACACAAAGTTAGTCTGATTAGTACTCAACAGAAGTGTAGCTTCAACGTGGGCACCACTTTGCTTGTATGTGTGAGAGCCTGCCGCTGAGGTTTAATTTTTGTAAAATTAGCATTGTGCCAGAATGTATCCTGCCATGCATATTTATCCAAAAGAGGCGATTGTTTTTTGCAAAATGCCTACCAAACTGGAATACTTTCTACTCGCTATTTAGTGAGTGGTACCTCCTTGGGTAAGTGTATAGTACATCTCCTACATTGCTCCTGCATAAAGGATGGCAAGGAATTGTCTCCATTGACCTTGTGTGTTGATAACTTTGTCAATGTGACTGTTCCTCGAGCGTCTTCATTAGATCATTTTCAAGGTGGAACTGCATATTTGCAGTTCCATCATGATTTTTTTTTTATTTGGGGAACTGCGGGGAGCCTTAAGGCCCCCGTGGTCCCAGCCGGCACCCGACTCATGCGGGAGCCGGCATTGCTCCCGTAGGCAGGGAGTTGCTTTAAATAGCAACTCCCTGCTTGTAGAAGCATTGTTTTTATCTGTTTCCCTGCATGCATATTTGCATGCAGGGAAACAGATGAAAACTTTGCTTTCTGCAAGCGGGTGCTGTTGTGCAGCTCCTGCTTGCAGAAAGCGGAGTTATGTTTGTTTTTGCATGGTGGGGGCTGTCAGCTCTCGCCAAGTAAAATCAAACAGCTACCTCCAGAGAGTGGGCTCCTCTGAAGGTAGCAGTAGCCAGCCCTAGGGGGTAGCAGTCCCCTGGGCATCTATGGCTCCATGAGATGTGCCGTGCGCCCCCCTGCAGCATCTAAAATTTGCCCTGGGGAGGTGGTGGTCTTTGGGGGTCAGCACAGACCTGCTCCTTATTTCATTTAGTAGTCCCCGGGATGTGGCAGTCCCCATGGCTCGGGGGGTCCACAGGCCCCCATATTAGAATAAAAATATTTTGCCCCAGGAATGTGGTGGTCTCTGGGCATGGGGGTGGTCTGCAGGGCCCCCTATTATAATTAAAGTATTTTGCCCCGTGGGCTGGTGGTCCCCAGAGTGCAGGGTGGCTTCACCCCCTCTGCATACTTTTGACTTTAAGCCCTGGAAAGTTGGCAGTCCCCGGGCCCAGCGGATCCACAGGACTCCCCTATTGTTATTAAAGTATTTTGTCCCAGAGAGGTTGTGGTCCCCGGGTGAGGGGGTATGCAGGCCCCCATACATTATACTTATTGCCACAGGGAGGTGGTGGTCCCTGTGCATGAGGGGCCATGTGCCCCTAGCATAGTTAGTAGTCTATTGCCAGGGGGACGTGGTGGTCCCCGGGTCAGGGGTCCGCAAATGCCCCCTACATTATTTTTTTGAGCCCCAAGGAGGTGGTGGTCCCCGGGGCTGCAGAGGGGTTGTGCCCCCCCGCATTCATTAAAGCACTTTTGCCCCTGGGAGGTGGCGGTCCTTGGGACGCAGGTCCATCTGCATTCACAATTGTCAGTGCCCCACAAAGCGGTGGTCCCTAGGGCTGCAGGGGCCTGCATACCCTCCCTCCACATTCATTAAAGCACTTTTGCCCATGGGAGGTGGCGGTCCCTGGGGCGTGGCGGGTCCAGCGGGCCTGCCCACATTCTTAATTGGCAGTGCCCTGGTGTGTGGAAGTCTCTAGGGCTGCGGGGGAGACATGCGGCCCCTCCCCCCACATTCAATACAGTACTTTTGCCCCAAGGAGGTGGCGGTCTCCTGGGCTGTGGGGGAGGCCATGAGCCCATCCATGCATTCATTAAAGTACTTTGCGCCAGGGAGGTGGCGGTCCCCGGGGCACAGGCAGATCCAGTGGGCCCACCTGCATTCATAATTGTCAGTGCTGTGAGGAGGTGGCGGTCCCCGGGGCTTTGATAAGCCATATGAGGGCAGCCCCGTGCGCCCCCCCCTCCTATATTTGGCAATGCCCACTGGGACCTGGCTCGTCCTGGGGCAAAAATAAAAAGTGCAGCAGACTGGGCTTGCTGTTTTAAAAAAAAGAAATTGTGGCAAAATTCACGAATAGTCCCGATTTAGACCACTTTTTTTTCAAACGCTTTTAAGCCCTCTGAGGGCCCTAACAGGACCACTGCACCAAGGATAAGGGGGTAGGATAATGGTACCCTGCCCCCTCACCCTTTTTGTTTTTACTTGGTGTAATTCCGTCCAGCGGTTCAGGTTGCAGCTGTGTCTAAAGAATCTATAGGAATTAACATAGGAAATGCATTTTTTTACTCCCCCCCCCCCTTTTTTTCTTGGCCCCCGCTTGATGGAACACCCCAAAACTCACCATGCACAGCAAGATTTCTGTGCACACTTTTTGGGAAAATTTTGTGAAGATTCCTCAAGCGGTGCCAAAGATATAGGCAAGTAAAAAAAAACGCTTTTTCTATGGAAACTAGGTGCTAACTATAACTACCTACTCGCAACTGCCAAGAGGAGACATATATATATATATATATATATATATATATATATATATACATATACACACACACAAAAACACAGCCTTGTAAATGTGTGACTATATATACATACCATTAGCTACGATTGGACTGCCACCCTAAGTCCCCCTTCCCTCCTCTCCACACTGTCTCTCCTTCTGCTGGAAGCTTGCAGCTGACCTCTTCCTGCTGCCTGAAAGAAGCAAATAAATGACTTACATTAGTTAAGACTTTGGAGGCGACCCTGGAAAGGGAAGCAGAAGTTTAAATCTGCTTTCCAGAATACTTGCCATTTGTCCCAAAAATCAGGATATGAATTTAAAATTTTGAAAAACGCCGGGACAGTCCTCTGAAGACTGTTCGGGGAAATCCGAGACGTCTGCTCACCCTGTTCTCTCTGGCTGTATGTCGGTTTTTGGAAAGACGTAGCTCTTTTGATGAAAGATTTCTCGTAGTTTTAGAGCAAGTATTTTCCTTACACGGCCAGTGGATGTCGCTGCTGAATAACAGAACGTACAAACTGGTTTTCAAGTCACCTTTCTGCCACAAGTGTACCTGGTTAGAAGTAATATCCTTCGGCCGTGGTTGGGAGCTCGGTGCTCACTGGACTGCATAGAGGAGTAAACGGCGCCCCAGGGTCCGAGCCACAGGGGCATTCCTGAGTGCACTGGACTGAGGCCATCGATGGTGCGGACGCGACCTTCACCTTTTGCCCGGGGTGTGGTACCTCCGAGAGAACATGGACAGGGCGGGCACGGGCAGGTAGGAGGGCTCTTTCTTTCTCAGCGCACTACTTTGTTTACAGGCCAGATTCGCCGTTCGCTGCTTCCAACTCCGCAGCAACTTTAGCCGGAGAGCGCCCGCTGTGATGGACTGTGGCGCATTAAGCAATATAGCGGCACCTGTGCTGTGCTCGGCGTGAGGTCGATCACCGGTGACCTGGGAGCGCTTGTAAACAGAAGTGGGCGTGTGAATCTGGTCTCAGTGCCCTGCATGGTGCAGGAGCGAAATGTTAATTTTATAACCGAAAGGGGGTTTCCCGGGTGTGAGACTTCGCTGTCGGGAGAAGGGGTACTCGAGAGGTGGGAGAGAGAGGCTTTCTAGGAAGTCGCAGGAGTTAGAGAGCTGGAGGGTGATGTTGTCGGGGGAGGCCAACATCGGTCCAGAGGGGCCGGACCCGTGACAGGTTTCGAGATTGCCACCCGGGGGCGTAACGCAGGCTCCAGAGGAGGCGTGGTAACCTTCCAGGGGACCCCAGCATTTGAGGAGAGCCCCACTCACCTCAAGGCCAGTTAATATCTGTGAGATGTAGGATACCGAGGGTCCCTCATCACAATCTGGAGGAGGCCCCATCATTTCGCGTTACGCCACAGATGCCACCTAAGGTACTTACTTGTATAGGCGAAGACCCTAAATGGAAAAACATTTTCATAATCTGCGGTTTTCTATGAAATGTGGCCTGCATGGGTCATCCTGGACCAGAATTGGACTCCCCGGGCTTAATATTGTTTTAGTGCTTACCCTCAATGGAATGCCCATTTTGGAGCAGTGGTAGTTCGCTACATGCTAGTTCTTATGCGATAATAATAGACGTGTTTTTTTTCTCCGAATAAAGTCGCACATTAACCTTATCCGTATGACGCCTATGAGACATCTTGCAAAGTTTTGAATCCTCTTTAAAACAACGAGACCCTTTTTAGAAATCATGCGGCAGAAGGAACCGTAGTAGTGGGCTTTTGGAGCAAAGTAAGCCCTCATTAATTCTAAGATTATTTTTGGAGATATGTTATTGAATTGCGTTTTCACCCTCTGAACATGCCGATATCTTGAATTGTTCAGAAAATGTAACTTTTGGGTCTAAGGCCATTTAGATTCGTGCTTCAAGAGCTGCAACAGGCGTAAACAGTGGTGTAACGCAAAATTATGCCCCCTCCCATAAAATGTAATGAGTGGCCCCTGAATCTCCCATATCCCACAGTTATTCATTGGCCTTGGGCTGAATGGGGGCCTCTAAATGATTGAGGACCCTCTGCAAAGCAAGGGCTTGAGGGGCTTGTTTTACGTCTCTGGATACAAACTATCTTTGGGTATATTCCTGGTCACTGCAGTTATACTGCAGTGGAGGACCCAGTTATACGGCGGTGTTGAGTAAATTATACACCAAGAAAAGGGAGATTATGTGGCTCAATGCAGCACACACTTCAGCAATATTAGTCCATTAGTTTTTTTTTTTTTAACACACATTAATACTAGTGGGGCAAATGTTTCAGCTCTTTAGTACCAGTTACACACCAGACTAGAGGAATCAGCCACTAAATGGTGACTAGCTAACTCTTGTAAGGGGTCTGCCAGACCATGCCATCACATCTGGCACCCTTTTAAATACCTTTTTATCGACTTGAGCTAAAAACTATTTTTGTGGGTTAACATCTGCAAATTGTGTACACGATGGTGGATTATGTGGTAACTGCAGTAAATTCATATTTATGTGCAAAACACAGCTGCCACAGATTCACATAATTCCAGTGACCCGTGGTATTGTCAAGAATGTTACCCCCTGTTAACGTCGACCATGTTAAGCAGGTGTACGATCTAAGTTAAGTGTGAGTACCTCACCCAGTCTCAGATGTTCTTTTTTATTTGGTGCAGGTAGTGATTCAGTGAAACTATATATAGTAGAATGCAAAGAAAACAACAAGATGTTGATCTACTTACATTTGGCATGAGAGATATGATACATTGGTACATTAGTAATAATAAGCATTAGTTTCCACATCAAGGTGAAAAGAACCAGTAACAGTTTTTGTTTGAGCTGATCCTTCTGATTGTCCCACCACTAAGAAGCAGATAACATATGTGCACTGATTATTTTCTGCCATTAACGTGACAATTCTCTATCCAGATTATTAGGTCCTTGGATTTATTAAATTACTCTCCATGCAATGAATTATGTGGAGACCACATCAGCAGTGCTAAATTTGTAAAAGAATGTGTGCTGTTGCCCAGAGTTTTTCACAGAAGCCTGCACCAGGTGATATCGAAGGTCGGGATGTAGAATAGTAAGGCTGCCTACTCTTGATTCCACCGCATGCCTTTTTCAACCACCACCAGACACTCCATGCATCTGTATCTCTTGCAGGTTCTTTTTCATCCCTGCTTTTTCCCTTTGCCAGTTTTTCAGTCTTTCTTGTCCCTTTATTTTTTTCCTTTAGTGTTGTTTCTTCACTCTCTCGCTCCGGATCAAAGTCTGTTAATCAAAAATAAGTCCCAGTCCCCAAAAACGTGTGCCGGTGGACCCAATTGGCAATCACTGGTTCAAATTAAAGACCACTTCTCACACAACCTATGCTTCATTTTGTTACCCATATAATAAGGAATATTTGTCTATAGCATAGTCTTACGAGATTCTTATGTCTCTGCAGTGCATATAGTCCAACCTATAGAATTAAAAACCTTCAGACATCCACTAGGTCCAAATTATTTCTTACTTGTAATGTAATGGTTCTCATCCTTTTGACTTCTTTGGGCTCCCACTTAGTCAGTGCTGGAATTAGGGGACCCCCAATGAATCTGTATTGGAACCCAGCCATTTCTGGAAGCATGAGCCCCTGCCTAAGCAACTTTGATGATTTGAACCGTAAAACAATTCACAAAAATCAGAAACCAGCATTCACCAATCAAATACACAAATTATTACATTTTTTAAATTCTCAAACATTAAAAAAATCAACGTTTTAATGAGAAGGTTGGCCACGCATCGGCCATGTTATTATCTATTTGATGAATTTGCACTGCTCCCACAAATCAATTTGATGATGCTGACTTTATATTTAGATTGCAGTTTCAGGTTCCTTCATATTTAAGGAACGTTTTAAATTTTTCAGTTTTCCATTTGCTTCTTTATTTATATACACTTTATTCATATTATACACATTATACAGCTATACACTGCTTGAGTAGACATCGCTGGCCTCGGACCGCAGGCAATCTTACTGGTCTAATGCATTTCTGGATGCTGATTTTCTGGCTTTACCTGTTGCACATCTGAAATAGTCTGGGGAGTATTATAGTTTAGCATTTGTAACATTTGTACAGTTTAAATATAGAATAGATTGAGCCTGTGAATAAAAAAATCCTAGGTCGCCCATACCTCCGAGCTCACCCTTACCCAGCAATTTACTTCACTGAATCCGGAGCATAACAAAGGGCCCCACAGCTCCTGTGGAGCTGGGAGCCCCCCAGGTTACACCCATACTGAAAGGGCGCAGCTCAGTGTTTTCCCCAAGCAGAAAGCTACAAACTTGCAACATTGTTGATTGAATGATGCTAATTTAGATGGTCCCATCACAAAAGTTCCCTCATCTCTCTCTCTCTCTCTCACCTACACTCATAGGAATAGCATTTTTTGTTTTGCCTGTAACGTTGGCGCCATTTGACAAATCTTCGCTATATTTCTAAAACTAGTTTGCAACTGGGTCCCGAAACACATTTTCCTCATGCAAGTTCCTATAGGGATTTTAGACACAACAACTGGCCAAAGCACTGAAAGGAATTACACCAAATTTGGTACAAAGCTAGATCTTGGTCCAGAAAGATCTCCTTTTATAATTTGGTGTGAGTCTCTTCAGTAGTTTTGGCGGTATTAAACTATATCTTGAGATGCTAACCCTCTGTGGATCCACAAGCCAAAAGCAAGGCCCTGAATGGCTGGCCAGAACGCGCAAGAAACATTTTGTCCACCATTTTGTTTATCAGCTCAGTTCCGGGGAAAAATAAAAATGAAAAGTGATATAAGGGGTCAGGATAGAGGTATTTTGACCCCATAGGACTGATGGAGGTTTCTCCTACTCATGGGCAAAAATACCCCTTTTTTTGCAGGGCACCTGTGTGCGGATCTACCATGGTGCTCCTCGCACCCCCTCTCCCCCCAGTGTTAATCCGCGATGGATCCTCTGATTAAAAAAATGCACACACACTCCAAACCTCTGCCTCGTATAGCCAAAGGCTGTGCGTAGTGTGCGCAGTTAGGGGTTGGGTGCATGCAGGGGGTTGGCTGCAGACCCTTCAGCCGTGCACAGCGTTAGTTGGATTAACATACAGTAATATTAATTTACATTAAAAAAAAAAACTAGAAATTCACTGAAAAAATGTTGCAGGGATGTTATAGTTAAGAAATAGAATAAAAAAATAAAAAACTTGGAAATTCACTAAAAAACCAAAGGTTACAGGGACATTATAGTTAGGTTCAGATTTTACATACACAAAACCATAGAAATTCAGCAGTTATACTTATCTAAAGAAGCTATACCTCTTGCCTTAAAGTTACCTTAGGACAAGATTTCTAGTTTCTTGACATAAGTATAACTCTAACTGCTGAATTTATATGGTTTTATGTGTGTAAAATCTGAGCGTATTCATAACGTCCCGGTAACCTTTGTTTTTTGGGTGAATAGCAATATATAGACATATATCGCTGAGGCATGGATGTTAAAGTCACCATGCAGGCTCCAATGGGAGGTGGGCACTCGCTGTTCACTGGTGGTCAGGTTGCAAAGCACTTTTTAAACGGATGCAAGCCTCCAGCTGCTCAGCTGGGCCTGCTCAGGTAGACCGGACGAGAGGGTTCTCTTCATGGATGCCTGTAACCTGTATTGGGCCAGGTGTAATCCACACCTCTACAGTGGAGGTGGCCCCCTAACCTTTTATAGGGCCCCATTCAGCCCACAGCGACTGTATATCTGTGAGATATGGGTAACTCATATTTTGTGTTATGCCACTACCCTGAATCTGTCTTTACATTGTTCAGCACAATCCTAGCATCATTATTTAAAACTGTGTCAATGAAGGCAAGTCAGATATTTTTGTAGAACAAAATCCAAACCTGCTCTGAGGTTGAAAAAATGCATTGTGAAGGAATTCAGTCATGTGTCCCAGAAGCGGCTGGTTTCAGGGAAAGGTAGTGGGGGAGAGAGTAATAATAACAATTTAAAAAAAGAACCCAACGTTCTTCGCTCTTCTGCTGTGTGTGCACAGACTGAGGCTCCCAGACTCTCATAACGGCCAGTACAAACGCTGCTTTCATGAAGGTAATACCCATGAGAGCAGCGTTGGGATTGGGCTGAGCGGGCAGGTTTTGCGCTTCCAGGGGGACTGGGAGCCAGTGCCTCCTGTTGTTCTCCACTCAGCAATGTAGCTGGGTTGGAGAGATGTCAATGCGCATGTCGTTTTGGCCGTCCTAAAACAGCCGGCCAAACCGACATGCGCACAACAGCAGTGTCCACCGCTCCTCCACCATTTTTCTTATGACCCTGCTCTCAACACTCTGCTCCTAATGAAAAATAAAATGATAATAAACCTGTTATTATAATTTTTTTTTCGTTTGTGTCTGCTGGCAGAGGGACAACACTCTTCAGCATTAATGGAGGAGCTGCCACTGATGTGTTCTTTTCTCTTTCTGCTGCTTTCTACCTTTTTGAGGCACTGCGCTTGTTGTTGGTGTATTCTTGAAATTACTGGCTCCTGTAGGATCTCTGAGAGGTGGTAATAATGTGGTGCATACCAGAACCTTCCACCTCTGAATTGGCCACCTGCTTCTCCAGCATCGCAGATGCCCGCTCCGATGCCTCTTTAAAATAACCAGCCTCTGACACAGAGAATCACACCATGGTGCACTTGTTGCTTTCTGCTTAGGTTTTGTAAGAACATGGCACCCTAACTGTTGGTATATTGTTCAACTAAATGGCATCTGGGTATCTCTTGACGGTGGTGCCTGTATGAATTGGACCAGTCTCACTGACAATCTGGATTAGCCATTTGTACCCTCCCCATAATCTCAGATTTCCGCCTGGTGCCTGTTTAAATCAGCCTACCAGGACACAGTGACACATCAGCACATAGTCGAAGCACTGGCAAGACAGTGGTCAGAGATGCTGTTGGTTTTATTTTTGTGCTGGAAGCGTATTGTGTAGAGGTGGGCCAGCCAAGGAATTTATGGGAAGAGAGACTGCACGAGCCAAGCCTGCACAAACTGTGACAAGCCGGTGAGACAGATGTACAGGGGTGGAGTGGCGGACTGACAGGTTGATGGATATGTAGGCAGTCACATTCAGTTTAATGTTACACTCCTGACTGCGCCCTGGCCCTACCTGCTTTTCATACTAACCTTTCCCAGTATCACTCCTCTATGGCATGTCTTTCCTCCCCCTACTCTTACCTGCCCTCTTTCTCTTCCCATTTCTTGCTGATTCTCATGTCAAATTTAGTATATTATTTTCTGTCTGACATGTTTCTTACCAGGCAGCCACCTGCAACAACCTCTGCCCTGCCTCTTCCTGATAACCATCCATCTTTCTATTTCCTGTCTTTCTTTCTTTTCTCTGCCCTGTCTCTTCATCTCCAGTCTCTCTCTTCCCTCACTCTGACTTACACCAGAGCTGGAGAAGACATTAACCCACTGTCAGCTCAGCTTATTTTTGTTTTGAGTGTCTTAAAGTGCCTCAAGCCAAGCCATGCAGCACGCTGCTTTGGAACCCAAGCTTAGTGTTTTTTGCTCTCCGTTTCTCTTAGTACTTATAGTCAGTTATTGGCACAAGTCTTGTGCTCTTAAGAAAACCATTCCATGCATTTACTTGAGCTTTATGTGGGAGATTAAATTTATTGGAGTTAAGTGTAATCTTCAGAGAGATATAGAAGACACTCCTACATCAGCAATGATGCACGCCATACAAAGTAAACAAATGTGTCTGTGGCAATTGTTAATTAAACAGGTTGCAACCCAAAAAAAGAGATTAAGTTGCCATTAATGTTTTAATTGTTCACTACAAATTAATTTTGATGTTTCTAAAATTGTTTATAATTGGACTGGAAGTTGCACAAAGTAGGTAGATGGGTGTTTGTGAGCTGTTAGAAAAATAATAGTTATTCCTTTGTTACATATACTTTAATATTTTCGGTGTGAAGTTTAAAATTGGAAGCAAAAGCAATATGTAATTCATGTTTTTGGATGATGAGGCGTATGTATGTATGCCTTTCACATTGTTTACCATAACATTAATTTTTGAAAGTAAGCAAAAAGAAGGAGTAAAAAATAAGGGATGGACAGTGGCTTCCATAGTAATAGAAGATGGGTGTAAATAAGAGGGGTTGCTATCAACTTAAGGCAAACAAAGGTTTTAGGTTTTTTGAGGGGGGGTAATTCATACAGTTTGGTCATTCTAGAGCTGTGAACTGCCAGACATTTAACAGCAATTCATTTTTTAGGTAAAGACCTACCAGACAGTGCTGCTGGCTAGTTGACTATATACACTTTGAGGACATTCAGAAAAGCTTCCCTGGAAATGTATTCCACCTATTGCTTAACATTGGCTTTGTGGTTCGTAACTCACATTTGCTTTCCTTCTATTTGCTGGCTTTATTTTTTTAGGCTGTCCTGCTTGAGTTTGTCCCTTCTGTGGAGCATAGACTGTTTACAAGAGTCCCTGAAGTACGGTGGCAACAAATATTTTATTACGATCAAAACAAATCAGTACACTAGGTGATGACATTCTACACACCATGATTTGTACGCTGTATACTTGTGTAAATAAAACTGTATGTCTTTCAATTGAAATGACCATTACATTTGCACAATGTGTTGTTTGCAATGGCAGTGCGCTACCACACCATGCATGCTCCAGTTTACACCACTCCACTGTACTCTATACCCCCCCACTGCACTTTACTCTGCACCATTCCACTCTACATCACTCCACTCTGCGTCACTGCACTCTATACCACTCAACTGTCACCACTGGACTCTATGCCTCTCTACTCTACACCACTCAACTCTATGCCAGTGCAGCCTACACCTCTCTAGTATTCTCTGCACCACTGCGCTCGACACCACTCCAGTCTAGGCCACTCTACTCTGCACCACTCCACTCTACACCACTTCATTCTGCAACACTGCACTCTATGCCAGTGCACTCTGTACCTCTCTAATTTGCTCTGCTCTACTGCACTCTATGCCACTGTTCTTGTCTATGAAACAATTTACACCACTGCACTCAACAACACTTTACGCCACTGTACTCTGCCCTGCACCACTCTGCTCTACACCACTTCACTCTACTCTTAAAAAATCTACTCTACACTACTGCACTATGTCACCAAACTCAACGCCACTCTGCTTCACTCCGTTTGATGTCACTGCAGTCGACGGTCCACTCTATGCGACCCTGATTTACTCTTCACCACTCTAGACTGCACTGTATGCCAATGCACTCTACACCACTTTACTCAAAATCAGTGTAGTGTGCGTCACTGCACACAATGTCAATCTATGCTGCACCACTACACTCTACACCACTATACTCTATTCTGCAATACTCTACTCCACTACATTGCACTCTGTGCCACTCTGCTCTGTACCATTTCACTTTACATCACTGTGCTCTACACCACTCTATTCGACTCTGCGCCACTGCAGTCTATGCCAGTGCACGCTACCCCACTCTATTTTGCACCACTGCACTGCACCCTACACTGCGCAGCTCTACCCCACTCTGCACCAATGCACTGTACGCCACAACACTATGCCATGCTACTCTGCATCACCCCACTCTAGGCCACTGAACTCTACACCACTCCACTCTATGCCACTCTACACCACTCCACTCTATGCCACTTCACTCTACTTTGAAACAATCTACTGTACGCTACTGCACTCTAACACACTGCAGTCTATGCCATCTGACTCCACTCTACGCAACTGTAATCTACAGTGCGGCTCTCCTCTCTATGCCACTGCACTCTGCGCCACTCTACTCTAAACTACTGCACTCAGCACCACTCCACTCGGTGCAACTGCAGTCTATGCCACTGCACTGTACACCACTTTATTCAAAACCAGTGCATTCTGTGCTGAAATATTCTACTCTGCAATACACTGCACCACATCACTGTACACCACTCTATACCACTGCACTCTATGCTACTGCGCTCTTCACCACTTAACTCTCCACTACTGAATTCTATGCCACAGTACTCTACACAACTTCATTCTGACATTCAACTCTGCAACACTGCATGCTCTACCACTGGGCTCTACACCACTCTACTCTGCACCCCTGCAATCTATACCATTGCTTTCTACTCTGCACCACTCTCTGCGACTCTACAGCAATGCAGTCTTTGCTACTATTCTCTACACCACTGGACTATACACTACTCCACTCTATGCCACTTCAATCTACACTACACCAGTGCACTATATGCCACTTTACTTTACACCACTACACACTACCCTGTAACACTGCACTCTACCATGCACCACTTCACTCTAGTCTGAAACAATCTACTCTACAACACTGCATTCTACCATGCACCACTCCACCCCACTTTACTCTGAAACAATCTGCTCCACACCACACCATTCCACTATACGCCACTCTGCTCCACACCATGCCACTATACTGCACACGCCACTCCATATTATGCCATTGCACTTTATGCTGTGCCACTGCACTCTGTGCCACTCTACTCAGCACCACTGTATGCCACCCTACACTGTCACTACAGTCTATGTCACTGCACTCTGTGCCAATGCACTCTACATCACTTTATTCAAAACCAAGGTCCTCTGCACCAGTCCACTCTACACCACCACACTCTACACCAGGTCACTCTACTTGACTCTCACACTCAACTCTATGACACTACACTCCATGATACTCCATTCTGACACTCTTCTTCATTTAACTCAACTCCACTCTGACACTCTACTCCACTCTGCACCATTCCACTCTATGACACTTTACACCACTCTACTCCACTCCACTCCTACACTTACTCCACTCTTTGACACTCTACAACACATTATGGTATTCTACTCCCCTCCACTCCACCCCACTCTACAACACTCCACTGCACTCTGTGATGCTCTACACAACCCCCTCTATGACACTCCATGCCATTCTACCACAATCCACCATATCACTATGCTACTCTACTTTATGCCACTCTACTCTATGATGCTCAACAACACTCTACTCTGTCATTCACTCTACTACTCTTCACCACTCTACGCCACTTTACTCTACAACACTCTACTCTGCTGTATAAAACTCCTTGTATGCCATTCTGTTACTTTACTCCACTCTGTGCCACCCCACTCTGATCTACTCCATTCTACTCTAACAGTACTCCACTCAGTTCTATGACACTCTACTCCACTCTGTGTCCTTCCACTCCACAACACTACTCCCTCCATGAAACTCTACCCCAAACCACTCTGTGCCACTCCATGACAATCCACTCTGCTCTCCTTAAAGCCACTAACTTTTAGCCATGCTGAGCAGTATGCACGTTGGTTCATAACATGGCTTAAACCCATTGGCAAAGCCAGTAGCTCTTGCATAGGCAAGACCTATTGGCTTTGCCAATGCTTGTCTACAATGAGACTTTAAAAATTTGGCCTGTAAAATTGGTCTTTGCCTGAAGACCAGAATTGTCGGCAGCTAACAGAGTGTTTGGGGGTTTCATTGAATGTATTGTATGTGCTACTTATGCATTACTTGGTCTGCAGTGTTGATACCTAGAGACCAATGTTATTGTTGAATTGTGGTAATGTGTGAATTCTTTTTATATTGATTGCAATTTGATGGTGTTTTTTAGGGACTGAGGGGCCGTGTTGTATATAGTTTGGGCTTATTTGAATGTAGATTCCAATGTAAGGATTGGTCTCGTTGAAATTATTATGAACAAGTTACTAAAGTCAGGGAGAGAGAAACAATGTTGCAGCCATGCGCAAATATCGAAGTACAAGAAACTGTCTAAGATCATCCTAGTAATATAGTATTCTTTTTGGGACAAGCAATAAAAGGTAAAGGATTCCAGGACATGGCTTGTGGTTGATTGAGTAGAATGTAGTTGGCGTGGAAAAGCATATTGTTGGCTCATATCATGAATCTTCATCCACTTGGGTGGAAAGGTTGAGACCAGCCTAACTATGGAGTTGTTAGGTGAGATAATCAAGTGCTACTTGATGGAAATCATTAGGTACCAGGCACATCTGTTTGGAGTCAATGGAACTCAAAAAGACATCCATTAGAGCGACATAAAGTGTAGAGACACAAATTTAAGTTGCCCACATAGGAAGACAATGTATTTTGCATTTTGTCAAATCGACAAACAAGTATGAGTACAAACAAGATTTGAAAGTACCATAGTGCTATCCTCAAATGTATTATCAGCAGCAAAGTAAAAAAGAAAGCATACAGGAGCTGTAACAGTTGAAAGGTAGCTGATTTAACTAAGCACTGATCTTGGAAGTGAAGCTATAGTCACACCCTACCTGAAGCTCGGGCTGTAACTATTACGTAGGACCGGATTGAGATACTTAGGTCCCTGGATAAACACTGTTGTTTTACCCTATCAAACATTTGGATCACTGTTTCAAATTCAAAACTGAAATATTGGTAGTTTAAGTGATGTTTGGTATTACACTATATTCTGATCATAACGGGCCTAGTACATGACAAATTCACACTTCTTAGATGCATAGACATATTGAGATTTAGAACTATTTACACAAGTCACATGAGTCCATGGCATACTTGTTTTTTTCTTGCAGCTTTTGAAATTTTTATGTATTAATTTATGTTATTCATCTACATTGTTAGTGCAAGTCTGCAATTGTGTTTCCTACGTGACTGGACGGAAAATATTTTACATTGTGAAGCCTTCCCTACAATCAGACCCTCAGAGAGAAGCAGTTTTTTAAATTATTGTTTCAACACTTGCTACGCCGCTTGCTCATTAATCAATTAGAGGTGCAGGGAAGTGTGGGAAATGCATTGCACATGTGTGTTAATACTCACACGTTTAAGCCTCTGATGTTTTCCACCTCATTTGTGTGAACCATTCCCTTTGAACCAGGGGCGCCCTGTTCTACCGCGGAAAAATCTGCTTACTTGGTAGACATTCTACAATCTTGGCTCGAATGTATTGTCCTGGCCTTGTGCACTGGGATCCAATTTTGCATGCGAAGTTCTCCACTTTTTGGCATCAGGTCTTGCTAACTCTCGAAAACGATTTTTTGAACCGGGCTGGGAAAAAAACAAAAAGGAGCATCATGAGTGTAAAAATAAAGTGTAGTGATATGCTATAGGAAGCGGCCCACTACTGGGATGAATCAGATGTTGACTAACATGGAAGAGAACGGGACATTTTGAGTAATACTTTGAGAAAGAATGTTGAGTGAAGACTTACAAATCTCTAATTTTCAGCTCTTTAAAACGCAAGAAAGAGTGAATCCTCTGAGAGATTTATGGTGGCTACAAACCTTGTGGATCTGAAACAAAGCTCCTAATTTACACCCATGCTATGTCTTGTGCTTGGAGATCTTGTTAGAATTAGAAAGCCTATATTTGGATTGAACTGGAAGCTCCAGCCAAGACATTTAAGACTAGATTTCTTTACTGCCTGGTTTTCTGGCTAATCCTAATATCTGAGAATGTCAAAAATGTATGTTTACTTTCAGTGCATGACTAGTATTTTCATTAGACGTAATGGGCAACCACATTGGACTAAAAAACGAGGCCTACCAGACTAGGTTAGTCATTCTGATATATCCCAGACACTACGAAATCGAAACGACCTTCGATGTTATTAGCAGAAGGCTGTCCTTACCTTGATATCATCTGAACTACCACTGAAATCACAGACGTGATCTGGCTCTGCGGTAGGCAATTGTCATGTGACCCAAAAGAGAGAAAAGTTTGTATTTTTTGGTAGTTTTATATAGCGCAAAATCAGTCTAAGGGCATTGGTGTACTTTACATAGGCACCAGTTGCATTACAGAAGGTCAAATTAATGTTTTTTGTAGGCACTGGGAGATTAAGTGATTTGCCCAGAATCACAGCATGAGTGACTGTTGTTTTAAGTGTGGATCGACTTGACACACGGCTAATTTTGAATTCACTCCCACTCTCAAGAAATAGTGCAGTAATTATGGAGTAATGGGGCACCTCTTGTTCTGCAGCGTCCCATGCACCCACAAGGAAATTCAGTGTTAATGCGATAGCTGATGAGATGAATTGCAAAACAGTCTGAACATATTGTTGTTAACTATGAGGGTTCAAGAGCTAGAAATGTAGATGGATGTGAGTAACTGCAGTGGTACACTTGCAAGCATATTTGTTGACTCATAATGTTAGAATTGCTTATTGATTCAGGATCACATATTGCCATAATTTCAAACATGCTCATTGTTTGACTGTGGCTGGCGGTGCTTGCAAAGAAGCATTCTACATGTCCAAGAGCCTATGGAAATATAAAAATACGTAATCTGTTTCAATTAAGGGGAAAACATATTTGATAAAGTATAGGTAGCACACAAAGGGCAGAATATATATTAGGATGGTTTCATTCGGAATTATTAGAAATGGTGCATATGCCACAGAGAAAAGTCAAAGTGATATTTCATCACAATGAGCTTCAAGATGATAATGAGGCAATGATGGTAGGCGGAGAAGGATAGCAAGTTTGATTCCATAATGTAAAAACATTAAAAAGTGTTTCAAGATGAAATGAAGGAGCTCAGTCATTTGAAACACATTATCATATTTAAGAAAGATGCCCAACCAACAACATTTAAGAAGAGAAGCATGCCTCAAAGAGTTAGAAAAGGTCTGACAGTGGTTCTGGACAGAATGTCCAAAATATCCGTCTGATCTTCATTTATTGTTGTCGTGTGCAAAATCAGAAGAGATGTTTATGTGCATAGATCTGCAGAGCTTCAATCATACCAATGAGTTACAATCAACCTCACTCCGAAATTAATAACATGATAGCTATAGTGGGGAAATGCCAAAGGTTTCACCAAATAAGGGCTGATATCTGCTTATCACAATCTCCTATTAGCTGAGGGATTGTGACACCTCATCTCTTTCCTAACACTACACAGATGGTGTTTTCCAGTTCAGGAGAATAGCACTCAGGCAGGCAGCAGTTGTGCCATTTTTCAGTGCCTGATTTATGGTAGTTTCTAAGAGATACTGAACTGTTTGACAATTATCTATGAGGAAACTGATCACATACTGGATGCAGTGTTCAAAGTTTTGATTGAAAATGGTTGAGATTGTGAAAGAACAAAAGTGTATCTTGTAAGTCAGAGAAGTAGCTCCTAAATCATATAGTTCTGTGCACAAAGTGTTTCAAAAGCCCCACCACTAAAAGCAGAGAGGAGGTGTTATCGTTTCTGTTCATGTGTGAATGGACCTCTTATCAGATTGCCCAGGAAGGGTGTGAAATGTACTTGGCTGTAGTAACCAGTGTATGCCTTTGAATAAACAAAAACACTTTCAGAAGTGTCCATTATACAGCCTTTTGTGCCAGGTGTTCCTGTGTTCATCACAGTTTAATCCATGGCCACAGAGCAACAAAGAGGTCAAAGTGGTGTTTGTCTCACAAACCTTAAGTACATGAAAGGCAAATTAATAGAAAAAAGAGAGGCTCAATTGTACATGTGCTGCACAGCATGTTAAAGCTTAGATTTGAATATCAGTGTTGACCTAAAGTGTTAATCACAAGTCATGCGTTTGCTTTTATGAGAGGTACTGTTGTACACAGGAGCCCGTCTACCGCTGGATTGAGATTGGCCAGCATACAATTTTAGATGAAGCACATTTCTGTAGTGGTTTTATGTCCAGAATACTCATGCAGATCAAGAAGAAGAAGAAGAGTTAAGGGCTGAGGAGAAAGAATTAGAGTATCTTGTGGATATGAAGAGGAAATACTGTGTAACAGAGAAGGAATGGTGAGAGGTGTTTCAGAAAAACAAGATTTTGAAGATTACAGAATTTGTGAGAGATACATGGCTAAGACAAAAGCGTTGAGCAATAGTTGTCACCACAGTTGCCTATAGATGCGTGTATTCATATGAGAGGTGGAAAATGGGTGCCACCAATGTATAGAAGAGCAGCATGAGTTGAGTTGGCACATGTTGGCCATTTGAGCACGACTTTTGATTTTTTAAAAACTGGTCTACAGAATGTGTTGATGGCTGTACATAGATAGCAACATTGAGCTCAGAATAAAGATGTATGGGGTTTGCAAGAGAGGGTATAAATATTTTAATTGTAGAAAAGCAATTGTGGTGCCAATGGAGGTGCAGAAGAGACCTTGGGAGAAAACCAGGCTTGATTTTGGGACTATTCTATGCCTTGCCTCAGGAGGAAGGTTCTGTGGTTGTTAATATAGACTGCTGTTCAAGGTGGATAGTTGATCAATCTATTTGATTACAAAATTCAGAGCTGATTGGGCTTAGCGAAGATGCCACACATGGCATGGGGCTAATTCACAGCAATCGTGGCATCTTGAAGACAACCAAGAGACTTTTTTTTTTTAATCTCTTTATTTGGTTTTATATAACATTTATAAATGACATCTGACTTGAGTCATCATAATTATCCCCTTCATTGTTTAACTGTAGTACAACATAAGAAGGAGGGAAGGGCAACCAGCAGCGGCAAGACCAGGTACCCCAACTCTAGTTAACTATATTTGTGTGTTACACCTATTCATCAAAGTGAGACAAAAAGGTTGGTTAGCAACTACACCTTCTTGTTTCCCACACTGCACCACAATGGGAGCTGCTAATAACCTTGTAATACCTCTATAGTGTGCCCCAATTGTATGGTAGCCGTCGCGGTGTCAGCATCTTATCCTGTACGGATATCGCTGTCCTAGTGCTATATTGCTTAATGATGCATATGAATGATGTATAAACCTTGTCAGGTATATGGTGTCCAATGTTCGTGAGGGTCTATAGTGCCCGGTGTACTTACTCATAGCCTGAAAGCCATGCACCCTCTTCTAATTTTGGGTGTGGCTATGATGATAGTACTTATTTGTATTTCCTAATGCGCTCCAAACCAGACCCATTTGCTCAGGGTGGGCTAGTGTCGTTTTTAGCCTCAACCTTGACTACGAAGGTGCCCCAGAGCTCCAGTCCTTTTATTATTATGCTCCTGTCATTAAGAGAATGAAGTGTGTGTGCTTTCGCCTTTGCCCACTTTAGAAAATCTCCCAGCCATTGGCGCATGTTTGACACCCCTGGTGCTTTCCAATGCATTGCTATAAGGCATTTGAATAACACGCCAAATCAGTACATCCATGGGTTTGTCTGTCTCTTCTTGACCTGGTGCGGATGCCTAACAGGCACGATTCTGGTATTCCGGTGTAGGAAGCAATGTGCGACGAGTAGTTCTCCTGTTAAGGAAGTGAAGTCGTGCCAAGCCTGCTGTACAGGCGGGCAAGCCAATGTCATGTTTTAGAATGTAGCGCCCGGCTCACCACATTGCGGGCAAACATGATTAGTCTGAGGGAACATACGATGAAGCCGGTCAGGAGATTGGTAGGTTTGGTGCAAGTAATTAAATTGGGTGTTACGGAATCTAGGGTTACGTGACACTTCCTTAGCCATTCAAATCGCTGTAGCCCATGTAGACTGCACCAGGGGTTCATTGAGGACCCCATCCCATCTCGCCCGTGCTCCTGCCTAATCTGTATCAAGAAGTCCCAGGAGAGAGCTATAAAACTGAGATGCAATGTGAGTAGGCCTTGTGCCAGACAATATCACATGTAATGTAGCCGAAACCATGGGTTCAGAGTCTCTGGCTCGCCATACGTTACATGTAAGCCATTTCAGTACACAATAGGTGACAAATCTCCCTGGCCCTATGCTGTAGGTGTCATCTAGTTCTGTATATGTCATAAGAAAGCCTTCCTTAAATAAGTCACCTATAATGTGTATTCCCAGCTTTAGCTATTTCCCTGATTCATACTTTTTGGGGTAAAACTGCACTAACGCAGTTTTGCACGAAAATGTTTAGCACCGGCCTGCACCATTTCTGTGCACCAGCCGTGCACCATATTTATGGAATGGTGCAAGCCGGTGCAAAGGGAAGGCTAGTGTAACAAAAAAATTACATTAGTCGGGTGGGGCTGGCGGTATGGAAGAAGTGGGTTTTGCACCAAAAAATGACATTATGCCGGTTAGAGTAAAAATAAAAAGAATCTAACCTGCCTAGAGTCATTCTCTGATGCAAAACCATCCATACCACATGACTCCTGCCTTAGAAAAGACAGGAGTCATGCCCACCATCCCATTTGCCAGCATAGGGGACCAGGGTCCCCTGGGCATGGCCATTCCACCCTGTGCCATGTATGGGGGCCCATTCAGGGCCCCCTATGGCAGTTTAATAAATCAAATAAAATACTTACCTGTACTTACCTGGGATGGGGTTCCCCATCATCCACTGTCCCTGTGGTATGGGTGGGGGTGTCCCTGGGGCGGGCACCTGTGGGTTTATTCCATGGTGTTCCACCATGGAAATAGGCCCACAGGTCCCCTAACGCCTGCCCTGACCCAGGCGTTAACTAATGGGGCAAAGTAAGCTTTGCACCATTTTTTGACCCCTCCTCCCTCCCGTGCACGAGTATAAATATGGCGTTAAGGCCATAGAGTAATTTTTTTGCATCTCATGAAGGCAAGGTAGGCTTCCATGTCCCAAAAATGATGTTAACTTCATAAATTTGGCGCTAGACGGGTCTAGCGCCAAAGTATAAATATGGAGTTAGTTTTGCACCTAATTAGAGTCCCAAAATAATTTGGTGCAAACAGAAATATAAATATGCCCCGTGGATCTAGGGAGTGCTGTGTGTGTAGCTTCTTGGCGCCTGGAATATCTAGCAGGGGAATCTTAGGTGACTAAGGCGGAATTGTGGTCTTTCCACCTATGTAACTGCTCCAGCACGTGTGGGCCACTTCCATCAAGTTATTTCCTCGTGAAGACAGGATTGTGTAACCACGCTAGCACACTTTCTCCCCTCAAACGTTCACGCATTAGCGTTGACTCCGCATTGGGTGAGTTCTGTAGCCATTGGAGTGGCCACTGCATCTGCGCTGCTGCATAGTACAGCTCATAATTTGTCATGCCTTTTATGAGCGGGTGGTGTGTTGCTGCAAATGGGACATGCCTTCGACCGGTTCCCCATACTAGTTCCAAAATCAGACCGTTCAGGATTCTGAAAAAAGATCAGGGCACTACTAATGGTAATGCAGTAAAGAATAATAGCAGCTTGGGAAATATGATCATCTTTGCAATAGGCACTCGTTGCAAGGGTACGACCCTTAGCAGTCGTACCCTTGGGACCCCCAGAAACGTAGGGATCCCTTAATCACACGCATTGCACGTCCTAAGTTGCCCTCCAGTAAATCTGCGTTAGTGTAATAGATTTGGATGCCGAGATACTTAAAAGTAGTGTGGCACCATGGCTGTTAATATGCTGGAAGAGCATGTCACACGCTTTCCTGTGTCAAGGTTCAGAGGGAACAAACAGGATTTGGACCAATTGACGTACAAGCCAGATAAATCCCCAAATTGATCTAATAATTGTAAAACCTCCGGGAGAGACGTTGCATATTTATTTAGAAATTATCCACGCATCATCAGCATAAAGGGACACTATGGGCCTAATTACAACTTTGCCAGATGGGGTTAATCCGTCCCGAATGTGACGGATATCCCGCCCGCCGTATTACGAGTCCATTATATCCTATGGAACTCGTAATACAGTGGGCGGGATATCCGTCACATTTGGGAAGGATTAACCCCCTCCGCCAAAGTTGTAATCAGGCCCTGTATGTTGTTTGCCACCTTCAGGTATCTCCCATTGTTGCGCCCTTAGTCGCAGCTGGGCCGCCAATGGTTCGATTGCTAACACAAATAACAGCTGCGATAAGGGACACCCCTGCCTGGTGCCACAACAGATGTGGAAACATTCAGAGATAACCTGGCCTGTTTTAACCCGGGCGATGGGGTTTGAATACAGTATTTCGATCCAACCCAAGAATCCTGGACCAAAGCCCATGTTCCATAAAGCCTCCTTGAGGAAAGACCACCCAAAGGTGTCAAAGGCCTTTTCAATACCTATCAATACTTTAACTCTTTCACGATCACCCTCGGAGTGCCTGACATTAACCACAAAAGTCGTCTCACATTCAGGAATGTATTCCGTCTGGTATGAAACCCGACTGGTCTTCGTGGACCAAATGAGTCACTAACGGAAGCAACCAGTTTGCAAGGACCTTACTCAATATCTTGCAATCCAGGTTAAGCAACAATAGGGGCCTAGAGTACTGCACATCAAGTGGCAGTACCACAATCAGTGCTTCACGCTGTGAGTCTGTAAGTTGCCCCCACCCTTGTGCCTCACGCAGTACCTCCAGGAATGGTGTGGTTAATTGCGTGTTGAACGTGGTGTAGTATTCCACTAGTAACCCATCCATACCAGGGTCCTTGTTTTGAGCTAGTTGATGCAGGGCTGTTTGGATCTCGTCAATTTCTATAGGTCCATCCAGCACCATACTCTGTAGTGGGTTGAGATGTGCAAGAGGGAGCGAGTCAAAAAAACTCTGCAAGCTGTGAGGCAGGAGGGTCTGGTCTCGCCACATAAAGCGTGCTGTAGTAGTGTTGAAAGGCATAATTTATGGCCAATTGAGTATTGACCACTATTCCCAAATCTAGCTGCAATGCCCCAATAGGGTCCCAGTGCTGCTCGCTCCAGAGCTACTACGCCAGCAGCCTGCCAGAGCGATCGCCTTCCGCATGTGACCTAGAGATATAATGGCGATAATCATACATGCTCAGGTGCTCAACTACCTCTCTATGGTGTGAACGCTGCATGCGGAGAGCTACTAGGTCAGCTGAGCCAATTGCTACCGCGCATTCCACCCTAGGCAGGTCTGTTTCTAGTGAAGCTAATTCTCGTATCAGCATGTGCTGTACTCCCCCTGTGGCCGCGAGGCAATGGTCTCTTATGACCACTCTATGAGCGTCCCACTCCGCTACTCGCGTCGAGGCTGTACTTCCGTATAATTAAAAATATTGGGAAATGCAAGCCCTCACCTCCTGCCGGAAAGGAGGGTCCGCCAACATGCCAGGCTGTAGATGCCATGTGGGTACGGAGGTATGTTGTCTGTCCCAATGTAGGTGGACCCGCAGGGGGCAATGATCTGACAATGTCTTGGCTAAGTAGTCTGCCTTGATAGTGTAATGAACCAGACCAGCCAGGCTCAACAGCAAGTCTATATGGGTATGTAGCCCATGCACTAGGGAATAGAAGGAATATTCTCAGTCCTGAGGGTTGTAAAAGGCGCCATATGTCATGGAGCTCTGTTTCGTACATCCATTGGCGCAGTTCACCCGCCATAGTCCTACTGGGAGCTCCCATCAAGGGCGGGTGAGATCTATCTAAATCTACATTGGGTACACAGTTGAAATCACCACCCCATATGCAAATGGCCGTGGGTCCTGGAAAACTGTGGCCGTGATCGACCTCAGGAAAACCTGTTGTTTTGAGTTAGGGGCATATAATCCAGCTATAGATCGGGAATTGCCATCTAGGGAGCCCTCCAACAGCACATATCTGCCTTCCTTGTCCACCACAGAGCACTCTACTATGTAAGGGACCTCCGGAGCTATCCATATTAACACACCTCTAGCAAATGCCGAAGTCACTGTACCATGTGCCTGCCCACGCCATTTAGTTTTGATGCTTCGCAAGTCTCTTTCTATAAGGTGTGTTTCTTGCAGAATCGCCATGTGGAGCCTGTGCCATTTTAAGTATGCATGAATCTTATGACGGTAAACTAGATTGGGCATTCCAAGCATGTTCCATGTTACCATTGTACAGCTGTCAACCTTCATGTGTGTGTAAGTCCGTGGTAACGTGCATGGACCTCTTCCCTGTAATCACTGAGTATATCTGCATCAAAGGACCCTGAAACCAGGAGGCCCCGGCTCCAACCCACTGCGCACCTCCACTCCAGTACTCTACGTCCGCCTCGAAAACCCACATAATATCAGAAAAATTATAAACAGTGTTGAACTCTCCGGGGTCTCGGCCATCAGGGCCTAGATCTCCATCTAACATGTTAGCACAACCAGTGCAGTTAGTAGTCATATCTTAAACTGTGTCCATTCGGGAATCCTGTCAGTGGAGGGAGTGTTAGCGTAAGAGGTTTTCTTCATGTCTCTGCCAGCCCTTTTCAAGTGCCATGATCACTTCATCCCCCCTGGACCTCTCCTTTCACCAACAGAGAGCATGCACCCTGATCATCAGCCCCTTCAAGATGACATCATTCAGCCAGGCAAGTGTAAGTACAGGCTAAGCAGCAGAGCTACTCCAAACGCACAGTTTATCTTGGACCTGATGTCCGGCGTTCCATGCTACCAAAAGCCACTGTGTACCGCATTCATGAGGAGTGACTCGTATATTGTCAGCCAAAGTTAATATAGAATATTAAAGGTCATCAGCTGCGTTTGGGGTCCCATACGGGCCCAACATTGAGAGAACTGTAGATCCACTGGAGTGGCCCAACGATGAGTCAGAGACTGTTGCTTTATCATTGCAGGGGCAGTATATGGATTAGATGTGATCGGGGTTGCTTCTAGTAGTGCCTGTGCTTGGCCCTCAGCCGTCTGCACCCTGGAGGCGTGCATCTTGATGTCAGATCTCTTTTTGCGTCGGGGTGTCTGCCAGGCTCCCTCCTGAGATTCCTCACAACGTAATTTGACCAATCCTATGGTGTGCAACCACGTCCATGCATCTTCAGGTGATGGAAAAAATGTGAGTCTTTCCTTCATCCACCACCCGGAGCCGAGCCGGATACAGCAGGGAGTAAGTGATGTTGTACTCACAAATTAATTGTTTGACCTTGATGTATGAACTTTGCTTGCATTGCACCTCTATGGTATAGTCAGGGTAGGCCGTAATATCAGCGTTGTCGAACCTCCAGGGACCCTGCGAGCGGAAGCACTGAAGAATCCAATCACGGTCCCGCAAATTGAGGAGACAGGCTATTAGCCTGCTAATGTGTATTTTGAACTTGTCTGTCTAGCCCATCAATCTAACCCCACTGAAAGTTTCAAAACAAACATTATCATAACTTCAAGGCCTTTATATCTTTCATGTTTAATGCGACGTAACCAGAGCTGCCGCTTTCAGGTTGCCCACTACCAGCCTTCCTTCTAGCTGCAGAGGCGGGCCCCGGTTCCAGCCATAGAACCTCACAAATACCATCTCTGTTGCTGCATGCAAAGCACTGCTTCCTGCCTGTTGGAGCGTGTGTGGTGTCGGCATCATGACATGGCCAGCATTTCATGTAGGTGCCTCACATGCCGTTCTGTGGGCGAGAGAGCCTAAGTTGTTGGCATTCTGCAGAATCAGCTGGAAAATTGGCAGTGCCACTGGAATTCTGTGATTCTGCACCATAATTCTAGATTTGCTGCATTTGCCACATAATTTACTATCTGATGCATAATTTGCAGATTTCTTCCAAAAAGCTTTACTAGCTTAAGTGGTTTAAAAGTTACTTTAAAAGCACTTGTTTTCGTGCAGTGCGGACCCTTTATCAAGGTTATCCAGTTGTCTTGTAGTTGCTGTTTGTTGTATTTAGGTGTTAAACTAATAGGAAAGAGGTGCAGCCTTGCGGACACAGTATAAATAGTGGTCAAAATGCCTAAAAATCAATATAATACTGTTGTATTGTCACATAATTTGCCATTTTTTGTTGAGTAATGTTTTTTTAACACTGCCACATCATTTGGTCCTCCATTACCCCATAATTTTAGTAGCCTTGAAAATAAGACCTCACACTGGCAGTCTTCAGCCCTGGGCTTTTCTGACTAGAGATATGTTTTACGCTCCCTGTGTAAGCATAGCATGCTTGTGTTTTTTAATGCTTTTTAACTTGTATGGGCAGTTTCACGTCCAAATAATTGTTGCAAATGTCCTATTCCCCAGCTTAAACAATTTGGGCTATTGTAATGTGTAATAATTCCATGAACACCTCTTAAACAGAGTAACTGTGTAGGAAGTCAGAAGAGTGTGCTAATCCATTAATATTTTGCCTCTACCTGTTAGAATTGAAATACAGATTTGTCCATATCCCCCACCCCCAAAGTTTGAAACAAGAAATATCCTGCTCCTATAATGGCAAACCTAGCCCTACTAGATAGCAGTGAATAAGGTCCTCAACAGCTTAAAGTTTCTTCATTGTAATTACTATGCTGCTTTGCCATTAGTTCATTAAGCAGTTTGTCATCAATTCCCCCACCCACCAATCCTGGTTAGTCCTTATTTCAGTGGTTTGATATCAGTTCAGGAGTTTGCCATTAATTCAGTGCTCTGTTATCAGTCCATGGGTTTGTCATCAGTTCGGGAGATTATCAGTTCAGCATGCTATCATCAGTTCAGTGGTTTGTCATCAGTCCAGGGGTTTGTCATCAGTTTGGGAGATTATCAGTTCAGCATGCTATCATCAGTTCAGTGGTTTGTCATCAGTCGAGGGGTTTGTCATCAGTTCGGGTGCTTATCAGTTCAGCATGCTATCATCAGTTCAGTGGTTTGCCACAAGTTCATTGGTTTGTTATCGGTTAACCAAGTTGTCATCCAGACAGCGAATTGTCATCAGGACAGCCTTAGTAACGATATTATACAAGGTTTAGAAATGTTAGCACCGGTGTGTGAAAGCTCGAAGCTGTGCGTGCGTGTTCAGTGCAGATATAACGTTTGAGTGCCTAATTTCAGAAATGGTAGGTTCGACTTGTGGCATTTACTGTCAGTTTCTATGCAAGGAAAAGGGTGCTCTATTAGTGAGTTTGAGACAAGGCTCAAAAGCAGGGCAGAATGCTTCTCTCTTACTCCCTTTATGTGGAAATGGGCAGATCTGCACTAATGCAGATGTCTTCCTGGTCCTCTGTATGTATGCCTGACCACATCTGCCTAAAGAGTTAGAGTAGATCTGCTTTATCCTGTACACTCACCTGGGCGAACAAGCGCAGGCGATCTGGCCCAGGGTACTTTCACCTAAAGAAAACCGGACACCTTTTCCTAACTACTGGCCAATAAAAACACAAAACTGTATCGCAGTGCGCACCTTCAGAAGTAGCCTTCCAGTTTATTCTCAGTGAGAAGGTCAAGTCTCACTGTGCAAAACCAGGAGCAGGCTCTGCTGGCTTTGAACTACCAATCTCTTACGTCAGCGTACCATGTTTCTTTTATTTGTAATGACCATCTTCTGAGAGCCAGAGGTACAACCAAGGTGTGGGCTTCAAGAAATACTAGACGCCATGAACACAAACTTCACATGTATACTTGTAACATGTATATCTAATAGCTGCCGTTATCATTGAAATACACGGACAAGATTCATTTTGTAGAACTGAAAGTAAATGTCCTTCTTAAAATGAGCGACCAAATATTAATGTAGGATAGTTACACTACCTACTTTGCTAAATCTACACATATATGAGCATTGGCACCGACCACAAAAGGTACCTCTTCTTGTGCCAAAACATTAATTCTGGCAAAACTCTGGGAATTCATGTCAAAAGAGGAATTAATGGAACATGTGCTTTAAAGCTTCTTTACCCAGCTAATGTCATTCAATAAGTATAACCTACAAATAATTAGTTGTATAACTTTACTTCAAGTACATACAGATTGCTGTTTTGCTACATGAATACTTTGCAACAATTCCCTTGCCTCTGTCTAAAGTTGATGGGTAGAGAGGGCGGTGCAAAGCATATTTGAACATGCAGCTCATGAGCTAAACACACGTGAGCATTTCTTGCGTTCTTGAAAGAGGTTAAGGTAACAACATCCATCAAAACACCTTAATAAAACAGGTATGTATCCTTGATCATGTGCTGGACTACGGTTTAGGTCAGCCAAGGATGGAGAACTGTGACATTATTCTTCTACTGACCTGATGGTGGTTGAAGATAAAGGCCCTCATTAGGACCGCCAGATTCGCTGGGGCAGTCTGACCGCCGCCAAAGAGGTGGTCCGGCGGCTTTGGCAGCGGTCAGACCACCACATTATGACCGTCCACTGGTGGGTCTGGCGGTGCTGGAGGTCCTAAACCGCCAGGGAAGCGCTGCATGCAGCGCCGGCCTGGGGATTACGACCTCCCCCTCTGCTAGCTTTTACATGGTGGTTGCACTGCCATGTAAAAGCTGGCAGAGACAGAGTGCAGGGGGCCCCTGCACTGCCCATGCACTTGGCATGGGCAGTGCAGGGGCCCCCATGAACAGCCCCTTCTCGCTTTTCACTGTTTGCTTAGCAGACGGTGAAAAGCGCAAACGGTGCTGTTGCACCCTATGCACCACAACTTTGCTGCTGGCTGGATTACAAGCCTGCATCAGTGTTGTGGGCTATTTCCCACTGGATCAGCGGGAAACTCGTAATAGGGGCCTCAGGAAGGTCACCGCACTGGTGGTGACCTGACCGCAGGAGTTTGGCGGGCTGCCTTTTCCACCCGCCAAACTCGTAATGAGCGCCAAAGTGTCACTGTATGCATACCTTCGTATTTACATGAGCCAAGTTGAGAACTCTATACAGATACTACCTAATTTTAGGACATTTATTGGGTTATGAGTCAATTAGCATATGTATTGTGTGTACCCAATCCCCATTACAAAAGATGTAGATGGCAGGGGCATTCAGGTCTTTCGCCCCACAATGACCTATATGGTATCCAAAAACTGGCTATGTTCATATCGTAACCAGACATGGGAGGACAACATAGGGTCACTGAGTGAAAATATTAAGAAAGAACACATTGAAATACATTACCGAAATCCATTGTTATGCTATAAGGTGTATACTGTAAAATTATATATTCTTAAAAGTACCAGCCACATTTTTCAACACATAACTGTATCCCTTTAACACAAAAATGGTGTCCCAAGACTCAGCCTGGCCAAATTCTACAAGTCACAGTTCGATGATGACCTTGCAATGGCTGACTTGGTGGCATCTTATCAGACTTCCATGGGCCATGATTGAAGGTCATGAACTACACTTCCTATATGGAGGTCACCTGCCAACTGTTTTTCCTCCAACCTCTAGGACAGTAATTCATATTTGTAAAGAAACCCTGTGAGCCGTGAGATGGGAAAAAAGATTCACACAGCAGTCTCCCCTGTGGGTTGAGGCTCTCCTACCACAGTTATCTTCCTAGGAGGGTTTCATTGGATGGGATATATTGGGAATCACAACTCTGAGCGATGTCACTACCAATAATGTGCTGAAAGCATTCTCAGCCTTACAGAAAGAGTTTGGTCTCCTTCAATCCAATTCTTCCTTTACCTGTAACTTAGATATGCTTTAACTCTATGTCTTGCTGAGATGGAATTCAACGTCATGGAAGCAAAAATGAATGTGGCATCACCTCCTGGTAGGAGAAATGAGGAGTTTATAATATACCTTGATTATACACACCCCTGACAAGTTTCTGTAACTTAGGAGAAAATACGAGGCTAATGTATGCAGATGGGTCGATGTGGTATGGCACAAAGCAGTAATGGTGCCCAGAACAAATGCTGTCTTGCCTCAATATAGACTGACACAATTAAAATCTCTACATATAATTTATTGTATCAGACAGAAACTATGGAAGAGAGCCACCCCCATGTGCCTAGGATGCCAAGACGAAACAGGGAGCCTTCTATACTTGATTTGTTTTGCTGCCACCTTCTCTAGCGTTACTGCAAAGCTATTGAGTGGATCTTGTCTGAAATTGCTAAGCATACTATCATTCTCAATTTGAGGATAGTGTTATTAAAATTTTTGAAAGAGAATGAGTTATACAGGTAGAAGAATTCCTATGTGGGCCTGGGCTTGATTATTGCTAAAGGAGATAATACACAGAACTGAAGGCCAGCAGGAGCTCCCAGTGTGGCTAAATGGAAGGCAGGTCTTGATTGATTTAGAAACTTTGAGAAACAGATCTAACAGCTGAGCGAATGCCCTAAGCAACATGATTGCATCAGGGTTGGGGGCAAGGCGAGACAGGACAGATTAAACTCTTGAGCGATGTTATTACAGCAAAAATGTGATGACAGTAAGGAATCTGAAATAGAAAAATTCACTGGCCTAATTACAGATGCAGCTTTACAGTTGTAACTGGTTTTATAGTTGTATTGAAGCATTTTGTGGAGCAAGCGCATAAAAATGGATTATCCTAAAAAAAGCAACTAGATTGAAGGTGTGACAGAAACGTGGTATGAAAACTGCTGCCTGAGGATGCCTGAGCTCCTCCCTTTTGTGATCCATTGGGCTAGTAGCATGGTGAAAACTTATTGTATGTTATTGGAAATTGGTGCATTTTTACAGAATAGAATATTGCTGTTGACTAGATTTTAGTAGAATATTATGAAGGGTTAAGGATCCACTAATGATTATTGGAGAAGCTAATCGCAGTTTGAGCCTTCTTATTGACTTTAGACCTGTAACACTTCATAAAAAAGGATACAGACATGGTAGGGTTCGAATATCCATTTCACAAGACCAGTAGCAGACTCCCTCCAAGCCAAGTAATGTATGTGATCTTTAATAACAAATAGTGGCTTGGTAAGCATATTAGTCATGTGATATTGAGGAAAATCTTTTTTTATTTTAAACTCTCTACATTAAGCACCTTTACCCCGAAGTGAACATTGACATGCCCTAAATCCACAAGGTATTTAACCCACATCATGTATTTCCTGAGCGAAGAAATCTTCCACCGTCCATTAATGTCATACTTGCACATTTTTATAATATATTCAGATTTTGTTTATTTAGTTTACCATTTTAATTACTTTGATTCATCAAGTAGAGGTGCCACTTCTGACACCTCTTGAGCCTATCTTCCATCTGCAATTATTTCATGTGAGAACAACAAAAAAGTGACCGGTCAACAAACATAATGGGTGAGTGTTTGATCTAAGCCACTGAAAATTACTCTGGGCTGCAATCCATGCCATCCTGCTTTTGCCCACAATGCCACCTCAGACAGGAACCAGCCATATGCAACCAGTCTAGAAATGGTATAAAAGGAACAGTCTATCCAGAACTGCTAGGCCAGGTCCCTTATAAACAGTTTTATTGGGCCTCATCTGTAGAGTGCAGCATACCTTCTATGGCGCAGTGAGCATGGGACCCCTACCTAGGAATACCCATCACACTTGGTGCATCTCACTGAGGAAAACAAATGAAGTGATGGGTTGATTGCTTAAGTTAATCTCAGCTTCTAGTAATTCCACAGAACACATTGCAGTCCATCTTTTTTTTTGCTAGGAGCAATGTGGGGAAAGAAATGATGGACTGGATTATGACCCAGAATAATTGGTTGATTAAATTGCTTACATGTTGCTATGTTTCACTGTTTTGCTATAATTGATAGTTTCTCTTTAGCGCACTGGAGATTCACATTGGTGTTGGCCATGAAATGTTTCGGGGCTCATATTTCTTTTTGAATACTATAAAGTATAGCACTGTTAGTCATCTTGATTATCGATTTTGGATCATTATTAGGCTATTTGAGGTTGGAGTTGAGTATTGAGGTTGATCAATTTTGATGCTGATTTGGGAATTGTCAATGTGGTTGTGTGGAGGTTCCTTCAGTTTCTTCAGACATCAGTGTGGGGGAAAAGTATGCTGGATTTGAATTAAATGCTCTAGGATATATCTTTTAAAGATGCAAATGCCGTTGGGTGTATGACTTCCTAATATTACCTGATCTTATTTATTGGGTCAGGTCTGGTGGGATATTTGTTAACATGTATACGACCAGAGTGCTGAGTAGTTGCATTCAGTTTGATCCTGTAGTAAGATATGGTCAAGCTTCTATGTGTTTGTGTGCTAAGAGAGATGTGCTCTGAATGTGCTATCACATTATTTCAAGGGATAGAATAGGCAACACTGGCCAAGGGAATGTGGCAGATGTGTTGAGTAAGGAGTAAGCAACACTAGTAGTTAAACATCAGCAGCAGATATTGAGGGTTGCAACCTTGATTACACTTAAGTTAAATTTTTTTGTTTCTCATAGTGTAGCCCACCACTTTCTGAGTGAGTCTGAATTTTGAAAAGGGATCAAAGATAAGCTGGTCCATTTAGGTTTTCCGTTCAGGACTATTAATTAGTAATATGTAGCACTTCTGATCTCAGAGTTTTAGCACTCAGTAGTACAATTTAGTAGATTTTTCACTAACACCTACTCTGTTGAGTTCTTCCTATAAGTCATTCACTCCCACTGGAGGAGTATAGATTACAAGATGTATATTAAATCTAAGGATGGCAGGATTTGCTGTTTGTATTACTTTTCTGGAGCGAGATATATAGTTTGGTATTTATTGAAAAAAACAATTTGAAAAGTTGTTCGAATCTGCGGGAACCTTGTGCATTTACCAATGAGTAGACATGCTCTGATATATTTCATACATCTAGTTATATTTAATTTATTAATGTATCTAATTATTTGACATAAACAGTAGAGCCAGCAGTAGTTGATGATTACTCGTCTTTCTAGGTGATAAAGCAAATGTAAAAGAAAATGTATATATCAACGTACAAGGTAAATTCTAAAAAGAAAATAAGCACACATCAGCTTAGGATACAATTCAACATTTAATTTTATCCATTAAAAATATTTTGTATCCAACTGATAGACCGCTAGACATGAAACATGAAATGACACACCATCACATGAAATCAGAAGAAGCACAAGACCATTTGGAGACTAGACGAAAAAGCTCAAGTGACTGATTTGGAATTGGTATAGAACTTAACCCCCCCGATTTGTGTTGAAAGTGATAATCACTCAAATCACTCCCTACCTTGCGAACTACACTGACTACCCATCCAGAAACATTGCAAATTCAAGCTGCTCATCCACGTTTACAAAGCCCTCCACAACATAGGACCAGCGTACATTAATGACCCACTCCACCTCTACCAACCTTCCAGACAGCCACCATCCACCTCTACCTCGCACATATCCCCCACATGTGCAGAAGCAAGACGGGAGGGTGTGCTTTCTTCTTCATCACCGCCAAAAACTGGAACCAACTTCCTCTATGCTCAAGTCTGCCACGCCTCTTCTCAAATTGTGAAAGAGACTGAAGACCTGGCTGTTCAACTAGGTGCTCTGCCGGTCCTACGGTCCTGCACCTGCACCTGGCTACACTCACAGGTGATAAACTGTGCTATGCAAATCCACATAACATAACATAATCCATCTGAGAATCCACTAACAAAATTTCCTTCAGCATGGAGATTAGTATTTTAGAGGAACGTCTGCTGGTGGATTATAATCCTGATTTATCTTGTTCTCCAGAAACTGAGGGTTTGCTGTTAACATTCGTCTCTAAATCAGGCCTAAGGTTTTGATATATTTAGAGAATTATAGGAAGTAGCTAAGGTCTTATTGTACAGATAATAAAAAGAGGAAAGGTGGAGGGCAATGGAGCTAACAGTCACAGAAACAATTGCCTCTTCTTTTACTTCTGTGAGGGCGAGTGGTAGTTCAGTAGCATACAGAAAGATATCGCTTTCAGGATTATTAGTTCTGGTTTGCTTTTTGGTTAATATCATTTTTTAGTGTATTTTAGATTTAATGATGTGTGATACGACATAAAATTAATTTTGGTGACAAGTGTTATGCAATTTCTGGTAAATGCCTTCCAAGCCCATCATATATAGAAACAAATCAGTTGTGATTTCTACCAAAGTGAAATTCCCTGTAACAAGAAGCATGTTGGAAAGAGAAACCAAAGCATAAAATACAACACAATCCACAGAAAATGCTTTAACCCCTCGGGTGCCCAGGACATAACTCGTTTGCACAGCTTGGGTGCTGAGGATGTAATCGTTACATCCTGGTATGGGCACTCGGGGGAGCGCTAGTGCTTCCCCCGATAGCCTCTTACCCCCTCCCATAGGCAGGGGTGGAAGGGGAATCACTTCCTCTTCCACCCGCCTCTCCCCTGACCCCCTTCCATGGCACCGCTAGATACCAGGAATTCTTTTTCTATTACATTTTTTTAATTATTTGCATGTGGGGAGCAATCTCTTAGGCAAGGGTGGCTCCCTTGAGGGTACAAATTATTGTTAGGCCATTTCTGCCCCCCTTGGGGACTGATAGCCCTATTTTTATTAGGACAATCGGCCCCCAAGGGGGGCAGAAACCACTAGACACCAAAGATTTTTGTTAAATCAGTTACACGCAAGGGGATCGACCACTTAGGCAAGGGTCTCTCCCCTGGGGGGCAAATTTATTTAAGGCCATTTCTGCCCCCTATTTTAATTAGGCCGATCTGCCCCCAAGGGGGGCAGAAACCTCTCGGCACCAGGGATTTTTTTTAAAAATTGTTTTACAGATCGGAGAGACCCCTTAGGCAAGGGCCGCTCCCCTGGGGGGGCAATTTTATTTAGGCTATTTCTGCCACCCTTAGGGGCAGACCGGCCTATTTTTCTTAGGCCAATCTGCCCCCAAGAAGGGAGAAACCACCAGACACCGGGGATTTTTTTTTGTGCCAATTTCACGCAAGGGGAGCAACCCCTTAGGCAAGGGTCATTCCCCTGGGGGGCAATTTTGTTTTAGGCCATTTCTGCCCCACTTGGGGGCAGATCAGCCTATTTTTGGAAGGCCCATCTTCCCCAAGGGGGGCAGAAAGCCCACCAGAGACCAGGGAAATGGCCATACCCCCACCACAAATAGATGGGGCCAAAGTTGTTCTGCCCACTGGTGGGCAGATGGGGCACTTACCCCCGATCCACTCCCCGGGGAGGGCAGAAAGCCTACTAGATGCCAGGGAATTAAAAAAAATAGTGTAACGGTGGCTACCAACCAGTATGGGCATGGTTATGCCCCCACCCCAATTTAAGGGGGGTAACAGTCTTTCAGCTCTCCCCCCGCACACTAAAACATCTTATCCCATGGCAAGCAAGAGGACATTTGATTATTTTGTGTTTTGGTTTTACATTTGGGCCATGAGAGCTTGTCTAACTCTCAAAATTGTCCCACTTGGAATGGTGAGGGCTGCACTTTTTGGACTTTGAGACGCTGCCATGTAGAAAAATCCACAAGACTTTGACACATCTGAAAACTAAACATCTGGGTGAGTCCAGGGTGTTGTGCTTCTCATGCACTCGCACCATTTTCTTATCCACAATGCCCTGCAAACCTCCAACTTTGCTGGAAATCACACATTTTTCCACATTTTTGTGATGGAACCTTCCGGAATCTGCAGGAATTCACAAAATTCCTACCACTCAGCATTGTCTCATCTATATCGATAAAAATTCTGCCCCACGTGTCAGCCTAAAAATGTTTTTTTTCAAACTGCCCTTTTGGACCCGCTTTGGTTCCCCCTCAATTTTGACATGTTTTTGGCTCTTCCCTGTCACAGGCACTTAGCCTACCTTCACAAGTGAGGTATCATTTTTACCAGGAGACTGAGGGGAATGTTGGGTGGTAGTAAATGTGTCCCAGTGCGGTGATCCCTTACAGAAATGTGGGAATAATTATATATATTTTTTGCCAAATGTGAGGTTTGCTGAGGATTCTGGGTAAGAAAACACCGGGGGATCCACGCAAGTCACACCTCCGTGGACTCCCTCAGGTGTCTAGTTTTCAGAAATGTTTGAGTTTGATAGGTTTCCCTATATGGCTGCTGAGCCCAGGACCAAAAACGCAGCCTTCCCCCGCAAGAACAGGTAGTTTTGTATTTAAGAATTTTGATGTGTCCTTCATAGTGTTTTGGGGCATTTCCTTTCGTGGGCACTAGGCCTACCCACACAAGTGAAGTACCATTTTTATTGGGAGACTTGGGGGAACGCTGGATGGAAGGACATTTTTGACACCTCTCTGATTCCAGAACTTTCTGTCACCGAAATGTGAGGAAAAAGTGTTTTTTTTTGGCCAAATTTTGAGGTTTGCAAAGGATTCTGGGTAACAGACCCTGGTGAGAGCCCCACGAGTCACCCCAGCTTAGATTCCCCTTGGTGTCTAGTTTTGAAAAATGCACAGGTTTGGTTTGTTTCCCTAGGTGCTGGCTGAGCTAGAGGCCAAAATCCACAGCTAGGCACTTTGCAAAAAAACACATCCGTTTTCAATGTAAAAATGTGATGTGTCCGTGTTGCGTTTCCTGTTGTGGGCACTAGGCCTACCCACACAAGAGGGGTACCATTTTGATCGGGAGAGTTGGGGAAACACAGAATAGAAGAACAAGTGTTATTGCCCCCTGTCTTTCTCTACATTCTTTTAATTCCAAATGTAAGACAGTGTGTTAAAAAGATGTCTATTTGAGAAATGCACTGTAATTCACATGCTAGTATGGGGACCCCGGAATTCAGAGATGTGCAAATAACCACTGCTTCTCAACACCTTATCTTGTGCCCATTTTGGAAATACTAAGATTTCCTTGATACCTATTTTTCACTCTTTATATTTCAGCAAATGAATTGCTGTATACCCTGTATAGAATGAAAACCCATAGCAAGGTGCAGCTCATTTATTGACTCTGGGTACTTAGGGTTCTTGATGAACCCACAAGCCCTGTATATCCCCGCAACCAGAAGAGTCCAGCAGACGTAACAGTATATTGCTTTCCAAAATCTAACATCTCAGGAAAAAGTTACAGAGTAAAACGTGGAGAGAAATGGCTGTTTTTTTCACCTCAATTTCAATATTTGTTTTATTTTAGCTCTTATTTTCTGTAGGAAAACCTTGTAGGATCTATACAAATGACCCCTTGGTGAATTCAGAATTATTTTCAGAAATATTTAGCTTTCCGGGATCCAGTGTTAGTTTCACACCCATTTCTGTCACTAACTGGAAGGAGGGTAAAAGCACAAAAAATAGTAAAAAATGGAGTATGTCTCAGTAAAATGCCAAAATTGTGTTGAAAATTAGGTTTTCTGATTCAAGTATTCCTGTTCTTGAAAGCTAGGAAGATGTTGATTTTAGCACCGCAAACCCTTTGTTGATGCCGTTTTCTGGGAAAAAAGACACAAGCCTTCTTCTGCAGCCCTTTTTCCCCATTTTTTTTGAAAAAACTAAATTTGTGCTGTATTTTGGCTAATTTCTTGGTCTCCTCCAGGGGAACCCACAAACTCTGGGTACCTCTAGAATCCCTAGGATGTTGGGAAAAAATGACGCAAATTTAGCATGGGTAGCTTATGTGGACAAAACGTTATGAGGGTCTAAGTGCAAACTGCCCCAAATAACCAAAAAAGCCTTGCACCTGAGGGGGGAAAAGGCCTGGCAGCGAATGTAAAAATATACTCACATCATGCAACCAAAACAATTTAATTAAAACACAAATTTCATACTTCCATATTGTAAGTTGCATGGCTGAAGGTGAAGGCTGGTCCAGCAGGTATCTCTTGTAAGGTCCATGTGATCGGGTAGACCCGAGCACATCCTCGGCAGCGGCAGACACCGACGTGTCGGGTAGTCCCGACACGTCACTTCTGCGTTCCCACGTTTCCGTGGGAACGCTCCCAGAACGAGGACAGCTTTTCCCAGTTGCCGGGGTAATGCCACAGGTCTTCCGGGCCGCAGGGTTGAAAGAGGAGAATGGACCCGGAGACGGGGCGGAAAAGGAGCGAGAGGAGAAACCCTGAGAACACCAACCCGTACAGAGGAACTTACCGCTGTAGAAGAGACCCGGACCAGAGACGAGTCTGCGGAGAAGGAGAGTGTCGACGGAGGAGCGCCGGAGACAGAACGCCCAGGAGCCAGCCACGACCCAGGAGGGTCGTGGCTTGCAAAGGTACGGTCCTTGTGGGGCACAAGAGAAAGTACACAGTTTAAAAAGGCACTGGGGAAGGGACCTGGGGAGGATTAAAGGGGGGGCCCGGGAAAGGCAATTGTAATGGGCGTACCTGGGCACAGGAGGTCGCATATCACGTGCACTTTAAGGATACTATTTATGGTGTCCCAACACGCTACCAGCACAACCCCTACCCTTTTTTCCCCCCTTCCCCTTGTTTTTGTAAAAACCCAAACCCAGATGTAATTCACCACTTACCTTAGCGTTCTCCTTCTTTTCCCGGTAAATCCGCTGGAGCCATATGGGAGACATAGGAGCCACCAACCTAAGAGACAAAGAAGAAAGAAGAATAAAACCCTAATTAGAAGATTAGAAGAAGCCATCCTGAAACCTTAAGAACCCTTTAACTTTATAACAGAAAATAAGAAAAGACAAACCTCATAAATAAATCACTTACTTTATCACCATAACCGTTCTCCGTTGGCTTTATACCGTTCCGCCTGCCACAGTGGTGTCAGAAGTGGGATCAGGCAAAAGGGTCTTAAGGCTACCGAACGGTATAGACAATGAGTGAAAGTCCCTCATTAGAGGACATGATTAAACAGCTGGCGGAAGGCCAGCGCCACTTGCAGTTGGTATGGGAAGCTCACCAACGAGAGGCGAAAGAGGACAGGGAGGCCTTACAAGTCCGCCTTGAAAAGTCAAGCCACTATACTAGCGAACAACCAACTGGTACATGAAACGGCGATGAAAAAATTAACAGAGACAATAGCCGCCAGCAAAGTCCACCCCAATGTCCCCAGTTCGGTGCTACAAAAATATCAGGAGGGGGAAGACCCAGACTCTTTCTTTACTAACTTTGAAAGAGTGGCTTCCTCCGCACAATGGCCTGAGGAAAGATGGGGACAATACATCGCGCCATTACTCACAGGACTCCTGCAAGCAGCGTACCAAGCAGCGAATCCCGGGGGAACAACACCGTACAAAGACATAAAGAATAGTATTTTAGAACGGGTGGGACACGATACAGAGTACTATAGAGTAAAATTCCGTAAAGTAAAATGGGGACAGAATGAGGACCCCAGAACCTTTTATTTTCGTGTTAAAGATTTAGCCCTGAAATGGTTGGGACCTATAGGGAATAGCCGGGAGGAGGTCATACAGACAATTGTCCTCGAGCAATACTTGGACTCTTTACCTACTCCTACAAAAAACTGGATAAGACAACATCCAAAGGTAGATACAGACGTGGCCATTGACTTAGCCTGTGCATTCCATCGATCCTCCGATGTGAGAGGTATACAGCCCAGACCGAACATAAAAGCCGTTATACCACCCCCCAAACCCTCACCGAGGTTTCCTCTAGAAGACCCGGTTCCCCGGAAACTCGGAGAAGGTCCTCCCATACAGGGACCACAATGTTTTAACTGCGGAGAGTGGGGTCATATAGCTCGCATGTGCCCCAGGAAAGTAGAAGGAGGAGAACCTATGGAGATCGGGGTGACCCGACGAAGAGTACTATGTACAGGAGGGGGAGACATTAAATTTAAACAAACCCTAAAAATCAATGGACGGTCACTATGTGCTCTCATAGATTCGGGTTGCAGCCAATCCGTTGTTCGCGAAGATTTAATAGGCCCTATAGATAGGGAAACCAGTCAATGGGTCAATATCTGCTGTATTCACGGCGATAAGGAGCAATATCCCGTTATGGTAGTGGAACTAGAGTGGGGTAAATACAGGGACTTCCTTCCTATGGGAGTTATGGACCAACTCATTGAGGTATCGTTGGTACCGACTATAAACATTTCCAACAACTTTTAAATCATATCCAAAATCCAAGAGAGAACCTGGAGTGGTGGGCTGAGGCTCCTTTTGCTGGAAGTCCCATTGATTGTCCTCTAATCCGCAGAAAACTTTCCCGCCGAGAGAAACGGGATGAGAGGGTACAATTCCGGGCTCACAAAGAGAAGGAGCACCCCCTAAGACTTATAGCTGAGAATCATGAAGCACCCATAAGCTTCCGTCAACAACAGAGAGAAGACCCTACCCTCACTCAGGCCTGGAGAACAGCAAAAACCGAAGAAACCGATGAGGTGGGTCCCTACTTCCTGGTAAAAAGAAACCTCCTCTATAGGGTTACCACTACCCGAGGAGGGGATCGCAAACATCAGTTAATAGTCCCAGAATCCTATAGGAACCAAGTCCTTATCCTAGCACACAACCAACCAGGGGGGGGACATTTTGGGAGAGAAAAAAACTGAGGAGTATCTCCTCAGACGGTTCTATTGGCCGGAGTTTTTGCACACATTAGGAGATATTGCTCTCAATGTCCCAGGTGTCAGCTTACAGAACCAGGTAGGCCCAAGAAAGCGCCTCGCCTACCACTTCCCATCATTGACATTCCATTTAGCAGGGTGGGGATGGATTTAATTGGACCCTTATTACCCTCCTCTAAAGGCCATACATATATATTGGTTATAGTAGACTATGCTACCAGATACCCCGAAGCCGTCCCGCTGGCAAGTATGACAACAAAAACAGTCGCACAGGCGATGATAACCGTATTCACTCGAATAGGGTTTCCCCGAGAGATTCTCACTGACCAAGGTACCCCATTCATGTCGAATCTCATGAAACAGGTATGTAGGGTACTAGGAATTTCCCAAATAAAAACCTCAGTTTATCATCCACAGACGGACGGATTGGTTGAGCGCTACAATTGGACCATCAAAACACTATTAAAGAAAGTAGTCGAGGACTCAGGGAGAGATTGGGATCAAAAATTACCCTTAGTTCTGTACGCTATTAGAACCCATGAACAGGCCTCAACAGGCCATAGCCCATTCGAACTAGTGTTCGGACAGCAACCCCGTTCCCTTTTAGATATGGCTGTAGAAACCTGGGAGGAAGAAGGAAGGCCGTTGTTGGAATATGTCCAAAACTTGAAATCCCATTTACAAGGACTATGGGAAGAGGTACGGCAAAATATGGAACAGGCCCAAGAGACACAAAAACACTATTATGACAAAGGAAGTAAATTGCGTACCTTTCACCCAGATGACCAAGTCTTAATAATGCGTCCCACGTCTGAGCAAAAGCTTCTCGTGAGATGGCAGGGACCCTATCGGGTTATTAGAGCAATATCCCCTGTCACTTATCTCATAGAACTAAATGCCAATCCTAAAAAAAAAAAAATTTAGCATGTGAATCTCTTAAAGAAATGGGAAGTCGCAGATGAATTAGACAACCCAGTAGAGATGGGCCGGCTTCTATATCCCAGTAAGGAATTAGACATAGAGTTCTTCCCCAAGGACAAGCAAAATACTGCAAATATGCCCTCTGTCAATGCTTCTCTGACAAGGTCGGAAAAAGAACAGTTGTATTTCCTGTTAAGTCAGTTTCAACATGTCTTTGCAGAGACGCCCGGAAGAACCTCTCTAATCTGTCATGAAATACGAACAACCCCAGGTAAAACAGTCAGACTGCGTCCCTATCGTATTCCTGAGGCAAGGAAACATATCATAGAAGACGAGATACAGAAAATGTTAGCCTTGGGAGTGATCGAGCCCTCGAATAGCCCCTGGTGCTCTCCAGTAGTCCTGGTTCCGAAACCTGACGGGTCCGTCAGATTTTGTATTGACTTCCGTAAACTTAATGCGATATCTATGTTTGACACATATCCAATTCCCCGAGTAGACGATGTCCTTGAAAAACTAGGAAAAGCTAAATATATGTCCACATTGGACCTCACTAAGGGGTATTGGCAGATTCCTCTTTCTCCAGACGACAAAGAAAAAACAGCCTTCTCTACACAATCCGGCCTCTATCACTTTACAGTGTTACCCTTTGGTCTGCATGGAGCCCCGGCTACATTTCAGAGACTAATGGATAGGTTACTAAAACCCTTTTACACATTCTCGGCAGCCTACTTGGATGATGTCGTCATTTTTAGTGAGACATGGGGGGATCATCTTTACCACCTTCGTCAAATATTTAATACCCTGGCGGAGGCAGGGTTAACAGCCAACCCCAAGAAATGCATATTAGGGAAAACAGACATATCTTATCTCGGATACAAAATTAGCCATGGTACGCTACAACCACAAACCACGAAGGTGGAGGCCATAAAACATGCCCCTACCCCTAAAACAAAGAAATATTTGCGCTCTTTCCTTGGGTTAGTGGGCTACTACCGTAGGTTCATACCGGGATATTCCACCATTGCAGCCCCCTTACAGACCTCCTGTCAAAATCCCACCCTAACAAGTTGATACCCTTTACAGACGGTCAAACGAATAGTTTTGAGAGATTAAAATCCTCTCTTACTGAGGAACCTGTATTGAAATGTCCTGATTTCTCTAAACCGTTTCATCTGCATTACAGATGCCTCTAATGTAGGGCTGGGGGCGGTTCTGGCCCAACCTGACGGGGATGGCAGGGATCACCCTATCGTGTTTATCAGCAGGAAACTTCTTCCCCGGGAATGTCATTATCCCATCATCGAGAGAGAGTGTTTGGCCATTAAATGGGCAGTGGACAACTTGCAGTATTATCTTTTGGGCAGGCCTTTTATTCTATCTACTGATCACGCTCCCCTTACCTGGCTGGCCGCTCATAAGGATTCCAACTCCAGGATTTTACGATGGTTCCTTGAACTGCAGCCTTTTTCCTTCCAGGTCCGCCACATCCCGGGGTCGCAACAGGGGCCTGCGGATTATTTGTCCCGTTTTCCCTGCTCTTCTTCGGTCCTCGAGCAGGACCGTTCTTGGGATGGGGTGTGTGATCGGGTAGACCCGAGCACATCCTCGGCAGCGGCAGACACCGACGTGTCGGGTAGTCCCGACACGTCACTTCCGCATTCCCACGTTTCCGTGGGAACGCTTCCAGAACGAGGACAGTGTTTCCCGGTTGCTGGGGTAACGCCACAGGTCTTCCGGGCCACGGGGTTGAAAGAGGAGAATGGACGCGGAGACGAGGGCGGAAAAGGAGCGAGAGGAGAAACCCTGAGAACACCAACCCGTACAGAGGAACTTACCGCTGTAGAAGAGACCCGGACCAGAGACGAGTCTGCGGAGAAGGCGAGTGTCGACGGAGGAGCGCCGGAGACAGAACGCCCAGGAGCCAGCCACGACCCAGGAGGGTCGTGGCTTGCAAAGGTACGGTCCTTGTGGGGCACAAGAGAAAGTACACAGTTTAAAAAGGCACTGGGGAAGGGACCTGGGGAGGATTAAAGGGGGGGCCCGGGAAAGGCAATTGTAAAGGGCGTACCTGGGCACAGGAGGTCACATATCACGTGCACTTTAAGGATACTATTTACAGTGTCCCAACACGCTACCAGCACAACCCCTACCCTTTTTTCCCCCCTTCCCCTTGTTTTTGTAAAAACCCAAATCCAGATGTAATTCACCACTTACCTTAGCATTCTCCTTCTTTTCCCGGTAAATCCGCTGGAGCCATACGGGAGACATAGGAGCTACCAACCTAAGAGACAAAGAAGAAAGAAGAATAAAACCCTAATTAGAAGATTAGAAGAAGCCATCCTGAAACCTTAAGAACCCTGTAACTTTATAACAGAAAATAAGAAAAGACAAACCTCATAAATAAATCACTTACTTTATCACCATAACCATTCTCCGTTGGCTTTATACCGTTCCGCCTGCCACAGTCCATTAGAACTCCAGTAAAGCTACTCATCTTTCCTGCAGTGCTGCAACCTATCTGCATGAAAATATACTGCAGGAAACAAAACATTGATGGGTGGAATGCCTGAATTAATGTCAGCAACTGGTAATTACTCTGGCCACATTTTAGTCCATCATTTTTTTGCCTACTCAGCCACTGTAAACAGGGACCAGCTGTTTGCACATCAGCTTTGGTCCTGCTCCAATATGAGCAGCCCAGCCCGAACTGCAAGACTAAGTCACCTTGCGATGGGAGCACAAGCAACCCCAGACTGATTTTGGGCTTCTAAGCTTCATCAGCGAGGTATAGCTTGATTCCTGTGCAAGAGTGACCATAAGACCCTCATTTAGGCCTACTCGTCGCATGTAAAAATAAATAGCCTGGAATGCAACTTGAGTGATTACCAGTAGCTGAGAATAATTCAAGTAATTACTTCTTTCACTTTGTTGTTGCCTAAGTGCGACCTTTATGCCCTGATGGGAGCCAAGGGAAGTGTGCCAGAATTCCGGTAAAAGCATGATGCTCAGTGAAAGACTCAATAGAAGATGTGGGCTCTGACTGCATGGTAGATAAACCATCCGTTCTCACACATGGACACAAAAAAACCTAAGCTCTAAACACAGAGGTGATTTCGCTCCTAGGTCACAGCTACTAATAGAAATGATATCATTAAATAGATAGTAGATGCCACCCACTGTAAGGACTGGTAAACGGTTATATCTCGAAACCACGAATGCTTCAAGCACCCATGGCTCAACAACGAGTTCGGATCAACGAACTAGTTGGTATCACTAAATGCCTTTCCTGGTAAAGGCTTTAGTGATCAGCATGCACGGTTCCAGCATGCTTCCCCTTTTAGCCCCCCACCCCTAAAAATTACAGCGACCACCCCACCCCCACAACCACTCCAACCCCAAAATTACCACAACCCCAGCCCCCCTCCCCTAAAACCTAAAGCACCCCTAAACCCAGACCCACCCAAACCCTAAACACCCCAAGCCCCCCACCCCACCCCCAAAAACTAAAATACCCCGAGTCCCCAGCCCCGCCCCTAAAACCTAAAGCACCCCAACCCACCCCTAAAACCTATACTCTGACCCCCCCTCCCCTAAACCCTAATCACCCCGAGCCCCACACCCCACCCCCCCAAAAAACAGCCCCAGTCCCAGCCCAACTTACCTCCTCCTTCACGCGTCGACTCCCTTCTTCTGTGCCTTAACCACCCATGAACGTGGTTCGCACATGCGTGGTTAAGGCACGTAAACCAGGAAGTCGTGGAAAACAAAACCGTTGTTCCAATTTCGTTTTCCACAACTTCGTGGTTAAGGAGTCGTTCCGGGTGTTTCCCCTGGTAAACATCCCTGGGGGGAAATTAGAAAAATCTTGAGAATACATGTGCCTTAGACCACAATGTGAGGTGCCCTTGTTTAGGCTCAGAATACACTAAAAAATACAGACCAAACAATGAGAGTCACAGGAGTTCATAGTCCCAAGAGCAAGTTGACAACATCCATTCACTGGTCTCCTAAAGTGTCTTGAAAAGATCAACATCACGAGACCAGGCCTGTCAGACTTAGGACCTGATTTAGAATTTGGCGGATGGGGTTACTCTGTCAGAAATGTGACGAATATCCCATCTGCTGTATTATGATTCCATTATATCTTGTGGACATTGTAATACGGCCAACAGGATAACCCGTCATTCAAAACTCTAAATCAGGTCCTTACTCTTGTAATATACACACTTACAGTAGAAAGTTCTGAAATCTATTCTGCAGACCTGGGACTGAATCCAAGACTTAGATCATGCCCTTAAACACATTTGTGCCTTTACTAAAGAACGAATAGTAACTAGGAAAAGGGCATCAACGAAAGCCTGAAACTGACTGCAGTCCAATACACTGTACTGAATCCATTTTCTGGATCACGTGCAGTAGAATTAAGGGGGTCATTCTGGCCCCGGCGGGCAGCGGTTGCCGCCCGCCTGGCGGGAACCGCCATTTGGCCGCACCACGGTCAAAAGACCGCTGGTGCCATTCCAACTTTACCGCTGGGCCGGCGGGCGCTACCCAAGGTAGCGCCCGCCGGCCCAGCGGGAAAGAGGCCTGCAACACTGAAGCCGGCTCCGAATGGAGCCGGCGGTGTTGCAGGCGTGCGACAGGTGCAGTTGCACCCGTCGCGCTTTTCTCTGTCTGTTAGGCAGACAGTGAAAAGCATGCTGGGGCCCTGTTAGGGGGCCCCTGCACTGCCCATGCCAGTGGCATGGGCAGTGCAGGGGCCCCCAGGGGCCCCTAGACACCCGTTACCGCCAGCCTCTTCCTGGCGGTGACAACCGACAGAAACAGGCTGGCGGTAAGGGGGTCAGAATCCCCATGGCGGCGCTGCTTGCAGCGCCGCCATGGCGGATTCGCCCAGCCGGGGGAAATCCGGCGGGAAACCGCCGGACCTGGCTTTCTGACCGCAGCTTTACCGCCACGGTCAGAATGGGCTGGGAAGCACCGCCAGCCTGTTGGCTGTGCTTCCGTCATTCGCGAAAGACCGCCAGGGTCGGAATGACCCCCTAAGTGTCTGGATGTGCCAGGATGTACTCTGATTTAGATTTGGACGATCTTGGTGTTCCTTTTTCTAGGGTTGAGCACACAATCTCTCTGTGGGCTTTTAACGATGCTCACTGCACGCCCATCAGTTTCGTTGGTTCATAGGCGTGCCTTTTAAAAAAGCACTTGCTTTCTTTTGTGAAAGGCATGCATACGTCATGCCTTTTCTGGTGTTTAGCCGTCCTCAAGTGCACCGACCAACTAATGTAAACATATTAGGCTCCATGGACTACTTTAAAAAAAATAAAAAAAAATTCCTACACAGCGTGATCTCGCTGAGCAGTAGTGAACTGTTTGAATGACATCAACCCTGTTACATGGATGATTGCACATTTGCCGAAAACTTTGACAGTGAGCGAACTTCTGTTTCTTTTTGTGTGTTCTTTCATTCTCATGGCATGGCGCTTTAAATTGGCTCGCTTATGTAAAATTGTATTACTTTTCATTTTCAGTTTACGTGGCAAGAAAAGTCCGGTTAGGACTTTACAACGCTAATAGCTCTAAGTCGAGCAAATGCGAGACCCATTGCATTGCAAGTGCTTTTATTGAAGTGCAGCTAGCAGTAGACTGTGAACAATTCAGAGGTTTTGGTCAATTAATATTAAAGGTACATTTTAAAGGAAGATTACGAATATTTTTGCGCTAACATCTTGCCAGTGCTTAATTTGACCCAGAGATTTTGCAATCGGGTCACTGGTCCTTATTTTTGGGGACCGGCACTTATTTCCCTCAAAAGATTTTTACCAAGTGCAAAAGAGGGAAAAACGTACAGATCAAAAGGTGGAGTAGAGAAAGACAGCAAAACCATCACAAAAAGAGAAAGCAGGAACCAGCAAGTGCGAGAAAAATGGGCAGTGTCTGGTAGTGGATTAAAGACTACCAGCCTTGGTTTTCGGTGCGCTGACGTTTAATTTTTCGTTTCACAAATTAAGCACTGCTTGTCCCCCTGAGCAGTGAATCAGGCTTCCAGATCTTGCCGGTAATTGAAAGGGTAATTATTTGTCAAAAGCAACTTAGAGAGCATCCATGTAAATGATTTTTTTAAACTCACAGTAGAACAGAGGAGTCCAATATGCTGCATTTAAGAACTCTACAAACAAGCCAATTATTCTGCATGGCTGTGTCAGAATTGTGGTACATTGATAGAGAATGCTGTACTTCCTGAAGAGATTTGATGTAATATTAAAATAGTTTACCCAGGTTTCTTTTCAGGAGCGTGTACTTATTTAAAAGGAACATTCCACCATTAGAGCAGTCTAGCTATGCACGGTCTGCAGTAATTATTTGTATTGCCAAGGACTGAAGATTACAGGTAATGTGTGCAAGGCCACTTGCTTTGTGCCATCACTATGCCACAGCAATGCAGTGTTGGTCATCTTCGGTAAAGCTGTCATTTGGTTTGGAATTGGAGAACATTTGCATATGTGCATGTGCAGTTTGCGTTTTAAAAATGTAAATTAAATGAGCATGCAAGTAGTGTTTATGTGGTAATTAACTTTGTGAATTGCATGCACACAGGGGCATGGCATAGGAATTGTAGCAGTGCACATCCGGGCCTGAAGAATGCGGTTTGTACCCCTTTTCTTAGCCTTGTTGTTGCCTCAGAGATTGGGCCACGTTTTTCCAAAGTTCTGTTCCTTGGGCGTTTGCTGTTTTTCTTTCAGGTTTTTCAGATCGAGTATAGCGGCGCGCAAGCGCTGCTTTTCCGACGTGTTGGGATGTGTCTGGGTTTTTAATCACTTCCATCTTACGCCCATCACTACCACTTGTTCGTGAGTTTGCCCTTCAAAAATCCTTTGATGACATTGGTAAATGCCTTCGGTTTGTCCTCCCTAGGGAGGTTTTGTTACCACCTTGCCCATCGCCCCTGTTACATGGCTAATTGCACATTTGCCGATCAGTTTGACTGTGAGTGAACGTCTTTTTCCTTTTATGCCTCTCATCGGACTGATGCTCATGGCGGCCATGACGCTTTGAATCGGCTCGCTGATGTGAAACTGTTTAGTTTTTCATTTTCAATTTATGTGGCAAGAATACTCCAGTTAGGAGTTTACAATGCTAATAGCTCTAACTCGAGCAAATGTGAGACCCAATGCATTGCAAATGCTTGTTTTAAAATGTTGTCCTTTGGTTGTTGGATGAGGGCGAAATGGTTCACTCTTTAGTTCCTGTTGTTAAGGTTATTGTATGCCAGCGTTTGAAGTTAGATTGCACCCTCCTCTTAGAAGGCTGCGTAGATGGAACATAAAATTATACATGAAGTATGTTGCTTCTCAAGGAGCTGGTGCAAAGTCTTAAGTTAGGGTGGCACATGGTCCTCTCTATGATTTGCCAACTGTAATTCTGTGCCTATGTAGTTATTTATAACTGTATACCTAATGGTTGCATTGTGGAAGACCTTATGGTCAGTACAGCAGGGCTGAGTGGATTATGTCGTCAGTCCAGTGACAAAGGCTTTAGGCTGATTTGTTCACCGGGAAAAGTTATGTCAGCTTTCGTAGGTATGATCGTTTTATTATGAACTGTTACAAGAAAGGCAGTAGGCCCAACTTATTTAATATTAACAGCATATGTTAAAGCCTATTGCCTTTAAGGGTCGATTGTTATGACTCCAGGTTAAAGCCTGTATATGGATATTTTCTATTACAAAGAATCTCCCAGATTACCTTAGGTTTTTGGTGTTGGTTTCACAGACCATGGGGGTAGAAGATTTGGACTGCAATAATCCTTGGTAAATCCTTTTAGGAGAACCCAACGGTTTAGTTTTCTGTCAGGCTCTTGCAATCAGTTAATCAATACAATTAATAAAAAATGCATAAATACATTAATAGAGGGTTTTGTTTAGGTCAGCCTTCTGCTGTTCTTGGTCTTCTCGGTCACCATTCACATTCTGCCCAGAAGAGGATACAGCATGGCACAATGGATCAGCTCATTTCAGCCATTGACTCAATTGCACTGTGTGACAGTATTTCGTTTGTGTGTCTTGAAGCTTCTCAAACAGTGCTATTAGGATGTTTGTTGCTCATTGTACCTGCATTGTGCTTCATCCCCCAGTGTATCATTGCTTTAACATTTCAAGATGGCCGCTTGCTGCCACTGTGCTTAGATCTGCAGTGGGAACAACACCAAGAGCTTACCAGAGACAGACCAACCTCACTCAGAGCAGCGTTCCATACACTGCCTATCACCACATTGATAGATGCTGCAAACCAGAGGGGTTTTCTTTAAGCTGCATACAGTGCAGATCAAGAAAGGCAGCGACAGAGCATCAAGTCAGCATGGTGTGAAGTATGTCAAACCTGGGCTGATTCCTTGTTCAATCATCAAATGTCAGATGTTTTTGGAAAGAACAATAGTCAAAACTTATCAGCAGCCTTCTCGATAATTGAGGTCTATTGGAAGATAGCTAAGGTCCTAAATGTATGTGACGCATAGGTAAAGGAAGCTATTACGAGAAGATGCACTGCAGTGTATTTGTTTTCATCACAATCTTCATCCCCTACTTCCATATTTGTCTCTGATATTTGTGTCTAGCACTTTGCATCATTTGTCTGAACTTTACTGCTGTATTTCCCTGGCTGTAGTGAAATATGTGTTTTGACCACTGACTTTGTGTTGCACCACTTTGCACCTGGATTAGCTGTCTAGTGTTCACCAGTTGCAGACTACATTTTGAATTCAGTTTAGCTGCCTACTGACTTTATTGTATCATTAGACACTACCATGTTAAGCCTGTTCGTACTTTTCCACATTGTAAACTGTGCTTGTTTTTGTGCTTTTTCTCACCAAGGGCTTTGGTTGATAAGGATGTACTCAGACAGCAAGGAACGTCCTTGTTTTAATTTGTCACCTTGGGATTGTGGCCAAACCCCAACTTGTTATTTTCAAAGCAGACCTAAACTAGCCAGCATGTTTGAATTGCTAAATGAGGGATTTTTCCCAGAAAGCTCCTTCTGGTTGATTAAGATATAAAAAGACCCAGTGCGACAGCGAGAGTGAGAGTGGTCTCAATCAGGATTCTTGATGTCGGATGCCTGATATCTGTCCCGTGAGGGTGGTAATCTCTTTCTCACAGTCAAATGGGGTCATCTGTGGTATGAGAAAGATGAAAAGCTTGGCAGGCCCTACGGTGATTAATTTTTACTTCATTATTTGCTTGCATAATATAAGTACGTATATTCGCTGTGTACATTCATTTTGGTATATTTTCCTTTTATTGCTGTGACTATTTTTAAACATGTGCTTTCAACATGCTAATCTCCTTTTTAGGAACCTCATGGTGAAATAACAATAAATGTCTTTGAACTGAGAAGTGCATTCTGGAGATTTTTGTCAGCTTGGTCATTAGTGAAAGCAAAACACTGCACATTTCTCCTTTCTGATGTCAAGAGAAGTTGGATGACCTGCTGAGTACCCCAGTGCTATCTTCATCTGCATTCAAAAGTTACCAGATTTCTGAAGATTTTTTTTTTTTTTTTTAGTCCTTCCTGATTTTATTTTTTTTATTCTAACTGGGATCCTCCTATGGAGGTACTTGGCAACTTTCTTGTATATTATTCTGTGCAGCATGGTTAATAGGAGGAGTTGCTTTTTCTTTGGGCAATCAGGATAAGTATTCAGCAGACTCTCTGTCTGCTGAATGTCAAGGATGTCTCTCTGTGTCCAGTCCTAGACATTGCCACATTTAGAAGCATTAGGTTGGCCATCTTGGATATGTTTAACAATGATACACTTTGCACAACACCCTTCTAAGATGGCTACCCCTTGCAATGTTTACTGAGTAGCTGTGTTGGAAAGGTTTTATGAATAGTTTGTTATTGTTTTGCCACTAGATAACACATTCAAAACAATGATAAAATATATACAATACAGGTGTAAATTGCTGCTCTCTGCTACTTTTAATTTATTTTTTATTCCAAGCATATGCCCACCACATTTAGGTGGCAGCATGTTTTATTTGTCTGTCTTAATCCTTTTAATTTATCTTGCTTAGGCTTGTTGGGGGTATGTGTGTGTGTGTTTGTTTTCTTATGAATGGCTCAATGGGTGAATACAGGAAAGAGTCAGTGGATTGATAAATGGGTGTATGATTGCAAGGATGAATGATGCTGCTGATGATTGTCTGAGTGTGTAAACTCTCTAAAGACTGAAGTTGCACTTTCAGTTATAAGCCAGACCTATTGGCAGTACCAATGTTTGCTATTGGTAGAAGCTTGGAAACCCTGGGTGGTTGGAGCTTTCCTGTTCCCCAATTATTCTGGAACTTTCCTTCACGTAAATGAGGATATTCATTTTTAACCAGTGTTTAACCTGTGCCAGGAATTTTAGATATCCTCACTAGACACCACCCAGGACTCCTCTGGGTGCATAGTGTTCAGAAATGTCTGAGTTGGACGACCCCAGGCTCAGATGGTACTTTCTATTCCCTATTCAGGAGTCAGGCATAGCTTGGATTTTTTCTGATGCTAAGAAATAATCCAAACCACATCCGGTTTCTCGCTGAGGTGTGGCACGTGTGTATGTGCAATAGCAAGGTGCTAGATGCTCTTTGATACAGAGTCGTGGCCACCACACAAACTCCAGTAATGTATCCAGGGCCCTGGTGCCACTGCACTTGCTACGCTGTTGATAGTTAAGTCTCTGTATGGCGTGTGTCTCTATGCCCAACAAAGAGCTAAGTTCTGTTTAAATGTTTTCTGGGAGTAAGAAAACAATCCAAACAGTATCCAGACTTTTGTGTGTCTGCACCTCAGCAAGGAGCCAGGCGTCATTTGGATTTTTTTCTGAAAATTAGAAAAAATCCAAACCATACCCAGCAGCTCACTGGGGTGCAGAATTGTATGTTTGCATCCCAGAAAGGCATCAACTACTTTGTGGATTCTTCCTTAGAATAAGAAACAATCCACACAGCCTCTGACGCCTTGCAAGTGGGGCAGATCTAATTTTAAGCAAAACAAATATTTAAATGCTTTCAAAACCTTTTAGAATTTAGTACTTATTACCTCTTCTTAGGCTATACAACTTAAAGCAATGCAGAGTTGCTCTTTGTTGTTTACCATTTCTTCCTACCACTGATGTACGTTTTAGATGGGGTTGTTTACTCATATCAGCTGTACTTTACCGTGAGAGTTTAGATTTTTAGGATGGGAGAGTTTTGAATTTTTATGACTAATATTGTACGAATTTTCATGTATCTCGTATTGAATGTATGTTGCATGTTATCTTTTATGATTTTCTCTGACATTCGAATAAAGAAATTAAACCTGAAACATGAGTAGTTGGGTTTGTTGTGCTGGGCATGTATCAACATTTTCACGTTCTAATCCCTGGGGGACTTTAAGAGTTCATAGGGCATGAACGTAGGTTGTTTTGCACAGCCTTGGAAATGAGACTGTGGTGATGTATGTTGTTATTACGAAACACTTGCTGTCCAAATTTAATTTGCAGTCCACTCTGTAACGAGCATCAACTTAGGGTTTCACCATTGGCTTAAACAGGATGTATTCGTCACGTTTTGAGAGTATAGATGCACTCCTAAGAACATAGGAATCACTGAACTATGTGTCGCTATAGGCGAGTATGAATTGAGATACATGCATATGTTTTTTATAGCCAATTATTTACACACTACCTTGTGAAGTTCTGACAGGGCTGGAAATCAATGGGTTGCAACGCGTCAACCATATTTATTGTGGAGTCCAGAACAAAGGTGCAAAGATGGAAGTGAATAAAGGTCGCTTTTCAGTGCTTGGTAAATGAATCGCTGCAACACAGACCAGCCACCGTATGTTGGACTACCCACAGGTGTTTAATGCTCATACTATAGGATTGGAGGCCCTGTTGACTGAATTAAGATATTAACAAAGACAGTAGGAAAATCGAGGGTTTAATTTATGAGCTGTACTGAATACATTTTAAATATTTGAAGAAGTAAATGTCCTGCTAAAGAGCAGATACTTAATGAGATTTCTTTTGATAATAATTCTGACTCTACTGTCACAAGAATCAAGAAGACTGTGTTTTGATTTGAAGGAGTATGTCATAAATACATATTAAGCTGTATGTCCAGTAATAATTCACTGTATTAATGCATACTAAGGGGCTGATTTAATTTAAATCTTGGAGGTAAGGATACTCCATCGCAACGGGGAAGAAGTATCCTTATCATCAAGATGACAGTCCGTCCTCTGCATTTATAGGCGGGTAGATCATAGGTGTACCCATGGCTGTTACAATTCAATCTCCACCAGGGTTGCATCCTTTCGATGGCACAACGGAGTAAGGAAAAGCCTGATGGTAAGGGGCAGTGCAAACTTTCTAATTACTCCCTCACCATGGGAGATAACTTGCATAGTGAGGAGGACATTTATTTTTTTATTTTGAGAAAGTAAATCCTGCTTCATATTTTCTTGAAAATAAAATAAAAATTATTGTGACAGACGCCTTCATCATCATGACATGCACCAAACTTTAAAAGGCATTGACCTGAACCACCATGACAGCAGTTCCTGCCAATGATTTTAAAATGCTTGGCGGTCATTTCTAAATTGGACAGGAAAAGTAATCTCCCATTTGTGAACGTTAAGTCCTCCATGAGGTTGACGGAGAATACTCAATCCACCAAGATATAAATCTGCCCTTAAATGCTTTTAAATATACACATCATACACAGGCACTGCGTGGGGTGACAAGCTTTGACAGGACTGATCAAAATGCTTGCCCATCATAAAAGGGGAGTCATCCATACGATCCTTATTGGTGAGTCTATATGGTTCAAATCACATAAGGTTGGAATTACTTTGAAACTAATAGAACTTCCGTGGATGGTAAGAAGGGCAAGACTTGAGTTCCCTGGGTTTGAGGGAAGATGCTAGGGTGCAAGTGGCTGTAAAAGAATCACAGGGGTAGGATTCTGATTCAGTCAACCTAGAGAATCCTAAAGGTCACCTGAGCATGATATGTCCCGCCAAGTGAGGCTTTTTAAAATTATTGACTATGCAATCCCCCTTATACCTTTTGGGGAAGGGACCATCCTCCCAAGCTACCCTCCTCCCAAATAAAATATCATAATTGTGCGCACTATTAAAATCAGAATGCTGGGTAGTCAGATACATACTTTATTCTTCATTTGGGCTGTAGACTCTGTTGCTTTGCTCTGCAACATTGACACATTGGCCAGAATAGGGTTGTAGCAACAGGCTTCTGAAGGTAATATAAAGGAGGGAGGTAATGGAATGAAGAGCAGGGGCTGCCGCAAGACCCGGTCTAGTTGGATTGTTCATCACAAGAGGCATATGTTGTGTTTTCTTTATTATTTTCACAGGTACATGGGTATGCCTGTAGTCTGCAGCAGCAGAAAACACATAATCTGGCTGATAGCACAGTAAGTCGCAGTTGGTTTGCAGTCCTCACGATGAAAGGGGGGGAAATGCCAGCACCTATCACACAAGTGAGGACTGGGGCTTAAACAGGTACATGCAATTTAGTTAGAACCACCTAGACATTATTTAATCACTTAATCAGCAGTCTCAAGCTGGCCTCTAATGTTTCTTTTGATTTAACCTGTGTCATGCCCCAAAAAACAATGCCTCTCTGCCCTTGAGACATGGAAAATCTGTCTATATGAGAATTGTTCTTACTTGAAGAAGGCTTTGGAGCATTGGCTTGCCTTTTTGAAGTTTTGGCTTGGACCATGTGTCTTTCAGAAGTGAAGATTCCAAAATTGTCTCTATCTCCTGCATTTCCATATTTGGAGCTATATTGTCCCTCCCCCCAGAGGCGTGTGCCAAGTCACTGGATGGATCCGTGAGTGTGGAGCTGAGCGATTCCAAGGATAAACTTCTTTCTGCCAGTGCGATCTTCTTGGATATTTCACCCCCCTGCTTCAGAAAGGAGTCTAAGGTAGTACTCTTGGGGTCCAAATTGGCCTTCCCAGAGCCACCAATTTTATGCTTGGAGAGAAAAAATACAGGGTAATGTATCTATAAAATAAAGTACTTTTGCTTTGTCTGTACTACCACCGGTTGTGGGCTACGAAAGTGAATGTGTTCTGCACATTATCACTAAGTTGGCCCAAAGGATTCAGCAGCACCAAGAGAAAAAACGTATCTCGGGTATCCCAGTTCAGGTCACACCCCCACTAAATCTTAGCTGAGTCATTAGAATCATTAGTGTGGGGAGTCCTGTATTCTGAATATTGTGTTTCGAGATGTTGCAAAGTCATACAATTTGTGTTTGACAAACTTTGCAGTATCTTCTTCCTGATGGCAAACCAAGAGGACTAATGTGATAAGAACTTGTTGGGTCTCAGAATATTGAAAGAATGAGTCGGCCTTGCCTTCCACATGACTGACACTCATTCTGCCCCTGGTCCGTTTCCGACTACTCTTTTGAATGGGATGGGCACTGTGGTCTCTATTAGGTGGAATTTTTCAAGCTGTCATAAATTCCTACAGGGCAAGATGAAGACAGTAATCCAGGGCGTGGCTTTTTCTTGTGCTTCAAAGGGCATATAAGAATGATATGGCTGTACACTGAAGCAAACTGTATCGCCCAACAGTGCAAATCCTGGTGTCTTCGCAGATGCACAAGCTACAGTCCAAACAGGATTGTGCTGCAGTGTTCTCTAAAAAAAAATAACCACTGAAGACATTTAAAATGCAGTTTAAAATGTATTAAGTATTGTGAGTAAATTAAATATTGAACCAACAGCACAATATTGGGAGAGCCCATCGAAAGACTGCGAAACACAAAACAACTCATTATATGAGACACAGATCTGTAAGCTTATTTTCACTGAATTCATCAGAGGTGTATGGGGGGGATGTAAGCACATGCATCTGGAGCTCCCACCAGCCAGCCTTATCCACACTCCTTTCCTCATTGCACTGAATGGACCGCTGTTGCTATAGGAGGACCATGCTAATTTCATATTACGTAACCGTGTTATTTGTCTAGGGGAGCGAAAATGGAGAAAGATTCACATTGTGTACTATGACCTACAAACAAGATTGTTTTTATGATAACCAAACTGTTCAGCTGCATTTTTTTAACAAATGAAGGCTGTTATAGTTAGTCGAGAGAAGGAAAGGACAGTTCAGCCCAAAAGGAGAATATACAGGAAACTGTCACCACCAACACCAACCCTCTGACCAAAGGCATCAAATTCACAAGCTGGATATTTTGGCTGTTTTCCTACTGGTCAGTTGAATGCTGAAGCTTTGGAGACTGTGAAAGCAAAATTTATCTGGAAGGGAAATAACAGTCAATACTCAGTCATGGTGATCTACAGAAGCAAACGTTTATTTGCTTTAGCCCAAGGTGGAAGCTACACAGAAATGGACTGTGGATGAGCTTCCCTCTTCTTATGTTGGGAGGCACCTTTTATAGGTTTAAACACTCATTAGTTTGTATTACAAGCAGTATTTCATCAACTCCGAGCAGCTGCAAGACCTATATTTGACAGGAAAATAATCATATTTTAAAGAAAAACAAGCTTATCAGTAGGGTATTCTATGACAGTGACAGCTCAAGGGGGGCTGGATTTGGCCCTTATCTCAATTTAAAGCCACTGTTTGTAGCATTTCATATGTATCATCCTAGCCTCCCTAAAGGTCACATTCCGGTTACATGTTGTAAAAAGCTTTAATTTTCTAACACATGTCACTTTTATCTTAACTAAAAAATACTATTCTCACAAGTGAGTGTTCTGGCAGGATGTTCATTACAAATTAGCCAATTATTTTCTTGGGTTTCCCAGAGTTCAGGGTTACAAACATACACAGAGTTGAGATAAGACGGCCTTGTGTGCCTACGCTCTTGCACCTGCAGTTTATAATTAATTCAGCAAGACCAAAGCTTCGCATCTTCTCTTAAGTGGCCATTTCACAGAAATGTTAGCATGTCTTTGAAAAATATTCTAAAAGCACAATTTAAAATGGGGAATCTATTGCTAATGTTTGAACAATGGTTCAAATCTATAAGTCTATATTTTTGTCTTCTTTCACAAGAGCATAACAGACACAATCGCATGCCAACTTCTAACCCAAAGTCTCCTCCGACCCCAAGGTAGAGATAAAAGATGTTTGTGACTCTCAGCCTGAACGTGACGGTGAGAACCATTCACCATACCTTAGAGCACAGTCACTAAAACTTCTTTGAATTGAATTGAACTAGCTTTTTTAGGTCTCTGCAGCGCATGCGCTGTCTCTTCTGAGACATGCTGTATCTCATCTATGGGCTTCAAAATGTCTACCATTTTCATTGGTTCCTTTTTCTGCTGTTTGGAAATGCTTGCTTTTCAGTGGGGCATTGTCTTTATTTGTCATGCCTTTGGGTGTATTTTTCACTTCATGGCTGCTGCCCCATTACATGTTCCTCTACACTTTTGTTTATGTCTTTTTCAGCGCACTTTTTTTTCTTTAGGCATCTTCTTTGATGTGAGCTGCTCTTCCTGTATGCGTTCACCCTAAAGGAGGTCAACCCTTGCCAGCATAAATTTTATTTGTTATGAGTTTATTTTTATTTGTTACGGTCTGCGTGTTTTTTTTTTTTTTTTTTTTTTAGAGCAACGCCCAGACTTGAACCCAGTTCCCCAGTCCAAGAGTGGGCAGCTTTGTATGTTACACCACATCGCTAACTTATTTCCAACTAGCACTTCTTAGAAGTGCCTGCACCTTTAACATAGATGAAGGGCCGCACTCTCTGGTGCCAGAAAACTTTCCACATCTAGTCCCTGCTTCTGGAGAGAGTGCAAGTCGGGCACCTCCCAGTGGTTAGTACACACCACCATCTTTAAGTTGAGTGTCTTCCATTGTTTGCAATAAACTCACCTCCGTTTTTAAAATATGTGTACAAATAAATAGCTGTACTTTCAATATTTATAACGGAGGTTTACGTGCTCAGTGGCTGCACACACTGCACCCTGCATAAGGAGAATACAAAGGGAGCACAACCCTCATGTATCCTTCTAAACTGTTAGCATGTCTTTGTACCCCTCTCTGTGTGTACCCAATGTACCCCTGTTTGGTCTGTTCCCTGTGTACCCGTGCATGACCTCCTTGTGTGTACCGCATAGTTTTCTCCCTTGTATTTTATAATCATAGAAAAATAACCTTCATTTTATCCACTTTACTCTTTCAGAAAAAGTTCACCCCACTTGATCAGTGATGATCTGAGACTTATGTTAGTTCTATTTTTAACTGATGTTTTTATGGGATACATTTTTATCTGTTTTAATAAGAAAGGTGAAGGTTGTGCCGTGGAATAGGACGGGCGTTGAAAAGACTAAAGCAGCGACTCTGAAAATACACGCCTGTGTCCACCTTTGCTGTTTGAAGAACACAGACTGTTATTTTAGGAAATCTTGAAAGTAGTAATTGTACTTGGTTTAGCAGGATTAAAACATTCACATTAACAATAAGGTCATACAAAAAGGTCAAGACTCGAGAAGCATTTACATGCTGGGCACACATGCAGCTGTAACCTGCCGTGACCTCTACCCTGACAAAAAGCCAAGCATCAAAAGACACGATAGATTGTGGGGCAGCGAATATACTTCTTTAAAGCTCATGAAACAAAACGTAACAAATCCCGTCTTTTTATCTTCGAGTGCCTTCCCTGCATTGTCTTGCTAAACGATGAATACAAATGGACTACAACCTTCAGATACCTTTCCGAATTGTGTGCATGCCCTTGTACCTATCTCGCATTTTCTTCCCGGGCATCTCCATGTCTGTCACTTGTGTGTCTCTCTTCTAATAATGCATGACTCCCATCTATGCGTGACACCACAGTATACCCATGTTTGTAACACTTTACGTTTTCTCTAGTTAGTGTGTACACACTCCTTGCTTGTACCTTATACCCATGTATTTTTTTCTTATCTTTCCTGTTTGAATGTCTTTGTAGCTCAGTGTGAGTGTGCCGCATTTTGTGTATTCTCATCCTGGCTGTCATTCCCTGGGGCTGGGGGCAACATTTAGTAGTAGCAACATGTTGTATGGGTGGGGGAGGGTGTCTGTTCTTGTGTATAGTAGCTGCGTGTGATTGAAATGCAGGGACGTAGTTCACACTCACATGCACAAGCGTTTGGGCAATAACAGCCTGGCACAAAGTTCAGGGTACTCCTCTCTAGTAAACCTAGCTGAGCAACTATGGCCATGAGCAGAACGCTGCATGCATACATTGCTTGGTACAGTCTGCCGATAACAACACTGTTAGGTATACACTGCTCAAACGCTTTTCTGGGTACACTTTGCTTATGACCCTTTCTGGATGCACATAGCCAGTTAAATACTGCTGGTAAATATAGCTGGGTAAACATCACCAGCAGAGCACGCACTGCTTAGATGTGATTAATTTTATTTCTTGTAAAGTGCTACCAGCCAATGGGAATCTTAGTGCTGATTTAAGCAGTTAAACTAAACCAAGAATGAGAGATTAGTAAAATATAATGTACTTGAGTAAAAACTCTCAATAGAATATTAACGTTCTCAGCGCTTCCTAAACGCAAAAAGATGTTATTCACTATGCCACATAATTCAACTACACAAATACACTCCACACCACACAATGCCACCCCACACAATTGCACAACTAACAATTTCAATACAACCCACATAATTCCACTCCACACCACATACATCCACTCCACTCTAAACCAAAACACATGGGTAAAAGACATCGGGCTTGATTTAGATATTGACGGAGGGTTTACTCTGATGTAACAGTGACAGATATCCCGTCTGCCGAAATCTAAATACAATTTTTTTCTATTGTATTTAGATTTCAGCTGACAGGATATCCGGCACTGTTGTGACGGAGTAACTCCTCCGCCGAGATCTAAATCAGGCCCATTGTCCTTTACAGTGCCAATAGCTCTAGCTCTCGCAAATGCTAGACCTATTGGCATTGTCTATGCTTGTTTATTTTCTGCAGGCTACTTTTAGTTATGTATTTTGAGGGCATTACCTTTTGCCACTTCATAGCAAAGGAGAGTTCAGCAAAGTTTATACACGGAAAACATCAAGGGTTGTAAGAGTCCAATTGGATGCAGTTTGAGAAACCTAATATTTCTCCTTTGCAACCCCATCACACCTGCAGTTCACTTGAAGGCCAGCTGGAAAGGTTCGATTTTCTGGCATCTCTTGGAACACATTTACAAGGTTCTGGCCCAAGAAATAAGCTGTGTGTCAGGCAGTCTATTGCCTCCAGGGACCAGCTTTGGTCTTTTAGAGACTTGGAAAAGTCATTGGTTGATCAGGTGTGCAGTTGTTGAGAGCAGGTTTCTAATTGCTACTTTGACAAGTGCCTTTTCCTGCAAATGCACGTAGAGCCTTAATCCCTATTGTCATATTTTAAGTATATTCGAAGAATATTACATATTACTATTTCTATCCATTCTTCTAGCTAATAACACTGGTTTAATAATAGTCCTTGCAAATCTGTTTTCAATAAAAATGCCTACAAAAATAAAAATGAATACAGATTGTGTCCAAGCACAATATCTACGTTTAACATGCTTTATTTACATATTTATTTTCTTTTTTTCTATCTTGCGAACATTTATAATAGTTCTATATTTGCAATGCATAGATTCATCCAGAGTAATATATATTAGATATTATATGTACACCTAGTTGTAGAATGTAGTGAGATGTTTGAACTACCTCGTCAGTGTTGAAATTGGTCAGGATTAATTATTTGATTTTTCAGTTGAGGTCGAAGGAGGCAGAGGGGTCCCCCGTGTAATTTCAAATGGGTTGTAAATCCTAATTTTGGAGCAAAGCCAGGGAAGGAATAGAATAGTGTGGCAGTCTTGGTGCATCGCTTAGTGTAAATGGGGAAAATGATTTGTGCTGCGGATATGTCTGCGTTATCCTGGCACTGTTAGCTGGTTTCTTAGATAGTGTTAGTGCGTCAGAGCCTTAATAAGTAAACTTACAAGGAGACTCGTTTAGGTCGTTAAACTTTTGGACCACGTTTGGGGACTTCCCAGTACGAAATATTTCTTGAACATAACCAATAAATAAACAATCAATAATAATAATCGCTAATCAATAAACATTTAATAAGAATTTATCATCGAACTCACCATGACTTCTCAGTCACGAATAATCACACCAGTTTAGTCAAAAGTTAAGATATTTATTTCCCTATTAGTTACAATCTACTAGCATGCCTGTTACACTAATTAACAATAAACCTCATTAGAAACACTCCTAATCAGCAATCAGAGCACAAATTAATCAATGCATAGAATATTCATTCAGTATTTAGGCACATCATTAATATGGATCAACTTAGCAGAGTCTCAGTACATTATTCAACAAAGCAAGAACTCAGTTATTTGCCTATTTGCATAAGATTAGTGAACACCTTAACTAACCTCAAATTAGCATTAGCATGTTGGGCTTCATGCAAAACATTTAGTGAACACGAATTTAGAAAACAGCAATAGTAAGGCCTCTATCAAAATAGCAGTTGGTACCTAGAAAGAAAAGGCAAATAGACAATCACAATTTGCATCAGATAATTACCAATCCAACAGATCAGCAAGCCGCATCAGTCTTTGTCCTCAGGACATCAGTTCATCGGCATCAGCAAGGATAGGACAGGGCAAAGACTCAAGATAGCATAGCTAACGAACATTACTTCCCTCAGGTAGAGGAGAAGTTATCATCGGACAAGAATGGGGTAGAGGATGGTTTAAAATATCAGGGCAAGGCGCTGAAAAAATAATAGCTCGAAGAAGTGGGTCAGTAGCTCAAAAGGGGAACATGGAATGGCAGAGTGGTGAAGTGGCAAGTGTCCTGTGGAAGTGTTTGTTTCTTCTTGGGTCACGCCGTTAAATCAAAACTGTCTAACTAGTCCCAAATTCCTCATTGGATAAAGTTTGGTGCATCGTTATCTCTGTCCAGTTATTTGGTAAGCACCTTGCTAGAATTTTCTACAATTCACAGTTCTCATGTCGCGGATTGGTCCATGTTATTGATGTCTTCAACGATTGGAATGTCAGATAGAAAATTTTACACTTTACGCTCCAGTCAGTGTCTTCATTGTCTTCTCCTAGTACGGTTAACCTTGCACCTGTTGCGAATTACACTGTTGCATCTAGCAAGAACGTCTCCTTGAGCAAGCAGGTTCTCATGAGAAAGAATTTACTACGGCTACACACATATAGCTCCTGGAAAATTACAGCTTCATGTCCTTCAGAAAAACAGCACACTACACGTTAGAAAAATACAGTTTAATGTGAGGCCAGGCAGCTAGGCCCAACCTAATTATGATATACTAATACAAATTCAAACATTATTGCATAATAATTCAGAATTAATAAGCCTTTCATTAGTCTTCGTATACATTGGTAGCCACTCCCCGTGGGCACATTTCAAACGCATGCATTATTTTCTATGTTAACATATTTTCTATGCAGCTTCACCACACAATATATTGCGAGATTATGTATTAATATTGCTTTTAAAAGACACACTCCAACAATAGTATTCAGTTTCAGAGCTTTAACAAGGAGACACCCAGTTTGGAGAGGGAGGTAGTCCTTTCAGTTTGATAAAGAATTATGTACTTTGTTCATATATCTTCGCGTCAGTACTTGCAGCGCTTTTGAATATAGCTCCAATATATCACTCTTGGGCTTATAAGAAAAAGGTAATGTGAATTTACGAATTACAATGTTTGCAGATTCACAGTTTATTGAAAGAATGGAAATGTTTAGAATGGAATGTAAAAAGAACAAAAAACATTACAAGGCAAGCCCCATGAAGAAAATATTTCTTATTTGTAGTTGTTAAGCTGTTTTGTGGCATATGTCATTTTGCATTGGAGTTGTCCGTTCAATAGAAGGTGATGGGCCCATTGAAGGTATTTTCTTTCAGGATTGTGAGGTTTTATCATGCTTGATGATAGCCGTCTGCTGTGTTAAATTAGTTGTTTGGTTTGATTGTGCAGTGAGTGGCCATGCATTTGAAGGCTGAGCATAGAATGATTGGTAGTTTTCTACTGGTTAGTGGCACTTTGAGCTTCCCTCTTTTAGTATCCTCTCTCAGTTGCTTTTTTCTGTGGATAATTTAAACCCCTGGGTAGTAGCTCATTGAGGCTTGTGATCAAATGATCTCTTCATCCTGCTTGACTGTGTAACTTTTGTTTTAAGTTATTAACACTCATATGTCTTGGATGTGTGTCCGGGAGAGTTGTACGGGAGAATTTGTTTCTGTTGTTGGTTTGACTTATGTGCGGGTTTGTATTGTGGCTGAAAGTGTTCTATTGCTTCAAATGGATTGGATTGGTTGGTTGTTTAGATCTCCGAGATGGAGCATGAGGGATTCTGGATAAACATTTACAAGTTACAAATGTGGTGTGAGCCCTCTTCTGCTTGTTTGGTGATGCAGCAGTGGTGGGGCTATGGTATATTAGTATAGTGATTGATTCCTGCATGGCACCTCTTACATGACTTTTTCTGCCGTTTTTACCCTGGGTTCCAGACTGTAAGCTTCACTGCATGGTTTCTGATCTTATAACACAATATATTTTCCTCCAATATCACAGAAATATAATATTCCTAACCCTTACTGAATCTGAATTTGCTAAGGGCTTCACTGGCTAGAGAAGTCCACCCAGGTAAAGAAAATCAATATGTCTATCAACAACTTGTGTCAGTGCCGAAAGAGCTCTCAGCTGTCACGTGCATACCTCTATTTGAAAAATAATCTATCCGCCAAGACCAGACTCCATGTTGTTTCTCTACCCCTGGAGTCCCTGGTGTGTCTTGAACTGAGTGAATTGGTGCACTACAACTGAGAATCAGTACTACTTTAATTTACATGCTTTGCAAGTAAGCGTGGTGGGGAGATTCCCAGGTGCTACTAACTCTTTGTTACTAGATCCCTCCCTCAGTCCCTCTTTCAACACAATGAATTCCAGTTGTTTGCAATCCTCCTTCAGGATTCACCATATTTATCAGACATTTTTATTGGAGAGGAAAATAATCTTCTAAATCATAACAACACCAAGCAACTTTCCCAGAGAAAACCTAAAACTCAGCTCTTAGTTACATACCTAGTAAACAGACCATGTTTCTCCCACTATAGAGGCGAGGGATGGATTTGAGAGGGCCAGGCGACTCCAGACATTTATGGGTGTAGGCACCGTCCCATCTTTCACCACATTGATACATCAATACATTTCTTTGGCATATCTCCCTATGTGTGCAGATGTTGGCCTATTGAAATGATGGGCGTTGCCTGGAGCCCTAAATAATTATTTGTTCCTTTGTGGTTTTAAATGACTATATTCTAGACCAGCGTTTTCCAAACTGTAGGTTGTGACCCACTGATGGATCGCCAGCCGACTTCTGGTGGGTCATGAAAGATCAATCAATGACAACACTTTTATATTTTTTATTTATCTTGTCACATTTGCTGTGCTTCAAAGACAGAGGTCAAATGACAAGTTTTGTCTTCTGACAAATAGCTGCTTATTCATTTAACATGAGGATTGGTGTTTACTTTTCTTTCTCTGGCTACAAAGTGAGAGGAGCTTTTAAATGAACTATGTGACAATCATGCTAGAATGCAGGAAGTGTGAAAGGAAAGATACTGGAATGTAATTTTTTTTAACACAACAACATTTAGATACCTTTAAACCCTTCACTGCCAGGCCTTTCCCCCCCTCAGGTGCCAGGCCTTGTTTTGGCTATTTGGGGCAGTTTGCGCTTAGGCCCTCATAACATTTTGTCCACACAAGCTACCCAAGCCAAATTGACGTCCTTTTTTCCAACATCCTAGGGATTCTATGGGTACCCAGACTTTGTGGGTTCCCCTGAAGGAGACCAAGAAATTAGCCAAAATACAGCGAACATTTTGTTTTTTAAAACAAAATGGGAAAAAGGGCTACAGAAGAAGGCTTGTGTTTTTTTCCCCTGAAAATGGCATCAACAAAGGGTTTGCAGTGCTAAAATCACCATCTTCCCAGCTTTCAGGAACAGGCAGACTTGAATCAGAAAAACAAATTTTTTAACAAAATTTTGGCATTTGACGGGAACATACCGCATTATTACTATTTTTTGTGCTTTTAGCCTCCTTCCAGTTAGTGGCAGAAATAGGTATGAAACCAATGGTGGATCCCGGAGAGCTAAACATTTCTAGAAAGTAGACAAAATTCTGAATTTGCAAGGGGTCATTTGTGTAGAACCTAAGGTTTTCCTACAGAAAATAACAGCTAAAATAAAAAAATATTGAAATTGATCTAAAAAAACTGCCATTGTTCTCCACGTTTTACTCTGTAGCTTTTTCCTGTGATGTCAGATTTGTGAAAGCAATATACTGTTATGTCTGCTGGACTCTTCTGGTTGCGGGGATATATAGGGCTTGTAGGTTCATCAAGAACCCTAGGTACCCAGTGCCAACAAATGAGCTCAACCTTGCAATGGGTTTTCATTCTATATTGGGTATACAGCAATTCATTTGCTGAAATATTTGTATTTCCAAAATGGGCACACAATAAGGTGTGTAGAAGCAGTGGTTATTTGCACATCTCTGAATTCCAAGGACCCCATACTAGCATGTGAATTACAGGACATTTCTCAAATAGTTCTCTTTTTTTACACACTGTCTTACATTTGGAGGGGAAAATGTAGAGAAAGACAAGGGGCAATAACACTTGTTCTGCTATTCTGTGTTCCCCCAAGTCTCCCTAAAAATGGTACCTCACTTGCGTCCATAGGCCTAATGCTCGCGACAGGAAACGCAACATGGACACATCACATTTTTACATTGAAATCTGGTGAGTTTTTTGCAAAGTGCCTAGTTGTAGATTTGGGCCTCTAGCTCAGCCGGCACCTGGAGAAACATACCAAACCTGTGCATTTTTTTAAACTAGATACCTAGGGGAGTCCAGGATGGGATGACTTGTGGGGCTCTCACCAGGTTCTGTTATCCAGAATCCTTTACAAACCTCAAAATGTGGCCAAATAACACTTTTTCCTCTCATTTTGGTGACAGAAAGTTCTGGAATCTGAGAGGAGCCACAAATTCCCTTCTGCCCAGCGTTCCCCCAAGTCTCAAGATAAAAATGGTACTTCACTTGTGTGGGTAGGCCTAGCGTCCATGACAAGAAATGACCCAAAACACAACATGGACACATCAAAATTATCAAATTCAAAACTACCTGTTTTTGTAGGGGTGGGCACCTGCGTTTTTGGTCCTGGGCTCAGCAGCCATACAGGGAAACCTACCAAACCCAGACATTTCTGAAAACTAGACACCCGAGGGAGTCCAGAGAGGTGTGACTCACGTGATTCCCCCAGTGGTTTCTTACCCAGAATCCTCAGCAAACCTCAAATTTAGCTAACAAATCACATTTTTCCCACATTTCTGTGTGGGATCACCGCACCGGTACAATTTTCCTACCACCCAGCGTTCCCCTCAGTCTCCTGTTAAAAATGATACCTCACTTGTGTAGGTGGGCTAAGTGCCTGTGACAGGGAAGAGCCAAAAACATGTAGAAATTGAGAGGGAACCAAAGCGGATCCTAAAGGGCAGTTTGAAAAAAAAACATTTTTAAGCTGACAAGTGAGGCAGAATTTATATCTGTATAGATGAGACAATACTGTCTGGTAGGAATTATGTGGATTCCTGCAGATTCTGGAAGGTTCCATCACAAAAATGTGTGATTTCCAGCAAAGTTTGAGGTTTGCAGGGCATTGTGGGTATGAAAATGGTGTGGGGTGCATGTGAAGCACACCACCCTAGACTCACCCAGATGTTTAGTTTTCAGATGTACCTAGGTCTTGTGGATTTTTCTACATGGCAACGTCCCAAAATTCCAAAAAGTGCAGCCCTCACCATTCCAAGGGGGGACGATTTTGAGAGTTAGCCAAGCTCTCGTGGCCCAAATGTAAAACCAAAATCCAAAGTAATCATATGTCCTCTTGCTTGCCCATACTGGTTGGTAGCCACCCCACAATATGTTGTTTTTTAAAATTCCCTGGCATCTAGTAGACTTTCTGCCCCCCCCCCCCCCCGGCTGTGGATCGGGGGCAATTGCCCCATCTGCCCAATGGTAGGCAGAACATCTTTGGCCCCATTTATTTGGGGTGGGGGTATGGCCATACCCCCACCCTCTTATTTTGAAAAAAAAATCTTTCCTGGTCTCTGGTGGGCTTTTGGCCTCCTTGGGGGCAGATGGGCCTTCCACAAATCGGCCGATCTGCCCTCAAGTGGGGCAGATATGGCCAACAGTAATGTACCCCCATGGGGAGCGAGCCTTGTCTAAGTGGTCCCTCCCCTTATCAATATATATATTTAAAAAAATCCCTGGTGCCTAATGGCATCTGCCCCCCAGAGGGCAGATCGAATATAGACCGAACTGCCCCCAGGGGGGCAGAAATGGCCTTATAATAAATTGCCCCTGTTGGGGGGCGACCCTTGCCCAAGGGGCTGCTCCCCTTGTTTGTTTACCTATGGTAAACAAACATCCCTGGTGTCAAGTGAGAATGCTCAGAGAGACATGAAAACTGAATGAAAAGCCTTTCCTTCCCATTTCATGCCTCTCTGCCTCCCCTGCCCCGTACCGAGGAGAAACTAATCTGTTTCTCCTCTGTTGCTCTGGAAGCATGGCTTCCAGCACAGCGGGAGATGTCATTAGATGTCACTGGGGGGGGGGGGAGCAGGGGTGGAAGGGGAAGCGATTCCCCTTCCAGCCCTGCTGTGGAGGGTTGGAGGGGGAGGCCCTTGGGAGGAGCACTAGCGCTTCCCCGAGGGCCAGTCCCAGGACGTAATGATTATGTCCGTGGCGCTTCAGCGCCACACTGCGCCATCGGACGTAACCATTACGTCCGTGGCAACCAAGAAGTTAAAGAAACTGTACACAAATTTTAAAATATCTAAGCAGTTAGGAGAGCAAAAATCAAGCACATGTTTTTTTGTAATTCTGAAATGTGATGGAAACGAAGATTTTAATAAGATGACAACAAATCAAGACACTTTTACTTGGTGATGCAGAAATTATAAATATCACTGAAACACGATTTCCACACATTATCATTTTTGTGCTATACAGTTTTATCAGTAAAACTGTATGTCTCAGCCAATTTAATGGCTTTTTCACTGGGAAATGTTCTGTCTGTAAAAGACAGTGCGATACCAAATGATGTCTTAGTAATATTTGTAACAGTATGCTCCAAAATGCACCACCTGCTACATACTACATACACCCTTACTACTGCTGAATACATCTGTTTCACTTTGTTCACAATCCCTATGACTACAGTGATGTAACATTGATGTCAGCACCCCCACTTTGAAAATTGTTCCAGCACCACTTGTGTAAAGATGCTGATCTATGTCTCTAATTTCAGTTTTCAAACAAACCCTTACAATTATGCCCAAGCAAGACTTCAGGCCAGCCTTCAAATGTTTTTTTCTTATTTTTTTTTTTTTTACTTCTCACAGCCCTTTCAACTGAGAATGTGCTCACTACATGTGCTCATACACAGTCATCCCAATTGTGTATGACTTTCAAGCATAAATTAAGAAATATGGATGCGGCCTAATGGCCAGAGCTGCCTACTTTGGATTTGTAGAACCAGTTTAGAGTCCAAGAGTTGGCTCAGGGAAAATTACTTAATCTCCTGCGCTTCAAATAAAATCAATCTGACCCTATGTTAAGTAATTTTGGTGCATATGTAGAACACTCCAATGTAAATTTACTCATTCATGTTTTTATTTTTGAAATGGCTGTTAGCTCATTGAATATTTCCATTCTTCAATTTAATTGCATAATAATTGTCAATATATAGTAATCTGAGCATTGGATTACCCTGGTGTTCTACTGTGTGATCTATAAATTGAGGTTTCCCAACCATCCTTTTCTGGAAGAGAGTTGTAGACCCTAGCACTTACATCCCATTGAGGCAAGTGTTGTAGATATAGTTGTTCCTCTAAGGCCCTGGTTCTCAAAGGACTGTGCAACTTAAAAACAGAAATTGCTGTTCTTATGGTTAGTGGGACACTGTTATCTGTGGTGTTTGGTGTTGCCTTATTAGTTGCAAGGCACATAATCTTCACAAGAAGGCTGCAGTTGGATATCTATTATAAATTATCCTTGTCATAAATGGTTAACCATGCAGCCCATTGGACACCACCATTTCTCGTTGTTGCATTGCATTCATTGTCTGGAGAGCTCATAAAGCAGAAGTGAAGAAATGTGGCACACACTGCTTTGGAGTGGCGGTTCTTCAGTTCTGAGTCCATGTACACCCAAGGTTGTGAATATTGTTTTGATTCTGGTAAGGGTACTTTCTTTAAAACACAAGCCTCAGTTAGTTTCAGCTGCTGCATTTATTACCATCAAAAGACCTGAACACATCTAGGTTCAGGAGCACAATACTTTTCTGCCAGTATCAGTTCTCCAATGTTTATGCTTTTGTGACCATAACCTGACTGGCACTTCATCTCTGCCTTTCAGCAATTGGTCTTGATGGGAAGCAATAGAAAGTGACAGTAACAACAATTTGCCATGAATCCTGCTTCTGTGGAATATGCTCTTTATAATTGACTCTCCAAGGTTGAAGTCCAGAAGTGGGTGGATATGGGTGCATATTTATGGGGGACAAGCAACAAAAGTAGTTCTGCTGGATTAGTTTCACCAGGCCCACAAAAAAACATCGAATTTGCATTCAATAGAGAAGAATTGTATGTGTGCAATATACACTTATGTATTGAATTTACTGCTCAGATGTTCAGTGCTAGGTTTGTAGGGTCAGTGTTTAACATACTTAAATTATATTACATCTGTGTTTTAAGATACTTGTTGCAGGAGCTACAACTATGACCACAGGTGCCAACTCACACAGTGACACACGATATCAGCTCCCATCACACGGTCACCCGGTGACGAGCTGATATCACACAGTGGCAGCGAAAAGGAGCTGAAAACCACTGTAGACTGTGGCTTTCAGCTCCTTTCCGGAGGCTTTCAACTGCTAAGGTCCATTCTTGGGTGTGAACCGTCGTCCCCCCCCCTCACATCGATAACAGCCTCAGCAAGATTTGTGTGTGTGGTTTTTTTTTTCTTTTTTTTTTAAGAGGAGGGAGTTTGGGGTGGGAACAAAAGTGCCTCGTCTGCACTTCTCGGCACCGCCCCCTCCAAGGCACTGACCCCTTCTCACACCGTGAGATTTTTGTTGAAGTTGGCAGGTCTGCATGACAGTAACATGCGACGTAGTATCAATAGTGTAGCAGGTGCATTGGCACCAGGGCCTAGGGATGTGAGGAACCCTTTTTACCCAAATTAATGTGTGTTTTTTGTTCTGTAATACTATGGGGATAGTTTCCTTATTTGCATTAAGGCCTGTGGCATCCTTGCTCCATCAATGGATGGCAACTTCCAAAGAGAGGGTAAAAGGGATAAACTATTGCACCGAGGAAATCAGCTGTAAAATTTAAATTAATTTCTAGAGCGGAATACCAAACATATACGAGAACTAAATGTCCATGTTTTGTTTTACCTCGTGTTCTGGGCGGAGCTGAACACTCCATTTATAGTCCTGTACTAATTTTTGATAGCAAGTTCACATTTTGCCGCAGATGACGTAGGCATCCTGGCAGTGTGAAATGGCCGGTTTGACATGCAAAAAGTAGTCAAATTGTGCTGGTAATACAAGAACTAGACAGCAGAGCCACGAGTATTGACAATTCCACCTACATTTCCAAACAATATTCAGGGCTCAGCAGTAACTTCGTCCCAACCGCGACGTAGTTTATAAGCTTATATCACAAGACTGTTTTTTCCACAGGATCTGATTTTATGTTGGTAGTTTTAAAATTCGAGGATTGCTAAGTTATTATGTTGATGTAATGCTATAAATTGTACTTAATGTTGGCTTCAGTTTGTATTCGATGTTGTAATGAACTTGCATTTTATTCTTGGAAAGTGTTGTGTGGTTCTTTGTTTTTGCCCCTTGCAGCATAACATAGTTTGCATTGCTGTGCTTTATAATTAGTGACCTATTAGGAGCTGCGGGGAGAGCGCAATGAAGACACCACAAACAATGCGCTGTGCGCTCAGGGCCGCACTAACACCAAAAGGCCTTGTGGCGCCACCTCCACTAGATGTCAGATGGCAACGAAAGGCATGAAATAATGCTCTTGTATTTGGGGTTTGGGGCGCGGATTATTTTAAGGACAAAGGGCCAGATGTAGCAAAGGGTTTTACCCATTTTGTGTCTATGGGAAAATGTGTTGTACATATGGCCCAAAGTGCCTTGCACTAAACCCTGGTGCCTTTTGCAAAATCCGATAGATAGGTAGATAGGTAGGTAGATAGACAGATCGACCTTGTGATGGCTATTAAGAACCATGGCCTTTCCTAAAAGATCATTATAACATATCTGCACAAGGTGTCCTGTCCTCTAAGGCGGGTTCCTCTGTTGCTGGTGAACGACAAATCACTAGTCTTTTAAACACCTGTGCATCTCCATAGATATTGGCTGCACAATTAATTTTATTTTGTGTGTGTTCTTTGGTGTAGAATTGATGCTGCCGGCTGGCAAACACAATTATCGCCCTGAAGGCTCGAATAATAAGTGTAACGATTTTTTTTGGCAAATATTCTTGTTTAAGGGAAGAAAGCTGCTTTTATCATATTCCAAGTGAAGATTTCTTGATGACGGTTTAGAAAATATTTCAGCCTTTGTCATACCTTGCCAGGGCTATTACCTACAATTAGGGTGTTTCCTGAAACCAAATCTTCTGCTAAAATGTGATTTAATAAAAGAAAAAAAAGCTCTTACTAAAATATGTAATATGAACATGCCTAGCCCTGGGTCTGTGAGCAGGCTGAACAATGGGCGTAGTGTTGAAGCTTACAGTGAGCCCGAGTGCAAAAGCTGCTGAGGACAGATGAGAAGGACCAGGAAGTGCTCTCAGCGCAGGCACCAACTGCCATCAGGGCCCCACGGTCAGTGCAGACGACAAGAGCCCCACGGGATGTTGCCAGGTGGAAATTACTACGCTTCATAGAGCAGCAGCAGTTGCACAAAGAGATGAAGAAATAATACCTGGTGGTCTTATCCAACATAGGTCAGGTTCCAATTAAGTTCTTTTACACCACATACCTCCCATTTCACTTAGATGTTTGCCCCACCTCCTTGGGCAGGGGTCAGAATTATTCTTCTTTAGATATTTTTGAAGAATAACTTGGGGATCATGGTTTCTGTACCAATTTCTGCATATTTTCAGTAATGAAAAACACCAGACCTTTGGTGCTCTTGCAGGACTTGTAATCTTGATTGGTCGGGTAACTTCTCTTACCTGCCACATTGGAATTACCACCCAAGATGTAATGATGTTTTAAGACCCATGTTGTTGAAAACAGATGTTATAAATGTTCTTTGAAGTCCTCCAACTGATCTGTATTGTTCAACTGCTAATCCGGCCCCACCACGATTGTCGTGGCTGAGAAAGCCAAAACATAGTGCTAATATCACACTGCCAAGTAACACAACTCGCACACACTTACAATAAATTAAAGACACTATGCGACTGCCTCCCCGCCAGTTTTGCATTGCAAAAACATTGATGAGGTTTATTAGGCCAGGTAATGGATTAACTTGCGTGCAATTTCAGAGCAGCTAGTTGTCACACACCTACCCATAACCTAGCCTGTCTGCCTGGCTGATTTGCCAACAACCACCAGCAATAAACATTGTCTGGTGCCAAAATATTTATTTTGGTGTGCACTCCCCTTCTGCATCCCATAGCACTGAAAAACATAGCTCCGGCGCAGGGTGGGAAAATACCTGCACAGCCCCCAGTTGTTCAGGCTTCCAACCGTCCTAAGGAATAATGGGGTGCTATTGTTTTCATTCAGGGGCTCTGCTCTAAGGACTCTTGTATATTAGCCTGCAGCTGCTACGTATTCTTTCATGTGATTGCTTTCAGCACCAAAATATTCTGAATCATGCTGGAAATCTGCCAGACCTTGCGGGACAGCAACCAGAAGCGCTGAGGCATCCATTATCTGTAAAGGTTTATGATATCCTTTCACCTACAACCTGCCAACTCCGGAAACACAGTAACTCCTGTAAATCCACCAGGAGTGTGTCCAATCCCTTATCTAATAGATGAACCCATCTTCAGCCTAATCACCTTCAATATATGGTGTGATCAGTCTGTGACAGCCTCTGAAACCGAAACCCTTTATTTAAACCTCTGCCTGGTAAAGCGCACCCACTGCACATCTTGACAACTGCCTCTGATCTGGCAACCTTGCAAAGCTTACCTTATACAATCTCTGACCACAGTATCTCACTGTGCCCTATCAATGTGCTGATACCATCCTGTGCCTCCTTCGCAGCCAGCAATAAGGGACTCCTTCATACTGAGCTCAGGTCATCTTTAGGTGGATCACTAAATGTATGGTTGCCTAGGATCTTGCTAATGAGGCCCACCCAACGAATGTCTGGAAAACTCAACCATGAGATCCAAGTATTAATTAAATCAACATCCTCCTCCAATGATTCAGTTTTCTTGATTTTTCTCACTAAGCTCTGGACCCTTGTGAAAAGCGGTGTGTCTGGACAGACTAAGCAAAATGTTTAGTAACAACGGCTGACCAATCATATGCAAAGGGTCAAATACATTTTTAGTGTTTACCTGAACAGTGTGCAGGCGCTGTCAGCGATATCTATTGTTAAGAAAAAAAACAATACTTACCATTGGTTGCCTGCCATGTCACTCTTGTTTCCTTCTTATTGGTTCTTTTTATCAGTCTTGGCTACTGCTTCCTCCTGGCTGCTCGCCGCCTCCTGCCTTCTCCCAGAGCTTCTGTCTCTGCCTTTGACCTTGGACCTATCACAGCCTCCTGTTAGTGGCCAATGTCCTTCCACTTGACGCAGGCACCTGCAAGTACATTTTTTAATTTGCCTGTCTTAATGTAAAGAAAAAAAGTGTTAAGACACGGCCAGCATTTAAATTTTTTGTTGTCAATTTACCAAATGCCGTGAGGCCAATTCACAAATTATTTTCTGGAAGTCGCTGTGTCTTAACTCCAGGCTTATGTGTGAACTACCCATGAATTTCCAAGAGTAAGACATGTTTATTCCCAGAGAAAAACAATGGGTCTGATTGAACAATGAAGGAGGTTAATTGTCACCCTTTTGTTTATACCCTCGCTGTGTGCAAATGTACACCTTTCTAGAATACACAAAACGTTTTCATTTTAGGTCTGCAAAGCAGCACTCGTCACTACCTTTCTAGGCATACGTATTTCCATGTGGTTAATTGTACATGTGCACACTCAAGTCTGCTGAAAGTCACCCTTTGTCACTGGAAAAAGACATATCCTTCTGGAAAAACATATTTTCCTAAATTTCGTGGAGTTTGGAAGCATTTCATTGCCTTTATGATCCTGGAAAAGGAGTTATACCTGACATTGAAAGTAGTTCTGTTTGTGAATACCAGCAACCTCAAAGATTAGTGGTTGTTTGCAAACCTTTCAGGCAAACCATGCTGTGTAACACACATTCCACACCCCTACAGTGCGATTTAAACATGTGCAGTTTTACACAATCGTGGGATAATTTTGTGCAAAAGTAAAATAATTTATAACTTCAGGGTCCGATTTGTTGATTTCCTTGAAGTGATGAATCCAGCTTTTTTCAGGTCAGTCAGATCCACATGAGCAAATGGCTCTGTGAATTGGGCCCCATGTCTTCCTTTCAGAAAGTCACGAGCGGGCCATTCTTTAGACTGGATTAAGACACTACAACTCTCAGAAAATGCTTGGTGAAACAGACCGGACTATTTATCTGCAAAAAACATAAGCTGCTCTCCTTATCATGAGCAGTTATAGAGCTATTTCTTCTGCCTGCAGCTTCCATTCTTCTGTAACAGACCATAGCTAAATAGCTCTGCACCTTTATGCAGTCAACAGCAGTCGAAGCCCAATACAGGCTAAATTTAGACCAGGACACAGCGCTGAGTTTGCTTTTATCGACCCTCAGCAACTGCTACATCGCAGCAGGCCTGGGAAGCCTCGCTGCTCTGATGTTATTAGACCGGTTATTCACACCATCCTGCTGGACTATATGGTGGCCGTTCCTTTCTTAATGGGCGATTCCATTCAGTTTGGCTCTCATCTTTTATGCAGGGGATGGTTTTCCATTAGTGCTCTGGATCTGCGTCCCTCTGAAATTCCAAGACGTTTACCTAAAGAAATATTAAATAGATTGATTTATTTAGTGATACAATCTTATCTCTAAACAAATCGATGTATTTAAGTCTGGGCTGTCTGTTCGAGGCTGCCTGCTCCGCCGCACTCTGAAGCAGGAGATGGAAGCCAAGCAGTAAATCAACTTTCTGCAACGTGACGTACGACACAGGGCTTGCCTTTCTGAAGCTCTTCATTGCCATTGTAGTCAATGGTGGTATCCGCTGTAGGCCGTTGACGCTGCTAGAGTCACAGATTCAGGCATCGGAGTCTGCATCCATGCGTGAGCCTAGACGTCCATCATTTGCAGGCATAGACCCTACCCTTTCCCATTCTTCACACAGTAGCACTGGATGCAAGCATGTGTAATTTGGCGCCTTGTCCTCGGTAATGGTAGGTGTTATGATGCTAATCTTGTGTTATGTATATTGTGCTGAGAATCCTGGTCAATCTATCCTCCCTTACTGTGACATCAGTGGCCCCTTTTAGAAGTGGAGCTGCTGTATTTATTCCCCGGCGAAATTGATCCAAAAGACAAACATGTTTTTGTTCCCTTGCGAAGTTGCTCCAAATGCCTGAGTCAAGCTAAAAGGGAGAAATTTGTGCTTATCGTAAAGAAGGTTACATGCTGTCTGGCATTAAAACTGGCACTATCTTCATGCCCTTAACATCAGTTCCAAAATCATGGATTGATTTATGAACAATGGATGTTAAAAATGTTAAGGTAATGCATGTCAGTGATTTATTTCCTCTTGTATTTCAGGTTTTACTTAATCTTGCATTCCCAAAGATTGTTAGCTATTTCATCACGTTGTGTTTCTGCATCTTATTACTCTTATTTATTGCTCTTGCACTGAGGCCGAAGGTAAAGCAAAGTGCCTGTCAGTGGGTTGGCCTCTCTGCAGAGTACAGTGAAGTTCTCTACACACATTCTAACTGAGACTAGAGTCCAGTTGCAATTGAAATTCTGTAAACGTGTGTGGAAAGGGGGCAAACAGATGTCAAAACAATTACAAGGAAAAATAAAATACGGTGCTTACATGTGAGTGAGTGCAGTGTATGTTTAGGGCTAGTAAAGTAAGGGCGATGCGAGGACGTGCATCCAGGGGAGAGTGAAAAGCGGGTGCTGAAGAGGAAGGAGATGAGGTTAAAGATGTGCAGATGGATACGATATGCAGAGAAAAGAGGCATATTTTTCTAACATAAAGCACACATAACTGAAGGCAGTAATTTTTCCATAAGCCTCAATATTATTTAAATCACAGTCTCATAATTTATAAATTGAAACGTTTTCAATGTTAATTATTAACAACAAAATGTTGCTACTCATTCATACTAAACAGCTAACAACCAATGGCAAAGCCAATAGTACTAGCTGATTTAAGGTGTTTGTCAGTTGTTTTGTTATCTTTATAGATGCAATAGTATCTCAGAGAGAAACCAAAATACTGGTCGGGTGGCACACTATGGAAATCACAGAAATTGATTTTACATGAGCCCCCTCTTTTTTCATCCCGCTTAAAGACCTGTCTGCACATATTTCTTAATGACTGATTGCAGCCAGCAGGTGTGGGCACTTCCCGAAGCCTTGTTAGAGCATTTTCTTCCAAAGGTGATTTTATGTGCAGTGAGACACTGGGAAAGCACACACTTTAAAGGGCCTAGAGTTGTCACGCTGTACAATTTGCACATTACAGTAACTGTTGAACATAATAATGCAGTAAGATATGGGGCAGTTTTTAGTGTGTTTAATATTTCAAGACAATTCATTCCCCCTATTTACATCGCTTTTTCACTAACTTAATTTGCTTAAAATGCACCAATCGCCAACGTTTTCTCTTTTTTTTTTGTCGAGAATAGGACCCCCAACACCACGTTCATCCATTAAGCTTGCTACATAAGTCATGCCCAACATTTATGCCCCACCACTTTCAAAAGTCACCAGCCAACAATTTTATGGCTTCCCCGTTAGTCATTAATTATGGGGTTGTCCAAGAATCTGCCTTACCGCTCACTGCTGTATATTGCAAACCTCAAACTCCCCAAAGATATGAACTTCTGCAGGAATGCTGGCCACACTCAACGTATTATTAGGCCGTAGGGAGACATGTGGTCATGCAACACAGTTCCAGCAGTGTCTGATTTTAGTCTGGGATTGGAGGGGAAGAAACTGGCTGAAACGCAATGCAGATAAAACAGGTTTAAGGTTGATAAATGGCAGATCCAACCTCGGACTTGAATCCTGCTGACGAGGAGTTATGGGTAAACTACCAATCACTGAAACTACAATCTGCAACATGAGTCAAATTCGATTCCAGCCTTACCACATTGTTTGCATCTCATGACACTGAGAATGTATATCTCTTTTCTTTTTGAAGACGAACAAAGACTTCTGCTGCTGCCATTACTGGATTTCTGCTGGTTTACGCTAGTTCTGTTTAGCATGGTCTGCCTACCTATCTTCTAAGCCACATACCAGTCTCACAAAGCTAGCCAGACAATTCAGTAGTAGGAGCAGATCAGTTTTCTCATGTTCTTCTTCTTCTTGTGGTCCTACACTAGCTTCCTGTAAAAGAGCACATTTCTTGGGAGGTACTCTGCACTATACTCCAGTCTTTTTAAGAATGTTTCCTCTTATTCATGCGTTAAAGTATCTCTTCCTATGCAAACGACAGGGCATTATTTGTTATCGAGGCAGAGTTGGAGACTAACATCTCATCCAGTTACTTTCCACTCCCACAATCAGTAGTTTCAGCAAAAGCCATAAAAAACTAGTTCTTCCTAAATGTTTTTGGGATAAATCCCAAACTTTAGCTTTAGGAATGATAAATAAACAACTATTAACATAATTTAAAATGGTATAGATCACATTTGAAACCGTAGTAAGACACACTTACCTAAAGAAACTACATTGTAATTCGGCCCACTTCTGAACTACTCTTAAGCAACTGGTGGATGTTTATGAATCAACTGAATGTTAATTAGGCAGTTTCATAGCACCCTGTCTCCCAAAAGTGTGTTCTTGGGTTTGTTGACTTCCAGCTCTGCAGGTGATGGAGTGAAACGCCTAGGTTCAGAGAGGAAGCATGTGCCCGCCTAGGACTGTCAAAAAACAAGTTGTAAGCTGTAATTAGAGCATGAAAAACTCTGGCATTGTGCCAGAAACTGTAAAAAGAAGAGGGACGCGTCACTGTAAAAGGAGAAGTAGTGCGACTCTGTTCCCATTCGTTCCTCTGGAAACGGTGCAGAGCTTACAGCTAAAATGTCAGATTTGGATTTGTGTCAGTGTTAGCTAACCTACTATATAAGAAAATTTGCTTAAGGAAACCTGGTTCCATGAAGCAATAACTCTGGAAGAATTGAAAACTTTCTTCCTGCTTGTCACATGGTCCAAATTACACATTGGATGCACTGCTACCGTTTTGGCCACAGTGCACCCAATCTCATTTATCCAGTGCAGAATGGGGCAGTGTACCAGATTTCACACATAATTGTCTGTTCTTGGCACAGACATGCACTCTTGACATTTTGCACCTGCTCTAAGGAGACATTAGTGAAAGAAAAGGCCATGGTTGGTAACCATAGCTCCATCTTTCACAAGACGTAAAACAGCTTAATTTTGGAGAGAAAACAGTGATGTTTCTGAAAGTGGGTGCAGTGTGTTACTGTATGCGCCAGCAGGGGTGTGCATTGGGGATTCCTAAGACTGCTGTGACTCCCCCCATCTACAGTGCATTTGGGGGCACACTGATTGTGCAACACTTCCATGTGGTGCACATTTAGTGCAACTCCTGATGGCTGCCTAACCATAACATCCGCATCCCTTATACGGTGCAGTTGCAATGGCAAAGGTTTCCCTCATTTGCACATTCCCCATGCAGATGGGGGAATGGCCCTTCATGATTACAGTGGCACAAAAAGTGAAATGGCATAATCCATATTATAGAAGGCTCCACTTAAGTATCTGTAGCTCTTTCTGTAATACCAAAGTGCCTGGATTCACACAAAAAAGGGGCAAACACAGTTGCACCCCCAGGAACTTTCTCCGATACAGCCGCAAAGTTAAAACACTTGAGCAGAACTTCTATTAATCTGTTGTTAGAGGCCTTCTCTTGGTACAGACTCCTGCACTCTGTTTTTATGTGTATGGCATGACCGCCTCTGACCCACTTGTAGCACATGGTTTGCTCTGGTGTCCCTAAGAGCTAGTTTTTGACCACGGGAATGATGTAGTTTTAGTCTGCTAGGAAGAACCTTGGCTGGTACAAACAGTGTTAGACAAAGAGAGCTCATTTCAGTGCCTGAGGGTTTGGACAGATGGAGTGTGGGGTGGTGAGAGTGAAGGCTACTGTGGAGGAAAGAAAGTAATGATTGTGTCCCTAGTCTACATAAGCCTTTTTAAGGGGATTTAGTACCTATTTGGGGTACATATACACTATGTGTATGCCTAAGGGAAGTGACTAACTCCTTCCATTTCTTTCGGGCCCTGTGAGGGGACTGGACCAACCCAAGGCTATTTATCCAACTCCATGGCTAGCACCACCCTGGACTAAGGGCCATAAGAAGCCGTAGACACAGAATGGGTAACATCTTGCCTCAGTTAATAATCTTGAATATCCTACCCTAGCTTGACATTAATGACCTATACAGGTGGCTTAGACATGTCACCCACTTCCTTGGCTCCAAAGGTGGCTGAGAGCCCTCGAGACAAATCCAGTGGTTGGAGATCAGACTTACCTAGGGAACCATCTGGCTCCAACTAGGGCATATCTAGTCTCCACTTTGCTGGCTTTTGAATTGCTCCTCTCCCCCTTCCATCTCCCTATACAGTTCCTACTACACTAAGAAAGCACATCAAGGTGATGTGGAGCTACTCCCTCAGGTCCACTTGATCAGGAATCGTCTAAATGACTGTGTCACTTGACTGATGCTCTCCCCTCAATCTGGCAACAGGCATGCCTCCTTAGCCTCTCATCCATTCATGCATTCTCCAGGACAATGATTAGGCAAACCTAGGCATTCAAGCCAACTCTCTCATTCTTCAGTAAGGACCATGAGATCATCCCACACCTTTTAGCCCATGCCACTACACTGCTTCTTGTGGGGCAAATACTTGTGGGTATCCAAGTCAATCTTGTTGAACTTACCTTGCCTCTTGCTACTGCCCTGGTTACAGAAGCACTTGATTTCCGCACCTATAGACACCTGCCCATCTCCCTCTAGTGATCTGTTAAAATGGCAGTGCAAATGCTGACCGATTTAGAAGGGGTTGGAGAGGACCACAAGGAGATGGAATAGCGGCCACCAGTGTCAGTTAATTTCATTGATCAGATTCCCCGATGCTGTTTACTGCATAGAGACACCCAGGAAGCACCCCATATGCAAGGCATGTGTGCCCGGAAATGTGGGACTGCCTCAACTGTTGAAGCAGATATGCTAAATTAAGAACATTTATTAATAATGTTTATGTGCTTAATAATGAAAAATGTGTAGAGAAATTAATCGTAGAGAAAATAATGTGCACGTTTGAAAATTTGCCTTTGGGGTATGTCCGCCATGTATATGATGTTGAATTAATATAACTAAAACTGTATGAAATATTGAAACTATATTAGAAAAATGTAGTAATATGTCATATTGAAATGTATAACCTATGTTTTACTTTAATTTGTAGTGTTAACTTAGCCGAACTTAAGGCCTAGTCTTTCTAGGCCTCGCACACAGAGAGCAGAAAACAATAGCCGTGTTTGCAAGAAGCTATAGCCTGACCTTGACTCACCCGATGTAAAAGTTGCTTAGCTAGAATTCTCCGCAATGTACCGGCAGACAGGAGATGATGAAGACAATTTGATACAATTATGTGTAGAGTAGGCTAAATGTACTTTCCCAGGACTTGAACAATGAAGGCATTGACTGAAGAGGAACATGCAACAATTTCGTTACCTGAAGAGCCGGATGATGAGGACATCGTATAGTGGACCAATCCATATCTTGTGAACAGACAGATATTAAAATTGGTAGATTTGGTAAACAAATACTATAGGTTAAAGTCATATCTGCTGACTGACTGACCAATTAGGAATTGGGGGGACAATCAGTCAATCAATCAATCAGGGATTTGTAGAGCGCACTACTCACCAGGTGGGTCTCAAGGCGCTGGGGGAGGAGCTACTGGTCGAAAAGCCAAGTCTTGAGGTGTTTCCTGAAAGATGGAAGGTCATTGGTCAGGCAGAGGTGGAGTGGTAGGGAGTTCCAGGTCTTTGCGGCAAGGTGGGAGAATGATCTTCCTCCGGCGGTCGTGCGGCGGATGCGAGGAACGTAGGCGAGGGCGTGGTTGGCGGAGCAAAGGTTGCGGGTGGGGGTGTGAAAGGTGAGTCTGTCGTTAAGGTATGTAGGACCTGTGTTGTGGAGGGCCTTGTGTGCATGGATGAGGATTTTGAAGGTGATCCTCTTTGATACTGGTAGCCAGTGTAGGTCTCTAAGGTGGGGTGAGATGTGGTCGCAACGTGGGTTGAGGCAATGAGGCGGGCGGATGCGTTCTGGATTCTTTGCAGTTTTGTTTGGAGTTTGTTTGTTATTCCTGCATATAGGGCGTTTCCGTAATCCAGTCGGCTACTGACCAAGGCGTGGGTGACGGTTTTCCTGGTTTCGATGGGAATCCATTTGAAGATTCTGCGGAGGGTGTTGTAGCAGGAAGAGGAGATGGCATTGACCTGCTGAGTCATGCTGAGTGTGGAATCCAAGATGAAGCCCAGGTTGCGTGCGTGGGTGGTGGGTGAGGGTGCAGATCCTAGGGATGTGGGCCACCAGGAATCATTCCAGGCTGAGGGGTTGGTGCCGAAGATGAGTAGTTCTGTCTTGTCTGTGTTTAGCCTGAGGTGGCTTGATTCCATCCAGCTGGCTATGGCGTGGAGTCCGTTGTGGAGGTTGTCCTTTGCAGTGGTGGGATCTTTCGTGAGGGAGATGATGAGCTGAGTGTCGTCGGCGTAGGAGATTATGTTGATGTGGTGTGTTCGTGTGATGTTGCCGAGGGGGGCCATGTATACATTAAAAAGTGTGGGGCTGAGTGAAGAGCCTTGAGGGATGCCACAGGTGATATTTGAGGCTTCTGATAGGAAAGGCGAGAGGCAAACTCTTTGGGTCCTGTCCGTGAGAAATGACGCGATCCAGTCCAGGGCTTTGTCGCAGATTCCAGCGTTGTGGAGGCGTGTGCGGAGAGTGTGATGGCATACCGTATCGAAGGCTGCGGATAGGTCCAGGAGGATGAGTGCTGCTGTTTCACCTTTGTCTAGCATGGTCCTGATGTCATCTATTGGAGCAATGAGTGCGGTCTCGGTACTGTGGTTTTTGCGGAAACCGGATTGGGAGATGTCGAGTGCCTTGTTGTCTTCCAGGAACCGGGATAGTTGATTGTTCACGAATTTTTCAATGACTTTGGCTGGGAAGGGGAGGAGGGAGATCGGTCGGTAGTTCTTGTGGTCGTTTGGATTCCTGTAAATCTGGGGTGAACCAGCTGGCCTTGATTCTGCACGGGGTGTTTGAGTGTTTTTTGAGTGGTGCGAGGGTGTTGGTGCAGTCTTCTAACCAGTGGTGCAGGTTGGTGGCGGCTGTGTTGGGCTCTGAGGCCCCTGGGGGGGGTCTGGGCAAGGGTGGAGATAAGTTGGTCCATAGATATTTTGATCCAGTTGCGTTGGGGTGTCTCTGTGCGGTGGTGGTGAGTGACTGGTTTCTGGTAGGAAAAATGGATGCAGCAATGGTCTGTCCAGTAGAGTTCGGTGGTGTGGCTGAAGGTGACGTGGTTGCTGGTTGTGAAGATGGGATCGAGTGTGTGGCCTGCGGAGTGGGTTGGTGAGGTGACAAGTTGCTTGAGGCCGAGGTTGGCGAGGTTGGCGATTAGGGTGGTGGTGTTGGTATCGTTGTTATTTTCCAGGTGGAAGTTCAGGTTGCCTAGGAGGATGTAGTCCGTCGAGGCGAGGGCTTGGGAGCTGGTGGTGTCTGCGATATCGTCACAGAATTGTGGTCTCGGGCCGGGGGTCTGTAGACCAATGTGTGTTGCTGGCGTTTACGTAGATTGTGAAGTGGAGGTGCTCGGCTGACTTGATGATTTCGTCGGAGTTGGTGGAGATTTTTATGGTGTTTTTATGGACTATGGCGATTCCTCCTCCTGGTTTGTTATTGCGGTCTCTTCTGGTGATTTAGTAATTATCTGGAATAGCTATTGCTATGTCTGGTTCAGAGGCAGGGTTCATCCATGTTTCGGTGAGGAATGCGATGTCTGGCGAGTGAGTGGTCAGTAAGTCCCAGAGTTCAATTCCGTGTTTGTGGACGGAGTGGGTGTTCAGCAGGATGCATTTTAGGTGGCAGTCTGTTGTTTTGGTATGGTGTTCGGGAGTTGGCTTGCAGGTGAAGTTACAGGCATTGCAAGGGAAGGGTCCTCTGGTGCGCGTTGGTGTGGACTGGCAGCAGGTGGAGGAACGACCTGGGTTTAGGGCGTGGAGTTCGTCGGCAGTGTAATGTTGAAAGGTAGTGCGGGGGCGTGTTGGCCAGAGGGACTAGCGCTAGGTGCGGTCTTGGCGCAGACAAGCGCAGACGGGCTTGCCTTTGGCGCGCTGCGGCCGTCATAAGAGGGGAGGAGGGAGCGTGTGTCAGCTGGGAGGTGGGTGGTGGTAACCAATGGCAGGACGGGGGGGCGGGCCAACAGAGGTGCAAGGGCGGGAAGACAAGGCTACGAGGAGGGAGGGGGGCAGGGCCGCGGGGATGAAGCGGCTGCAAGATGGGAGAGAAGGCAATAAGAAAAGAAAATACCGGGAGTATTTTGGAGGCAGCTGGCAGCAGTGAGGAGCGAGGTGGGCGCCCTACCTGCTCAAAGCAGGGTTGGAGGTCGCTGTCCTCACCGCGCTGCGGCCGGCATAAGAGGGGAGGAGTGAGGGTGTGTCAGCTGGGAGGTGGGTGGCGGTACCCAATGGCAGGGCAGGGGGTGGGCCAACAGAGGTGCAAGGGCGGGAAGTCAAGGCTGCGAGGAGGGAGGGAGGGGGCGGGGCCGCGGCGATGAAGCGGCTGCAGGATGGGAGAGAAGGCAATAAGAAAAGAAAATACCGGGAGTATTTTGGAGGCAGCTGGCAGCAGCGAGGAGCGAGGGGAGCGCCCTACCTGCTCAAAGCAGGGTTGGAGGTCGCTGTCCTCGCCGCGCTGCGGCCGGCATAAGAGGGGAGGAGGGAGGGTGTCTCAGCTGGGAGGTAGGTGGCGGTAACCAATGGCAGGGCGGGGGCGGGCCAACAGAGGTGCAAGGGCGGGAAGTCAAGGCTACGAGGAGGAAGGGGGGTGGGGCCACGGGGACGAAGCGGCTGCGGGATGGGAGAGAAGGCAACAAGAAAATAAAATACCTGGAGTATTTTGGAGGCAGCTGGCAGCAGCGAGGAGCGATGGGAGCGCCCTACCTGCTCAAAGCAGGGTCGGAGGTCGCTGTCCTCGCTGCGCTGCGGCCGGCATAGGAGGGGAGGAGGGAGGGTGTGTCAGCTGGGAGGTGGGTGGCAGTAACCAATGGCAGGGCGGGGGCGGGCCAACAGAGGTGAAAGGGCGGGAAGTCAGGGCTGTGAGGAGGGAGGGGGGCGGGGCCGTAGGGACGAAGCGGCTGCGGGATGGGAGAGAAGACAACAAGAAAATAAAATACCAGGAGTATTTTGTAGGCAGCTGGCAGCAGCGAGGAGCAAGGGGAGCGCCCTACCTGCTCAAAGCAGGGTCGGAGGTAGCTGACTGGGAGACAAACTGGGAGACCCTAATAAAAAGTCATGACAAGGGGCTAAAACTGGGGATGCGAAGAGAAAATGGATGACGTCAGGAAACTGTCTGAGGTTCTGTCGTTGGGCTCATACTCTGTGAGCCTGATACGTGGCTGACTAATTGATGACCTGAAGACGAAGACTGACTTGTTGCTGATCCATCCTGGAACATGTGCCTTTTCTTCTAGGTACCAACTGCGCTGATTATAGAATTCTCACTTAAATAGATTTTTCCAAATTAATGTTTTCTCTAAAATGTTTTTGCATCAAGTCACACATGCTGATGCTAATCTTGGTTAGGCAGGCTGTTAAGGGAGACGTTTACAGTGAGACTTGACTGACAAGCTATTTGCTGAACTCTGCTATTAATGCTGGTATTCTTGGATTATGTAGATGCATTTACACATATGGTTTTCTTCAAGTTATGTTATGATGTTTTCATTAACAAATTAATAATTGAGTGGATTGAATAAAGATTAAACTAACTGATCATTTAGAATTGTAATCAATAGGGAAATAACAATTGTTTAACTCATTACTGAGTTGTGGTTATTTATGAGTAGATGGTTTGAACTGTTTTTCTATAGAATGTTTCTTGATTATTGATGTTAGTTATTGATATAGTGGTCACTGCATGACTAGAATACTCCATGCAATTCAAAAGGTTCAACGACCTATACGCGTCCCCTTGTAAGTTTACTTACTATGACCAGGCGCGCTAGCAGTTTTTGGTAGCAGCTTGATGGTTAGTTTTCTTGGAGAACTAGTTATGTGGTGATTGGTTATGGTAGTAGTTTGAGTTAGGGTTAGTTGTTCGTATTTTATGAGGTTTGAATTTTGTTTTTCTGAAATGGCAATTGTAGCAAAAATGATGTCCCCTTAAGCCCATAAATGACTTTCCCAGATCCTGGATCCTGCTAGTAAAGTTGGGTATGTTCTCGGCATGTTTTGTGAGAGTGTGAAAGTGGTAGGTTGCACTTGCACAGGCTGGAGCAAACCACAGGTGAATTGTGATGTATGTGAGGTAAAGTATGGAGTCTGTGTGCTCCAGTTAAGGTTTAGTAGGAGTGTGCGTACTCCGCAGTATGCGAGTAGGTAAGTCATTGAACTTCATATGTTTGCGGCGCTTTTATGCTAAAAAATTATCCACGTGGTTGTTGGTGATGTACGGACCTTGCGTGGTCTAAGACTCCAGAGTATATTGACAAGGGTAGGAGACACTTGATTATATGTTGTAATCTGTCAGGTTTAGTAGGTTGATCGGGCGTGGTCAATAAGTCAGTGTGTGATATAGATGAGTAAAAGAATTTTTTTCAACTGAGATTTGGCAAGTCCTATGTGCACCAGGACAGACCCACTGATCAGTTGAGCGTGAAATTTGCGGGTCGAATTTTGCTTGCGAATGTGGGAGACTGAGAAAGAGGAATAGCTACATGAGTGAATGGCATTTAGTGAAAATCCGTAAGGTCTCTGAAGCGATTGTGTCCCTTCCAGTAGTAAACCAGCAGGTTTGTTTTAATAATTGTTTTTTGGTTAAAGTGCTTGCAGTAGTCTGCATTAGTTGTGTGAGTTGAAATTTAGAAGGACAAGCCGCAAGACTTTGTCAGCCGCAGTGTGTGAGTGTGACGTTAGAGTGTGACGCGCTGGGATAGGTTGGTTGGTGAGAAGAGTCGCAAACAGATTGGCAGCCATCCGTAAGAGGCAATTGGTTGAGTAAGCGGGTGAAGGGAATCTTGGGAGTAAAAGTAATTTCATTATTGAATCGAAATAAACACAATAGAGAAAATGACATTTTTCAAGACGTTCAGAAGTGCTATGAAGGGTGATTCTCCGGCTTATATTATGATGGAAGAGCAGGAGGTCCATTCAGCAGAATGCAATTGGATTTCATTGAGATGCCTGCATGTGGTGGTCTGAAGAACGTGTTGGTAATTGTGTGTGTCTTTAGTCATTGTATTGAAGCATATCCCACTCAAAGAAATTACAGTCTCACAGCAGCAAAGCTGTTGCTTAGAGAGTTAATACCACGGTTCGGATTTCCAATCTCTTTAGAATCAGATAGGGGAACTCACTTCAATAACGCGGTGATTAAACTCTTATGTGCAGCACTAAACCTTGAGCAGAAGTTGCATTGTAGCTATCGCCCTGAAGCATCAGGAATTGCCAAGATGTGTGCCGCTACCAATCTGAAATGGCCGGACGCATTGCCTTTGGTGTTGATGTCAGTGCGAAACATACCTGAAAGGAAGACAGCGCTGTCGCCCCATTAGATCCTCATGGGCAGAGCAATGAGATTGCCAGCAGTTCCAGCCAAAGCACTTTTCAATATTACAGATGATATGGTGTTGGACTACTGCAAAGGTCTGGCTGATGTGGTTCGCTCTTTCTCTCAGTAGATCCAGGCCACTACCCTGCCACCCATCCAGGACCCAGGTCACAAACTGAGAGCGGGAGATTGGGTCGTCATTAAGAAACATGTTCGCAAGACCTGTTTGGAACCGCGTTGGAAAGGTCCCTACCAGGTGGTGCTAACAACTACAACAGCTGTAAAGTGTGCAGGACTGCCGAACTGGATACATGCAAGTCATGCAAAGAGAGTGGAGAGTCCGCAAGATCATGAGGAAGTGTTGTTGAGAGCACCAACAACAGCGAAGCAAGTAGCCACACGTGAACCAGAACAAGAGCAAGCCGGACCTGAGGTTGAACCTGAGCTTGTGGAAGATGGATCTATCACTCCTGTAAGAGACAAGAGTGAAGAATTACAGGAGGGTGAGCAAAGGCCTAACTCAACGGATGCAGCAGGAGAACCAAGCATAGCAGGGGTTCTCCCAGAAGCAGACAGTGCTGAAAAGCAAACAGAGCGAGTGCCAGATCAATAGGGTGAAAGAGTTGAGACGGATCAAAGCCAAAGTGATTCGACTCCTCCTGAACCCGTTGCAAGTCCATCAAGAGAAAACACCATAGAGAAAGAGAAGGAAAAGAGTCTGATCCTGAGGAGAATATTGACAGAAGGAACGAGAAAAGGAGATAATTGTCCTGAATCACAAATTGGATTGAAAAAGGAATTGGTCATAAATGAAACAATAGAAGAAGAAGTGGATACTATGAGAAAGGAAGAATTGAGTGAAGAAGAATTAGGTGGTGAACGAAGGTTGAAAATGAAAACAGGCCCTGAGTGGGCATATGCAGCAACAAATGAATGGCAACTCAAGTTTATGTCCTTTTGTTTTGATAGAGAAGGTCTGAGCCAGTACCTGAAGGCGATTAAAAGACTGAGTTGTTGAGTTGATCTAAAGAACAACCTGAAAAGAGACTGTTGAAATAAAATTGGAAAAAGACATTGATAACCTGATATGACAATTGAAAACCAGATGTGACAAGCTGCTAATCGATTTTGACAAAAGAAAAAGGGTTCCTGGATGTGAAACTGAACTGTGAGAAAGAAATATTTTTCTTCATTTTTGATTTTTCTGTTGCACCTTATCTAGGAGTTGCTTCTGCTTTCTGATTCTTTACAGATCATGGCTGAGTTAAATAACCAAGTTAGAAATGTTAGGTATTGTAGGTATTTGAGTGTTGGAATGGCAATTTTGTGTGGAATAATATTTATAATAACGATTGTGGGAATGTCTATTCATGATATGAAAAAGGCTACTATTATTTCTGTTCCTGAATCTACTACACTAACAGCTTTAGAAGGGTTTAGGTTAGATGAGAAATACTTGCATGACTATACTAAGGCTCAAGGAGAGCTTTCTTCTAATGTATTCTATCGCTTATTGAGTGAGTATGTTGAGACAATGGATGCAAGGAATCGTCTTGTGTGTATGCAAATTCCTTCCTCTGTGGAAGAAGGGGTTACATACCATAGTCTGCCATTAACATATGACATAAGCTGTAGTCTGCTACTAACAAGATTCTATAATCAAGAGTTTATACAATACTTTTACTGTAATTATGATTTGGTGTTCTCTTTTGTTCCTATTATTAGATATCTGAGTAAAATAGCTCAAGAGCATGATATAGTATTAGAGGCTTCTTTGAACTAACATTAATGTTTGGCACCGCATACGCGCACAAGAACAATTTGACATGTTTACACTGTTAGAAAAGAGCTTTATAGGGCATACTAATGACAGGATAAAGGCATTGAAGGAAAAGTTAAAGAAAGGATTAGAAAAGGGGACTTACAAGAATATTTATGCTTATACTGCTATTAAAACACAATGGAAATTAGCTTTAGATGCAGGACATATAGGAAAGCTTTGTATATATAGGCCAAAATCACGCACTGACACTTTAATTGTGGGAACGAGTGAATGTTGGCATGTGTTTTTGTTTCAGAGTAAAAGACTTTTATGCTGAATGGTCAGGACCCTGCGATTCCTGGGATTCACTATATTTGTGGACTCAATGCTTATTACTGTTTTCCGAGAGGATGGTATGGGACATGCTATTTGGGGATAGTTTTCCCAAAAATGTATCAGATAGATGATTTAAAGAAGTTTCCGAAAGTGAATGAATTACATCATAAGCGACAGAGGAGGGAAACCTCTTCTGCAATTGTGGGATATATTTTTGGTCCAGTAATTCCTTCTGTAGGAGTTATTTTGAATGCAATCAAGATACGTGTGTGCATGTATGTATATGTATATTCATATATATGTGTATATTATTCTATGCTTAACATGTTCATAGGTCATTGCATAGCTCCAAGATAAGTTGTTATATTAGATACTTATGAATCCCTGCTTTCGTTTTTATACCACAATGATCAAATGTTACCTTAACTATTTAACAGCAAGCATTATTTTATTCAAAAATTGAGGAAAGATAATTGAATGTTAGAAAAGTACACTTATTAATTAACTTTCAAATCTTGAAAGTCTGTGTCTATACGATTCTACTTTTCTTCTCATATTATTATATCCATTATTATATTCTTTGCACATGTATTCCATTACTGTGTATTAACATATCTAGTTATTTATTACTTTTGTCCTACCGTACTAGAGAGAAAAAAACTTAAATCTATAAATAAAATTAAAATTATAAATAAATTAAATATATGTATATATAACTAAAATAAAAAATAAACAATAATATAAATGTTACTCTCTTGTAAGCTTTACTCTGTCTCCCCATCACCCTGTCTCTCTGTCAGTCTATTCTCCATCCCCACTCTGACTCATCCCAAACCCATTTTACTACTTTCATCTCCAAAAATCCCTGCCTAAGCTGTTCCCTCATCTACTGCATCTAGCTCACCCCAAACCTCAGTTTACTACCATGATCTCCCAAACAACCCTACTAAATTCTCCCTCATTTATCTCACCTTTGACTCATCCTTTGACCCTCCTGCTACTATGATCTCCCCAACCCTTTCCATAGACTCCTCCCTCCTCCATCTCTCCTTTACTCACCCCAAGCCTCATCATATTACTATAAACTCCCAATTAACACTTCTGAATTCTTCCCTCCTCCATTACTCTAGTCAGTCCAACTTGCAAACTCACATATCTTGAGCTCCAATTAACTCATAATAATACTAATACTGTACTCCTATTTCCCAATCAAATCCACCACTAATTCCTCTTGGGTTCTGAAGTAGCATGCTACTCAACGAAAAGTGATTCAATGCCTTGTCAGGGTTATTAACTGCTATATAAATACAATTACAATTACAATATAAGGACTTTGAATTGAAATCCTTTTGAGACTGTTTCCATGTGATTTTAAAAACACGCAAACTGGAAGAATCCTTAAAAGTTCTATAACGTGGTATTTATAAGTGAACCATCAGATATTCATTAAGATAGGAACTTGCACTATGTCTGTGGAGTTATTGACTACATGCTGCTTCTTTAAGGAGTGTTGTATAGCTCAGGGCCCACTTCCAGCTCTAGTGATAACAAATTGATTAATTGTAGAGGAAATTCATGAAGCTCCATGGGTAGGAGTGAGTAAAGGGATTCAGGGCTCTACTCAGTCTTAACAAGAAAGCTGCATTGCAGGAAGAAAATGAGTCTGCCTTATGGAATAAAGAAAGTATTACCCATCTATTTAAGATTTTCATATAAAGCTGAAAGATTACATATTTTAGTAAATCTTATCAGTAAGAAGATTATTTCGCCCTATCCTCTGTGTCTTTATCTCAACCTCTCTCACTTTCAATGACTACCTCAAACTCTCTCTCTCTCTAAATACCCTCACCTAACCACTCTCTCCCTTTCTACCACTCTTTCTGTACCTCCTCTATCTCTCATTCATCTCTTCCTCTCCTCCCTGCTCAGCTGTACTTTTTTGCTTAACGCTGCCTAATCTACTGTTACCTCCTGCTGTCTGCCTTTTCTCTCCCTCTATTCTTCTCTACCTCACCTTTATTTCACCCCACTCTACTTCAGCTTTCTTTCTCACTACCACCTGATCTTGTTGGATCCCAGTTCTCTCTCCCTTGCCAATTACTAAGTCCTAACCCTTCTCTCAATCTCGCCTGTCTGTCCCCAATTTTCTGGTTGCTACAGTATCATCTCTGTTATCATCTTACCTTGCTTAATCTCTTCTACATCACCCTTCTCTCTTTCTCTACCTATCTCTACATCTCTCTACACCTACTTCATCTCCTTATCTCTTATCTCTTTACCTCACCTCTTTCAATACTCTGCTCTCCACCCCACCACTCTGTCTCTCATGATCTTAACTGTCTCTCTCCGACTGCCTGTGCCTACTTCTACATCTTTTCCTCTCTGTTCCCTCTTTCACATCACCATCTACCTCATCCCTTACTATGCCGATTAGTGCCCTGCTTTCATCTGACCTCCCTGTACCTCTCCTACATCTACTTCAACCTGTCTCATTTCTCATCACCTCACATCTCCATCTCTCTAACATTCATTCTGTACCTCACCTCTGTCTGGCTTTCTCTCACCCCCTAGCTTCCTCACCTCTGTCTACCCCATTTCCTTCTCTACCTGACATCTTTCATTCTACCAAATGCTACTAGCTCACTACCTTTCTTCCCAATCACCGCTCTCTCCCTTCCAACCTCTATGCCTTCTTTCTCACACCTTCCTACCTTACTTCTTTCTCACCATCTTTTTATCTACCTCTCACCTTCTTTATCATTTCTTCTCTTTTTCTCTCTCATCGCTCCGTACCTGCTTCTCATTCAACTCACCATCTATAGCATAGTCCTTTCTTCACATCTTTACACCCCACCTTTGTCTCTATTTCTCTCTTTCTACAACACCCTCACCCTACCTCACTCTCACTCTACCACTGAATCAAACTCACCTGTCTCTGCCTCACCTATGTACACCTCATCTCTTTTTCTACTGTTGACTCTCACTTTCTCCCTTCAGTTCTCTCACTGCATCACCTCCTTTACCTGACTACCGCTACCTCTTTCTGCCAGTATATCTCTCAGAATCATCACTCTCCCCATCTCACCAATGTCTACCTCATCTCTACCTCACTTCTTCGTCATCTTCTCCGCACTTACTATCCTAATCTCTTTCCCTCCCCTGTTGAGCTCCAGTATGTTGCCCCCTCACATTTCTCTGAGCAGGGTCACAGGTCACTGACTAGCCGAAGGAGTGTACAGTTAGAAAGAGAAGAGAGGGACAAAGCAGGGGCAGAGAAGTAAGCTAAAAATTATCAGATTTCACCAAATTAAATAGTGCAGTGCTTCGATTTTCCCTATTGCACCAGAAATGCCTGTTGTGAACGGAATTTCTATGAATATTCAGCCACCGTTTCAAGCACTGTGTTCACAGGCCTTTGAGGTTTCTGCTGTTTTTATGTGCTTACATTTCTGAAAGTTTTAACATATAGTTCAATATTGTTTGTCAGCATAAGGGCTTGAATTATCAGAAAGTGGATAACAAAATTTGAAGTGTGTTGGAACAGGGGGCCTCTTAAATATGTCATGACCTGGGCTCCAGACATTCTTAAGAGGGCCCGAGTTGGGAAATGGGTATTGCGAGAAGAACAAAAAATCTGATAGTATTTTATTTTGTGGCACAGGAACTCCAATAGGATACTCGTTAAAGGAAGCCTCCCCTGAGTTTAGTAACAAGCGGGCTGTATTCTTTCAAAGAAAGGTTTTAGATATCTACTCATCTTCTCCCCTGCTTCGGGTGTCAAATGCACTTTCAAGGCAAAAAAGTCTTGCAGTTGCTACCCAGGGGAACTGCTTATAAGTTTCCCCAAGCTTATGAGGAATACGTTGAAGGATCTCCAAGCCGAAGCAAAATCAGGCTCCCCTTCTCGACCCTACTCCTCTCCATTTAATCTGTCAGGGAAGGGGACTGTAATGCCTCAACTTTGCTTGAGTTGCTGAATTTCCCCCTTTCCAGTGGAGAAGTTCCGCACCTATGGAAACATGCAACCATGAAACCTTTGTTTTAAAAAATCAGGACTTAATTCACTTTTTCTCAGTAACTTCAGGCCTATATCACTCCTCCCTGACTTGGTCAAACTTCTTGAGAAACATGTCAACAAAGACATCTCGGTCTTCCTGGAGTCTGATGAAATCCTGCACACCTCCCAAATGGTATTCAGACCTAAACACAGAAATAGCCCTGCTGGCAGTTGTTGAGAAACTAAAAGCCATCTTCAATGAAGGAGGCAGGGCAGCAATTATCTTATTAGATCTAAGTGCGCTTTCAAACCAGTCGATCATTCCACATGGATTTAAAGGATTTCTGAAATGGGTATGGAAGGCCAAGCCTTGAAATGGCCAGCTGGGTGGCCAAATGTAAGCTTAAGCTCAAGGAGGACAAGACCATGGTCATGGTACTGGTCAATAATGTCAACAGGATGATCTCTGCCCTTCCCCTTGATTGTTTGGCAAGCCTCTAATTCAACAAATTGTCTGCCACCTGTTTTGGCATTTTAAGATTCCTAAGAAAGGTTTTGAATTTACTACTTTTTTTAAGCAAGAAGACCTATTGTCCAGGCCTTGGCCATCTCTCTTCTGGATTATGGTAATGCCTTCCATCTTAGCTCCCCCGATTTGTGTTGATAAGGTTTCAAACGATTCAGAATGTGGCTGCTCGACTTCTTATGAATCTCCCAAGGAGCCAATCTGCTACGCGGGCTTTGAAAGATCGCCACTGGCTACCATTTCAAAAGCGGATTCAATTTAAAGCACTCTGCATCTTGCACAGGTCCTATCATAACACTGGTCCCACTCTGTTGAAATCGTTGGCCACCCCTTATATTCCAGGTAGAGCACTTTGGAGAGAGAGGTTGTTCCCCTGTCAAGCCCCTAGACTCTGGAATTCTCTTCTGTTGGAAATTCATCTGTAGTCCTACATATTGTCTTTTTACAAGGCTGTTAAAACCTGGCTTTTTTCCTTGTAACATCCAGGTTCAGCTCCTGTTTCAGCTCTGGGAGGCCTTCGGCTAGCCATGCACTATATAAGAACCCATAGAATAGAATAGGAACAACATTGATGTATGTGATATCCACTAAGAAAGTGTTTCATTTAGCATTGTTTCTCCTAACAGAAGGATTTGTGAAGATCTATCTAGGTACATAGATGTCTTAGTGGCTGCCCTTTAATAGGTAATGATGATTGAGTTTCCCTTCAAAACCATCTAAAAAACAATGAATGTTTAGCCAATGTATACTTTTGCTCCAAAAGGAATAAATTATCCCAGTTTATAAATAAAACTTGCGAGAACCCGAACTCGTTCCTCAAATAGAGTGGCTCATTTACTGTGCTCGAGCAAGATTTTCTGATCTAATTTAATGACATATAAATGTATATCCCTCTGTGTTTGGCAAATGGCCCCATCAAGCATTCCACGTTGCAGTAATTTAATATACTTGGCCAATTAGTACTGTGATTGCGAGTAAGCTGTGGTGGGAGGAGGGGAGTATAACAGTATACCCCTGCAAATCCCACACCCTACCAACTCCAGTGCATTGCAACACTGTATATCCACTTGTGTAGGAGGCTGGCTCAGTTCATGGTGTACGCCTACGGTGTGGCACCCTATATTGAGTCCAGGCTACCCTTAGTGATAGTGTTTAGGTGTCCAGATAGCAAAAGCTCTCCAGGGGTAGCTGTGATGAGCAGCTAAAGCTTATCCAGAAAGAGTGTAAAGCACATTCAATACCACAATAATGAGTCAGTAACCAACCACAAGAAAGAACCACACCAGGTGTTGCAAAAATAACGGTTTCTTTATTACCACACTATAGGCTAAACTAACATTGGTATACCTCTACTTGGTGATATCTACACACAAAATATACAGTTAGAAGAAATAGCATAGGAATACATAGGGCGCTATAGGGGGACCTAACCATATACTAAGACAGTGGTATAAGAATGGCGGTGCCCAACCAAGGTAAGTGTGTTAGGATCCCAGGGGCTGGGGGAGTTAGAAAATACCAGAGGTAAGTAACTGTAATCACACTGGCGCCCGGGTGCAAAGTTGTTATCGAGCCGGGTATCCCATAGACTAACACAGGACTGCCATGGTTGGATTTTAATGGATTCAGGAGCCTTCCCAGTGGACCCCTGGGGAAACCAGTTCGCACAAAGAAGGTTGGAGAGAGCCCCCACCCATGGATACCTAGAAGACCGAAGTACCTACACAAGGAAGTCCAGGTGCATAGAGGTGAAGTGGCGACAGAAACCCTTGTTGGAGTCAATGGAAGCCTCTATTGTCCAGCTGCTGTTGCAACCCATGGACCAGGTCGGTGGAATCAGAAGGTGGATTCTGGTTAGAAGAACCTGGAAAAGAAGGGGACAGTGTCCAGATCACTCAGGGATGCCCAGGTGGTGCAGGCAGCCAATGCCCACCCATTTTGAGGTGAAGTTCCTGCAGGACAGTGAAGGTGAGGTCCAGCTGCAGAGTCCAGAAGGATGCAGGGGATCCTTGGAGTTTCCCACGAGCTGTCCCAAGTCAGTTGCCGGATTGCAGGAGGGTCAGTGGCCAGCAGGGCCACCAACAAGCTTTGGCAAATGCAAAAAGTAGTTGCATGGTAAGTTGTAGGTTTTCGAGGACCAGCAAGGCCCTAGTGGTTCAACCCTTGGAATACAGTCAGGGCAGACCTTCAGCAGGAGGGAAAACTAGCCAGAGTCAGTGGAGCCCCCACGGGTGACCCACTTGCAGTAGGCACAGGGAGTCACAAGGAGGCCTCAACAGCACAGTAAAACCAAAGTTCCATATTGTGGGAGCTGCAGAGCAGAAGCTGATCTTGGAGTTGCAGAGTGCTGGAGACTGGGGCTTTTTGGGGCAAACAAGCATTAGCAAGAGCAACAGTCATGGTGCACTGGGGTGCCATTCCAGTGGCTACAGTAGGGGCCTATAGTCTCCCTAGTGAATTAGAAGACAGGAGGGATCCGAAGAGGACCACAGAACCACCACCTATGAGCAGAGCCTTCACGTTGTCCGTGGGACTGCAAGATCCACCAGCCACTCGTTGTCTTGAGATGCCTGCAGATGCAAGTGAGTGACTTCTTCACTCCAAGGAAGATTCCTTTTTGCTTCTTGGATACAGGCAGAGTCCTTGTGACCCTGGAAGATGCACAGCCACGGATGTTGCAGAAATCTTGCAGGAGCTAGAGAAACAATGTTGCAGTGGGGGCCCTCCCAACTTGATACAGACTTGTTTCAGTTCCAAAGCAGACTTGCAGCGGCTCTGGAAGCCAGGAGCAAAAGATGTCTTGCAGAGAGATCCTTCGAGTGTCTTGCTCAACGAATATGAGGACCCACCCTCTGGGGAGCCCTTAAGTAACCCTAAAAGGGGATTGGTCACTCTCTGAAGTGATCCACCTATCAAAGTGGGTCAGGGACGTCATTTATCTGGTCTAACCAGTCAGATGATCCCAGGGGGCTCTGCCTACCTTGTTTCAAAGATGGCAGAATCAACTGGCCACCTGGCAGAGCTCTGTGCACCTCCCAAGGGGAGGAGCTGGACAGGGGGGGTGATCACTCCCCTGTTCTTTGTGTGGTTTCGTGCCAGAGCGGGAACCAGGAGTTCCTGAATTGGTGCAAACCGGATTATGCAAGGAGAGCACCAAGGCCCATATATAACAGAAAATGACGGAGCGCGATGCTGTGCCAAAATTGGCAGCGCAGCGCTCCTTCATTTTAACAACATAGGGATGCACTGTATTTAATAGAATACAGCACCCCTGTGTTGTCCGCTGCCCTGGCGCTAAATTTGCAGACGAGTGCCAACGCAGCCACCCTTGCGCTATGGTGCAAGGATGGCTGCGTTGAGGGGGAGATTGTTTTTGTGCAGGAAGGGACACTTTCCTACACAAAAACAATCTTAAATGGTGATTTGCTCTTTCGGTATGTGCTGCAAAATGCAGCACACATAGAAAGAGCAAAAAACTAGGAGAAATTAAAGCATTTCTCCTCGTTGTGCCCTGCAAACGCCACCCCTGGGGTGGGGTTAGATTTTGCCTCTGCCTCAGGTTTACGAAAACTTGTAAATCTGAGCCAGCGTCAAAATGCAATGGGTGTTGCTGTGGCATGCCCATAGCAACACCCATTGCACGCCCCTTCCACGCAAAGTGCTGCGTGTGAAGGGGCCATATTTACAAGGTGGCGTTAAGCCACAAAAAGTGGCTTAATGCTATCTTGTAAGTACTGCCGAGGGCGTAGTGCCACCGGAGCGTTACGAAACGTGACGCCCCAGTGGCACTAGGGGCTCTTAAATATGCCCCCAAGTGTGCCTCTCAAATCAGTATGGTGGTGCTTAGAGGCCATCCCTCCCCAGCCCATAGACACCTAATGCAAAGGGGGAGGTGCAGGAAATACTTTGTTCTGCCTTCTGCTGCTTGAGTCCAGTTCACCAGCAGGAGGGCAGCATAGTGTGTGGTGTTGGCAGCATTGTGGGCTGGCAGCCAGGCCCCGTAAGGCTGCACAGGCAGCACTGGGGGATCCTCTTATGAACCCCCAAAGTAAAGGGGATCATGCAACTAGCACTAGAATTTTTGTAGTTGCAAGATTCCAACATGTTTGATGCCAAAAATGCCTCGGTACGCAGAAGCCATTATGTAGTTTGATCACTCATGTTGACCAGTGTCCACTACATACCTTAAGATGGCTTCCCCACATTTACAAAGCCTAGAGAATGGAGTTGTGGGTCTGTAGGGGTACCCTGCTTATGCAAGGGTACCCTCAAACTTAGGGACATGCACCCTGCCCTTGGGCTGAAGGGCCTACCAAAGGAGTGACTTATAGAGTCTAAGTGCAGTGACCAGGAAATAAGGTAACCCCTATATCGGTGGTGAAAGGGAGCATGCACCATTTCACAAAGGCTGCAATGGCAGGCCTGCAGACATAGTTTGCATGTGCTTCCATGGGCGGCACAACACATGCTGCAGCCCATGAGCGACCACTGGTGTATCAATGCCCTGGGTACTTAAGTGCCATATACTAGGGATTATACGGGTGCACCAGGATGCTAATTGTGGATTTAAAAAGTTTACCAGTAATCAAATTTGGAGTAGAGAGCACAGACTCTGGGGTCCTTGTCAGCAGTATCCCAGTGTACTACAGTCAAAAACACTGACACTAGGTAAAAAGTGGGGGCAACTATGTGAGAAAGATGCTACTTTCCTACATAACCTCCTCCCATACGAATAAGGATAAGACTAGCATTACCCAGGTGTGTCTTCATTTTCTGAGTGGAAATATCTGGAAAGTCCATCTGCATTGGCATAGTTCCTTCCAGGTCCGTGTTCCACTGAAAAGTCATCCGCTGTAGGGAAATTGCCCACCTCAACAGTTTAGGGTTTTCGCCTTTCATCTGTTTAAGCCATAAGATGGGTGTGTGATCTGTGTGAGTGCCACACAGGTATGGCCTCAAATTCTTGAATGCCCAGACCACAGCAAAGACCTCCCTCTAAATAGCTGACCAACGATTTTCTCTGGGGTTCAACCTTCTGTTGATAAGAGCCACAAGTTGATCCTGGCCCTCTTCATTCAGTTGAGATACTACTGCTCTTATTCCTATTTCTAAAGCATCAGTCTGGACAATGAATGGTTTTGTATAGTCTGGGCTTTTAAGAATTGGAGCTGAGCATATGGCCTTTTTCAGGGCATCAAAGGCCTCTTGATAGCTTACTGTCCATTGTACCTTTTTAGGCATCTTTTTGGAAGTGAGATCATTCAAGGGTGTCACAATGGAGCCATTCCTGTTTACACATCTCCTGTAGTACCCAGTCAGGCCTAAAAAGGCTCTGACTTGAGTCTGTGTAGTTGGGGGAATCCAATCCACAATGGTTTGGAATTTTCCCTGCAGGGGTTTAACTCAGCCTCCACCTACCAGATGGCCCAAGTACACCACCTTGCTCTGCCCTATCTGGCATTTGGTAGCCTTTATAGTGAGGCCTGCCTTTTCCAAGGCCTCAAGAACACTTCTCAGGTGGACCAGGTGATCCTGCCTGGTGGAGCTAAAGCTAGCAATATCATCCAGTTATGCTGCAGTAAAGTCTTCCAGAGCTGCCAGAATGTGATTCACCAACCTCTGGAATGTGGCAGGTGCATTTTTCAGACCAAAGGGCAGCACTGTAAAGTGATAATGCCCACCAGGAGTGGGAAATGCTGTTTTAGGCTTGGTAGCATCAGTTAGCTTGATCTGCCAAAAGCCTGCTGTCAGGTCAAAAGTACTGAGGTACTTGTCTGAAACCAGGGTATCAATCAGCTCATCTGCCCTAGGGATTGAATGGGCATCAGTCTTAGTGACTACATTGAGGCCTCTGTAGTCTACTCAAAACCTCATTTCTTTTGTTCCGCCCTGGGAATTGGGCTTTGGTACAAGGACTACTGGGCTAGCCCAAGGGCTATCTGAAGGCTCAGTCACCCCTCAAATCCAGCATCTTTTGGACTTCTGCCCTGAAGAAATTTCTGACCGGTCCAGGCTGCCTGTAGATTTTACTCTTTGACAGGCAGACTGTCACCTGTGCCCACATAATGTGCACACCAGGTTCTCTGACTGGGTGTCAGGGGAAAGAGTTCAGAGAACTGACTGAGGACTTGCCTGCAGTCAGCTTGCTGCAAAGACTACCACATCTACTGAACCATCAACAGGGTTGTGGGAGAGACGGTCAGGTAGGGGTCACTCTCTGCCTCCTGCCCTTCATCACTGGCCATGAGCAAGCTCATGTCAGCCCTGTCATAGTAAGGTTTAAGGCGGTTCACATGAAGCACCCTGTGGGAACTTCTTGGAGTGCCCAGGTCAACCAAATAGGTGACCTCACCTATCTGCTCTAATATTGTGTGGGGGGCACTCCTTTTATCTTGGAGTGCTCTTGGAGCCATAAGCCTTAAGACCCACACCTTCTGTCCTGGCTGATTAACAGTCAGTACAGCCTTTTGATCATGCGACTGCTTTTGAAGCTTTTGGCTGGCCTCAAGGTTTTCGGAAGCCTTCTTCACGTACTCTGCCATGCAAGAGCATAGGCCTAGTACATAATCAACTATGTCCTGTGTAGGGGGTTAGGGAGGTTGTTCCCAAACCTCCTTCACAAGAGCAAGAGTACCCCTAACTGGATGTCCAAACAGAAGTTCAAATGGACTGTAACCCGCTCCCTTCTGTAGAACCTCTTTGTAGGCAACAAGAAGGCAAGGTAATAGGACACCCCAACTTCTCCTCAGTTTGGGGGTCATTCTGACTCCCGCCGGCCGCGGTATCCGGGGGGGCGGGCGGGAGCCACCAGAATACCGCTGCGCGGTCACAAGACCGCCGCGGGTATTCTGGGTTTCCCGCTGGGCTGGCGGGCGACCGCCAGGAGGCCGCCCGCCAGCCCAGCGGGAAACACCCTTCCACAAGGATGCCGGCTCCGAATGGAGCCGGCGGAGTGGAAGGGGTGCGACGGGTGCAGTTGCACCCGTCGCGATTTTCAGTGTCTGCATGGCAGACACTGAAAATCTTGGTGGGGCCCTCTTACGGGGGCCCCACAACACCCCATACCGCCATCCTGTTCCTGGTGGGCGAAACCGCCAGGAACAGGATGGCGGTATGGGGGTCGGAATCCCTATGGCGGCGCAGCAAGCTGCGCCGCCATGGAGGATTCCCCAGGGCAACGGAAAACTGGCGGTACACCGCCGGTTTTCCGTTTCTGACCGCGGCTGTACCCTTGGGAGCACCGCCAGCCTGTTGGCGGTGCTCCCGCGGTCCCCGGCACTGGCGGTCCATGACCGCCAGGGTCGGAATGACCGCCTTTGTCTGAGCATCCCATAATCATACCTTTTAGTGTTTTGTTCAATCTCTCAACTAACCCATTTCCTTGTGGATGACAAGGAATGATGAATTTGTATGTTACACCACATTGCTTCCACATTGCTTTGAGGTATCCAGACATGAAGTTTTCACCCCTGTTGGATACAACCTCCTTAAGGAAACCCACCCTGGAGAAGATTCCTAGGAGGGCCTTTAGCCAGTGCAGGAGCTGTAGCGGTCCTAAGGGGAATGGCATCTTAGTACCTGGTGGCATGGTTCACCAATACCAGAATAAATATGTTCCCAGATGCTGTAGGTGGGGCCATGGGACCAACAATGTCAATCCCAACCCTCTCAAAGGGAACCCCAAACACTGAAAGTGAAATTAAGGGTGATTATGTGGTGCCACCTGACCTGCCACTGGCTTGGCAGGTGACACAGAAGCAGCAAAACTCCTTGGTAGCTTCAGGCATGTGGGGGCCAGTGAAAGTGTGAGACTAGCCTGTCCTAAGTCTTGCTTTGCCCAAGATGTCCTGCAAGGGGAATGTTATGAGCTATGGTAAATAGGAACTCCCTAAACCTCTGAGGTATGACAAACCTACTGGTGGCACCTGGCTTGTGGTCTCTATCCTCAGAGTATAGAAGCCCATTGCTGAAAATGGCCCTTTTTGCAGGGTTATCCCCAAACTTGTTTGCCTTCTTCCTCATATTTTTTCAGGTCTGTTTTGCTGGTTTATTGTCTCTGCGCACTTTACCACTGCTAATCAGTGCTAAGGTGCAAGTGCTCCCTATATAAATTGTACTGTTGATTGGTTTATTCATGATTGGCATATTTGATTTACTGGTAAGACCCTAGTACAGTGCACCACTATAGGTCCCCAGGGCCTGTAAATCAAATGCTACTAGTAGGCCTGCAGAACTGGTTGTGCCACCCACCTTAGTAGGCCTGTAAACATGGCTCAGACCTGCCACTGCAGTGTCTGTGTGTGCAGTTTTAAACTGTCAATTCAACCTGGCAAGTGCACCCATTTGCCAGGTCTAAACCTTCCCTTTTGGTACCCCCCTAAGGCAGGCCTTAGGTAGCCCCATAGGCAGGGTGCAGTGTACTTAAAAGGTAGGACATGTACCTGTGTGTTTTACATGTCCTAACAGTGAAATACTGCTAAATTCGGTTTTCGCTGTTGCAAGGCCTATCTCCCTCAAACGTTAACATGGAGGCGGCCTTTAAATGATTTAAAAGTGCAGATTCCCTTTGAGGGCAGATAGAAATCTGGAGTTTAGGGTCTCTGAACTCAGAAATTAAACATACATCTTTTAGTGAAGTTTTTTTGGGGGATTGTGAGTTTGAAAATGCCACTTTTAAAAAGTAGGCATTTTCTTGCACAAACCATTCCGTGACTCTGCCTGTTCGTGGATTCCCCATCTGGGTCAGTTTGACAGTTGGGCTGCTTACACATCTCCTCTAGACAGTGGCACAAAGGGAGCTGGGGTGTAGCCTGCATATCCTGATGAGGCATCTGAGCTAGAGTGGAAGTGGGAGTGATCACTCACACCTGAAAGGACTTTGCCTGCCCTCATACAGTGCAGTCTCCAACCCCCTGGTGTGTGTCTGGGGCCTGGCCTGGACAAGGAAGAATCTTACAAACACTTGAGACTTTGCTTTGAAGTTTGCCAACTTCAAAGGCAGAAAGGGGTATATGTATTGGACCTAAAACCCCAGACTTTGAGAATCTTTCTGGAATCAAGAGGAACCTCTGCCTGGGAGAATAGCTGAAGGAGTCCCTTTGCTGTGTTGCTTTGCTGGACTGGCCTGCAGTTGCTGCTTCTGCCTGAAAAGAGTGCAAAGGATGAACTTTGCTATGTGCCCTGCTTGAGAAAGTTCTCCAAGCACTTGGAGTAGAGCTTGCCTCCTGTTGGAAGTCTTAGAGACACCAAAGACTTCAGTTTCCCTGACCTGCAGCACTGGGAACTGTGTGTTTTGTGCTGTTCAAGAGGAGAAACCACTGCGACGCCGCCAACAATGCTACTCGCCTGCACCGTGACCTGCCGCTGCCGCAGGGAGCCCCCCTGCTTCGCACTGCGACCTTGGTCTCACCAACGCTGTCCTCGGATGACCTCATGGAGCCGCTGCTCGCACCGCGACCTGTGGGCCCCGCACTCCGGCATCGCCTTGCTCACACCGCAGCCTGGGCATCCCCGCCGCCGCTCCTGCTGACACTGCCGCTGCTGCCTGCACTGTGGCCTGTGGTCACCGCTTGTGAGGAGCACTGTCCCATCCCACACGCAGCCCCAGTTCCCTGACGTCAGCATCATCGATTCCAGTGTCGTCACCAGATATCCCTGCCTGCACTGTGGCCGTGGACACCGCTCGTGAGGGTCACGAAGCACCATCCCTTCCCGCACCGCCGGCTTGGGCCTACCGATGATAGCACTTCAGCAACGACATCGCCGCTGCCTGCCCCACTTCACACTGCAGCCATGATCTCCCTGATGCTGCTGGATGCCGTCACGAGCAGCTGCCTGCTCTGTGATCTGTGGGCACCGCACATCGCATCATCCCGCTTTGCACTGCAGCCCCGACGACATCCACGCCAGCGCTACTGACTTCATTAGCCCGGAGTTCGATCCGCAACACGTGTGACTTCAAGGGCCCGACGACCCCCGCACCGACCTGCGGAAGCGAGACTGCGACGCCAGCTACGCCACACTCCGGAGCTCACTGTGAGGATCACAACACCCTGTAATTCCAAAGGTACTGTTTGCTGGTCTTTCCGACACTATAGCTGGCCCGCGACGCCGCGGCAGACCTAAACTGTTGGTTTTCTTGATCATGATGCCGTGATAGCCCCAGGTGGAGCTAGCGACTTCATGGAACTGTATTTTTGAGTAAATCTTGCAGAATTCATATTTTATTACTTTATGTTGGATTTTTATTGTATTTGGCCTTGTTTTATATAGATAAATATTGGTTATTTTTTATAAAACTGGTGTGGTGTCCTTTAGTAGTGCTTTCACTTATTACTGTGTGTTATGTGCAAATGCTTTACATATTGCTTCTGAGATAAGCCTGACTGCTCGTGCCAAGCTACCAAGGGGGGGGGGGGAGCAGGGATTATCTGAGCAGGTATCTCCCTTATCCTGACTAGAGCGAGGGTCACTACTTGGACAGAGTGCAAACCGACTGCCAACTAGAGACCCCATTTCTAACACCCATTTTCCCGTTAGACCCTGTGAGGTCCACTGACATCCCCTGACTCCTCTGCAGCAGCTTACTGCCTGAGGCCTTCAAGAGAGGGGCAGGATTTCTGCTCCAAACTCAATCCCTCCCTGAACAGCCCTCCTATACCTAAGAGTTCTGCTGTGTCAGACCCATGCTCCTCTAGTGACTGTTCCCCACAATGGGCGAGATCATCTCCCTGAGGAGACTGATCCTCACATGACTTTTGGACAGAGGATAATTCTTTACTCTTCCTACCTCTCGGGAGGTGACTGGTCCATACTTCCAGGCTCCAGTGCTCCTGATTCTCCCTGTGTTCTGGCCTTTGCCCTAGTTGGCACAAAGACATTAGCAGGGATACCCAGCATTGCTGCATGGGTCTGTAACTCTACATCAGCTCAGGCTGAGGTCTCCAAATCATTGCCCATTAGACAGTCTACAGAAATAGAAGATGACACTGCAACTTTTTTAGGGCCAGTAACCCCCCCCTCACCCCCCCCAATTAAAGTTAACAACTGCCATGGGGTGGCACTTAGTGATGTTATCAGCATTGGTGACTTGGTAATTGTAAGATTTGCTCAGGAGACTCCAGTTTTTCAGTCACCGTGGTGACACTGGCACCTGTGTCCCTGTAAGCTTCTGCCTCAATACCATTTATGAGGGGGCACTGCATGTGTTTCCTCTTATTAGGATGTCAGGCAGCCAGAGTGGCAAGGTCAGTGCCACCCTCTGATATTAGGACAACCTCAGTGGTTTCTCTGATTTGGCCAGAGTCCACTGCAGTACCCAAGGTGAACCCAGCTGTACCCTTGATTGAAGTACTACTACCAGTGCTATTGCTAGGGGGAGTGGTTGATGTACTGTTCTTGGTGCTTTTCTTAGGACACTTGCTATTCCTTGTCCTATGGTATTTTTCCTTACATAGGAAGCAGCAAGGTTTCTTGTTGGAAGAGGAGGAGGACTTGGACCCATCCCCAGAGGAATTTTGTGGACCTGTAGAAAACGTTCTTCTTATCTTTAGTGTTGTCCCCATCTTTCTTCCAAGTTTGAGAACCATTCTTCTTCTTTTGGTCACCCCCAACATGTGGGGAACCCACATGTCTACCTTCTTTCCCAATTCTTGGGGAGAGATCGAATCCGAGTCCACCAGGTGCTGGTGCATTTTGTTAGACACAACTGATATAGACGTGCTCTCTCATGATAAGATTGTACAGCCCTTCATAGTCATGCACATTACTACCATGTAACCAGGCTTCCAGAGCCTTAACTGCACAGTCAACAAAATCTACCCAATCTTGAGAGGAGTCCTTCTGAGTTTCCCCGAACCTAATCATATACACCTTAGTTGTGAGCCCAAATCCACCAATTAAAATCTCTTTCAAGATTTGGTTATTATCTGCATCCTCTTCTCCTACTGATAAAAGTTTGTCTATACCTTTGTCTGCAAAGGAGAGATACAGGATAGCTGTACACTGCATCTGAGGGACCTTGTGGACTTTACAAGCCCACTAAAAAACAGGAATCTATTTATGGATGTCATCCCCAGGCTTGTAAGAATGGACTATCCTGCTGCGATTCCTGAAATCAAAGGTGCCTTCCCTGAGCCGGGACTCTCTGATGCTGCTATCATGTTGGTTCTAACCCCAAATTATTCATTTCCCTTTCCATCTATAGGGCCTCTCTCTCAAGAGCTAGCTGCTGCTTTTTCAACTTGTTTGGCCTTCTCACGTTTCAGCAAGTTGAACCCTTTATCTAAGGATGCCTTTTCTGAGCTACAGTGGATGGCCCCAGCAGAAGATGTTGAGTCAAGGGAAGATGAGGATGATGTAGATCTACCCCTCCTGGATACCCTTTTGACCAACCCACGGGGAGAAAAAGTGGGCCTACTACTATGACCCCCCTCTTGTGCTACCAGCACAGCTCCCTGCAGGTTCAAAGTTCTCTCCAGAAATCTCATGGTTCTGTCTATTGTGGCCATAGGAAGTACCTGGTACTTCCTTTTCCAACACTGGCGGTTCACCCTCCTTATCTAATTCTCTTTCCTTATCAGGATTCTGAATGTCATCCTGAATAAGTAAGTCTAGCAGAATAGCTTTGGTAAGGTTGTCTGTCCTACGTTTCCTAGCTTTACACAGGGTCCTAAGTTCCTGGATCTTAAAACCTCCATACCTAGACTCCTGAGTATGGTCAGCTCCCTCAACTAAGGGCATGGTGTTAGAGTAGTGTAGACACCTGACTACCCAAGCAAAAAGTATAGAATTAACTGGGTTTCACTGGGTGTCTCCACACTTTACCAGCACTTTTACTTTAATGCCAATAGACTCCACATCATTTGTCAATATTGTCATCATGGACTTGTGGGTTTTTTCAAATTAATCCACATGGGCTTTCGTCCATCTTGTAAGCCCCACCTCTGCATAGTCTGTGGAATATGCTAACTTACTGTCCCCCTTCAATTGAGAGAACGTGGACTGAAAAAGTCAAGGTTGTCTCCCTCACTCAAGTGAAAGGAACCTATGGGAAAGTAGAAGCTTCAGTTAGAGCTTTTCATCCCTTCTCACTCATGTGATTCCACAGTTCACCATCAGATTCACACAGCTGTGTTTGCATTTTGGAAAATCCTGATGTTCCATGACCCTCGAGTTCCACTGCTGTGGTTCCTGTTTTTGAGGGAAGATCGAAATCTCCCAACTCCCCCTCAACTCAGGTCCAGAGCCCCATCAACCTTCAGCAGTGCAATGTTTGGCACCGCCCTCTGGGCACCAAGTTTCAGGATGCCATCCAGTTTGTCTCCATGTGGTGTGCTATGGAGCAGTGTCTTTGGATTTTCTTGATTCACGCAACGAGAATCTCAGAGACTGAGAACTTCTGATCACTCGTCTCCCTGACATGTGTCCCAGTGTGGGACATAAACTTGGAATCTGAGCACTTGGAACCAAAGGAAGAGACGTAGTTCACGTGGCTCATAAGTATGAAACCATCGTGGTATCCCCCAGGTTCCACGTTGTTTTTTTTAAAGTTGTCTACAGCATAACAACAATTATGTGTGTGTCAGTAAATGATGGCAATAACTTTTAACATAGTAGTATGAATAATTAAATTCAATCACAAACGTGTTTGAGAGTGAGAGAAAAATATATGTATCCTTCAGATAGGTTTGTGCTTTGGACTAAATATAGACAGACAGGCTCATGCTTAGAGCAAGCATTTACAGACATATTCACCCCTGGGGAGCGTGAAACCCTGTAATGCAAAATGGCATTGGTTCAAACATTTTAATTGGCTCAAAGAATCGACCTGTCTCAGTGAGGCTGATTTATTTTGATACGTTATTTTATAGACTTCAAATGGGACTAAACCTTACCTGCACACATAAGGGGGCTGACTGTGATGTAATCTAGCCCGATATGTATGAGATCATTGTGGGGGAGTTATTATGAATGACTTTTCAATTCATTATTAAGTTTTCGAACTTGTCAGCGTTTCCATTTTCTCGTGATATTGGAAGTGCTTGTTGTGTGCACATTTTATGATGCCGTTCCTCAGTAAACATTTCTACAAGCGCAAAACGTTTGGCTTTATATCCTGTTTCTTGTCTAGATTATATAGGAGAAGTATTTATTTATTTTTGAGGATTTGTTAGTACGGTGTTGGAAATGCATATTATATGAACATGTTGTGTTTGTGCTCTACACCACACCTAGATTTGATTCTAAACTGTTGGTTTCACCTGGGGAGTATCACTACAGTATATGTATGTTGGTTTTGACGTTTCTTTCTCTTCTCCTTTTCTTCTGCTAGAACTTTTTTACATATTCACTTTTGTGATGTGTTTATGGTATATGAATGTTGGAGACGGACTCTATTTGTGCATATAGAGTGGTATTTTGGTATAGTAGTATGCCGCTTTGTAGAAAGTTTGACGAGTGTCATGCTTTGGGGGACTGGAAATCATGGTAATTTTTTCTTTTGCTTTTTCTTAAGATGAGAGATACCCCTTCTGTACTACTTTGACAAATGATATCTGATGGTATATACATAGTTATCACAAAAAATGATATAGTTCATTATCCTCATTCATAGCTTCGTCAATTGCCTTTTATCCACGGGCCTAATTTTTTCTTAGATCTAACATTCGATCCCCGCCTCTAGGGTTGGGCTTAATGTGACTGATTTCTAAGAATTGGATCACACATAACTCAGAAGTTGGATGCTCCTCATTTATATGGCTCACCAACTAAGAGGTCTGATCATTAATCCACAAAGATCTCATGTTTCTCAGTGGAAACCATAAGGGCTAAAAATCTGAGACAATTAGATGAAATTCTTTGCATTTCAACTATGTGTAACTGGAAACGTAACATCAGAAGCCTATGTTTAAAGTAACAAACACCACAGAAAAACAGTAATTCTATATATTATGGCTCCATTGCCAATCTTCTCCACACCATCTCAATCCCTAGTAGCGATGACTAGAAAACCCTGCACCCACAGAGGCGATGCTGGAGGAATGTGCTCCCAGAAATGAAATATTGCGGGCTATCTGCTTACCTGCAACAAATGAGCAAGGAGAAACAAAACATGAAACTAAGTTAGTCACATAGAGCAGGGCTGCTTTTTGGAAAAGGTGCCCTAAAGCAATGGTACAAAAGAAGGTGATTAAATAAAGAAATGTTCGAAGGAGCTCACAGATATGAATGTGCAGTTAGTGATCTAAAACCCACCACCACTGTCTGTAGACTGACCCACACTGAGGCTCTGCTGTCCAATTTAAAAAGGTTCAAGAATGGGAGAGAATGTACCCCCAAATGGTCTCTCATTTCAGTTTTTAGGTCGCTCTTCAACAGCAGATGCGCTGTTTCTTTGAAACATTTTGTTTTCGATCTGGTGGCTTAGACACCGCCCATTGCTTGCCACTGATTGGCTTCATTGTCACTTTCATTGTTTGCTTCTTATTGGTCAGCAGCAGTAGGCTTTCTTACTCTTAAACTTTTGTCCCTCTCATGGAGCATGGATGCATTACTTGTGTCCTTCCACTACTTATTTTTCTAGGTATTACTTTTTTCTTTGTGGTTAAGAACTCAACCAGATGAGTGCATCTTCTTCAGCTGGCTCTCTTGTGTACTTCTCATCCTCATTCTTCATGTTTGTCTCCATCCGATCTGCTTGGCCTTACCCACCTTTCCTCCTCCTGTTGTCCGTTTTCCTTTGCCCTATCCCCACTTCTTTTGTCCATGTTGTCTTGCTCTACCACAGGTCTGTTTTGGGTGAGCATAACATGCTGTATGTCCCTGGGCAGAGGCCTCTCTCTCTGGATACACATGGCTGCTGTCTCAGCTGGAAACCCTCATAGTCATTCTTTACCGCGGAGCTCTCCCTGCCCACACACCATTTCCATTGCTCCACACATGCACTCATTCTCTATGCAATCCGATGGCAGAGGCCCATGTTCACCATTTAAAGAGGTTAATTCTGGGTTAATCCCATTGCACTCAGCCCACCGCAAAGCCCCTTATCACTAGTCCACTTCAGCTCATCCGAACTTGCTTGCTGCAACTACAGGCAGGCACCAACAGATCTGTGCTTGCCCCATCTGCACTACAAGGGCACCAGCAGACCTCATAATGTTCTGAATCAACATATTAAGAGGGAGAGCCGAGCCAAGGGTCTGGCTCCGATCTTCGAGCCTGTGTAAGAGCCAAGCCCTGAAAATATATGCTATGTAAATCATACATCAAGTAAAATATGATAAAGTCTCTTTATATTTTTTTTAAAAGTGCATTCCTTTAACATGCCAAAGCTTTGATATTAATAAGGCACACTATAGCACTGCACTGATAAGTACTTATTAAAGTTGATGGTTTTGTACAACTACTAGTCTGAACCAGGGTTGGACTGGGAAGAAAAATAGGCCCGGCCACTGTAATAAGAATGGTTCACATTAGCGAACCAGATAGCAAAAAAGCAGGCCACATTTGCAAATCAGGCCAGTTTTGAACCTGGGCTGAGTATTTTTAAAAGTTTGGCATTCTGCATGCATTTGTGTTTGCTGCAGGCAGTGTTTGTTTTAATATCAGAGAAATCAACACTAAAAACCGGCCCACCTGTCCATAAAACAGGTCCACACACTGATCTGTGAGACCAGCCAGCTGAGCACCGACTGATTGCTGTATTGGACAATCCAACCTTCATCTGAACTTACATATTTGAAAGTGCTTTCATACACGACAAAGAAAAAATAGAATTTTGGTGAAATAAAATATTCTATACAACATTAATAGGGACAGGGAGATTGATGGTCCAGAGTACAGACTCCCAACTAATGATACTAATACACAAGAATACACTGTTCCCGAAAAAAGAAAATAAATACACACGGCACTCCTCTATCTAGAAGGAAATGCCCTCAGACATCCAATTGGATGTCATGCTTCATCATAGGGCTTGCTCTTCTTCAGACTGGCACTTCAATGTTTGACGGGCACCCCATAGAGGAGGCTCTTTGCTGGAGATCTTTTATCAATACTGTGTGCCGTGGTATAAGATTTAGGGAAGAATTCCAACCTACGGGCAAACAGAGGATAGGAGAGCAAAGGAAAGGGTTAAAATTGGTACAAAACCAAAACCACACTTTATTGATCAAGGAGGGGACTTGGTCAAGGTTAAAAAACATATGGTAGTGAAACAGAGGTAATGGTCAGTCACTCTCTCAACAACAACAGAACAAGGGTGAGGAAATTACCTTCATCCTCTACAATAGGTCAACATGTTTTGCATCTAAGGGGTCCATACAGATCCAGTGGTGCTTCATCAGGACCAATTAACAAAAACCAAAACACTTCTCAATGATACAGAAAGACCACAGTGTGTCTAGGGCTATAAGTCCAGAAAACCCCAGACACTTACTAAAAAAAAATCTACACGTTAAACTAGTCTTATTTAAAGTAAGACCTGTGGAGAAGCAGAAAAAGACACAAAATCTAAATCCAAATATATAAATAAAATACTCTTCTAAGAACACAAAATTTAAGTGGAGGGAGCTGCAATTTCTGCAGTTTTTGTAGTTTCACTTTGAATAAATCAGGGGTAAAGGAATATCTAAATGTGTCTTTCCGTATGTTAAGGCTTTGTTTTTACCTCTCAGTTCTTTTTTTTTTTTTTTTTTAAGTACAGTGAAACTCAACGCCATGACCAAACACTTTACACGGGCACCAGTTACATTTCACACGGTCACATGCATTGTTTATAAGTATAGGGGATTAAGTGACTTGCCGAGAATCACAGGATGTTGAGCCGATGCTGAGATTTGAACCTGGATCCCCAGTTCCACAGACAGCAGCTCTGATCGTAATGTCAGATCCTGGGTAGAAGGACAGAGCGAGGGAAGCAAGCAGAATCCACATGAAAGCTTGGCTTTTTATGGACTTGAGGTTCCAACAGGAGCTAAAGCTGAGCCAAAGCTAGGCTTCAGGCTCGAGCTTTGCTCGAGCTTTCAGTGTCTCGCCCACCTCTATGCCCCCCTCTTCTTATGGAGGGCACTGTCAGATTTTTGTGTGTCCCCTGCTCCAGAATCTCAGTGTACAACTGTCTGGTCCAGGTGGGCACCGGCAGATCTGTGTGAGCCCTGCCTCGCCATGAGCATATTGTATGTATTGAAGACATGCTTCTGTGGGAACCACCGTATCCATTTTATTTCTGGCTGTTTTGCTTCACTACAGACAGAGATGAAACACTCATGGACTGACAAAAAATCTCTGATATGCAACTGTTAGTCCAGGAAATACATTTATTAAACCACTCTGCAAGGTTCGTAGAGGAAGATTAGCATGCTGAAAACACACGTTTAAAAATGGTCACAGCAATGAAATAAAAACATGTACAAATGAGTCTCCACTATAATATACACAGCAAATGTATATATATAGTCTGTATATATGTCACAGGGCGAAGCAGATAACAAGAATTAAAAATGTATCACCATATGGTATGGGTAAATCTGTGTTATCTCCCTCCTTATCACCATCAGACCCCCAGATCCCAGAATCAATCGGGGAGAGAGAGATCAATTATCCTCACGGGAAGGATGACACACCTCAGCGTCCTGAGAATGTCCAAGATCTGAGTCATTGTCCGGTCCACCTGGTCTCGGCCTCTTATATACTTCAAACAAACCAGAGAGGAGAATTCTAGAAACCCCCTGACACTCCGTAAATTTATTATTAAAAAATGCGCCCTACTTCAGGTCAGTTTTGAAAAGAACACATTAGAACTGGCCAAGATTCCAAGATGCCCTCTCTCAAAACAGAACCGTTCCCTGCCGTACCATAAACATCATCCTAGTACATTCTTATCAGCCTAAGCCCTTGGTGAGAAAAAACATGCAGAATAAAAACATGAGCAAAAAGCACACTGTATAAAATGGGCATGGAAAAATACTTGCAACTTTTAACGTGACAGTGGCTAATGCTAAAATAAAGTCAATAGGCAAAAATGAAGTTGGTGGTCACTAATGTGATGGTGTGCCGCTAGGCTAAGTGCAACGTGGAGTTAGTGGTCAAAACACAAATATCATTACACTGGAATCAGTGTCTAGAGCAGTCCAGTAGCAGCTTCTTCTTTGGGGCATATGCAAAAAGATTGTTAAGAGGTGTGGGATCCATTTATTATTGTTATTCACTTTTGGCTGTGTCAGTCTAAAATTGGTGCAAATAATAGCAATGCGATCTGTTAATTATAGTTTTTGAATGGAAACCTGATGCGTTGTGTGCCTATGCTGAAAAATAACAGTCATCAACCAGCAACATGTTTTGTAATTAATTTTTATTGATATTTTCAAACCAACAAAAGAGTGCGGGAACTTTCACCCAACCAGGCATACGATCCAGCATCATGTACAATTGCCTACCAGGTAGTAAAGTTACAACACATTGAGATATGGCATGGCCACAAATAGGTATACAGCAGGGCACAAATCCCCCATTCCACATGTAGACCCCCTTGTATTCTCTCAGGAGCATGCATGTCTCTAATATTCAACCACGGCCTATAAGGGCATGAATCCAATTGTATTCCCTGCGATCCGACCTACTCTTTCAAAATTTTATATTGTTTCTGCAGGCATCCCCTTGCAACTTAAACAGGGTGTTCCAGACCCATGCAGGAGTCCATTCCCTTGGCCCGCTGTTCCTTGGAAGGAGCCGTCACATCTTTCCATGCTCTCCTGATGTCAAGCTTTGCCATCATCAAACTTAACCACAGGAGCACTCTCTGGTATCTGTTAACTCCCAGATCATCTGTAATATGTAAAAGGATAAGCTTAGGTTCTCAGGGAGCGGGCCACCCCAACACTCCCTCCAGTCTGCCCAACAACTCCCCCCAGTAGTGAGAAAGAGCAGGACACCACCAGAACATATGAGACAGGTCACCCTGTGGGTCTCTGCACCGCAGGCAGTCTCCTGCAATTATCAGCCCCATACAATGCAATTTCTTCCTGGTGAGATAATCTCGGTGGAGCAATTTCAACGGTATCAGCCATAAATGGGAGGCTATTGTTGCCTCTGTGGGTGGCTTCCTCACCTCCTCCCAGTCTTCATCTTCCATCTGACCCAATTCCATTCCCATGGCCTTCTTACTGGCTCCATGGAATCAGGCAAATTACGCAGTAGCATTTTATAGATCTTGGAGAATTTATGTATTTTGATATTTGTGTGAAGTTTTGCCTCCATGGGAGACAAGTCGTGGGTGGTATCTTCTTGTTGTATGGAGGGTAGGAGCGCATGACAAAATTGTAGATAGCGAAAGAACTGTGTGCAGTGTAGTTCGAATTCTGCTTGCTTGTCCTGAAAAGATTTAATCGCCCCATCATGCATCACATCCCATGCAATTAAGTCACAAAAGAACCTCAGTTGTGGAAGTCGATTACCCCGCCACAATGGGGTTTCCAGCATTAGCCTATTTGCCCACCCTATGGCCTTCATAACAGCCGACCAAGCCCAAAACGCCACTTTTGTGGCGGGTGGAAGAGACTCTGTTATGGTCACACCATAAAGTAAACGTGGGAGGTTCTGCCGGCCCATCAACCACCCCTCCACTGTGTATGCATGGTCATCAAACCACCAATCATTTATTATGAGAAGGTGTGCCGCCAAATAGTACGGCAGTACATCTAGAGTGGCTATCCCACTCTAAAATATCAGCTGACAACAATTTCTCAGGGCAATACGAGGCAGTCACCCACCCAACAACAATGTTTTTAGGTGTGCATTCACCTTCTTGAAGAAGGCCTCATTCACTGGGAACTAGTTATTTTGTAGTTGGTAAAGAAAGCGGTGCAGGGAGACCATTTTAAAAATGGCTGAGCATCCTAGTAGGGAAAGGCGGAGAGTGGACCAAAACCTAACCTCACACACAAGGCCCTCAAATTGAGATACTAAGTTCTTTCATAGGATCTCTGTCCTTCCCCCATAATGTAAACCCCTGGGTATTTATGTCCTGCGGGCACTATTGGTATCCCTGTCACCCATGACATGTCCACCAGGCAAGGTAGTATAAGATATATGGAGGATTTATTAGTTTTCATGTGGAGGCCTTCGTATCTCCCAAAGACTTGAAGAATTTCGAGAGCTCTTGGCCTTGTCGAGTCCAGATCACCCAAAAAGAGCAGGGCGTCATCCGCATAAAGCAAAATCCTGTCACTCACGTCCGCAGTCCTTTGTAACCCCTTAATCAAAGCATCCAATCCCACCCAGGCCACCAAGGGTTCTATCATAAGGGCAAAGAGCAGGGGCGACTGGGGCAGAACTGTCATGTGCCCCATCACACCAGGAACCAGGCTGAGGGCACACACCACCGCCGCTCCTCCGTGCACCCTGGTTGTAAGATTGATATAGAGTAGTCATACTTTGCTAAAGAATTTGGGCCCAATCCCCATTTGGGTCATGAGAGCAAACAGATATTTCCATTCCACTGAATCAAATGCCTTCTTGAAATCAACTGAGAGAAGAGCCCTATGGCCCTGAAAATTGCTGCTCATCACAATGGCATTATGCAATCCCACCCAGGCCACCAAGGGTTCTATCATAAGGGCAAAGAGCAGGGGCGACTGGGGCAGAACTGTCATGTGCCCCATCACACCAGGAACCAGGCTGAGGACACACACCGCCGCCGCTCCCCCGTGCACCCTGGCTGTAAGATTGATATAGAGTAGTCATACTTTGCTAAAGAATTTGGGCCCAATCCCCATTTGGGTCATGAGAGCAAACAGATATTTCCATTCCACTGAATCAAATGCCTTCTTGAAATCAACTGAGAGAAGAGCCCTATGGCCCTGAAAATTGCTGCTCATCACAATGGCATTATGCCCCATTTGCAGATTATGACAAGTGACTTGGTGAGGCATAAACCCAGACTGGTCCAGATGTACCAGGCGGCTGATAAGTAGCCCGCGTCTTAGCCCATATTTTCACCTCGGCATTCAGCAGAGAAATCGGTTGAAAGTCTCTGCAGTGTGTTACCTCCGTCATGGGTTGGGAATCACTACTATTTCTGCGGTCCTAAAGTCAGCCAGCATCTCCCCCCTCACCTGCGCCTACCTGAAGACCTCCAGCAGCAGTGGGCCCGATTGGGGCCACACCAGCCTCCGGAACTCTGTCTGGAACTTGTTAGGACCAGGCGCCTTGCCTGCCTGGAGCTGTGCCAGTACAGCCAACAGCTCCTCATAGATGACCTCCACCTCCAGGGAGTCTCGATCCTCCGGAGATAATCGGGGCATTGTTAAGTCCTGTATGAATGTGTGCAAGTCTTCACGAGGGCTCGTGGGGTCTGCCTCATACAGTTCTTGGTAATAATTAGCAAAAAGTGCAACGGGTACAGTTCCCGTTATCTTAGTGCCATCCCCGGCCCCTAAGTAGGCCACCAGCGCCCCGGCCTCCCTTGGCATGCATAACCAATGTAACGTCTTTCTGGTGTTGTCCCCCATTGATAGATTGCGCTATGCATGGCCATCCAAGCTGCTCTTGCTTCCTTTGTACTTTCTTAATGAAGTTAACGTGTGCGCATGAAGTAAGTCTCTCAACAGGAACTGCTGCATGGAAGGCGCGCAGTCTCGCTCCAGATCCAGTATATGTTTATTTAAGTCTTTCTGTGGGGCCCTTTTCCTCTGACCCTAAGAGTAACCAATAGTATCTCCCCTTATAGTAGCCTTCTAAAATACTGTGGATTGCACCAAACCTTTATTCCCTTCCAGGAATATTTTGCACTGCTCTTGGCACACTTTCCTAAAATCCTCCTTCTGGAGATGCCATCGGCTCAGACGCCAGCTTGCTATCACAACTTCAAGCCCCAGACCAGGACCATCACCAGAGACTAGTGGTCCGAAAGATCTCGAGCCAGCAGCCTGACCCCTGCAACCCTATGCCCCTTACTCCTGTGCAGGAGTCTAGAGAAGGATCTATGAACCCCAAAGTAGAAAGTGTATTCCCTCTCCCCAGGATGATGCAGTCTCCACACATCAACCAGATTCAAATTTTGTCTTAATATGGAGAGGGGAGTTAGGCCACGACAGGGAACATTTGGGGGTAGGGAGCTAGCAAGACTGGTGTAATTCACCCCATATAGGTCCCCCTCCAGAATTCCTGGGGCTTCTAGCAACTTTCTCATCAAGTTGCCCAACTTCTTAAAGAACCCAGCTGTCAGAGACGGGGGTGCATACGCAGTGATCAGAGAAATTGGAAGAGCATGAAGTACGTCCGCAATCACCACATATCGACCCATTCCATCATGCCAGACTTTAGAAACCGCAATTGGTGTAAGTTTCCTAATTAAAATAGCTGTACCCCGGGAGTATCTATGAAAGCCTGAATGGTATACCTGGGCAAAACAACTGCGGGCCAAGAATGGGCACCAGTTCCCTAATAGATGTGTCTCTTGGAGCATGACTGTTTCAGCCTCCGTCTGTGAGGCCTTCCTCAATACCGCTCCCCACTTAATTTCATCCAAGAACTCATTAACATTCCACAAGAGAACTTTGACCGTGCTAAGGTCTATGTTGCCCCAGGATGGAGCCTTGCTGTCCAGTGTCTCAGCCATATCCCGGCTGTTCCCGTGGGGGATACATAAGGATCCTGTGTGCCTGCTCAACAGCTGTGGCTGCTCCTGCCCTCTGAACAAAACCTGATAACTGTCTGAGAACTTACTCCTCCCCTCAAGATCACCCCATACTTCTAGAACTGGAAGTACCTGTTGTGGTGCGACTAGGGATTGTAGCCATCTGGGCTGACGTGTGATAAAATGTTTATCATCCCTACTGTCCAAACTTCCCTCCCCAACACAACCCATCGCAACAAGAGAAAAGTGGAGACCTAGCCACAACCCAACAAACATCCATGCAGATCAAGATAAAAAAACATGCACTTACAGCCCCCGATAAGGAACACTTCACAGATTGTATGGCAGTCTCAGAGCAGCAGCACCAGAATCATGTAGTGTTGATGGTTCGGCCCCCACCGCAGCCGGGGCCTTAGCCACATCCGGCCTCACTGGGTCCAGAGAGCAGGCCCTCCTTTTTCTACGGTGAGGTGTCTTCTTTAATGCCACCCACATTCCTTGGAGTGGCCCACTCCATCCCTTCCTCTCCTACCCCCACCCTCTTGGTCAGACAAGTCAGGTTTGTGTCATATGGGGCCCTCCTCAATTCAGTCTCACACTGCCTCTGGAGTATCAAATTAAAATGTCTTTCCCTGGAAGATGGCTTTAATGGGGACTAAGAATAGGAGCATGTAAGTTATCCCCATGGCTTTTAGTTTCTGTTTCGCCTCCAAAAAGCAACACCTTTCTTCCTGTACCTTTAAAGTGTAATTGAGAAAAATCTGTATCAGAGAGGATTGGTAGGCCACCTGTCTGGCCTTAAGCACCACTCTGAGGACAGGATCTCTGTCAGTGTAATTAAGCATTCTGACAATGAAGGGGCGTGGTGTGGCCCCCTCCAGCGGCTTAGCCATTAACTCTGTGTGCGCCATTTCGATGCTGAAATAAGCTGAGATTTCATCCACAGTGACCCAGCTCCTCAACCAATCATATATGAATGTGGTGGGCGTAGTTCTCTCAACCCCTTGGGGATGCCCACTAGACAAAGATTAGTGCGCCTAGATCTTCCTGCTGCATCTTTGACGTGGGCCTCCAGCTGCCCCACTTGGCGGGGCAAATTGACCAGACACTCTTCATGTGTTTTCCCCACATCTTCCATTTTTGACAACCTGCCTTCAACTCCGGTAACCCTGTGGGTGGTGTTGCGGAGGTCTTGTCTGATCAGTGCCACCTCCACATTGAGGTCTCCAATTTTGCCTTCCATAGTTGCTTTAAGGTCTTGGATTCCAAGCAATATCGGTGAAGTTTGGGCAGTGTCCTTCGTAAGTGCGCCACTCCCACCTGCACCAGCCTCCCTGGTAGGGACGTTCTGCTTCTTGAATTTATCAATTTTCCATTGCGAGGCGGCGGTCTGAGGCTTATGAGGCCATGCTGCAAGCAAAGGTTTACTCTTTGTACCAGTACGGTGGGAGCACCTCTCTAGGCTCCTCCGAAGCTCCTCCACCTCGGCCTGAGGTGAAATACAATGTTGGGGATTAGAGACGGACACTACTTCAGGCAAGCACAGACAGACAGAAGGGGTCCCTCCTCTGTCAGTTCAGCTGTTCCACCTCAGCATACCCAAGGGGCGCAATTACCACTCCAACTGCAGGGATATTCGGATAACTCCAGGCCCCCCCATGCATGGCAAGCTCTCTGCCAGCGAGGAGAAGAGGACTAAGGGCCAAGACCATGTGCCCCAACGCGTGGCCGACCACAAACAAGTCTGAGCCCAGCAAAGGTGGCCCTCTGTGGTGGGTAGCAAGTGTGCACCAGCCACCCAGACCACAGCGGTCCTCAGGCAAGCTTTACCCGCGTCTCTGGGGCTTCCTTTAGCTCTTCCCATCCACCCCACACAGTGGGATCAGCAACTCAAGTAGTAGGAAGCTGGCTGTCTGGTGCACTAAAAAGAAGTACACTGTGCAGAGAGTCCAGTGGATCCCCAATTGGTTTGCAGAGGCACAAGTAGATAGGACTAGTGCTCTATTTTGTGGTAGTATGGGCGAGCAGTTAGGGTTAGCAGAGGGTAGTGGCAAGCATTTGTTGTACTCACAGAGGCAATAAATGAAACACACACTTAGAGAATAAATCCAAGACCAATTTAGAAAAATAACACATCTTTTTTATATATACTTTAAACTCAAGAGCTTTTTTATAAGGTAATTATGCTTTTAAGCATAAATTCCTTTCACTTGCAGAAATCGGCACTGCAGTTTTCAGAGTTCTTCAATGTTAACTAATGGAAGGAAAACACATTCTGAAAACAAGCACTTTACGACGACTCATGGGACCCATCTTGTAGACTTAAGGTGAGTACTGGACAGAGGTCAGGACCACACCAACAGGTCACTCCTTGCAGCACTGGGGCTGCTGGTTGCAGAGGTTTAGTATGGGGACGGGTGCCCAATGTATTTCAATGGAGATCGGCCTCTGTGGATATGGGCTGCAGGCTCTGGCTGGCTCAAGGACAACCAACAGGTAAGTTGTGAACGTGGGGAGCTCGGGGACGTAGGTGCCCCTTTGGTCCTCTTTAAGATGGCCCAGGGGCGAAGGATGCAGGGTTGTCCTTTGGCATCGGGTTTCCTTATCCAGGAGCACTCATGGTTGGAGGGGGTAAAGTTTCCGTGGTATGAGGATGTAGGCGTCATTGTGGAGTCCACGAGGGGTGAAACCACAGTGGACTCGAGCTCAGAAGAGCTGAGGGACGTCATTGACACCAGGGGTCCACTTCACCTCGGGCCGGCGGCCATGGGTGCAGTTGTTGTTTTAGGTGTTGGGTTTCTCTCGCCACAGAGGCTGCGGGAGAGGGGGCCTGCATGCAGAGACTGCAGACCACTTCAGGAAGTTCAGAAAGGGTGAAACCATGAGGAGCTCGGACTCTGGACATCTTGGGGGACCTTGCTGGCACTAGAGGTCCACTCCCACTTGGGTCAGTGATGGCAGGTTCAGTGGTGACTTCATGTTCTGGGTCTTTGCAGTTCCAGAGTCTGCAGAGTCCTTTCTTGAGAGTTGGTTAGAGAGCAGGTCTGCTGCTAACAGGAGACTTGAGTCTTTTTCGAAGGTAGTCAGTCTTCCCAGGTTTCTGGCGGTTCAGCAATAGGACAAGGCGTCATCTGGTGCAGAGTCCGTCGAGGAGTGCATACAGGCCAGCGGTGTTGATAGTAGGTCAGCAGCTGCTTCTCCTTTTTTGCGGGTGTGTCTTTTCTTTGCCCTTTTTCTTCTAAGGTCATCAGAATCTGAGTTCTGGGGTGCCACCTAAACACTCAATTGAGGGGTGTTACAGGGAGTGCCAGGTGGCAACCAGTGGGTTGCCCACCTTAGGGGTGACTGCACCCTTTCTGTGACCACTTTCCGTTGGGAAGTGGACATAACCCTGACCCCACTGGTCTAATTCCTTCCAAACCAAGATGGAGGAATTTAAAAAGTGGTGTCCGCGTCAGCTTGTCCACCTTAGGGGTGGGACTGGCATGAAGTGGGCACACCTCCTAATCTGACAAATTTTCCCGCCTGTCTTGCTATCAGAAGTGGGGTCAGGACAGGGGAGTTGGTCATCTCCGCCCTTTGGAGACACCTGGGTCACATTACAAAGATGGCTAAGCCTTAGAAGTTTCCCGCCCTGAAATGTCCATCCTGCCTGAAGGAGGTGTCAACACCCCCTCCAAATGCAGGCTTTTGTCTCTGGACTCCGAAAGCACTGGCTCTCACCTTAGGGGTTCAGAAACATGGCTAAGGTGGCTGAACTGGTCAGGTCCAGTCAGTTAACACATTAGTAGCTGGTAGATTTTCATTTATTTATTTTTTTTTTTTTTTGAGATTTTTATTGTAAACACTGCAAAATGATACACACAAAAACCAAAGAGGGACCTAGGTCTCCACATTCTGCAAACAGTAATACATAATGGATCAAGAATAATAAGTACTTAAAAAGCCTTAGGATGTTGCCCACCGCATTTTGAAAAACTTATCCCGTCGGCCGGGAGAGAACAAAAAAAAAGAAAGAAATAGAAAAGGAGAAAAGGGAGAGAAAAGGAAAAAGGGGGTAGATAAGGATAAGAAGTTCGCTCCTCACTGTGTCAGGATCCGGGTTGGGAGCAAGCCGTGGCGTATACACGCAGGAGGGCATAGATTTTTGACCGGGCATGTTTACTTTGGAGGTCGTAACCCCAGAAAGATGGTAATTGCCGGGGTAATATTTTGGTAGGGTAGCTGATCTATCGGGACAATAGGGCCTGGGTCTTCTATCTTTGCTCTGTATAGGCCATGCTTAGTACTCAATGTCCTTTCCTTGCCTCAGAAAAATGGTGCTTTGAGGAGAAGGATGCTGGAGGAAATGGGCGAGACTGGAGCCAGGGACCTGTTGATGTAGAGAGGGAAGAGAGAGGAGAGAGGAAGGGAAGAAAGAAAAAAACTAGTATATAAAAAGGAAGGAGGAAGAGGGGGATGGGGAAGGAGAAGGGGGGAGGTGAGGGATAAGGAAGGGAAAAAGAAAATAAGGGGGGAGGAGAAGGGGGGGCAGGGGAAGGAAAAGGGAAGAAAGGAAGGGGTGGCGGGTGTCATCTTAAAGACTATGGTCTTCCCACCGTGAGGAAGGGAGCCCACACTTGGTTGAATATTTGAGCTTGGTCTTGCAAATTATAGATTATTTTTTCATGCCTAGCAATACGGGTCATGGTTATAATCCATTCTTCTGGGGTTGGGGGGAGCTCCGACCTCCAGTGACGGAGGATGCAGATTTTTGCGGTGGCTATTGCTGTGTGCAGCAATCTTTTGCAGGGTCTAGAGAGGTCCGGGAGGGAGGTCGTGTCATGTAAAAGTGTGAGAGAGGGAGGGAGTGGTGATGGAAGAGGCATGGAGTCGGCTAGAGTGGAGCCCATCATGTCCCATATTGGTCGGATTGTTGGGCAGTCGATTAAGATATGTTTTAGGTCACAGTGTGTCTCTGGGCATCGCCAGCATTTCGCATGTGGAAGCAGTCCTGTTCTATGCAATTTCGCAGGAGACCAATACCAATCGTGCAGGATCTTGAAGAGGCAAAACTTAAAGCGCGCTTCCCGGGTACCTCTGTCCAGGGCTTCTAAAATGTCCTCCCAGTCATCTGGGTCAAATGTCTGTTGTAGTCGGGTTTGCCACTGTAAGCGTAGTTTGTCTAGAAGGAGTTGGGAGTAGAGTTGTCGGGTTAGTAGGTCGTATAGACCCGCCATAATTCCTTTTTGTTGTCCCCATTGTTGAAGATAGGACACCACAGGTGAGGACTGGGACCCCCATCGGGCAACGTTGGTCCCATGCCTAATGCAGTGCTTGAATTGCATGTACCTCCACTCTTGGCTCGGCTGAAGATCGAATTCTTCCCGTAGTCTAATAAAAGATTTGAGTGTGTCATTTTCCAGGATCTGGGAGAGGGTGTGGATGCCAGCCCTCTTCCACTGTGGCCAATTGAGCACTTTGCCTCCTATCCGGAGTCTACTGTTGCACCACAGGGGTGCTTGAGCGTGTAGGAGAGGGTGGATCCCAAGCAAGCGGTGAGCCCTTCGCCAGGCTGCCCGAGATGCCTTCAAAATAAGGTTCACCGGGTTAGCGGATGGCAGGTCGTCACGGTAGGGCCCTCTGAGTCCCTCGTTCGTGGCTAGCAACAACCTTTCCACGGCAACCCATTGAGGCGGGTCTGGCTCCTTGGTCAGGCCGTGAGACAACTGAGACAGCTGCAGTGCCAATGAATAATGCTCCACCGACGGGAGCCCCATGCCCCCATGGGAGCGACGGGCTATGAGTTTGGCAGGCGATAAGCGTGGCTGCTTTGAGCCCCATACGAATGCTCTGATAAGTGCATCTATATTTCGGAGCGTGTGGAGGGGCACCTGCAGGGGGAGAAGTCCCAGAATATAAGTGAAGCGGGGAATCGTGACCATCCTGACCCCCTGTACTCGGCCCCGCTGGTAGATTTTCAAGGGGCACCTCTAAGGTGCACTCTGGGTGCATATATTGGTAAATCCAACACTGGCATCAGTGTTGGTTCATCAATATGAGATGTTTGATAACAAACATCTCTATCTTCAGTGAAGCCATCATGTAGCTGGGGAACTCATAGCGACTAGTGCTCTGCACATGTATTTAAAATGGCTTCCCTGGTCACTCACTATGTCTGAGAATCGACAAAGACATAGCAGGGGCATATCTGCTTGTGCGGATATGTCCTCACATATATTATAATGCACCCTGCCTTAGGGCTGTAAGGCCTGCTAAAGGGGTGACTTACCTATATTACATGCAGTGTTAGAAGGACATGGCACACAGGCTGTATGCCATGTTGTGTTTTCTATTTTGAGAGCATCTTATCACGCAGCCTGCAATGGCAGTCTGCATAAGGTTTGTGCTGGGTCTCTCAGAGTGGCACAAGCTGTGCTGCAGCTCTGATGGGCCCTCTTCAGTGCCCATGCCCTAGGTACCAGTGGTACCATTTACTAGGGAGTTAAAGGGGGCTGAAGGTCCTGGTCATTTGTGGATCAAGTAACCAGTCATCTTGTTTTAGAGAAGGAACACTGGCACTGGGGACCTGGTTAGCAGGAAGCCAGTGCACCTCAGTCAAAGTTGCATCTAAAAACCAGGCAAAATGTGGGGAGTACTGCAACCAGAGCCCTGCTTTCTACACCCACACACCTTGAAGCAGCAACCGCTGAGGAGGCTCCAGTGCTGCTTGGCCAGCCCCACAGCCCGATTATTCCAACTCCTCCCCTCCACCTCCTGCCCCCACGTCATCTTGGTGCACCTCTGGGCCTCAGGCCTCTACCAGCGTTACACTGCCCTCAGCCAGTATCTTCTTTGTGGCGACCTCAGTCACCGCCCCGCAGTGTGGCTCAGTACAAAAGGACCATCTTGCTGCGTATCTTGTCAGCAGGCCGTGGCACCCAGTGTACCAGCTGTGGTGTGGTTCATCACGCTCTGGGCCCACGCCGCTCACCACTCATATGCTCATCAGACCTAGAGCCACTCAGGACCCTCTAGTTCTCGTCTCAGCCTCTGCCAGTGGGGAAGTCGTTTTGCGGCCTCCGATAGCCACCCACCACCTCGGCTGCACGCTGGCTCAATAGCGTTGCAGTCTTTTTTCACATGCGTTAGTAATATGCAGTTGATGGCAGCCGCTGAAGTGCTCTACCCGGGTCAGATGATCCCAGGGAGCAGGGTTTTCAAGCAAATTGTCTTCTCTGGAAGCGGAGCTCTTTCACGGAGCTTCCGCCACGTCTGCTGGCGATCCGTCGCTCTCCTCAACAAGCAACATGTGAAATGCATTTGAGAATAACCCTGAAAGTGAACTGACAGGGACTCTCCGTCCCACACTTCCTCCTAAGGCAATAAATGCTATGCACTCACCCTCCTTCCAGACAGTTATAAATAACGAGAACCGAATGAGCATTTCTAGCATTGCTCAAATGTCATTAAAAATGTTATCCAGAACCTAACACCCTAATGCCTACTTCTGTGCGCTGTACTATGAGATCATGAAATGCAGAGCAACTTGCAGTCTAGAGTTTCGTAGGAAGAAGGAATGCGCTACATATCTTTTTGATGGCAAAGGCTTAATGAGCAGATGCATTAAGACAGTGTTCCCTGCGAAGAGTAAACACACACTGTAGATGTAGTCAGTCGGTCTTCCTCCTGGACTTGGCTCTATCAGCTTCAGATGAGAAATATCCTCTACGAAGTGTGAAGTGTGCTAACAGTAGGTGAGACCGCCTCTGGCAGACTTTTGGGAAATAATCTGGGCAAAGGACCTCTCCCAACAAGTGGTCAAGTGACAGTCCTGTTCTAACTCGCATCAGAGATTAGGAATGTCTGACATAGGTTATGTGAATCAAGGTATGCGTTTCAGACTTCTCTTTGTGGACATGTAAGGTCAAAGGATGTCAATTCACATTACATTATTTTGTGGTGGTTACTTATCTTTGACATAATGGGGAATAGATATTTGACCCAGACTAATGATGCCCTAGATGTTGTATCTATGTCCTTAATCTGAGAATTTGACAATATCACTGTTCCTAGTTAAGGTCTGGTGCCAACTGCGTTAAAAGGCATATATGACAATGATACTGCATAAAACAGGGAATATGGTGGTGTCCCTTGTTCAAGAAGGGAAGGTGGCAGCCTCCATGAGCCAGGATTGAGTAGGACCTATGGATATTACATCAGCTGCACCATTGAAAGTGACTCCACTGCAACTCACCTCTAAGCCTCTCTGAGTTCAGTGTAATACAAAACCACTTTGGGGGACCACCCCAAGAACCCACCCAGGTCCATAAAACTCAAACAACGCCTTTAAAAGACCATTCCATGTTCCATGTACAGGGAATAACATGGGATGGATGGACAGCCCGAGTGCTGCTTGCTCATTTAAATAAAATACTGTGTGTAGCCAAACACACAACTTTGTGCATGCGTTTTGAAACCTTCTTCTACAACTCACGCCACATTTTGTGCATTACACTACAACCAATCCTAATTCATATAGTCCATAAAACACCTTGAGCATGCAATCCAAAACTTCTCCCAAACCCAGATAGTACCGAAAATAGTCTGTCCATGCATCTTATAACCAGAGCCGCTGGAATTATGTGTAAGGGGGTGACCGATTATGTGGCATATTGTGTGATAAAATTAACTCATTATTTTTGTAGTATTACAATTGTTAACACTGTCTGAGCACAAGGTTCACCGTAGTCTTAGTACCAGTTTAACACCCAAACATAACAATAAACAACACAAAGTTGACCAGTCAGGCTTTATAAAGGGCCTCCCAATGCTTGACAACACATGTTGCAGTGTTTTAAGTAACTTTTGATCTGCTCGAGCTAGCAACACTCTTTTTGTTAAAATATGCAGATTGTGCAGCAGCTACATTATGTGGCAAATGCAGCAAACCCATAATTATATAGAATCACCACAGCCTCAAAACTGCATAATTCCAGTGACCCTGAGCATAACTACAATGTCACGTAAATTTCATAAAACACTTTATAATGCAGTTCTAAAGTGTTCTGACTTGATATTGGCCAGACACTTTGTCAGTGGCGCTTTGTGCCCCTTTGAAATGGTGGGACAAGTGAAGTGCTTCACCACTTCGCAAGAAAAAAAAAAACACCCCCTCCCTCCTAAACTCCAAAGTAAACCACCCCTCTCTCCAAAGTCCAAGTAACACTAACTATAACATAAATACAACCACTACACATACATGCACTACACACTTACATACATTACACACATGCATTAAACACACATGCATTACACATTTTAAAAAACACACCCATGGGCTGTGCATCTTCCTCCGTGTTTTTCTGCTCTCCGATAGAGGAAGAGCTCCCCTAACCAATCCAGATGCTGCTCTCATGTTATTAAGTAGCATGAGAGAAGTGTCTGGATTGGATGGATTGTCCTGGCTGAACTCACCTCCGGGTCCCGGAGGCCTGTGCCTGGTCTCCACACACCTGTATTAAGACGGCTGAGTGGAGAGCTTCAAAGTGTGCATGTCGTGGCTAAAGTGACATGCGCATTTTGGAGCGTCCAGTCCAGGCCTGCTCCAGGCTTCTGCTGCCGGAAGCAGGGGCAGTCCTCTGCTGCCAGCATCAGAGGATGTGCCCAGCATGTCTCCAGGCTGGTGCACGCTGCACGGAAAAATAACTTGGCAATTAAATCTTTTCTATTTTTTTCCTGCGCGGCTCGCAGTGGGCGGGAGGGTGATGCTCCTGCGCTCTCGAGAAGAAACTGTTGCTGCACTTTGTGGGTGCTGCTTATAACTATTGCTATCCAGTAAATTGCAGAGCGCACGGTGCATGCACCTCTGTGTACATAGTGATTTGCACTTGTGCATGCACTTCTTAACTAATGCTATCCTGTTTGTGCATTCACTGCTTAACTAATATAATGTAACCGCCATATAACTCTTGAAACCTGCTCTTGGCATTGGTGTGACAAAGGTTCCTGCAGCCCCCACGGTGCAGGGGGGCGACCTCTAGGGGGGCCCTCAGCATAGTATCCTGGCTAAGAGCTCCTGAGTGAGTCGGGGGAGGGAGGGATAAATCTTTATGTACTTCGCAGGGTGCCCCCTGAAGTTAAGCTAGTGGCTCTTGGCCCTCAGTGGATGCACTTTTGGGTCTCGTTCTGAGACTCCCAGGTTTCCACAAGCTTGTCTGCTGCATTGCGTCTGCATACTTCTGCGCAGTGCAGAGTTCGAGCTCTTGCAGTACCTGGCTCATTATCTCTGTTTCATCCTATGTCCCTGGCGGATTCTCCACAACATCCCAATGGTGGATGCTCTTATCAGTTCTTCCTCTTCTTCTGTAACGGTACTGGTACTCCCTTGTGGAGATTGAAAGGTATAACCACTGTCCTCTATGGTGCATGGTCTAATGTCGGTGAGGGGCTCATATTAGGTGACAAGAGGTGGTCGACGATCTCCAGAGGCCTCGGGTAGGAAATGACCCTAGCATTCATCTTCCCTCTAAAGCTTCTTGTTGGGTCTCTCCCGTGTGGGCTGCCTGATGTGGCCGTCCCTCTTGCCTCTAATGTTGGCAAGGAAGTGGCTGTCTCTTCAATCAGTTATTGACCCTCCTTCACTGTCTTTTCCTGTGACAGGGTCCCAGGCTCACCGTCCCCATGTTACTGAAATAAAGGGCTGGTCTGCTCGTTTTCTTAAGTATCTGGTTCAGGATTATCTTCTGACTAATATGGGATTTCTCTCCTCTGTGACTATCTTCGTTACTTCACCACCTTCACGTGAGCAATCTTCTTTGTGTTACTAAAGCAACAGTACTTCCTTTGGCTGCAGTGTCAGTGCACTCCCCCTTTAGGCAGTGGCTAGTCATGAGATTTGTAAATAAACAGCAGGATCCACTGGTCACTGCTAGAAATGCCTTCTGAAACCACCGGTGCCGCACCTTTCATTCTCTTTCTATGCTATGCACCGTGATACATTGATCCCCAGCTAGATTTGAGCAGCATTCAGAAATACCAATATGTAATGCACAATCAGTGCAGGCATGAATGAAAGCACCGTATTTAAGTGAGCAGTCCTGGTGCTTTAAAATGAGCTCCAGGACTGAGCCCCGGCAAATACCTGTTCAAATTAAGCACTGACTCCATGACAGTAGGGTGTTTCCACTCTAGTGCACCCAACAGCCTTATTTGTAACTAGGATAAAGCGAGCATCAGGGTTGCAGAAACAAACAATCTCTAGAGCGTTGTTCATCACTCTGAAAAACATGTAGATAATTAATAATATAAGGATGCTGCTAACAAAGTACACGGCTGCACTGACAGTCTGCCCCATATCCTTCTGGGCCACAGCCTCAACCAGTGGTTAATTTGTAAATAAAATCGTGCGGTGCTGAAAGTTTTCCTCTGAAACTCGCGGCTGCTGCAATTATACAGTATGTGCGAGCACCGAACACTGAGCCAGCGTAATCCTGAAGCCATCTCGGGCCTCTTTAATCTATTTACAGCCACTCCCTGCCCCTTCAGCTCACTGTTGCAGCTTTCTGCTTTCTCCCTTTGTGACGCTTTTCCGTCTTTCTCTTTCTTCTTAGTTCCCATTAATGTCTTTTGCTCACAGTAAGTGCCTGATGCAAAAAAAAAAAAAAATGCCTTCCCCCAAGAGTAAGTGCCGGTGCGCTCCACCGGCTATAATTAAGCACTGGAGACAACTATGTGTCGCCCTTGTGCCAATCAGTGCAGGAGCACATAGTCTCGTCACACCATCTGAGAGGTATGCCAAACTTAAGAAACACAATTCATCACGGTCCACTGTTGGTGGCCCTTGTCAACTATATAACCCATTTTGGTGCTCCGTGTGGTTCTGTGTGGCACTAATCAATAGAGCACATTCATATCCTTGTCGATGTGTCTGTTATGTACCATAGTGACATAAAGGTGGAGAACAACATAATCATTGTGCTCCTATCCTGGTTATGGACCCAGCAAACGCTCCATCACGTATCTTCTCCTCTAAAGAATTCTACAAACAAAGCTGGTTGGGTGCCATACTCCAGAAGTTTTTTTACACAATCTATCTCTAACAGACCCGGGCAAGGTGAAGTAGAAACTTACCAAAACACTCAGGAAAGCCAGGTACACCATAATTATATGTAGAGTATAGTATTACTACTGCAGTACTTCACTCTTTGGCCCTAGTGGCTCTCATTCATAATTTCACTACTTTTGTCATGAGTGGGGGCATCTCCTCCCACCTTCATAAGGAGTGGCACACAGTAAATGGCAAGAAGGTTTAAGGCACGCTTCCCCTGAATCTCCTCTAAGGACCACTTAACTATTGGTTTGTGTCTGAAAACCCACTCAGGAAAGTGCACGGCTGGAATCGGTGTCTTTGGGCAAAATGTCTTGCAGGGTTCTGATCCTGTATTTAAAATCGATGTCGCACGTCCACAGAACCTTTGTTTTTTTCACTTAATATATAATTTACACATGATATATCATAGATTAACCTTTAAGATTTTTTCTGTGGGTGATTCTCTGGGGACAGTTGTTTACATACAAGCTGAGGTTACATTACAGCGCACACAGCACTGGAACAGGTGCAATGTGCTTCTATGTACATGAATGAAGTTCAGGAATTTGTCGTACTTAATTTTAGTTAGTGTTTTCCAGCACCAGGACATAATTGTTAACACAGTCTCCCACATGGTGGCGCTGTTCGCTTTAATTAGAGTTGAACACCGGTTTCCCCCCCCCCCCCCCCTAATTCAATATACAGTAAAAATGATTAATATCAACTGCGAAGCCTTTCTCCTAGCTTTGGGGGCCTGGGAGTCGCACTTGTAGGATAGTTAGTAGTTGTGTTGGCTCTGTCATTGGAGGCGCAGACAGGGACTATCTGTAGAGCCAGCTGCAGTGACCTCCTGATGAGGGCCCTGGCGTTTGTTTTTTTAACAAACTACGCATTGAGGATTTGAAGAGTTTAACAGGTGCTGAGGTGTGAGCTTGCAAGATTTCCGGCGTGTTGGGGTACGCAGTGCAGTGCTTCAGCGTGCACACAAGTAGTTCTGGAGTCTGCAGAACAGTGCGCGGTACACCTGTTCGCATGCAAGAATTCATGACTCAGAGTGCATATCTGTTGGTAATTGGTTGAGGTGGTCCAGGGTTCTAGATATGTTTCATTTGTCCAATTTGTGAATCAGGTTTCTGTAGAGACAATGCCACCCAAGCTGGTGGATTTACAGTTGCTGCTTGGATGTTGTGCGTTATTGGGGAATGTTTGCACGTGCTTGTGAAAATACGCTTGATTGTGGCATCCACAATTGGATAGACCAAGATGTTCCATGGAAATGTGCACTGATTGATTCTACAGCGAAATGTGTACAATTCACTGCAAACTGTATTGTCTTATGTTTGTCTTGTGCGTCTGACTATATGTTGCGAGGGCTGTAATGCCCTTTTTCTTGTGTGTGTGTGTTGTTCCTGTGTGATCCTTTTTTTTTTTTTGCGCAAGCAGGGAATAGTGTTGTGCCCTGCGGTATGGCTTGTCCATGCCCCTTGATTATGCCTATGGATTTTGCTGCTACACGTGTGGAATGTCTGATGCATGTGTGTCTACTGTGTGGTGGGCGGTACCACAGACAGTTGAGGTCATGGACGTCAATTCACCGAAATGCCAGGGGTAGCGAGTGACATCACACGCCCCTTGACCTTCACTTTCACTCATACACACAAGCTCACAATTACATACCCCCCTTTCTCACATAAACGCACTCTTACCCGCAAGCACGCACACATCATACATTTAAAAGCATTTTTACTTACCTCAGGTACCCTGGACGGGCATATTCCAGCTAATTGTACTACATTTGTATTACACTATTAGTGAAAAATATATTAGTATTCACTATTAGTGTAATACAAAATTGTCCGAAAACAAAGAGAGCAGATCCCCAACTGACGTCCATAAGCAGGAGCTGCCTCTGTGTTCCTGGCACTGAATTTGCTACCTCTGCGGTCAGGGGTCGCGAAGGCAGTACCAGGGGTCGCAAAGGGCAAGCCAGAGGTCGCAGCTGCGACTCCTAAATGACGTCAATGGTTGAGGTGGTTACTTAGAGCAGAAGCGGAGCACAGGCGATGTGGGTTGCGGGGCAAGCATTAAGCATTAACTCGAAGCTACCATCCTTCACCCAGGCCGCCTCCGATGTCCTCCGTTGCTTAAGAGCGCTACATGATTTGGTCTACAAATCAGGTATAAATGTAGCTAATTGTACATTTGGCTAATCAAAATGCTGTGCAGTACCAACAGCGTCGTGCATAGCGCAGAGTGGCGATATTTTCATTTATGAGGAGGCAATAACTATTTTTTTTAGCAAGGCCATTAGCTATGATGTCTATAAGTAGGTAATACCTCACAGTGATTTATATACAGACGTCACGGAACTGCTGCCGTAAGTCAAGGACATGGAGGCCCTGTCGTTTGCTTAATTAGTTTGGCTGGCGTCCTGCACCATTAATATTAACCTCGTGCAACTGTGGGCCAACCTTCGGCGTCTGCGAGGCCAGGCGTCTGGGGCCATTAATACCAAGATTGGTCTGGATACAGATCACAGAAACAGACCCCCTTCTAGAAGAGCTGATTCTTAATGGGACCTGCAGTAAATATTAATTTTTCGAGGGAAACGCATCTCCTGCCAGTGTTTAAATTGGAAATCAAAAAGTGCAGGGGCAGAAAGCTTTTCTAAAGTTCCCCTCACTGACCGCTGAACACTAGAGCTCCTGAAACCTGACTACACCTCCTGCCTTTCTTCCTCCACCCTTCCCTTCCTGTCTCTCTTGCAGGCTCTTCTTCACCTCTGCTTTCTCCATTTCTCGCCGATCTCCTCTCTTTCTTTTCCTAATTCGTTCTCCTTTTCGTGCCCTTTCTCTTTGGTACTGGGTCAAAGTCTGATGGTTAAACCTAAGTCCTGATCCCCAAAAAATAGTTCCAGTGCTCATCACCTGCAACCACCTGCTCAAATGAAATACTGCCCTGCACACGTAATAGAGGTTATATTGCTAGAGTGGGATGTAAAACTAAACCTACCTAGTCCTTTGAAATGTATTATTACCATCATTTACCAGCAAAAGAAGGGGTGCTACAATCTCCAGGAAAGTTTGGGGAGGAGAGATTTACCTTACACTACGGCTTTCATTTCCATTTGTTTACTAACATATTTGCCTTTTTTTGCTCAGTCCATGGATAGATTAGGTTCCTATGATTTTTTCAGAAGAACAAACTTTAACACTTACAGTAAACAACTGCCATTTCCCCTTCAACCTGCACCGCTCTCCTTCCAGTGGCATTACGAAACCTTAGAAGGCCCCCCTGCACAGTACATGGAGGCACCCCCTTTAGACTCACGCAGAAGCTCCGAGACCAGAGTACTGTGCTGAGGTGGCCCTCTGGATCTCAGGCACCCCCCACCACAGGGTTTGTGGGGGCCTTCGTTACGCCACTGTCGCCTTCCCTCTGTGCCCCCTCTGTGCGTTTATCACTTTTTGTCCTGAACGTTACTTTACTTGGTCAGTCCACACTTGTCAACAGTAGATGGTATTTACTGTCCTGTGTTCGAGTCTGCACCGTGCCGGTCTTGGTCTCCCTTATCTTTTGTTCCTCTGGGACATACTCTTGTACCATAGCTTTATAATCTGCATTAAGGATCTAGAATCAGTGGTCCCTCTGCTACCCCGGCTCATCGAGTAACTTATTTGTAGTTGTTAGCATATGCTGATTGTGGCCTTCTATGTAGCTGGACGTTTCTCCAAGAATGCTACCTGTGTGAAAGCCTTGAAGAACCAGTTGTGCATCTCTCTCCTTCACATTTTGCAGTGCCTCAGACACACACTCTGCCCTGTCACAGAACAAAGAACGCATATTCCCACTGTGCATTGTTCTTACCACAAAAAATTAGAAACCTTTTATTAAATTGATTAGTATGCCCCACAGCTTGCCTGATTTTTTTCATTGCTACGAAAATGGAACATACTGGGGTCTGATTAGCTTATTTCTTAGCAATGTGATTTAGAAGAATTGTCAATAGGGCCCAATTCACAAACTACGGCAGTATCTCATGTAGTACAAAATGCAACTCGCAAACCTACATCCTGAAATCTCTGCCTCCATCTCCTATCTTTTCTGTGTAGACACCTCTGCTGTAGTGGCAGATATCTCTGCAATTGTAAGTATATGATTTTGTGGTAAATGTGGGTGGCACCAGTGGTGGGAAAATGAGGAGTAATTACTCAAAAGTTGGTGGGGTTTATGGAAATGTAAGGAGAGGTTTGTGAGGGGCAAACTAGTACAAAACACACACCCACCTAAGAGTAAGGTCATTGCTATTCACAAATACACTTCTAAAATTACTACAGTCCTAAAGGTGCTAAAACATCCTTAAATGTACTCCAGCCCATCCTTGGAGTAAGTCAAGCACTATACATAGCCAACCACTGCTATCCCAACAAACACCCCTAAAAACAATGGAGGCAGGGAATTAAAATAACACCCCATAGGAAGAAATGTTTGTGTAATATTTAATGCAACATTTAAATTATACATCAGTTTTTACATAAGTATTTTTATTCATTATTTTTTAATATAATATTAGACTTAACTTTATAAAGTGATTACATGCTTTAACATATTTTTTAAAATATGAAAAGTATTTAATTTGAATAAATACATAATTTGTGACCAAGCTTACCAAACCTTCAATAAAACTAAAATGTTATTGAAAAGGTAATTTTTGAAATTGCTTATTAATGAAAGATACTTAAATGTTTTATTATTTAATGCACATTCAACATGAGGAGTGAGTTAATGTGCTGTAATGCTTTATTTTGTGATTCCAAATATTTCGAATTATTATACATTGTTTTACATTTGGATTAAGCATTAAAAAATATTAATTGTATTTTTAAATAAACTGTTACATTTTCCTGTACTGTCCCACAAGGGATATCTCCATGCCAGGGATCACCACCAGCAAGTGAAAAGTTACTACTAATAATACATTTACTCTCATAAATTCTTTTGTAGAACGTGCCACCCCCTCGTTGGGGGGTGTATGCCTAGTTGTAAATCTCCAATCAGATATGGTGAATAGCAGAAAAGTGGCTTGTTACATCTAAGTGTAAATATACACGTCTTTATTTACTTTTGTTAACTAGCCCCTATGTGTACAACTGTTGGTTGGGCATGAGACCACCGAGCACCTGGTTGCTCCTCAGTTGCAGGAGGAGTCAGTTTTTCTCACATACAGTGGCCAATTTATTTGGGACTTTCATCTGAGAAATGAGTTCTCCTTTTTATCAATGGTATTTATCCCAAGAACGTCAAGAAAAGCTGATTCATTTGAATAGATTTCCTTCTGTTTTGCCATCACAGTAGCCATGCTTTGTTCACTAACATACACAAGCCTGGTGATGCGTCTGTTGAGGTAGTTAAATTTGTTACATAGTCTCATGAGTGCCAGTGTCCCTTGCAACTTATCTCACCGGGTGATTCAACTAAAGCTCTTCCATTGTACCCAAGCTAGACTCCTACCCTGATATTTTACAGACTGGCATATCCATTACTTCAACTATTGTACGGGGTTTCGTTCAGTATTTCTCATTATAGATTTGATATCACTGGCATCCATCAGTAATTTAGACTGCTTACCCTGCAGCATGTTGCCCTCTCTTCCTTTTAGAGTAATCATTTAGTAGCTGATCCTGGTCTCAGACTGCTAAAATTGGTGTTGATATTTAGTTCTACATTTATTACAAAGCTGGCCTGGAGCCTGGGCACACACTTGGGCTGTTTCTGTCCTTCGATATAATTTATTGAATGATTGTAAATGGCCACAGCCCCTCAGTTAACATAATATCATACACCTTGACCAGATATGAATAGAGAGAATTTCATAAAGACCTTAGCAAGGCCCTCTGCTCCAAAGGATTGACTGTTTTAAGTACCCATATAGTGTTTTGATCTCTTTTCATGAAGTGGCTCAACTGAACATTGGGCATTTCTTGCAAGAGCTTGTGTATTTTCATGACCTTGAAGGTGTTGTAATTCATCTTTGAGGCATCCAAGCTCCTGTTGCAGCTGCTAAAACTCTGCTTATTTCCCCACTGCTCATCGCTAGGCTACGTGAGACTGTATCGTTTGGTGCACAAACCACCGTTTCTGTTCCATCCTCAGTATTATCAGGTGAGTTAGTAACCACCACCATTTATCCTCTTGTTCGAGGGGAAGTGATCTTTGCTTTGTGCCGGGAGCATTGCATTTTGAGGGTATCAGGTTTTCAGATCTTCTTTCACCTCTGATTTAGTAGAGCTCACCTAACCTGCCGCTCCACTTTCTTCTCCAGCCTAGTAATCGTGCCATGTAGTTTCCCTGATTGCTCCCTGTGTACCGTCTTTAGTGCACAGGCCTGTCCATTTCGCCTTCCTTGCCACTCACCAGTTTAGTTTGCTTTCCCCTTTGCTTAACTTCAAATACCCAGAGACTGCTTCCTTTGATGACTAAAATCAGTGCTATTCAGCCTCCATTTCATCAACCGTTCTAATAGCACACTAACATGTTGTTACTTTTTCCAATGAGTGGTCGATAATCTGGTCACTAAGGTTCTTAAATCAAAGAGCCCCTAACAAGTCCTTCCATTGTCAAGAGCACAGAATCAGTGCTGAACCACAGTGATCTGGGGTCAGGAATATAAACTCCCTATAACTAGGTTAAACTGCTAATTCCAACCTAATCTTGGCAATGTGTCTAGATCTGTTGTGAATTCTGGGATGAGATTTGTCAGTCGAGAAGATTTAGAGCTTAATTAAAGTCACCTCCATCCATAACTTTACTCTCCTCAAGGGTTCTAGCAAATGCATAGGAAACTCGAACATTTTTCTTATTGGGAGTAATAGATTGAAGCTTGGGTCTATCATTAAAGTGTGCTTTTCACACTATCTACCACAGGAGTCCGTAGACACCTTTCCGATCTGGAAATGCACTGTGTTATCCAGAAGAATCACTACCCCTGTGTTTGCCTAGAAGGAGCTGAAACGTGTAATTCCTACCCGTCCTACTTAAGATGCTCCTCATTAATCGGGTGAGTCTCCTGCAGGAGTAGAAGGTGCATGTTTTGCTTATGTAAGCAAGGTATATGTTCTTTTACATGGGCCACTCAGCCCAGTCCATTGCCGTTTACAACTCCTGTCTCAACAGACCTGGGTTGACGCCCATGCAGGAAGTCCTCTTCAATTGTTTTTCGGGGCAGTTTTCTGCTTTAGGTTATGCACCTTTTCAAAATATGTCCAATATAGCACCCATCTCTCCCTAGTGCCCTCTCTTTTCCTCCCCACCCTGCTCACCGTCTTCCTCCTTGCTCCCTCCTGCGCCCCCGAACCTCCCAACAACAAACCCTTTTTAGATGTCAATACTATACACTTAGGATCCGGGCTATGGTACAATCAACACTTCTTCAATTATACACCTATAGACTTAGCTAGCTATAGACTTAGCCCAGCACGGGATGTGCCATCTTGCTTACTTGTCCCCCAGACAGTTGTTGTCATCAAGCTGAGCACCAGTGAGCCCATTCTTCCTCCAATCTTCTTAACATGTTATATGGGTAAGTGCCATTCATTTTACAGCATCTTTTCCCAAATACATTAGTTAAATGTCAGAAATTGTACAGGCGTCTCCAAATACCCCAGTACTTCAAGGCCTGGAACAGGACTCAAGGGAAGTATTTGTCTGCGGAAGCAATCATACATTTGCCTTTAAGAAATACTGTACTGCCCCCTCTCGGGCCGAATAAGTGATGTTCAGACCCTCAAGCTCCGAAAGACGTCCCCCTACTCTCCGTCTTAACTTGGAGCTGCCCTGCGTCATGAATGGCCCCTTTAAACTAGCTGTGTCTCCCTACTAATTTGCAGGAGAGTACTCAGTGGCACTGACAAGAAACATAGGGAGTGCTGCATTATTCATCTTCATAGTGCTTAATTTGTGCTTGTTGTTTCCGGTGCAGAGCACCGGCACTATTTTTGAGGGCCGGCACTTGTTTTTCTGCATGAAGCATTTACTGTACATAAAAGACATAAATGGGAAAGACGAAGGAAGAAAAAAACGAAAATGCGTCACAGAGGGAGAAAGCAGAAAGCTGCAAGAGTGAGCTGTAGGGGCAGGGAGTGGCTGGAAATGGCTTCAGGATTACGCTGCCTCAGTATTCCGTTTTTGCACCTTTAATTACAGCAGCCGAGTATTTGAGAGGAGGGCTTTGGGCACCGGCACGTTTTTATTTACAAATTAAGCACTGCCTCTTTAACAGGAGAATTAGTCGTTTTTTTCACCACACATGGCCTGATCAGATTACGTTCGGTAAGTGATCAGTGTTTGTCACCATAAAGAAATGGCAGTCGGTGAATCTCGAAGTTCAAAGGCAAACAGGGCACCACGTCAAAATAAAACAAAGTCATTAAAGAATAGGGCTATGTTGTGTGTTTTTCTTAAAAGGGGGCTGAGAAGGAATATGCTTGTCTAGTTTATATATGAGCATAGGGAAAAGTGAGACTTGGTGGGAGGTAAAAATAAATGACAATATGTACAATTGCGTTGTCGAATATTGCAATTTAACCCAAATGACTGTGATAATATAATATAGATTAGGCATTGTGGAAATTTACACTTCTAACTAGAGCAGCAAAGATTCTTACACCGAGACTGATGCATTATGATCTCTTGCAGTGTGAATTTTCTGGGGCATTATGGAATCAAAATCTTGAGCTAATAGTATTATGAAGTTCTGTGATGTGGGTTGTTGTGGGATACTATGAAATTTACAGTGCACTGAGGTTTCCTGAAATGTGTATTCAGTTGGGCATAATGAAATTGTTCAGTGTGGGTTTAGGCGGATGTGAAGGGGTCTTGATGTGCAGTAATGAAATCTACTTAGAACTATTAATTTTACGGGAACTAACAGGCACAATGGAGTCCTTCAGATTGAAATAGATGAAAAAATGGATAATTGCTATGATTGGTAAAGGGCATTATTGATGGTTGGAAAGAGCAGCAATAATTAAGGCAATGTGTGATCTTTCATTAGTATCGCATAAATACAGCATTTTAAGTTTCGTGATGTGTTGGCCATTTGTACAGAGCCAAAGAACTTAAGCACACTTACTCAAAACCCTTTGTGAAGAAGGCCCCTGTGACCACCCTAAATTGGTTTATAAATTCCATCATGCAATAAATAATGTTATTAGCCCAATAGCTGTAAAATTCCTAATTTGCCATGTCTGAGGGCCGAATTAAGAGTAGGGCGGTCCTCGGACCACTGTACATGCAGTGGCGGTCTGACCAGCGCATCTTTGGCGGTCCAACCTGCAGATTATGATGCGGGTGGTCAGCCCACCACAAGACTGCCGCCAACACCAGGATCTTGGATCCCGACGCATTGGCAGTTTAGAAAAACATCAGCACACCGTGCTGCACAAGGCTTGACTTTCCACTGGCCTTTTCATGGTGCGGACACTGCCATGAAAAGGCCTGCAGAAAGGCCAAGACGGGGCCCACTGGGGGCCCCTGCACTGCCCATGCCCATATCATGGGCAATGCAGAACCCACCATGTCAGCACAGTCAGAATGCAACGGCAACAGTGCACATTCCGACTGTTCAGAGAGTGCAGTGGCATTGGCCTCGGCTCTCCCTTAAAACCGAAGCCAGTGCAGCTGCAATGTCTCCATTGTCCAGCCCTGCGGGAACATCATAATACAGCGGTGGGGAGGCTGCCGGCTTAGCAGCATCCTCTGCACCGCAGTCAGGCCAGCAGCTTCATAATCAGCCCCAGAATTCCATATTTCCATATGGATGTTTTGTCCCCTTGTGGCAAATCAAACCTGGCACCAGTAGTAATAAGCAAACAGAAAAGGAAGCAATGTTTCAGAAGCAAGCCTCAGGGCAGTTTGCATTCTAACTAAAACCTCTTTTGTGAGAGCCATATAGTTTAGTAAAATGTAAGGCACTATTTTTGCCTTTAGACATTTCTGGATGCAGTGGTGTTTTTATATCCTTGTGAGATGGAATAGGCCACCACTGGTGGGAGTAGACATCGAAGATCTAGAATTATTTGCATAAATACCCAGAAGTCTTTAAAGAGAATCTGAAAACAACTACAGAAAAGACCATTAGTTAAACTGAGATCATGTGAACTGCGAGAACGGTATCATCACCTGACTTTTTTGTCAAACATCTTCCTATTCTTTCTTGTTTTTATCTCAGAAAATCAAGAATATCTCAATAACATGTCTAGTATCCTGGGTTAATTGGAGTGTATGACTTGGGGCCTCATTACGAGTTTGGCGGTCCATCAATCGCCATGACAGCAGTCGCAGTCCGACCATTGTTGAGATGCCAGTTGGACTGCCGTATTAGTAGTAATGTGGGCCTATGCAGCAAAGACCGCCACGGGTCAACCTGCACTGCCAGGCAGCAAAAACCTCCGTGGTCACAAGGTTGCACAAACAGACTGGCAGAGCCTATGTTGCCACCGGACACATTACGAGGTTGCACACCGACAGTGTACCATGGCAGTCCAACCACCACGTCTCAGAAGGTGGAAACGGGGACTAAAAAGGGAGACACCCACGTGCAGGCAGCCTTACAAGTCTGCTGCCGCCATGGAACCCATCATGCTTGTCCTGCCACTGTTGTTGATCATCAATGGAGCACAAAATCCACACAGCCACGGCTGCAACCGGCAGTAAGTACACAAACCTACCTGTGTCATTAACCGTAAAACCAGCTCAGTGCGCCTTCATTCACATCATATGGGGGTCATGCTATGTACACCAAGTACATGTGTCAGTGTGTCCCGGCCCGGAATCATACATAGCAATGGACACATTCACAGCCATAATGCACACCCTTTGGGCAGGTCACTCACACTGCACTGTAACACTACACAAAAACACACGGCCACACACCTCAGGCACAGGGTTAGTAAAGGCTACACAACATTGTCTCACACAGCACCAATATTACATATACAAATACAACTCACACACTCATATTCCTCACAGGCCATAGACTGTTCTCACATACAGCACACATATGTATGGATGCGGCATGCAACACAAATACCACTACCATTAAGCAGCCCTTCAAAGGACACACACATCCCCCACACCACAGCACAGTAGAAGGACAATGGCATGCACAATAGACAGAGAGCACTATGCTAACAATACCTGCACAATAGGGATGGAGCATCAGGAGTACTCCGGGAAGGAGGCTGCACTGGGACACATATCACTTTGCACATGCCCCTTAAACAACATTTGCACAGGAACTGTCCCTACATGTGTCAAAGGGACAAACAATACTAGACCCAAATTGTATGTCCATCTGCACAATGTGGAAGTGCAAGTCAAGAAAGCGCATTCAACTTTAACTGCATGGGGCATACATCTACAGGAACTTGTTGCAAGATACACACAGCTAAATGGACACATGCAGAGGCAAATGCAAACAAAGCTAGCACAACTGCACACACCCCATGTCTGCACAAACAGAGTTTAAGCTGACACACATCAGATGAACATGTAAGCCATATCAGGGGGCAAGTCTAACACCATACATGCTCTCATTCGACAACACAAGATTAAATACTTGCCACAACTAACTGCACACAATGCCATGACACCACCATTGCATTACACCCACATATCCATACACTCAACATATATCCTTGTCTTGGGGGACAACAGCACTGCCCACAAAGTCACATACTGAAAACAACAGCAAAAGGAACAGCAAGCAGGCTGAATCACACACAACAGTAGGCACACAGCACACGTCACTCAGGAACAACATAACAGTAGAAAATGACTTGCAGAACAAAGGTGTACTCAATAAAACAACAACTTATGGGGTGTATTATAGCCAATAGAATTGGAATAAAGCCCATTGGTCAGTCCATGTTTGGTCCATAATAGCACAGTGTTGTGCCAAAACCTGACTTCTAACTGCCATGGAACCTCCACAGGAAGGGGCATCACGGGGGCAGGCAGGCACCTCACAGATCATCCTGGGGGAGAAAAGAGTGGCAGATTTGGGAGGTGGGTTTGGGCTTGGGAGGGGTTGGCTTCTACTGGGGAGAGGTATGGGTTCTTGCAGTGGAGGCTTCAAAGGTGGAAGGGAGGGGCTAGGACATGGATGTTGGCCACTTGGGTTTGGGAAGGGGTGGAGGGAACAGGGTAAAGGTTAAGATCAAACATAAATACTTTCTTTGGGACACAGGGGTGGTCATCAGAAGGGGGTCAGGATTTTGAGGTCGAGGGAGTGGTTTTCTGCTGTGTTGGTGTGGATGTTGTGGGTGCATGCTTCTGGGAGGTATGCTTATGTTTGGTGGGTGTCTCGGTGGGTGAGTGGGTGCGTTTGTGTGTCTTGGGGTATGGGAGGTGGAGGTGCTGGGGGATGGAGTGGTGGATGTGTCTGTTGGGGTGGTGACTGGGGTTATGCTGGATGTGGTGGATGTCTGTGTCTGTAGTTGTGGTGTCTGCAGGTGTGGTGCTTGTGGTGGATGTCTGGGGGTGATGTCTCTGAATATGAGTGAGGTGGGGGTGTCACTGACTTGGTGTGGTGCCTGTGGGTATGCTGGATGTTGTGTGTGTGATGCTGGGGGTGGGAGAGGTGCCTAGGGAAGTTGTGACTGTTGTGTCTTTGGGTGGCTGTTGTTTGCTTAAGTGCCGGTGTATTTTGTGCTGCTTGTGTTTGTGTGTGCTCCTCATATGTGTTGATGTGGATGCATGTGGATCTGTCTTTGTGATTTGGCTACGTAGGGGAAGGGGGTATTTGGAGTGGGAAGAGGGAGGTGGGGAGGGGGACGAAAGGTGGGGGTGACTGGCTGACATCAGTGTGGAGGCCAGAGCCTGAAAAGATCTCTGTAGCCCAGACATTGCACCATGAATTCCTTCCAGGGATGCATTGGTCTCTTGTAGCTGACGTGCCAATCCCTGGATGGTATTCCCAATGGCTGTCTGACCCACAGATATAATTCTCAGGAGGTCAATAGCCTCTTCACTGAGGGCATCAGGAGTAACAGGGCCTGGGGCAGAAGTGCGTGTGGCAAAGGAGATGCCCACCCTCTTGGGTGAGTGGGCACAGGGAGGGTGGTGATAGAATGGGGGAGAGGGGGGCAGACAAGGATGGTGCATTAGGATGCCCTGATGGGTCCGCCACCACTAGGGATTGTCCACTGGAGGAAGAGTCCAATGATGATGATGATGCGGTCTCCCACTTGGCATTCCCCTCACCTTCCAGGCCACTGGGGCCCCCTGTGTCGGTGGTGTCATGACCTGAGATCCAGTGGCCAGATGCTTCCCCACTCAGCTGTGCTTTGTCTCCTTTGCTTGCCGGTGCTGATGCTGCAAATACAAAGAGAAAAAAAGGTAATCACATGTCTATGATCACACTTGAACAACAGCACTGATAAGCATACAGTATCATGATTTCAAGTAGGCCCCATCAGCAAACTCCACCTAAGCAGGCCATACTTGTGCCATATCATAAGCAAGCATACCATCTTAACTGTCAACAGTTGCTCACAAGAAAAACAAAAACACAAACATCTACAGTTGCATGGCAGAAGTTATGCAATCAAAATGACTGCTGTGTAGGCCCTCATTATTCTAGTGAGACTACTGGATTTGAGCGGCAGAATGACCTGCGGTGTGGGAGACTGAGTCTTAATCCACTGCAGGTGACACCTGTTTCCCTAATCCGGGTTCTTCTTCCGCTAACTAGCAGTGCCTCATCTCTACCTAAGAGCAGTGATGGTTGGGCAGCTGAGCGCATGACACAATTGACTTCTTAAGGAAATCGTGGTGACTCAGGTTTCATCCGTTTCTCTCAGTTACATTTGTCTCATATACACAATGACAAACAGAGGCAGTATATGTTTAAATAAGGTTTTAATGAAGCAACTGCATCTTAGATAGCAAAGCATGTACTGCAATAACCAGGATGAAACAGCATGACAGAATTTAAATTGTGACAAGGAGAGTGAAGCATAGAAATAACACTACCATATTGTCACTAAAGTCAATAGACTAATTCCTACCTAGGCTATAACAGAGCACAGCATGTTAAGCTCTAGTTCTGCTCTTCAGGTTCTCCTGGGAAGACATCATCCCCCATACCTGAGCAAAGGTCTGAAGTCTGCATAAGCAACTGTAGTGAAGCGTTCAGCAATCAGCATTCAGTTGTGGTCCTCTGGCTGGAATCTCCCTCTAACGTGTAAGGGACAGGAAAGTGTTTTTATAATAAAACAACTGATGTTCTGAGAAAATGTCCCCACGTAAGGATGCATGTTTTTTTATGAATACCAGAGACAAAACGTTTACCACATTCACCGGCAACCTATCTTACTGCAGCCTTGAAAGAAGCACAGAGTGAACAAGAATGTCTTGTTTGAGAACATAGTGCTGGCCTATGCAAGAACAGCTAGATAGAGAGAAGTAAAACAAGAAGGCAAAAGTGGCTATTGTTAAAATAATAACGAAGCTGAATAAAATATATCTAGGTTAAAGTGCACAGCGGCAGGCCTGGTGTGCTAAAATAACATGCAAGGAGCTATAACTAAAATGGCTACACAACACTCTCCCCTTGTCGGTTGAAGGTGGTTCAAAGCCTAAGTATGTATAAAAGCTACTAAAACCCAATCTTAGATATATAGAAAAATGTAAATAATGACAAGTTAAACAGGACACATAAACATATATAAAAGGACAATTTAAAATGTTAACATGTGGCATAATAAGGGCCGAATTTCAAGAGTCAGAGTCATTTTGAAAGTTGCCAATTGAATCCGGGACAATGGAGGACAGGAAATCTTCCACTTCGGCAGGTGTTAAAGTTGGAAATGTATCGCCAAGAAGGACCAAGGAGCATTCGTGTTCCATAGCCTGAGTATTAGCCAAGGCAGCAGCGTTCCGTGGTGTGCCCAGTAATGAGTTCAAAGCCGCATCCTCCAGGAAGGGCAACTCATAAGCAGCTTCCCGTTGCAAACGCACCCTCAACGCGCATATTCGGTAACGAACTCTTAGCGAGAACATCAACAGATCAGCGTCCAATAAAAGCAAGCGATGCGTAGAAAGACAAACTTCCAGTGCATGTTCGGACGAGCACCAAAAAGCACCGAAACACGGGCTGCATACAATGCAAAACTGGTCTGAATGACAGAGACCAGTCACACTCCAGTTCCTCCAGGAGTGTTGCTCCAAAGTACTGCATCATGCGTTCACGATACAGCTGTGCTGGTGGGAGCGCTATCATTCCTCCTTGTTGCGGCAGGACAGCCATTGCACAAGAGAAGTAGCAACAGTAAGATGCCAGAGTTATTGGAAATCCCCCCAAAATACTGAAGAATATTGAGTGGATGGCTGATGTTATTAAACCAAATATGGAGGAGAAGGTGTAAATGAAACCAGAACGAACAGCCTTAAAGAAATTTGCGATTCCAGTAGTACTGGACGCATTAAATATTCGTCCCACGAGTTCACCAAAGTGTCTCGGAAAGTTGGTACTTAAAAGGGACTGTATCTCTGCTGATGACCTTGCCACCTGAAGTGCATAGGTCTCGCATGCAGATGTAAGAGCCACATGTTTTTGAAACAGTAAAGCTTTACGTCTGCTCAACTTGTCAAAATTCACATTAGAAGTAGCAATATGGGTCCACATGTCAGCTACCTCTTTTAGTCTAGTGGGAGTAAAAAGTACGTTCCAGCAGTATGTAGCAGTCTTAGAGACTGAAACAACATAAACTATTCCGGCTCGCATCCCACAACAGTCTTCACCATTGAGGAGAATATAGCTTCCGTTTGAAAGCACCTGGAACGCAGGTCTAATCAAGGGGACTGGAACTCCCTTAAGATAACAAGCCAAGTTCGGTGCAGACGTGTTACACGCCCCGTGCAAGGACAGCTGTTTACAAACCATCGAATGGCTGACAGAAGTCTTGCATTCACTACTGCTAAGAAAGACCTCTTTCATGCCACTGAGACATTTGTACGAGAAGGGCAGCTCCCACACCTCATGAATGTATCTATCTCCCAGCCTTTCATATCTGCCTACCGGAATGTGTTTTAAACAGGACGTGAATTGTAGTGTTGAAATAGGCAGATTAATGACCCTGTGTATTAACCATTCAACAGATGGTATTTCAGCCCCAGTAAAAGGCAACTTTTCTAACTTTTCGATGTTTAGCATGACATAAGTCGCTTCTTTCTGAGCCATTAGTTGTTGTTGTTGTGTTAAATTGAATGTAGAAAATATGTCCCTTGCGCTAATGTGTTGCCAGGGAACGCAACCTTCTTTCAGTGTGTGAAGTGTCCAACCCAACTGCATAATGGACCTTAGTTGACTCTGTCCATGGTGTAAAGAAGACATATCAGTTTGTATTAAGTCCATAGTAGAAGAGACAATATTATTTAGGGTGTATTATCTGGTCGGACAGGGTATTAATCCCTTACCTACAACAGCTAATGCCTTCTGTAAATTTTCCTGGTCAATTTGCCTTAACCGGGCAGCAGCTTCTTGTTGGGAAGCTTCCAAATTTCATTATATACTTCATATAAGAAGCGCTTTTTGCGTTGTTTTCTGGGGCCTAACAGGAAATCTTGTAAGTCAGTGTTATTAGACAGGAGACTGAGGTGTTCTCTAACTGCATCTAGTGAGGAATTCTTCAGCCATTGCTGGCATAGTTTCCCTACACTGAATTTTGTTACTATACCCGTATGTTCGGATGATATATAGCGAGGGTCCGGCCTACTAGTTTAAAAACCTCCCGTGGAGTTTATAAAACGTTTATGAAACCCATTGGTGTCGATTGGCCACAATAACCACCCGCCAGGATGTGACAGTGAAGCATTAAATGTGCCATTCTGGACCCACTCATCGAGCTGATCTTCAGTTGCATTGATATACTTTTGTCATTTATGAAATTTTGCAGGGGCAGGAATACTGGGCGCATTCAATTCCTTCATCTTAGCTAAGTCTAAACAACTTATTTGTTGTACAGTTTCAATTAAAAATATCATTTGAACAGGTTTCAGGCATGCTCTAAATAAAGCTTCCTTCCCCTGTATTTGCCAATGTCTAGTTCCCCACACAATTTTTAAGTCAGCCCACTTCAGCCAATATTCATAGCCTTCTATAGTCTACTGGGAAACAAAGGAATCCAAATAAATAAATGTTGTATTTGTTAATAATATGCGTACATTTTCTATCGATGGCAATGTAAAATAATATGACTCAGCATTTTTAACATTGTGCCCAGAAAAATATGCAAACTTCTCAGGGTATGTTTTAGAACTCCATTGTGGTGGAGTCGGACAATGCTTCTTTTAGGGTACTTGCTCTGTGGATGAAATGGTGCCTATAATAATTATAGCAAAACATATAATCATAATTCTCTTTAGATTGGTAAACATCTTTGTTATCAAATACAGTGTAATACTGCAATTCAGTCATCATAGAATCAACTGTTTTTACATCCCAATCATCAGAAACTACTCCGGGTATTATCACATTGTTCATTGAAAGTTTAAAAACATATGGTATTTGAATGACCTCTATGGGGCCGTATATATCAAATGTCACTTAATCCCAAACAATCCCATCAGGAATTGGTATAGCGGAAATGTTAACAAAAGACAAGTCTCTGCGGACCTTATGAGAAGAAAAATGTGGTTTTAGGACTTCATCCACCAGTTCAACTGTTGATCTTTCAGGAAGAAAATGAACATGTATTAATAAAAAGAATGTTATTACAAACCCAACCCAAAGTAAGAAAGCCAGTGCAGTCAAAGAAAGCAACAGGTTGTTCCATGGAAAAATAAAGTAAGTTGCTTTAAGCCAGTTTATCAGCTTACATGTTTTTGAAAGTTGAGGTGTAAAAGAGGAGAATGAGTCAGAAACGGTGTCATTGATGTCGGCAAAGTATCCAGAAGCAGTTCTTGCAAAAGCTGGAGCCGTGTTTGTAGGTGGAGTGGGTGTTTCCCACGGTGGTTCAGAATAAATGACGTCATCCGTCTGTGTTGAAGTTGTCAAATCGATCAATTGTTTCTGTATTATTTGTTGAAACAGATGTTAGTGGAACTAATGTAAGATCATTTTCCACCCTCCCCAAGCTCGGAGAGGTGTCAGTGTTGCTGCTTACAACTTGTAAAGAAACTTCTTGACCAGTAGTGAGAGGGATTCAGGAACTACTGGCTGTTCCTCTTGGTCTGCTGTGCAGGATCGGCTACGTGGTGTAACTTGACATTGTCGATAGATACAAAGCAGTTTTCCTTTGCACCAGCCAATGGTGGTAGAATGACCGTTCTGGTACTGTGTATAACCAAAACTGGGACCGGTGCACTTTAAGAAGGACCAAACTCTTTTTTAACAGCAACCTTTTCATGTACTAGATCCCCAACTTTAGGAATCCAGCCTGTAGGCATTACAGGTACATCCTTAATTCCTGTGGAGGCAGCACTGGCAGAAGCATTGTCGTCACGGAACTGTTGCAATTCCTGTAAGACAGTGACACGTTCATTTATGTCAAGTGGTGTTTCTGCTGCGTCCACACCAGGACCATCAAGACCTGGAGCATACATTTGAGTTCCGAACAGGCACGCATATGAAGTACGACTCCCCAGGGACTTTCTAGGCAGATTGTTAAGTGCTCTCTGGACTCCATACAGGTGATTAAGCCAACTACTACCCGTACCTAAGACTCTGGCTGTTAAGGAATGCTTTATGTCACGGTTTAGTCACTCCACAACACTATTTTCCTCAGGATGAAATGGAGATGAGTACTGGAGTTGGACCCCTAACAAAGCCATGGCGTCCCTGAATGCCCTTGAGGCAAAAGCAGGGCCATGGTCCGAATAGAAATCTGCAACTGCATATGTACCGATAAAGACTCGCAAATCTTTAATAACAGTTCGAGCGTCAGCTGAGCGTTGTGGCCAAACCCATAGAAATCCGGAGCAGGAGTCAACAGCAAATAAAATTTATTTGTATGCACTATCCGGTGTTAGGGGACCACAGTGGTCCAAGTACTCACATTGTAATGGTTTGTTTGAAATTAAGAGGGGTGTCTGCGGTGGGCGTTTCTCAGTGGAAACCTTAATTTGTTGGCAGATGTCTCAACAAAGGACATACTGCTTGGCCTCTTTGCACAGACCTGGCCACCAATAACGTGCTTGTAACAATGATATTGTAGCTGCTACACCAGTATGGGCAGATGCTACCCCCTCGTGCGCTGCATTAATCAACTCTGATCTTATTTCTTTGTTGGGAATTTCTCAAACCCCTACGCCTGGTATCTTAACCTCAGCATTTAGGCAGCCTCCCATTCAGTAGTAATATTTAGCAGGAAATGTTTTTGGATAAGGCGTACCTTCATACAACCATAAGGAGACACCATTGGCCTCAGAGCTTTGCTCCCTGAAGCAGACCACATGCAGCTGTTGGCATACAATAGTGGGCCAATGCAAAATGCATTTCCATGGATCCCACACAAGGTCATGCACGCATGTATTTGTCACATACATAAAGACCCAACAATGAGAACTGATGATACAAAATCATGCCATGATGATGACAACAGTACAATATCCTGGAGAATTTGACATGGAAATACCCATGTCACAATGGAAACATATCAACAATATACACTTCACCAAGTGACATTTGTCCCAGTAGAGTCCTGGAGGTAGTATTAATGTTGCTCAGATAGGCCACACATATGGCATGGAAATGGACACTGTAGACATCATGTGCAATACGTCAGTGAGAGATGTCCCTAAAATTCACAACACAGGGATCAAGCCCCAGGGTAATCACCACTTATGTCTGGCACCCTTTACTATGACATACTCTCCATGAGATTTGCAAGTACTTGTTGAAGGCCCTCAACATGTTGCCCAGTTGGAAGCTACATCACTGTCCATGTTTGGTCATGCAAACCCAGATGTCTGTCTGTGGACAAAGGCCTGTATCCAAACACATGTGGTATCCACATACCTGCAAGCCACTCCATGATGCATGTCAACAGTCAGGACACAAGCCTTACTCATTATACATGTGAAGTGCATCTTTCCACCTGATGCCACATAAAGGGCATAGATATACACATTATGGCTCTAACCTCTAGGCCTACCTGTCATGTCCCTTATTGGTACTGCAGTTGTACATGCCAAATGACATGCTATGATGGATGAGGGTATGTGTCAGCCAATAAATAATGGTGACACACTGCTGTCTGTGGCACAACATGACATGTAGCCCCATTGTAAATGTCCAATTCCACAAACAGTGAGGGAATACAGACATAATTCCATCAACATAGCTAGACCATGCATGAATCTGCAACTCATAAATGTTTAATACAGAGAAAGGGGACACATGCTGACATGTAGACACTAGAAATGTTGGCAGCAGTGCTGGCACATAAATCATGTCAATGAACATTTCCCACTTACCAAGGGAAAGTAGTGATCTGTAGCTGCATCTAAAGAGCAATGTAAGCCCTGTCATATATATGTTGGACTTCGGCACATTGCATACTGTAGTGAGGCACCAGCACCCATCATACGCCAAAGACAACTAGCCTCTGGGTGGCAGATGCCTACATACACATTTACCCAGACACATGACAGAGGACAGTGATCCGTCACCTACTTACCTTTGGCCTGGAACATGGTCTACAATAACAAACAGTACTTGATTGATCAATGTATAGAGCCATATGTCGCCCCTGCAGAGCAAGTGATTCGTGGATTCCACCCAGGTATGTGTTTGGTCCCTAGGACAACAGGGTAAGGCACATCAGCATACAACACATGACATGGCTACACAAACAATCACACATCTACTGTGTGACACATGGCTCATCCCTATTTGTCAGAGGGAGCTGTCAGAACCTGACTTAATCATTTGGCAATGGGCCAGGCATGAATATGCCCTGTACTCACTTCCTTGTGGCTGCTGTGCTGCCCTCAAATGCCCATCAAGCTCTGGATAGGCCACCACCAGAATGTGGGCCACTGGGGGGGTCATGGTCCGATGGGCACCTCACCCACGTTGGGAGGACAGCCCCAGCTGGGCCTCTGTGATCTCTGGGCCCAGCGCCTCCGGTCCTCCCACCTTTTTCTGTAGTGGGCGCTCCGCCGGCTGTGGACCACCAGGTTCCCCACTTTCTTGGCAAAGGCTCTCCATAGTTCCTTCTTTTGATGGGCGTTGACTTGCATGGATCAAAAGATCATGTTCAAAAGTCTCATCACAAATGGTTAAGTCACATACATGTCAGTAACATCAAGCTAGAACTTTCCTATTTGTCAGTATTCGCCAAGTGTGACACATACAAGCCAATAAGAACAGGGCCATAACTACAGACATAAATTTCCCAATCTGCAGACCAACGCACCACCCTGCTAGGCCCTACAATGACTAAGTAAGCTTACTGATATCATGTGGGCCATGCTCTAGCAACCTGACTGAGAGGTGCGCCACTATGAGACACATCACACCTCTGTGGCCTCTGAGGGGTAAACCCCTTAGGCATGAATGGACCAAATCATTTATACTATGTGACAATGACCCTCTGCATACAGTCCCTACAGGCTACTGCCAGGGTGCAAACTCAAACATCACACATGGGTAACAATGAAGGGACTGGCATGGTGGGTACAGAAAGTGTTTAACCTGTCCATGTGTGGACATGTGGGCACACAAATGCAGACTCATGCCACTTCAGGGGATGGGGTCCTGTGTTATGTACCTAGAACACAGAACACACTTTTGGACTTAAGTGTTCATTCTACAGAGATGGCATCTAACAAACAAAAGCATGCATTGTCCAATTTGTGCTAAATGACCAAGCTACTGAATCACATTCCATGTCCTCCCAGGAATCAGCACACTGTCTGCACTCGGGAATGCCATTTATGCAATAAGCCTGCACCGGACAAACATGACCTGTGTGAAGGTGACAACAGGGGTGTGAGAGTAAGGGACTTGTCATGAGCTAAGGGCACATGTGGACTAGATCACTAATTTACCTCTGGACCCATTCCTAATCTAATCAAAGGAAGGAGGCATTCTGGGCAGGATATTACACCAGAGCCATATATTGCCCACATGACAGGATCTGCTGGGATACAGGGAGTGGCCACAGTGCCACAGTCATATAGCCACAGTGACTCCACCCCAGTCTAGAATCGGTCCCGTACTGGAAGATACATGTGATAGGCCCTTGTCTGTGCAGGCTGAGCAGACAGAACCTATGTGACACTACATTTCCATCACTTCCATGCATGACAGTACATCATGTACCCAACAGCAAATTGGCATGTGGTGTGTGTGTGGCAACCTGAAGGGCAGAGAGAGTCATGATATGCCTTCAAAACAACATGCTAGTGAGGACAGGTGTGTGAAGGAATCTCTGTGGCACCATACACATTGCTCACATTAGTCTCAACTGACTCATACAACATGCATACTCAGCTCATGCTGTCCTGCACATACATGTTGTCTGACACATACAACAATCATGAGGAAAGAGATGTAAGTGGATGACAGTAATGTCTCCTCACCTAGTTATGTACACCCAACACAAGTAGGATCTAGGAACCCAAAAAACCCACACAACATAATGTGAATGAACTCAGCATATGGCACTGGCCACCAATACCGGCACAGTGACCCTCTCATTAATGCCACACAGACTGCACCTACAGACACATGAGTAGTCAAACTGTCACACATGGCCACAATCTAGCCCGTGGGAGGGAAATGATGGTGACACAAAGATATGTCAGTGTTATGTCACAGGCACTGTGGCCTGCAATGATGAAACTCATCTACAGCTACATACTGTTCATACAAGGATAGTGCACATGAGCTACTTACCTGCTTCTCTGAGGCAACATAGAGCTGTCCATATGGGCGTAGTATCTCATCCACTAGCCTCTCCAGCTCCTCTGGAGAGAAGGCAGGGGCCCTATCACCTGCTGAATGTGACATGATTGCTCCCGGAGGTGGTACACAGCAGCTTGGTAGTGAAGGTCTTGCTGGCAGTAGTGTCTGGAGTCAAGTGAGTGATTCTGCAGAACATGGTAGTCACGTCCATCATGTACACGGTCATCACTGCCGGCAAACACAGCCATTGGCCACGACCGCTACTGACAACAACATTAGCGTACGGCTGTGTCTGACATGGTTGCAACCGCCTTCTGCCATGATGACTTCCAACGGCGGTCACGGGCAGTTCCTAATGTCCAGTGCAGTTAGGCATCCCCCATTTTAGAGGTCTGAATTGCGGTATTGGGCTTCACTAACTGCTTCACACCTCCAAATATGTTGTTTTGAGTTCACAAACATGCTTATCCTGTCTTGTCATGTAGATCCTGCTACTCAAACACCATGGTAGTATGTTGCAGGGCACAGATGGCATTGTACAGTGGGACACAGGTCCACCCCCATCGAAGGTCATTTCTACTGTCGGGATATCCAGTCACATTTCAAGGGGCATTTGTTATGCACGTATTTGAGTTTGGTCCTGATACACGTGGGCACATGTGGCAACCTATGGGGTCACATGTGGCCCTTGTGTTTTTAGCAGCTGTGATGTGTACTGGTTGCCATATCTATCTCTTCTAAATTGACTTGTCACATATTATCATTGACATGCATCATGTAGTTAGCTGGGGACACAATGACTAATGTTAGAACTGATTTCTTGTCATATGTGGGTACCCAGGAAGAGGGAGGATGCATCAACCACCTGTCTACTGTCCACTGCCAGACCTTCAGACCATGTAAGAACGACACATCATACTCCTATATAGCGTCTAAATTAGGAAAGAATAGTGGACTTATGTCTTCAGTTGAAGCCAGATCTGATGCCAGCTATTAGTTGTCTAACCAGCATACTACCCATTGTACAAGTCATGTCAGTTTGCACTTCCTAGCCACAGGGTCCTTCCAACATACAGTGCCCTGTCAGCTGCCATGTCCCAACCTATGTTCAGTCTAGTTTTGAAGGATGTCCTCTCAGCAGTTTAGAACACCTGGACAGCTACATCCAGTTTTTCCGGCGTGATAATTTAGCCCATGTGAAGGCTGACTTTTATGGTTTTGCATGCATCCCACATGTGGTGGGGGCTATTGATGCACACATGTTGGCTTGGTCCCATCGCATGCCACTGAACAAGTATATCGCAACAAAAAGAACTTCCGTTCCATCAAAGTTCAAGTTGTATGTTTAGTGGATCTGTATATTTCACAGGTCTGTTCCTGTTATCTGGGTTCAGTCCATGATTCCTTCATTATGCAGAACAGCACTGTCCCGCCGGTGGTGTCATAACTGTACTTTGACATCAACCTCCCAAAGTTTACAGTGACGTTTTGCAAAGCTGTTGTACATAGTTGATTTGCAGGTTATCCTATTGTGACAGGGCCCCATGCTGTTGGTTGTATTGACCTGAGATTTGTGAAGCATGCCAATTCCATTAAAGACAGGCAGCTGCTGAATTGTGCAGGTCATTAGCACTTGGGAGAATGGGCTTAGATTACATCTTGCCAACAGCACAGGCAGAACAGTAGGTTGGGCAGGATGTGGCTTTGAGCATTTTGGGGCCTATGTGACTGTCATGCAGGAGGACCCAGGACTTTGTTTTATATGTGATTGGAGTCATCATGTGGTCAGTGCAGTGTGAATGTGTCTGCTGCCAATACCATTGTGGTGATGCATCTTGAGGCCTTTGGGATAAATTATTTGCACACTGGGTAGGCTGTCCTCCCTGTCCTCAATAGTTTCATCTTGGGTTAGCTGTTCAAGAAGGAGATAGGTGGCCAGACACATTTCTGAGTTGAACATGATCTGTATCTTGGTCCCTCCCAGGTGAGTAAACTTCATTTGAGAGTTATCAGGAAAAGATTTTTGGACAAGGGACCACTGTTCTGCTGTTTGGAGTCACTTCAACAGTGCCTCCTGGGAGTTTGCAGTCACGTCACTCCCTCTACTTCCCAACACTTGACAATTGGTAGCCTCCCAAGTGAGTAAACTTCATTTGAGAGTTCACAGATAGATGCATTGTGACAAGTAGACACTGGGCTGGTGATTGAGGTTAGCAAAACATGGCCCATTGAGCTTTGCAGGCATGTCACCCCCTCTATTGCCCAACACTTGACAGTTGGTAGCCACCCAGGGTAGTACATTTAATTTGAGAGTTCACTAACAGATGAATTGGGGCAAGTGCACACTTGGCTGGTGATCGGAGTTGCAGAAACAGGCCCTCCTGGGAGTTGCAATGTACTGCACACAGTATACAAACGTTCTCCTCCCAAGTGAGTACACTTCCATTGAAAGTTGACGAACAAGGGCATTTGAACAAGTAAACACTGGTCTTGTGTTTGGAGTAGGAAAGACAGAGCCTTCTGGACTTGGCAGTCATGTCACTTCCTCTACTTCATACACCTGGGAAATATCATCCCCCCAGGTGAGGACCCTTCTTCTGTGAGTTACAAAACGTGTATTTTAGAGAAGAGAACCCTGGACTAGTGGTTGGAGTGACAGTAAAAGAGCCTCCTGTGAAGTCATTTAACTCCCTGTACTACACACACTATACAAATGATATCCTCCCGGTGAGTACACGTCAATAGAGAGTTAGGACACAGGGGTCTTTGGACAAGAGAACACTGTGCTGGTGTTTGGAGTTACAGAAACTTGGCCTGTTGGGAGTTGCAGTAATGTCACTCTCTAGTATACACACTATACGTATGTTATCCTCCCAGGTGAGTACACTACAATTGGGAGTTAACAAACAAGGGTATTTAGTGAAGAGGATACAGGGCTGGCTGAGTGGATTAACAGTGCCTCCTGGCCTTGGCAGCCATGTCAGTCCCTGTACTACACATACTTGCCAAATGTTATCCTCTCATGTGGGTACACTACAATTGGGAGTTAAGAAACAAGAGTATTTGGTTAGGAGGACACAAGGCTGGTGTTTGGTGTTGTAGAACAGTGCCTGCTGGGAGTTACAGTCATGCAACTCCCTGTAATACACACACTATACACAGATGTTATTCCCCCAGATGAGTATAGTTGAATTGTGAGATGCCAGACAGGGGTCTATGGACAGGTGGGCATTGGGCTGGTGAGTGAAGTGACAGTGAAGGGGGCAAAAGGTGAGCAGTGAGCATGGATGGCATAGTATTTTGGTGATATTTTTAGTGTTGTGACTTACCAGACTTCATTCCCCCAGGTATTCCTGGCAAGCCCTCAAGATGTAGGATGGCCAAGACCACCTCCTCTCAGGGATAGAGGTATAATGGGGCACTGGGAGGGCCACCACCAGTCTTCTTGGTCTGCAGCCCTGGTGACCAGAGAATGGACCTTGACTCTGAGGTCGTTCCACCTCTTCCCAATGTCCTCTTTTGTGTGCAGGGTGGTGCCTACAGAATTCCCTCTGTCAACTATCCTGTCCCACATTTCCATTTTCCTATAGAGAGGAGTGTACTGGACGTGTGCTGCAAACAATTGTGGCTCTATTCTTATGATTTCATCCACCATGACTCTTAACTCTTCATCTGTGAAATGGGGATTTTTGGAACGTGACATGGTGGAAAAACTGAACAAGATTGAAATTCAGAAGAGTGACTTACTAAAAGGGATAGTGCAAAAGGGTGTGACTGGACAAAAGTGTGGGCAGGGTGTTGTATGGAATGGTGAAAGAAAAATGGTGCCTATTATCTGTGCAGTGTGATAAAAGAGTCTCTCTGTCTTGCTGGGTCTTGTGGTGTAAATGCAAAGGATTGTGGTGTGTGAAGGGGTGTATTTTATAGTATCCTTTGCAGGTGTGTGCAGTGTGGCAATGTATGTCAGATGTGTTGTTTTCAAATTCATCCAGTGTGCAATTGTGTATTACTTTGGTGACAGTGAACCAGTGATTCAGACCGCAATGGGTGTCCATCACTGCGACTCTGGGTTTGTGATATGGTCAGTAGTTTCGTCGCTGTGCTTTCCTGGCTGGGGTTCGGACCGGGCCTCCGCTCTGCTGGTGGGGCTGCTTGTGTAATTCGTAATACGGCGGTCTTTAAGACCGCCAACATGGTGGTCTTTTCAGGACTGCCAACATGGCGGTCTGACCACTAAACTCATAATGAGGCTGTAGGAAGTTGGCTCTGTATATACTATCTCAAAGTGAGAGATAGTGTGCACAGAGTCCAATGGTTCCTTTTAGAGGTTGATTGTGGCAAAATTAGATAATACTAATGCTCTCTTCTGTGGTAGTGTGGTCGAGCAGTAGGCTTATCAGAGGGTAGTGTTAAGCATTTGTTGTACACACACAGGCAATAAATGAGAACACACACTCAAAGACTTCACTCCAGGCCAATAGGTTTGTATATAGAAAAATATTATTTTCCTAATTTATTTTAGAACCACACTGTAAGGAAATGCCTCCTTGGCATGGTTACCCCCTGACTTTTTGCCTTTTGCTGATGCCAGGTTATGATTGAAAGTGTGCTGGGACCCTGCTAACCTGGCCCCACCACCAGTGTTCTTTCCCTAAACTGTACCTTTGCTTCCACAATTGGCACAGCCCTGGCACTCAGATAAGTCCCTAGTAACTGATACCCCTGGTACCAAGGGCCCTGATGCCAGGGAAGGTCTCTAAGGGCTACAGCATGTCTTATGCTACCCTGGGGACCCCTCCCTCAGCACAAGCACACTGCCTCACAGCTTGTGTGTGCTGGTGGGGAGAAAATGACTAAGTCGACATGGCACTCCCCTCAGAGTGCCATGCCAACCTCACACTGCCTGTGGCATAGGTAAGTCACCCCTCTAGCAGGCCTTACAGCCCTAAGGCAGGTGCACTATATCACAGGTGAGGGCATAGGTGCATGAGCACTATGCCCCTACAGTGTCTAAGCAAAACCTTAGGCATTGTAAGTGCAGGGTAGCCTGCAGAGTATATGGTCTGGGAGTTTGTCAAACACGAACTCCACAGTTCCATAATGGCTACACTGAAATCTGGGAAGTTTGGTATCAAACCTCTCAGCACAATAAATGCACACTGATGCCAGTGTGGAATGTATTGTAAAAAGCACCCAGAGGGCATTTTAGAGATGCCCCCTGAATACCAATCCGACTTCTAGTGTTTGGCTGACCAGTTTCTGACAGCCTGCCACAACCAGACGAGTTGCTGACCACATGGGGAGAGTGCCTTTGTCACTCTGTGGCCAGGAACAAAGCCTGTACTGGGTGTAGGTGCTTCTCACCTCCCACCCACCCCCGCAGGAACTGTAACACCTGGCAGTGAGCCTCAAAGGCTCACCCCTTTTGTTACAGCGCCACAGGGCATCCCAGCTAGTGGAGATGCCGGTCCCTCTGGCCACTGCCCCCACTTTTGGTGGCAAGGTTGGAAAAGATAATGAGAAAAACAAGGAGGAGTCACCTACCAGTCAGGACAGCCCCTAAGGCTGAGGTGACCCCTGCCTTTAGAAATCCTCCATCTTAGTTTTGGAGGATTCCCCCAATAGGATTAGGGATGTACCCCCCTCCCGTCAGGGAGGGTGCACAAAGAGGGTGTAACCACCCTCCAGGACAGTAGCCATTGGCTACTGCCCCCCAGACCTAAACACACCCTTAAATTTAGTATTTAGGGGCATCCCCAGAACCCAGGAAATCAGATTCCTGCAACCTGAACTAAGAAGAAGGACTGCTGACCTGAAAGCCCTGCAGAGACGACGGATGCGACAACTGCTTTGGCCCCAGCCCTACCAGCCTGTATCCTGACTCAAAAACCTGCAACAGCGATGCATCCAACAGGGACCAGCGACCTCTGGAGCCTCAGAGGACTGCCCTGAACCTAAGGACCTAGAAACTCTTATGAGCAGTGGCTCTGCTCAACAAACAGCAACAATATTGCAACTTCTTGCAACTTTTAAAGGACTTCACTCTTCCCGCCGGAAGCGTGAGACTTCTCCCTCTGCACCCGATGCCCCCGGCTCGAGATCCAGAGAACCAACACCACAGGGAAGACTCCCAGGTGACTGCGACCCCTTGAGTAGTCCGAGACGACCCCCCTGGATCCCCACAGCGACGCATGCAGAGAGAATCCAGAGGCTTCCCCTGACTGCGACTGCCTGAAAATAAGGGACCCGACACCTGGGCCAAGCACTGCACCCGCAGCCCCGAGGGCCAGAAGGGACCGAACCTCAGTGCAGCAGTGACCCCCAGGCGACCCTCTGCCTAGCCCAGTCAGTAGCTGGCCTGAGAAGCCCCCCTGTGCCCTGCCTGCACTGCTAGAGTGACCACTGGGTCCCTCCATTGAATCCAGTACAAAACCCAATGCCTGCTTTGCACACTGCACCCAGCCACCCCTGTGCCGCTGAGGGTGTGTTTTGTGTGCCTACTTCTGTCCACGCCCCCCCCAGTGCTCTACAAAACCCCCCTGGTCTTCCCCTCCGAGGACGCGGGTACTTACCTGCTGGCAGACTGGAACCGGAGCACCCCTGTTCTCCATAGGCACCTATGTGTTTTGGGCACCTCTTTGACCTCTGCACCTGATCGGCCCTGAGCTGCTGGTTTGGGAACTTTGGGGTTGCCTTGAACCCCCAACGGTGGGCTGCCTATGCTCAGGAACTTAGACTTGTAAGTGTCTTACTTACCTGACAAACTAACCATTACTTACCTTCTCCAGGAAATGTTGATTTTTGCACTGTGTCCACTTTTAAAGTAGCCTATTGCCATTTTTACTAAAACTGTGTATGCTATTGCTCTAATTCTCAGTTCCTAACTTACCTATGTGGAGTACCTTGCATTTTATGTATTTACTTCAAATCTTGAACTTGTGGTTCTAAAAATAAATTAAGAAAATATATATATTTCTATATAAAAACTATTGGCCTGGAGTTAAGTCTTTGAGTGTGTGTTCCTCATTTATTGCCTGTGTGTGTACAACAAATGGTTAACACTACCCTGTGATAAGCCTACTGCTCGACCACACTACCACAAATAGAGCATTAGAATTATCTAATTTTGCCACTATCTTACCTCTAAGGGGAACCCTTGGACTCTGTGCACACTATCTCTTACTTTGAGATAGTACATACAGAGCCAACTTCCTACACGCACATTACAAAATTTAGGTAAGCACATAAATTCTAAGCTACTTCACACAGGTAAGTATGGAACTTTGAATTAAAACAGTAATGTACACAGGTTTGGTGAAAATTGCAATAAGCTATTTTAAAAGTGGACACTACAAAAATCAACAGTTCCTGCGGGAGGTAAGTATTGGTTAGTTTCTCAGGTGAGTAAAGCACTTACAAGTTCAGTCTCCTGGGCATAGGCAGCCCACCGTTGGGGGTTCAAGTCAACCTCAAACACCCAGCACCAGCAACACAGGGCCAGTCAGGTGCAGAGGTCAAAGTAGGACCCAAAAGCATATGTGCCTATGGAGAACAGGGGTGCTCTGGTTCCAGTCTGCTAGCAGGTAAGTACCTGCGTCCTCGGGGAGCAGACCAGGGGGTTTTTGTAGAGCACTGGGGGGGTCACAAACAGGCACACAAAATACACCCTCAGTGGCACAGGGGCGGCCGGGTGCAGTGTGCAAAGTAGGTGTCAGGTTTTGCGTTTAAAGCAATGGAGGGATGCGGGGGTCCCTCTGGCGATGCAGGCAGGGCACAGGGGGGCTTCGCGGGCCAGCCACTGACTGGGCTAGGATGAGGGCTGCCTGCTGGTCACTCCTGCACCGGTGGTTGGTTCCTCTCGGTCCTGGGGGTTGCGGGTGCAGTGCTTTGTCCAGGCGTCGGGTTCCTTTGTTACCAGGCAGTCGCGGTCAGGTGGAGCCTCTGGATCTTCTCTGCAGGTGTTGCTGTGGTGGTGCAGAGAGGTCGACACAGGGTGTACACGTTGTTGGAGTCGCCTGGGGGTCCTCTCTGTAGTGTTGGTTCTCCTGAACTCGAGCCGGGGGCGTCGGGTGCAGAGTGTGGAGACTCACGCTTCTGGAGTGAGGCAGGATTCTCTTTAAAGTTGGTTTCTTGGTTGCTGTTTTTGGACAGAGCTGCTGTCCTCGGGAGGTTCTTGGTCCTTTAGGTGCAGATCAGTCCTCTGAGTCCTCAGAGGTCGCTGTTCCCACTGGATGCGTCGCTGTGCAGGTTCTCTGAGTCGGGAGACAGGCAGGTAGGGGTGGGGCCAAGTCAGTTGTTGTCTCCGTCGTCTCTGCGGGGCTTTCAGGTCAGTAGTTCATCTTCTTTCTTCAGGTTGCAGGAATCTGATTTCCTGGGTTCAGGGTCGCCCCTGAATACTCAATTTAGGGGTGTGTTTAGGTCTGGGGGCAGTAGCCAATGGCTACTGCCCTGGAGGGTGGCTGCACCCTCTTTGTGCCTTCTCCCTGTGGGAAGGGGGGGCACATCCCTAATCCTATTGGGGGAATCCAAAGCAAGATGGAAGATTTCTTAAGGCAGGGGTCACCTCAGGTCAAGGCACCTTAGGGGCTGTCCTGACTGGTGGGTGACTCCTCCTTGTTTTTCTCATTATCTCCTCCGGACTTGCCACCAAAAGTGGGGGCTGTGTCCGGAGGGGCGGGCATCTCCATTAGCTAGAGTGTCCTGGGGCGCTGTAACACCAGGCTTGATCCTTTGAGGCTCACCTCCAGGTGTTACAGTTCCTGCAGGGGGAGGTGAGAAGCACCTCCACCCAGTAAAAGGTTTTGTTCCTGGCCACAGAGTGATAAAGGCACTCATGTGGCGGAAACCCGTCTGGGTGTGGCAGGCTGGCAGGAACGGGTCAGCCTAACACTAGGAATTGGACTGGTATACAGGGGGCATCTCTAAAATGCCCTTTGTGTGCATTTTGCAACAAATCCCACACTGGCATCAGTGTGGATTTATTGTGCTGAGAAGTTTGATACCAAACTTCCCAGTATTCAGTGCAGCCATTATGGAACTGTGGAGTTTGTGTTTGACAGACTCCCAGACCATATACTCTTTATGGCTACCCTGCACTTACAATGTCTAAGAATTTGCTTAGACACTGTAGGGGCATAGTGCTCATGCAACTATGCCCTCACCTGTGCTATAGTGCACCCTGCCTTATGGCTGTAAGGACTGCTAGATAGGTGACTTATCTATGCCACAGGCAGTGGGGTGTGGGCATGGCACTCTAAGGGGAGTGCCATGTCGACTTAGTCATTTTCTCCCCACCAGCACACACAAGCTGTGAGGCAGTGTGCATGTGCTGAGTGAGGAGTCTCCAGGGTGGCATAATATATGCTGCAGCCCTTAGAGACCTTCCCTGGCCACAGGGCCCTTGGTACCAGGGGTACCATTTACAAGGGACTTATCTGTGTGCCAGGGCTGTGCCAATTGTATAGACAAAGGTACAGTTTAGGGAAAGAACACTTGTGCTGGGGCCTGGTTAGCAGGGTCCCAGCACACTTCAATCATAACTAGCATCAACAAAAGGCAAAATGTTAGGGGGTAACCATGCCATGAGAGGCATTTTCCTACAGACCCTTAGTCTATTGAGCAATACCAGTTGTTGCAGACTTATAGTTTACCATATATATAACTATTATGGTACCTAGCCCAACCAAACAAAAGAATAATAACATATTTTAACTATGGTTTCGTACAACATTTCTAAGTGCTGTAAATAATAGATGTTACTAGTACCCATTTTATTAGTATTTAATAACATTAGAAAGCTCTAGCTTATTAGAAGTGGTTTTAAATGTATATTATAGAGTGTGCTTGTAAATTTTACTAACAAAATCTTAGCAAATATTAATAGATCAAATGCAAATGAAACCACTGTAGAGTCGTATTATGGTAGTGCAGCTTCATCAATGATATAGTTTTGGCAAGTGCAACATGTGATGCTAAAACCGGTCCTTCCAGTATAACTGAAAAGCAGCCGCAGCTTAGGTTTCACTCCAAGGACGTGTATTCTGTTGTTCGACAGCCTTCCTTCTTGTTGATAACTAGTATTGCATGCTGTTCACAATAGCTTCTTTGCGGCGCTTTATAAGAATTCAACATATTTGATATTTGGGAATGTGGAATTGGGAAGAATGTAACATGCATATATCATACTCAGGGCCACCGGAATTATGCGATTGTAAGGCTGCAGCGTTTTTCACATAATTATGGATTTTGCCACACAATCCGTCATCCCATGCGTAATCTGCACAGTGGAAGGCCCTTTGCAAAAGTTGAGCAGACTCCTTTTTGTTTCTTATTTCTGTATTTGTATATTAAACAGGTACTAATGAGTTGCAACGAATGCCGAGACAGTACAAACTAATGAAGTAACACCGTTACAAAATGTGCCACATTGCGCCGAATAATTTGCTTTTTCTTCCTGCATAATTTACTCAACCCTGGTGCATAATTTGGTATTTCCCTGCTGCATATTTCCAGTGGTCCTGATCATACTTCTACTGTTAAATTGCTGTGACTGTTGCAGGAACAGAGTCTCCACATCAACACTGCTTTCTCCCAAGACATTTTGCCAGCGTTCCTTGGATAAGAATAGATGTTGAAAGTACTAATCGCTCCACCTCCTTAAAAAAAGGCAGAACCTTTTATATGTAAAAACTCTTTCTCTTGGAGGGCGTACAGGAAAATGACCCCTCATCAGATGATGTGACGCCAGGGTCGGTTTTAGAGCAAGGATATGTTTGGGACCTAAGGGCGCTGTTAGATAGGGCACCCTAGGGAGATTTTGGGTCAACCAGGGGCTTTACTTGTTGCTGGTGCGCTTGCTGGGGCTATTGCAGCGCTACACTGCAGGACCCTTAAGCACATCATCTCTTCGACTCCTGCTCTAGGGCAGGAAGCCTCCTATTAACATGGAGCAGCATGCTCGGCACTCTTGGGGAATGCACAGAAGGTGCCAAGAGCAAAGCGCTTTATGAAGCGCCACACCTAGGGATTTACTTGTGGACGCAGCTGGCACCACCGGTAGGCAAGCCATACGGCAGCTGCAAGTAGCAAATGTGGCTACATTACCATCTCTTCTTTAACATTAAGGCCCATAGCATGCCATCTCAGTGACTGGAAGGGCATTTCTAGAAACACTTAACGTAGCGCTACTAACAGTGGCGTAACAAAGCCCCCCGCGGCGCGGGCGGCCCCCGAGCTCCAGGGGGCCTCTTCAGCTCAGTACACAGTGCAAGGGTGGCAGGCCCCTGACTGGGTCTGGGGGGAGGGGCCTGCTACAGGTACTTTGCAGTGGGGGCTTAAGTTCCGTTACGCCACTGGCTACTAACTTCGGGCTAGGCAATAATGCAAACTTTGGAATCAACCGATATAGAGGTAAAGGTAACTAACTAGCATTAGTCACCAGCTGTAAGGTCAGTAATGCTACTAACATGTAATATGGCAGGTCAGTTTCTACTCACTTTTGCCTCTCTTAAAAGTCAATTGTCTGTTGTGAGAACGTATGTTAAGGGCCTGCATTTGCAAATACAGTCTGCATTTTGAGAAAGCCGATTGGAGTTTCCCATGCGCTGCATGTGAATTAATGTACAGCAGCTCTCCATTCAGCCCCTTGTTCACCCTGGCAGCTCCATGTGCCCCGCCCCTTCCTGTCCTCACTGCTGCACACTAAGTATCCTTTACACAGGACTGAAATGCATTCCAGAGAGGGTGGCCAGAATGCCAAGGCCTCCGGTGAATAAAGAGCATTGTGTGCAGCGATTCTTGTAAAATCAGGGTGCTTTCCCGACAGAGCACTGCGCTTCTGTTCCTAAAGTCTGTTGTCCTTAATGGGAGTTGGTAACGGCCGTTTGTCACTTTCCTGACAGCTCATCAGTTATTAAAAAGGGGCAATAACCCGAAGAATACGTATGTATTGTTTCTGTGAGTGTGAGAATATGAAAACGTTGCTTTTCGGCCTGCTCAATTACCAAACAGCAATAAAATAGGGCTGCGACAGATTTTAGGATGTGAGAGTTTATAGTGGGGCGGGGGAGAATCAAGATTGTGGCGCTCTGTTTACACGTTTAAGTAGATAAGGAAAGCAGAAAAAGAACACTCAGGTCACTCTTGATTACCCACGCCTTTGTCCTTTGTCCCTTGTAATGCTATGTTAAACATGGGGTAGTTCACAAGTCGTTGTACAAGTCATAATGTATGCGTCTACAATAACTTGTTATATGGAGCTTAATACTGCACATCCTTCATTTATACTTGCTATGAACTACGTGTATTGCTATTACCAAGGATTTTGCTGGTCAATTAAGTGCCCTCAAATGTATGGAAGGTTGAGTTGACCTTGCACGATTAATACTTGTAACCCGATGACAACTACAGATGTCGACAGCAAGCTTTAACTCCCTGAGCCAACTTCCAGTATGCATATTGTACGAAAATATGTGGGTTACAATGGAAAGGCATCCCCAGGGCTGCTCTAATATAGGGAAGTGTTGAAGACAAACCTCTTTAAAGAACACTACATTACAATGCATTAGCCACCCACAACCACAAGATATACCATATACATATACATAGAAACATAAAGGGACTTGTCTGGGAAGTAGGAAGGGAAACGGAAAGCAAAATGGTTTCCCACCCACAAAGTATTTTCTGAGCATTCCTAAATATTTTTCTTTAATAGAGTTTGATATAGTGCTTTAGAAGATCCGATCTGGGGTGATATAAGACAGAGTAATTTTTCGAAAAATAAACCACAGGTATAAGTTTGGAAAATCAGTTTCAAACAGTTTAATTTGTAATTTACTAGTAATTCATTCTGAGGGTGTAGAACAGTGTAAATATCATGGGAAGTGCACATAAGTTTGAGAACATAGGGGAAGAAATGCATGAGAAAAATGCCGGAAGCAAGTAAGGAGCGGGGAACTCCATGTGTGAAGAAATCTAGCATCACCCATATGCGCATATTTAGGAACTAAGTGGAGGGAGAAGCAGACATGATCATATGAATAGAGAGAATCTATAGATTTGTCAAGAAGTGTTGTTTCACGTCTACTATGAACATTTACAAGAGTCTAGTGAGTCTGATGTGAACTGTTCCTGTGTTCCAAACCTTTGGTACATTCCTAGAGAATTACCTTTTAAGGCTAGATATCTAACTAAAACATTTCCGTTTGAGATTCAGTAAGGATTGATTCTTAGAATTCTTACTGGATAGCTCAAGCTTTTGTAAGAGAGAGGAGGGTGAATTTCAGTAAAACACTTATGTGAAACAGCCCGTTTTGTAGTAGAGCGGCATTTTTATGTACAGGTCGTATTTCTGTGTGTTGATAATCAGTATAGTAGACGAGTGGAAGACAATTATGATGCTTGCAAGACAGGTCTTAGGAAGGCTGGTGAGTAGGATATTGCCTTATTTGATCCTAGATATAGCAAGCACTTTCACTGTCTCATTTTTGGATGGAAAAAATGTAGAGAAAGACAAGGGACAATAACACTTGTATTGCTGTTCTGTGTTCCCCCCAAGTCTCCCGATACAAATGGTACCTCACTTGTCTGGGTAGGCCTAGCGCCCGCAACAGGAAATGCCCCAAAACAGTATCTGGACACATCAAAATTATCAAGTACAAAACTACCTGTTGTTGCGGGAAGGGGGCACCTGCGTTTTTGGTCCTGGGCTCAGCAGCCATCTAGGGAAACCTACCAAACCCAGACATTTCTGAAAACTAGACACCCGAGGGAGTCCAGAGAGGTCCTTGCGTGGATCCCCCAATGTTTTCTTACCCAGAATCCTCAGCAAACCTCATATTTAGCTAAAAAATCAAAATGTTCCCATATTTCTGTGTGGTATCACCACACCGGGACAAATTTCCTACCACCGAACGGTCCCGTCAGTCTCCTAGTAAAAATTATAGCTCATTTGTGTAGGTGGGCCAAGTGCCTGTGACAGGGAAGAGCCAAAAATATGTCAAAATTGAAGGGGAACCAAAGCGGGTCCAAAAGAGAAGTTTGAAAAAAAACATTTTTAGGCTGACAAGTGCAGCAGAATTTTTATCGGTATAGATGAAACAATGTTGAGTGGTAGGAATTTTGTGAATTCCTGCAGATTCCGGAAGGTTCCATCATAAAAATGTGTGATTTCCAGCAAAGTTGGAGGTTTGCAGGGCATTGCGGGTAAGAAAATGGTGCGGGTGCATGTGAAGCATATCACCCTGGAATCAACCAGATGTTTAGTTTTCAGGTGTGTCTTGGTCTTGTGGATTTTTCCACATGGCAACGTCCCAAAGTCAAAAAAGTGCAGCCCTCGCCATTCCAAGTGGGATAATTTTGAGAGTTACCAAGCTCTCATGGCCCAAATGTAAAACCAAAACCCAAAATAATCAAACGTCCTCTTGCTTGCTGTGGGATAAGATGTTTTAGTGTGCGGGGGAGAGCTGAAAGACTGTTACCCCCTTCAGTTGGGGTGGGGGCATAACCAGGCCCATACTGGTTGGTAGCCCCCACCCCACAATTTTTTTTTTTTAATTCCCTGGCATCTAATAGACTTTCTGCCCCCTCCCCCCAAAGTGTGGATCGGGGGTAATTGCCCAATTTGTCCACTGGTGGGCAGAACAACTTTGGCCCCATTTATTTGGGGTGGGATATGGCCATACCCTCACCCTCTTATTTTGAAAAAAAAAAAATCTTCCTTAGTCTCTGGTGGGCTTTCTGCCCCCCTTGGGGGTAGATGGGCCTTCCAAAAATAGGCCGATCTGCCCCCAAGGGGGGGGCAGATATGGCCAACAGTAATGTGCCCCCATGGGGAGTGGCCCTTGCCCAAGGGGCTGCCCCCCCAAACAAAACACACACATACACACACACTAATCCCGGGTGTCTAGTGGTTTCTGCCCCCAAGCAGATTGGCCTAACAAAAATAGGTCGGAAATGGCCTAAATACAATTTGCCCCCCAGGGCAGCAACCCTTGCCTAAGGGGTCGATCCCCATATATAAAAACATAAAGTAAATAAAAAAATATATATATCCCTGGTGTCTAGATGTTTTGGCCTAATTTTATTAGGCTGATCTGCCTCGGGGGGGGCAGAAAAGGCTTAAAAATATTTTGCCCCCACCCGGGAGTGGCCCTTGCCCAATAATTTGGCCCCCCCAGGGAGCGACCCTTGCCTAAGGGGTCGCTCGGCCCATATTAAAAAAAAAAACGAAAAAAAAAATGATCCCTGGTGTCTAGAGGTTTTCTGCCACTCCGGGGGCAGAAATGGCCTAAAAATTATTTTGGCCTCCTGGGAGCGACCCTTGCTTAAGGGGTCGCTCCCCACACATAATTTTTTTTTTTTTCTCACTGGTGTCTAGAGGTTTTCTGCCCCCCGGGGGCAGATCAGCCTAATTGTATTAGGTCTTTCCTTTCCTTTCTGATGCGATCAGGCAGCAGAAATGCCCACTAGACACCAGGGTCTTTCTTTTCCTTTCATGTCTCTCCCGCCCCACCTCCCGGCTCCCAGTCAGAAGAGAAATGCTCTTGCATTTCTTTTCTGGGATCAGGCTGGAAGCCTGCTTTCAGCGTGATCCAAAGGGACCTCTGATGAGGTCAGCACGCAATTTTGGGGGGGAATGAGAGGGGGTCAGGGGTGGAAGGGGAAGCAATTCCCCTTCCATCCCCAACTGGGGGTGTGTGGGCCGGGTGCAGGACGAGCTGGTCTCGTCTCAGGCACATGGGAACCGTGTGCCAGGACGAGACCAGCTCGCCCGCAACACCCAGGGGGTTAAAGATTTTGCAGCTGCTGTTGCTGGTGGTGGGGTGATGCTCCTCCGCCCTAATGAATGAGCTGCCCCTGCCCGGAACGTTGTTTTCCATGTTAGTTCTCAGAGGACATTTTGAGAAGTGGTACAGAAAAAAATGGCTGAACAAAATTACATCATATTTGGCAGAATGTTAGAACTTTACTCAGAAAGCATGCTTTTCATTCTTTTGTGTAAATCTGTTAAGCCATTTCAGAGATATTTATGTTTTAAAGAAGTGCTTGGGATGGCTTGAAGGTTGTAGTAAAGTAGGTATATCTAAAAGGTTAGTCTAGAGTGAATAACGTAATTTGATTGACTAAGTGAGATTTGTTTCCCTGTATGCCAGTTCCATCCCTCAGTACTGAGCGATGTAATTTGCTGACCAAATCATGAAACAAAATGTTGTGGCCACCATCACTGGACATGGGTACTGGTTCTGAATGTCCAGAAATAAAGGTAAAAAAAGGGGGCACTTCGGGATGAAGGACCCCATTGAGGCCCCCTGCACACCACGGGGTCAAACATAAAAAAAAACAAGTCATGCAACGGGTACTGTGGTACTTCCATAGGTCCCAGTGCACTCCTGTGGAAGTCATCATGCAAGCATCACCCCAGTACTGTCTAAGCTTCAGTGTTTGAAGCTACTATGGCCCAGCGGTACTGCAGGATAGCACTTCAGCAGTGTATCACTAAAAAATATAAATATGAAAAATGTTGGGTGGTGTTCATGGGGGAGGTGTTGGCTGACTGCAGTGTGTTGGACACCAAGGGGAGTTGGGTGCAGAGCTACACCACAGGCCACGCCCCGCAACAAACCCCACCACACACTGAAGGTTGTTTGTGCAGGGGGTTTGCGGTCCTCGGGATGGTCCTCATGAGTGTGGTATGCAGTCAGGCCCAGCGGCCAACTACCCAAAGCACAAGGCCAAAAGCTCTGCAAGAGAAGGACAAGGCTGCCTGTGAGGGTTTTGACGCAGAGCCTGGCTGCAGAACAGGCCCTGCAGCTAATTCCCTGCTGCGCATGGCAGAAGGCCTTGTGTAGCAGGGAGTTGGTTGTCCACAGGGAGTTTGAGCAGGGGAGTAGTTTGAGCAGAGGCTAGGTCCTGTGGGAAACCCACTTCTGCACACTGCCAGAAGCTGTGCTCAGCGGGTCAGTCAGGTGAATATAATCAAAACACCCTAGTAATTCGCTGAAAAAAAAAAGTGTTACAGTTAAGTGTTGAAATAGTATAAAAATGTATTTTAAAAAACATTAAAATTCACAAATTATAGTCCATGAGATAACTAATGGAATATATATGGAGCTCATAATTAGCTCAAATCAATATTTTTTTTTAATGTTTACATGGGTTTTTAGATTATGTATGGTTTTTACCTCTGTTTATAGATGCATAGTTTTAATTGTTTTCATATAGCAAAAGTATTATGTATTCAAATTGTAAAGCGTATAGCTGAAACAATGATATCTTATATTGCTGAACTAACTACAACCTGCACCCTGGTAAACACTTTTTATGACCTCACCTATTATCTAACTCGAGTAGAATACAAAAAAGGCACTGTATTATAACTCTTGTGGGCAACGTAAATATGCAATTAAAACAACGACATGATACAAATTATTATGACAACTCACAGATGGTAATATAAAATGAATATGATTATTATATTTCAATCATTATGACAATCGTAACAAACATGGTCAATTTAAAAAACTCTATTGCACAACCTAATGTAAACGTCCTATGAGTCCAATCTATTGTTACAATAAAAACAGAGATCCCAGTTGTGGACCATAAGTCCTACTAAAAGAGAAGATGACAACAATTGAATTCCTCCTTTGTTGACGGACAACAGTGGGCAGTTAAAAACATTGAAGCACGTTTTGGTGCAAAAAAATGGAATGAGATCCACCCACTGCAGGGCCAGTAGATAATAGGAAGTAAATCTAGTTGGGAATGTTACATTATAGCTGAAATTTGGTAGAATTTAAAATTTGGAATTGCCCAACTTCCTCTTTCTAAAAGGAAGATATGATAGAACATTGCCCTTCTTGGTTGTTTATAGGCCCGTAGAAAACTGCTGCATATTTTGTCTAATTTATTACACTAGGCCTTATCTAGACTATTGGAATTGTCTTGAACAAGTAAAAGAATTTAGGCAAGGTTACAATTTTAATGATATTCTAGCAGGCAATAAAAATTAATTGTACGCTATTCTAGTTTTATTTCCCTTTGTAGTCTTTGAAAATATTTGGTCATAGCTTAACGAAACCAACTTATTAACATCAATAGTCAAATTTATACTAAAGTATGTAGCTATCTCTACCTTTCAATAATCTTGCATTATGTAAGAGATTTCTTATAAAAGGTTGTAGATATGAAGCGAAAAGCAAAGAGAAAAAAGGACCTCCTCAACGTATTCCCAAGATATCCTTATAGGTTTTTTTTTCTTTTGCCATAGACTTTATCTTAGCTTCATGGGCACTATAACAGATCTGTATGGATTTAATAAAAGTAGTTCCAAACCTCATTTTCTTCAAGATCTTCCATAGATATGTCCAATGTTTTCTGTCAATGGCCTTGTGTGTATTGAGCAGGTTCTTTGCCAAAGGGGTATTTGTAGCATTGGCAGTGTAAAAAAGGATGACTCCCTGGTTATTAAGATAATTTGTTTCTCCACAGGTTCAACATCCTGCTATCAAGGCAAAGATAATTAGACAATGATCCAGATCAACTGTGCGGCCATAATTTTTAAATACATTTTTAAGTCACTGTACATAAGTGAAATTGACTTCTAATAGCGAAGGTTAATGGGAGTTTTTTTTTCATTTAGAACTATTACTGTTTTAGTGGGTAACCATGGTCTTGGAGTAAAAGAGCCTTTGTGTACCCATAAGTACAAAGGCAAAAGAAACATAATAATGATAGACAAAAGTTGCATACAAATTCCAGTAGAATCCTGTGTGGTCCTACTGCCTTTCCTACTGATACATCTTTTATTGCACTTTCCCATGTTAGTAGCAGGTACTTTCAACCTTTTTTTCCTCATATGTTAATGATTCTAGATTTATGGTGCCTAAATGTGAATCTATTGAGCTATGAGTGTGGTTACTGTCATCTTGATATAGATTCTGATTATATTTCTGAAGCACCTGTACAATTTCCTCTGGATCATATATAAAATTATCCTTCTTGTTTTGAATGATATTTGTTCTATTTTTCGTTGTATTAAATTGTGTTTGTCAATATCAGAGTTTTCCCAATAGTTTTATTATGTTCGTAGTTTGCACTTCATTTATAGCATATTTTTTAGCAAATGCTTCAGAATCATAAATTCAGATACTCACTGTTATAACAGCTTTTTATTGTTATGTGTATTGTTTGTTAAGATCTTTGTTGATAATTACTGTGATATATGTAGTTTCTGGTTCCCCTTTTTCTCAGTGAATTTTATTTGATCTTAATCTGCAAATACCTACTTTAAAAGTAGCCCATTCTGCATGTGGATTTGGAGACCTGGAAATCTACAAAACCTGTATTTCCATGATCCTTTTAATAGAAAATCTAACTTTACATTTTTCTCATTGCCCTGAAATGATTTTCACACATTGCGGAGGGTGCAGTTACAGTCAATGCATAGTATTAGTGATCTAGAATATAGAGCACTGTAAAACATCACATGTTAAATGTTCATACATTTCAGAAGCATCAGTATCTGGCAATACATTGAGCATGTAGTAAAGGTTTTAGCCCATACACTGAGAATACTGTAAAATTATATCTAGTCTGCTGCCATTTGAATCACATACTAAGCATATTTTATTTCACCAGAGAGTATCTAAAATTGTTAATTTCTGAAATAAACATGCATTTGAAAGTATTTTATCACTTTAATGTTTATGACTATTGTGGCCTGTCATTTGTTCATTTATTTGTGTAATGCCAAATTTCAGTGGTAGTGTTTGCTGATCCAAAAACGTTATTGCTTCATCTATAGTGGTGCAAACTTTGGACATTTTATGAACTACCCCTTTAAGTTTTCTTGTGGCTTTGCAAGCTCTCTGACTATCCAAACATGTCTCCTCCTCAGATAGATTTTCCCCAGAGTTGGTACTGATCCTCCTTTAGAATCACCTTGTTTGTCCACAAGCTCAAATTGAAGCATTAGAAGAAACAAGATGTGTGGCTGTATAATCCCTGTTCAAGGTAGAGGGATAAGAGTAATCAAACTATGTGGCTAATGGTTTTCCTTCTCTCTGGATATTGTTCTTGAAGTTATCCAATCTCTCGCCAGAGGCAGTCTCAACATCAAGTTCTTCAGAGTAGCTTTTTCTAGATATTTCAGGTTACTCAGATAGAGGTTAGAATTGTTTGATCATATCATGACATTTTATGCTTCGGTTTTAGGAACTGGAATAACCCCTGGATGACTTAGAAAGGATTACACATTTGGTTCTCTGCTCTAAAATCTCCCCTCCCCCTCACTATATTTTTGTTATTTTTGTGAGTTTTAATCTGTGACTCTGATTGTAGCTTACTTGTTACTATTGTATTTTTGTGATTGGGTTTCAGCTAGTTTACCTGGTATTTCTTGTATTCATGCTTTGGTTTTAACTTGTAACAGAGCAATTTCATTTCCATCTTGTTCTTGAAGCTCTGGACAGATCCCTATATTGGAACTACAAATCCAATAGTGTGTTTGGTGAGTTTCTGTCTTAGCTCCCGATAAATTTAAAAATCTGTGTTGTGTCCCATTCCTGTATTTAGAATATAATCTCTGCTATTGTTTTAAGTTTTTTTCCCCTGCAACACTACTTGATCTTGGTCAACTTAAGGTAAATCCACTCAAACCCATCTAATTAACCCACTGCTCTCCTGCCATTATGTGGGTTGTGTGCAGTGTCAGCACAGTGGGGGCTGGCCATGTCTTCACAAGGTTCGTTGGTTCACTGCTGGATTTGCTGAGTTGTCTTGCAGCAGCAAATAAACTGTCTATTGCCCCCTTTGACCATGCTCCTCCACTCCTTATCAATGTGTGAGAACGTATAACGAAGACAGCCTGTCATCGCTGCCCAAAACTGACAGCTCTGGTACTGCAGGGTTGTCTTACAGCTTTCAGCACCATAGCAGATTCAACAAGGATTGCATCAGTCTTCACTTGTTATACACTGTTATGTTAGCCACTAATCTGGAGACGGACAACAGCAGGGTACCATCTAGAAATAAGAGGTATAACTTATTAAAACTTCTCCACCATTTTCTTTTTTATTTTATTTCAAAGGTTTTGTAGCCAGAGAGAGGGCAGGAGAAGCATTTCACTGCTGTACTAGCCAGCTACCATCTCACTCCCCTGCAACTTAAATAAAAATGTCAGGTTCATGATTTAAGAATTAAGGGGATTTGGCCCTAGCCTCCGCAAAAGCTGATCTGCAATTTATCCGAGTACTTTTAATGCACAAATATGGAAGAGTTTGAAAATGAGATAGTGAGGTGTTTATGTTGATAGGATTACTAGGGCATAGAAATCTAACCTTCACTTTAGTGAATCTAGATCTGGAAATGGTGATGATGGGAGCACAGATCCTGGTTTCAGGTCTTACAGAATCAGAAACATTAAGTTACCTATTTATGATTTCACTTAGTGAGGTAGGAGAGCTGTCTATACTTAGAACACCACCGAGGATTCTGACTAACTGCTTTCATGGTAAGAAATTGGATTATTAATTGGGTTAAGGTTAGGTCCACAGCTCTTGTCAGAGTGAATCTAAACTAACCTCAGTTCAACCCCCGGTAGCTACAGCACAGGACAGACAGGCTTAACGTAGGGCAATGTGTAAAGTATTTATATGCAGTACCAAAACAGTAATAAAGTCAGATTGCAAAATAATAAAAATTGCAAACTGAATAAGAAAACTAAGTACAATTCAGTAAACAAAATGGCATCAAAGTGAGAAAATCCAGTAAGGATAATCTGAGATATGAATTGTTAAAGTTTTAAGTAAAAATAGTGGCAAAAAGTAGAAAGGTTGGATTAGCCCAGAACCTAGGTGCAGTTTGAGGATTAGATACACCTACCAGGTTTGTCTGTGTCAAAGATCTTAGTTTCTGACTTGGTCATTTAAGCCCCAATTCACTACAAGAGTACACGTCTGAAGCCCCACGACCCTAGGGGAGATACTTAGAGACTCAAAGGCAGAGGACAACAGCAGGCTCCAGTCCAAGTCCTGTTGCCACTGGTCATCTAGGCAGTTGCAGAAAGGCCTTTTGTAGTTTGCATCTCTGTAGCTTGAACAGGAGGTCAGCCTTATAACCCTTGGCGTCAATGTCTTTGTCATTAGTACAAGAAGGGGCAGGTTGAATCCTTCAGGGCTCCTCTCAGGTCACAGACAGAAGGTCCAGTCCTCTTTCATTCTTACATAGGTCCAGCAGTGTTCAGAAGTGGGTGTCTAGTGGTACCATATTTATGCTTAGTACGAGCTAGTGGGTGGGAATGACCCGTAGCATGTCATAACCAATGGGGTAAATATTCCTAGGGCTAACCCAACCCACTTTGAGCATTTTCAAGAAGACAAAGGCCTTTGAAAACACGAACTAGTGGCTGTGATGGCTGGGATTGTATGTGGGAAGTTTACTAAAGTAATCCTGGTGACACAGATTTCGTACATCTAACACTAAAATCCATTTAGAGGCAGCCACTTTATCCACAATACCCCAGAAACAGAAGACTGGTAGGACAAATCAGGATTCTTCAGTAGTCAGACAATGGATAAACAAGAGTTGTCTTGCGATGTAGTTCCCTTCCTTTCAAGTGTGCCCAAAGTGTTTTATGTAAAAAGCAAGAGACAGAAGTCAGGTGCGAAATAAACAGGATTCTTCAACAACCAGATACTGGATACACAGAATTGACTGGCTCAGCAGACTTGTGAAGCAGGGTTTAACATTGTGCTGTAAAAAGGAGGTCCACAGCCCCACCATGCATATTTATGTTGAGCTTACAGGAGTCCTCTCTGCTCATTAAAGTTAGCCTATTGTTTGCTCCGGGAAAGTATTTCACACCTGTTCAAGTCTAGTTACTGGCTGAAAGCTGACAGAATATTATACAAATTCAGCTTCTGACAGTTCAGGAAGATAAAATGTAGCTTTCTAAAATTAACTTTTCCTTAATATTTATTACAAATTTGACTTCACCAATAAATTCGATTTTTAATAACTATTAAATAATTGTTTAATTATTTTTCTAGCTAGTCTTATTCAGGAGATCTAGTATTAGGATTTTAATCTGCACTCTGGTTTTCTATATAGGGCAGCTAGGCCTGCCACAGTGAAAATTAGCTTTTGAGTGCTAGTCACTGTGAGGACACGTTAGTATTACATTTCCTACTTTTAAATACCATGCACATTGCTTTGTGGGCTACAAGGCCTACGTAGGGATGACTTATTAGTATTAAAGGGAGGTTTTGATATGTCAAATGAATTTATTTTGACTGGTCAAATTGCATGTATTACCCTGCTACATTGGCAGGCCTGAAATCATGTTTGTATTGTCACTGTAGAAAATTGCACAATAGGCGCTGTAGTCTACTAGTGGTATGTAACCTCTAGACCCTGGGTACCTTTTGTACTATAACCTAGAGATGTAGAGGTAAGTTAAATATACCAATTAGGAGTATGCCAATTTGACCATATTGAAAGGGGGACCACAGGGACTTTACTACTCGTTAGTAGAGGTAAAGTGCACAGAGTTCTAAAGTCAACAGAAATATAGTTCTAAAATCTGAGAGTACACCACGTAAAAGAAGGTCATTTCGTACAGTAGCCATGATTTCAGAGACGATGGGGTCATAGGAACACTGGATTTGGTAGGGAGGGGGCAGTGGATTATCTTGTACAGGGGGACAGAGGAAATGTCTTGAGAAGGAGATATGTCCTAACATTTGATATTTTGTTGGGTCTTAAATGAGTAGTGTAAATAAAGCAAGCCTGTGTTTTGATGGTGTTGGTATTCTGAAGCTGATGTACAATCCATGCAGGAGCATTAATGTCTTTGTTATTTTAGGTCTCTAGAGTGGAAAATGTTGTAATAGTTGGTATTCAGTGTAAGGAGAGAATACTGATGGATACAGGAGATGATGATTTTAGATGTGAAGGAAAAAATGGTCATGTGCTGACATTCATAATATAAGAGAGTAGATTGTTGTGGGTAATGTGATAAGAGCTGCTTGGAGTTTCCAGATCAGATACTAGTTGGAAGGTGTTATGTTTGGAAAGAGGAGATCAGTGAAGGGGAGTGTATGTAACGAGTCTGGAGAGATGCTATCTTCTATGCTTGAGCAATGGGCCAGATGTCATCAGAAGTGTCTGGGCAAATGTGGCTTCATGGTAAGGGGAATCAGTAGTATGGTTGGATTGGGTGTCCACAAAGTCAGCGTGCATAGGCATCTTGGGAAAGTGTTAGCTTAGGACTGGTGGTCAATGAAAGGAGGAAGGATTAGTGGCTCTGCAGGAGGAACTATGGTCCTTACTGTGTTGGAGGAATTCAGATGGAAGACAAGTGTACCGCAATTTTGGATGCTATTTCAGAGGCCTAAATCATGATCTTCCTATTAGCGATATCTAGCTCACATGATTTGTACAGGTATCCAGATACAGAGAGCTTCCTTCCATATTAGATTTTACCTTCTCTTGTGATGTTGAAGACAAAGATGTGTAATTTTTAAAACAGAGAAGTTCAGTCTTATTTTATCTAAAGTGGTCCTGTGAGATTTTTCAACAATAATAGTTTTGTGTTGGATGAGAGATCTGTATGTTTGTAGTTCCTCATAACGTTCTTCTTGAGACCTGTTGGGTATTCAAAGTCTGACGATTTATTGAAAATGTTAACTAATGTAGTTTCATATGGAATAATAATAGATGTAGAATTTTGAGCCTTTCTGACAGAGAGAAGGGAGGGAGAATGTCACATGGGAGCAGTATTAATGTGAGATTTAAAGCACTGGCTCTAAATTAGCAGTGAAAGCATCAATCTCTAAAACATGTTGGACAAAAAATATTTTTTCCCATAGCAGTAGTCCGTGAACAGTTTGTGCAAAATATCTTTTTTGTTTGTTTTACAAATGCAGCTGTGTGTAGAAAGTTGAGCAAAACACACTTTTTAAAAAGAGTTGGAGTCTCTACTAACTTCACTTATTAACAAGCAGTAGTAACAATAATCTCTCTGAAACAGTGAGGCAAAATATTGAGGTGAATTAGACTTTATGAAGTGCAATTCGTATGCCTATCTCAATGCCCTAAATATCACCGAGTGTGCTGGTGTGGTAAGTGAACCTGGCAGTTGTTCAGGACATTGATCAACATAAGAGAATTCTGAAATTATTACATTTCCTATTTTCTCTCCATCCTTCTTCATTTTTTCATGTAACATTCCTTCCTTTTTCCATTCCTTTAAGTACTTATTTCTTCTCCATTCTTCTCCCTTCTTCTATTTTTTCCAGCCATCCACCTTTCTCACCCTATCCTTCTCCATCCTTGCTTTGCTCTATATTTCTTTAACTAACTCCTTCCCACCTTTTTGTATTTATCTCTCCTTCCTTCTTGCGATCTATTCATCTTTCCATCCATCCATGCTACTTTTCATTCTTTCCTTCTATTGTCCACTCTTGGTTTTGCCTCCAACAATTCATCCTCTCCAGTCATCATTCTTGCCAACAACCTTTATCCTTCTCTTCACCCATCTCTTCATCTTCCTCTCTATCCACCCATTTCTGTATCCATCAGTCCTTTTGTCTTTTTCCAACCATCAATCTTTCTCTTTCTTTTTCTTCTACCTTCCTTTGTATACATTCTGCCATCCTTTAGTCTAGCTATCCATCCCTCTTTTCTTACTTTGTGTCGCTCACTATGAGCCTGATATAGATTTTGGTGGTATTACTGCCAATTCGCTGCGGTGTGGACCCAAAAACACCCTCAAGTCAACGGTGATCCACCCGCTGCATCAGACTGCTAGGATGGAGTGCTTTTCCTAGCTGTCAGGCTGGCGGGTTCCCGCCAATCTTATTTAGATGTTAACTTGCTGCAGATGGTGTACTGGCAGCGGATTGCTGATGGAGGGAGCCCGTCGCTGGACCCAATGGACATCGTACAATGGCAGTGGCAATGGAACAGAGATACATCATGCACACTGTTGGAAATGGCCCTTTCTGTAGGGTTATCCCCATCGTTTTTTGCCTTTCTCCTCCTATTTTTCAGACCCTCTTTTTGTTGGCTTTAGGACTCTGGGCACTTTACCAGTGCTAATCAGTGCTAAAGAGCATGTGCTCTCTCCCCTAAAACTTGGTATAATTGGCTTACACCCGTTTGGCATATTTAATTTACCTGTTAGTCCCTTGTAAAGTGGTATACCATATACCCAGGGCCTGTAAGTTAAATGCTACTTGCGTGCCTGCAGAGCTGATTGCGCCACCCACAGAAGTAGCCTTTCAAACGTGTCTCAGGCCTGCCACTTCAGTTCCTGCGTGCACAGTTTACTGCTACATTGACTTGGCAAGTCAGATTACTTGCCAAGGCCTAAACTCTCTTTTTACTACACCTAAGCCACCTCTAAGGCAGGCCCTAAATAGAACTATGGGCAGAGTGCTGTATATGTAAAAGGTGGAACATGCATTTTTATGTGTTACATGTCCTAGTTGTGACAAACAGCCTATTTCATGTTTCACTACTGTGAGTACTGCTCCTTTTATGGGTTTGCTTTGGGAATTTCCTTATATATGTGCCTAAGTGGTAATTTCTGATCAGTAAGGAGAAGCATGGGTATGTTTGGAATAGTAGTGAGAAATCCTGCTGACTGGTTTAGGTGGATTTTACATTACTTTTTTAGAAATGCCATTTTTAGAAAGTGGGCATTTCTCTTATAACTTAGTGCTTTGCAGCCTGATTCCAGTCCACGTCTGGGGCAGGGTGACTCCTTCACTTGGTGCATACTTTCCAGACAACCATCATACAGGAGGGGCTGTGTGTAATAGAAAAGGTATCTGCATACTGATAGTCTTCCTGGACTGAGGAGAGGAAGGATTGTTCACAACTTACATGTGAATAGGCTGTGTCCTGCCCTTGCACAATGTCTCGATTACCACCTGCTGAAGTCTGGAGATGGGGCTGGGTTGAAAGGGTGTTGTGCTTCACTTGAAAGGGTTCTTTTAAAGTTACCCCCTAGACAAAGGTATTTGTTGGGGTATAAGTACTGTTGCTCTCTCCCCATGATTTCTAGAGCACTATTTGGAACTGGGACTGAACCTCTGTCAGAAGGACTGCTAAGCCGCACAAAAGACTCATCTGAACAGCTCTTCTGTGGTGGGCCTGCTACCTGCTGCTGCTGGGTGGCATAAAGGAATCCCTGGATTGCTTTTCAGCTTGTTGGCCGGCTGCCAGCTTCTTCCTGACCTTGTTTTGTCAAGGCACTGTGGGACTGGCAGGAGGGTCCCCATTTGGGACAATCTGCTTTGCTGGCCTGGCCTGCTGTCTACGAAACTGCTGGAGGGACTTCCATGCACTCTGTGATTTAACTCGTGCTGACCCCTTACCCACTCTTTACTTGTACCCAAGTACTCTCACCTGCTTGGCAGGAGTCCCAGGGTCATAAAGGCTCCCCCCCCAGAGGGCTAGCTGGCCTCCTGAATTCCTTAGTGAGGGGAGTGCGTTATTTCAATAGGGTGCCTTGGGAGCGCTTTATATCTTTCTCCTACTTGAACTCTTCAAGCAGGGTGGATGCCTCTTTCTACTTTCAGTGCCAGTTGAGGAGTTCTGTGACCAGCACCTGATACGCGCCTTATTCTCGCTTGGAGCATGGTGGGACCTTTTGCCTGTCCTTAATGTGTTCAGAGCGCTTTCCCTTGACTTCCCTGGCGCTCAGCGTGGTTGTGCCTGAAACCTAAGCCGCCAGGAAGATGCCTTCATCTTGCCATTAGCATCACTGGCCATTGGAATCCCTTAGCAGGGCCTCCTCTGCCACAAGAGACATGGAGAGCAGGGCACACACACTGGGGGAGGAGGAGATCCACGATGCCCTGGGATCATCAGCTCAGTGAGTCTAAGAGCGACAAGATGCCTAGTTTCCTGAAGCCCAGTGCCGTAAGGAGGAGGCCACGACTGAAGGAAGCTACTGTGGGAGTGGAGGGCCCCTACAACACCCGGGAAGCCGCCACACGCCTCTCCTGCAGGTACCTTGTGAAGAAGAACAGCCATACACCCCTGGCCGCTGCACTTGCTTACCTGCACATGGGGGAAATCCTCAGACCCTCACCAACTTCTGCTGAGGCTGGGTGCCCACCCTTCTCTTTTTCTCCTCCTGCCGAGCGCACTATGGTGGCACCAGGTTCACTGTGGTACAACGGAGTGAGGTCTCGCAGGAGGCCCCCCTCACCTTTTCGCAGACAAGAGTATGCAGATGTTGAAACTACCATACTGTGTGAAGAAGCCAGGCAAGAGCTCCTGGGGCCTATGGCTGTTCTATTAGCATTTATCCCCTAAGGAAGCCCCAAGGCGCCCGATGTAACATGGCAGCAATGTAGTGATTCATATATTTTCTTATAACCTAACAGCTGCATTTCATGCCCTAATGTTGTGAGGTATGTGCTTGCCAGTGACACTGGTGATCCATGACATTCTTGGGTAGTTCATGCACGTTTCTGTATCATGGTCTGCATTCTTATGGTCATGTGCTGATTTATGTATTTTCTTATGCAGTTTATAACCAAACAGGATCTCCTCATCTTAAAATATCCCTGAATTATGAGGACATTGATGTCTATTATAGTAATTGCTATATATGCACTGTATGTCTGAAATATGATATTATGGTATATACGCATGGTATATGTCATGCGGATTCCTGCATTGTCAGGGTAATGAGTCTTGATCCAGGATCTGCAAAATGTGCTCCATATTGGTGTCTAGATGACGTGCAACATAGAAATCTTTCTTTTATTGCACTTGTTGTGATGTTTGACAATTTGCCAAGTGGGCAAGGTAACTAATGTTACATGTCATGTCTCTGATTTATATACAATACAGTCTACTTTTATATAATGCTGTGTTTACACATATCTATGGGGATACGTCTGACTACTCTGTGCCAAGCTACCAGTGGGTGAACACAGGTTATCTTTAGTGTGTAACTTACTCACCCTGACTAGAGTTATGGGGTCTGTCTGGCTTAGGTGCAAACCCTGGCCAATCAGAAACCCTATTTCTAACACACACACACTGTACTTTAGCCATATGTGTCCCCCTGCACTACACAACACACCATATACACACTACACCCCATTGCCATTCCAACACCACATGTACATGCTGAAAACACACGTTACAATGCATCCTTGCCACAACACACACATTATTGACAATGCACCCACACATGACACAACCACAATTGACACATCTACACTCTCATCTGCACAAACATACTCACACACAAGCACAACTACACACATCACTACAATGACAACCACACAACAACACTCACCTGAATTTTGCACACAACAAAACAATACACAACTAAACATACACATTATCAATCCCACATGCAGGTGGCTTACATACAAACACAACCACATCACCCACTCCAGCTCCTTCTGCCTCAACCAGCCAATCAAATCACACACACACATAGACATAATGACTCACATACACAACTGGAAGCACAACATCACAGGTACAGTTCCTTTTGCAATGTGCCCACATGGACATAGTTGAGGAGTGTGAATGTAACATCACTGTGGTGCTAGCATTCATTTGGCAATTAATACAGACACAAAATGACAGTTGTGCATGTGTGCGACATGTGTCATGCACCAGTTTATCCCAAACCATGTCCTACACAGGTATGCTCCAGACATACGCATGGCACAATAATTAAAAAAGAAATACTGTGACATGTATACGACTGCAATGGTCCTGAGCACATATGCAGTGAAGCAGTGACCACACAGAATACACAGCCAATGCAGGTTTCCTACCTTTAAGTCTGGCAACGGGGGCATGTTTTCTCCATGGTCCAGTGGCAGCAGCGACAGCAAATCTCGTTCAGTAATGTCCAGTTGAAAACAGAAGTGGAATAGGAAAAAGGTAAGATTTGTACCCCCTTTCCCCTCCAGTCTGCCAACTCAGGTGTGGAGGTCAGACCGCCACAGTTGGCTTGACAGTAAGGTACATCCAAATCTGCTCGGTGGTAAGGGTGGCTGGAGTCCTGCTGTCAGTCCCTTTTCCCAATGCTGCCATCGAGGAGGCTGGAGATTCTTGGCAGAGTCGGCGCGATCTGGGCACTTCTTCACCCAAGGTGGCGGACAAGTTTCAGACAAAAAACTAACTGCGGGACGTTACCACCAAGATCTAAATCGGGCCCTATATATTTTATCTCCTTCCATTCATTGTTCTCTTTACCCATTGCTCTATCTTACACTTCATTCACCCATCTCTGCATACATCCATCATTCTCCCATCGATCATTCTCTAATTCCTTATCTCTATCCACACTTCTCTCCATCTAGCCATCGTTCAAACAAATCATCTATCCATAATGTTTTCCATCATCCCCAATCCATTAATCTATCTTTGCACCATTCTTGCTTATTGCCAGCCCCCTTGCTTTCACGGCAAGCGATCCTATTACGACCACCTCTTTGGTGACCACAGCCTCCGATCAAAGTAGAAGGAGCCTTAAACAAATGTTTCAAAGAAATGCCCAGAGGCACCAACCCCGCACAAGCTGCTAAACTGGGGAGTTAATGATGCCCCTGTCTTATACATTTCCTCATTTACACATTACTGTAGATGTTGACAGTTCATTATCTAATACTGTGTTAGCTCGCACATTAAAATGGAGTAAATACATATTTTGTTACAGTTGCTTAATAAGAGGTCTTCCTCAGAGGACTGGCACCATTTAAGCATTCCACCAACTAATATACAGGGAGTGCAGAATTATTAGGCAAATGAGTATTTTGACCACATCATCCTCTTTATGCATGTTGTCTTACTCCAAGCTGTATAGGCTCGAAAGCCTACTACCAATTAAGCATATTAGGTGATGTGCATCTCTGTAATGAGAAGGGGTGTGGTCTAATGACATCAACACCCTATATCAGGTGTGCATAATTATTAGGCAACTTCCTTTCCTTTGGCAAAATGGGTCAAAAGAAGTACTTGACAGGCTCAGAAAAGTCAAAAATAGTGAGATATCTTGCAGAGGGATGCAGCACTCTTAAAATTGCAAAGCTTCTGAAGCGTGATCATCGAACAATCAAGCGTTTCATTCAAAATAGTCAACAGGGTCGCAAGAAGCGTGTGGAAAAACCAAGGCGCAAATTAACTGCCCATGAACTGAGAAAAGTCAAGCGTGCAGCTGCCACGATGCCACTTGCCACCAGTTTGGCCATATTTCAGAGCTGCAACATCACTGGAGTGCCCAAAAGCACAAGGTGTGCAATACTCAGAGACATGGCCAAGGTAAAAAAGGCTGAAAGACGACCACCACTGAACAAGACACACAAGCTGAAACGTCAAGACTGGGCCAAGAAATATCTCAAGACTGATTTTCCTAAGGTTTTATGGACGGATGAAATGAGAGTGAGTCTTGATGGGCCAGATGGATGGGCCCGTGGCTGGATTGGTAAAGGGCAGAGAGCTCCAGTCCGACTCAGACGCCAGCAAGGTGGAGGTGGAGTACTGGTTTGGGCTGGTATCATCAAAGATGAGCTTGTGGGGCCTTTTCGGGTTGAGGATGGAGTCAAGCTCAACTCCCAGTCCTACTGCCAGTTCCTGGAAGACACCTTCTTCAAGCAGTGGTACAGGAAGAAGTCTGCATCCTTCAAGAAAAACATGATTTTCATGCAGGACAATGCTCCATCACACGCGTCCAAGTACTACACAGCGTGGCTGGCAAGAAAGGGTATAAAAGAAGGAAATCTAATGACATGGCCTCCTTGTTCACCTGATCTGAACCCCATTGAGAACCTGTGGTCCATCATCAAATGTGAGATTTACAAGGAGGGAAAACAGTACACCTCTCTGAACAGTGTCTGGGAGGCTGTGGTTGCTGCTGCACGCAATGTTGATGGTGAACAGATCAAAACACTGACAGAATCCATGGATGGCAGGCTTTTGAGTGTCCTTGCAAAGAAAGGTGGCTATATTGGTCACTGATTTGTTTTTGTTTTGTTTTTGAATGTCAGAAATGTATATTTGTGAATGTTGAGATGTTATATTGGTTTCACTGGTAATAATAAATAATTGAAATGGGTATATATATTTTTTTGTTAAGTTGCCTAATAATTATGCACAGTAATAGTCACCTGCACACACAGATATCCCCCTAACATAGCTAAAACTAAAAACAAACTAAAAACTACTTCCAAAAATTTCAGCTTTGATATTAATGAGTTTTTTGGGTTCATTGAGAACATGGTTGTTGTTCAATAATAAAATGAATCCTCAAAAATACAACTTGCCTAATAATTCTGCACTCCCTGTATGTGTATGGATCTGGCAAAAGAATACCATGATTAGCTGTGAACTGAAATGATTGTGAAGGGACATATAATGCTTTGGAAAGATTGGTTTTCACTAAGTGTTCAGGGATCACAAAATAATGTTAAGTGCCCGCAAATCTCTAACATCTGTGTCCAATGAGTCCATGTTCTGGCCCATAAGGCAGGTGTGGGTAGGAAGCATCAGGAGCTGTTTTTCAAGAGAGAAAATCAGACTGTGCAGGAAGGTTGTTTGCCTGGTAATAATAAGTAGGTGTTGAAGACCACCAAGTAGCTGCTAGCATAGGTCTGAGAAGGCCATCAACGAGAGGTTTCATTGAACTCTATCTGCTAAACCATAGTTTCATAGGAGTATTTGTAATTATATTTTTCTGAAATACGTAAATGGGTAGATACACTATTGGACTGCTTTACGCAGTTGAGGTATCAAGAGAGCCCTTTTCGCACCAATAAAACTGCATTTGAGAAATTGTTGAGCCAGATGTGGCGGAAGATCTCAAGAGTTGTGAGCAAATCTACGGCACAAGCTAAATATTTGCTAAAGAGGGTAGACATGTAAGGGATACCTTGCACAGAGCTGCTAAAAATAACATAGTAGCCCCTTAATCCCATATTAGCCCAAAAGAGAGCAGAGTATAAGAGACTGGATAAAGTAAATGTATAAGCCACCATGAGAATATCGTGGGAGCGTTTCAGGTGATCCATCCAAGAGAAGAGAATGATCGGCTTTTGGTTGCGTCTTTCACAGGGTATTAAAAAGATGATTAATAATACTGAATGCCACATAACTACTGTCTAGTTTGAGCATTATTTTACTCAAGTGATGTCAGCTGGTATGGTGCTTGGTAGTAGTCAGGGTTGGATGTTGAGTTCCCACAGTTTACTGGAGCCGTTGATTTTACTGAAGGCTGCTGAACCCCTGGGCCCTGATAGGATGCACACATATTTTTCGAACGTGACCTTGCACTTTGGGTAACTTGCCCCACCTATTTTCTTAAACATATATTAGAACATTGGAATGTTGGGAGCTCTATTGAAGACAATGAAGTTGCTCAGGGATAATAAGGGCTGGTATATCATAGGGAGGGCAGCAGAGGTAAAAATGGTCTTCTTTCCTAGATGCCTTTACCTCATACAAATGACGATCTTTTTGCTGCACTAACAATTATTTTGGAACCTAGATAGTCTACTTATTTCATTGTTGTGAAGAATGAAACATAGCAGGGTCGCCTTATCATTACTGAAAATAGACATGGAGGAGGGTGGCCTAGCGCTCCCAGATATAAGACTATACTGGTATAATATGCAGTGCATCTACTGCATGCTGCCAGATGACTTATCAATGGTATCAACTGGGAGAAGCGGCTCCTCCAGGAGTCAATGAGAGGGGACACATTGCCACGTCTTTTAATGAGGGTAGGTTGGGCAGACACCTTGATACCCTACCTGATTAGACATAGAGCACACCTATGGGAGACGGTGGTGAAGAGGGTACTGCTAGAGCCCCTTTTGACAGGGAGTTACCCCTTTGGGAACTCAAGGACTTCCGCTACATTGACCAGGACATGTCCATGGAGCGGTAGCGAGAGGGTGGATGTCTTATAGTAGGGGATCTGTATCCTCTGGAAAACTTCATAACATTCCAGGAAACACAGGCTACATTTGAGGTAGGGCAGGGACACTTCCTATACTATGTCAAATTGGAAAACACTAAAAGAACTATGGTACACCCACCCAGCGGCACCTACACCCTCACAGACACTGGTGGGAATTCTTCTCTGGGGGGAGGGCAGACATCTTATTTCCCTGTTCTACAGAGCACTCCAGGAGGATCAAATGAACCGGGAATATAAAACAAGAGTGGCCTGGGGGGCAGACCTAGGTGAACCTATTGCCGACTCAGACTGGGAGCATGTGTGCAGTCTGGTGAAATCAGTCTCTTGTAATAACAAATTTAAACTACTCCGCTTTAACTTCCTGCATCGCACATATGTAACACCGACCAGACTCAACTATATTGATCCTAATAGGAGGGTAAGATGTGCATGTTGCGGGGAGGAAAGAGCCACTTTACTTCATCTGGCTTGCAAGTGTGTGGGAGTCTGAGGATTCTGGGAAACAGCAATACCCCACATCTCTGAAGCAGTAGAGATAGATATCCCTATTACACCTGGTGCATGCTTGCTAGGGTGAGTGAGTATGGCGGCCCAAGGGATGTAAGATCTCGTGTAAGCTCCTACAGCTGGCATTACTTCTTGCAAAACCTAGAATAGCGATAGGATGGATGGGACCATGGATCCATAGTGAGGCCCTGTAGGTGAAGGATGTTTTGGAATGTGGGGGGGGGGGTCGCTGAGGAACAACACATGAGGTTCTCTCATACAGATGGTAAGGTCATGGGGGAATTGGTGGCCTATATTGCAACGTAGGACTCATTTAATGAATACAGGGACACATATACGGACTCTGGGGATTTAGAGGTGTGAGGAGATATTATCCTACACTATACTGGAGAGGTAACATTGCAGAGTGAGAATTATCTAGATTTGTAATGTTTACAATGTGCTTACTGTCTCAACAAATGTATTGATTATGTATGCCTGGCTATCGGCGATAGCGCCCCTCATTTTCTGATTTATGATTCTGACACCTATTTCCATTCTATGGTGTGGAAAAATCGACTTATGGGACATTTCACTTTAAATTCACGGACGGCATGCTGTTTTTCTCCAACGGCTATGAACCATAGAGTCTGCTTTTTGCTTTATTAATGATAATGGAATATGTTGTACTGAACGTGGGGATGTTGACTTTCTTCAATACTATCACTGTGATGCAGTTATTGTGGGCCCACTTCAAGAGGATTTGACAATTACTTAATATTGTAGTACTTCTGGTTTACTATGTGAATTACCGAAATAAACCTGGAGGAAGCCAGGAACACTCCCGACTTACTCCTGAAATTCAGGAATCTGCCAGGTGTGCCACAAAAGTAAGTTGCACTTACAGCTAAATCTGTGTGAATGTCATCTTCTGAGCACGAGTGAGGTCTGAATCCGCTATAAACCTGACAGCACTCGGCTCAGTCACTCACTGTTCCCATATTTTTCGCATTAAGCTTATATTTTCTATATACATTTGTTAAGAAGGTGCGTAGGACCGATTGTGACATCTCTATCTTTATCACATCTAAGCGCCGAAGCGTGGAGTAATGTACAACAACTGAATGAATTGTGAACCAGGCCTGGAACTCAGATGTAATTCACACCTAAGACGTGTGCAATAACCAACTATCCATAGAAAAATGGTGCCAGAGTACGGTTTAGATACAAGTCAGCTCCGTCGGAGAAGTGTCCTTTTACCTCGAATCTACATATCTGAAGAATGTTTTCTGTGCACCAGCTTTAGGCTGATCCGAATTGGGAAGTGTTTCCCTCAGTGTCCAGGTTCCTCCTTCCCCAGAGGCTAATTCCTTTGTCAGCACTCAGTGGAATGTAAACACAAGTGATAGCTTTGTCAAAAGCAAGGAAATGATCATAGCTGTGTCTACCTGCCATAGGTGTTAATTTTTGAAAGAAGGGAACCCTTCACGTTGAATATATTCGTGCTCAAAAGGGGATTAGTGTTGAGCGGATGTGAAGAAAGAACTACCCAATGCAGAATAAAAAAACCTGCCAACTCAAGTAGGATATATGGTTTTGATACTATTACAAAATTGTGCAGAAATGTACTTCAGTGGTGACAGTGCCTTACTAGGGATTTAGCTCAAGCTAATGTTAGAAGGGAAGAATTGTAATGTTGAGTGCTGCAGGTTAGAGTATGTGTGCTTTACGTACATTCAGAACGGACCCATACATTTGGTGAATGCAACATTCAATATAACAATAGCTAAACAGTATTAAAATCTGTCTCGACTGGTCCAGAGGGAGCCAGTTTCAATAATACATAGATGTGAAGATTGAGAGGGCAGCCCTAAGTGTTTTATTTTCACCTCAGTGACTGTGCCATGCCATCCAAATTTGCAAATGATTTTTGATGCATCAGCAGGCCCTCTATACTGTATACTCTTCAGCTGTTGATCAATAATCAGTTCTGATGTGCCACTCACCCAAGTTTGGGCCGCTCCAACTTTCGACCTTTAAACAATGCTCCATTTGGTCACCAGCAGCCCCATACTTACCGGTGTGCATGCCTTTGTGAATCCTTCTCATCCATCAGTGATACCAAACAGGACTATTTTAGGATCAAGGACTATAAATTGACCAATTACCACCGAGAGGGATCTGTGGATTCATTTCCGATATCACATGATTACCAGGCATTCCCTAATGAAGTGTATCAAGGTACCTTTAGTATGACTGCGGTGGAAACAACTGGAATTAGTCAGTTTGCCCATTAGCCGGAAAGAGTCCCTGGAGGAATTTAAATTGTATTAGTTTCTGTCTTGCGGATATAGCCAAGTGGCGGGGAGCCGTCTGAGCATCTGTCCACTCAACCTCCTTCAACACCCAATGTTGTTTTCCCATTTGGCCCACAGCTTAACAACATCAGATGTGTTGATTATTAGAGATCTGCATAGACTAGAGATCCCTTTCCTCCCCAGTTGTTCTAGTGTAATTTTTGGGCTCTAATTGGTTGAAGTCAGGCACCTGTGTCAGTTTGTCGTTATGACAATTCTGTTGTTCTAAAGAAAGACTAATTTGCAGATCTCAAGAGAACTGGTTGCAAAGTGCAAATTCCGCTCGATAGCTGTTCCAACAACTTGACATGGCCCGATCCAAACATCACCCAGCTTCAAGGTCCCTGAAAGATCCCACACCTGGCAGGTGTAAAGAGACTCAAACTGAGATAGCCAAGAGTGGAACCAGAGTAGGGGGAGGGTTACTCTTGAGGATTCTTTGCCACCCGATACACCTTAGAGCATCATGCTAAAACTGCAGGAGAAGCTTTATAAAGTAGAGGAGCGAATGTGTTACTTGTGGCCCATACAACATAGAATGTATTCTGTGTGGTGCTAGTAACTCCAATTGTAGTGTAATACCTTGGTTTCTCTGTCGCCAAAGCGCCAGTCATTGAATGGAACTAGGTATGAGACCCAGCAATATCAACATTTCCCAGGCCACTGTTGTATTGTAACTACATGCATTTTGAAAGGAAGACATGTGGCAGATCCCATTCCATAAGAATTTGCGTAATAGAGGTTGAAGACTCTTGAGGGACTGCATCAATGAGAACCTCTTAAACAGTGTGCTACACCCCATAATTGTCAGCAGAAGGGAAACCCATTCCCCCAGCTCCTGCCTTGTGTGTTTAAGCAAAGTAGTGATATTTAAATGCCTACCCGCATCTGTCCTGACCCATAAACCAAGGTATTTAGAAGGGCTGTCACCTTCTTTGATCAGCAACTTACTGTATGGGACCAGCACTTGTCCCAATTTTCCCAAAACCCAGATGCATCTCCTTAGATCCTTAGCCTCTGGACCATTCTAGGGAGGTAGGTAGTGAGTTGCTGCAGGTACAGCAGACAATCGTCTACATAAAGGAAAGGCGAATGCACCGTGCCAAAAGTCATCTGATACAAGGCAGCATCACCATGTAGTTCATGGGCCCGAGGCAGCACAATGTGCAAGCATCGAAAAAAGTGGTGGGCGCTGTGGTCTGGTGTAAAGCCGCCTGGTCTCCATGGATGACAGTATGGATCCCCTTAGACAGTCTGTTCCCTAGCTCCTTGCTTCAACATTTATAAGTGATATTGCTCGATATGTCCTACACTTGTGAGTGGGCTTGCCCCCTTTTTAAATGACAGAGATAGTTGCTGTGCACAGATTGTGGGGGAAGGAGTCAGCAACAAGGGTCTCATCAGATAGCGCGAGCAGATGCAGTATCAAAAGCAATGTATATTTCTTAAGAAATTGCGGTGGAAGCAATTTGGGCCCGGGGTCTTGTCTGAGAGCATGTCTGATGTTGTTGACTTCCTCTGATGTAATGGGGAGATCCAGCTCTGTTCTTATTTTAGTCCGAGAGAGTGGGAGGGGGAAGGTCGTTTACAGGGGTGTCACTGGCTGAGCTAGCAGCTGAAAAATAAAACAACATTTTACTACCGTTTCATTTTTCAACTGCTGGCTCAGCCAACACATGCAGGGATGGTGGAGCTGGGCCATGGGAAGGGGGAGAGAGGATGGGGATTTAAGTGTGCATGTTAGTTTGGCTGGCTGTCTTAGGAGCAGAAGCTAACAACTGTTTTCAGGTTTTTACAAATGAAAACAGTCTAAAGAATCATACTGATAAAATAATAGTTTACAACTTAAAATATTTTTGCCCATAAAATATACCTTATTTGCAGTGCTTAATTTCTGTTGTCATGTGAACTGACCTGGACTTTCTGAGTTGTTATCATACATGAACAACATAATAATTTATTACATCAATTACAAGAGAAGGTTTTGTACAGGGTACATCTAGAACTAATGTATTTCAAGGTGCTCTTTTATGTGAGAATTAACAAAGAGGGGGCAAAGTGAAATGAAACAATTGCCAACGATCACACAATTTGGTCATGTGGAGAAGCCATGATTTATCTCAGGTGGCCATAGGATAACTTTGGAGTGTTCCTAAATGGATTAAACAGAGTTCTGGGGCCGAGTTTATGAGGTCCAGGAAGAGAAGATTATTGATACTGGCCCACAAGTAAACTGTTACAGTAGTTAGGTTTTCTCAGTACTAATCAAATCACAAGAGATTGTTTTGCTTTGTAGAATGGGATAACTGGGTGGATTGTTCATGTTTTTAACTAAATATTACACTGCTACAGCTATGATATCACGCTGCTGTAGTAATGAAAGATTTTACAGCATACAGGAACTGAACTGAATGCCAAAATTGCTAGCCAAATGTCTGAGGGAAATCAATTGTTAGGTAAGGAGATTGGTTTAAAATGAATAAAACATTAAACAGTTCAGTGGCAAATAGCTGTAAGCCCACTAGATATGCGTGATTGGACTGGAGACAAGGTTGGCTTTGAGAAAACATATATTTCATCTGGCTAAAGATGATTGGGAGGATTTGTAAAATTAGAGGAGGAGAGCTGTGGAACACACCTCAACGTGAGATAGGACCAGATAGTATTCACTTTCACACACCCACAAAAGCATGTCTCAACTCTCATCCTCTCACTTTATCAGCCCCTTTCTACCCAATATTTTGGGCAACATTACTTTTCTGATGAGGATAGCTTAAGGGGTTGCACAATGCAAGCAGGGGTCAGATGTACCCACTAAGTTATACCTGTTTCTCGGTTCTTCCGTAGGCTGGATAGCCTCTTAATTTTTTTGGTATGGACTGGACGACGTAGTAGAGTGGCTCTGTTGGTCCTGCGGGCAGATCTTGAGGGAGGAGGATTAGCGATTCCCAATCTCAGGCATTATTATTATGCAGCACACCTGCAATTCGCTGCTAAATGGATGACAGATACCGATTATTGGGAGAAGAGACTGTTTACCGGAGTATTGGGTAGCCAGGCATTGGTGTATCTTTTGATGGCGGGGGGTAGGTCCACCACTGTTGTTCTCTATTTGGTGAGGTCCACTGCTGGGATCAGGCAGTTAAACATGTGCTTCGACAAGCTCCTTTCGTCCGGGAACTGAGAATATAGGATCTTGCGCCCTTTCGGGAAATGGAACAGTTAATCTCTGTGGAAGCCTGGAAACTGGGCGGTTGCGATGTAGTTGGGGATCTTTACCCTAATGGGAAGTTCATTTCCTTCACTGAGGCCAGGGACTTGTTCTGTGTGGGATCTGGTCAATTCCTACAATACGCTAAGCTTGAAAGTCTGGCACGTGAGATCTGGAATGGTTTCCCGGTGTCCCCTGGGGCTTCCTCGGTACTACATGGCCTGCTTAACTGGGTTGAGGGGTTGCACTTGATCACCCGGTTTTATAAAGCACTCCGGGAGGACCAGCCAACAGTAATAGGAGTGAGTCGCAAGTCTTAGGAGAGGGATCTGGGGGCACCCATGTCGGATACTGATTGGGATCTAGCACCGTCCATGGTTCGTAAGGTGTCAAGTAATAACAGATTTAAGCTACTGTACTTTAACTTTGTACACAGAACGTACCTCACACCCAGTCATTTAAATAAGATTGACCCGGGGCGCAAAGCGAGGTGTCCAAGATGTGGTGTGCTGGGTGCTTCCTTCCTGCATCTGGCTTGGACTTGCAGACTGGTGAACAATTTTTGGCACAAAGTAGTGGCGAAAGTAGAGGAAGTGACAGGCTTGGGAATAGAGGTGACACCAATGGCCTGCCTCTTGGGAGTGGTGCAGAAGCCGCGAGGTCGGAGTATTCCATATAAATTAGCTCAGCTGGCGTTGGTGCTGGCCAGGTGCAGGGTAGCGATTGGATGGATGAGCACCCGGAGTCCATTGCTCCCTAATTGGATACGGGGCCTAATGGAGTGGAGTGTGGCTGAGGAGCAACATATGCACTTCCCACGTAGGGATGACAAGGCACTCACTGACTTGGAGGCTTGGGGTACATTACTGGACCGGTTCTCAGGTGTGGAGGGTGTCAGCTCTGCAGATAGTACGGAGGATTGGGGGGGGGGCAGGGGGGGAGGGACATCACATAATGAGCCTTCTGAGCAGGTGACGATCAACTATGGTATTGACATTTATCCATTTCTCACAGATTACATATTATGTTTGGTTTCATGTGTTTTTTTGTGGTTTGGGTGGGGGGTGGATGGGCCTCAATTATATATTGGATATGATTAGCCCTTGGTTGGTACATGCACGAAATTACTTTTGGTATTGTAATACAGTATGAATATTCTGTCTTGCATGGCCTGCACTGCATTGTTGTTTGCAGTTTATAAAACTCAATAAAAACAGTTATTAAAAAAAAAAAGTTATACCTGTTTGCTTGGTTAGCATTTGGTCTCAGAGGTGTCAAGGCGTGGATTGAGTGAATCTGTGTGAGTTTCACTTTGTGAACAAGGGATGCACATACAAATGTGCATGCCTCCCATTTAGCATTCTAAGAGCTCAAATTGATACACACAAATATTTCAATAGAGAGCTGTCATTTTAAACCCAGGAATTCAATACAGCCCTCTTTGGGTATTGTTACTCGGTGATGAGCCTCCTGTATTGATTTTCAAAAGCAATCAAGTTTCGGACATAATAACATAGTGTGGAACAAGGAACCTTGTAGATTGCATACCCTCAGCATCAGTCATTGTTTGTCCCACCCATCTTAAAGAAAGGTGCACATGAGCAGTGTGCCCTATGTAGGATTTTAAATTGGACAAGGTGAAGCAGACTTAATTGCAACCTCCCTGAGGTGCATACGTGTTTATTTCCAGTCCAATTCATCCATCAAAGCTATGTTGCATTCTCACCTTAAACAAAGTTGACCAAAGTTACCTGGAGCATTATGCAGCAATATCGTCTATGTTAGAGACAGGGCTTAGGCAAAGCCTACTTTCTAGAGAATGCCTCTGTGGAGGCATTAAATGTCTGTAGAGCATGTCTACCCATAGCTGCCTGTGTTAGCTAGTGGGTTCTCTGTATGAAGTACCCCATCAAATCTTTTGTCTCCCATAGACTCCCCAGTATTGATATTCCTATCCCATCCCTGCACCACAGAGAAGTCCTTCTGGTAACTAGTCCTTCTCATTTCAAATATTTTGTGGACATTTCTATATATATGAATTGACAATGACACTCCACTCTGTAAATATGCAACATTGTTTCCTATACATAGCACCCTAGAATCCTTTCTCACCCATGGCATCCCTTTCAATTTTTTAAGATGATTCTTGAAGAAATTCAAATGCCCACTTGTTTAGGGCCAATAGGTGGGAGGCCTAGTTGCACCTCCTAATGCCTGGAAAGGCCATTCCCTCATCGTATATCAATTTGTACACGGTGGTCAGTGCCACAAGTGGAGTAATGCCAGCCCCAACAATAATAGGTGAAGATTAAACTCAGCCTTTCTAAGTAGATCATCCTTCACCTCAGATATGGTATTATGAAGTGCCAATAGTAGTCTAGACAGAGGGATCATTTTGTACAAAAGCTCTCTCCCCATCAATGGGAGGTGGACTGTTACCAGTGCCCTACATCTGACTTGAATTGGTTGAGAAGACGTTTTATCTACCTTTACTGTTAAAAATTCCAAGAAATGTGGAGTATTTATAACTCATTTTAATCAGACCTGTGGTACTGGGCTCAGGAGCCTTTTTCGTCAGGGGATACAGGATCAACATTTCCCGGTTAATTCAGAGGCTCGAGCACCTTCCACATATCCAGAATATGTCAGCACTCTGTTGCAGAGCCTGGGTCATCGATGTGTGTCAGAATGCCATCCGCATTGTCCAGCCAACATTTCATCATGCAACTCCTATGCGTTAAGTTGCTACCCCTCTGTTCTGCTGGCTGTGTATGATCTCACTGTTTTCAGCAGTGGGGAGTGGTCCAATCTACGGTATGCCAGAGAGGCTCTCTCTTAAAAGCTGTATGCACACATCCTGAAAACAAAATCTGAACCATGTGCGCCTGTGATGTATGAAACGTGTGTAGGGTCTTGATGTTCCCTTTTCCATATATCTTTGAACCCCAGGGCTGTTATTAAGTCTGCTAAGTAGGTTCGACCCTCCTGCTTGCCAGCCAATCAGCTGTAAGCTTTTCTCTACTACCATTTATAACCATGTTGAGACACCTAATATCAGTAGGTAATCTGATTGTTGCAATAGCAGTGCACTAATCCATTCCATGACCACTGGCCGCAAGTATATAGATGCTGGTACCATTGGCTCCTCATCCCATGTGTCTGTACCTGTTACATAGCACCTCTTTCAATCTACGAAACTTTGTGACCCACAAAGGGTACGTTTTTTTCACAGTATTAACATGCCCATGAGCCAGTCAAATATCCTATTTGAGCCAGGAACATATATTCATCCTTTCCAACAAAATGACACTTGGCTCCTGCCAGGTGTGTTTTGTGCAACATGGCTATATCTACACTGGTTCTAATCAGTTATGGCATCGCCACCCCGCATTTGTTTCTGTTACCTAAGCCATTTATAGTTCAGGTCAACATTTTCAGCTTCGGTTGATTTACTCACATTTATCTAATTTGTTATTTTTTCTTCAAGTATCCAAGGGCTAACCCCCTGCTTGTTAACTCTAATCAGTTGTGTTCTCACCCAACATTTAATATGAACTTTACAAGATAATTTCCCCTACCTCCACAGTCCACACTGTTAGTCTGAGGGTACAAAATATCCCACGACTCCATTGCATGCAGTTCTTGTTGCCTACAAATTTTAACTCTCTTAACTAAGCAAAGTTTATTCTACCCCACAAGGATGTCCCAGACAGTCTGTCCCTCATTGTCTGTGAGGATATTGACATGTTTTCATCCATCAGACCCTTTAGAAAAGGCCAACTATTTGTAGAGTCCCATCTAAATAATGCGATAGTTAATAGATTGAAACAACACCCGACCCCCTGGTCTATCTTTCTCATAGCTACCAGTAGTCTAGAGTTCTTTGTCTAAATCATACTAAGTTTTACTTGCTTGATTTGTTGGTTCTGATGTCCTCAACCTTGCACTTTGCACCTCTGAAACTGTCTCAACCAAACGTGTATTTGTGTGTTTTGCTCTGGAGTTGTTTCCTTCTGTAGCTTCTCTTTCAGTTGGCTTTGGCACTCTAATCAGTCAAATATTGGCCCTATCCTTTCCTGTCTTATAGAGTCGTTCTGCTGGCATTTATCATGTCCCTTAATGGCATATCCATCAAGCTAATTGCTCGAATCATTCAGCACTTGGACTTCAAAACATTTTCCATTAAGCAATTCTCCCAGATTAGCTGGCAAGAGCATCATGTATTTTATTCCCTCTTTCCATAAATCTTCCTTCACTGCATTAAATGTCATTTTTTGTTTTTGTACATCCAGGGTGAAGTTAGGAAATACCAGGAACATAGCGTTCTTGTACAAAAGGGGGCAATTTATTATAGCCACCTTAAGAATGACATCTCTGTTGCTACAACTTTAGGTGGTTCCCTTGGGTTCAGGGCTTGGGTGAACCAGTGCTGCGTGAGCCTGCTCCTGTAGGAAGAAATTAGAGAGAAATATTGGCTAAAGCTAATTTAGTGTCAAGTGCTCCATGCACAGTTCATTCTTCGCTCCCTCTTCATTCTTTGGAAACCCCACTTTATGAGTACTGTTTCAGCGGGAGCGGTGATCCGCATCCTCAAATCTAGCTGCAAGGAGCTCATATTTTTCCTGGAGGCATGATGCTGCATGTTTCATGAACTAAGTAGCTTCTTCTGTTTGGTTGTTCCGCTATTTAACTATGTTGATCTTTTGAACTACTTTCTAAAGGTGTGCTGTGAGATTCACATCCACTGCAGTGCTGTATATTTTCTGTTCCAGCTGCACAGCTTGGGGGGGTGGAATGGCATGGATTTCCTTCCATGGTGTGAGACAGATGACAGAAATGAGTATCTTTCTGGTATGATTTGTTGTTGTGACCAGTTGTGTCTGTTGTGTTCATAGCTTCTGATGATGATATCTGCCACAACCAAGATTAGGGATTAGTTATGCCTAATCACACTCCTTCTTTGACCTCTCCTTCTCTTATAGATAGATTAACATATATGTATCTGCTGACACTTGCCAGGGTGGTCGGAGTCAGTTTGTAACTCTGAATCTACCCAGTGCCTGTCACTTTCAGTCACCTGGTATTGGCTGCTGTCTTTCCATTGTGTTTCTTCAGAGGGTACCACTCTGTTTCCTGTCCAGCCTCGTTGTGAGACAAGCCAGAGGTGTATATTTTTTGGCGGATCCCTAGTTGTGCACATCCTAGATTCCGAGCATGGGAAGTGGATTTGGGCCCTGTTGCAGATCAAGTATGATTGGAGGGTTTGGCATCCTCCAGAATCAGCAATTGCTGCTCGTTACCACTTTATCCAGCTTACATACCTGCGTAGAGTATACTTTACCAGGGATTGGCTTTGGAGAAGAGGTATGAGCCCTTCCCCGAGGCTCTTACAATGTAACGGTCACAATGGGGATTTAGCACACAGGGTTTGGAGTTGTGATGTGATCTCCCCATTTTGGAGTGGGGTGCTTCACAAACTGGGAACAGTTCTCGGTTGGTTGCTGTCAGATGGCCCAAACTGGTCTTATTGCATATGTCTGAGGATCTGGACTCTTAACAAGTACAAGAGGGTTCTCCTATGGTCCGGACTCTATAGGAAAGCGAGAATTGCTTGACATTGGAACGACTCATTCCCAATCCTGAAGCTCGGGGACTGTAAGAGACACTTAGACAAAAGCATGTGCATGGAGGAAACAATTTACCAAGCAACGGGCTGCCCCTATAAATATTATAAAACCTGGAGCACCTACTGGTGCATCCCTCACCCCAGTTGGATCCTGTGGAATGGACCTCTGTGAGAGGGAGAATCAGCAGAGAAGCACCATCACATGAGTAGATGGAAAGACGTTTACTCCTGCCCTTCTAGCTGGAAATTCAGACTGGATGCCAATGTTGTCAAACTGATTTTGATATCTTATATGCTTATGAGACAAAATGGTCGTGTCACACTTCAAGAGCTTAGTTTTTAGGTTGACCATAGCAGCGCACAAGTGTTGCTTTTCCGACATGTTGGAGTCTATGTGGACTTTTAACTATGCCCACCTCACGCCCATCACTTTTACTCGTTCGTGAACTTGCCTTTCAAAAATACTTTGATGACATTGGTAAATGCTTTAAGTTTGTCCTGCTTAGGGGATTTTGTTACCACCTTGGGAATGGACCCTGTTACATAGATAATTGCACGTTTGCTGATATGTTTAAATGTGAGCAAACTTCTTTTACCTTTTGTGCCTCTCCTTTGCACTCACGCTCATGGCGGCCGTGGCACTTTGAATTGACTTGCCTTTCATTTTCAGGCCTTTCCCCACCTTGGATGGTGGCGCAGCTGTCTTGCCACTTACAACAGTTGTCTTGCCTGAGCCCTTGGTGGCAGGTGTTTTGGCCTTCTCCCTCCGGGATGTGGGCAACTTTTTCTGTTTTGGAGGTGGAGGGATGTCCTTGGCCTCGCTCCTTGGGACACTGGCAGCCCTGTTGCTTGGCGCACTCCAAAATCCGGCTATTGTTGGCACCACTGTGCCCGGTGATGTGGTGGCTAAGGTGCTGGGTTGGGACCTGGAAAGGCGGGCCCTAGGGGACGGATGGGGTGGGGGAGGTGTAGGGAAGAGGTCAAGATTTGATAGGAAAAGCTTTTTAGACACACTGGGATGGGTAGATGGAGGGGGTTTGGGAGTGGAGGAAGAGGTAGTGGTTGTAGGAGGTGTTCGTTTGCTGACTTTGGGTGAAGGTGCATGGGCTGGAGGCTGTCGTGAGGTGGATGGCTGTTGGGTGGGTGTGTGACTGCGTTTGTGTACTTTGGGAGGAGGGCTCTCAGACCCACTGGGAGAGTACACAGGGGATGTGTGAATGGTAGTGGGGGTGGTGAGTGTACATGAGCGGTGTGTGGTGATGGGCGTGCTGGTGATGGAGGTAGTGGCTGAAGATGTAGTGCATGCAGGTGTGAGTGGAGACGTGACAGGGAGGGAGGAGGGGGACACAGAGGAGGCACTGGATATTGGTATGTGTGCATGGGTATGATGCTTGTGTGAATGCCTGTGGGATGTGTGGTGCTTATGTTTGCCAGAGCCACCCTTGTGTGTTGAGGTGTGTGCATGCTGGTCTGATTGCATGCTTGGGATAAGCTGAGGTACTGGGGATTGGGTCTGGGTGGAGGAAGTTTGAGGGGGGAGGCTGGACACAGGGACAATGGCTGCCATTAATGCTCTCTGTTGGGCTGCCTGGCCAGAATGAATGCCCTCCAGGTATGCATTTGTCTGTTGCAACTGCCTCTCTACACCCTGGATGGCATTCAGAATGGTAGACAGCCCAACAGTGAGGGATCTCAGGAGGTCAATGGCCTCCTCACTGGGTGCAGCAGGGCTGACTGGGTCAGGGCTTGAGGTGCCTGGGGCGAAGGAGATGCACACCCTCCTGGGTGAGCGGCCACGGGACACACGCTGAGGGGCTGCTGGGAGGGCGGTGCTGGTAGGGGTGGTGGCAGCTGTACCTGTAGATGCGGTGGGCACAGAGGGGCCAGCCACCGCAAGGGAGCTCCCATCAGAGGAGGAGTCGGTGTCGCTGGTCTCTGCTCCTGTCCCCACCATGGAGCTCCACTCACCCTCCGTCCCACTGGTGACTTCCGACTCCGTTGTCTCGCCCTCCAGGGCCATGTGGGATGCAACTCCCTCCTGCTCCGGTGGCACAGCTCCTCCGCCTGATGATGCTAATGCACACAAGAACAGGGAGACCACAAAAAGTGGGGGGGAGAAAGAAGAAAGACATGTTCAGTGCATGCAATACCGCTACCGTTGGCGGACACTACAGACACAGCAGCCCTCTGCACTACGCCATGCACTTAGAGTTCCCTAATTAATCACAGGGACATGGGCCTATGCCCGATTGCTACACACATGGAAGTCACAGGAGCCTGACTAGGTGTAGATGGCTCTTACCACTGGTGGGGTTGGGGTGCCACTTAGCCTGCCTCACAAAGGGTCCTTGCCTACAAAGCTCACCCTGGCCTAGGGAAACCCACTGCCCACCTCCCCCACCCAGACACCTCCAATGCGTGCAGAGTCAGATGGATGTGACGGTACTCACCCCCTTGTGGCTGCTGTGATGCCCTCAAGCGCCAATCCAACTCCGGATACACCACTGCCATGATCCGGAACATCAGGGGGGTCATGGTGCGACGGGCACCCCTCCCACATTGGGAGGCCATCCCCAGCTGGGCCTCTGCCATCTTCTTGCTCCAGCGGCGAATGTCCTCCCATCTTTTATGGCAGTGGGTGCTCCGTCTGTGGTGGACCCCCAGGGTCCGGGCGTCCTTGGCTATGGCACGCCAAATATCCTTCTTCTGGTGGGCGCTGACCTACAGGGATAGTACAGGGGAACAGGAAAAACTTTAACCGTCCGGACCATCACAGTCATTGTCCCACGTTCCCACCCTTGCCCTGACGCACATACACTCACCGTCCGATCATGCACGCCTCATCCCCCCCATATCTTCCATCCACACCACTCCAAACAGGCATTGCCCATACAGCATGCTCACAGTGTACTCACCTGTTTGTCTGGAGGACCGTAGAGTACCATCCACTGGTTTATCCAGCTCCTCCGATGTGAAGGCAGGGCCCTTTCCCCAGACACATGAGCCATTGCCACTTCCAGACTGAGGTCACAGCAGCACTTGCAGTGTAGGTTCTCTCCTGTCGAAGATCAGGTATCAAGTGAGTGAACAGACAGAAAATGGCGGTCACGTCCGCGCCAGTGCGTACCGTCACTGCCGGCGTGCATCGTCATTGGCTCCTGGGACCCATAGGGCCCAATGTTAACCAATGCAGGATTGCGCTGCGGTCTTCGACCGCCTACCACAACAGTGTACAACGCCAGCGCAGTTACCTCATATCCCCTTGTCCCACATTACAGGTTGGGCAGCCGCCATTTCAGTGGGTCACATGGCATTACTTTTAAATGCGTCACACATGTCTAGGCCTTGCATACACACAAAGACAGGCACATAGCGGATTGACAAATGTGTGCAATAAATTATTATTTTTTGACTAACACAGTGTTGGCTGACTCTGTGCTCGCTGTTCTCCTCCATAGGGCACATCCGCTGGGGCAGGTGAGGAGATTGCGGCATCCTCCAGTGTACAGACCGCTGGTGGACCTGTCGACAATGGAAGAGAGACATGTAATAGTCAGCTACAGACTTGATCGTGCCACAATCCGGGAACTGTGTGCCCAGTTGGAGCCAGACCTGATGTCAGCTATCCGCCATCCCACAGGAATACCCCCTCTAGTGCAGGTCCTGTCAGTACTCCATTTCCTGGCAAGTGGGTCTTTTCAAACAACATTGGCCATTGCATCAGGGATGTCCCAGCCAATGTTCTCAAAGGTGTTGTCCAGAGTGTTGTCTGCCCTGCTGAAACACATGCGCAGCTACATCGTGTTCCCTCAGGTGGAGGATTTGCCTACAGTGAAAGGTGACTTCTATGCCCTGGGACATATCCCCAACATCATAGGTGCCATTGATGGGACACATGTGGCCTTGGTCCCCCCCCGCAGGAGTGAACTGGTGTACAGAAACCGGAAGAGCTACCATTCTGTGAATGTGCAGGTGGTGTGTTTGGCCGACCAGTACATCTCCCATGTGAACGCCAAGTTTCCTGTTTCAGTGCATGACGCTTACATTCTGAGGAATAGCAGCATCCCTTATGTGATGGGGCAACTCCAGAGGCACCGTGTGTGGCTAATAGGTGAGGACAAGGACCCTATACCCTGTGAATAGTTGTCTGGGTCTGGGGTTGTCCCTAAGGATTAGTGTGTGTCTAACAGTTGTCCCTCGACATTTGCAGGTGACTCTGGTTACCCAAACCTGTCATGGCTACTGATCCCAGTGAGAAATCCCAGAGCAAGGGCAGAGGAACGCTACAACGAGGCACATGGGCGAGCTAGGAGAGTGATAGAAAGGACCTTCGGCCTCCTGAAGGCCAGGTTCCGGTGCCTCCATATGACAGGTGGTTCTCTGTACTACTCACCAAAGAAGGTGTGCCAGATCATCGTGGCCTGCTGTATGCTGCACAACTTGGCTTTGCGACGACAGGTGCCTTTTCTGCAGGAGGATGGTTCTTATTGCAGCTGTGTAGCCTGTGAACAGTGAAGAAGAGGAGGCAGAAGAAGAGGATATCGACAACAGAAACAACGTGATCCAGCAATACTTCCAGTGAGACACAGGTGAGAAGACACCACTGCCTCCTACATCTGATAAAATTGTTAGACCTATCATATGTCTGTCACTTTCACCCAGTGTATGGACCCTGACCTGTCACTTTGCCTTTCCATTTCACAGATGTGGGTCCCACTGTGTGACCTCTGCTATGTTACCACATGGACTAGAGCTGTGTGACCTAGGTATGTTGACAATAAAATGGACATTGCTATTTTCCTCAGTTATTGCAAATACACATTTGTGAAAGCACAGACTGACTCCAGATTGTTTTGTGATTCAAGGGTGTTTATTTAAGTGCAAAATAGTGGAGGGGGTTGAAAATGGTCAGGGGTGATGGTGGAGGAATGTCCATGGCAGAGTCCAGTTATTTGCCTCACAGGTGCATTGTCCAAAGGGGCATAGAAAGTGGAGCTAGGGCAGTTTAAGGATGGACAGGGTGACAAAGTGGGACAGAAGGATGACATTCAGGGTGGTCTCATTTCTTGGCGGGGGTCTTGGCATTGCTCTCTGCCTTTGTCCTGGATCTCAGGGACCGTTTGCGGGGTGGATCTCCATCTGCAGGGGGTGGGGTGCTGGTGTCGTGGTCCTGTGGCGGTGCCTCCTGTCCACTAGCGCTGGCAGAGGTGGTGGGCAGTTCATGACCAGGCTAGTGTCAGGGCCCCCTTGTTGTGCCACAGTGTCCCTCCTGGTGTTGACAAGGTCCTTCAGCACCCCTACAATGGTGACCAGGGTGGTGTTGATGGACTTGAGTTCCTCCCTGAACCCCAAATACTGTTCCTCCTGCAGCCGCTGGGTCTCCTGAAACTTGGCCAGTACTGTTGCCATTGTCTCCTGGGAATGATGGTACGCTCCCATGTTGTTGGAGAGGGCCTCGTGGAGAGTGGGTTCCCTGGGCCTGTCCTCCCCCTGTCGCACAGCAGACCTCCAAGTTCCCCGGTTTTCCTGTGCCTCTGTCCCGTGAACCGTGTGCCCACTGCCACAGCCCCCAGGTCCCTGCTGTTCTTGGGTTAGTGGGTTTGCCTGGGTTCCCTGTAGTGGTGGACACACTGCTGCTTGACGTGTCCTGGGGACAGAGGTATGGGCCCTCTGGGTGGGTGCTGTGCTGGTGTTTCCTGAGGGGGGAAGGCTCTGTGGTGGCTTGTGACTGTGTCAGGGGGAACCGACTGTCCCGAGGTCTCAGATGGGATCGGGCTGGTCATCTAGATCAAGTTGGACAGAGCTGATGTCATCACTGTGGGCCTCTTCTGTGGGCGGGACGGACATGTCTGGAACTTCCTGTCCGGTGATGTTGGGTAGGGGTGTAAAGGCATGATTATTGCATCAGTGTGTGCTATGGTGTACAATGGGTGGGTGACCCTGTACCCCAGTGCTTACATTCTTGTGTAGGACCTTGTCTGATAATTGTTTAGGGGTCTGTGTGGGTATCTGTAGTGGCCATGCATTGGTGATGGGTGTCCGTGCTTTGGTGTTGCATGCAGGGCTCGGTGTTGGGATGGGTGGTTTGTGATAGTGGGACATACGTGAGGTGTTGGAGTGATGGGGGTGTGGGTGAAGGTGGGGGTATGTGATAGCATGCAGGTAGGGTGGGGGATATGGTAGTTAAGATTTGACTTACCAGAGTCCATTCCTCCAGCTACTCCTGCGAGGCCCTCTGGATGCAGTATAGCCAAGACCTGCTCCTCCCATGTTGGTAGTTGTGAGGGAGGAGATGGGGGTCCGCCGCTAGTCCTCTGAACTGCAATCTGGTGTCTTGAGACCACGGAACGCACCTTCCCCCGTAGGTCGTTCCACCTCTTCCTGATGTCATCCCGTGTTCTTGGATGCTGTCCCACTGCGTTGACCCTGTCCACGATTCTGCACCATAGCTCCATCTTCCTAGCTATGGAGGTGTGCTGCACCTGTGATCCGAATAGCTGTGGCTCTTCCCGGATGATTTCCTCCACCATGACCCTGAGCTCCTCGTCAGAAACCCTGGGGTGTCTTTGCGGTGCCATGGGGTGGTGTGGATGATGTGTGAGGTGGTGTGTGTTGTGATGTGTGAGTGGTTGTGTTTTTGTGTGTTGTGTGAGGTGCGTGGATGTTGTGTGAGTGATGGTGTTCAGTGCCTGTGGATGCCAGTTTGTTGATAGTGGTGTCTCTCTCTGGCCTTCTCTCGCAATTCTGGTCATAAGGGTTTGTGGGTGATGTGGGTGTGTGTTTTATATTGTATTGGATGTGTGGGAGTGGTGTGTGTATGTGTATCAGGTGTGTGTATTTTGAATTGTCCAATGTGGTTGTGTTTTGTAAATGTGTGTGTATTTTGAGCGCGGCGGTGTGTACCACCAATGGAATACCGTGGTTGAAAGACCGCCGCGTGGATTCGTGGGTCGTGATAGCGTGGGCGTATTCCTGTTGGCGGGACGGTGGAGGTTTTGTTATCGCCAGTTTATCACTGACCTTTGGTGTGGCGGGCTTGTTTGGGTGTCTGGATTTTGACGGATTCCGGCCTGTGGGTCGTAATAGCTGTAGCGGAATTCCGCGGCGGTGTGTTGGCGGTCTTCTGCACGTCGGTAAGCGGCATTTACCACCAATGTTGTAATGAGGGCCATAAAGAAGGAAAGATTTGGGATCAAGTAACTAAGTTGTTAACATTGAGCCCTAGGTCCAGCCAGGGTTTGTAATCCTGCTTGTATAAAAAGTATGTTAGAAAGAGCAGCTTTTTTCATGGTCACTTCTATTTTCTTGCTGATTGGTATTGATGGTTTTATGTTTTGAAACATAATGAAATGGCTAATCCTCAATTAGCACATTTAACTTTCCTGTAAAGTCTAGAATATGGTGCAGAAATACACCAGGGGCATTGAAGCCACCTGTGAACTGCAGCACGTATTGTACAGTCCGCTAGACTGGGAAGGAAACATGGTTAAAGGCTTACAGGTAGGTTGATATCCACAGCGTTTTAAACCTGTAAAGGCACCTATCAAAACAACCTCTAAATGACCATTAGGAAACCTACTTTTAAATATTAAATACATCATTTGTCAGTAGACCTTGCAACCCACAACATGGGGTTTTCACTTTGTGAAAGTGGAACTTCTAAAATGTTAAGATTGGAACGTTAGTAGAGTGACTGACTCCTAAAAGCTATTTCCCTGCATATGTGATATGGCTTTTCTATAAAACAAGCTAATGTATTTTATATGCTAATTCCGTGACTTTGTTTAGAATAAAATACAAAATCCATTCAACCCCCTTTATAAATATTTATTCAAAATCAATACAATAGTGAAATTGGATTTTGAATACATTTACAGGAAAAGTGAGTTTTAAACATTACTTTCCCTGCCCGAAGCTCCAGCTTAATTATCATTGGCCTTCATGCATCTGCCCTGTCAGTAATAAGTTTTGAAATACTGCTCCCAGAGCAGAGACACTGGTTTAAGCCTGGCTGGGTGGCTTCCGTGAGTTATGTGACACAACATTACCCAAGAAGTGCAGATAAAGATGGTTCAGGAAGTTCACAGACCTGAAAGGAACCTCGGAAACCTGTACTTTTATAGTTTACTGCTTAGGGTAGTCTGGAGAAGAGGGGTCTTCTCCTGGATTAATTTCAGTCCTCCTGGCTTAAGTTTCAGCATAGATGGAGGAGGGAGCTGGCCCCAGAAACAGTTTGGATTGGTTGAGTGATAGAGGATGACTGCTCACTACCTCAACACACCCCTGGGTGTGCTACAATTCTCCACCAGAGGCAGAAGAATTCTGTCATTTGGGGTTTTAGTGGGAATGATGCAGTGCATGGCAGTTTGAGGTAGAGCAAGCAGGATGAACTGCAAAAGTGGAAAGGTTTGTCCTTGGAAACGTTTTGTTTTACCCATAGGTCTGGAAGTGTCCATGATTTTACCCTTCTCCCCCTGGGCTAATGAATTGAACAAAAGTTGGACTTCACCTCCATCTCCTTAAAACTCTTTTCTTGTGTGGCAGAAGAGAAGAGGACTAGACCTGCTGTCTGTGTCCTGTGTGGAGATCTGGCAGGCTAGACCTGCTCCCACTTGTACCCAAGACTGAGAAGTAGACTCCAAAGGTCAGTTGGCCAACCTCCTATGTGGCAACCAAGAGATAAAAAGACGCAAATGATGTGACAGGTGGAGTGGGTCGCAGACTCTAAGTTCTGTTCCTGAGATCCCAGGAGCCTCAGAAGCAACCGAGAGGAGCTACTCTAAAAAGTTGGAAAAATTGACACAGAAGATTTTTGATCTCTAGAGATCCTGGGCTAACCTCCTGCGGCTATCTGCCCAAGGACCACCGGGGCAGGCAATAAAATCAGGCTTGGTCCTTCTCAGAGATTTTTGCTACCCGAAAGAGGATTCCCCTAGCGGCTAAGGTGTCCAGCTTTGGTGCAACCTGCCCAGCTACAGCTTCCAGGTTTGTCCCACTAGTGGTTTTTGAGCTCCAAAAGTACATATCTTGACGAGGCGAAGCAGTGAAAAGTATCCAGTTGACGAGAGGACTTCAGTGGGTGTGAAATTTGAATTTTTCTCCATTCTGAGCTATCTCTGCCAAACACAACGTCTTCAGTGGGACCTTGTTCAATGGCTATCCAACTTTGAGAGGATATTGCTGGATATTACAGCCTTCAATCTTGTCCCACTGGAGATTTTCACTTGCATAAAAAAAGAAGTATGTCCCACTTGGTGTGTCCAACCTCTGCTCCATCACAGTCAGCCTGAACTTGTGACTGGGTCCTGATCAACCGAAAATAGTGACTTCTGATTGGCTCTTTACATTTTCTTGGCGCTTTCTGCCATGAAACTTTAAACATTCATATTTTCTGCCCCCCCTTATTGGATTATAGTTGTCTTGGTGCGATTCTTATTACATTTGTTCTTAATTTTTAGAAATTGGGTGTGGATTTTAATTGTGTTTTGACTTTTTGACTGTTTAAATGTTGCTAAAAACATTTCGCATTTTCCTCAGCTAAGATCATGCATAAAAACAACTTTCCGAGTTGCAACTCTTAGCAAAACTATGGCCTCACTAAAATGCCAGCAGTAGCAGAAGTGATATCGGAGGATTAATTACTTCACCTCATCCCCCCTCTCTCCGTGCCCCACGCACCTCAGCAGTCTTGTATTGGCTGCTATTTGGCAAGGAGAAAGACATTGGTTGTAGACAACTATAAATCATTGCACTGAAAGTCAAATTTTTCGTATATTTCTGCTACTAAATTCATGGCCTTTTAGGTCAGCAAGGGGTGGGATCAGTGGACAAACCAGATTATCATCTACAGCCCCAGGCTATTCCACTTGATATTCACAAGCATACTTATGATAAAAAAGGAAACAAAATACTTAAAAAGGAAAGAAATAAATCAAAAGAGAAAAAAACAGATATCTCAACTTTTGCCGTTGTTGAAAAATATCCTTAATGAAAACTACTTTAAAAACTATTTACAAATAGTACTGTAGCCAAGAATGTAACAACTCAATGTAGCCACACACCAAGATAAGTCTGTTAGCTCTATAGTCTAAATCCCACTCTAATTTCAGATTCTTCAGTCCTGCACTGTGCCTATAGAACCATATGGGGTTATTTAGAGTTTGGGCATTTAGATTTTTGCATCTGCCAAAAAGCAGTGGGTGCAGCATACTGCCAAACGTGCGATTCCCCTGCTCTAGTTAGAAACTGTGGCGGCTCCTCCTTTAGGGAAGGCGAACGTTGTCCACTCTTTGCCTTAAATGCCCCCCAGGGATGACAAAATGGTGATAAAGTTAATTTATTACCATTTTATATTCCTTCCTCCCATCATGAACTGTGTTTCAGGACGGGGCGGGCCGCTGCTGCTTAGTGACAGCAGTGCGCTGTGCACAGTTTAAAGTTTGCATGTCTTTTTGGCTGGCTGTGTTGCGACGGCCAGCCAGACGTGCACTTTAAACTTCTCTAACCCAGCTGTTTTAAGACAGCTAAGTTAGAGGGAGCACAGACCTCCAGTGCTCTTAAGAGTGCTGAGAGGCCGCTCCCTCCAATCTGACACTTCTTTCATGCTGGTTACTATGAAAGCGGCACCAGGATTGCTTAAGGGAATTTGCTGGAGTATGAGGAGCCCGAAGCGAGGACGACGTTGGACGTCAGATGTCGTGCACAGCAAGCAAGGTAAGTGTTTTTTCTTTTTATTTACATACATCACTCACCTTGCGTGCATGCACGCACCAACAACACATTTACCTGCACACCCACTCTGCCTACATGCCAGCCACCGCTGATTAGAGATAAAGGAACTGTAGGATTTCTGAATGCAGAGCCCTAACGGACTCTCATCATAAATCCTTGACCTGCTAGCTATCTCCCAGAATTCTTCCAATTAACAATTATGTTCACTCAGTTTGTTTGATGCTTCTCTCTTATGCTTCGGGAAGTTCTGAATACCTATATTGCCACTTTTATCAGCATTCCTAATTATGGTAGATTAATCATTTCATGAGAAAGCTAATATTTTAATTTCTTCCTCTTGGTCATATTTCTTGGCACCCAATGCTTTTTAATGGAGGAACCCAGGGGTCACAAAGTTGCTGTAGGCTTGGTCCAGGGAGTCGGCTGAAGAAAACCAACGGTTGGACAGGTAAGTTGAGAGACCACTGGATGTTGCTGGACTGTCGGTTGAGTTCCCTAAGGCCAGGGGCTGCAGGCTTACATTTAGGCATCGGGAAATCTTCATAGGATGCAGGCATCTTCATGTTGATCAGGAGGGATTGACTCAGGGTGGACTCGAGGTCAGAATCGCCTGGGGACCTTCTCTGGACCAGTGGGCCACCTGGGCATGGGTTGTGGGTGTTGGGTGCAGAGTGGGCAGGACTCGCGGATCTGAGGTGGTTCTGGAGTCCTTCTTGGGGGTTTCTTTGTGGACCGGGCTGCTGTCCTTGGGAGATCTAGGTCCTTCGGTAGGGAGGCAGTCCTCTGTGGGTTTGTAGAGGTTGCTGGTCCTACAGGATGCGTCGCCTTTTTGTAGCAAGAGTCTTGAAGCTGCAGACAGGCCAGTAGGGCTGGGGCCAAGTCAGTTGTCGTCTGGAGTCTTCTCTGCTGGTACAACTCCTCAGTCCTTCTTCTCCTTTTCAGGTCAACAGGAATCTGAAGAACAAGGTTCTGGGGTGCCCCTACATATTAGATTTAGGGGTGTTACAGGGGCCAGGGAGCAGTAGCCAGTGGCTACTCTCCCTGAGGGTGACTACACCCTTCCTGTGCCCAATCCCTTTGGGGAAGGGGGCAAATTCCTAACCCTATTGACTATCCTCCTCCAAAACAGGATGGAGGATTCTGCAAGGAGAGGGTCACCTCAGCTCTGGGCACCCTAGGAGTGGACCCAGCTGAGGTGGTCTCTCCTCCTTGTGTTTACCAATTTTTCCGCCGGACCTGCCGCCAAAAGTGGGGCTAGGTCCGGGCATCTCCACTAGCTGGAGGGCCCTGACTCACCACCAAGTGTTGCAGTTCTCAGCAGAGGGGAGGTGTGAAGCACCTCCACCCCGAGCAGGCTTTGTCCCCTACCCCAGAAAGCATAAAGGCTATCACCTCATGGGGTCAGAAACTTGTTTGGTAGTGGCAGGCTGGCACAGACTGGTCAGCCTCACAATAGAGGGTTGGGTGAAATACAGGGGGCATCTCTAAGATCCTTCTATATGCATGTTTCAGCAAATCTAATACTGGCATCAGGGTGGGTTTATTGAGCTGAGAAGTTTGATACCAAACTTTCCAGTCTTCAATTAAGCCATCATTGAGCTATGGAGTTCATAATGACAAACTCCCAGTCCACATACTCAATATGGCCATACTGCACTTACAATGTCGGGTAATGGACTTAGACACTGTAGGGGCATATTGCGCATGCAGCTATGTCCTCACCTGTGTTATAGTGCGTCCTGCCTTAGGGCTGTACGGTCTGCTAGAGGGGTGACTTACCTATGCTACAGGCAGTGGTTTGTGGGCATTGCACCCAGAGGGGGATGCCATGTCGACTCATTTGTTTCTCCCTACCAACGCACACAATCTGCAATGGCAGTGTGCATGTGTTTGGTGAGCACAATACATGCTGCAGCCCTTAGAAACCCTCCCTGGCCACAGGGCCCTTGGTACCACTGGTACCGTTTGTAAGGGACTTAGCTGTGTGCCAGGAGTATGCCAGTTGTGGATGCAGAGTTTAGGAAAAGAACACAGGTGCTGTGGCCTGGTTAGCGGGATCCCAGGACACACTCAGTCGAGTTAGCATCAGATATCAGACAAAATCGTGGGGGAGGGAGTAACCATGCCAAAAGGGGCACGTTCCTACAGGAACAATCAATATTTCATTCATTAGCCAACTTCTTTATGATCTGAAAAAGTTTCTATGTCTACTGGTCCTTGAGTCTGCTTGAACTCGCTGGCTTAATATGCAGCAAAAGAGGTGGGGCAAGAGAATATGTATTACGAATATCAATAACTTCTGGATACACAAGCTCATAACTGTAGAATTTGGTCTGATCTCAGATCTGAACTTTCAGATATGTATTAAAGACAGATAAACTGTTTCCACTGATAGTCAGTTTTATGCTAAGATTTGATTGCAGCACATCACCCCTCATCTGTGAGTTATCTTTTTTCTTTTGATAATGCTGTAAATGTATGTATGTGTGAGTGATTCATGTAGATACAAAATACATATAGTGATTTAGAAGGCTCCATAAGGTGTGGCCATTGCATTTCAAACAAGCATTTTATGACACTACTACTTACTCAGTAAGAGTCTGAACCCAACCCTGGGGGCAGAGACATTGAGTGATTCCACTTTTTGAACAAACGTGGATTAATTATTTAGAAGACAGATTAAATTAACTAAAACATATTGATTATGCTTTTTTCATTAATGGTGTTTTAAAAAATATTTTAGCACTAGTACCATGGTTAACTACATTGCCTGGTTTCTTCTTGCACTGCATAGTGTAGAAGATATGAAAGTTTTTTAATTTTTTTTATTAAACTGTTTTTTATTAACGTTCATCAGTGAAGAAACATTGATATTAGCAATTCGAATCACACATAGGCTCAAGCAATAAACCAGGTGCTTCAGCTCCCGCCCCCTCGTAATCATAACAATGTTCAACAGAGGGTGGAGCTCCATTCCAAATAGAACTCAGACATTTCCACCCGGAATAAGTGCTTAAGCGCAGACATATGTGACATCACATATAGAAAAAGAGAAAAAAAAGAAAGAAGAAAAACCTCAAAGCAAACAACCAAATTATGTGTCCCATCTCCTACAGCTCGGTGTATAAAGTCTGAGGCTAGAGCAGAAAAAGGCACGGGGTTCATCTGCCCTTGAGTTGCTGCACATCCAATCCTTCCCCAGTGTCCCTCCCGTGGACTGATTCTTACACATGAAAAAGGTGCAGAGCCCTAAGACGCAGGCTACAGGCTGAGAGTGGTATGCCCCTGGAAAGGAACCTCACCAGAGGGTCCCAAATGTAGTCAAAGCTCCTCCTAGAATTGTCCAGTTTATCAGATAAGTGCTCCATAGCGAGTCTGCGCCACAGTCTAGCGTACCACAATACTATTGGGGGTGGTTCTGTTTTCTTCCAATATGGCGCTAATACCGTCTTCGCTGCACCCAGTGCCAGCCAAAGGATAGAGATGTCGCCCTGTGTCTGGTGGTGGAGTTCCGGAGCATGCAGGCTCAATAAAATATGTGACGGTGAGGCCCGTACGGGGTACCCCAAAATCTCTTTTAGATGTGACAGAATTTCATTCCAGTATGGGCGAATAATGGGACAATCCCACCATATATGCCTAAAATCTCCCAACATCCAACATCCCCGCCAACACCTATCAGACACCTGGGATAGAGTTTTTTAAGTTTCTCCGGGTATAGATACCAATTGTAGAGGATTTTATAATGTGCTTCTCTAGTGCCCATGGAGCGGTTGTATTTGACTATGTTCTGAAACAGGCGGAGCCAGAGACCCTCCTCCACCGGAGAATCCAGAATCTGCTCCCAAAAGGACAAATGGCAGGGGTGTAAGCATGCTGCGCTGACCTCAACAACCGATATAGTGTAGAAATACTACCCCCTGCTGAACAAATATCTTGATGGGAAAAATGAACCCTGCTGGCCGCCGCACGCATATGGGGCTGAGTGACCGAGTGGAGTAGTTGATAATAATGAAAGCGCTCAGAAATGGGTAAATGGAAGTCTCTACAGCAGTTCTCGAATGTACGTACATGTTCCCCATGGACAAGATCAGCGATCGTCAAACAACCCCCCTCCCTCCACTTATCAAGAGGACCTGGAATAACTCCCGGAGAAAAAGCCATGTTATAGTGGATTGGGGTATGGGGTGAGGGAAAGGTCGTGAGCCTGTAGGCTTTTGTCACCATGTCCCATACCTTGAGGGTAGCAGCCATGGGGGTGCTAGGATAAGCGTTCCTCGGGCGGTCTCCTTTGAGTTTCCACAGCACGTCCCATAGTGTCCGCCCCCTCACTGCCCTATCCATGTGCAGCCATAACTTTTCTGATTCTCAGTGTGACCACTCAGCGCTAACGCAGAGCTGTGCCCCTCTATAATATGTGAGGGGGTCTGATAGGGCCAAACCTCCCATGTCTCTGGGGCACGTAAGCAGTTTATTAGAGAGCCGAGCTCTTGTGTTTTGCCAAATGAACCGAGTGAACATCCTACGGAGCTTGGTATAAAAGTCCGTAGGAATGTCAATGGGCAGGCTTTGAAACAGATATAAAAACCGTGGGAGAACCGTCATTTTGATGGTGTGGATACGACCCAACCATGAGTTCCAGAGTGTTGACCATCTCTTAAAATCCGCTCCTAGTGTCCTAAGGAGGGGTGAAAAATTTGCCTTGAATAGGTCAGCCCCCCTGGGGGTGTGCCAGACTCCCAAGTATAGAATTTCTTTCTTGGCCCATACAAATGGGGAAGTGGTGGCTAACACACTCATCTCAGCGGAAGGGACTATTAAGTTAAGGATATAGGATTTCCCCCTATTCACTTTGAAGCCTGCTACCTGCTCTAAAAGACCCAGCTCCTCCTGGATTGCCCGAAGGGTCGTACGTGGTTGAGTAACAAAAAGCAAGATGTTGTTGGCAAATAGTGTGATCTTATGTTGAGCAGAACCAAATTGAATGCCTTGAAAGTTCGGATCGGCCCGTATCCAGGCTTCTAGAGGTTCCACACTAAGTGCAGAGAGCAGCGGAGAAAGGGGGCACCCCTGTCTGGTTCCTCTGAACGGGTCAAAGAAATCCGAAGTCACCCCATTGACGCATATTCGTGACTTGGGACCCGAGTAGTTGCGCATTACCATCGCTATGAACTGTTCACCAAACCCATATCGCCGCATGGTCGCTACCAAAAAGGACCATTCCACCTGGTCGAAAGCCTTCTCAGCATCCATGCCAACAACACAGCCGGGACCTGCTTCTTCATCACCTTTTCAATCAGGTGGATGACCCTTCTTAGGTTATCATGTGTTTGCCGATCCTTGATTAAGCCTGATTGGTCAGGATGAACCAGATCCGGCAACACCCCTTCAAGTCTCCGGGCTAGTTTTTTGGTATAAAGTTTTGCATCAAGATTAAGCAGGGCAATGGGCCTATAGGAGGCACAGAGCTGGGAGTCCTTTTCCTCCTTAGGAATAAGTGTGATCAGGGCTTCCCCCATAGTGGGCGAAGTGTGTGCTCGGTTCTTATAAAATTGAACAGATCAGCCAGGTGAGGAATTACCTCAGCTCCAAAAGTTCTATAAAAATGCGCAGTGAATCCATCGGGACCTAGCGCTTTGTGTAGGGGAAGGTAGTCGATGGCATCCCGCACTTCGTCTGTGGTGAATGGGGCACCAGAAACTGTTGCGAGAAACCCATGGGAGCTGAGTGTGGCCCAAACAGCTCTCCTGGGCGGTAGCGCTCAAATTATCTGATTTATACAGCCGGGTATAGAAGTTCCTGAAAGCTCACGCTTTCTCCTCATTCGAAAAGTGCTCCCCTGAGTCGTCCCGCACTTGCGCTATATAGCCCTTAGTTTGCTTTGCACACAATTGCCTGGCCAGGAAAGTGCCTATTTTGTTCCCACTAACATAATGAGATCTCTGGAGCCTTAACAATGCCACTTCTGCTCTGTTTGTGTAAATAGATTGCAATTTGCCTTTAATGGAAGTTACTTTCCTCTGATTCTGCCAGGTAGGAGAAAGTTTGTGGGCTTGTTCAGCCTCCTTCAATGCCCTCTCCAGACCCTATATCTCCTCGTCTTTCAACCAATAAAGTGAGGACGCCAAAGAGAGGCATGTGCCCCTGAGGACAGCTTTAAACACATCCCAGGTGGTGAGGGGAGGAGTGTCCCCTGGTTTATTATTCTGAAAAAAGTCTCTGATAGCTCTCCACAACTCATCTTGAGTTGTTGGGTCATGGGTTAAAATGTTTGGAAAGTACCAACGCCTACTCTGTGACCTCGGAGGGACCACTCCAAACCCACTTCAACCGGTGCATAGTCAGATATGATAATCGGGTGGATCGTTGCCAATCTGAGGAATTGACTGGGTTAAAAATATATAGTCAATCCTGGAGTAGGATCTATGAGAGTGAGAGAAGAATGTATAGTCTTTTACCATGGGGTGAAATGCGTGCCAAGAATCAAGAAGCCCCAATCGTGAAGGGCCGTCTTAACGGATTTCGCAAAGGCACTTGTTAGTGGTCTCTGGGGATGTGTTGTATCCTGAGCAGTATCCCAAATCAAGTTAAAATCTCCCAGAAGCACTATCTTACCCTCCGCAAAACCCCCCAGCACGTGAAGGAAGTGCAATAAAAACTGTGTTTGGTCACTGTTAGGTGCATAGAGTGTGGCTATCATACAAGTCCGCTCCCCCAGGGAGCCCTTGACCAACAAGAATCTACCCTCCTTATCTAGTTTCAACCCGAGAGTTGGAAGTCCATGGATCTATGGAACAACAGGGCCACCCCACAATGCTTTGTTACAGCGGAGGCAGTGTATATCTGCGGATAGTGTTTGCGCTGTAGTCTGTGACCTTCCCCCCTCTTGAGATGTGTTTCCTGCAATGCCACAATATCATATTGGTGGTCATCAAAGAATTTCCGCAGCTGTGACCGCTTATTAGGGGAATTAAGCCATTTAACATTCCATGTTAGAAAATGTAGCTTCATGTCAGTTTGACCAAGAGGGCCTCGCCTGTGGATACATCTGACCTACGGTGTCACTCGGGGTCTCCAGTGCTCCCCCTCTGTCCCAAGACCCCCGGTATCTCCCGTCCCAACCCAGGCTGCCCATCCACATGTAGTAGGGGCAACAAACAATAATCAGACATCAAAAGTAACAACAAAAAAAGTAACAACACAGAAACTATGAGTCGCTGATACTGATACGGAAACCTCCGTATGGTCCTCATGATCGGGAAGGGGCATTCATCCGCTTCCACCCTTGTCAAACCACTTTCAATAGCGCTAACAGTGTCCGGTGTCGGGACCTCCTCTGCCACTTATTGGAGGAATGGTAGGAAAACACACCAGAAGCGCTCACGCCGCTATTGCCCTTATGGCCAGTCCAAAGTCTCCAGGCTACCCACGAAGGGGGTTCCTCCCACCCATGGGTCTGAGGACTCCCATGTGGCCCCCATCCAAAATCTTCTCCTCCTCCCCTAAGCAAACCTTCATCTGATGTGGGTCAGGTGGATGAGTCTACATCCTGGGTGCCTTCCTCCCCTTCCTCGGCTGCCTCCAGTGATCCCCAGCGGTGGACGTGGAGGAGTCCTCTTGATGCCGCGATTCCCCCGGCACGGCGACTCCGATGTCTGCACTCCTCTCCTGCAGCCCCAGTACAGCCGCCGCCTCCCCATCCTCCATGTAGTGGTAGGGTTTGTTGTTAAGTTCAAAAGCAATGCCAAATGGGAATGTCCATCTGTACCTAACTTTTTTCGCTTTCAACTCATCTCTGATCAGACGGAATTGCTGCCGGCGGAGCAATGTGGCTGGAGCTATTTCCTGAAAAAGTGTGCACTGAGCCCCTTGAAAAGACACAAAGGGGGTGATTCTTACCTTGGCGGGCGGCGGAGGCCGCCCGCCAAAGTACCCCCGCCAGAACACCGCACCGCGGTCGTCAGACCGCTGCGGTGATTCTGGGTTTTCCACTGGGCTGGCGGGCGACCGCCAAAAGGCCGCCCGCCAGCCCAGTGGAAAACAACCTTCCCACGAGGACGCCGGCTCTGAATGGAGCCGGCGGAGTGGGAAGGTGCGACGGGTGCAGTGGCACCTGTCGCGTATTTCAGTGTCTGCAAAGCAGACACTGAAATACAAAGTGGGGCCCTCTTACGGGGGCCCCTGCAGTGCCCATGCCATTGGCATGGACACTGCAGGGGCCCCCAGGGGCCCCACGACACCCCATACCGCCATCCTGTTCCTGGCGGGCGAACCGCCAGGAACAGGATGGCGGTATGGGGTGTCAGAAACCTCCATGGCGGCGCAGCGAGCTGCGCCGCCATGGAGGATTCATTTGGGCAGCGGAAAACCGGCGGGAGACCGCCGGTTTTCCACATCTGACCGCGGCCAAACCGCCGCGGTCAGAATGCCCTGCCGTGCACCGCCAGCCTGTTGGCGGTGCTCCCGCCAACCGTGGCCCCGGCGGTCAGAATGACCCCCAAAGTCCTGTTGCCTCGCCCTTTGAAGGATGCGCTCCTTGACCTTGAATGAGCTCAGTTTCACCAAAATGTCACTAGGTCTCTTATTCTCAGTGGCGGAGCAACTCCCACCCTGTGCACCCTTTCAATCTGTACTTCTGGGTGGTCGTCGCCCAACAGGGTGGAGAAGAGACCCACCACACACGCCTCCAGATCTGCTCCCTCACTGCCCTCCTCCAGCCCCGCACTCTAATGTTGTTTCTTCGGGAGTGGTTTTCCAAGTCCTCGCACTTGAATATCGAAAGTTGGAGTTGCGACTTGAGCTGTGAGACCTCTTTCTCCAGGGGACTCACTTGTTGTTTTATCTCTTGGACCAGTGTTTCAAGATCCAACGTACGGGTCCCCACGGAATCAACATCTGCCTAAAGAGAGGTCATGTGACTATTAACGTCTGATTGGAACGCATCCAGCGCGGTCTTAAAGTCAGCCGTGAGTTCCTCTCGCAATTCCGCCTTAGGGCGAAGGGCCGACAGAAGGTCCTCCTTAGTCAGTGCCATAGCACCTGACCGCGGCGATGTGAGCACCCCAGATCTGGCAGGTGCAAAATAACCAGAGACCTTATTAGATTGGAGCTTCCGTCGAGGCATAGGTGCCCCCCAGACCACTCTCTCACTTGTACTCCTTTTGTCACGATATGTACTACTTTGTCTGCTGGCCCACAGCTGCTCCTCACTGGGACATGACTCCCTGCACTGAAAACGCCAGAGTGGTTCCCATCCTTTTGACTTCTGTGGACCCCCACTTTACCATTACTGGAACCCAGGGACCACCACTGAATCATTATTGGAATCCAGGGACCCTCCACTAAGTCATTACTGAAAGCTGGGGACTTAATCTGTTAAAATTAATACATTTTCTAAGCAGACGCAGACTCCCTGAGGACTCCCTGAGGGGGCTCCGCGGACCCCCAGGGGTCCCCGGACCACAGGTTGGGAACCACTGATCTATCATATACATACATAAAACACCAAGAACTTGTCGGCAAGATGACCTATGTCCCAAAGTAGGCTTCGAGATCACTGCCTCATGCAATTCATCACACAACTACATATAGCACCCCTGCTATTAGTACTTTACATCATAGCTCATTTTCTTCTCCTCACTATTTCATTTCCTTCCATTTGTTCAATCACCAACAATGCTACTTATCAGCCAAGCTTTCCTTGTTTTGTATAATGATATTCTTAAAATGCTGTACCAAGAACCATGTAATCTGATGCATTGTTTTCGTTCTCATTATTTTGTCTGTCTCCTGTAAAATTCAGTAAAAAGAAAATGTTGAAAACTGAAAAGATAAAGACCGTTAACAAACATTTCGAATCTGGGGACAGCACAAAAGAGTGGTAACTAAGGAAGCGTGCATTAGTGCTCTGTTGAGTATCCTGGCAAAGGGGAAGTGAAAACATCTTTGTGTTGACTTGAAAATAGCCCTGAGCTTCAACTCCAATAAAAAAATGTAAAAACAGCAGCAAACTGATTGTTTTGACTTATGTTGTCATAACTAAATTAACTGTGCCATGATGCAGCCAGTAGCAACGCATGTGAATGCGTTTTGCTTGATGCCTGAAGTTCAGCTATGCAGGCGAAGGTTACGCCAAGAATGAACACAACCTACATTTCACATGTAATTGTACGACTGTTTTTTCTATTTCAAGTTAGTTGCCTTCAAATAGATGTGTTAATTACTTGGGTGGAATATTTTGTTTATAGTTATTGCCACATTTTCCTAAAAGTGGTTTTGAAGGATCTGTATTTTCCATAAATATTATAAGGCATTCAGTCTGTTGTAAAACATTATTGCTACATAAATTGTATACAGACTTTTACCATGTTTTTATGAAATATATGGTTCCTAAACTAGATATTCTACTTATTCTCTTACTGATCTTGCAGATGGATACATTATGGATATTTTTGTCACATTCTGTACTTCAGGCCTGTGTATTTGTTTTATTGAAAATAATATTGACCGTCTAATACTGATCTCTGGATTTATACGCCACCTAAAGGTCACATTCACACACTCTACGCCAATGACTTATATAGGTTGTCTTCATCACATTTGTTGCTTCATGTTCCCCACCTCCCCATAACTTTGTTTTTCTGACAGTATTCTCCACGTCCTCCCCTGCTTTGTAGCAGAACTAACAAGGGAAGTGAGGTTTGGCCAGACAGCCCTGTATGCGGGCTTGGGCCCAGGAATGAAGACTGAGGTGACACTGCTGCCTGTCTCCATTGTGTTGCCTGCTTCCATTTCCTCTGCCAGGATTTTGTGCTCGGGCCTCCATGACCTTTTTTAGGTCGAGCATAGCAGCGAGCAAGCAGTGCTTTTCCGACATGTTGGTATCTATGCAAGCTTTTAACCACACCAGCCTCACGCCCATCACTTTCACTCATATGCGGGCATGCCTTTAAAAAATCCTTTGATGACATTGGTAAATGCTTTACATTTGTCCTGCATTAGGGCGGTTTTGTTACTGCCTTGGGGACCGACCCTGTTACATAGATAATTGCACGTTTGCTGATATGTTTGACTGCAAGCGAACTTCTTTTTCCTTTTAGTGTCTCTCCTTCGCTCTCACTCTCATGGCAGCGATGGCCCTTTGAATTGACTTGCTGATGTCAACTGTTTTACTTTTCATTTTCAATATATGTGGCAAGAAAAGTCCAGTTAGAAATGTACAATGCTAATAGCTCTAACTCGAGCAAACGCAATACCCATTGCATTGCAAATACTTGTTTTCTTTTATGGTGACGGAATTCCCCTTGACCTAGCTTCACTCTGGGATTTTTTCCACAAGGCTTCCCTTAATGTTGAAAGAGTCCACAGCTCACTGCTGATTCATACTCAAACTGCAGTTCACTACATTCCCAAATATTTTGGCCCTGCTCATTTTGTATGAGTTGTACGTATTTTGAAATGTCAGATTGTTTAGAGATCCGAAGTGGTGAACATTGTATAAATAATTTGAGTAAACCTAGGTGGCAAAAAATGACTTGACATTCGCGTATAATATGCATAACACAATTAACTTGTACAGGGTTTGCACAATTTTTACATATCAAGGCCCTGAATTATACTTTTTCTGTGCCGCATTACTGTCATTTTTGTACGCAAAAGCAGCACAAACTTATGAAAAACAGTTGTATTTTGTAAGTTTGCGCCACTTTTGCGTCAAAAAATGACAGTAATGCAGCGCAAAAACAGTATAAATCAGGGCCTAGGTGTTGGTGTAGAGCTTGCCCTAGCATGTTTAGGCATGGCTACAGACAGCCTTAGGTGTCTGGAAGCCCGATAGAGAGAGGGGTGTGGTCACGTGGCATCAATTACTCATTTTCTTAAACTGCAAATGTGTCACTATGTATTGCTTGTGATTAATTTCAGAGAGTTTTTTTTAAAGTATTTCACTTGCAGATACAGTTGCATTTTATTTGCTGGTGTATGGGTTTTTGCTTAGGAAGTACTTGCTGTTCTGATCTCTTAGTCTATCATAAAGACACAGGGCCCAATTCACAAAGGTAAATTCAATCGTATATGTATGTTACACAGAATTTACTGGCTGTATACCTGCAGGCAATTCACAAAGGGATTGCTGAAAGGCCCAGCAGCTTTACAAGTGCGAAGCTCTTCACACCCATAAATCTCACTCCAGGAGTCGGAAAATAGGCGTTAGAATCCTTTTAATGTCTTGATTAGCTTTAGAAGTTCGGGAATGCCCACAAACAAGTACCAGTGTTTAATTTGAAAAAAAGTAAGTGCCAGTGCCCAAGGTGTTCCACGGATAGAAAGGGGAATGGATCACCCCTAGTTTTGCTTGGGCGATAGGGTAAAGGGTTTCCATCTGAGAAAAGAAATGTGCCTTTGCACAGGGTATCATATTCCCCATGTGCAGAGTTGTCTAGTGATGGGTATGTTACATGACCTTCTAGCAATCTGCATGGAAATCTGCACATGATACAACTTTCCATGCGGAAGCCTAGGAATGTTTGTAATCACCAGAAATTGGTAAATCTGCACTCCAAGTAGGTGTAAATGTATTCATTTTCTTGTGAATAGGGCCCACTGTGCTGTTCAGTAATCACCGTTTGTTTTACCATGCTGCCGTTATAAAATGTTGTTGTATTTACTGCTTTTTTGTTCACAAAGCAAAAACGTGCATGCACATGGGCTTTACTAAAGATGCAAGGAAAGCCAGTGATCAAATACAGCTACTAAGCAATATTGTGTATGTCTTTGAGTTCATCACTTACAACACACACTTCATCTTCTGACTCCTTCCCTTAACATTCTTGTTAGGGTGGAGCTTAACTTGGAAAAGGAGCTCTACTCTTAGCTTAGAGGTTTTCAAATAGTTATTTTTATAGGACAGCTGGGGTACAAGCTGAAGGTCATCTGTTAGCAAATATTTCTCTTATCAAGAAGGCAGACATATTAACTTTGCCAATGCTTGTTAACCCTTATCCCAACTAACTGTTTTTCTGATCACCACCTTCTTTTCCCTCACGGTTACTCCTTATTCTGTTCCTCTCACGGACATTGGTGTCTCCCTTTTACATCCGCCGATCTCCTCTGAAGTTTATCCTTGCTTGTTGTAACCTCTTTATCCTTTGAACAAGACTTCTCCCCTGTGCTATATGTGCTTATAGTAAGCTTACAATTAGTAGATAATCCTGTGACGTCTTAATTACCTTCTCTAACTTCTTTTACTCACTTCTACATCATCCTGTTTGGAACGTCTCCTTGTTGTAATTTGCATTTATCATTTTTGCATATTCAGTGTTCATTGGTATACACATACCAAGTGTATACCTTTACTCTTGTAACTTTGCACCTCACTTATAATGTACTCCATTGCCCTGGGGCTGTGTTTCCACTATAAAAAAACACAATAATAAATACATATGCAACTAGCAATATATGTGTTATTCAAACGAAATACCATACAAATTAAATGCTACTTGGGTGTGCCCTCTAAATCATGTGGGTGTGGCCAAACACCAAGTTGAGAACAATAGTGTTATGCGGCATACCAGTCTTCCCTAAGCGGTACCAGATACAAACAAACTGACCTATATTACACAGAATCATATGTTGCATACACCAGACTGTGTGCTCCCAGGCCCTTTGATATTACGGAATGTACTGGTGCTCTGGGTCCTCTGCTGCAGTCGTGGGGTGCACCCTTACGCTAGTGCAACATTACCATTGCAAATGACAGAAAGCTCTGCTGCACTGTTTCAGAATAATGACCACAAAGAGGTAGAAGGTGGGCTATTGTCTTCGAAAACACAATTTTTACAACAACCCTTGCCATGTGGCTGGAACGGTGGTTGTGCAGAGGTGGAGGGCTACTTTGCCCTACAAAACCACAGCTCAGTTCAGTTCAGTTTTGCCTTCTGCAAAAACATCAAGCTGCTCTACCCACCCACTCTTTACCCTGAGTTCAGGGGTTCACACCCCTCCTCCTAAAGTTTTGGGGGATCACACCACACACTACTAGAAACTTTGCCCATGGTGGGCAACACAAAAAAGCCTAAGGAAGGAGCAATACTGTAAGATGAAAAACAATTACTCAGCACCGACAAAACAGGAGTTTGAAAAAACACAGCTCTCTGATCCTCAGACTGGTGGCCCTCAGAGCTGGGGGCCACCACTATTGCTGTTTAACTTTGCCTGAAACCTAGTGATTGTAATTGACAGTCAAATCTAGATGTTCAACCAAGTCAGCACTGTTGCTTCCACCTGCTTCCATACAGTCTCCTCAAGAAAATCTTCAGATGGCTGCCGCTGGACTCCCAAATATCATTCATTTAAGCCCTGGTCACCATCATGCTGGACTACAACAATACCCTCTACGTTGGCATCACCTCTCAGCTCACCAAAAGACATCAGGCCATACAGAATGCAGTAACTAGACTCACTCTCAAACAAACTCTCAGGACTCACATATCCAAAGCACCTCAAGGACCCCCATTGGCCGTTATCCACATCTTGCCCTCTTCAAGCTTGTAGGAATGTGCCCATTTTCACATTGTCACCCCCAGGTTTTGCTCACCAGTACTGAGGTTTTTTGACTGAGGTGCTCTAGGCCCCTGCTAACCAGGTCCCCAATGCTAGTGCTCTTTCCATAAAACGAGGTAAAATGCCCAAAGTGCATTTAATTGGCATACACTCCACCACCCCTGTAAATCCGTAGTAAATGGTAACCCTGCTACCTAGGGCCTGGGTACTGAAGAGGGTACCTAAGGGCTGCCGCATGTATTGTGCCACCCTAAGGGACCCCCCCCTACAAACTGCACACAGCTTGCCATCACAGACTGCATGTCATGGTGTAAACCGGAAGTAAAAACTCAACATGGCACACACATTGTGTGCCATGCCTCAGTCACTGCATCTAAATATATGTATTGACCCCTACAGCAGGGGTTAGAGCCCTAAGGCAGTGTGAATTATATTTGATGTGAAGACATACCTGGATTTGCAGATATGCCCCTCTATTGACTAGTTAAATTACTTAGACAGTGCAGTGAACAGAAAAGCCATCTTAAGGTATATGCTGGGCACTCATCAACACGAGTTACCGAGCTACATAATAGCTTCACTGAAACCTATGGTGCTTGGTATCAAACACTTTGTCTTAATAAATCCAGATTAATGCCAGTCTTAGATTTATTATGACATGCACCCAGAGTGCAACCCAGAGGTGTCCCCTGAAACCTACTAGTCCTCTAGTGTGCTGGCTGACTGGTCTCAACCAGCCTTCGACTACAGATGAGTTTCTGCCCCCCCACCCCAGAGGTGAGAGTCCGTGCTCTCAGAGGCCAGAACAAAAGTCTGCCCAGAGGAATGTGACCACACCGCATCCAGCAGGATATCTAGAAATTTAGCATATTAGGACCAGGGGGCTTCAAAGCCCCTGCCGCCTTTGATACGCAACCCTGGATTCCCCAGGCCTGGGAGTTGCCACCTCCTGCCCTGAGGCCCATTTGGCACCGGGACAAGCAGGAAATTAGTTATTCAGGAGGCGTGTCCCCTTTTGGGCTAGTCACACCCCTAAGGTGGGCTACTCGAAGTGAACCCTCGAGTAAGGGTTACACCATCTTATTTTTGGGGGAACTAGGAATTCTGGGACAGGGTTATACCCACTTCCCAGAGAAAGTGGTTATATAGAGGGTGTAGTCACCCTAAGGTTAAGTAGCCCATTGGCTACTTCTCTTCACTTCCCTAAATGTCCCTAAATTCAGTGTTTAGATGGTCCTCTGACACCAGAAGAACAGCTTCATCTGACAAAAGAAGAAGGACCAAGAAGAGCACAAAGAAGTGAGAACTGTGGACCGCTGGTGGACTTTGGCACAAAACTCTTCCTGCTTACCTGCTCCTGTCCCAACTATCATGACAACCCAACTCATCCTGCAGCTGTGAATCCTGCAAAAGCCTTGGAGGGCCCCCAGCACCTCGACAAGCCATCAGGATCTCCCTCCAAGTGGAGGAGTCACTTCCCTACTTCCTGCAGGCACCAACCACAACATCCGGTTCTCCCTTCTGCTGACCCCTGGGTCCACAGATGCAGCAGCTGCCCAGGAGGAGTTCACTGTGCTCCAAGAGGCTCGACCCATCTTCCCACCTAGTGATTAGACATCAGGACCAATCGGAGTGAACCTACACCGGTGCGTGGGGTACTGGACTCCTTGCAACAACCAAAGCCTGTTTGAAGTCCAATCCGAACTCCAACTTTACAGTCGAAGACCAGCCATTGAGAGACATCAGCATCATAGAGGACAATGCCAAGAGTAGTCCAGTTGCCCCGTTTTCTCATCCTTTCAGGGCCACCAAAGAACAGTGGGCGCCTTGACGTAGGCACACCGACGACAAAGACCCGCTGCACCCGGGCTCCATGGCCCAGGTCCATGACATCCGATGATGTTTCCTTGTTCCCATGACCCTCACCAACTGAGCCCCCAGTTAGGAGCTCCCAGACTTGCCCCCTCCTGCAGGCTCTTTTTAGGTGCCCCCCATTCTATCGAACCATGCGGTTCACAAGACACCTGACTCGATTACCACCACTGCTCCTGGATGCCCCAGGGCAGGTAAAACTGTATCACTGTTCTTGCTTGTGACATTGCACCCCTAGCATCCTACAATCCACATGGGGACCCCGAGAACTGTTTGCAAGGACCCCTTTGCAGTGAAAGAACTTAAAAGTCTCTCACTGCGTAAAATCGCATTTGAGTAAAAGTGTCACTTACTTTCTAAATCCAATATCTGCAGCAGTACTTATCTTCTTTGAAGTTTTCTGGTGTTAAAACATTACATAAAAGTATCAATATTTTTCTAAACACTTGTTTTGAGTTCCTTCTTAAGTGTATGTCTCATTTATTGACTCTGTGTTCAGCAAATGCTTATCACAACCCTTTAATAAGCCTGACTGCTCACCCACACTACCACAAAAGAGAGCTTTTGGGATTATTACTTGTACTCCTGTAAACCAATAAGGGTTGCCTGTACTATTTGTATAGTGTACCCCTACATTTGGTACACTACATAGATAGCCAGCTTCCTACATTGGTGGGTCAGCGGTGGGGTTAAAGGCTTTGCATTTGCTGGCACCAATCTGTCAATAGGTGTTTCCACAAAGAAACTCACAATTGACTTTAGTTTAAAAGTATTTTTTCCAGTCTTTCAATTATTTCCACATTTCTAAATTTGAACTGTTAGAGCCTTGTGGTAGAGATTTTCAAAAGCTTACTAGATAGTTAGCCCATTAAAAGCTCCTTTGAAGTCTTCAGTAAATGTCTGAAAAGCTCTCAACTACTTTAAACATGTCTGGCTCAGAGGAGAGAGTCCAAGAACTCTTCCTGACTCCTTACCTGCAATTTACTATGCCGTGGCTAAGAAGCCACTGTGAGGCAAGCAAGATTAAAAATGGCTCAAACCCTACAAAATCACAGCTCCTCGAGCTACTTGCAGAGTTTGAAGCCACTTACATAACAGTGGATCCTCACACCACCCCAGAGGGTGAGGTGGACAGTGACCATGAAAGTGGGGATACTTTTCCACATTTATCTTAAAATTGTACCTGGAGTGGGACTGGGACTGGGGTAGTTAAGTCTATTCAAGGGACAGAGAAGAGCAAGAGAATGAAGATGTAATTCTTGAGACTAGCCAGAAGGGCAGCCCTTGAAGCCACAATCTTGGCTATAGAAAAAGAAAGGGAAGAGATTGGTATAGAACCAATAAGTAATGGCAGCAAAGTAAATAGGGAGAGAGTGGAAACTTTTGATCCCAAAATCCCCAAAGGGATTGTCCCAAAATATGTTGAGGCTGATGATATCACAAAATGGTTTATAGCCTTTGATAGGGCTTGTAAAATGAGGAATGTTTGTTAATATTGGAAAAGTCAAAGTTGATGCATACAATGATTCATTCATATATAAGAACGGCATTGCATCAGTCTTAACAAATTCACCCATCATGAACTCTCCATCAAGCCCGATTCAGAATTACACCCCAGGCAGGCTCTGAGACCTAGGTCTGAGGTTACAGATTGACAGGTCACAGGTGGGGTGGCACATAGCAGGCCGACAAATTTGCGAACAGGGAAGTCAGATTGATCCCACAGCTAGGCCCAGTGAATCCACAATGGTCCCAAGGAAATTGGCCCCAATAAAACACACATGGACGGAGGGGTGCGCACATTCACAAAACACCATAAAGTCAGATGCTATGGGGGCGTGGCCACGGAGCCGAGCATGGCGCACGCTTAGCTGATCGGCTCCGGAGGGGCCGACTTTAAATCGGTGCCTGGACGCGCTGAAGCGGGCGGTCCGGTGCCCAGAGTGGAGTGGGACGACTGCTGTGGACAGGGGAACCGCGGAGGTGCGGTCTCGCCCCCCTGGAGCGAGCCCCGAGTGACTGGGGCTGCTCGGAGCTGCGGGGAGGTCGCGCCCGGCCGGCGGGCGGGGCCGAGACGCGCTGTGCCGGGGGGCTCCCCGTGTTGGAGCATTGCAGGTGAGCGGCCAACGCTGCCGGGGCGGCTTGAGTGCGGCCGCGGCCCCGGGGGCGGCCTCCGGCGGACTCGTGCGCCCCGGTGCGGGCCTGGACCCACGTGGGTCGCCGCCGGATTGCGGCCGCGGCCCCGGACCGAGCGGTACACTGCGCCCGGCGCTGGCCTTGAATGCGGGCCCGCCCTGAAGGAGGGGTGCAGACCGGAGCGCCTGGTGGGGGCACCTGCCGGTGGCGAGTCGGCTTCCTGCTTGGGAGGCGGAGCCTGATGCTCCCTGACTGAGGGACTACGCACAGCGGAAAGACACGGAGGCGGGGGGCCCCCCGGGGCTGTCCGGTGAGGGGTCCGCTTTGGGTGCGCCCCCCTGGTGAACGCACAACCGGAGCTCTGGTGTTTGCTGCCCGGGAGCCCCCGAAAGCCGACGACGGGACTTACTACACCCAGAGCCGCACAAGATGAGTTCTGACTGTCCTTTGTGGGGCGAGACAGCGTGGAATCGCCTTGTACCATCTGCCGTCATCTACCAGTGTTGGGGGCCGGATGCCCTTGTTCCCAGGTGCAGAGCCCCCTTTGATTGACCGGACCAACCCAGACCGGAAGGCCTTGCTACACCAATCGCTTATACGCACAACAACGCAAAGCTACGAAAGCATGCTATCCCCGGTTTATCCCAAAACTGGTTTCTTGCCTATGGAGTAGATGTGAGGAGACCGGGGGACGGAGCACGGCGTACTCACGATCGTTCGGTCCGCGGGGGGCCACTGGTGGACCTGAGCCTGAGCGCACTGGGCGCTAGCCTCATTGAGTCGCCCCTACCTGCCTAGCCAATGCCCCCCAAGGGCAAACATAAGAGTAAAACCATGGACCCTCCGGCACATACACTATTGGGGGAAAATGAATCGACCACGCAAAGCCAGTCGCAAAGCAAAGTGCAAGACACTCTAGACAAAATACTGGGTGCCATTGAGGACACCAAATCCACGTTACAGCGCGACATCAATCAGGTGGTGATAGAGGTGGGCCTCCTTAGAGCTGATCATCACAAATTGGCTGACAGAGTAAAAGAAGCGGAGGCAACGCTAGCGGAAGTAGTCCCAAAACAAGATGATGTATCAGCAGAGGTGACCTCCTTGGCTGGCAGAGTGGCGAAGCTTGAACAGCGAGCTGAAGATGCAGAAGGCAGAAATAGGAGGAATAACATTCGCGTGGTGGGCCTCCCTGAAGGGGCCGAGGGGGCGAATATGGTGGAGTTTCTGGAGAAATGGCTAAGCACAGCTGTCGCACCAGGATGTCTGACCCCCTTCTACTCACTGGAGCGAGCTCACCGTGTACCGGCTAGACCACTAGCTCCTGGCAGGCCACCGCGGGCAGTAATAGCTAGACTCATGCACTACAGGGACAGAGACATCCTCTTGCAGAAAGCCAGGGAAATGGGCCCATTTAAAGTAGCCAATGGCGAAGCGACATTGTTCCCTGACTTCACCTTAGAGGTCCAAAACAAGCGCGCCTCCTTCCTAGCCGTTAAAAGAACCTTGCGAGAAGAGGGGATACAGTACTCGCTGCTCTACCCAGCAAGACTACGAGTGATTGCGGAGGGGAAAACCACGTTCTTCCAAACCCCAGAGGAGGCATGGGAATGGCTTGAAAGATCGGGGACCCAGCCGACGCGACCAGTACCGGAAAACCGCGGGGTGAGCGGGACCCGGCGGGCCTCGAAGGGGAAAAGACTCAGAGACCGCCAGAGATTAGCACCAACGCGGACACAGAGGGAAACTGGCAAGAGAGAGGCCCTGGAGGCTACGGCCAAGGTGGGTGGAGAGTCGCCGCCCCGGGAGATCTCCGAAGAAGAATCGGACGATACGGTGGTGTCCTCGCCCGATGGCTCTGGGGACTCGACTTACGCACCAAGAGTGACCCCGCAGACCGCTGACGAACTTGCATAGATTGTACCCGCACCAGCGCTGAAAGGCAAGACAAGACAAGAAGCAAAATGGCCCCTCCGGACCTGGCCGCTCCCCCGGACCTGACTCTTGCCTGTCAGTCCTGACTGGCGAGTATTGCGGTGATGTGTTTGAATAATTTGCAGTGTTGCAGAACTTATTGGGCAGCCTACAGTTCCGGAGGTGCCCTGGGGATGGGGAGTTGGGGTTTGCGGTTATTAGTTATGTCGGCTACACGTGCGAAATGGTACGAGCACGAGGAAGGTACAAACTTGTGGGGGAATCGATCGGGGCCTTGGGCGTGCCGACCCTTCATACAACAGGCCTTGAGAATAGGATGGCAGACTACAATATCATAACTTGGAATGTCAGGGGGATGGGTACTCCTGCTAAGAGACATAGAATCCTTTCCTTTCTAAAAAGGAGAGGGGTGCAGATAGCTATGCTACAGGAAACCCATCTCGCACCCGGAGAGGGAGAGAAACTAAGGCGGAGATGGAGGGGACAGGTGTTTGCCACAGAATATTCATCTTACGCAAGGGGAGTCCTGATTTGGATTAGGGCGGGGGTCCCCTTCACGATCGATTCCTCCAACATAGACAATGAGGGGAGGTTTGTCATATTGGAAGGGAAATTACAGGGACTCCAGTTGACCCTGAGTTGTATATACGCCCCCAACCAGGACCAAACAACAACATTTATGACGAACCTGTCTAGGCACCTTACACGGCAACGCACGGGGGAATTACTAGTAGGTGGAGACTTCAACGCAGTGCTCGACACTGACCTAGATAGATCTACCCCCCCACTACAGGGAGCAACATCAACCAAAACAGCAAAAAAATTAGTTGGGTGGCTAGACGCCTGGGGGCTGGTAGATGCTTGGCGGTTACAACACCCAGCGACCAGGGATTATTCGTTTTATTCGGGTCTTCACCAGGTACACACCAGAATCGATAGGATAGTTTGCACTGCGGGACTGGCTCGTAGAGCGACCCATGCTGAATACCTTGCCCGCACAATATCAGATCACAACCCTCTATTACTGACATTGAGAGTATCACAGGAAAGACCCCCCATACCGTCATGGAGAATGCTCCCGACAGCGCTTGAAGATCAGGCATACAGGGAGGAATTAAGATGCTTCCTAACAGAACATATAGAAACTAACCAGGGATCCACTTCCGCCAGAGGCATAGAGTGGGAGACTCTCAAAGTGGGAACGCGGGGTCACTGCCTTGGACAGTCAGTGGGGATAAAACGTACGCTTGAAAGAGAATTAAACGCGCTGGAGAGGGTCATACATGAGGGGGAGCTGAGACAGGGCCCTGCAGGGCAAGTGGATGAAGAGTACGATTGTGCACGTAGAGAGCACTCCCAAGCTGAAGAGCGACTTAGATGCCATAGTATGCAAAGATACTGGGCATCCATACAGTCAGAGGAGGGAAGATCTGGTAGACTATTGGCATGGTTGGTGCGACCGAACAGAGATAGTGACCCTATTGCAAGTGTACTAGACAGGGGGGGAACACGCAGACTTAGCCCAGAATCCATTAACGACGCATTTAGAGATTACTATACACACCTATATAGGAGGCCCACAGGCATGGAGAGGGGGACCCTTGACAATTTCCTAACTCGGATACCTTTACCGGTATTGAGCCCAGAGGACAGGGTCGGCTTGGGGGGCCCAGTGACTGCGGATGAGACGGTTGAGGCAATAGCACAGTTGGCCCCTGGGAAGACCCCCGGAACAGATGGTCTTCCTATGGACTTTTATAAAAAGTATAAAACCTTACTAGTCCCCAGGCTGATAGAAATGTATACGGAATCGGCAAAGAACGGAGAACTCCCACATACATTGCGTGAAGCACTGGTAGTGCCACTTCCTAAAACAAACAGCAAGGAGGCATCAGTGACAGACTATCGCCCACTATCAATGCTAAATAGTGACTTTAAGATCCTCAGTAAGATCCTGGCCAACCGGCTGTTGCCTCTTATGCCCACCTTGATACATCCTGACCAGAACGGCTTCATACCTGGTCGCAGTACCTCCCTAAACCTTAGGCGTATTTTCTCTATCATACATATGCCCAGTGAATCGAAGCCACCAACCGGGGCCCTGCTAGCAGTGGACTTTGAAAAGGCCTTCGACTCAATTAGGTGGGACTACCTGAGGGCGACAATGCTAAAGATGGGCCTGGGTGAGGGCTGGGTCGAATGGGTGGACCTGTTATATTCATCCCCACTGGCAAGGGTCAAGACAGGCAGGACAGTCTCTGGTGCCTACCCAGTACACCGAGGAACCAGACAGGGATGCCCCCTATCCCCATTGTTGTTCGCTCTGGCGATGGAGCCCCTGGCGGCCTGGGTGCGAGGGGAGGGAGCAGACAGAGGGATTCAGTGGGGACCAACTGATCACATTATATCGCTATATGCAGATGACATCTTGATCTATCTTAGAGATGGGGCGAGTGGTCTCCCCTGGGCCCTGAACGCCCTGGAGGAATTTGGAGAAGTGTCAGGATTACGACTTAACCGCAATAAAACATATGTGTTCCCCCTGGTGCCTGGATATAGTTGTCCTGCAACATGCCCAACAGACCTGAAATGGGCCCCACGGACATTTAGATACCTGGGGATCCAGATCTATCATGACGTGGGAGACTTAAGAGAGGGCAACCTTGGTAACGCGCTCCGATCCCTGAGATCCTCTGTAGAATTTTGGCACTCTCTGAGGCTGTCGGTGATGGCCAGGGTGGCGCTCTCCAAGATGATCATGCTCCCCCGACTTCTCTACTACTTTGCCAACTTGCCACTGCTAATACCCCGAACCTGGTTCCGCGATTTGAACGCATTACTCAGAGAACTAATATGGGACAATGGGCGCAGGCGAACTACACTTGCAACTATCTGCAGACCACCCAACGCGGGTGGCCTGGGAGCCCCCGACTTTGAGGCATACTATTTGGCATCCCAATTACAGTGGATACCTAGCTGGCTTGCGGGCCAGGGCCAACTGGATTTACATACAGCCCAAGGAGCAATAGACACGGCGTGGATTGCGACATGCATGACAAACAGAAAGATAACCCCCCCTGGGAACAATATAATGATAAAAGTGGCACTGGCATGCTGGAAAAGATGCATGAAGAGGGTAGGAGTGGGCCCTCCATATTCCCCAGCTTTGCCACTGGCGGTGCTTGCCATAGAACCCAGGGGGAAAGGGCCGGGAAATACCGGACTTGGCCCATGGTTGTCATCCGGAATAGAAGTAGTGGGAGGACTCTTCAAGGAGGGAGTGTTGAGGGAATTTACTGAATTAACTGAAGGGGGGGTTCCCGGGGGGCAGTTCCTGCTTTATGGGAAGCTAGTACATACTCTTAAGACCCACTGGGACACGGTGAACGCGGAGCCTACCACACACGAGGTCCTGCACTCGCTGTTGACATTAGGGGAGGAATCACATCTGATCACTAAAATATATCGGGCCCAAGTTGAGGCAGCCTTGGATCCATTACGGCCGCTGAGAGGACGGTGGGAGGGCACAATTGGGCGGGAACTAACTGACTCAGAATGGAGGAGAACACTAGCCTACCCCCGAAAAATATCACGTAATACACGCTTAAGATACATTCAGTATAATTATTTGCACAGAACCTACCTCACGCCTCACAGACTGTTCCGTATATATGGAGGGGCTTTGGGGAATTGCCCGAGATGTGGAGGAGGAGGGGTAGATTTTGACCACATGGTTTGGACTTGCTCGGCGATCCAGACGGGCTGGAGGGAAATATTGCCCACCCTGTCTGAATTGTTTGAGTCTGAGTTGAGACCCACCCCTGAGCTGTGCCTGCTGGGCCTCAGACCAGCTGCGCTCTGCGGAAAAGTGGAGGGGCGCTTTCTGGACCTTTCCCTGGCTCTTTATAAGAGACTAATCTCGGGGGGCTGGAAGAGCACAGATCACCCCCTACTGTCTGACTGGAAAAGGGATATATCGACATGGTCTAGAGCTGAACTACAGGTCCTAAAAGCAGAAGAAGCCAGAAATATTCGCCAGGTTCCTATAGCCCCGGGGTGGGAGAATTTAATGACGAGCTGGGAGAGTATAAATAAGAGGCTGGCAAGCCCAGTAGGAGAAACCAGTGCAACTCAATCCACACCGAGGATGGAACCAAATGGTGGAAGCACATAGACAGGCACCCAAAAACAGACCCTAACCACACATAGATCGCACCAAGATTAAAGGTGGGAGGACAGTTGGACCTCTGACTCCCGATCCACTGACAATAATAGTAAGCAACGTGAGTGACCCGCCACCTCCGCGGTGCGCCGGTGCGCCCTGGATTGCCATCTTCCCTCACTCAAAAACGGGCACATTATAGTACCTTCAAGCTAGCAATCACAAAAGCCATTCGCACGAAGCCGTAAAGTTGACCGTTTGAGGTCCCTTGATTTTCTTTTTTCTCCCCTTCCTCCTTTCCCTACCTCCAACTAACTCAATACGATTGTCAATAGAAATTGTACATTGCATACCTCGGGTTCTCCCTCCCCCTCACCTTCCTCTTCCACCACCCTTACCTTCCTGTACCTAACCCCGAGCACCACTCTCCCAAGTTACAAGGAAGAAGGGGTCCAAGTTTGTTGTTTGATTGTTGATTACACAGAACAGCGAATTGCAGAAAGGAAATATACCTTAACAAGTAAATGTGCACAATTTATTGAATAATAAATGTTAAGACCAACGATAATAAAGAGTGCAAACAATGAGCAAAAAGAAGAATATAACAGCATAAGCAAAAAAATGCATGTAAAATGAACAAATATGAAACTGTGTAAAAACAAAATGTTAATAAAAATATATTTAAAAAAAAAAAAGTCAGATGCTATATGAAGTTAGGAACACTCAGCCAATCGGAACATAACACATACAGTAACACGCAGCGATCAAGCGCCCCGCAGGCCGGACATGTTACCCATTGGCCCATATTGTGTCCACGCAAGGTTGAGGCCCACCTGCATTTGCTATTAGAACCTTATTTACGACTCCAAAGACAATGGCCCACATTCCTTATCTACAAAGGAACACTGAAATGATTTGATGGTGCTCAGAGAAATGTATAAAACACCGCTCAGATCGATAGTACTTTGAGACAGTCCTCAGACCCCATTTCTGTAACTGTTCTCCCAGCCATAGTGTTTAATTAAACCAACTGTTCCTCTTTTTGCCACGCAACTCTTGTTTTTTGCTTTATCAAGGTAAATTCACATTTGCGCAACAGGTTCACCAAAAGCACTGTGGCTGTCTTCTTTGGGAGCTGGTCTCGGGCAAGTGCGAGGATAGACTCCCGGCATTGAGTAAGGAAGAAGCTGAGTCCTATGACCTTGTGAAGGATACCCTGAGTGAGGGCTTTGGCCTCACTACTGAGGAGTACATAATTAAGTTCTGGGAGACTCACAAAACCTTGAGTTAATCCTGGGTAGATTTTGTAGAATTTCCAGTCAAAATACTAGGCAGCTGGTTAAAAGGAAGTAAGGTGTGTGGTTATGAAGAGTTGTGTAATTTCATTATGAAGGCGCATTTGTTGAGTAACTGTACCTCAGAGAAACTTCATCAGTGCCTAAAGAACTTAGGGCTGCTCTCTCCTCAAGAGCTGGGGAAGAAGGCAGACCACTGGTGCAAAACAGTGATGCCCAAGAAGACCCATGGTTGGGGAGACCAAATGAATGGTGTTGCTTATTCCCCCAAGGGAATATGTAGGCACAAAGGGGAAAAAAACAAAAGAGTCTTCGAAAGGCCCCCAAAAACCTGCTCAAGAGTGTAGGCCTGTGACTCTTCCGATTCAATGGATGAGTACCAGGGTAAGAATCGGGATCCCAAAAAGGCTTGGCCTCTTAATTGTAAGGCCAATGGAGACCGAACTGGGGACGCTTCCTCTCCCAAAAAGGCCCCCTCTGGTGCATCCCCACTTAATGCTGGAGTGGTGAGTCTCCAGATGGGATCTTTGGTGTGCTCTGACCAGACCAGAGAGCACACTGAAGCCACTTTGATCTCTGAGGGTGGGGTGGATGTAGCTACTCTAGCTGTCTGTCCCAGTAACCTGGAGCAGTACTCACAAACGCTACATATCGATGAAGTTGAAGTAGAAAGACAGAGGGATACAGGTGTGAGTGGCACTATGGTGACTCAAAAACTGATATCATCCCCAGACCACTATATAACTGGACAATACATACCAAGTTATCAACGCAGATAACATTGTCAAGAATCATCCCATGGCTATGGTGACCTTTGACTGGGGAGGGGTTACTGGCCAAAAGAAATTGGTCATGTCCTCTGCCATCCCAGTGAATGATCTGGAGACCTCAGTATGGGCTGAGTAAGAAACTAAGATCCATGTAGCCACGCTAAGTATACCTGAATGGGTGTGCGTAAAAACCAGAGCACGGAGCAAAGCCCAGGGTCAAAAAGAGGTGTTGGAACCTGGAATAATTGCCCAGCCATCCAAGAGAAAAGTCAAGAAGTCTGGGAAACCAGCCTCTGAAGAGGCACAAACTCGGGTCCCCTCTCCTCAGGGAGAAAACCTGTCAGCCCTTGAGGGAACTGAGCCGCATGAACTTGGGCCTTAACGGCAGAGCTCGTAGGCCCAGGGGGACCCTCTAGGGAAGATCTTTGCCAGGCACAGAGAACCTTTCCCACTTTTGAAAGCCGGAGACAGCAAGCTGCTGACCAGGAAAAGGGAGATGTCAGTGGCTCCCACAGGACCTCTTGGAAGGAGAAACTTCTTTACACTGAGGCCAGAGACCCCAAACCTGGTGCCACTAGGAGAGAGGTAGTTCCTCAGCAGCACAGGGAGTTCTTACTCACATTGGCCCACGACATCCCCCTAGCTGGGCATCTTGGCCAGACAAAAACCTGGAGTCAGTTAGTCCCTCACTTTTGCAGGCCAGGTATGTCCCAGAAAGTGAAGGAGTTCTGCAGCTCCTGTGTCACCTGTCAAGCCAGTGGCAAAACATATGTCAAACCAAAGGCTCCCTTAATTCCACTTCCACTGGTTAGGGTCCCCTTTGAAAGTATAGTGGTTGACTTGTTGGCCCCCTAGACAGCATCTGGGAACAGATTTATACTGCTGGTAGTGGATCATGCCACCAGGTACCCTAAGGCAATTCCCTTTAGGGCTGCCACTGCACCTGCAGTTGCCAGGGCCCTTATCAGTATCTTTACTGGAGTCTACTTCCCTAAGGAGGTGGTTTCAGACAGAGGTACAAACTTCATGTCTGCTTACCTTAAAGGAATGTGGTGTGACTTAGTTGACTACCCCATATCACCCACAAACAAATGATTTAGTTGAGAGATTACCCGATCCTACGGGGGACGTTCCCTGCCTTACCACTCCTCCCTCCATATCCCGCCCTCTAATATGCTTTCCATCACATGGGAATGGGTGATTCCGATTGTCTAGGCTTCTCACCAGATTGACCCCTATTGACATTGCTGGTACTGGTCCTATGCTCGGTCGATCACTGCCCACCCCCTACTGCTCAAACACCTAGGGTCTTTAGAACCCTGCACACCTTCTCTACATCTCTCCTTTTGCCATATCACTTAATCCTCTTGCATGGCTACTACCCCGGACGATAAGCTGCTAACCCTTAATGTGCCAGGTCTCAATTCACCAAACAAGAGGAGTCAGCTGTGGCACTATCTCCTCATCCATGACCCCAATGTCATTTTCATGCAGGAAACCACAGTCCTTGCATGGCACACCCCAAACACTCTTCGTTATTGGGCCTACACTACCACTAGGCAGCTGGGAAGAGATTATGTGTAAAGCCACCTTTTGCACTTAGATTCTACGGGTTGTTTGAGATGAAAGTGGATGTATTTTGAAGTTGAGGGTGCAACGCGGCCTGCGACCCCCTAACCCTCCTTAACATCTACGCCCCCAACCAAGCCCAAGTTGCTGATCTTAGAAACCTTTTTAAGGAACAACTGACACATGATGTGGGAGATTTGGTGGTTGGGGGAGATTTCAACTTAGTCTGGGATACTGAGCTAGACGGCAGCACAGCATGCTTTCAGGGAACTGGTGCTATGTCTGCAGCTCTCAAACGCGACATCACTGACTGGGTCTAGTGGATGTCTGGCGTTACAAACACCCAGGATTATTCATTTTATCCCCATGTCTATCAGTCCTACTCCTGTATAGATTACATCTTTCTCACTCACTCCCTGTTGAGGGGTCTCGATTCTTGGTGAGTCCAAACCTCCCTGATTACTAGGCAGCACATTTGCACTACATCTTGGAGTGGGGTCGTTTGGGAAAGTGACAAACACTGGTTCCATATTGACCGAGCAATGGCCTGTCTGCCCCTCTGGGACCTGGCATGGATTTTCAAGCATGGGAAACCATGAAGTGCATACATTGCGTTCCCCACAAAAATGCTCTTGGAGATCTGGGACAGGAGAGCCCTGAAGCGGTGCCTTACAACTTTTCCTTCCCCCAAAAATCCCCTTGGAATTCAAGCCTGATTTTAAACCAGCCCTACAACCACCCTCTTTTTGCAAATGGATGGAGGGAGACTGTTGCACCCTTAGTGACCTCTTTGAGGTGATTCCATCAAGACCTTCGACCAGTGGCAGAAAGAATTTTGCCTGCCCGAGTCTGCTAGGCTGCAGACTTGGGCTCTTCACCACACCAATGTTCAGGGAGCGGCACGCCAACTTAGTCCCTTTGAGGCTCTGGTCCAAACCTTTGACAGGACTTGCGGACTCATCTCAGGCAAATACTAGGAACTTCAACATTCCACCCCACCTCACCCACATCCCTACCAAATGCAATTTCATGCAACATAGCTGGAGAAATTTCCCCCGAGACAATGGGAACTGTGGCATGACATACTTTGAACTAACAGAAGCATAGCCCACTGCGAAATGGCATATTAAGTAATGAAACGTTGGTATTTAACTCCAGTGTGTCTTCGTTCAGTCTTTCCCACTTTCTCAACCCTCTGCTCTTCTGCTCCAGGAAATTTTCTCCATATAAGGTGGTCTTGTTCAATCATTGCAACATTTTGGAAAGAAATCCTCAGCCATATTAAAGGAGTTATAGGTTTCCCATCCCAGAGTCCTACCACACAGTGATCCTTGGCATCCGGCCCCCGCATCTGAAAGCCATGACATATGCTGAGTGGCTTTAATTGAGCCACATGCTGGGAGCCACCAAACAATGAATTGCCTTATATTGGAAGAAACCTACTGCCCCACCGATAGCTCAATGGTGTATATGCATGTGGCACGTTCTATCTATGGAACTCCTGTACTGAGGGCAAATTTGCTCTTCCATTTGCTTATATTTGGTAACCTTTCCTTCAATACGTGTCACGATTGGGGCACTAATGTTTCACACTCCCAGACTTAAAGCCCTCAAGTTGTTTTATAGAAGTGAAAACGCTCCATCCGACCCATAGGTATAGGAGGCACCACCTAACTCCCAGCTGGCTTTATTTTTTATCTTTGCGTTCCACAATCCTTCCTAGCCCCTCCTCCCAGACTGATGACAATCAGTACTGCTTTTATTCAATCTAGGCTATGTTCCTCCCACAGTTTGATTTAGCCCTGTTCAGTATTGTTGATGTATATGGTATTATGGCTATAGACATGTTGCATTGATATTTTCAAAACATCTTCTCAGCCTCCAGTGATTCCTGGGCCACCTGTATTTAGTGCTGTTTTTATTCCGAATACTGGATTATACCTCTTACAATGTACCAGAATACTTGATGTCCTCTAAAGCTTCTACGTAATGCCTTCTCAGTGTCTTTATATTCTAAAAACCTGTCAGTAGAACAATTTTGAGTAAAAACCTACTATGACAGGCTGATATGACCATGACGATGGTCACTGATAAGGGCCAGGAAAAAGAGAGTGAGCCTCTCCCAGAACCCTGCAGGTGGGTCAGTTGAAGGAGTTGTCCTCTCTGACACATTCACTTCCACAGTAGTTGACTGTAGGCAACTCCCGAGGCAGTATACTGAGCTCTTTTCTTTGACCCCTGGTCAGACTACCTGATGTACCCATACTGTGGACACTGGAGACAGCATGTCTGTCAAAAGCAAAATTTACAGACAATCTGATCAAGTCAGGGAAGCATCAGAGCTGAAGTCAGCACGATGCTGGTGATTGAGCCCTCTGAAAGTCCCTGGACTATCCCAGGGGTCTTGGTCTTCAAACTTCATTCCAAGGGAGGTAAACCAGAGCTGAGGTTTTATGTGGATTATAGGGACCTCAATTCTGTCACTAAGACAGATGTGCAACCCTTACCAAGGACTAATGAACTTATTGACAGGCTGGGTACAGCTAAAGTTGTCTGTAACTTTGATTTAACATCAGGATACTGGCAGATTGGTATGACCCCAGGAGCCAAAGAGAAAATAACATTATAGACCCCAGATGGGCATTTTCAGTTCACTGTGATGCCCTAAGGACTATTAAATGTCCCTGCCACCTAAAGGTTGGTAAACATGGTCCTTGCTGGGTTGGAGTCCTTTGGTGCAGCATATCTCGATGATATTCCTGTCCATAATTCCACTTGGCAGGATGACCTTGTCCACCTTGGAAAGGTCCTTGAGGCCCTGCAGCATACAAGACTCACTATCAAGGCAAGCAAGCACCAGAAAGGGTGTGCACAGTTGTATAATTGGGCCACCTTGTAAGTGGAGGTCAAGTTCAACCTTTACAACCTAAGAGCTAGACAATTCTGGACTTGGAGACTCCAGCAACCCAGAGTCAAGTTTGCCCATTCCTTGGTTTGACTGTGTTTTACAGGGGGTTTGTGAAGGGGTATGGCACTATTGTGGCACCCCTCACAGAACCCACATCTAAGAAGCAACCTAAGAAAGTAAACTGGACAGTGAGATGTCAAAAAGCTTTTGACACCCTGAAGGAGGCACTGTTCAGCACCCATTCTCAAAGCTCCAGATTATGGCAAGCAGTTCATTGTGCAGACAGATGCCTCTGAACATGGAATAGGAGCAGTCCTCTCCCAAACCAGTGATGATGGCCAGGACCAGCCTGTTGTTTTTATTAGCGGGAGGTTACTCCCCAGGAAACAGTGTTGGAGTACCATTGAGAGGGAAGCCTTTCTGTGGCCTGGTCCCTGACGAAGCTGAGACCATACTTGTTTGGTACTCACTTCAATATTCAAACTGATCACAGATCTCAGAGATGGTTGATGCAAATGAAGGAGAAAAATCCTAACCTATTGAGGTGGTCTATCTCCCTTCAGGTTATACAGTGGAACACAGACCTGGGACTGACCGTGCTATTGCAGATTTCCTTTACAGGTTTTTTCCACGTAGACAATGAAGACTCTTGGGAAAGGTTAGTCTCATTCCATTTCACTGGTGTTGTGTGGGAAAGTGCCCACTTTTGCTCACTGGTACGGAGGATTTTCGACTGAGGTGCACTGGGTCTCTGCTAACCGGGTCCCTGTAATGCTATCTGTATTTAACCATGGACTCCATCTTGACCACTGACTCCATTTTCTGCTTAGCTTAGCTTCAAATGCTGTCACATTGGTATTTTTCCACGCACAGCCTGTTAACGTGTTTTCGCTTTTCTTACCAGGGAAGGAAACATAACATGTGGGATGCAATGTAGATAAGAATGTACAAGGCTGAGAGTGTTTATGGTACAGAAGGGTACAGCTCGGTCCTTGGGATCTGGCCAGTCTCTTGTGTGTTGTTTTCAGCACTGACCCAGTACAGCCAGTGCTTGAACTTCACAACTTACTCGACGGGATGGGGGTTTCTAGAACCTTCCTCTTAAGTTTGTTTAAGGTATACAAGGTGGCGAAGCTTGACACTGAGGTAGAAGGAGCTCATTCCTGAGGGTGGGCGCATTGCTCAGGAAGATTAGAGTCCCATTGGGGCAATTCCTCCTGTCTCAGCTGTTCTGGGTTCCACAGCTTGACATTGGCAGATATGGATGATGTTGGATCGATCCCCATGATGATGCATTTTTAATTCTTGATATCTAGCTTTACTGTGGGCATGCATAAATATACGTAGTCACTGCTTATATATTTATTGTTGATGTATTACATTTTCTTTGATTATTATTATCCAATTGCTGTGATTATTTTAGCTGCATGTGTGTTGCTGCATTCAAATTAAAGGTTCACGTTATTCTTTTCGTATATCTCTATTTGAAACCTGAGAAGTGTCTTATCAAATTCATTACTCAGACTAGGAGTGCTGCATTCTTCACATTCTTTAGCTTTGTTCCCTCTCAGTCTGAAGCAAAGCAGGCCAGTCCCCAGTGCCAGTGCTCTTACATTAAAACGTGGTAAAATGTCTAAATTGCATTCAATTGGCATGCACTCCAGCACCCCTGTAAGTCCCTAACAAATGGTACCCCTGGTACCTAGGGCCTGAATACTGGAGAGGGTTCCTAAGAGCTGCAGCATGTATTGTGCCACCCTAAGGGACACTCCTACAAAGTGCACACAGCCTACCATCGCAGACTGCATGTCATGGTGTAAGCCATGAGTAAAAATACGACATTGCACACACATTGTGTGCCATGCCTCAGGCACTGCTTCTAAATATATGTAAGTCACCCCTACAGCAGGCCCTAGAGCCCTAAGGCATGGTGCATTATATTTGATATGAGGATATATCTGGACGAGCAGATATGCCTCCTATATGTCTAGTTCAATTACTTAGACTTTGCAGGTGAACAGGAAAGCCATCTAAAGGTATATGCTGGGCACTCATCAACGCAAGTTACCCAGCTACATAAGGGCTTTGCTGCAACCTATGGTGTTTGGTATCAAACACCTCGTCTTAATAATCCATACTGAGGCTAGTCGTAGATTTACGATATGCACCAAAAGGGCACCTTAGAGGTGCCCCCTGAAACCTACTAGTCTTCTTGTGTGCTGGCTGACTGGTCTCAACCAGCTTGCCACCACAGATAGGTTTCTGACCCCCTGGGAGGTGAGAGCCAGCGCGCTCAGAAACCAGAAGCAAAGCCTGCCCGGAGGAAGGTGATAACTGATAACACTGCCTCCAGCAGGATGGCTAGCGATTTGGCCTTTGGTATGCAACCCCAACTTCCCTCAGACCTGGGAGTTGCCACCCCATTCCCTGAGGCCCATTTTGCACAGGAACAGGTGGGAAATTAGTTATTCAGTAGGCCCGTCCCTCCTCCCCTTTGTGCTAGTCACACACCGAAGGTGGGCTACCCGAAGTAGACACTCTAGGAAGGGTTCCACCATCTTGTTTTAAGGTGGAACTAAGAATTCTGGGCCAGGGTTATGTCCACTTCCTGCAGGAAGTGGTTATATAGAGGGTGTAGTCACCCCAATGTTAAGTAGCCCATTGGCTACTCTAAACTCCCCTAAATGCCCCTAAATTCACTGCACCAGGAGAACAGATTTGTCTGACAAAAGAAGGACGACCAAGAAGAGCTGAAGATGTGAGAACTGTGGACTGCTGGTGGGCTTTGGCACAAAACCCTGCCTGTTTACCTGCTCCTGTCCTGACAGTTGCAACAACCCGGCTCGCCCTGCAGCTGTGCATCCTCCAAAAGCTTCAGGGGGACTCCAGCACTTCGCCAAGCCATCAGGCTCTCCCGTGAAGTGGAGGAGCCACTTCCCTGCTTCCCGAAAGGCCCCAACCTCAATGTCCTGTACTCTGTTCTGCTGGCCCCCGGGTCCATTGATCAAAATCCACCCAGGAGGAGGTCACTGTGCTCTTAGAGGCCCGATCCATGTCCCCACGAAGTGAGAAGACATCAGAACCAACCGGAGTCATCCTGCAACAATACCTGGGGTACAGTATCTCTTGCTGCAACCAAAGTTTGTTTGAAGTCCAATCCGGATTCCAACATTGCAGCCAAAGACCACCCATCGAGAGACGTCATCATCTCAAAAGATAACACCAAGAGTAGTCCAGTTGCCCTGTTTTGTCCCTCTTCTTTCAGGCCCACCAAAAAACAGTGGGCGCCTTAACTCAGGAGCACCAACGACAAAGACCTGTTGCACCCGAGCTCCTTGCCCCAGATCCATGACATCTGACAGTGTTCCCTTGCTCCCAGGACCCCCACTTACCAGGACCCCCATTGGGAGCACCCAGACTTGTCCACAAGTCCCCGTTGCAGTCTCCTATTAGGTGGCCCACTGTTGCCAACTGTGTTGCGCAAGACACCCAACACAAATGGCACCACTGCACCCGAACGTCCCATGGCACATAAAATTGTATCTCTGGTTTTCCTTGTGCCCTTGCACTCCTAGCACACTTAAAGCCACAGGGGACCCCCGAGAACTGTTTGCAAGTACCCCTTTTCAGTGAAAAAACGTACAAGACTCTAACCGCATAGAGGCACATTTGAGTAAAAATGTTACTTACTTGCTAAAGCCAATATCTTCAACAGTACTCATCTCCTTTCACGTTTTCTGGTGTTGAAACATTATATAAAATTATCAATATTTTTCTAAACATTGGTCTTGAGTTCCTGCTTGAATGTGTTTCATTTATTGACTCGTGTGTTCAACAGATTCTTATCACTACCTTCTGATAAGCCTAACTACTCGCCCACACTATTACAAAAGAGAGCTTTTGGAATTATTACTTTTACCCCTGTAAACTAATAAGGGTCGTCTGTGGTATCTGCATAGTGCACACCTACATTTGTTACACTACATAGATACCCAGCTGTCTAGAAAGCTCCTCACACACACACCTACAAAGCACTACTCAATCAAGGCCCACCTACCTCAACAGCCTCATGCAGTTCCACACACCAACCATACACCACCTGTTGGCCAGCTCCTCCTCACCCATATCTCCCACATTCACTGAGTCAGAGGCTGCCCCTTTATCTATCTGGCCCCCGAAGTTTGCAACAACATTTCCTTTCACATTAAGGCCACCAGTTCCGTCTTAGACTTCCGGAGCAAACTGAAAACCTGACTCTTCCAATAAACTTCAGTCAGGACTGCACCACCCTTTTAGGCGCCAGGATACACTCTGGTTGAGATGCTTGCTGTACAAATAATCATAATATAACATCAAATACGACCAGGGCCCCACTGCAGTTACAAGATTTTGCAGCTCCAGGATTTCCCTGCATAGATATGGATTTGCTGCCACAAAATCCACTAACTTCGGCATAATTTGCATATTTCATAAACAAAATTTTGTAGTTCGAACAGGTTAAAAGTTACTAAAAGAACATCAAAATGTTGTTCATGCCATGGCCGGTTCTTTGCAAAGGTCAATGATGACTTTTTAGGTACTGACTGCCTTTTTGAGGTGTGAATTTTCCCAGACAGTTTTAATAGATATTGAAATGTGCTGCATAATTTTCCCAGCCTGCCTCATAATTTAGCTTTTTATTGCTGCATACGTTCCCGGGTATGCAGTAGCACTCCCTTTATTTTTTTGTGTAAAGTTTAATATAGTACTGTACTTAGTAATACGATGCCCCCATTGTTGCTCATAGCGCCATTGTACGAAATCCAGCTGACTACCACTATTCTAAAAGTTAACACTGGTTATACAAGCCTTAATTATCACACTATTTTCTTTATTAGTATGTGTAAGGATGGCATAAGGGGGACAGTAAGGCACTCCAGTGATTACTGAGACTCAAATTCTGTCTATTTGACCCTAGTCACTTGAACTGTGTAGTTGTATGCCACCACTGAGTATGCCATTGATGTGTTAGGAAACATTTGTGTCACACACCAGTGTCCGTGCCACAGAGCAGTACACACGTCTTTGTCTGCATCGGATAGTAATGCTTGTTCCCTTTTTCACCAGTGTTAAATTAGTTTGGATTAAACCAGGACTGCCCGAAAACCAGACTGTTTCTTCGCCGGCCTCTGCTTAATACATTTTTACAGCAAAGAACACGATCAGAACAGATACATTAAGTCCCCAGCACATATTTTACATACACTGCGCTCAAGAAGATTGGATCATTGCCGTAGGGGTGTAATGATACCTACATTTTTGAAAACCATTAAGCCTTGTGACAGGCAGCTGACGCTGCCATGTTCCCTTCGGCTCTGCCTTGTCCTAGAATTGATCTGGAGCATTGATTCCCAGCGCTGGTGGGGTAGGATGGGAGATAAGTACGTACAAAAAAATGAGACTAATTTGAAGTGGTCTTCTTGGTGTTTAATTTAGTACTCCGTTTTCCATTTTTTTTTGTCTTTCAGATTTTCAAGGAAATGTAGTTACTTGTACTGATTGCACTTCTTACTTTTAATGCTGTCTCTGGAACTAAACTATAGACCTTTCTCAGCACACTGGAAAAAGGCAGTGTTACTGAACCATAACCCAAAATAGTTATTAGAGCCTTGACTTTGACTCCTTGTTTTTTTCTGATAGGCTCGATGTTACTTCACTTGAAGGAGCAGATACATACCTGCCAACTCGCACAGTGCCACCATGTTTCACACCACAGGCTCCCTCCACATGGTCCCCTCCCTAAGAGATGATATAATACGGTGCCAGGGCAGCCAATCAGGAAACCCCTGCACAGAGCCGGTTACCAGCTCGTCTTTGGAGACTGAAAGCAGCCCTTGTACATTAAGGGGTGTGAAAGAAAAATAAACATGTGCCAGAGCCCGAGTTAGGAGGCCACTGCAGCTTGCACCACCCATTGCCCCTGCCAGCGCTGCCAATCACAGAACCAACACAACGACTAACCATCACATATTACAAGTGTTATAATTTAGACTAAAGCAGGCCCCCAGAGCTGTAAGAATAGCTTGGACAGCAGGTATTAGTCATTTTACATGTATATTAATTTAATAAAGAACTGTTATCATGTTCATCTCTAATTTAGACAAACAGCATCACCATGTGGCAGAATGTCATAAGTGCTGGTGCCCAGCACTGAAAGCCACCGGCTTAAATTAAGCACTCGGACAGATGGGGCTCTCAGGCAGTTTTGAGCCTGAGGCTTTGCCCCCTCTAAAACCCAACACCCTCCTCAAAATGTGGGCTGTGTTTTGGGCTTCTCTTAATGCGATTCCATGACCTTAGTGCTGTGTATTTGTTGTAGCAGGAGGAACTCTCTCCTTGTCAACAAGCTTTCCACCATTGTCTCAAAGCATCGTAAATACTCTCTATGTGGTCAGATGCAGGCTGTTTCATTTTCTGTGGTTCCCCCAGCAGTAACGTAGGTGCCTCTACACTCGATAAAGGACTTTCTCATAAATGCAACCCACCTGATTTCCCCTTCGCCTCCCCCATGGAACCAGTGTGAAAGTCCAGGCTTCATCTTGTCTCTGTCCCAGCTGGCCTCACCAGGGTCTATTTATCATTATTGCAGGCCATTGTGGAGCAGCCGTTGCTCCTTGTTACTCACTCTGTAGAGTCCATAGTCTCTGATTGCATGTCTGCCACAGGGGTGGCCTTCTCAGTTCACTGTCTGGGTCTTAGGGCAGCTCTGTCTGTTACTGTCATTTGCATCTTCTGTTGGGGACTAGGGAACACCACCTTCGGGGCTTGCATCTACTACACCTCAAAAAGGGGTTCATCAGTCATTTCTTCACTCTCTGTTGTTGTACTCGGTCGTCATTGTAGCAGATAGTTGTATTTCGAAGGTGAAGTACCACAGGTTTCATATCCTTTGCGGAGCACCCTTGAGAGACTTCTGCCAGGAACAGTGCTTGGTCACAGCAGCCAGCATGGTATCTGTTGAGACAACACAGCATGAAACACTTCATTGTTGTACATTACAGTTCAGCAGGAAAGTGTCACTTCTTATTCCGCCACAACACATTTTGACACATGTTTTTGAGAAAATCCAACAAAAGTGTTCTTTATTCACCATTATTTTATGCAGAGTGGCCCTGCTTTCTGTGTGTGGCCATAAACAATGACAGTAAAGCAAAGCCCTCTTGAGGTAATAAATGAACCAGCCAAATATGTCTGTGCCCCCATAAGAAGTGTGGAGAAAGTCCGATATTCCCAGACTACAATCAAAGTAGTCATAGTCAAATTGTCAAACTATATGTATTCCTGTCACACCAACTATTTGTCTTTTGAGAGAATATAAAGACACTCTTTGTCTAAAGCTTCCTCAACTCTTCTAAACATCCTAACAATTTAAGGGGTCTCTAGAATGGCATATCCATAAACGGAAAACCTCACTAGCATCATGGATGAGTTTGCCTCACAAAAAATTAAACAGCTGAAAAACAATTCCTCTGCATGATGGTTCTTCAAAGAACTGAATCTAGAAAGAAAAGTCCTCAGAGCTGAGAAAAGGACCTGGCAACTAAATCCATCAGTGGACAATCTACATAAATTTCAACCTGAGAGAAGAAAGTACAGAAAACTAATCTTCACTGCCATAGTTTCCTTTATGCATCTAGAGATGAACTTCGTGAAAAATACATCTAAAATGCTTTTTGGTCTGCTCAAACAAGCAACATATCCAGCACCAAGTTGCATGCTTAATATTAATACTGAGGTCCGTTGCAAGAAATGTGCCCTTCTCTTCAAATAGAATACAGACAGGCAGTGCTAAAAGCTCCTGTGCCTTGACCCAATCGATACCTAAAATCAATGGTCCCTCACTGAAATCCAGGCCAACTTGGTCTAAATTCAGAGAAACATTATTGCAAAAGTAAGACTTTCAATTCATCTGTATGTCACAATCCAGCATCTATCATTCAAAAAGCAGCACGTCCCTCATGCCACTCCGAGTTATCCCGTTCTCATGGCTGTGTACCAGAGAGCCAAGTGACTCCACTTCTGAAAGGATACAGACGTTGATACCGAAGAAATGAACAACCACCTGCTGATACTTACTCTTCCTTTCCTAGCCAAAGTCGTGGAAAGCTGGCTTAAGAACCAACAAACTAATTTGTCACTGAGAACAAATTTCTTGACAGCTTCCACTCAAACCTTCCAGCAGGTTGCAGAACTGAGACCGCAATGCTTCAGATTGTTGCTAATCCACACCTCAGTCTTGATTAGATGGACACCAGCCTTCTCATCCTCTTGATTACTCTGCGATGTTTGACATTGCTACCTATCACAAACTTTTAAAGATCCTTGATGAGATAGTTTACATCTTACCTTTGTAACCGCTGCTAATCCACAGATAGTTTCAAATGCGCACTCCAACCCTTTACCTTTACAAGGTGTTTCTCAGTGCTCCTACCTTATGTCCACCCTCTAAACTTCTACATGAAACCCTTGGATTTCTTCTGTCGAACGCCAAAATCTGTTGCCACTTCCGTCTTGATGACATGCAGCTTTCCTTAACCCATTCACTTTTGGAGTGTTGGTGTGCCTCTCTGCCGGAGCTAAAAAAAAAAAAAAAAAAAGATTAAAAAAGTACTGTGTACTGCTTTGGTCTCTTTGTTAACCCATACAGACTGTATGTAAATTTCTTTCTGCAGATTCAAGGCTATGCAAATCCTACAGCAATATCTCATTTCATCATAGGGATCGAATGATAAATGTGGATACATTTTGATTTTTTTCCACAAGTTGCTCAATATTTTGTTGCATTTCTCAACTGGACAAACAAAGTCTGGAAATCTAAGCAAAGACCTGTTGCCTTGAATGTCTGAAGTCGGGCAAAACTAAATATGTATGGGTTTTTGTGAGAAATGTAGTATACACAATGAATCAGGTAATGTTATCGCAGATCACAAAATTGTGGCAGAATCCATGTTTATGGTGAATTGTTCATTTGATGACTGATATCAAACTGAGGACTATTTGGGACGTATAAACACTATATATTTTCTATTTCTGTATGGCTTAAGGAATCTATTGGTGCAAGCCATATCTCTTTTGCTCTAACTTGGCTGGCTTGTGTAATACTCTAAACATGATGGTTGTCAGAGTTTCAGCATTATTTTTCTAAAACATGTTTGTCAGAAGTCATTTGTATAATCAGGGGCTATTCGCCTCCCAGAAAAAATATCAAGACAAAGGGCAATAACAGTAAAGGTCCCACCAAGTGAAAAGGAGAGATAAGGGGTGGGTCTTTCTCCAGTAACAGGTGTCACTTTTGGTCCCAACTGTATGGGGAGGAGCCCATATGTGTTCATCAGTACGATCATAAGAAGAGAATGGGACAGTTAGTTTGGATGGGGGTCAGTTATCAGTGAAACTTGTCTAAGAGGAAGATTAATCTGTCTCTGCTGTTTTTGTGGGTGGCCAGCCCATACCCTGGCTCCCACATTATCAGGATACATGTCAGTTAAACACATCCAGTGTGTAGTATCAAGATGGTAAGTCCCTGTATGGCATGCAGGGATCTATTATGGATGTTTCCCATAATTAGTATCTTCAGCATTCCACAGTAGATAGCAGTGCACTAGTCTAAATGTGTAAGTAAGGAATCTACTTGGGGGTGTAAGTTCATCCACTGTATCCACCGCGTGACGGATGTGTAAATGGTGTATTAGGTGTGTCTCTAGTCATTAGGAAAGAGCCCCAGACCTGGTCAAGCAGTGCCAATTGTTCAATGTTTTTTTTGTAAATCACCTGTTCACAAGATGTACCTCATGAAAGTTCCACCAAATATTGAGCTTTGACCGGAACTGAGCATGGTCTACAGTTGTAAAGAATACAGAGTCCTTCTGTGGCAAGCAAGATTGCCATCCATCCTAGCATGATAGTTCCGGCAGGCCAGACATGTCATGATGTGCCAGAAATTGGTCAGCTACTGATCTAGATTGGTTGAGTATATCAGCAGTAGTCAGAATAAGGAAGTAATCTTGCTTAATAAAGTCTGAGGAGTTCTGTTCCAGTAATGTAGTACTTTGAAAAACAGGAATTTGAGTTTTGTCTCCCTAGGCACTTGTTACGAGTCTCCTGAAGAAGAGATCCTTCAGTGTCTTTTTCACGCTTCAGGGCAGCTTGCCAGTATTGTATTGCTCTATTGAGGGTTTTACTTGAGAATAGATGTTCTGCAAAGACATTGAGATCACTCCTTTACAGGGGATTCATGTCCTAATGTATTTTCAGATCTGGCCTGATGGTAGAGATGTTGGTGTAGTGTGCTTGTACTCGAGTGCAACCATATGGAATGCAGAATTCACCACTGCTGCCATCTGAACGAGTTGTCCAACGTGTACTCATCTTGCAGTGTTTCAAATGATTTGGATGTCCATTGTTGAATAATTCATACACACTGAGGAAACCCTTAGAGACTCATCTAGCCCAGTAAATTTGGGCATTTTCTGTTCTAATTCAAGTATGCCAACATAAGGGAGTGCCCATTTGTAGTTAAGAGTCCATCCTAATTGTATTTATGTATGTGTTTCCATTTCATTAATGTAGAATCAGTGATAGAGTTACAGTGGGAACGAAAGGTGTAGGAAGAGGCATTTTTCAGATCAATGCCTTGTATGTTACACAATGTGTTTCATTCAAAGCGCTCCTAGTGGGATGGTGAAGCCACCAGGGCAGAAGAGTAAGCACACTAGTTTTGACAGGCTGCATGTATGCGGCAATTCCATAGAGTGAACCTTGCCTAAAGGCAGCTGAGTGCTGTATGGGGTCAAAACAATGAATAAAGAAGAAGCAATAGCTGGTTTGTAGACAAATACATTGTGATGCATTGTTCCTTAAAGAGGTGGGTATTCAACTCTTTCCTAAATTGGAGCAGCATTGGAGCAATTCTGGTGGATATTGGTTTCTTGTTCTAGATCCTGGGTGAATAGACTGAAAAGCTTGATGCCTTGTTTTTTGTTTTTTTACACTTCTCAGTCTGCCGTTTAATAGTGTCCTGGAAGCAGGTGTGTAAGAATCACCAGAGTTTGTGCACTTGTGTGAAAGATAAGCAGAAGGCTGGTCGTGATGGCTTTGTAAATAATGCAGCTAGTTTTGATGATGTTGTGGGCCAGCACGGGGAGCCAATGAAGTTATATTAGAATGGATCGATGTGATCATATTTATTCAGTCCCTGGGTGTGTGAAGGATGCCTTTAAGGCGTGTCAGAGTGGAAGTTGGGAGGCCATGGAGCTGGGTGTTACCATCATCCAGATGAGACGGTATAAGGGCTTGAACAGGAGTTCTGAAGTAACTTTTGGTGAATCTTGATGGTGTTATCTGTGAGTAGAGCACCAAGATGTCTATGTAGAGGTTAAAGATAACAGGAGTCGGTATGGCACCCTGGTTGACTCCACGGGTGACAGGAATCTTTTGAGATGGAAGGTGTCCATGTGAACAAACTGGTGTTGGCAGGAAAGGTAGGATAAATAAGTTAAGGATATTGCATGTGAATCCCATACGAGACTCCAGGATGTGTATGAGGGTCAGATGGTTGACTGTGTCAAAGGCAGCTAAGAAGTCTAAAAAGAGAGGCAGATTTGTGAGCCAATAAATAGATGTGTATGTGTGGGAGTTGCAGTCCTCCAGACGTAGCCTGTGCATATAGTCTGATGGGCTTAATTTGAGGGCATGAGCCATCGCATATGACTGATTTAACAAGTTAGTCAGTCTGCTGAAGCATGTTTTTAGGAATCTGAAGTGGCAACATACTAAACATGCCACACGGTCATTTTCATTAGCTGAACTCTGACTAATAGAGAAAGGTTCTGATGTTTCCAATGTGCCATGTCGTTGAAGGTTTCAGGAATCAGTGGGTTTAGGTTGGTTTTAGACCTAGCATCCTTAGAGTGGTCTTCCCCCAGACTTTTTGCCTTTACCTTCTGTCTTATATCTGTAACTTTGTGTTGTCCTTAGGACTCTGATCACTTTACCACTGCTAACCAGTGTTAAAGTACATGTGCTTCTCCCCTAAACATGGTAACATTGGTGTATCCACAATTGGCATTTTTAATTTACATGTATGTCCTTTGTAAAGTGGTATACCATATACTTAGGGCCTGTAAATTAAATTCTGGGCTAAAAGGGGGGCCTGTGCTTTTCAGAGAACTCTCTTAAAGTCATCCCCAACATCAAAGGCACTTTTTGGTATAAGTACTGGGTCTCTGACCTCCTAAAATCAGTACACTTCTGGATCTAAAACAAAACCCTGCCGGAATGAAGGCTGGAGGATTGACTCATTGTTGTGCCTGACTGTTTCAAGGAACTGCTGTCCTGCTTTGCGGAGCTGCTATGCTGTCTACTGGCCTTTGCCCTGCAACAAGGAACCAGGAACTGACCCCTGAGTGATTCCAAGCAGGTGCGGCCCATCCTTAAGGGCGGGGGGGCCACACACCCTACCTTTTGCCCATCATGAAGAGTGTCTGTCAGGCTGAACAAAGGTCAGCCTGACAGACACTCTTCATTTTCAGCTCAGACAGCCAGGAGTGAGACATGTGAGATTTTCTCAGACTCCTGGCTGCCTGAGCTGAACTTTGCTGGGCTGAGGAGGTCACAGCTCCTATGGGCGTGACCTCCTTGGCTCAGCAAAGGGGTCTTGACGCCCTCCCCTGGGTGTCGAGGAAAGCGTCACCCATTGACTTTGACCTGGGCGCTTCAGGTTTAAGCCCTGAAGCACCCAGGGTGAGTGTCAATCAGTGACACTTTGTCACAGAGTAGGATGGGGTCAGCAGTCTCACTGACCCATCCCAGTCTGTGACGAGGCTGGGACTGCTGCCTTCCCTTATTGGCTGACCTGAGGTTAGCCAATGAGGGAAGGCAGCAGTACCAACGCTCCTGGGACCTCGAGGCTGAGGGTAAGTGTGTGGGTGTGTGATGTTTTAAAATGAATGTTTGGTGCGTGCGTGCATGTTTGAATGTTATAAGTGTTAATGGATGTGTGTTCATGCATGTGTGAAAGAATGAGTGTGTGTGTGATCTTTTAAAATGAATGTTTGGGGCATGCAGGCATGTTTGAATGTTATGAGTGTTGTTAATGGATGTGCATGCATGTGTGTGTGAAAGAATGAGTGTGTGAACTTTTAAAATGAATGTTTGGTGCGTGTGTGCATGTTTGAATGTTATGAGTGTTGTTAATGGATGTGCGTTTGTGCGTGTGTGTGTGCTTATCTCCCGCCCCCCTCCCTCCTAAAGCTGCCAGCCACCCCTGATTCCAAGGGCTTGCTGACTTGCCTCTGGTTCTACTGAGGGCCTCCAGGGCATCAAAGACCCCACCATCTAGTAAGTCACCATCTGGGTCTCACACTGCTGAAAGGCTGAGCACGGTGCTGCCACTGTTGCCGCTTCAACAGAATGCCTATCCCCAGGGCCAGGCGTGCTGCACTGATGCAATATCTGCCTCGTTGGGGGTTGAGGCAGCACGAGGGCCGCTCTCAACTGCCTGGTCTCTACGATGTGCCGAGCACACACTTGCCGGGTCCTCTCCCCGAAGTTGGGCAACTGTCATGCCACCTGGTCCGCTTACCCCTGAAGGAGATGTGCACCAGCATGACACAGACCAATGGCGGGAGCTCTGTGGGTGAGACCACCAACACGCAGGACTCCAACCACCAGCCTTGCCCACAGCCCAGGGAGCCCTGCAGCAACGTGTTCCCATCCTCAGACGCAGGCCCAGTGAGGGAGGCCCACCACTGTAACACTCTACATAGAAGCACACAGGTGCTTCTAATGATACAGGGCATCCCCGGATTCCGATTCCTTACTTACAAAGGTAATTTTACATTCCTACCTCTCCATCTGTATAAGGGAGGGGATCGACGTGGTAAACCAGGGGATTACCATAATTCCTGTAAAGGGAGCGCACACATTGTTTTTCTCTAAGAAAGCAATACTATTGTAGCACATTGCTGTATTCCTAAACAGTGTGGGACTCACAAAGGTGCCGTCTCACGCGTTAGTGCTACTAGCTGGATATCACATTATTAATCATTCCTCTGTTATCTTGAGGATTCTACAGAGACTAACTCAGAACAATAAATTGGATTCCTGGTACTTTAGTCTAGTATTGCTTTTTGACATAAGTCCTTTTAAACTACATAACTCCTGATCTATTGATTGGATTTTTGTCATTTTGGTCTTGATTTACACAGATAATCTCTATTTTTCATAATCCTGTATGGAGTCCTTTTGTGGTGTTTTCATTGTGATTACTGCATGTGTGTTGCACAACTACTTTACACGTTGCCCTTTAAGTTAAGCCTGCCAGCTCTGTGCCAAGCCACCAGAGGGTGAGCACAGGTTAATTTAGATTGTGTATTTCACTTACCCTGACTAGGACTGTGGTCCCTACTTGGCCAGAGTACATACCGCTGCCAACTAGAGACCTAATTTCTAACAGTTGGTTTCCACTACACTATCATTTCAAAGCCTCCTACTGTATGCTCAAGTATTTTAAGTGGGAACAAGAGACTCCCACTTTAGCAAAATGGTGAAGGGGGATGGACCTCTACATGGTCGCAGAACAAGTCACGTACAAAGCCAGAGGTTGCCCAAGGAAATTTGCTAAGATATGGATACTGTGAAATAAATGTGATGAATGACAATGCTATAACAGCGTAAGAGTGAAGCTCGGTACTGTTGAAGTAACAAGACATGATTATGTTCAAATTGTTGGATGCTGAATTTTCAAGGTGAAAGAAATAAGAATTAGACTGCTACTGATACATGCTTACATGCAACATCATGAGAGGGGTGGTGCTGGGCATGCTCTGGTACATTATTCTTTGTATTGTTTAACGAAAAAATAAATAAAACATTTTTTTAAAGAATCTTTTAAATTTCACTTATTATATTAGGTGCCAATGTAACCATTTAACTTTCGGTGTAAAACCTAACGTAAGTGTTCTCTTTCTAAAGTTCTGACAAGGAAGCCCAATTCCACGTAGTCAAAGTCTTTCTCTACATTTAGGGGTACTGCAAATCTTTTCATGGATAGTTGTGGGTCTGCTATAGAAGGCGTGCTGGCATTCTTAGGGGCTTACAGGAATAATTGCCTGACACAAAGCAAAATTTTGTCTCATATTTGGCCAGTATCGTAACATTTGTTATATGGTTTCTACTAAAATAAGAGCACTGCATTTTAGGATGACAGAACTTCTGAATGCAGGGATTGAGTCCATCCTCACCATTAAATACTGTGGGGACAATTTCTGGCTAACTCACATTGCCTCACCCACACCCCTAACTCTACTGGGGTGGGAGGTGATTATGGCAACCTGAACATGCCACGCTGATCCCCAAGGGAATCGTGGAAACAAATCTTACCCTTTCATTGACTTACTCGTGCATGCCCAGGTGAAACATGAGATATGAAAAAAGTTTTCAATACATTTATTGAAACACTTGTGGTCTTGCATGGAGAGAATGAGAAGGGATAATTAGGAAGATGAAACAAATTAATGTTACCAGCAATTATTAGTATGGTCAAAAGAATCAACAGTTTAACCATGACAAAATATTTCTAGATATTCCTATATTCACCAATCTAATACCAACAGCATATTGAATGGACCCTTTGCCTTGGTCCGATGTAAGAGGATAGCCTTAGCCCTATACCTAGAAAACTGAACCAGGAGATCAGCCTATAGTGTAGATGCCAATCCTTCTCTGCAAACTGAAAGATCAGCACCAGCACAGCTGCATGTCAAACACAGCATTTGTCCCAAGATGGTCACATCTGAAGTGCTCCTCTGACCTTTCTGGGTGGGTGCATGGTTTATATAATTAATGCCACACTGTATTAGTGGCACAGCTCTAATGCAGTCATACGTCTAGATGTTAGAAGCCGTCTCCAAATGGGCAACGCAAGCACTGGGATATCTTGTACTGTGTTCCTAGCTTTGAACAGTGTACAGATTACATGTAGAGAAAGGCTAACTAGAAACAAACAACATGTACATACAATGTATTCTTGGCCAACTATCGTGCAAGCTCAAATGTGTAAAATGTCACTGCTAAAAGCGATGTCAGGTAAAACGTGTAAAATATGAAGTATAAAACTAGGCTAAAATGAAGCTAAAATGAAGAACCAACATGGGCCCAAAAAAAGCTTACGCTACATCTACGTCTGTTAGTGAGACAGGCCTGTAACTACTCTGTCCTATAAGGCCCTTCCCGTCCTTTGGAATGAGTGAGATAATTGGCTTTTTGGACCGAAAGCTGCATATAGGACCAGTGTTCCATGACCTCTTTATAGAATTCCCTGGGGAAATGATCTTTGCAAGTAAACTTGCATTTGGGTATTTCTAGTATGGCTTCTAAGATGCCTTCAGCAGTTGTTTCACCTTCTAGGAGGCATCTACCTTTGGAGGGAGAGAGAAGGAGGTTTTATGTCCCAGAAAACGCCCTCTATAATAGTGGGTGAGTCCTGCATTGTGAATTTGTACACTGATTTAGAATACAAACAAGTTCTCTGTGATGTCTACACGGTGTGTAAGAAGTTTGGCTGGTATGGTACTTACTGCCGCTGTTGATGATTAATATTCTCTTTGGTGTAGCTGAATGGCTTGCAGTCTTTTCTCCACACTCATTGTCGCTATCAAAGTTTCCACAAATTTCATAGGGAGCACAGCCATCTAAATATTGCTTCTACTCAGTAATTACAAGAGCTCAAAATTATATTTTCAATCCAACAACTTTTTTTAAATTCCAAATAATCAAAGAAAAAATATTAGTAGAAACGTATTCAAATAGGTTTCCCAGTTTTACATCAATACAGCATAAAAATATTTAATTGACTGTTATTTCCAGCCTACCTTTCTAAATGCGCTAAACCAAGAGCTTCTAGCCAACACGCTTCGCGACAATGGGTGCTGCTTCTTTAGGGATGAAAGGCAAATTAAAATACAACATGGAGATCACATTTGTGAACAGATATGATCTTACTCTCTCACTAAAAACACCCACAAGTGCACAATGCCATTACAAAAAAAAACAGTTACAAATACAACCCATCCCTCCTTAGTTGAAGTGCACCCTAAGTTCACATCCTAACATGATTGTTTGTCCCAAAAAAGAACATCCTGATTGGTCTGTTTCTTACCATGTTGCACTATTAACTTTCATATACCAAAGTCCTGTGGCATCACATGAATCCCTCATCCCTCCTCCATCAGTTATAATTTTCTACAACACTCTCAATCCCCAAAGATGTAACCCTATTCTCACCTCAAACAAGATTTTATTGCTTCCAATTTGTCAAATCATCCACACCTGATATCAACCTCCATATGTCTTCACATAAGCTAATTAGTTCTATAAAGCAAAACAGAAAGACAAAACCACACTCAAAGAAAAAGGACATTTTTGTAAGTCTTCATTTCTTCCTTTCTCTGCCATTTTTCACTAGGTCCCTTCCCTTACTAGTTTACTAATAACAAGCCATCTGTAAATGGAACACAACTCACCTTATTCTAAGGTTGTGGCAGACTCCTTCCAGTACAAATATGTAAACAAATCAGACACACAAACAGCTCATTCCATTACCGTTAGGGAGCCGTTACCTACTCCTCGTTCTTACAGTAAAACCCTTTCGCTTACGAACCTGTTACCTACATCGCTCTCACCTGCTACCACTGCATCTATTGAAATTTCAAAGATATAATATCAATCCCCAGAAAAGGTCTCCATCTACAGTTCAAATTTAAAATACATTAACATGTACGATTTAAAAATCCCAATCCTTTCACACTTCGAAAAGCTACGATAATAAATCACTATTGCCCGTGTATTAGGCAAACACCTGCTCGTTCTTAAACAAAGAAAAAGCACGAACATAAATAAAATAAATATAAATTGAACACGACTCCATATACAAACCCCTTCCTCCTCAGCTAATCATTAACTCACCAATAACTTGACAACGTGTCAAAGTTCCAAACGTTGCCTCTATCACTGCGTCCAACACCAGTTTTCACGCCAGGTTTTTAGATATCGGTCTCATTCTACAACAAATACCAAATTCAAAAGAATTATACATGTCCCCCTGCCCTGCTTCTCAGCATGCCCTCAAACTTTTAAAGATGTATTACCCTTAACCCCTTCGCTGCCAGGCCTTTTCGCCTTCAGGTGCCAGGCCTTTTTTGGCTATTTGGGGCAGTTTGAACTTAGGCCATCATAACTTTTTGTCCACATAAGTTACCCACGTCAAATTTGCATTCTTGTTTCCATCATCCTAGGGATTCTAGAGGTACCCAGACTTTGAGGGTTCCCCTGAAGGAGACCAAGAAATTAGCCAAAATACAGCGACAATATGTTTTTTTTTTTTTTTAAATGGGGAAAAAAGGGCTGCAGGAGAAGGCTTGAGGTTTTCCCCCTGAAAATAGCATCAACAAAAGGTTTGTGGTGCTAAATTACCATCTTCCCAGCTTTCAGGAACAGGCAGACTTGAATCAGAAAACCCAATTTTTCAACACAATTTGGGCATTTTACTGGGACATACCCCATTTTTAGTATTTTTTGTGCTTTCAGTCTCCTTCCAGTTAGTGACAGAAATGGGTGTGAAATCAATGCTGGATCCCAGACAGCTAAACATTTCTGAAAAGTAGATAAAATTCTGTATTCAGCAAGGGGTAATTTGTGTAGATCCTACAAGGGTTTCCTACATAAAATAACAGCTGAAATAAAAAATATTGAAATTGAGGTGAAAAAAAACAGCCATTTTTCTCCACGTTTTACTCTGTACCTTTTTCCTGCAATGTCAGATTTTTTAAAGCAATATACTGTTACGCCTGCTGGACTCTTCTGGTTGCGAGGATATATAGGGCTTGTAGGTTCATCCAGAACCTTGGTACCCGGAGCCAATAAATGAGCTGCACCTTTCAATGGGTTTTCATTCTATACCGGGTATGCAGCAATTCACTTGCTGAAATATAAAGAGTGAAAAATAGGTATCAAGAAAACTTTTGTATTTCCAAAACAGGTACAAGATAAGGTGTTGAGAAGCAGTGGTTATGTGCACATCTCTGAATTCCGGGGTGCCCATACTAGCATGTGAATTACAGGGCAGTTCTCAAATAGACGTCTTTTTTACACACTGTCTTATATTTGGAAGGAAAAAATGTAGAGAAAGACAAGGAGCAATAACACTTGTCTTTGCTATTCTGTGTTCCCCCAAGTCTCCCGATAAAAATTGTACCTCACTTGCGTGGGTAGGCCTAATGCTCGTGACAGGAAACGCAACATGGACACATCACATTTTTACATTGAAATCTGATGTGTTTTTTGCAAAGTGCCTAGCTGTAGATTTTGGCCTCTAGCTTAGCCGGCACCTAGGGAAACCTACCAAACCTGCACATTTTCGAAAACTAGACATCTAGGGGAATCTAGAAAGGGGTGACTTGTGGGGCTCTCACCAGGTTCTATTACCCAGATTCCTTTGCAAACCTCAAAATGTGGCCAAAAAACACTTTTACCTCTCATTTGGGTGACAGAAAGTTCTGGAATCTGAGAGGAGCCACAAATGTCCTTCCATCCAGCGTTCCCCCAAGTCTCCCGATAAAAATGGTACTTCACTTATGTGGGTAGGCCTAGCGCCTGCGACAGGTATTGCCCCAAAACATAACGTGGACACATCATATTTTCCCAAAGAAAACAGAGCTGTTTTTTGCAAGTGCCTAGCTGTGGATTTTGGCCTTTAGCTCAGCCGGCACCTAGCGAAACCTAGCAAACCTGCGCATATTTGAAAAATAGACACCTAGGGGAATCCAAGATGGGGTGACTTGTGAGGCTCTCACCAGGTTCTGTTACCCTGAATCCTTTGCAAACCTCAAAATTTGGCCAAAAAAACACCTTTTCCTCACATTTCGGTGACAGAAAGTTCTGTAATCTGAGAGGAGCCACAAATTTCCTTCCACCCAACGTTCCCCCAAGTCTCCCGATAACAATGGTAGCTCACTTGTGTGGCTAGGCTTAGTGCTTGTGACAGGAAATGCCCCAAAACTCTATCTGGACACATTAAAATTGTCAAATACTAAACTACCTGTTTTTGCGGTGGGGGCACCTGGGTTTTTGGTCCTGGGCTCAGCAGCCATCAAGGGAAAGCTACTAAACCCAGACATTTCTGAAAACTAGACACCTGAGGGAGTCCAGAGAGGCGTGGATCCTTCAATTTTTTCTTACCCAGAATCCTCCGCAAATCTAAAATTTAGCTAAAAAATCACATTTTTCCCACATGTCTGTGTGGGATCACTGCACGGGGACAGACTTCCACCCACCCAACGTTCCCCTCAGTCTCCCGGTAAAAATGATACCTCACTTGTGTAGGTGGGCCAAGTGCCTGTGACCGGGAAGAGCCAAAATCATGTCGAAATTGAGGAGGAACCAAAGCGGGTCCACAAGGGCAGTTTGAAAAAAAACATTTTTTGGCTGACAAGTGCAGCAGAATTTTTATTGGTATGGATGAGACAATTTTAGGTGGTAGGAATTTTGTGGATTCATGCAGATTAAGGAGGGTGCAATCACAAAAATGTGGGAAAAAAGTGTGATTTCCAGCAAAGTTGGAGGTTTGCAGGGCATTGTGGGTAAGAAAATGGTGTGGGGTGCATGTGAAGCACACCACCCTGTAATCAACCAGATGTTTAGTTTTCAGATGTGTCTAGGTCTTGTGGATTTTTCTACATGGCAACGTCCCAATGTCAAAAAGTGCAGCCCTCACCATTCCAAGTGGGACGAATTTGGAGAGTTACCAATCTTTCTTGGCCCAAATGTAAAACCAAAATCCAAAATAATCAAATGTCCTCTTGCTTTCCGTGGGATAAGATGTTTTAGTGTGCGGGGGAGAGCTGAAAGACTATTACCTCCTTCAGTTGGGGTGGGGCATAACCAGGCCCATACAGGTTGGTAGCCACCACCCCACTATCTTCTTTTTTTAATTCCCTGGCATCTAGTAGGCTTTCTGCCCTCCCCGGGGAGTGGATTGGGGTTAGTTGCCCAATCTGCCCACTGGTGGGCAGAACAACTTTGGCCCCATTTATTTGGGGTGGGGGTATGGCCGTTCCCCCACCCTCTTATTTTGGAAAAAAAAACTGCCCTGATCTCTGGTGGGCTTTCTGCCCCCCCCCCCCTTGGGGGCAGATTGACCTTCCAAAAATAGGCCGATCTGTCCCCAAGGGGGGCAGATATGGCCAACAGTAATGTGCCCCCATGGGGAGCGACCCTTGCCCAAGGGGCTGACTCCCCAAACAAAACACACACACACCAATCCCTGGTGTCTAGCGGTTTCTGCCCCCCCCTGGGGGCAGCTTGGCCTAACAAAAATAGGCTGATCTGCCCCCAAGGGGGGGAAAAAATGGCCTAAATAAGGGTCGCTCCCCACATATATAAAAAAAAAAAAAAGAAAATCCCTTGTGTCTAGGGTTTTCTGTCCACCCGGGGAGAGATCAGCCTAATTTCAATAGGTTGATCTTCCCCCCAGGGGGGCTGAAATGACCTACAATAAATTTTCCCCCCACAGGGTCGCTCCCCATTACATAAAAACATAAAGTAAATAAAAAATATATATATATATCTCTGGTGTCTAGAGGTTTCTGCCCTCTCCCCCCGGGGGCAGAAAAGACCTAAAAATATTTTGCCCCCACTGGTGAGCAGTCCTTGTCCAAGGGGCTGCTCCCCTTATGAGTAAGTATAAAAAAAATACAAATTCCCTGGTGTCTTGTGGTTAATGGCCTAGAAATAATTTGGATCCCCGGGGAGTGACCCTTCCCACATATAATTTTTTTTTTTAAAAATACAAATTATCCCTGGTGTCTAGGGGTTTTTTGCCCCGAGGGGGGCAGAAATGGCCTAAAAATAACTTGGCTCCGGGGGGAGTGGCCCTTGCCCAAGGGGCCGCTCCCCTTATGCATAAGTATGATTAAAAAAATATTCCCTGGTGTCTAGTGGTTGGCCTAAAAATAATTTGGCGCCCTAGGGAGCGGCCCTTGCCCAAGGGGCGCTCCCCTTATGCATAAGTATGATAAAAAAAAAATACCTGGTGTCTAGTGGTTTCTGCCTCCCCTGCGGGCAGATTGGCCTAATTATATTAGGCTGATCTACCCCCGGGGGGGCAGAAATGGCCTAAAAATGATTTGTCCCCTTGGGCCCTTGCCCAATGGGGCCGCTCCCCTTATTGAAATTTAAAATAAAAAAATAATCCCTGGTGTCTAGAGGGCATTTGTGCTGCCTGATCAATATAACTCTTCACCAATACTACATTCATTGCTTTATTTTTACCCTACCACCTAATGCATAGCCTCCGTTCGAATCAAACTCCCACTCGTCCTTGATCCAAACATGCCTCTCCTTCTTGTGTGCTATGCGTTCTCTGCATTACCACACATCTCAATAATAGGCCTATTCCTTCGAATTCAGTTCTGATGATAACCATAATAGTTTGTCCAATTACGTATTGTACAAAATAGTCCACTTTAATCATAAGGATTTTTTACACCCTCACATCCCAATTGCACAACCTGATAGATGCCTCAATGAGACTTCAAAGACCACCACTCATCTTCTAATGCTTCATTGCCACTGATACCAAATCTTAAATCCAATCCTTAGAGTGTGTGCTCAAGTATCATAAGACCAGTTCCCAATATCCTATCCTGACTTGCATAAGATATTGCCTTCATTTCCACCCATCCCAACCTACAGTCCAGTTCAAGGAGCATCATGCTCAAACCGAAAACAATAGTTACCAACATCCTTTACTGATATTTCTTTCTCTTACTATTCTTTTTGAACCTCCACATTCTCCTACTGATCAGGGTAGATTCTAACCACCAATCTGCTATATATCCCAACAGTCCCACTTAGAACAACCTAACCTAAAGGGCAATCACCGCCTAATTACCGCTTATCATTGATTGTACCAGCTTCCACCCCAGGACATCTTACTCACATCCAATAAAATCAGTTACAATCATCCTATACTGCAACATGTTTCTCTTGGTCTTTCTTTTTCGTCCCCCACACTCTCCTACAGATTCCAAAGTGTGTCGCCAGCTCTCAAGGCCAATCACAACCTAATTGCCACCTGTCTTTGTTTGTGTCAGCTTCCACCACAGCAATTTATTGTAATACTTAATAGTCACTCTGTTCATATCCAATAAATACCTCTCTACATCATCTCACAGAACAAACTAAGATATCTAGTCCTAAATAGAACCACATTTCCACACGGACTTATCCCTAGTCTGCCTTCATTCCTCAAAGTGTGGTATGAAGTTCTTTATCCACATTTAAACCAGTCTTTACTGAGTGTAATGCCTCTATCCACCAAGTTTGTCGCAATCTGAGATGATGTTCTCTGTCATCCCCCCATGGTGTGTTTTATATCTCAGCGTCTATGAAGTATATAATAAATTGCACTGTTATCAGTGCAACATTTTGTGACAAATCTCACCTGTTGCCTATTTGTCCGATAGGTTTTCTTTCTCAAATCCAACAATTACAATTCTTCATGTGGAATCCCTAAGGCTTCTTTAACTGATTGCATCAAAACCTTTTTAGGATACTCTCGCACCACTAATCTCCCAACAGTTTTCTGTACCTCCAAATTAAAATCTTCCACCTTCAAATAGCACCTACTATGTCTGATTAATTCCCCAAATGGAATATTTCTTTTCTGATTAAGAGGGTGTCCTGATTTGTAGTGTAGAATATTATTACTAGCCGTACTCTTTTGAAAAGAGTGTGTATGCCAAGTATTATTCATGACATATAGTTCCAAATCCAAAAATGTAATGTTACTTTGACTGTATTCCATGGAACATTCAACATTAACTGTATTAGAATTTAAATATGTGTGGTAAGATATTAGCTGTTTCTCAGATCCCTCCCAGACCATCAATACATCGTCAATGTACCTGACCCACATAGTCACATATTAATACCCCTCATTAGCCACTTCATTCCAAGCATGCTCCCTCTCATATCATCCTATGAATAGGTTTGCATAAGAGAGAGCAAATTTTGCACCCATGGCAGTCCCATAGATCTGGTTATATAGTGTGGCCTGATATAAAAAATAATTGTTAGTCAAAACAAAGTTAACACATTCCAAAATCATTCTAGAGTGAATAAAAGAAACTAGCTGACTTTGTGACAAAAATATTTCAAGGCAGTTAAACCATCTTGATGTCCAATACTAGTATAAAGACTCTTCAAATCCATTGTGACAAGCTATACATTTTCACTCCATGGAATGTCCTGTAGTTTCTTCAGCAAATCTTTTCCATCCTGAATATAGGATGCCAAATTCAAAACCATTGGTGCTAGAAAGATATTGATACATTCTGACATTCTTTGTCAGACCACTTTGTCAGACCACTTGTTTGACCACTGCAGTTTCTTCTCGGGCAGTAAAAAAGACATTGGAATCTGAATTTTCTGCAGTTTATTGTCACATGAATATACGTGTCAGTTGTGTATTATAACATGTGGTAAGCTTTCAGACCGATGTTTCAAGTTAATCGTTCCTCAGTGGATTGCTGTCTGACCCTAGTGGAGTCACCAGTCAGAAAGGCCTTTATCTATCTATTGATCTACTGTGTAAAAAAGAGTGCAGGCTTATTTTCTTTTATATACATCTCTATGTGTGACTTACATGTCTAAATGGCATCGGGTTGTCTACTTGTCATGGCCTGCATTCTCCAGAGCACTGGAGAGAGGGTATTTGACCTAATTTGTGTGCACTTTTGAGTGAGCCGAGTTGACTTTTTCAAAGATATTGCAGCATGATATATGGATTAGCACTGCAGTATGTGTCAGGAAGTAATCAATGCTGGATAACTCACCACAACTCTCGCCAAGTCCCTCCCACCTCCCTCCGATGACACCAGCACTGCAGCTCGCAATCTCAATGCATGGATCACCGAATGCACCGACACTGTAGCCCCCTCCGTCTCGCATCGACTGAGTGCATACCAAAGAAAGCCAGCTGGTTCACCACCAAGCTCCAAGAATCCAAACGCACCCACAGGTGCCTAGAGAAAAAATGGAGGAATAGCCAAACCAGATAAGACCTGGCCTCCTTCAGATCCGCAACCGCCATCCACTGCAGACAAATCAAGAACACAAGAAAGAACGCACTCCGGGAACCCAGCAACTCCTCCACACACAACACGAAGGAACATTTCTCAGTCATCAATGACTTCACAAATCCCTCCTCAGAAGCCACCGGCACCGCCCCCCCGTCGCAAGACCTCTGCGACAAACTCGCCACATTCTTCCACTGCAAGATAGAAGACATCTACGACAGCTTCCTTCCGAAAAACCAACCAAGCACCTGAACCTACGACCGCCCCCCTTCCTCTCCAGAACCCACCCAGACCATCCACAGTTGGTCCACACTCACCACGGAGGAAACAGAAATCATCATGAAGAAAACCCACTCCGGAGCCCCCACGGACCCTTTCCCTCACCACATCTATGTCAGAGCCAGCACATCCATCGCGCCCGAGCTCCAGAACACGATAAACCGCTCCATCAACATGGGCACTTTCCCAGAGGACTGGAAACACGCCAAAGTATGTCCCCTCCTGAAGAAACCCCTGGCCAACCTATCAGAACTAAAGAGCATACGGCCCATCTTGCTGCTACCCTACCCGGCCAAAGTACTGGAGAAAGCCATCAACACACAACTATGAAATTTCATGGAGGTCAACAACTCTCTGGACAGCTCCCAGTCCGGGCTCTGTAGCAACCACAGCACATAGACAGTCTTCTTGCAGCCACTGACAACATCCTATCACTTCTAGACCATGACCACACCCCAGCACTCATACTCCTTGACCTCTCAGCAGCCTTCGACACGGTCTCCCACAGCACACTATGCACCAGACTCCATGACATAGGAATCCACGGAACAGCCCTGAAATGGATCCACTCCTTCCTCTCCGGGAAAACCCAGATGGTCAGGCTCCCTCCCCATACAGGAAGTCTACAAGGGATCTGCAGCTTCTAAAACTTTTGAGAATGTTTGTACTGGAATGTTTGTGACTGAATATGGTATTTAAGGCGCTGCACATTGCAGGGATAGACAACAGCATAGATGATGCTCTTTCAGAGATTCCATGGGTTTGCACCTGGGGCCGATGCAGAGATGACACCAATGCCAGGGCACCTGTGGACCGTAGGAGAGAAAGGTTGATGCAACTGCTCAAAGGCTTCTTGTCTGAATCTACGTGGCACGCACACAGCCATGCCTGGAAAGAGTTCAGAGTTGGGTGCTCGGAGAAGTCCTGAGAAAGGAGAAGACATGCTTAGGGAGAATGTGGTGAAGTTCATTATGATTTTGATTGAAAAGAGTCTGTCGTCTGTGACGATTGCGGGTAAGCTGGCAGGATTGACATTTTATGGGAAGGTGTATTGGGGTTATGAACCATCAGCTGGTGAATTGGGAAAGAGATAATTAGAGGGCTGGGCTAGAGAGAGGGGTCCGCATGAAGGCATAAGATAACCAGTGTCACTGCTGTTGTTGAAGCAGTTAATTTGGGGTGCTCCCGCAAGACTGTCATGATATGGAGGAGGGTAACTTGTTTTCAGTGGTGATGGTATGGTTGTTTTTTGGGGCGTTTTGTGTGGATGAAGTGATTGGGAGTAGGAAGGTGGCAGGTACTCCAGGGAAAGATGTACGAGTGTTGCAGAATGAATTGCAGGTATGGTTGTCTATGTCAAAGATAGATCAGAAGGGCAGAGGGAAGTGTGTGAAGCTGAAGAGATATCCCGATAGGGCAATCTGTCCAGTGCAATGGTGGAAACAAGATATAGACGTAAGGCATCTTCAGTGGCTACAACGTTTCACCATGTGTTTGGGGAAAGGGTGTTGCAGTCACTGGCTTTAGGAGTAATGCGCAAAGCGTTGGGGAGGCTGGGCATGCAGGGCAAAGAATACAGCACACATTCTTTCCGGATTGGAATAGCAACGGAGGCGGAGATGTGTGGGTGGCAGGGGTAAGGAGATTCAGAAGTTGGGGAGGTGGATATCAGACTGTTACAAGTGATATATGAGATCGGGCCTCTCTTGGTAGAGATTTTGTTAATATGCATTCTTTGTTTGTTATAGGTTGCATTGCAGGGCCACAGCGGTAACACATCAAGGTGTGGATTTGCAGGCTTTCCTTTGTGAAGTGGGCAGAATGTCAGGTGGCTTCTGCGAAGTTCAGCAGACAGCTGGGTTTTAATAATTTAATAGTTCAGTTGATATGTTTCGAGGGCAGGATGCGCTGGAAAGAATTGCTGGCCAAATCTTAACGGTTGAGAAGAAACTTTCATTGTATGGATGTAGTGGTGTTGCATTTCGGAGAGAATGATTTGGTGATGATGAAAGGCTTGGCCCTTGCACAATGTGTCAAAAAAGACTTGCATGAAATTAAGAAGATGTGGTTAGACACAACTTTGGTGTGGACAGTGTTTGTGCCAAGGAGAAGTTGGAGGGATGCCATTAAAGCCTGGGGCGGTTGACAGTGACCATAAACAAAATGCAACTGTGACATCAAGAGGTTCTGTAGAGGAATGTTTGTATTTGAACATAGTGGTATTAGGTTTGTAGAAAGGCTGTTTTTCAAGGACGATGGGGTGCATTTATCAGTGTTAGGCATAGATTTCTATTTGTTTCAGTTGTGGACGGTTTTGTCCCATTTGTTGAAGAATTCGGAGTAGGGGGCTGAAGGGGACAGAAAAATGCTTGAGAGGTTTTTCGGATGGCGGGTAGTTACAACAGCTTGTAAGTTATTTCAAAAAGGTTGGACAGGTTGACGCAGGTCAGGGATGCAGTGGAGGGGGGTGGGAGGGAGGGACAATTTGAAAGGGTTACAGGAAGTTGCACGTTTGGAACACATTGAACAATTATGACGTGAAGTTTGGTGTGAGCAGAGATTGGAGAGGTATGAGTGAGAAGGGAATTTAAAGGCTCTTTTGGGGGTGAGGGGTTGGATGGATATGTTTTATATGGTATAAGTGAGGCCAGATTTGTTTAATCTGTATGGCTAGAAGTCCTGGCTCCTCCATTGGAGCAAGGGAGCTTTGCCCCACTTAAATGCTCCCCAAAGCCCCAAAGATGAAAAATAACCCCTTTACCCTTACCCTTACCCTTTTATTTTTCATCATCCCATCCTGAACCGAGTGTCAGGACGGGTGCGGGTCCTGCTGAGTGGCAGCAGAGAGGAGTAGTGGGCAGAGGTAGTCTTACGACAGCCCATCTGACATGCGCACTTTAAACCTCGCAACCTAGCTGTTATAAAACAGCTGGGTTGAAAGCAAGTGCAGGCCTCCAGTACGCTGGTGGGCCGCTGAGAGAGGCTGCTCCTTCCAATCAGGGCACTGCTCTCATGCTGGTTACAGCATGTGAGCAGTGCCAGGATTGATCAAGGGAGTTAGCTTTGGCCCACAATTCAATTTCATCAGAAGAGGTCCTGTGTGAGGATGACATTGTGTCTAGTTTCAGTAAGTGTTTTATTTTTTTGTATCTTTCTTTATTGGCATTTAACAGTGATAGTAAGGCATGAATACATATATGTTATGTCACAACCTCTCTAGACATTACATCAAGAACATTGCATGGCAGAGAACTATAGGAGGCATCTATAATGTAAGTGTTACATTAATATTTGTCAACTATCTTCGTCCAATCCCAGCTAACAGAAAAGAAATTAAATATCAAGCAGTTACCTAGATAAATTGAAAGGCAAAGGTCATTGTCTAGCATCTGGTGGGCATCCATGAAGAAAGAGAAAGATCAATATCATATAAAGAACTACAAAGAAAACTTTTGTTGAAATGCTGAGGCGAGATCAAACGTAGGGAGGGTGTGCATGCTTTTCATCAACAGTGACAGCTGTATGAGGGTGTGGGCGGTGCGGTCATATGAAAGGCATATCAGGACACTCTTCCTTCCATGAATTAAATTCAGGAGCAAACCAGGAAGGGACTACAGTCCCGGACACCAGCACCCTGCCGGCTCAGGAACGGCGAGGACAGGGGGTCAAGCCATCATGAATTACGTAGGAACGTCCCGTTTTTACTGTACCCGGAGAACATAAACGTCCCACAATGTTTCCGCCCCCTGCTTTTCCCGTGCGCTGTGCATCAGGGGCCAGTCGATAAGTGTTTTTTTTTGCATGCGCGCATCCACCCATTTGACGCCCCTCCTCGCCCCCCCCCCCCCCCCTCCCCGCCCTTTCCACCACCACCCCAGGCACACATTCATTCTGTCTCACGGGGTTTTAATGAGCGCCCTCCTGCCCGAAGACCTTTCATCCATCTCGCTTCCGTAACTTCCTCACGTAGCTATCTAAAGTGTGGCAGACACCGGAGAGGCACTACGTGAAAATAGGGAATCTCATCGTCACATGTTGGGTGATATGTGGGACGTGTGGTCATTGTTAGAGGCAATTCCTTTCGGAGTTTCGTGTTGTCACACCTCTTTTTAGGACCAGGGAGTCCCTATCGAATTGAAGGATGCCTGCTCTCATTACAAAGTAAACATTGCTGGCTGCTGTCCAGTGCTAAAAGGAGGTGTCATCAAGGCGCTGGCAGCCGCAGAGCAACCACCTAGAGGGTGAGAAGGGGTCCCTCGGGTCCTCCAGTCATTCGCTGTTAAAAGTACAGGAAAGACCCAAAAGGAACCTACAGCAAGGTAACTTCGCAAAACCACGCAGGCTGAAAAGACCATAAGAGCTAGCATCTCGATAGTACATGTAAGTCACTGCAAAAGAAGCCGTCATCTGCAGACATACAATTTCTGGTACCTTTTAGCTCTACTGTTCTAGTTTTCAATGAACGCCAATTACAAAGAAAGTGGTGCCATCATCTCCCCTGAAAAAGCAGCCTGAGCGGAATATCTGGCTCCGCGCTTGCCCATTAATGGGATTGCCTACTAACGTGATTACCTCCAGAGTCTTGCAAGTAAGTGCAATTGCTGTATATTAAGATGGACTCAAAAAAGAAGAGTAACGTCAGTAAAAAATTAGAATTTTTTTTTTTTTTAAACTGCAAATGCCTGGATCATTTTTAGTGCTTTTTGGAAAATGATGAGCACTGAACGTCTAGCTCTTACTGGCTTACTTAAATGCCATAAGCAGTTATTGTATCATAAATCTCCTTTAATTCATCCCAAGGTCATTACTGAGGGATGCATGCATGGACCTAAAGGGGTGCATCGGACACTTACGACACAGACATTCTTTCCTATCTCGAACAGGAAGACACTGCGCTCGCTTCCATGGCTGGCCACGGGAGAGTGCCACTTAAACAAAAATATTGATATGATCAAATTCATTCTTGCGAACAAGCCAACCATTTGTGAGTTTGCCTTTACAGTAGACCTCTGACCAGGGGCAGGATAGGAGCATTTTTTGGTGATTGAACACCCAGAAAATCCTAACTTTGTGGGTGTTCAAAAGTGTTTCAAACCCTAGAAATGTACTCCTGCATAAGACCATTCCTAGAGTGTGTAAGGAAAGGGTACACTCCCACATTTCATGCGAATGTATGGAAAAGGCTTTCACCACTACAAACATTGTTTTGCCCCTGGAGAAAAAACATACTTTTACAGATTTGCACCATGTATACGTCCTTGGATCCGCCACAGTACATAAGGAGGACTGAAATGTACCTGGAAATCTACCACTTTTCTAGATTTGAAAGGTACAATTGTGGGGTGCTGTATATCCCCAAGTATGCATAAATCTACGCATACCAAGCAGTAGTTCTACAATATGTGGAAGCACACGTTTAGACATATTTTTGTGAGTTGGGCTATAAATGTGTAAACAATTTCAAGATGCCAGTTAAGTGGTGGGTCATGATGGTAGGAATACCATATAACTATACTTAAAAGATACAGTGAAGTGTTACCTTACTGCCAGATTGTACCTCAAATAATATTTCCAGATTCTGACAGCAGTGTTAGAGTAGGGATATCATAGCTCTCAATGTAACTGGGACACCCTATTTCCATTTATGGGTTTCATTTGGAAAACTGGGGCTTTCAGGATCTTCATTTGTGTACCTCTTTGAGGGTTACAGCTTCTATTTTATTATTGGCAAAGCGGTATCGAGCTGAGTTAAGATTATACTGGTGCCGTGGGTGTCAGTGTTATTTAGTCGACACAGCTTTCATGCAGCACTGAAGCCCGAGTTCCATATCTCAGTGTTTTTCTGTGCCTCCTTGTGCATTTTGTCTGTATGACTGAGGTTCTGTACGAGTGCTGTTGTGCTAGAAGATTCTGGAGTCAGCGAGTGCTGAGCTCCTGCGGTGTCATCAGCGAATTGTTGGTGCTGAGATGTAGAGAATGTGAATCCATTGATAGTAGGAGGCTGATGCGATAGGGTGCGGGATTAAAAGCTGAGACTGGTTGAGGCCAAGAGCCACTGTTCTACTGGTAAACCTGATAGAAGCCTTATTCAGATATCTTCTCAGTTAACTTACATTTAGAGGGTTGCCAGGGGCCTCTTTCTGGCTATCCTGTCCTAGATTATTGGGGCCTTAGATATGTTTTCAGTGAACAAACCTCCTTTCTCAGTATAGGACCTGCTGATGAGAGGGAGATAATTTAAGCAGCGTTGAGGTAACTAAGTCAATCCTTTGAGTGCCTGTAACTGGATTTTGAACCAGCATTTGCAAAGCTAACAGGTTTTGCCCATGCCAAGCTGAACACTAGCGTGCCTGCTGTTCAGCATAGCATAGTGGGGTAGTGGAATAGCTTGTCATAGAGTGAAGTGCATAGAGTGTTGTAGGGTGGGCTGTCACAGAGTGGAGTGTCATAGAGAAAAGTGGCGTTGAGTGTGGTAGCATAGAGTGGAGTGGCATAAAGTGGACAGGAGTGTTGTACAGTGGAGTGGCATACAGTGGATAGATTGTGGTGGAGTGCCGTAGAGTGGCCTAGAGTGGACAGTTGTAAATTGGAGTAGAGTATCGTGGAGTGGAGTAGTATTGAGTGGAATAGAGTGGAGTACCATGGATTTGGGTAGCACTTCATGAATTTGTGTAGAGTGTTGTAGAGTGGAGTAAAGTGGCTTGGTGTGGCGCAGACTGGAGTGCCATGAAGTGGAGTAGAGTTTTGTGAAATAGAGTCCATAGAGTGCAGTGGAGTGTCAAAGAGTGGCATAGAGTGGAGTGGTGTAGAGTGTCACAGAATGAAGCGCCGTTGAGTGGAGGGGAATGTCATACAGTGGAGCAAAGTAAAGTAGAGTGTTTTGGAGTGTCGGCGGGGCGTGGCCTGGGACCAATGGAGCTGCACGCGTAGTGCGGCGCTCTCGGACCACAATCCAGGCCCAAAGCTTAAATCCTGCCATAATAACGACCGGAGGTCTTAAAAGTTGAAGAGAAGGGATCGGAGAATATCCAGCAAGAGTAGAGACCGCGGCGATACATTTTGGGGCAGAGTTTACCAAGAAAACTCCCCCCGACAACTCTGCAGCTGCCGTGACCCAAAATGGCGGGCGCAACAGAGCAGTGAACCCGCTGCAGCCGCGGCCCGCGGCTGAGAAGACACGAAGGTTCCGTGGAGGTGAGGGCCCCCACACCATTTGTTGGAGAGCACGAGGGGCTCAGACACCTTCGCCACAAAAGGCGAGAGCAACAGTATGAAGCGGAACATCAGCAAATGTGGCATAAAGTGGGGCCTTTGAGCCACAATCCAGGCCGAAGTTTAAATCCTGCCATAGTGACGACCGGAGGTCTTGGGGATTGAAGAGAAGCGATCGGAGAATATACAGCACAAGTAGGAACAGCGGCGCCCCACCCTGGAGCAGAGATCGCCCGGAAAGCTCCCCCCGAAAACTTTGCGGCTGCCGCACCCCAAAATGGCAGCCGCGACAGAACAGTGAGCTCGCTGCGGCTGCGGCCCTCGGCTGTGAGGACACGAAGGTCTCGTGGAGGTGGGGACCTTCACGCCATACATCGAAGAACACAAGGGGCTCAGACACCTTCACCACCAACAGCGAGAACAACATTACGAAGCGGAACATCAGCGAATGCGGCGTAGGGCGGCGCCCTTGGGCCACAATCCAGGCCCGAAGCTTAAATCCTGCCATAATAACGACCGGAGGTCTTAAAAATTGTAGAGAAGCGATTGGAGAATATACAGCACAAGTAGGAACCGCGGCGCTCCACTTTGGGGCAGAGATCGCCCGAAAAACTCCCCCCAACAATTTTGCGGCTGCCACGACATAAAATGGCGGCCACGACGGAGCAGGAAACCAGCTACAGCCGCGGCCCTCGGCTGAGAGGATACGAGGGTCCCATCAAGGTGAGATCTCCCACACCAACCATTGAAGAGCGCAAAGGACTCAGACACTTCTGCCAATAACGACGAGAGCAACAGTACGGAACATCAGCGAATACAGCGTAGTGCAGTGCCTTCGGGCCATAATCCAGGCCCAAAGCTTAGGTACTGCCATAATAACGACCGAAGGTCTCAAAAAGTGAAGAGAAGCGTCTGAGACCTGTTACAATGGTAAAACCAAAAAACAAGACAAATCACCAGCGGGAGACTCCTCGCACACTGAGAATCCACCCCCGACGCCCGCCAGAGAATCGCAAACGGGGCACGAACAACAAGAAACAACTCTGGACACTGTGCTGCTGGCCATTAAGGACTCCCGGGAAGCGCTTGAGCGTAAAATCGATAACCTCACCACAGATCTTTCCCTTTTGCGAGACGACCACCGTAAATTAAAGGAAACAGTGGGACTGCACGAGACTACGCTGACAGGAGTGTTAGCGGCGCACAAAGGCTCCTCCTCAGAAATTAAAGACCTGACCGCCCGGCTGAAAATATTGGAGGCAAGGGTGGAGGATGCAGAAAACCGAGCCAGACGGAACAACATCAGATTGGTGGGGGTGCCGGAGGGGGCGGAGGCCTCCGCAGCTAATATAGAAGTATTCTTAGAACAGTGGCTCGGAGACACGATAACATCAGAGGGTTTCTCACCATTCTTTGCGGTGGAACGTGCCCACAGGATCCCTGGCGGACCACCCCCACCAGGAGTCAGGCCACGGCCAATAATCGCTAGATTACTCCACCACAAAGATAGAGACTACGTACTGTCACAATCCCGCCAGCTAGGAGAGATTCAATTGGATGGCCAAAAGGTTATGATATTCCCAGACTTTACGAGAGAAACACAGGCGCAAAGGGCATCCTACATCGCAGTAAAACGAGCCATGCGTGAGCATGGCATAAAATATGCCATGCTCTTTCCGGCAAAACTCTGAGTGGAATACGATAACAGAATTCATTTTTTTCTCACAAGTCAGCTGGCGATGAAATGGCTTGAATCGCTGAACATCCACTGCAGAGCAACCTGCGACCGGATATTCCGAAACCCCGGGAAGAAACGTAGCAGATCCCGGAAAAAGACCACAGAAGCGGCTCCATCGAAACGTCAATCACAACAGGAGATGCGTGATGCGGTGGAAACAGCAGCAGCATTGAGCGGGGGAGACTTCCACACACGCCGGACCCCAGATGCTACATCAGACGTTGACTCAAACTACGAACATTCCTCAATATCTTCCCAGGACACTCTCGTCGGCTTGCCTTTGATCACCCCAGGAACGGCAGATGAGATTATCTGACCTCGCTAAAAGAACAAGTTGGCAAGTGAGCGGACAATTGTGGTAGAACCTCAATCTGTTTAGGGACATTGATAGGACTCAACCGTAAATATAGAGCAATAGGAACCTAGATGTACCAGCACATTACACATGATCGGGCCTGGGGGAGGGTCCGGGACGCTGCCTCTTGGTCTCTGGCACGCCTCCCTCCAATAGGTTGATAATTAGGATTACAATAGTTGTAATGGTTTGGACGGGGAGAGTTGTAGGTACCGGTCCTGGGGAGAGGGAGTTACAAAGGGGGTTTGATTTTGGTTGTGTTGTCTTCAGGGTTTATCAGGCACATCTTTCCCGCAGCCCAAAGGTTCACACCTTAGATTACGAAACTCAATAGGTTTGTCCAGTAGTAGTAATAGAGCGGTGTTAGTGGACCGCCTCCACACCCCTCCTTAAACTATGACCACAGAATACAAGATAATCACATGGAATGTCAGGGGCCTAAATAACATGTCCAAGAGGTACAAGGTTCGCAGCTTTCTTAAACGAAGGGGAGTGCACATAGCTATCTTACAAGAAACTCACTTGTTGGAGCAGGAGATCAAGGCCTTGTAAAAGCACTGGAGGGGACAAATATTCGCCACTAACCACTCAGCATTTGCGAGGGGAGTGTTGATATGGATCAGACCAGGCGTTCCATTACAGGTTCTTCATACCTTGATCGACACTGAGGGGAGATACGTAGTGATATCTGGTAGATTTGACGGGAGAGAGGTAACTCTTGCGGGAATATACGCCCCAAATCACGAACAGGGAAAATTCCTAGACAGATTATCACTGATTATGAGCACACTTCTCACTAGTACTACATTAATAGGAGGAGACTTTAATTGTGTAGTGGATGCCGCAATGGATAGATCGCACCCACCATTGTCACAGTCCGTAACCCATAAAACAGCACTGCACTTCCACCAGTGGCAAAAACACTGGCAATTAACGGATTGTTGGCGCAAACTTAATCCCCCCAATAGAGAATACTCTTTCTATTCAGCAGTTCACGACCTGCATGTACGACTGGACACCGTTTTGGCATCTCCAGAGGTGCAGTCTGTGGTGGCGAAGGCCGAGTATCTTGGCCGCACCATTTCAGGTCATAATCCCTTATTGATCTCTTTGGCCTGGTGCGGCTAAAGACCTTTAATTCCCACTTGGCGCCTGAGAGCAGAGTCACTTGAAGACAAAGCTTTCAGAACACAACTGGGCACGCAGATTACGGAATTCTTCAAGAACAATGCTGGAACTGCCTCGTCCAGATCTGTCGAATGGGAATCCTTTAAAACAGTGATCAGGGGATATTGTATTAGCACTACTGTGGGAGTACAGAAGGTGCTTGAGACAGAACTAACCGATCTCGAGAACTCCCTTAGGGAACTCGAACGTAAGCACCCATCACAACCCGACCTCTCAACACAGCTAGAAGAGACAAGGGCTAGAATAATAGATACTAACACTAGATTGTCTTGTTTCGATTACAAACAATTCTTGCAGAAGCAACATACAGAGGGCGACAGAGCAGGTGCGCTACTGGCCTGGCTGGCCAAACCGCCCCAACTTCAAACCATAGTGGTGGAGTTAGAGACCACCCCGGGTATAAAAGTATATGGACAGAAGGGGATCAATGCCACCTTTCTTAAATATTACTCAGAGCTGTATGCCCCTCCCTCCGAAGTACTCAGCGACGCTCAATTACAAGATCTGGGGAACTTCAACCTCCCGGCATTGAAAGGGGAAGATAGAATAGCCCTGGCGACTCCCATATCACTTACAGAAATAAAGACTGCAATACAGAGTATGGCAAGGGGCAAGGTACCGGGAGCAGATGGTCTCCATTTGGAGTTCTACCTTACATATCAGGACTTATTAATCTCCCAGCTCAGCATTTTATATGCAGAGGCATGGAATAACAACAGCTTGCCTCCTTCCACTACAGAGGCAATAATGATTCCCCTTCTGAAACCTACCAAACCCCCCACAGAGGTTCGATCATACCGCCCACTATCAATGTTGAACTTAGATTATAAAATACTAAGCAGGGTACTAGCTAATAGACTTCTACCATATATGTCCTCATTAATCCATCAGGACCAATCGGGATTCATCCCAAAGAGAAGCACTGCCCAAAATATCCGTCGATTGATTTCACTCCTTCATGCCCTACCCTCTGACGCAAATAGAGCAGTAATCATCTCAATAGATGTCGAGAAGGCTTTTGATAGCCTACGATGGGACTACCTAGAATGAGTGATGCTGCAGCTAGGACTAGGAGAAGGGTTTGTCAAATGGACGAGGCTTCTCTACACAAACCCCACAGTGAGAGTACGCACTGGCCGTACAATATCCCCTTCCTTTGCCATAGGTAGGGGTACAAGACAGGGATGCCCGCTTTCACCTTTGCTTTTTGCATTGGCAGTTGAACCTCTCGCCCAATCAGCTAGGTCCCAGAGGTTCTACGAAGGCATTACAATCAATGCTTGGACGCATCATATTGCTCTCTATGCGGATGACATGTTACTCTTCATCCGGAACGCAGAGACCGATCTACCAGGAGCAATGACAATGTTAGACAACTTTGGAGCTGCATCTGGACTCCGGATAAACTGGGGGAAGTCGTCCATTTTTCCAGCTGCTAGGGGTATCGAAGAACCAATGGACAATCGGGGTCTTCCGTGGTCCCCGTACACATTCAAATATTTAGGGGTCAATATTTATCACTCTGCTGAGGATTTATTAGAAGGGAACATTCAGAGCACGATTAGGAGTATCAAAAACAGCATGATATTCTGGCAGACACTCCCGCTAGCGGTCACTGGGAGAGTTGCACTGATTAAGATGATAGTATTACCTAGAATGTTATATTATTTTGCAACCATCCCACTCATTATACCGAGGGTGGTATTTAAAACAATTTCGTCCTTGATTACAGGATTTATATGGGGAACCAACAGACAAAGGATAGCATTGCGCACCCTCCAGAGAACAACAGTAGAGGGTGGTTTGGCTGTTCCTGACTTTGAATTATACTATTGGGTGAGCCAACTCCAATGGCTGGCGCGATTCATCAGAGCACCCCCAGTGGGGGAGGCACTGAGAACCCCTCTCCACCGCCCCTGTGATAGAAATCTGGGCATTCTACTAAACCCCAAGAAACAGAATAAACCACTTCCAATAGAATGGGAAGCAACACGTCACTGCTGGGAACAATACCTAAAACGAACACATACCAGAACACCGTATTCACCAGAGGCCCCCCTGATCTGTATAGGAACCGTCACAGGAAATCATGTAATAAGGGGTATCACCCAATTCATGGCACTTCAGATCGACACCATAGGGGCTCTATATAATAACGGGAAATTGTGTACTTATGCAGAATTGCAGGAAAGGTTCCAGATACCACCAGGGCTGTTCCTAACCTTTAATGCAATTGCTAGGACTCTTCGTAGACAATGGGGCACAGGACTAGAAGAGCCCCCCAGACATAGCACCTGTGGCCAAATATGCACTATAGGAGACCAAGGGAAGTTGATATCAGGGATATATACATATCTTTTAACCAGCATATGTCTTCCCTTAAATAAACTTAAGACCAAATGGCAGGGGGAACTAGATGTTACAATAGATGACACACAGTGGACCAGAATAATCACACACATATATACAGTTTCCAGAAATGCTAGGTTTAAATTAATAAACATATATATTTATCACAGAGCTTACTTAACCCCCTATATGATATCAGAGATTTATGGTGTAGAAAATGCCAGCTGCCCCCGATGTGCAGAACTAGCAGCAGGGTTGCTGCACATGCTCTGGAGTTGCCTGTTAATCGGGGACTACTGGATGGGGATATTTGAAGCACTCTCCACTTGTACGGGCAGAACATTATCCCGATCAGCCATGGTGGCGGTTTTGGGAGATTTCTCTCGCCCCAGCAAGCATAAAATCACAAACCGATTCATAGACCTGGCTTTGATATTAGCAAGGAGAAACATAAATTCACACTGGAAAGATCAGAAGGGACCACAGATAAATCGTTGGAGAAATGCATTAATCAAGTGGGCGGAAACTGAAGGGACAGTATTACTAAGGGAAACACTCAGGGGCCTAGGAACTAGAGACAATGCTCAGCATTGGAACATGATACTGGACAATTTTAGAACACCTGACACTTCTAACTCTGATGCAGAGGCAAATTTATCAGAGTCAGATCATGTATAGTTGATCAAAACATTCCTGTTGAAGATCGTACAAGAGACTAAATAAGTGAACCATTTGTGAACCGAACAAATACCTCTGTATAATTGATGGGAAGTGCGAAAGGGGAGAGGGAAGGGGAGGGGGAGTTACAAAAAGATGGGAAGTTATTTTGTTTTGCATGCGTTTCATGCAATTATAAAGCAATAAAAGAGATCTTTAAAAAACAAAAGAGTGTTTTGGAGTGTCGTAGAGTGGAGGGGAATGTCATACAGTGGAGCAAAGTAAAGTAGAGTGTTTTGGAGTGTCGTAGAGTGGAGTAGCATATAGTGGAGTGGTGTGAAGTAGAGCAGACCGAGGTGGAGTGGAGTGGCAAAGAGTGGATTAAGAGTGACAAAGAGTTCAGTGGTGTAGAGTGAAGTAAAGTGTCATACATTGACAATGTGTGGAGTAGAGTAATTCATACGATATGCGCTGGCTTAAAGTTGCTGTCTCTGTGTGTCTGTCTAATCTAAATACGTAAAAACCCAAAGCCATCTGGAGCTAGAACAGCCGTCAGAATTGAAACAGGCCAACTGCCGCTGACCAATGAAGACAAAAGAAGTGAGAGTGACGAAGAAGACAACCAGTGGGAAGTAATGAATGGGCTTCAAGTCTTTTTTATGGTCTTGTGGCTTAATAGTGAAGCTTTTGCCAGAAATGTATGTGAGCATTATTAGAGAGGACGCCTTGTTTCCCCACACATGTTGGCAGCCAGGAATACATTTTTGGTTGGACAGAAGTTATGTAGTTCCAGAAAAAAAGACCTTGCCTTCTACACAGCTGTGATCATGTGTATTTATCCAGATACCTGAGTTGAACTTTCAGGGCCACACACATGACACTGTAATGCTATTAAAGTGTCTTATATAGCTAAATAATGTATGTTGTTTTTCTCTGGTAACAGCACAGATGGGAAGAGGGCAGTCATTAACCGACTTGGATTTTTAGGTCTGACTTGACAGTGCAACTTTCACCTCACCTTTTAACCTACAGCAATACTATTTCACATTTCTTTGCTTCTACATAAATACATATTCGTTCCCATGCTATTTACTTGTAATGCTTCACATTACCATACAACATTCACTTAAAGCCAGACCTGTTGGCATTGTCAATTGTTGTTTTAACTTTAAGATACAATAGCTCTTGAAGAGACAACTCGTGCACTGCCTCAGATGGAATCTAAAAAGTATGTCTGGTATGACTTGGAAGCACGGTATAGGATGAAGGCAAAATAAACGAGCATGAAGACCTTGTAATGGTCACCTGTAAGTGCACTTATCCATGGATTCACTGCCATAAAAGGGGAAAGAGAACGCAGTTGCCCACCAAAGTCTAATAAATAAAATGTCAATTCTAAAGTATTCACATGGGCGAACCATGCTCAAAACAAGTTATCAGACTGGTCTGAGTCAAATGTATTGTTGGAGTGTAACCTGTATCAGGCTACACCTATTTCGGAAAATGTGAATATTGCAGATAACAGCTCAGCCCAACAGAGTCTCACGAATTTTAAGTTTCAGTTGTTTAGTTCACTTGTAATAAGCAAAATAATTTTGTACACCCAAGAAAGTGGTGTTGGACAGTGGTTTACTTGTAAGCACTGTGCACCTTATGTTTCAGCCATGATGTCTTTACCCTTCAGGCTATGAATAAACAATACATTAGTGACATATCACATTTCAGGTTAGGTAAGGTGGAGAAAGTTTGTTGCATATAACTTACAGACCCTGACAGCAGAGTACACTGTTAATAAACAAGTGGAGTTTCCAAACTGCTTAGGCTCATTTAGCCAGAGTTCCTGGCTGAGACACTTTGACCCCATCTTCTCTTTGCACCTGTACAGCGCCACTGTAGAAAATCATTTGGATTTTTGCACCTGTCTGGAACTGTATTCACAATAATAACTAGACATAGAGTGTATGAAAACACGAAGGAGGCTAGATGCCCCCTGCATTCACTTCTGTTGAACCTAATGGAGTGTAATCCCAAATAATAATGATTTGTAAAAGGAACGCGAATAAGTGTATACAAAGTGTCCCCCTGACATAGAATAATACAGTAACCCTTGTCCGAGTGCAGGTTTTTTGCCAAAGTTTCAGTACTTTTGGCCAAATCTAATACATTTTAATACAACGTGCACAGCTTTTTGCCCTGAATTGATAGTATTTTGAGACTTAAGTGGCGCTATTTGGGTCTCATACACTGCACTTTGAAGCCAGATTGGTTGTACAATCAGGCCACATTTACCGTATTTTAGGGTCAAGTGTTAGCTGTATTTTGGCACCAGAAGTGAACATTTTGAACATAATGACATCTTTTGGGGATCTGAGATACACCGCCAGGCTGCTCTATTAATTGTTTTTGTAAATGTACAGATTTTGGACATACTTATGTCAGTTGTGTCAGATACAAAGCTAACTGTATCAGCGATAGCTTTTATGGGCATGTTTTTGAGACAGATTGAAACTATTTGGTCTTTGTCAAAAGCTTCAGGGCTCATGTTGTATAATATATTTTTAGGCAATATGTCTTTGTTTTTGAGCAAGATGTGTAGGTTTTCGATTTTAAACTTGGGAGCCAGGTTTATAAAGTTTTACGTCAAATTTCCTGCACCATATTGTCCATTTAGTTTGTGGAGCATTTGCTAACATGTATTAATATTCTTGTGCCTTGTAATTGTACTTTTTGTACTTTTCAAGTGTAATTACAAACATTGAGGATTCAGTGTAGGCATTTAAGGATTATGAGGCTGTTTAATTTAATTTTCATGGTCTATAGGTGTCAGTCATGGGATGGTCTGTCGATGAGTTGGGGGTGTCATGATTAGAAGGACTCCGACCAATCACAACTCCCCTTTCCACCATATCCTGCCTTAGGCCCTCACACCTCCACCCTTTTCTAGACCGGGTCTGACTGGCCTATCGGGGGATGGACTGGTCAGTTTGTGAGACATGGTTTTTTTAGGTTTGTGGGCCTGTTTTATGGTCTGCTGGTGCTTCTTTACTGTTGATTTCCCTAATATTATCACCAACATTGCCTGTAGCAAGCACAGAACCATGCAATCTCCCATACATTGTAAAACACCTATCCAACAATTGTATGCTCACTAGTCAATGAATCTTATTGTCCTGCCAAGCAATCCACATACAGTACTTGAATACAATGAAACAGCGACAGTTTAATTTCACCTAGGGCATAGCTTAATTTTACTTACACTAAAACATAATGCAAAGTATGGCACATTCGTCAAATGATACAGAGACAAATTCCAAACATATCTTAGTACACATTATTGAACTGACCCACAGAATGTGGTCTTTTGGGATCCTTAGTACGCCAAGCACAACTGAAATATGTAATGATGCTAAATGCTTTCAATAAGATGCTTACTGTGTCAACACATATACCAATTGGCTGTCCAGGGAGAATACTTGTTTTTTGGATTCCACCTTCATTACATAAGCTCCGAAGAAGCTTGTGATTTATGAGTGAAAAGTGTTGGCTGCTTTGCTGTGCTTTATGTCGTTCATCGGAAGAATAATTAAAAATACAGTCTAAAGAATCCTGGACTTCCATTGTATTTGGACTAAAAGAGACTTTACTAATTTTGTTTTAGCCTCTCCATTTTGTATTGTCGCAGCAGGGTGGATTTGGGCCAGCTGATCGAGGGAGGTGGGCAGCACTCTTAATAAAAATTAGGGGGACTAGGTGGTAGATGAGGTGAAGAGCCTTTAGCTGTCCGTAGATAGCATAAACAAAGATTTGCATACCTGAAGATTAACAAACATGAACAAGGCTTCATGACAGAGGATGCCTCACTTATTTGCATAAAGACTCACCAATGAACCACTAATTGCATCGTCCCTGCTCAGGGCACCTGTGGACCAAATTGCTCACTCACTGCACAAACATACAATCTTGGGCAGCCCTGTGGCAGGGCTAAGAGGTCTGGACCACCAGAAGGTCAGTACCCCCTTTATACAACTCTGTACCCGCTTCAAACTTTCATGAAGGTGGGTGGGACACAGAAAAGAAAAGTAGCTCTAGGTTATAGCTCCTACACAGAACTCAAAATCAGGAGGTCTCTGTGAGCACGATTTTCGTGCCCTGGTTTGCAGCCATCATGAACAACAGGACACCAACAGGAAGTCTCATGCTCGACATGGGTTTATGAAAAGCCCTGCCTGGAAGTCCCCTACTGGTGATGACGTCCAGTCAGCCAGCCACGCGCTAGAGTCCATGATATCCCACTGCCGGGAGGGCAACATCCTGACACCCCTTGGCTGTGTGGGGGGCGGAGCTAACCAGTCCAGCAGGTAGACAATTCCTTCCACATCAGAGTGACTGTGGGCGCCCAGCCGCAGGGTGCTCCTGGCACACTAAACTGCCCCCTAAACTACCATCAGTGGCGATGTTGGGAGGGCTTAATGGAGCAACACGCCCAAGTAATATGTATTAAGTAAAGTGGGACATCCGCCGTATGTAGGCAGCTATTGGCTGATAATGGCTTTTAAATTAAGTTAACTCTGCTGGAGGGGCAGAACTTTCTGTGTAGACTGAACACTGACTTATGTACCCTCAACAATACTTATGTTTCTTTTCTACTGTAGACTGTGGTTTTGCTGGATTTCTTGTAGGTGTGGCGTTCTTGGTTATTGTAATTTCTTTCTTAGCCCTGGTGGAATTTTAAATCTGCGACGCCTTCCTTGACAAGTGCCTCACGTACCGCTGTTAGGAGAACGACATTATTTTGCTGCGGTGGACTCTGCATACATTCCGCGGTGTCACCTGGTGCAGACCTGTGAGCCCGCCACTTGACCCAGGTATGTAGGAACAAATGAAGCGAGGGGGGTCGCGGCGGGTTTGGCCCAGAGGCAGGAAGAGGCCGCCTCGTGGCTGGAGATTGCTCCGTGGGGTCCAGGGTGGAGGCGGTGAAGTTGGCTTGGTGTGAGGGGATTAGCAGCAGGCCTTTCCCTCGCTGTCCATAAATCAAGCTTGGGCTCCTCGGCCCGGGCCCCGGGGCCCTCTCTGTTAACAGGAAGACACCTCGGGGCCTCTCCGTCTCTGGTAACCGCCGGTGTCCTCTGTCTCGGCCGTACGTGTACCTCTCGCCAGACAGGGAGGCTGTAGTCACATGGCACCTCTTTTTCTGCCTGTGATTTATACGCACAATTTGTCCTGCGTATTGGCCTCTCCGCGCCACCCTGCCGCCTGGGAATCGGCTCTCCTCCCATGATGTTGATTACTCCCCTGAGGCCATCGGCCTGAGCCTGGGTTCACTGTGAAGTATGAGAAAACAGGGGAGACATGCTCTTTTAAGCAGTGGTGCTTATGCCTCTTACTACCGTGGCGGGAGTTGCTTACAAAGGAGTTCTACTCGATCTTGCGCGCCGCATTTCACGCCATAGTATACCAACCTTTCACCCCATGCCACACACATCTGTATCATAACTGGCATACCATGGTTCGCCATCACAGAGAGCTGAGCTATCCCTCACACATGACAGACAGCAGAAGTATGCCTTACTTGTCAGATAGCAGGGCTACTCCTCAACCGTCAGAGAGCAGAGCTATCTCTCACCTGTCACAGAGAGCAGAGCTATCTCTCAAATGTCACAGAGAGCAGAGCTATGCCTCCCTTGAGAGATAGCAGAGTTACTCTTCTCCTGACACAGAGAGCAGAGCTGTCTCTCACCCATCACATGTAATGGAGGCATGCCTTGCTCTGCAGATCTGTCGCTGGTTAGGCGCGTGTGAACCTGTCCATCTGAATGTGTGGCTATTAGTTTGCATGTCTGCCTGTGTGTCTACATCCATCTATGCTATAGCGCTCACAGATGACCCCAGAGCCCAGACACACCGTCATTTCCATAGGTCAGGCAAGTTAGATGTGAGGTGGTAAGAGCCAAACACCAGCTGCAGAGCAAGCCACAGGCATACTCCTTCATACGCACCTGGTTCACTCTAGACAGACTGAAGGATCGCAAGACTCGTCCCTCTCAGACACCATCATGGGAACATCTTTTATTTTACAACCACACCATTTACACTCGGGCAAAGCAAGGTTGACATGCCCCCTCTTGCTCTCCTGTCCGCCTAGCCCCAAGGGAAACTCTCCATCTGTTAAACCCTCAATCACAGGCAAGCCTGCCCCCTAGAATCAAACCACAAAGAGGTCAGGCCGTTGGTAATCTCTGCAATACAGATTGCCCAAACAAGCCAAGAAGCTCCCGTGCAAATCAAGGCTGACGCTTCCCCCGCAGGGACCGTTTTGTTTGTTTCTGAGACCTAGGTCTTGGCATGTTGGATGGCCTTCTAGGGGGATGAGCTGCATGCTCTGCCTTCTGTGGGGGTTGTGCTTACTAGTTTTAACTCAATTTCTAAGGGTTAATTGTGTTCCTTCTTTATCTTCTTGGCTCCCTTTGTATCACTCTCCTTTCCCTCTGTCTCGCCTACCATTCTCTCTGTTTTACCCTCCTTTCTCTCCGCCTCACCCTGCTCTTCTCACCATCTGCGTCTTTCACTATCCTTCCTCTCTGCCTCACCCTCCTCTCGCCCTCCCTCTCACACTCCTACCTCTCTCCCCTCGCTCTGCTTCAACAGCCCCTCCTCCAAACACAGCCTCCTTCTCCATCTCAAACATTACACTCTCCGCCGCACCCTCTTCTCTCAGCCTCACCTTCACTGCCGCTGCCGCCTATGGGGTTATAGTTGTGGGTATGTAAAGGAAGCATAAACTGCTGTGAAGATGTTGATAGTGCCTATTGCTGTTCATTTACTTCAAACTAGGGTACTAACAATTGGAATAGCAGCCAGAGTTGGCAACTTGCCAAACATCAACTGTGAGCCTGTTTCTTCCCTTAAGTACCCACTGTGCCAAAAGCACAGGTTCTGAGGATGATGACTGGAACGGTAATTTGGTGGCAAGTTTCTCAACCAATATTTGACAGTCAGTCCTTTGAGTAGACTGTATTTTAAGAGGAACTCAGTGGAAATGTATAGCTCATGTGAGTGTCTCTAGATGGAACAGTCTTTTCTAAATTGTGATTGGCATGTTCCCACCTTCTTCTGCCCCTCTCAGTCTAGGCTCTCCTATTCCATCACCCTCACTGTCTCTTTCTCCCCACCCATCATTCTACTCTCTCTTCTGTTGTACCACTCTCCACTTAACAATCCTTCCCAGCATCAATACAATTTTACATTTGCTCATTCTCCACACTAATTACCTTTGTTTCTTATTGTCCTAATCATTTGTCAGCATCATCTTCCACCTTCACCCTTCCCTACACCTTACCCTGTACCCACCGCTCATCCCTTTCTCAGGTTAGGTTTATCAACCACATTGCTCATTGTTCTGCTGCTATATCATCCTTCATCCACCTCTAACACCATCTTCATCACAGTTTCTACTTCATGGCACACATCACTCTCCTACTCCTCTGTAATCAGCCCTTCTGTTATATTTATTCTCTTCCCTTCTACTCACTATTTTACTCTTATTTCATCCACCTCTTTCATTGCCATTCTTTTTTCTTATACTTTCTTTTTTCCTTACCCTCATCTTTTCTATCTTCACACTTTCATCTTTCCTATCCTCACACTTTCATCTTTCCTGTCCTCACACGTTTCTCTAATTACCTTCCAGTTCTCATCTCTGCACCACTCCCATCACCGTTTCCAGTTCATTACCCTATAGAGCCACAGTTGTGGAAGCTCTGGACTTGCTTTTTTAAGAACGTCTGGCAAAAGGACACCATCACATCCACAGCAGTGAGTTAATGGATAGTTAATAACATTAGTGGTCTAACCTTTCGAAATCTGCCCAAAAACAATTATTTGAAGCTCAAATTAATGTGTTGTTTATCAGGGTGCTGGGGCACTTGGAAGCTCAAAATGTTTATATTGATGGTAGGACATACAAATGTTTTATAGCGCCTGCTGTTCTAATCTTGAGTGAAAAAGGAAAGGCTGAGTAGCAGTATTTGAACTTATGAAGCCACATACTGTAGGAACAACTTGGCAGTAAGTGCGTTTGCCCACTATATTATCTTATTGGTTTAGTATTGAGGGGATACAGTAGCCCTATGATCCATTTTGATCTATGTGATATAAAGGGAGAATCTGGGCCTGATTTAGAACGCGTGGACGGGTTACTCTGTCTCAACGGTGACGGATATCCCGTCTGCCAAAATCTAAATCCCATTATATTCTATGGCAGTGGTTCCCAACCTGTGGCCCGGGGACCCTGTGGCTTCATGAAGCCTCCTCAGGGGTCCCACGACTGCCTAGAAAATAAAAAAAAGATTAACATATTAGGTCCCCAGCTTTCAGTACTGAGTCATTGGTGGGGGGTCCCCGGATTCCAATAATGATTCAGTGGGGGTCGTCAGGATCCAGTAATGATAACGTGGGGGACCACAGAAGTCAAAAGGTTGGGAATCGCTGTTTTATGGGATTTAGATTTTGGCACATGAGATACCCATCACTGTTGTGACAAAGTAACCTGTCCACTGAGTTCTAAATCAGGCCCTTTGTTGGGAGGGAATCAGTTCACAGTCCTCTGCGACTCAAAGGGTGCTGTGTGTGCCTTAAGCTCCTTCTAAATATGGCAGACTCAGCAGGCCCCTCTGGAGACTGCGACAAGGCAGGACAGTTGCAGTCTGAGGTGCCAGGGCTGCTGTAGAATAGCTGCCAATACTGTTCTTTGTTTAACAGGAACTTGCTCTGCTCCTGCCCATGCTGTACCTGTGTTTTGTTAGTGAAACTTGGAAAAGTCTTTTCTATTCAGAAAAGTCAAACCTGTGGCATTGGCAGTGTATTTTTTCAAATAGTGTCACAAATGAAGGATAATGTCACTTTTCTTGAGATTGCAAAATCCTATAAGATTGCTTCTTCCATATGCAGGGCTACTTTAATTATCCAGCAAGGGAGGACCAAGTTATGCAATAGGGTGTACTAAATTATGCAACAAGAAAATCCAAATTATGCAGCCAAATGTGGCATATTTTGAAGCACTATTCACAATTTTATCATCTTAACACGGGTTAACACTGTTTTGGGCAAAGATGTCACCGCATTAATATCAGTACAACATCTAAATACAGCAATAACCTGCCTCTTCATGTCAACACATGTGGTATTGTTTTTCTTTTTTAACATTTAATCCTTGTGAGTTAGAACCGTTTTTTTAAATCTTCAAATTATGTAGAAGATGATGGACTATGTGGCAAATGTGGCCGATCCATAAAGACACAGAAAACATTACATCCGCTGAATCACAAAATTCCAGTGGCTCTGGCCATATACCCTCTCTTAAGTACTCTGTAAAGGGAGCTTGCGGTAATCTTTTGATACAATAGACATGTCTCAGGTGTAGGAAGTTGGCTCTGTATATACTATCTCAAAGTGAGAGATAGTGTGCACAGAGTCCAAAGGTTCCCCTTAGAGGTTGATAGTGGAAAAAATAGATAATACTAATGCTGTATTTTGTGGTAGTGTGGTTGAGCAGTAGGCTTATCAGAGGGTAGTGTTAAGCAATTGTTGTACACACACAGGCAATAAATGAGGAACACACACTAAAAGACTTAACTCCAGGCCAGTAGTTTTTATATAGAAACATATCTTTTCTTAATTTATTTTAGAACCACAAGATTCAAGATTTGAGGTAAGTACATTAAAATGCAAGGTACTTCACACAGGTAAGTATAGAACTTTGATTTAAAACAGCAGTACGCACAGTTTAGGTTAGAATGGCAATAAGCTATTTTAAAAGTGAACACTTCAAAAATCAACAGTTCCTGGGGAGGTAAGTTTGGTTACGTTTTTCAGGTAAGTAAAGCACTTACACAGTCAGTCTCCTGGGCATAGGCAGCCCACCGTTGGGGGTTCAAGGCAACCCCAAAGTCACCGCACCAGCAACACAGGGCCTGTCAGGTGCAGAGGTCAAAGGAGGGCCCAAAACACAGGGGTGCCTATGAAGAACAGGGGTGCTCCGGTTCCAGTCTGCTACCAGGTAAGTACCTGCGTCCTCTGGGAGCAGACCAGGGGGGGTTTTGTTGAGCACACACAAGCCCACAAAACACACCCTCAGCAGCACAGGGGTGGCCGGGTGCAGTAGGCAAAGTAGGTGTCGGGTTTGCCATTGAAAGTAATGGAGGGACCCGGGAGTCACTTAGGCGATGCAGGCAGGGCACAGGGGGGCTTCTCAGGCCAGCTACGGACTGGGCTAGGTCTCTCCTGCACTGGAAGGTGGTTCCTCTCGGTCCTGGTGGCTGCAGGTGCAGTGCTTGGTCCAGGCGTCGGGTTCCTTGTTACAAGGCAGTCGGGGGGAGCCTCTGGATCCTCTCTGCAGGTGTTGCTGTAGGGGTTCAGGGGGGTCAACTCAGGGTACTCACATCGTCATAGTCGCCTGGGAGTCCTCTTTGCGGTGTTGGTTCTCCTGAACTCGAGCCGGGGGCGTCGGGTGCAGAGTGAGAAGTCTCACGCATCTGGCGGGAAGAGAGATTTCTTAAAAAGTTGCTTTAAAGTTGCAGTTTTTTAACAGTGCCGCTGTTCTCGGGAGTTTCTTGGTCCTTCCGGTTTAGGGCAGTCCTCTGAGTCCTCAGAGGGCTCTGGTCCCTGTCGGATGCGTCGCTGTGCAGGTTCTTTGAGTCTGGAGACAGGCCGGTAGGGCTGGGACCAAGTCAGTTGTCGTCTCCGTCGTCTCTGCGGGGCTTTCAGGTCAGCAGTCCTTCTTGTTGTAGATTGCAGGAATCTGCTTTCCTGGGTTCAGGGTCGCCCCTAAATACTAAATGTAGGGGTGTGTTTAGGGCTGGGGGGACGTAGCTGATGGCTACTGTCCTGGAGGGTGGCTACACCCTCTTTGTGCCTCCTCCCTGAGGGGAGGGGGGCACATCCCTATTCCTATTGTGGGAATCCTCCAAAACCAAGATGGAGGATTTCTAAAGGCAGGGGTCACCTCAGCTCACGGCACCTTAGGGGCTGTCCTGACTGGTGGGTGACTCCTCCTTGTTTTTCTCATAATCTCCCCTGGAATTGCCGCCAAAAGTGGGGGCTGTGTCCAGGGGGCGGGCATCTCCACTAGCTGGAGTGCCCTGGGGCATTGTAACACAAAGCCTGGGCCTTTGAGGCTCACTGCTAGGTATTAGAGTTCCTGCAGGGGGGAGGTGGGAAGCACCTTCACCCAGAGCAGGCTTTGTTTCTGGCCTCAGAGGGCACAAAGGCCCTCACCACATGGGGTCAGAAACTCATCTCGCAGCAGCAGGCTGGCACAGACCAGTCAGTCCTGCACTGAACAATTGGGTAAAATACAGGGGGTATCTCTAAGATGCCCTCTGTGTGCATTGTTTAATAAATCCTACACTGGCATCAGTGTGGGTTTCTTATTCTGAGAAGTTTGATATCAAACTTCCCAGCATTCAGTGTAGCCATTATGGAGCTGTGGAGTTCGTTTTTGACAAACTCCCAGACCATATACTTAATATGGCCACAACTGTACTTACAATGTCTAAGAATAGACTTAGACACTGTAGGGGCATATTGCTCATGCAGCTATGCCCTCACCTGTGGTATAGTGCACCCTGCCTTAGGGCTGTAAGGCCTGCTAGAGGGGTGACTTACCTATGCCACAGGCAGCATTTTGTGTGCATGGCATCCTGAGGGGGATGCCATGTCGACTTTGCCTTTTTCTCCCCACCAACACACACAATCTGCAGTGGCAGTGTGCATGTGTTAGGTGAGGGGTCCCTTATGGTGGCACAACATATGCTGCAGCCCTTAGAGACCTTCCCTGTTCACAGGGCCCTTGGTACCACTGGTACCTTTTACAAGGGACTTATCTGTGTGCCAGGGGTGTACCAATTGTGGAAACAATGGTACATTTTAGGTGAAAGAACCCTGGTGCTGGGGCCTGGTTAGCAGGGTCACAGCACACTCTCAGTCAAGTCAGCATCAGTATCAGGCACAAAGTGGGGGGTAACTGCAACAGGGAGCCATTTCCTTACAACAAGCTTCAAATAAAGAGTAAGCAAATAAGACTATGAACAAAGGCAAACACTTGTAAGCAATGGATTTAGCCAAAGCCCTCTAAGTTTTTAGGATTGAGCCTGTGAGTGCGTGCGCTTGCACATGGTCTCGCTTGTGAGACTCTGTTGTGTACAGTACCTGCCTGGACCCCTACTACTACAAGCTCTCAAAACCACAAAAGCACATTCCTAGCAAAGGTACTGAAGATGTACAACTACTCCGCTCACAACTGATACAGTTAAAGTGACGTCACGGAGGTGCGCAAGGCAAGGCACATCCAGTTCCCAGGTTTCCAGGCACCCTCAGACTGCAGAGCCCAGAATTCCTGGGACAAAGAACACACAACAAACAAAGTGAAACTCAGTGACCGTGTGGGAACTGGCAAACTAGCAGTAAGCCAGTGATCACGAATCAGCTAAAGCACTTGGCTGCAAGCTGCCCTCCCAGCTTTGAAGCAGCCAGAAATAGATCATCGTGATTAGCACACACACAATCTAAAATCAATCACCAGTCGAAAGCACTCAAATATTGCCTGTCAACCCAGGGGTGGCAGCAAGGATGACATTAACACGTGGCAGGAAAAAAGCAGTAAAGAGGCAAAGGCAAGGCTCACCAGGGGAAGGCCAGCACGAGCCAAAAAATGAATCTACAGAAAGGAAAGTACCCCCAAACCTGGCATAAACAAAGAAATCGCCTTGCAAATCTCCAAGCAAGGGAAAAAAAGCAGGATGCAAAATCACAGACTTCTTGCTCACTAAGAAGGAATCAAATTCCACCAGCGTCTTAATGGGTATAGCTCCTGCCGACGACTCAGAGACAACATGTGCAGCTGACGTGAAGACTGCGCAGGAAATTGAAAGGACCTATGCGGACCTGGGAAAAATCAACATACCAATTCCCCAGCCAAATAAAACCGGCTTAACGATCAGCGCAGAAATTCATAGATGTTACCTAGATGATACTTTTTCCACTTTAAACCTCAGTAACTGGAACAACTGGGGTGAGAGTCTGTGCTGCACTCCTTTTTCCAAACAACCCTCGCAAGTAGAGAATGACACAGACTGTATCATAATTGAGGAATTTCCGCTGATAGACCTTTTAGATACTTGCTCAGATACACCTCAGGGCACTCAGATTGCAAACAACAAAACAAAAATGAGATCTACCTGTAGTACAAGCTCACCACGAAAAGATCTCTCACCTTGTAATATTACAACTACAACAACATTCGACACGCGTGTATCCTCAGCTGTCATGGCAATGGAGCAACCAGAGAAACTAGAGGAACTTGAAGATTCACTAGACCACACAACGGGGGCTAAAGCAAATGTAGAACCATCAACATCTGGAGACTCTTGGAAGGCCTTGCTAGCAACAATGGACGCGATATCAGCAGCCATCCAATTTCAAGCAGATAAGCAAGACACTCAGGTAGATTTACTTAACATCCTGGCCATCCACATTGTGAGCATGGACAACAAGCTACAATCCTTGAATGATCTGATAAAGAGGGCTCAAACCCACTCATACACTGAGCAGGTGACATGTCAGTGCTCCATCACAGGCGATAACTCACAAAGATCCCTGGATATCCTAAACGACATCTTGAAAGAGGTAAAAATCCAGACCCTTAGAACCAAAGAGCATCTTAGTAGTAGGCAAGAAGATTCCCAAAAACCTAACGTAGAAGGATAACCCACAAAACGCAAAGATATCCCATGAGGAAAGCAATAATATCAAGGATATTCACTTATCCGGACAGGGAATGTCTCAGAGCAACACAGAGGGCAGATCATGCCTTAGTACACAAGAAATGGGACCCCCCACGGGTGGATCAAAAGACTTAATTCCCAACAATTCAATAGTGGAGGAATCATCCCTCACAAAACGAGAAAAGAAACGAAAAAGGAAGGCATGGAAAAAAAACAAAGGGGGTCCAGCAAAGCTGTATATGGAAATCGTTTGCTAAATCAAATGGCATGCAGTCCAAGGAATCAGAAAGCACTGAAAACAGAAACAAGATCTGCCAATCTAGACAGATCAGGGCAGAACGGCCAGCCAGCGAGGACAATTCTATGGGCGAACCAAGTGCTTTTGTTAATCAATCAACATCACAGCAACAGTCTCCGAAAAAACCCAGTTCCAGCAACAAGCAGGGTAGCAGCCTTTTGCACGGTGAGATGGCCTCAAGCGAATTCCAGGGAAATAGAACAATCATGAGGCAGTGCCCAGAACAGGGAACTCAGCGGTTTACTGACAGGCAGGAAACTGGCAAACCCTGGGAACATAACCCTCAATGCATAAGCTCCGCACACAACATGACCGTAACAAATCAACCTGCAGGCAACAACAAACAGATTCTAGATCATGGTTACCATCCTTGGTCAGATGATTGCACAAACAGCGCGGTACAAAAAAGAATCCGAGGATACCAGATAACGCAGGACAATACGGCCTCAGAGAAAAATAAATTACTTTTCATTCCTTGCTATAATTCGAAGGGGGCTTTTGACATTCTAAATAGAGGCACCATACTGAAGTTAATAAATGTGATTTTGCCCCTGGCTCACATTTCAACAACAGAATTGATGACTGTGGAGTTCACTCCACATCCAAACAATAAAGATAAAGAGGCAACGCTGACATCCTGGGCCACGTCGGCCATTATTGACCAAATTCTAGTACATCAAGATACGTTTAGCGCATGGGGCATCATCCTGAAAAAACTAGAACTGCCCAGATACCCTAACCTTCTGGTACTGCAACAAAAGAAGGGCGGCTCAATCTTAAAAGGGGCTGTGGGAGTAGAAACCTCCCCAAGCAGTTGGGACCACATACCAATTGTAAAGCACCAAAGCATGCTCCATCCTGGCATGCACCAACAGATGTTTATTGGTACTCCCTCAACAGTCAAACAGGCTGAAGGCCAAATTTAAATGACAACAATCACAAATGGCCCTGACGAAAACCCAAAATATATCCATATTTTCTCCTGGAACACTCACGGTTTAAAAAATCTGGTTACCGACAGGGCGGCTCTGAGTTTCCTTCAGCAGTTTGAAATAGTCATGTTGCAGGAAACATGGTGCATGGAGCCGATACAAATTTCGGGTTATTCTGGGATAGACGTCTCTGCAAAACAACCTCAAAAACATGGACACCCCAAGGGGGGCCTCACAACGTATTGCTCAACAAAAATCAACTGGGTGATCAAACAGATCGACCTGGGAATTGACTGGCTGCTACCAATAAAATTGGAACATCGGGCGCCATCAGGCAACAATAGAACTTTACTATTGATCAACGTATACGTACACCCTAACAAAACCCAAAACAGTGGAAACATTGAAACATTGACCAGTATTCTAAAAATGCTGCAGAAACAAAACAAGGACGCAATCCTCATTTTGTCTGGCGATTTCAACCTTGATTTGAGAAAAGGCAGCACAAAATACCCTAACAGAACATGCACATATATAAAGTTTGAAACCCTGGGTTTGCGCTGCCTGACGCCTCTCCCTGAGGACGCCTCATCCGCACAAGTAACCTTTTCAAGTGGCCCAAAAAAATCCAACATCGACTTTACATTAATAAACGAAACCGCACTGCCACTGGTCTCAGCATATAGGATCCAACAACGCACAGAGAGCGATCACTTTCCACAACTTATTAAGATCCGGAATGAATGGAATCGGCTACCCACCGCCAATATCCTAATTTCAGCCCCAGTGACTTATGATACAAACAAACTGAAATGGAAGGGGCCGGGCCTTGACAAAGTAATGGAAGAAGTGTACCCCAGTGCAGGCACAACTAAAGAGCTCAAAGAATCACTAAGAGTGCAGGAACTAGAAGACCACCCCCAAGGAGAACGAGTGATCGCTTGGATATACTTGTGTGATTCTTTAATAAATACATTTTCCATCAAAAAACGTCTCCCAATTTCAGTCATAGAGTCAAAAAACAAAGTCAAGAGTCGCAAAGGAGAAAAATCAAGTCTCTAGAGAATCAAAAAAAGTCCTAAAGGACGTACACTGGAGGAGGAAATCTGATGACACAAGGCTTTCTGAATTAAGAGCCAAATATAAGAAAAACTGCTGGATGGCAAAACAGAGTTATCACGAGGATCTGTGGACCAAACTGCTTATGTCCAACAAACAAAAAAGGTCTGGGAATTAATAAACTGACTAACTAAGGGAAAAAATCGACACACAAATGCAGGTTTCGATGCAGCCACATGGGAAGCCCACGTACAGACAATGTTCTCACTCCCAGAGCACCATGTGAAGGAGGAGGCCTCACAGATAGCCAATGACTTAAGCAAGAATAATTTTGGCTTCAGAGTGACAACGCAAACAGACTTATCTCTAAACAGAAATGAAGGAAAGCACGCACTAATGTCCATTGACATAGAAATGCTAAGGGGCATCTGGCCAGAACGGTATTCCGAACGCCTTGTTTAGAGGAGACCCTTCATTCTGGGCATATTATTTGGCGTTGCTTTTTAATGATCTCCGAGGCACTACGGGTCTCCCAGATGCATGGAAAGGCAGCATTATTCACCCTATATATAAAGCAGGTAACCCCGCAAATCCTTCAAACTACAGGCTAATAGCATTGATAGGCGTGGAAGCAAAACTCTACGCATCCTGCCTACTGCAACAACTAGCAGAATGGATTCATGACAGACAATTAATTCCACAATGCCAGACAGGTTTCAGAGCTGGTATGGGTGCTTCCACCAACCTGGCAACCCTGGCCCTGCTGGGAAACAAAGCCAGGCTTAAGAAAAAAAGGCTACTTGCATGCTTTATTGATCTAAAGGAAGCTTTAGATTGCATACCAAGAACCCGCCTATGAGAGAAACTGAAGGGTGGGGCTTACCATGCAGCCTTCTTGGCGCAATGATGGACTTGTACACAGGTACTTGGGCGCAAGTAAAAATTGGAGAGGGCAGCCACCTCACCAACAGAACATTAAGAGCAAAAGGACTTAAACAAGGGTGTGTATTGGCTCCCACGCTGTTCAACTTATATCTTGCAGACCTAGCCGAGGCTCTAGCTCCCGTAAATAGCCACCCGCCAGTATTGGCCAAGAAAGGAATTGCATGGCTACAGTACGCAGATTACATAGTTTTACTCAGCCAAACATCTGTTGGGCTACAGCATAGCATTGATGCATTTTATACATACATAACAATGCAAGGCCTAGAATTGAATTTGAGTAAAACTAAGGTTGTCCGCCTAGTTGACAGGTAGTTTAAATCTGCTTCATGGTTCATAAACGGATCCCGGGTGGAGGTTGCACCCACATATAAGTACTTGGGATTCACTATGGACCGCTTCCTGACTTTCAAGCCGCAGCTTGCTGTCACTCAAGCAAAAGCCCTCTCATTGACCTATGGTTTTAAAGTTCTAAAACAAAAACTGAGCTGCCCTTCATACACTCACCTGCTTTCTGTCATGGCAGAGCGGCTAATGCCCACCATCACTTATGGCGCCGAAATCATGCTGGGGAAGGAGGCAGTTTTTTCCAATCAAGTCCAGACGAAGGCCTACAAAACAGTTTTTCGGATACCACGACCAGCATCTCCAGCTCAGGTTCGTTTAGAATTAGGTCTAAAAAACTATGAATTTCAGAGTAGATGTGCCTTCATTAAACAATGCTGGAGGATGCGTGCAGCCGAGACTGGTACTCTAAACAACCTATGTTGGATGGAAATTTAGGAGCAACAGCGTCACAATGATAAAGGCACCTGGGGTCATCACTTAAATAACTGCATTAAAGCACTAGGTTTGTTAGAAGCCTGGGACCGGAACCCAGACAAAAAGGAGTTTTTTCGGAAGGCAAACGATGTCACTAAGAAGAAATCTTTAAATTCTGCCAAACAAAAACTGACAAGCAGACAGCACGCCTGGACTATAATAACATCATACAAAACTTTACGGGCACAGGAATATCTAGCAGCAACCTTCAACCAGTCGCTGAAACATCGGTTCATGCTTTTCCCGCTTTGGGTTGATGGAAACAAAGGATATCGTCCCTTCATGGAGACAGCAGGATCTGACACATTCCTGTCGACTGTGTGGGTACAGACAAGAGTCATGAGAACACATTTTTTGTGTGTGCCCGGCTTTGCTAGGCCACAGGACATTATGGGCCTGATTCTAACTTTGGAGGACGGTGTTAAACCGTCCCAAAAGTGGCGGATATACCACCTACCGTATTACGAGTTCCATAGGATATAATGGACTCGTAATACGGTAGGTGGTATATCCGCCACTTTTGGGACGGTTTAACACCGTCCTCCAAAGTTAGAATCAGGCCCTATATCTGAAAAACAAATTAAGACACTGAACATACGCTCATGCAGACCGGCCATTATAAGCTGGCTTAGCCACTTCACTCCAATCCACCCCACTTCAGTCCGATCCATCCCACTTCAATCCACTCCAACCCACCCCACTCTAATCCATCTCATCCAATTCCAGTCCAGCCCACCCTCCAATACAACCATCACCAATCCACTTCACTCCAGTCAAGTCCCCTGCTGCGCAATCCACCTTACTCCAATCCACCCACACCACCACAATCTATCGCACTCCAATACAGTCCACTTTAATCCACCCCACACCAGTCCAATCCACTACAATCCCATCCAACCAATTCCAATCCAGCCCACCCCAATCTGCTGCAGCCCAGTCCACCCCAATCCACTCCTGTCCAGTTCACCCCACTCCAATCACCGCAGCTTTTTCCAGTCTACCCCAATCCACCCTGTCCCAATCCAACCCACCCCACCTTTATCCAATCCACCCAATTCCTATCCACCACACTCAATCCAGTCCACCACATGTAATCCAATCCACCCCACTCCCTTTTATCCACCCATCCTAATCACCCCACCCTAATCCAGCCCACTCCCCCTTTATCCACCTATCCTAATAACCCCACCCTAATCCACCTCACTCCAATCCACCCCACCCCAATCTAATCCACCCCAATTCGATCCACCCCCTCCAACCCACGCCACTCTAGTCCAGTCCACCCAACGCCTCCCCTATCCAGTCCACAACCCTTCAGTCATTTCACCCCCTCCAGTCTGCCTCACCCCACCCAAATCCACCCACCCCACACCACCCTATTTCAATCCAGCCCACCCCACTCCATTCCACCCCACTCTACCCCAATCCAGACCAGGCCACCCCAACCCATCCCATCCCAGTTCAGTCCACTGTACTCTGATCCAATCCATCCAGCCTAGCCCACTCCAATCCACCCACCCACTCCAATCCAATCCATCCCACGCCAATCCCATCCACCCCTTCCCAGTTCACTCCACCACACTTCAAACCAACCACCCCACCCCATCTCAATGCTATCAAACTCACTCCAATCCACTCCACTTAAATCCACCCCAATCCAACACACCCCACTCCAATCTAATCCATGCCTCCCCAATGCAATCCAATCCCTCCCACTGCAACCCATCATACCCAAATTCAACCCACCCCACCCCATTTCAGTTCAGTCCTCTCCAATCCACCCCACTCCATCCCACCCCACTCCAAATCACCCCACTTACTCCAGTCTACCCCACTCTACTCCAACCTACCCCACCCTATCCCAGTCTTGTCCAGTTCCCCCACCCACTACATCTCAGTTCAGTCCACCCCACTCCAATCCAGTCCATCCAGCCCACCCACTCCAATCCAGTCCACCCCACTTCAATTTGATCAACCACACCTTAGTGCATTCCACCCACTCCTATCCACCCCACTGCAATCCAGTCTGTCCCTCTGCAGCTCACCACACCCCAATTCAATCCACACCACCTCACTTCAGTCCACTCCTCCCACCCCACTTCAACCCACACCACTCACTCCAGTCCACCTCACTCTATCCCAATCCAATCCACCCCACCTCACCCCTTCCCAGTTCAGTCCACCACACCCACTCCAATTCAATTCATCCCGACAAAACACATTGCAAAGCCAATACTCAGGTGTAGGCGAGACCTGTTGGCTTTGCCAATGCTTGGTGGTACAGTCCACAATATAGACTGCAATACGGTTTTGCCTACCAGGCAGCTAAAAGCTGTTTGGGAGGCCTGACATAAAAAGAAGTGCCATGGTGCAGAGAATGAAAACAAAGGCCCCATTCCCTAAGTTGTATAACTGAATGACTACCCCTGCATGCCCTACAGGTGTAAAGCTATATGAAGCACAACACTGTGCTGCATGTTTTGAGACTCGCCACAAGTAGATAGATCTCACCTCCTCGCTGTGAAACTTGCCTTCATCTGGCAGAACATAGGATTTTAACAAGTCTCACAGGTAGAAGAAGAATCAAGTAATATTCTTGGAAGGACTTCCGTACATGATATTGTACTTAGACTACATTGGCCAACTTGAGTCTAGGTCCTATAATGGCTATGTCTAAAGATAAAAGGGAAAATCCCTGGAATAGGCATGGCGAGAAAACAAAAGCAGCTGGAGTGTGTCGGGATGGGCTGGACTAGGTACTAAAGGCAGCACTGGCAAAAAAAATCATTTTATTTTAAGATATATATATATATATATATATATATATATATATATATATATATATATATATATCACAGTTGAGCACATGGGTCCTTCTCCAGGAGGATTTCAGGAAACCTCCTCTTAGGAACTTATTTTTTATGCGGCCAAACGATCCATTTCACATCACAGTTGTCCAGCTATTTTTGGCTAATGCCCTACAGTGTGTGCAGACATCGCTGGTTCCTGTGGTCGCGTTTCCTTGATACGGTCCTGATGAGGCCTAGGTGTTGTGGCGCTCCTGCTGAGGGCATCTATGGATGTTGCAGCTTGAACATTTTGTTTGTTAGATGAAACCTTTGCCTATCCATCACAAGTTACCCATCGAAGATAGGCCCAGCACATACTAGACAGGCTTTCCACTCTGTCCCATTCTTTCCTGAGATGAAATGCGGATAGGAGGCCAGGAAAAAGATTGCGTTTAAAAGCGTGACCCAGTCAGTTTAGGGTTGAGCACTGGGGGCAAAAGACGTATCCTAAAAGCTTTCTTTTTTTCAAACGCAAGTGCATTGGCTTTGGATTTCGATTTGGAGTGCTGTGGGCAATATTAAGAGTGGTTGGCTAAAGAGAGAAAGGGACATAGCACAGCAGCTTCTTTTGTTTTCCACAGTGGTAATTGTCACACATTTCAGGGTGCTGACTACGTTGTTTTAATTAATAAAGCAAATAAGGATAAACCTGTTGACTTTAGACTTTAGTGTGCACAAACGTCTAGGGGGTAAATATTTCAGTTTAGTCAGGGGCACCAGTACGGCTCGATAAACAGAAAGAGAAGCACTTTCGAGCAAAATGTCCGTACCAAGATGGGTGCTTGGATGGAAAGTTTGCGGCAGAGCAACTCCAGGTCAACAGTGCCTGAATCAAAATAAGCATTGTCTAACATTGCTGCAGCCTGGAAAAATTCCTCCCTCCACAGCTGTCTGCCTTTCCTGTTTGGTTTGCTGGGTAGCAGTGTCTAATCTGAACTGGTGGTTGCATGTTTATGGACTAACACTTATCCTAAACAGGCTTCGATCTGGAGCAAAAGAGAGAAGCACAAACGGGGGGGAAGAAGGATGAAGAGAGAGACAGAAAAACAGTGACAAACAGAGAAAGCAGGGATGAAAAAGATCCTGCAAGATTGAGATAAAGAACCAGGGATTGTCTGCTGTTGAATTAAAGAGGCATGAGGTGAAAACAAGACTACACAGCCTCTGTATTTAGCAACCTGACCTTCAACAACATTGGCTGCGTGCTTTTGAGCAAAACGTAGGGGTCCAATACTCATTGTTTTACAAATAAAGCTCTGCTGGGAAGTGCTGGCCTCATCTCTCAGTGACAAAATAAAGAGGAGGTATCAAGGTCAACTTTGTTTCCTGATACCGAGCCCATAGATTGCCAGTGGCAGTCCCTTAACAGAAATGCAAGTTTCATTGGTTCAAGTAGCTAAGATGAGTTAATGTTTTAAAACACTACGAACCTCTATTCCTTCCTATGTGATGTGATTAGACTACTTAAGGGGTAATTGCTGTGAACTGATTGCAGTAGACATAAGTCTTGGAGAAGTGTTTTAGTAGTTTAGATATCATCTAATTCTGTGGCCATCCTTCACTGCTGTGTAGAACAGTGCACTAGTACATACTAAACTTAACTAAGAATATTCCCCTAGAGCACAAAGTCCTAACTATTGTGTCTCTCCAGCAGCTGCTACTTCTTTCTTTCCTGCGAGGTTCTAGGAACCCAAGAAATGACACAAGCTCCCTTTTTCGCACTGCCCTACTTCTCACAATGGTATGTTTCCATGGTACTCTTTCTTCCCCCCCCTTAAGGAGGGCCAAACTTGCCATTATATCATTGTTGCTTGAACTCTCCTATTAGTTTGACATTGTTTTGAAAACTTAGCAACAACACAGAAAGTAACTCAGCCACATTACTTATTAGCAGTACGGGTTCTGCCTGCATTCATTCAATACCAGAAATATAATTCTGTGTTTATAGCTTTCATATTTATTTACTGAATTTTGTGTAGTGTGGCCCAGTCCTCAAGGCAGTTGGATCACTGTACAGCAAATATTGATTTATATGTATAATTAATACAATTTTTGAAGGTCCAAGGTGGTATACATTACAGCGCCACATGAACTGGACGAGAGATGATGGATCACAATAAAACACTAATTGTACAATATTGCAAAACAGGCTATCCTGACACTCCCATATAAAAAATTAAATTGGAACATCCGCTCTCAACGTGCAAGATGGCCTGATGTCCATTGACCTAAAGCCCTATGTCCTTTGGATGGGGTCTGCTCCCAACAAGGCTTGTTTGATAGTCTTTTTCTTTCAGGTTTTAGGCCTCTATAGATGCACTTCTCTTGTTTCTAGCAACATAACTACCCCCAGTGGTCTTGTGCTTCCTTACCGGGTAGACAGGTGTGTTTAAAGGGACTGTTTTGGGGGTTAATATATGTTAATATGTTTAATTTGGCATCTGGACACAAGAGGAAGCCACGTTATCCTATTGCGGACTGGTGAAATATCTTCCCTATACCTTGTTTCTGCCACTGTCCTTGTAACTGCATGGAGGACTTATTTGTATGGTGCCAACCTTGACGTGGGTAGACCAAATAGGCATGGGTTACTATAATCAGTGTTACTGTGGGCCAGATCTTGAACTGCTGTTTTGATGTCATTCCTCAGGATGAAAGGTTTCATTTTCCTTATCATTCTCCGTTGACATTGGGCACCCCCACCATGTTTTAAAGTGCTCATCAAGATGAAGGTGGTCGTGAAGGATGAAATCCAGAGATTTACCTTTTTGACAGTTGTTGGTGAGACACCAAGTAGTAAAGAGGAGGAAAGCCTTTTTTGAGTTGGCGAGTGATCATATCAGGAGGATTGCAACAGTATTTTAAAACCAGCCATTTTTCAGAGCTTTATCAAAAGTCCCACTACTGCAAATTAGGAGGATTGTGAAGTACAACTGAAGAGAGTCATTTGCCAAGAGAAACGTTGAAGGTTGGTGGCAACACATAAAATGAAAAACTACAGCATGCTCCATCCTTGATTAGCTACTTGATGTAGTTGGGATTTCTGCTAATAAGGCTCAATAGCTGTTAACGTACAGAACAAAAATACAGGGAAAATAGCGTGACATTGTGGCAGATGTCACTCTCCTACCTATAGTGTGCTTTTACAAAAAAGGATTCATTCTTTAAAATTGCTGCTTTGATATAATATGTCTTACATTTCTGTCTGTATTGGTTTCTCATTGATGATATTATTTTAATATGGTAGTAAATAGAGGTGGAATAAATATCTAGACTTAAAGGTTCACTTCATTATATTTAACACATTCATATTGAATTTGTTAAACGTTGATGCTGCAAGATGTTTAGGAGATCCCAGGTTGGCAGGGGTGCTCCAGGGATGTGATGCGAAAGTTCCCGTAGTCAGAGACTGGGAAGGAGGAGTTATTGGTGTCCTCTGGATTAAAATTTATAGTGTTTTGAAGTTTACCTGATTATTGCTCGGTATGCATGGTGTGGAATGTACCAAGTGTGGTGCAGTGTGAAATGTGGAATGGTGAGCATAAATGCGGAATGGGAAGCAGAGAGCAGATGCACTAGGTAATGATGGTTGCAGGTCGTCAATCAAGAGTTTTTGTGTGGTACAGGCAAGCATATGGTGTATTTAAAGATCCTGCAGCTACCAGTTCTGGAAGGAGACCTGGGAGCCCTGATCTGTGGTGAACAATTCCCTGAAATTGCGGGATTTGTGGTTAAAGTATGAACAGCATACGCTTGTGGAGAAAATCCTAAATCAGACAGGGTCACTACAAGTATTCCCTGGATTGCTAAGGGTTGCTTTAAAGTTTTGGTGGAGGGTGGTGAAGAAAACTACCATCAATATGCTCTATGCCTCTGCTATCCCTTTGTTAGGACTCAGTGGGTCAATGCAGATACCTGACAGAGCTCACCTGGATCTGGAGGGGAAGCAGGATTCATTACAAGTGTTTTTCCCCCATAACTGAGCATTGATGTCCTGTGGAACTAAGATTCCAGACTCCAGATTGCCAGCCTCTCAATTCCTGACATCGCCCGCTGGTTCGGAACTTTTGAACAAAATGGAACAACATGCCCATTCAGCCGCAAATACACAAAGTAGGTCAGCTCCTTTTTACGCTGGTAAATAGTTTTAGGCATGTGTCCTGATTTTATAAATCTCTGTTAAACACAACAATATATAATTTAACACCGACCAGGTCAAATTGGAAAACTAATCTTGGTGGGAAGCTGGATTTAAGGTCCTTGAACACATTCACAAAATATCAAAGAATGTCAGGCTGAAATATCCACAGTTTCATTTTCTACACAAGAACTATATGACATCTATAGGCTAAACTTGATTCTGGGATTTGAGGTAATCAAGTGCTCACGGTGTGATCACCTTAATGCCGACTTCTTTCACATGGTGTTGAGCTGCATAGCTGCTTTCTGGGAGTCCCTGTCTAGATATTAACTTTGAACAGGGAAGGTTTGTGTGAACTTGCAGGCTGGCTGATGGGACTGTTTCTCATGTCAATATCATGGAGGGTGGAATTAGATTTGTGAATTTAGCATTAGCATTACCAAATAGAGTTATTGCAATATGCTGGAGGTCATCTTTCCCCCTTGCCTGGCGCAGTGGAGGGTAGATCTAATCAAATTTGCTAAAGGTGAGAACACTACCCTTCATGAGGAAGAAAAGAGTGATGCACACAGAAAATTAATTGCTATCATGGAATGAAATTCTAGCCTCTCAGAACCCAGATCTCACGGAAGGTTAGGAGAGACCCACTCTAATATTCCAGGTAAAAATCGAAATGGATAATGGAATCAAAATTGGTGCCGCCCCCATCCAGAAGAAAGTCAGTAGTCAAGACCTGTACCCCAACTTATTGATAGTCTGAACACATCTGTCTGAGTGGGTTTTTGTGTCTGATGTAATAGTTCATTTTAGAATTATTATTTGCATTAAATATAATCTGAGACCTGAATAGCTCGCCTAAGGATGAGACCTGCACCTCTGAATAAACAATGGAAGTCACTAAAGAAGACATATGACTCTCCATATATGATGTTCAAAGAGCAATGTATTTATGGTTCTCTGTGCAAAATGTGCATGGTAATGATATCCATAAATTCTTGTAATAATGAACGGAATCCTAAACAAAAAATGGCTGCCTGCTGACCCAGCCTGGCAACCCAGGCGGGGCAAGATCTACCATTGTTAGCAATTCTGTTTTACGATTAACATCTTAAATATTCAGTGCTCGCAGTGACAGGAAATCTATCAGAGCACACTGATACATGCTGATTGCAGCTTCTGTGGTCCTTAATGACCAATAGCTCATTCCATACAGTGACTATCGTCTCCAGCATTTGGTCAATCAGAACAGGCGCTGTCACCATACTACAATTCCCTGCATGTTATTTGAGCTAATCTCCCTTCTCCATGTTCTTGGCTGTATTACTCCAGTGTCCTTGCTAGAGTAACATCCTCACCATCTTCCTATCGGTAACTATTGTGGACATTTCCCCTTCGGCTCACTACACCCTCCTATTTTTCCACTTGGTTCAACGCACTGCAAAGCAGTTAGTAATGCTTGAATGTGTGCCAACCCCAAACACAATCTTCCTTGTCTTCTAGATATAGCTTCACGTAGCTAATACATCTCGAGGTATCCTCGGTACTTCATGACTCCTGTCTAAACAAAGGAACCTCCTTCCAGGCCAGGGCAGCATGTGCCTCTGCACGCTGACGACACTGCATTTTTCACTTTGTTTGCAGACTCTCGACAACTGCAAATACAGACGCCTCTAATCGATAAGAAACTAATTGTGGTTCTTTGTTTCGGCCACAATGGGTGTTGACAGAGTCCACAGGTACTGAGCCAATGATATATACTTATCTGTTTCTATGTTGTGCTGATGTGGCTGACCATGACATCAGATCCCCCTCCTAAAAGAGCATGACCTCACAAAATAACAATAGTTTGGCTTTCCTGCATCGGATACAAGTTCAAAATACATCTTCAGCTGTGAATGTGGAGTGGCATTTACAAGCTGGCCACAAGATTTAGCGTTTACCTAGATTGGTGACTGGGCAACAGATTCATCATATTTAATCCTGCTCAGCTCCAAGGAGGGAAAGGCCCATTGTGGAAGGGTCTGTAGAAATGCAGGAAGCCTTTAGCGCACCTTGATGGGATTCCACGGGTTGAGAGGCAGTGGCTGACCCCCTTCTATCCTAAAATGTGGTACCAGGCCATCTTGTATGACCCTTTCGCACCCAATGAAATGAAGAAGTTAGCTATTTTTAAATCTGTAGTGCAGCTGGGGGAAGTCTGCTAAACAGTGGAACGAGATCTACAAAAAGATCCATTAATCCCACTCCCATGGTTTGCCATTTATTTTCGCTCTTTCTTTACTTTTTTTATTTTGTGACGCGATTTAGAGTTTCTTCAAATGTGGTTCAGGAAATGGATTCCATCAAAGAACCTTGTGTAAAATTATGTATTTCAGAGAAATAAGGACATTTGAGTAAGTCAAAATCGTTTTGTTTCCAGTTCGCCCAAGTCCAACAGCTGACACTTCGGTGTAGTTAATGTTCCTTAATTGGTAAACTCATCTGTGCTTTTTTGGCCTTGGCATTATGAAGTATAATCGAGGTCTCTGGAATTATGTGATTCAGTGGCACATTGCTTTCCGCATAACTATGGAATAACCACATATGCCAATTGTTTCTAGCTCAAGCAGATTAAATCCTACTAAAAACACAGGCATCAGCAAGGCAATAGGTGTCACATTTGGGACCTATTGGTTTTGCCAATGGTTTTAGCCATGCTGCACATTCATACAAATCCACAACAGCAAGACGCTTCCCATGTAGGCGACTTTACCGACACACACTCATCGATCCATAGCACTTCCACAAATCAGCGTGCTTCTGCCTGCTAATGTGCATTCTCAGGGCTATAGAAGACTATACGTGCAACTGGTTTAATTTCCAATAATATTAATCCTTCTAAAATAAAGGATGCTGAAGACGGGTTTATTCAGAGCAGCTTATGGATGGGGAGCAAACTGATTTCCACTCACATTGATTACGTAATGGAAGTATAAGGAAAGGTCAGACTGGAGTGAACACTCTGCACCTAGAAGCAGCCTGAGAGATGTGTTTGTGTGATTAATAAAATTGTCATCCCATAACAAAGTCACATTTGTATGCTTCCCGACTTGTGTGTGTATGTTGTAGTTTATCGTGGCATTACATATTTCCTGTGTTTCCTTTTGCAGGAGAGATGCTCAAGTTAAATCGGCATACCTTCTACCAGTTTGAAATAGGAAACGTTTCAGGACTTTGCAGGTTTGTGAATAGTGATCTCTTATGATCTAATACATCTTAAATAAAATGATTTGTATATTTGTAACAGATTTTCGTGGGTTTTAAACAGTTTGAAAGCATTTTGTTTGATTTTGTTCTTTGTTAATGGGGCCACCCTACCGTACCACTTCATGTTCCTTTCCCATTCTTTTGTACTGACCCTCGAGTGTTTCTTTTTTGTTTCTTTGGTGAATAGCGGGTATCCCTCGGCCATTGCCCTGCTTTCATTTTCCTGTCTTTCCCTTACCTCCCCCCAACCCCTTATCCTTCCACTGCTGTCTAACGTGAGAGTAAAGACAGAACCGTAGACGGAGTGACGGTGGTGATGCAACAGGCAGGGTAATTTGGACTGGACACAATTTGAACAGAAGGCTCCGCCGATGTAGGCCTAGACGCCATTTTGTAAACGAGGCTCAGGCTGTTATGGCTGTTCACCACCACAGCCAGTAGGAGGCTGAGAGAGTATCCTCTTGCCCACAGGAAATGAAATGGGCCCGATCAGTAATCTGAATGTTACCTTTTCGGAGGCACAATAAGAGAGCACATATTAGGTCATCCATTTTATACATTTTAAAGAGTGTATATGCTGTTCCTTCAGGTTTCTTAAGTCTTACTTGGAAAGGAGCATGCTCTTGTTTTATTTAATTGCAGATACTGATATTGCCCTATACCAGGGCTGGTCTGATGGTGAAATCTGGCAGTGGGAGTGATTCCTCTTCCTACCGTGAAATAAAACTAGAAACGGTGCATTGTGTGTATATTTTTCAGATATACCTATAGGTAACCAACGCCCATATTATGGGCCCAGCTTATTGTCAGGAGTTACTACAAAAACGGATGTAGGAAGTTACCTGGGATTGTTAGATAGGTTATAATAATTGTGTATAGGCTGAACATGAAAAGGGGGGACTTCTCATTGGAAGCAACATTTGTTTACAAGATTAAGACTGGTTTACCGGTTACCTTCCACTGAATTCTCCCACCACCCAATCACTTTCCAGAAGTACTTTTTCACTTGGAAAAATTATTCTTCGGGCACAATTCGAACTCTCAGCCTTTATGCTCAAGAAGAGGTTACGAGATAATTGTCTCATCAGGGACATTTAACATCAGAATGCATGCCTGGATTTATAATCCAGCGTCATTGATTTGTAGCTGCAAAACCGGACCTGGAACAAGCACTCTTACTAAAGTTGAGTGGGCACTTGTGTGATTTAAAGCAATTTAGCATTGCACACTCAAATAGACGTCATCCTCTGCGTCACCTTTACTCACACGAGTGCCCATGCAGAATTTAAGTACATGCGGGCCATAGTTTACCAGATGACAAGGAGTCACTTGAGAGCGTTAGCCCCACCTCTCTCCACAGACACCATCACACTTAATGTTCTTGAACTCTCTGGAGTCAGGTTACCCTTGCACTCTGCTTCACGTGTTGTACTCCAGTAACCAACAATAACCAGTAACCTCTAACCTTGGGGAACCCTAGGTGAGCAGCGCGCGTCCGGTATAAAATGCTTCAGTGCCTCATCTAGGGTTCTAAGTGCTACATAAATGCAATTACAGTGAGATACAATATACTATACTAATATACTACTGGAGGACTGGGCACCACCAGCATTGTGGGCTAGGGTTTAAATATATATTATTGTCGGTGAAATTTCTGCACGGCGCAGCTATTGCACGCCGACTTTGAAATCTGGCTCCCGGTTATGTACAATATGAAAGAGCGCTTTGAGTTAAGGAGTAAGCACAAATTATGTTTTATTTATAGTTGCTTGTGTTACAGTTATACATTCCGAACACCCCCGCCCCCAAACACAATAAACGTCTGTCGTTTTCTTTCCATGTAGGCTTGATATATTTATGGCTCTGGACGTTTTGGATATGGTCCTTTCACTGACCTTTCACTTTTACAATGTTTTGACGGGTGTATTGAGTACACGACTCCATTCCATCGCAGTGAAGCGTAAACCGAGAAATGAGGCATTTGCACACACTGGGGGGCGAAGAGGGGTGTAAACAGAAGCCTGGAGGTTGACAAATAGTTGGAGGCGCAGCCCCTCCTAGTCCAGTCATCCTTCGTGAAGAAAGGGTCGCAGGGGGCCTGGGCGGGGGAGGGGCGAAAGCAGCCACTTCTGCTAGGCCCGAGCTGCTGTCACTTGAAAGGATTCTTGCTGCATGTGACTGGTCCCGGGAGGCCGGCCATTGACATGTAAATCCTGCCGGTGGGAGCGCATTGGCCCAGAGCACCGTGTGTATCCCCCTCCTCGGGTCTTGGCCTTCATTTCTAGTCAAGCTTTTGGAATGCGAGGGGATGGTTTGCGAACATTTGTTTATATGGGATTTTCTCTCTGGAGTGGTTCATCCCGGAGCTGGCCTGCCTCTGTAAGTACGTTGTCACTGTTCAAACTGTGTACGTTTAAAAAAATGTTGTGCTGTGAATTCATATTGCAGAAATATGTGTTCTGTAACTGCTCGTCTGATAAATATCATAGAACATGCCTTTGTTATCGGATACTTGGCACGCATTCTTCACTATTTATTCACTTGGTAATTAAAGGGCTACTGCCTTTACAAAGAGATACCCCTTTAAACACAATATACTATGTCAACTCTGCGCTAGGTTCCGTTTGACGAGTCACAAATTGTTTCATCTGTTTTTTGGTTTTATTTTGTTACGTTTTAGCTCCATACATATGATTAACTGGATTCATATTTGAGTGATTTAAGTGACGTGTTTCTGTTGGGTGAATCTCACGGTAAAAACCTACGAAGTGCGCGCCTGCTTGGACAGGCTGATAAGGAGTCCATTGGTTTTGTAATAACCAACCACAGCATTGAATTAGAGAGGTTGTTCTCGAGGGAGCAGTAGTGCTGGAAAATAGCCAGCAGCCGTGCCCGGGAATGTGGAGGTCTGTTTGTGCCCGTTGAGAGTTCACGAACGTGCTGTCCGGTGATGGGTTGATTGGGCAGTATTAACTTGCATGAATCCACTAGCATTGGCACCTATAACCATGCAACGCAGGCGTGTGATTGAAACATGGTGCCGTTATCGGCACCGGCCGCTAATATCGGTTGTGCTATATAAGGGGTCTCACACCGGGAGGAGGGGTGTTCCTCTCGTCCCCTCCACCTCAAGACGCGCCTGCCCTCAGCACCGTGTTCACTGAACGAGCCTGCTTTGTCCACGGAAGTTGGCAAATTTCCCAGCCCGTCCTTTCCAGTCCCATGAAGGGGCTGCAGGGCCTCGCTCCTAACCATGGTTACAGCAGGCCCACCCTGGGCCCGAACTGGGCGAGGCCCGTGACAGGTGCACGGAGGCCCGGATCCGCGGGCGGCGGCTGCTGTCGGCGCTACGTCAGCAGTGCACGCGCAGGCTCAGCTGTGGCTACAAAAGTAAGGCCTCTCAGGCCCAACACACTGGCTAATGTTTAGCATAGGCGACCCTAGGCCCGGGCAACCAAGTCAACGCGGGCTGTATTCCAGCAAAATGGAGGCAGACTGGCAGCACCAGACGAGCATTGCTGACTGAAAGAGTTACAGGATCTCGGGAACTGTGAGCAGCATTCTCCAACATAACCCAGGAATTCAATGTTCCTAGTTATACAAGGAGGGGAAGCGTCTTGCCCGTGACCATAAAAGAGTAGAAGCCGGAAGTAGAGCTCTGGTCGTCTAGTTTCACAGCTGACAAGTTAGTGACTGTTCCCAACATATCTGTTCCATAATTGACGTAGCCACTGAGCAGTTTCTCAGGGAACCTAGCAAATTATCAGACTTGAGATTTTAATTTCGTGCCCCATCCAGCTTTGAAGACTTTTTTTAGTGGTTACTTTTACTGTCATTATTACAACAAATGACAGAGAAGAAAAAACGCAGAACAAAAGGAAAAGGACACAATGGGCCAGAATGGAGGGCTTAAAAGGAGGTCCAATAAAATGCAAGATAACAGAACAATAAATTCCACATACTGCATCAACGAGGCACTCCTACCTCAATCCAATAAAACCTTCCTGTTGCACTTGCACAACACAGCCCCAAGCAAGAATCTAATAAGGAGGAAGTCACCACACCACTATCAGATACAGGGCAGCAGTAAGTATCAGCTGTGCGTGTTTAGTATTACAACTCATTGCTGGGTGTCTCGCACGGTTGCTTTTAATGCCCATGAACAGGGTCGCACTGGGAAAAATAGGCACAGGCACCAAAATAAAAGTGCACCCATTAGTGAATTAGAAAGCTAAAAAGTGTCCCATGTTTGCAAGTTATGAACTTGTGAAGCAGTGGTGTAACAAAACGTGAAGGGGCCCCCTGCAAGGTACATGGAGGGGCCTCCCCTCCAGACTCAGTCAGAAGCTATCAGGCCAGGGTACTGTGCTGAAACCTCCCCCCCCCCCGTGACGGCCTAAGTTACGCCACTGTTGTGAGGGCATGCCTGAGAAGTGTTTTAAAAGAACTTGCTGAAAGCAGTGTTTGTTTTAATATCAGGGAAATCATCAGTAAAAACGAGCCCACCAGTTCATAAATCAGACCCACAAACATCCAAAAGACCACCACACACACACTGACCTGTCAGACTAGTTGATCAGGCACTGCCTGATTGCTGTCTTGTCGGTGAGTCTTATCCTGGCTATGAAGAGGCAGCAGTGCACTGTTTTCAGTAGACTCCTTGCAAGGGGAAGACACGTTGTCAACTTCCAAGGATGGCGATTCAGAGTGTAATAGGGCCTTAGAACAGGCCCGGGCTGCACTGTGTGAAATGAGCGCTAATTGAAATGTACTATTAGCCAGAGTGTTTCCGTGATTATCTTTGAAATTCTTGAGGACAGGTTTGTTAACGAGACAGTATATGAGTATTGCGCCACCCATTTGAAAAAAAATAAATCAAACCATGTTGCCTCCTACTCTCCCTCCAAAAAGGCAGAATGCTGTCCTTACTCTCCGGTAGTCTTCATTACTTGGAGTCTTACTGTTGCTGCTCCCCATCATTACTCCTTGAGGGCCAGTTTGCCCCATAAAAGTGCCACTGTGTCTGCTCTTGAAATTTAATAACAGTATTTGTTACTCGCAGTGACAGCATAAATACCTGCTCTCTCATTTGAAAGTCTTGGTTGTAATACGCAAAGTAGTTCTTAAATGGTCAATGACAGATTACTCAGAAGAGAGGGAAGAAACACTGGGTTGTGATTAGGAGGACGCAGCGTACTGAGGGTTACTGAAATACAATCACAGAATCTCCACTCTGTACCGGTTCCTTGTCACTCTCCTTACAGTATCAGGCTATGTCAAGCAGTGGAACGCCTTTGAGTACCTACCCTCGGCAGTCACCTGCAAGACACACGTGTTATGGAAATACTGGTTCTAAAGCACCATTTAGGATTATAATTGACTGTCAAATGCACCATCAAATCTGTAGCCAAAGAAGTTTTTCACTTCAAGCCCATATTCTGGATCGTTCACGTAGGATGGCACTGTTACCAAAATGTAAAAAAGCACAATGTACCAGAAGGCTGGAAACAGTAGATACAGGAACCCAAATGTAATTGGACCGAGAGGGCAACCTTAGCCCATCTGTAGCATGAGGCAAAAACAAATCACAGGAAGAGTGTGAACACCTAGCATCTTTTTCACAGCCAGGTCACAACTAACATCATTTGACAAACAGCCTACAGTCTGCAAGGCTAATGACAACAAACCTGTGGCTGAAGTAATACCAGGATTTAAGAATAGAAACAACCTTGTTTTCACAGGAAATTTCAGTACAGGAAGGAACACTGTATAAGAGAAGTAAAAGCAGAAGTGCAAGAGATTCGATCAAGCAACCCAGCAATAGAAGGACAAGGACTCAAGTAGAGAAAATGGAGCTTGCTAAAGGTTGCAGACCATGACATTCTTGGGTTACTCTTGGCAAAAGCTAGATGTTATTAAAAGTGGAGGCTCGGAGAGGCACCGGGAGAAAGGGAGCAGTTTTGGTGCATGCTTAATCAATCAATGATTTATATAGTGCGGCTAATCATCCATAGGGTCTCAAGGCCCACTGTATGTGGGCATACTTCTCAGTTGAAGAGCCAGATCTTGAAGTCCTTCCTGAACTGCTTCAGTGATGCGGTATGCCTGAGCTTGACAGGTAGTGTGTTCCATGTCCTGGCTGCTAGGTAGGAGAAGGATCTTCATGCATAGATGCATGTTGTTGCAAGTGACTCTTTAGTTTATGGGCTGCCTTTAAATCACACCAAGATATGTGGTCCCTGAGAGGATCATTTTTATATTGCAATCCAGTGACAACCCTAATCAGTGTGCGTCCCCTCCGAGACTGAGATACAGACGATTCCTGATTCTTAGGAGTTCCTGTAGTGCAGAATGTTGGCTTCATGTCCCCATTGTGAAACCTTGTATAGTGCAAATATGATATTGCTTTCTATGTAGATGCATATAATGTGTTGATCATACTTACTAAAGTAACACTAAATAGTTTATAAATAAGAAGGATACACATAACACATCCCTGAAAGAGAATAAACATCGCACAAGCATGACAGAACATGGGGAGGGTAGTTGAAATATGATATCCACCTTTCGTCAGGAGCAGCGACTCTCTAGGCATAATCGAATTGAGGTGCTACATGTGGGGTGCCTAGCTGTATTCATCGTTGTGATTTCTTCTGTATTTGAAACTGATATGCGACTGCCCCTTGTGTTTGGTTGGGCGGGTGTAGGTGTGGGCGTGTGCATGCCTCCCTCATTGTTTCATGTATTTTATTGGTCGGTGCGTGGTTGGTGCCCAATTGCCCTGTTTGCTGTGTTATTTACAAAAGCTGAACAACCAAGAAAAAAACAATACAAGTATTTTAAAAAAGCATGAAAGAACACGTGTAAGGAAATGCCTCCTTGGCATGGTTACCCCCTGACTTATTGCCTTTAGCTGATGCCATTTATGATTTAAAGTGTGCTGGGACCCTGCTAACCAGGCCCCAGCTCAAGTGTTCTTTCCCTAAACTGTACCTTTGCTTCCACAATTGGCACAGCCCTGGCACCCAGATAAGACCCTTGTAAATGGTAACCCTGGTACCAAGGGCCCTGATTCCAGGGAAGGTATCTAAGGGCTGCAGTATGTCTTATGCCACCCTGGGGACCCCTCACTCAGCACATGCACACTGCCTCACAGCTTGTGTTTGCTGGTGAGGAAAAAATTACTAAGTCGATGCCAACCTCACACTGCCTGTGGCATAGGTAAGTCACCCCTCTAGCAGGCCTCTCAGCCCTAAGGCAGGGTGCACTATACCACAGGTAAGGGCATATGTGCATGAGTACTATGCCCCTACAGTGTCTAAGCAAAACCTTAGACATTGTAAGTGCAGGGTAGCCATAAAGAGTATATGGTCTGGGAGTTTGTCAAACACAAACTCCACCGTTCCATAATGGCTACACTGAAATCTGAGAAGTTTGGTATCAAACTTCTCAGCACAATAAATGCACACTGATGCCAGCGTGGAATTTATTGTAAAATGCACCCAGAGGGCATCTTAGAGATGCCCCCTGAATACCAGTCCGGCTCCTAGTGCTAGGCTGACCAGTTTCTGCCAGCCTGCCACAACCAGACGAGTTGCTGGCCACATGGGGAGAGTGCCTTTGTCACTCTGTGGCCAGGAACAAAGCATGTACTCGGTGGAGGTGCTTCTCACCTCCCCCTGCAGGAACTGTAACACCTGGCGGTGAGCCTCAAAGGCTCACCCCTTTTGTTACATCGCCCAGGGCATCCCAGCTAGTGGAGATGCCCACCCCTCTGGCCACTGCCCCCACTTTTGGCAGCAAGGCTGGAGAAGATAATGAGAAAAACAAGGAGGAGTCACCCACCAGTCAGGACAGCCCCTAAGGTGTCCTGAGCTGAGGTGACCCTGCCTTTAGAAATTCTCCATCTTGACATTGGAGGATTCCCCTAATAGGATTAGGGATATGCCCCCTCCCCTCAGGGACGAGGCACAAAGAGGGTGTAGCCACCCTCCAGGACAGTAGCCATTGGCTACTGTTCCCAGACCTAAACACCCCCCTAAATTTAGTATTTAGGGGCACCCAAGAACCCAGGAAATCAGATTCCTGCAACCTGAAACAAGAAGAAGGACTGCTGACCTGAAAGCCCTGCAGAGACGACGGAGACGACAACTGCTTTGGCCCCAGCCTTACCGGCCTGTCTCCTGACTCAAAAAAACTGCAACAGCAACGCATCCACCAGGGACCAGCGACCTCTGAAGCCTCAGAGGACCTCCCTGAACCTAAGGACCAAGAAACTCCTGTGAGCATCAGCGCTGCTCAACAACAAGCAACAACTTTGCAACTTTCTTGCAACTTCTAAAGACTTCACTCTTCCCGCCGGAAGCGTGAGACTTTACCCTCTGCACTCGACGCCCCCGGCTCGAGCTCCAGAGAACAAACAGCACAGGGAAAACTCCCAGGCAACTGCGACCTCATGAGTAGCCCTAGATGACCCCCCTGGACCCACACAGTGACGCATACAGAGAGAATCCAGAAGCTCCCCCTGACCGCAACTGCCTGTAACAAGGAACCTGACGCCTGGACCAAGCACTGCACCCACAGCCCCCAGGACCAGAAGGAACCGAACCTCAGTGCAGGAGTGACCCTCAGGCGACCCTCTGCCTAGACCAGTTGGTGGCTGGCCCGAGAAGCCCCCCTGTGCCCTGCCTGCAGCGCTAGAGTGACCCCCGGGTCCCTCCATTGAATCCTCTACAAAACCCAACGCCTGCTTTGCACACTGCACCCGGCCGCCCCTGTGCCGCTGGGGGTGTGTTTTGTGTGCCTACTTGTTACCCCGCCCCCCCAGTGCTCTACAAACCCCCCCTGGTCTGCCCTCCGAAGACGAAGGTACTTACCTGTAGGCAGACTGGAACCGGAGCACCCCTGTTCCTTCATAGGCGCCTGAGCTGCTGGTGTGGTAACTTTGGGGTTGCCTTGAACCCCCATCGGTGGGCTGCCTATGCCCAGGAACTTAGGCTTGTAAGTGTCTTACTTACCTGACAAACTAACCATTACTTACCTCCCCCAGGAACTGATGATTTTTGCACTGTGTAAAACAGTATATGTTATTGCTCTAATTCAAAGTTCCTAACTTACCTGTGTGGAGTACCTTGCATTTTATGTATTTACTTCAAATCTTGAACTTGTGGTTCCAAAAATAAATTAAGAAAATATATTTTTATATATAAAAACTATTGGCCTGGAGTTAGGCAATAAATGAGGAACACACACTTAAAGACGTGAGTGTGTACAACAAATGCTTAACACTACCCTCTGATAAGCCTACTGCTCGACCACACTACCACAAAATAGAGCATTAGAATTATCTACTTTTGCCACTAACTTACCTCTAAGGGGAACCCTTGGACTCTGTGTACACTATCTCTTACTTTGAGATAGTATATACAGAGCCAACTTCCTACAACAAGGTCAAATTATCTTCTGAAATAAGAATCCACAAAGGTGCATTGATGCAACAAAAAAAAAAGCAAGAAAACAACCCTAACACCAGTGTGATAAACCACTTCAAACCCAGTGTGCCAAAGGAAAGAGCCTAGAGAGTCCCCAAGCTCCTGAGTGACTGATAAATGAAAGGATGAAATGACCCCTGAGGGAGAGCGAAAAGAAGGAAGCCAAGCTCAACCTCTTCACCTTCTAGCCAAAGAGACGGATTATGTGCGTATTTCATATGAATTCAGGCTTCCACTAAATACATGTGAAGCAAATTAAACTGTGTGCAGTGGGAATATATCACACAGTAGCAGCATAGTGTGACAATAATGCAAGACACAGCCAGCATCCTCGTCATCTGCTTCGAAAGTCTAAGCCTCGAGGAATAAGATAATGCCACCCACCTTAAAATCTAACGGAGCGACCGGTCACTTGTAGAATTAACAAATTATCACAAGATGAACCAGACCCTGAGCTCTTCTCGGTTTTTTTAATACCCACAGCTGCCAGGTGACCGCATGTCATATGTGACACCTGAAGCCAAGGTAACAGAACAGATAGATCCGTGTACGTTTTATGAGTAAGAGCATGAGCATGTAAAAAAGATTTTTAAAGGCACAAAGTATCTCTAAGGAAGTTGTGGAGTGATAAATAAATAATAAGCTGACTGCTTCTTTGTTCCAGTCCAGGATGGGCTCTGGTATCTGGCATCAGGATGTGGGGTATTAACATCCAACTGCTGCCAGCCAAAAAAGGGCAGAGAACGTACTGATTTTCTGAGAAGTGAGGCAGTTGGTACTCAGACTTTCTGGAAATGAGTCTTGGGGCTACTGCTCCAAGTCATACACCGAGTGTGCGGAGAACCGTTGCAGCATGTGTGCCGGTGTCGGTGGACTGCATCTGGGCACAGTCCAGAGGATTTGATCCTAGATGCCACTTGAAAATGCCTGCTAGGTTGGTTCCCAGCAGTGGCGTAACAAAACGTACCTGCAAAGTACCTGTAGGGTCCCCTTTCCCCAGGACCCAGTCAGGAACTGCCACCCGTTCCCAGTGTGCTGAGGGGGGTCCCTAGAGCTCGACCCTCCCCCTTGCAGGGGGGACTGAAGGGGCCTTTGTTACACCCCTGGTTCCCACTCTATTACAACAATGGCTGTTGGCTAAACCAACAAGACTGACTGGAGGTGCACTCTTGACATGCTGTATATAAGGTGTCCGGGTTTTAGCAAGTCTAGTTCAGTTGTACATACGGCACAGCTGGGAATGCACGGTAATTCAGAGAAAAAGTCTGATTGACTATGAGTGCACTACTTATGCTTTTAATTTAAGGTTATCAGGGGACTACAGGTCACCAGAGAAATGGTGCCCCAGTCGTTGGCTTTCCGTTTACAGCTCATCATTTGTAGGTGTATTAGTCACATTGGATTAAGTGCACTGAACTAAAACTGGAACACCCAGTATGCCAGCTCTGGAGTACAGTGTCCTTGGTGAGTCATTAGGTAACCTTACATTAAATGCTTGTAATTTCTGCCCCTTGCCGCTATTTACAGCCACGGTGATGGCAGGAAAGCAGGTTTGGTGGTTCATATTTTGGTGCTATTACATAGAAGACTTGGTAATTTAAAGCACAGGACAATTTCTCCTTTGATTTCGTACTCAAAGTGATTTTCCCTTTGAGCGACATTTCATTTCATCCTGTTTAAATTCTCAGTCAGTGAGTGTATGTGATCCTTCATTTGCATGCAAAAGGTCCTGTTGTACTCATTGTTAGATAAACCCAGCGGCCAATTTCTATCACTTTCGCTATTTTTCTGACTGCATCTTTGAACTACTCAAGCCTGAATTCACATTCTACAAAGCTAATCCCTTAGCACATTCTCAAGGCATCCTGGGACCCCAACACTTGAAATTCAGTAGTAGCGAAAATCTCACAGAGAAGGAATGGGCTAGCCAGAGAATGGACGAGGGGGAAGGAAGTGAGAGTGAAATGACCCATTGGTCACAAAATAAAAAAGTGAACTAGAATATGGATTTAAGAAGCCACATCTTGCTTTATTGATATAACCTGACCATAGCTGCCAAGAGGCCACTCTTCATTAATAATTCTTCAGTCAGCCTCCTGTACCTTACAGCATGTTGGTTTAAATGACTTAGCGTTTTTGTTCTTAACTTGTATGCACAGCCTAAATATCAAAATATTGAAAATGCCATTGTCACAACTCTTAAACAATATTTTCAGAAGTACACTGTACACCTTTGGGCTCTGAAGTGGCTGTAAAGGTGATAGGGAGTGTTCTACAGAAAATAAACTAATTTGAATCTATAATCCTAGCAAGTCTCAGCCCAGTTTCTCCAGGAGTGGAGAGAAATCCTGCACCTTTGATCGACCTGAGAGAGTTGACACTTCCCCTGCTTCCAAGCATGTGAGTTGGAAATCCCCCAACCTTGCTCTTAGACCTGCAAATGGTCTCTTTTTCCTTCCTATCTCTCAGACTCATTAATTGAAAGTAATGCCCCACACACATGGCGTGGTACCTCTGGCCTACAACTATCACATCACCTCATTTCTGTTGTCGTTTTGTATATGAGGTGGCGCTATAACAGAGAGCTGCGGATCTCTGAACAGCAAGTCGCCCCTGGCTCTGTGCAACAACTGAAACTTGTATTATCATATTTGGATCTACTACAACTGGTTTGGAAAAAATGCTCCAGGTCTACACCACAGAAAACCAGTACTAGTGCTGTTCTCACCAGCCCAGCAGCCCACTGGATGAAAGTCCTTGTGGAACTAAAGTGTACAGATTCCGTTGGCACCCTTGAAGTGCATTCTGGAGGCGTTTTCAGTGTAAATGAGGATGCCAAATTTAGTCTAAATGTTTGTCAGTTGAGGGCAGAAGCCTGGCTATAGTGGCCGCCCGCTGCAAACATAGTGAGTTTCAACCAAAGTCTGAACCTAAAATAAGAAATTTATATCAAAATAATACATCGAATATCCATACAAAATAACAAATTGGAGACGACTTAATAACTCATTCAAGGCACATTCCTACATCCTGCTTACTATAATAAATTTGACCGTATCTGTACAAATGACTCGCAGTATGATACAGTTATGTCTCTTACTGGCGGTGTTACTGACTCGGTATTCGTTCCCCAACATGTTACGTTTCTAATTGAGAGACGAGGTGGATACTCGATGTGTTGTTTTGCTGAACACTTCAGTTGAACTGGTCTGAACAAGGGTCACCTTTTGAAGGATTTTCCACTCCATGAAATTTTAGATGGCCTTACACTCGTAATACATTTCTTTTATCACAAGACCATATCTTGCCTTGGAAGGACACTGTCGCTAACAATGCGCTAGCTTTGGGGACAAAACATGTTGGCACTCTTTTCTCAAGACAAATGAACACTGTGATGCCGCCTTATGAGACAAAAAGAATCGGACAAAAGAAGACTTTCTGTACCCTGCAGTATGCCATTTTTGTGTGCGCGTCCTTATATTTCTCTACCTCTAAAAAAGAAGGTTCAGCAATTCACACCCGGGGCTAGCCCTAGCCGTACGTGCTGGGGCAAGCACCACACTCTTAAAATACTAATATATCTGTTATGTAATATTTGATGTATAATAGTACTATATTTGTTCTATTTCAGGGCCTCCAATCACGTGTGTGCATTAGACATAAACGCTGCTACTCCCTCTGGTTTGGCTTCCCAAGTCTGAACGAAGCTTCTCTTTTCTAACTTCATCTTGAGCATCAGTGTACATTTTTACTTACGTTTTTTATTTAGTGTTATAAAGGCCATCATGAACCCTCTTGGTTACTTCATTGCACTGTGTGCACTAATCACCAATGATACATCCCAGCAGTAACTTTGTTGATCCAATGAAAGTTGGTATAGTGCTTCATGTTGGAGTGTGTAGGCTTACACACATCGGCTGGGCAGTGGAAAACACGAAGAGAAAGTGATCGTCCCCACCATGGCTTGAGGCTATTGCTACACGGCTAGCATGCTAAAAAATATTTGAAAAAGAAACACTTTGTGCATTTGTACTTAGAGGTCCACTGGTGGAGTGCATTCAGTGCCACGTTTATGAGTCTGAGGTTTCCTCTTGGTGTCCTGTTCTGTAAGATTTGCAATTTCTGAATGGGGGATAATCCAGTGTGTTAAGGGCGTTCTTTTACAACTTGGGTCATACCTAGCTGTGTGTCCTGCTACCTTGCTTTTTTTAGGAACCTTTTTGGCTGCATGATGTAAATCATTTGGCTAGATAGCTGATCGCAGGTGAAGATCTGTCAGAGGCCATTTGTGCGTCAAGGCCCCTACCTAGCATTTCTTCATCCTTTGTATGTGCCAGAAGATGACTTTTTGTTGTTTAGGATATTTTATTTCCGCAGATTGCCTGCAATAATTTTACTACCCTTTACTCATTTGGTCGTTTTTTATTTAAACTTAGCCCTAAACTTCATCTGGTTATGGCCTACAAAGTCTCAAAATAAAAGAAACATTTTAAATTATCTTTAATTTACCGTTCGGAGGAATTCAACAAAATGCGGACCCTGTCAGCTAAAGTGCACAAATCTGGATTAGGAGAAGGACACAGAATAGCATACATTACGTGAAATTAGAATACTAGAAATGTTCCGTTTGTTCACCATTTTTCTATCTTTATATTACGTTTGATCTACCCTACAGTGTGTTGACACACGCTGTTGTAGTCTTTAGAGAATTGGTTATGTATGTGATAGTACATATGTTTTTTTAATTTATTTTCAAGGGTAAGTAAGTACAGGGAATGGGTAGTAGATTCATGAGCAATTGAAATGCTCACAATAAAATGTGAGGTCTTTGAATCTTGGGTTGTCAGCTGAGGTGCTGGTCAAAAGCCTGTCGGAAGAGATGCAGCTTCGAGGAATTCCTGAATTTCAGAAAATTGCCTTTACAGTGGATAGATAAAGGAAGCACCCTAAGCAGGGAAACAGAAACCATTAAATAAACAGCAGGGCACCCATTCGCAGTTTTGAGTTGTATTAATTACACACAAGAACGTTTGTATTATTAGAAAGGAGAACAACATAGCTGTGGTTAGTATCCTCTTCCAAGAAATGCATTGCAGAGAAACCAATGGGCAAACTCCCCTCCACATTTGAAGACATGTCGAATCAAAAAATGCACTGCCAAGAGATGGAAAAGGTTCAGAACATAAATACTGCTCTTCCAACAGCAGCATGACAAACGTGCGACCCAAGAAGCTATTAACTGCACCCTGCAAAACTATAGAAATATTTAGAGGTTTAAAAACAAACTAGAATAAACCTGAGCCAAACCTGGGGCACATCAGATTCCCGAGCTTCTTTACATCTGATCCCAGAGATGCACCACATCTTGGTGTGAATAAACATAGTCATTAATACCATTGCTTCAATTCACTACCCCCAGTGCATACTGATTGTATGCTATGACATTGAATCCTAGAGAGCACCTGAAATTTCCATCTACCTAAACAAACTTGCATATAAATCTGAGAATCGCTGGTGCCAGACCCAGAATACAGATTTGCATGGATAAAACACGGCAGCTGACTCACTCTGTTGTATGTTATAAAATATATATTTGACTCTATTTATTTATTTTCAAGGGGAAGGAATTACAGTGAATGGGTACCAGAATAATCAGCAGCTATAATGATCAGAATAAAATATGACGTCTGTGAATCTTGGGCTGTCAGCTGAAGTGTTGGTCAAAAGCCTCTCGGAAGAGATGCAACTTCAAGAAATTCCTGAACTTTAGAAAATTGTCTTTTAGGGTGGATGAATAAAGGAAACAACTTTTCAGAGGACGGAGACTTGAGCATAAAATGATCCACAGTTAAAGCATCTTTATCTCACTAGTTGGTCGGCAAGGCTGTTTTGGCCTAACATAAGTGTCTTGTAGCCTGTATGGCAACAGCAATTGATCAGCGAAGAAGGCTGTTGTTCATGAACGGCCTTGTGTAAATGTCAGAGGGACTTGAATTAAATATTTTGGTATTGGCAGAAGCCAGTGAGAGACACCAAAGTAGCAGGAGAGATGTTATTTGTGTACTTTAGGCCGAGTATTAGATAGACTGCATATTTTGTAACTCTTGGGAGTCCAGCCCTTAAGTTGGCAAAAAGGTCACTATGGGCCTCATTGCGAAGCTGGTGGTCTTGCGATGGCGATCGGACCGCTGCAGACAGGGCGGTCCGACCACCCCATTATGACCGTGGCAGAACAGCCACAGTCCAATCGCCGACACCGCCAGGCTGCAGCCTGGTGCTCCCGGCAGTTGTAATCCGCCATGGAAAGGCTGGTGGAATGCAGGTGGCAGAGGGGGCCCAGAGGGGCCCCTGCACTGCCCATGCACTTGGTTTGGGCAGTGCAGGGGCCCCCATGCACAGCCCCATTTAGCATTTTACTGCTTAAATTACGGGCAGTGAAATGTGTGACGGGTGCTATCGCACCCGACACACCACAACATTGCTTAATTTGATGCCAGCGTCAATGTTGTGGTGAGTGTTACGCTGGTCCAGCAGACGAAAACACTGTTTTCGTCCACTGGTCCAGCGGAACACTCATAATATGGCGAGCAAATGACCTCCAGTACTGGCGGTCTTTTGCCTGTAGCAGCTTCGGCAGTCCTGTGAAAGGACTGCTGAATGCGTAATGAGTCCATATATATTGTGGTGCAGTAGTTAGTTCTGAAGATCACCAAAGCAAACACAAGGGTGATCCTTTTGAGCAGAAGGAGCACAGCAGTTTAAATTTAAGAACTTGTTGTTGTGTTATTCCAAACACTAATTCTCAGCATTCCCTTAACAATAGTCTGCCATCTTTTGGTTACTCAATATGTGACAAAGTGCACAAGTTGGCAGTTCATATTCACTCGGGCAAAGGCGTACTAGAGTCTATAGTGCCACGTTTTAAAAAATATCTTCTTTATTATATGTCACAGAGAACATTCATTCTTGTTTTACTTTTGCTTGTGGCGAGTTGCAGTTACTTGCAGCCAACACATTTAGTTCACATTGAACTTCTTCGGGGCTTTTGGTGTGCATATCCACCCATGGAAATAGATAGTTATGTGCAACAGTTAATTCAATTTGGGGGTTATAACATGTCACCATTGTAAATTATCCTGTAATATTCTTGAATGTATTTAAAGGCAAGACAAAACTCAGGTGTATACATGATAAATTATGCATTTTATACTTCCCATAATTTCTATAATACAGTTGTGTGTTATCTCACTCAAGACACAAGTGAGCAGGACACCAAAGGAAGTCTTTAAATTGTGCGGTCAGCGTTACCAACAAAATCTCTTAATGTCACTCTAGACGTTTAGCAGTCATCAGTCAGGGTATCTGAAAATAAAAGGCAGACCTTGTCTCTCAGAAAGCCATGAAGCCCCACAGCAGCAGAAAATTAACTCCATTATTTGTTATAAGGTTTTTATTCTCTGTTGTTTAATTCCTCCCACCACCTGTGACCACTAACAAGCGGTCCGATCCTGAAACCCTTTGAGAACCAAAAAAACCCTAAATGAAATGAATGGTCTATCATTACAAGAAGCTAGAGGGTTACTCTAAAAGGCATAACATCAAGAGTCCGTCCAATGGAAGGTAAAGTGTTGGACTTTGTAGGGGTTAGATTTACTATTCCCACCCTAGTCTAAGCAACATTAGGGAAATTATTGGACTTCAAAGGGATTACATATAACAATACAAGTCCTAATCACTTACTAAAAATATTTGCCTAATAAATGCTACATTATTTAAGAAAAATACACATAAAAAAAAATACAAAATCAAATTAAAAAAGGAAAAAACACATTAAATTACATATAATAACATCCATTTGCCCAGTTACAAAACACAAAATAAGTACCAAATTATTTAATTTAAATTAATTAATAACAAAATTTGAAAACAAAAATCATTCCAAAGACATTTCAAAAACCTACCCCAATAAATAAAAAATAAAAATTAAACAAATAATGAACATAATAAGTAAAACAGTCAAATTATATGTAATCATCAATTTATAATCAATTACATATAATTATCAATTCTTATAAGAAAAAATCGAATTTAATTTCTTCCTACCCTACAAAAAACGAGTATTAAATATTGATACCAAACAAACATAAACAAAAAAGTTAAGGGCCTGATTACGGGTCTGGGGGTCACAAGACCGCCAGACTTGCAGTGGCAGTCAGACCCCTGCGGCTTTGGTGGTCGGACCGCCACATTACAAGGTTGGTGGGCCGGCCCGCCAGGAGACTGCTGTCCCTGCCAGGATCCAAGATCCCGACGGGCTGACAGCAGTCAGCATTGTAACCAGCCACAGCAGCGCTGAATCAGCACCGCCTGGCTGATTACAACCCCTCTTTTTGCCAGCCTTTTCATGGGGTCTGACCACCATAAAAAGGCTGGTGGAAGGTCAGTGCTGGGTGCTACGGGGGGGGTGGAGGGGCTCTGCATCGTTGGAATGCCCACTATCTGCTTTGCAGATAGTGCACGTTCCGATTGTGCTGGACGGCCCCCCTATGCAACAGCATTGGACTCAGCTCCATACAAAGCCAGGTCTCATGCCGCTGCACGATTTCCATAGGGCTAACTGGCAGAAACCTTAGTTTTCACCAGTCAGCTCAGTGGAAAACTTGTAATGGGTCTGTAGGCGGTTTTCCTCACCACGAGTATGGCGGTCGGGTGTTCCGACCACCAGACTCATAATGAGGCCCTAAGTAATTTACATAATTAATATTAAAATAATATATATTTAACATAAAAAAGAAGTTAATATTAAATGTAAATATATTTTATTTTAAATAACTTCCTACTCTATCTCAATATTACTAATAATAAAATTAAAATATACATTGCAGTTAACATATTTAACTAAAAACTGTTATAACAAATAAATAATTTACATAATAATCAATTAAAAATTAAATTTACGATAAACTACCACTACATTTAAATTATTTAAAATTCAATAAACGTCCCACCCTTTTCTCCTACAAACACAATAGAATGCTACTATACTATAAATTAATAATTAAATTAAAAAATAACCTACCACACTTAAAATTACAAACTACATAAAAAAAAAAAAATAACAATTATACTATCAATATTAACACCTTCAATTCAAAATATTAACTAAAACTTATCATTTTAATAAAACTCAATGTATTTAAGTAAAGATTAATAAACAACAAAATAACAATATTATTGAAAATATTACAAATTATAATCTTGGCAACCATATTTTTTACCATGACATAAAGAATACATTATTAAGAAGAATAATATTATTGAAAATTAGATTACGAAAAATATATTCTTGAGAGTTATAGGAAGCTGACTCTGTATATACTACATCAAAACGAGATATAGTGTGTACAGAGTCCAGGGGTTCCCCAAGAGGCTTAACAGAGGCAATAATAGGTAATACTAATGCTCTATTTGTGGTAGTGTGGTCGAGCAGTTAGACTTATCAGAGGGTATTGTTAAGCATTTGTTGTACACACACAAACAATAGGAGAAACACTCACACAATGACTTAACTCCAGACCAATAGGATTATATATAGAAAAATATATTTTTGTTACTTTATTACTAGAACCACAAGACTCAGTTCAGAAGTAAATACTGTTGCAGGTAAGCATAAACATCAATGTAACTTTGTTTCACTTTAGTCAAGTAAACAGTTTTTAAGAAAACTGAGAATATCTATTCTCAAAGTGGACACTGCATTTTCAGAACAGTTCCTGGGGGAGGAAAATAAAGTACAGATTTAGAGGTAAGTACACAACTTACAGTTCCAGTCTCTGGGTTATAGGTAGTCCACCTTTGGGGGTTCAAGTCAACCCAAAACACCCACCACCAGCAATACGGGTCCGGCCGGGTACAGAGGTCAAAGTTGAGCAATTTTAACGTGGGCTCCCATGGAGACGGGGGGTACTCAGAATTCGGTCTGCCAGCACATAAGTACCTGTGGCTCAGAGGGCAGACCAGGGGGATTAGAGGAGCACTGGAGGGGCCCCAAGTAGGCACCAATCCCACACCCTCAGCGGCACTGGGGCAGCTGGGTACAGGGTGCAAACAGGGCGTCGGGTTTCCAATGAAACTCTATGAGGGGACCACTGGGGTCACTCTGGCGCTGCAGGTGAGGTCCAGGGGGTTGTCCCGGGCACACTACCGGTCGGACAGGGAAGAGGGCCGCCTGTTGATCGTTGCTGCACTTGGTGTCGATTTCTTCAAGGCCTGGGGGCTGCGGTTGCAGTCGGTCCTTTGGCGTTGGCTATCTTCGTCCAGGTCAATCGCGGTCAGGGGGGTCCTCTGGATTCCCTATGCAGACTTCCTCATTGAGGGGTGGAGAGGTCAACTGAGGGTGGGCACTTGGTCACCGTCGCCTGGGGGTCCAATCTGGTTGGTTGGGCCCCCTGGACTCGGGCTGTTGGTGTTGGGTGCAGAGTGGTTAGGACTCTCGCTTCTGGAGTGAGGTGGTAGTCCTTCAGAAAAGGTTACTTCTTCTGTTCTTCTTTGGACAGGGCCGCTATCCATGGGAGTTCTTGATCCTCTGTGATGCAGGCAGACCTCTGGAGGTTTTTCCAGAGGTCGCTGTGCCTGCAGGATGCATTGTTTTTCTTCTACAGGTGCTTTGAAGCAGGAGACAGGTCGGAAGGGCTGGGGCCAAGCCAGTTGTTGTCTCCTTTCCTTCTCTGCTGGGGTTTCCGCTAAGCAGTCCTTCTTCTTCTTGTGAGGTCATCAGGAATCTGACTAGCTTGGTTCAGGGAGCCCTTGAATACAAAATTGATGGGTGTTTTATGGGTCAGAGAGCAGTAGCCAATGGCTACTGTCCCTGAGGCTGGCTCTACCCTCCTTGTGCTCACTCTGTTTGGGGAGGGGAGCACATTCCTGTCCCTATTGGTCCCTGTACTCCAAACCAAGATGGAGGATTCTGCAAGAAGGGCGTCACTTCAGCTCTGGACACCTTAGGGATGGTCCTGGCTGAGGTGGTGGCTCCTTGTTTTTCCTAATTATCCCTCTGGTCTTCCCGCCAAAAGTGGGGCTTTGTCCGGGGGCTGGGCATCTCCACTAGCTGGAGTGCCCTGGGGCATTGTAACATGAAGCCTGATCATTTGAGGCTCACCGCTAGGTGTTACTATTCCTGCAGGGGGGAGGTGTGAAGCACCTCCACCCAGTGCAGGCTTTGTTTCTGGCTCCAGAGAGCACAAAGGCTCTCACCGCAGGGGCTCAGAAACTCGTCTCTCAGTGGCAGGCTGGCACAGGCCAGTCAGTCTTGAACTGAAGAAATGGGTAAAGTACAGGGGGCATCTCTGAGATGCCCTCTGTGTGCATTTTTTAATAAATCCATCACTAGCATCAGTGTGGGTTTATTATTCTGAGAAGTTTGATACCAAACTTCCCAGTATTTAGTGGAGCCATTATGGAACTGTGGTGTTTGTTTTGACAAACTCCCAGACCATATACTTAATAGGGCCACACTGTACTTACAATGTCTAAGAATGGACTTATACACTGTAGGGGCATATTGCTCATGCAGCTATGTCCTCACTGTGGTATACTGCACCCTGGCTTTGGGCTTTAAGTCCTGCTAGAGGGGTGACTTACCTATGCCACAGGCAGTGTTTTGTGTGCATGGCATCCTGAGGGGGATGCCATGTCGACTTTGCCTTTTTCTCCCCACCAACACGCACAATCTACAATGGCAGTGTGCATGTGTTGGGTGCGGGGTCCCTTAGGGTGGCACTGTAGGAAAGTACCATCTTGCCTGGCATGTTACCCCCATTTTTCACTGTATATATGTTGTTTTAGTTGTATGTGTCACTGGGACCCTGTTCTCCAGGGCCCCAGTGCTCATAAGTGTGCCTGAATGTGTTACCTGTGTAGTGACTAACTGTCTCACTGAGGCTCTGCTAATCAGAACCTCAGTGGTTATGCTCTCTCATTTCTTTCAAATTGTCACTGACAGGCTAGTGACCAATTTTACCAATTTACATTGGCTTACTGGAACACCCTTATAATTCCCTAGTATATGGTACTGAGGTACCCAGGGTATTGGGGTTCCAGGAGATCCCTATGGGCTGCAGCATTTCTTTTGCCACCCATAGGGAGCTCTGACAATTCTTACACAGGCCTGCCACTGCAGCCTGAGTGAAATAACGTCCACGTGATTTCACAGCCATTTTACACTGCACTTAAGTAACTTATAAGTCACCTATATGTCTAACCTTTACCTGGTAAAGGTTAGGTGCAAAGTTACTTAGTGTGAGGGCACCCTGGCACTAGCCAAGGTGCCCCCACATTGTTCAGGGCCAATTCCCCGGACTTTGTGAGTGCGGGGACACCATTACACGCGTGCACTACATATAGGTCACTACCTATGTGTAGCTTCACAATGGTAACTCCGAATATGGCCATGTAACATGTCTATGATCATGGAATTGCCCCCTCTATGCCATCCTGGCATAGTTGGCACAATCCCATGATCCCAGTGGTCTGTAGCACAGACCCTGGTACTGCCAAACTGCCCTTCCTGGGGTTTCACTGCAGCTGCTGCTGCTGCCAACCCCTCAGACAGGCATCTGCCCTCCTGGGGTCCAGCCAGGCCTGGCCCAGGATGGCAGAACAAAGGACTTCCTCTGAGAGAGGGTGTTACACCCTCTCCCTTTGGAAAATGGTGTGAAGGCAGGGGAGGAGTAGCCTCCCCCAGCCTCTGGAAATGCTTTCTTGGGCACAGATGTGCCCAATTCTGCATAAGCCAGTCTACACTGGTTCAGGGGACCCCTTAGCCCTGCTCTGGCGCGAAACTGGACAAAGGAAAGGGGAGTGACCACTCCCCTGACCTGCACCTCCCCTGGGAGGTGTCCAGAGCTCCTCCAGTGTGCTCCAGACCTCTGCCATCTTGGAAACAGAGGTGCTGCTGGCACACTGGACTGCTCTGAGTGGCCAGTGCCACCAGGTGATGTCAGAGACCCCTTCTGATAGGCTCCTTCAGGTGTTAGTAGCCTATCCTCTCTCCTAGGTAGCCAAATCCTCTTTTCTGGCTATTTAGGGTCTCTGTCTCTGGGGAAACTTTAGATAACGAATGCAAGAGCTCATCCGAGTTCCTCTGCATCTCTCTCTTCACCTTCTGCCAAGGAATCGACTGCTGACCGCGCTGGAAGCCTGCAAAACTGCAACATAGTAGCTAAGACGACTACTGCAACTCTGTAACGCTGATCCTGCCGCCTTCTCGACTGTTTTCCTGGTGGTGCATGCTGTGGGGGTAGTCTGCCTCCTCTCTGCACTAGAAGCTCCGAAGAAATCTCCCGTGGGTCGACGGAATCTTCCCCCTGCAACCGCAGGCACCAAAAAGCTGCATTACCGGTCCCTTGGGTCTCCTCTCAGCACGACGAGCGAGGTCCCTCGAATCCAGCAACTCTGTCCAAGTGACCCCCACAGTCCAGTGACTCTTCAGTCCAAGTTTGGTGGAGGTAAGTCCTTGCCTCCCCACGCCAGACTGCATTGCTGGGAACCGTGACTTTTGCAGCTACTCCGGCCTCCGTGCACTTCCGGCGGAAATCCTTTGTGCACAGTCCAGCCTGGGTCCACGGCACTCTAACCTGCATTGCACGACCTCCTAAGTTGTTCTCCGGCGACGTGGGACTTCTTTGTGCGACTTCGGGTGAGCACCGTTTCACGCATCCTCGTAGTGCCTGTTTCTGGCACTTCTCCGGGTGCTACCTGCTGCTAAGAGGGCTCCTTGTCTTGCTCGACGTCCCCTCTACCTCCTGGTCCAATTTGCGACCTCCTGGTCCCTCCTGGGCCAAAGCAGCATCCAAAAACGCTTACCGCACGATTTGCAGCTAGCAAGGCTTGTTGGCGGTCTTTCGGCGGGAAAACACTTCTGCACGACTCTCCAAGGCGAGAGGGATCCGTCCACCAAAGGGGAAGTCTCTAGCCCTTTTCGTTCCTGCAGAAACCTCAGCTTCTTCTGTCCAGTAGAAGCTTCTTTGCACCTGCAGCTGGCATTTCCTGGGCATCTGCCCATCTCCGACTTGCTTGTGACTTTTGGACTTGGTCCCCTTGTTCCACAGGTACCCTCGACTGGAAATCCATCGTTGTTGCATTGTTGGGTTGTGTCTTTCCTGCCTTATTCCCCTATCACGACTTCTTTGTCCTTTGGGGAACTTTAGTGCACTTTGCACTCACTTTTCAGGGTCTTGGGGAGGGTTATTTTTCTAACTCTCACTATTTTCTAATAGTCCCAGCGACCCTCTACAAGGTCACATAGGTTTGGGGTCCATTCGTGGTTCGCATTCCACTTTTGGAGTATATGGTTTGTGTTGCCCCTATCCCTATGTGTCCCCATTGCATCCTATTGTAACTATACATTGTTTGCACTGTTTTCTAAGACTATACTGCATATTTTTGGTATTGTGTACATATATCTTGTGTATATTTCCTATCCTCTCACTGAGGGTACACTCTAAGATACTTTGGCATATTGTCATAAAAATAAAGTACCTTTATTTTTAGTATAACTGTGTATTGTGTTTTCTTATGATATTGTGCATATGACACTAAGTGGTACTGTAGTAGCTTCACACGTCTCCTAGTTCAGCCTAAGCTGCTCTGCTAAGCTACCATTATCTATCAACCTATGCTGCTAGACACCCTATACACTAATAAGGGATAACTGGGCCTGGTGCAAGGTGCAAGTACCCCTTGGTACTCACTACAAGCCAGTCCAGCCTCCTACAGGCACAACACATGCTGCAGCCTTTAGGGATCTTCCTTGGTCACAGGGCCCTTGGTACTACTGGTACCTTTTACAACGGACGTATCTGTGTGCCAGGGGGTGCCAATTGTGGAAACAATGGTACAGTTTTAGTGAAAGAACCCTGGTGCTGGGGCCTGGTTAGCAGGGTCACAGCACACTCTGTCAAGTCAGCACCAATATCAGGCAAAAAGTGGGGGAGAAGGGGTAACTGCAACATGGGCCATTTTCCTACTACAGTCATATACTGTGCCATGATATTTTGGTAGTAACAACGTTTTTTTAACAAAATTCATGTGCCACTGTATTTAAAACTTAATATTTTGTCCAAACCACTGAAATTATGTGTGATTTTCCAAATTGCTTTTTGTAAATCATTTTGTTTGTTGTTATGCTATTCAGATTTATAGAGAATGTTTACACCTTAAATGCTCAAAGTGCCAAAGCTTTAACACTACTGTTAGTGGAAAACCTCACACACTACAATTAAGTGCAAAAATTGATTTTTTAACCTTTTGCTAAACCATGAGAGTGAAGGAATTAATCTAACAGAAGGTGATAGCTGATTCAACTCCTTAGCAGCAAGCATAGAAACGGCTCTTCAACTAGTCTGATTCTTTTAAAACAGGAAATTTGTAAAGTATATGGGCCTCATTTTGAGTTTGGTGGACCGGATAGCCCTCCAGCCAAATGCTGCCATAGTGGCGACCACCCCGTCTGACCTATTAGGTGTTTCCTTCTAGGCTGACGGGTGGAAACCGAGGTTTCTGCCCATCAGCCAAGCAGGAAACATGCGGCAGCGTTGTCTTCAGGTCCTAATCCAGCAGACGGCAATGCTGCCGCCTGCAGGGTGCACCAGCACCTTTGCAGTATTTACTGTCTGCACAGCAAACAGTGAACATTGTGTTGGTGCTGGGAAGGGGGACCCCTGCATTGCTCATGACACCTGCACCTGTTCTCTGCCAGCCTTGTCATGGTTGTGTAACCGCCATGAAAAGGCTAGCAGAGAATGAGGTCGTAATCTGCAGGGCAGTGCCTCGTGCAGCGCTGCCCTAGTGGATTGCAACTTCCACCGCTGTCAACCCGTCGGGATCACCGATCCTGGCGGAGACAGTGAAACCCTGGTGGTCTAACCGTCAGGGTCTTAATGTGGCGGTCGGACCGCCACAGCAGCGGCAGTCAAGGCTGCCACCGCACAGCTGGAGGTCTTAAGACCGCCAGCCTCATAATGAGGCCCTATGTGTTAAAAGAGCATCATCGTTGAATAGTATGCCTTCAAAAAGCCAGGGTCTGATCGATGTATATACTAATCTAGTCACAAGCTTGTGGTCGCTGCGATCACTCTCATCCTGTGCCTGTAATTCATGCAGTGCAAAGCGTGACGGGCTGTCCATGGGAGCCCCTGCACTGCCCATGCCAAGTGTATGGGCAATGCAGGGGCACACAGGGGCTCCCGGCACCCTCTTTCTGTCAGTTTTTGCATGGCAGGGCTACCGCCATGCGAAGGCTGGAAGAAAGGGGATTCGTAATCCCCAGGGCAGCGCTGCCCTGGCAGATTACAACTGCCAAGACCGCCAGGGTGTTCCCTGGCAGTGCCAGTGGTCCAACCGTGGCGCTTTCGCCACAACGGTATTGTTGCGGTCGGACTGCCACCTGGGCAGCGGTCCGACCGTGACCCTGGCGATCTGGTGACCAGCCAGCGTCATAATGAGGCCCCTTGTAAGGTTGTTAGGCTGATCTAAGGATTGTTGCCTAAATCAAATCAAAATCAAACATTTATAAAGCGCGCTACTCACCCGTGAGGGTCTGAAGGCCTACTGAAAAGAAAAGGGGAAAGATGGCTTGTACCTAAGCGTTTCGATCTTAGAAGTATTAATATGGAGACCTTTGTGATATATTTAGTTTTGAATGCTTACTCAGCACTGTATCATTTTGCATATGATCGACCTGTTTGTTAGAGACTTTGTTGTGAATGTGGGTGTTATTAGCATAAATGTGAAACCCCATTTGGAAAGTCTCAAAGATGAAAAGAGTAGAAGAAACAGATGAACCTTGTGAAATACAAAGTAATGTCAGTGGACACGTGCAGGTTAGAAATGAGTTCTTCTGTCAGAAAAAAAGGGGAACCATGGCAAGTCTTTTCCGTTGAAACTTCAATTTGACTGTAGACTTTTCAGCACTGTATTGTAATTGGCCCGTGAGATACTGCTTAGAGGTCTAGGACGATCAGACCACATGCGTGCTTCTGATCAAAGGTGGTCGAGCAGCTTTTCTCTGGTGTTTAATATAGAGGTCCAGGCTCTTGGTGCCAGCAGACGCTGTAGATTTGCCACCAATCTGTTAAACCGTTCAACTTAATAGCTATTTGGGCAATGGAGCAACTGGAGCACAGTCATGCCAACCACGATTGTAACATTGGAAAGGTGGAGTTGGCTGCCAAGTTCATTTCATGGCTGGGGTCATTATCCAGCTACTGACCGTGTGAGTCCCCCTCATGTGCTGCCTTCTTACCGCAGCTGTGAACTGGAAATATGGCTAACGTTGGGTAACGGGCTACTGCAGGGATCTGGGACTCACTTGAGGGTCACATGTCTGAATTTCCTTAGATGACTCAGTTAATCATCCTTCTGAACTCAATAAAATAAGTATCATTGAGTTTGGAGATGATGACACTGTATTAATGTCAAGTGATGGCAAACATGGAATAAACTCTATTTACAAGCAGGATAGATTTATAGCAGCAAAGAGATGTGTTGATATTTGTTGGAAGAGTCTTATCCATGATTGTTCTCAAGATGGTTTTATAACTATCCCAGTTTTCACTTTTTTTGAAAGATCTGCACCACAGTGTATCGCCCCAGCCAATACCAGGCATAGGGCTTTAAGTGGGATGAAAAAACTGAGGGGGCCCTCAAAGGGGGTGGCCAATGTAATTAATTGCATGGCTTAAAAGGACATAAACTAAAAATCTGGGCATAGCTAGCATAGTGTGCAGCCCGACTAGTATTTTGCTGCTTATTTCTGTCATTGCACCCAAATAAATAACAAGTAACATTACACCTACTGCAAGCCAGGACTATTGGCTTTGTCAATTGTTGTTAGGTGCATAAGATAAAAAAGCAACAGATTCTGTGTAGAAAATACTTCAAATGCTTCAGTTGTGAAATGAGACTATGAAAGAACTGTAAGGAGTCTCTTTGTAGTTACATCAGAGGCAGCTCAGGGTGGTACTGCTGCAGACGGTGAGCCCGAGAGCGACCCTTCTCGGTACCTACTTTTTTGGACCCGGGACACTTGAAGCCCTGATCATACATACTTACCCGAATATGTGAAACAGAACTCATGAAGTCAGTAAGCCTTAAAAGAAGGTGTATAGTTTATTGGGGGATAATTGTATGACACAGACTTGGCCAGAGACTGTTATTCCACTGCATAATGCAGATCCCGGATTTGAAACCACAGTGGAGTCATACAAGTGGCAAAAACACTCTGCAAATCCTGACAACGTGACATAATCTCTGCATTTTATGTTGTGACTATTTGTATTCTGCCATTGATGAAGCACATTCAGGTTTGGTACCTTCTCACTTTGTTATAACTGGTGAATGTGAAAGCTTTAACACAAAAGCCGAATCGTATTTTCGTTTGAAGATTCGTTATACAGCAGTGAGACTCCGAGAAGGGCCTTGTGTGTGCTCTATAAAAATAACACGAATCAATTTCAAAAAGAGGCATTCCGAACCTTCCCCTTGGATACTGTAGTATTTAGAGCGCGGATGACTGGGGCAAGCAGCGACCTTCCTTTCTTTGAGATTTTAGCTGTGCTTGCCAGGTTTCTAGCTGAAACCCGCTCCTCCCGGCGCTGGTGGGAGTTCCTCCCGTGTATTCCCTCCGCGGGCGCCCGCTGAATACCAATGCAGCGAGGCAAACACATGCAGAAGCGCAGGGAGTGCACAGAGGATTAACTCCGGCACCGCTTGGCAACGGCGCAGAGAGCGCGACAAACATGAAACACAAAGGCTTGAGCAGAAGCAAAGCTTCCAGTCTGCGGAGCGGCTTATGGCCGAAGCGTCCAGCCGGGATAGGCAGAGAGCCATGAAAGCGATGTGAAGTCCAGCTGCCCCCCACTCTTCTGTCCTTAGCTCCAAGCGATTGACATCATGTTCTAACGAGACGGGCGATAGTCACAGCCTTACGGATGCAGAAATCCACGTACCAGTGTCGCGAGACTGACCACAGATAGTGAGTGCCGAGTCTAACTCGGAGTGGAGACGAAGGTGCTTAAGGTTCATTCATGAAAATATGTCACAAGTCCAGCACAACAGAAACCGGTGTAAACACAAATGAAATGTAAAGCACCTAGGTCTTCTTATGGCCCCGATGTAAAAAACATTTTTTGTGAAACTACATGATTTACTCCTTTTGGCGAGAATGCATGATTTACTCCTGAGGTACATGTGCATTTTCAGAAGCACACTCACTCATGTAAACGAGCAGTGGCAAATTCAATATCTGGCTTTAACACTTTTAAACACAGACTAATATGTCATTGCCTTTACATCAGGAGTCTTTTTCATCGTGATAAGGACATTGAGAGTACTTCTAGGTCACTACACCAGCATCTAGTGTTGGGCTTGAACATGACCAACTTGTTTTTGTTTGAAGGCATCCAAGAATGTCCATGATATGGAAAGGACCAGTGGCGGCTCGCTGCCCTCACGCGGAGGAATTAAAATGTAATAAAAAAAAAAAAACTTACCTGCACACTGCCGCGCCACTCCGCTCCTCCATCACCTTTGCTGCAGGCAGGCACAGGCTCCCAGCCTGCCCTGCAGCCAATGACACAGCTCAGAGCAGCCAAAGCGCTCCCAGGCAGACTGGAAGCCTACGTCTGCTCTCTCCAGCCCGGCAACTGTGTTGCTGGGCTGGAGAGATCCTACTGCGCATGTGTGTTTGTCCGGCCCGAGACTGCTGGCTAAACATACATGCGCACTGAGGGAGTGCACAGTGCACTCCCCGTGTATCCTCGTCATCCCCTATGCCCTGCCCCTTTAGCAAACGAAACAATGATAAACTATTATTGTTTCGTTTGTTAAAGGATTTGCAGCGGCTGGTGCTGGCGGGGCAACGCTCTCCTGCACTAACGGAAGAGCTGCAGCTGGAAAGGACTGTATTCTGGTTCTGCCCTACTTGCCATGGCAAGTACCCGAGAACAGACCTACAGGAGGTATGTAACCTCTACCTGTCCCCCGACCATCGTCAGAACTCGTGTGCGGCGTACCTCGCATTCCGTAACAAGTAGACGCTTCAGAATCGATGAGTGCTGCACATTACTTCAGCTTCCAAGGTGCATCCTTGGGAGTAAGAATATCCTGGGCCTCTCAGGACTGAAAGGAGCAGAATGATCCCCAGGCTAATATCAAGCTGCGTCCTTTGATGCCTCTGAGGATCACAACCAACCAATCCTCCAGAGGGTTCAAGAACAGCTCGACACCAGACAGAAATGGATCCATATTCAGCCTGGCACCAGTAAAATCCTGGGCAAGCCTCCACAGCAGCCTAAAGACTTGGTTGCGTATAGCTGGAAATTGACTTTTGAGGAGGCCATCAAACCTCTTGTGGGCCCAACGCACAAGAAGCCTCAATGTCAGGTCAGAGGCACCTTTGGACTGCTTCCTGGTCCTTTTCGTCCCCCTCTTCCCACATGTGCTCTGCTACCTGTGGACCCTCAAACATTCACCTCAAGGTTCTTCATATTTGGGGGTTATTGTTGGGACAGCATGAGCTCTCCTTATGACCCACCATATGAATCTCAGGGCCATGAACCTTAGGACGATTATGACATGGAGCCCCCATCTGACGCTGACTGTGATCTATATCATCGCCCCTGAATGATACCATCTCGTACAATGAGGGCCCATACAGAGTGGCCACCTTTCACAAGATGGAACTTCATTGCCAGTACGTGGATGAACACTTCCTTATGGAGACCCTGTCCTCTACACAGCAGTCCCTCCAGTACCGTCGGTTCTATGCTTAAATCTCCTGGGGACATCTTTAAGGAGGCTCTTAAGGTGAGGGTAGTAACACCTCTGGTGGACAAACACTTCAAGGCTTCTCCCTCTGACCCACCCTACACCAGGGCCCAATTATCCCCCCCCCTCACACAATTCCTTAGTAGTCCACATGACTAGGAAGCATACCAGTTTACAGGTCACAGAGGATGCCCCCTCGCCTGGACTGGGAGAGTTAAAAGATTGATGCTAGTAGTAAATGTGTTGTGACACAATCTGTCACCTGTTGGCACATCATCAATTCATAAGGCTTCTCGGAGCAAACCGTTTTATGCAAGGAGAGCACCAAATATGCCCTTCAAAGCAGTCTGGTAGTGCTCTGAAGCACCTTTTCCCCCCAGCCCAGTGACACCTATTCCTAAAGGAGTGCTGGTAAAACCTCCCTTTTCAGGAAATCCTTTGTTCACCCTTCCCCTGCCTGAGTTAGGCTCAGCAGCGGGAAGGCAGAACAGTGTCAAGGGCCGGCAACAGCACGGGCTGTCATGCAGACCCTGCAAGGCTGTCAGTCAGACATAGAGGATCCCCAGCATGCTTATGCAGGGGTGCTCTCACATTTGGAACCAAGCACCCCTGCCCTTGGGCTGAAAGGCCTAACTTAGGGATGACTTATAGGGTCAGAGTGCTGTGATATAAGGCAAACCTTCTATCTGGGGTGAAAAGTGCACGCACCATTTCACACAGGCTGCAATGTCAAGCCTGTGTTCACAGTTTGCATGGGCCCCCATGGGTGGCACAATAGACGTGTCAACCTATCGGGGACCCCTGGTTTACAGATGCAGTGGCTACCCAAGTACCATATACGAGGGCCTTACATAGGTGCACCAGTATGCCAATTGTGGGGTATAACATTTTCTTATCAATTAAAGTTAAGGGAGAGAACACTGACACTAAGGTCCTGGTTAGCAGGATCCCAGTGTACTACAGTCTAAACATACTGAAACCAGGCAATAACTGTGGGTGACTGTCAGAAAGGTGTTACTTTCCTGCAGGCAGTGCTCCTGGATTTCTTGGAGGCTCAGCTGCAGGACGAATCATGTTTTTGGGTGGAGCCCATTAAGGTTAGCAGACAGGCCGGTGGCGCTGGTACAAAGTCAGCTGCTTCCTTATTTCCTCATCTGCAGGTGCAACGCCTCTGTGTCCTTTTCTTCTTAGGTTGTCAGAATCTGAGTTCTAAGATTCGGGGTTTGCACCTAAATACTAAATTTAGGGGCATTACAGGGAGTGCCAGATGGTGTCCAATGGGCTTGACCACCTTTGGTGTAACTACACCCTTCTTACGACCACTTCCACTGGGAAGTGGGCATAACTCTAATCCTAGTGGCCTAATTCCTTAAAAACAAAAATAGAAGAATTTAAAAGGTGGTGTCCACTTCAGCTCGTCTACCTTAGACCTGGAAATGATATAAAGTGGGCACACCTCCTAATCTGCTTAATTTTCCTGTCGTTTCTGCTGTCAAAAGTAGGGTCAGGACAGGGGGGTCTGTCATCTATGCCATCTGGCGAGTCCCGTGTCATAATACAAAGGCAGCTAGGTCTTTGAAGCTTAGCATCCTGGTATGTCCTTCCTGCCTGGGTGAGGTGCTAACACCCCCACCCAGTGCAGGCTTTTTCCTCTGTCCAAGGACCCAGTTCTATTGCCATCCTGACTCTGAGCCTGGTCCCAGTGCGTCATGAGTTTTCTGGATCGTGGTCAGCCTGCAGCATTGTCGGAGGCGATGCTGCAGGTTTTCACAGTGATGGCAACATCCTCTGGAGGTTCTTTGGGCCCCCACGGGGCCAAATGGCCCCCCACCAGAGTTTCACACCCAATTAGTGGCCTTCACTTGGCTCCATGCCAGCACAGACCCTATTCTTATCTTTTGTGCTGTAGACCTTGTTTTCTGACCACCCAAATGTGATGCCATTTCCAGTCCGGAACTGTTGTTGGCTTGTGTTAGGCCTATGTATTATTATGAGATTACCAATAATCCTGTGTGAAATTTAAATTATGCCATCATATGTCGCATAGTTCAGCATTTTGCTTTTCTCTCCAGGTACAACAGACTCACTGGGATCAGATGGAATACCTCATTCAACATTCCACTGAGCAATTCCAGAAATGGGGGTAGGAGTTGGTGGCAGAAGGGAAAATCATTTCTTAACACTAACATCTGCTGCACTCTAGATGCTGTAGACACAGCTACCCGCAGCATACATACTTGTGTCCTTCTATGCTGCCACACATGGCTACAGGTTTCTGGCCTTAAGCCGAAGGTTCAGCAACACCCCCTAAACATGTCTTTTGATGGGGAGATCTCCTAGGACCCCAAGTTGATGAGATACTAGAAAAAATATAGTATGGCCAAAGCCATGGGCCCATCCAAACACCAGCTTTCCACGCACAGCTCTTTTCACCGCTCCCAGTAACGCAATTCAGCAAAACTCCCACCCCGGAAAACTTTCACCACCTTCCTCAGGCAACAGCCTCAGACACCCTCATGAAGGTACTACATGGGCAGACGCAGGAGAAGTAATAGTAGAGGCAGAGGAAAGGGCACAGCCCCCAAAGAGGCTGCCACTTCAAAACAGTGATGCTCTTGCCTTCCCCCAAACATACAACACCTCTCATGGGAAGATTGCAGGGTTACCTGCACAGATGGACCGAGATGGCCTTCGACCTGTGGGTTTTAGACATCATTCAGGAAGGGTAATGTTTAGAGCTCGTGCGCACACCACCAAACATTCCCCCTGCAAACACAGACTGTCCCTGGAACATCAGTGTCTGCTCAAGGAGGAGGTGCATGCAATACTGGCTAAGGAGGCCTTAGAGCTATTACCGCTACAACATTGTGGCAAGGGGGTGTACTCCCTATACTTTCTAGCCCCAAAAAGGATGGTTCCCTCTGACCCATCCTTGACCTCAGGCCCCTCAATTACATTCTGTTGGAGCCCTTTTACATTGTTATATTCCAAGATGTCATCCGCCTGATACAAAAAAGGTAAATTAGGACTGTCCTCAGTTTGAAGGATGCCTACTTCCACATACCCATCCACCCAGCATATTGAAGATACATGTGATTCGTGGTGAGTGGCCAGTTCAAGGTGCCTCCTATTGGGGTCACCAAGGCTCCTTGGTGTTTACCAAGTGCCTAGTCGTGGTAGCCGCTCACCTCAGACAGAGGATCATCCATGAATTCCTTTACGTGGATGACTGGCTGATCAATAGTTGCATACAGCGTCAATGCCTAGCACACACGCAGGCCACCATACAACTCTTTCACTGCCTCAGCTTCACTATAAGTGTGGCCAAATCTCACCTTCAGTCCTTCCAAGCGCAGACCTTCCTCGGGGCCATTCTCAACCCCGACTTAAGAAAAGCATATCCCAGCCTTGCAAGGGTGTATGCATTCCAAATGTTGCTGCCTCATTTCCAGCCAGATCTCCAAGTATTGGTCAGAACAGTAATACACCTAATAGGCATGATGGTATCCTGCATTGCCAAAGTTCCTTAAGCCAGGTTGCACATGTGCCCATTTCAAAAGTGCCTAGTGGCACAGTGGTCTCAGGCGGAGGGTTACTGGGAGGATCTAGTGTTGATTTCGGGCCATACTCATCATTCTCTGCAGTGGTGGAATGTAAACAACCTGTTGCAGGGACGGCCTTTTCTCGACCCAGTTTCTCAAGAGACCATCACCATGAACACCTTGCTCACTGGCTGGGGGCACACTTACAGGACCTCACTATCTAAGTGGTGTGGGCTCCTGCACACCATGGGTTGTACATCAGTCACCTAGAACTTTTAGCTATCCAACTTGCCCTCAGGGCATTCCTTCGCTCTTACAGCGGAAGCTAGTTCTGACCCAGAGAGACAAAACAACTGCCATGTTCTACCAGCAAAAACGGGGACCACACCCCAATTGTCTGCACTAGTCCAGGACATTTGGCGGTGGGTAATACATCACAGGGTACATCTGTTGATTCATTATATTCCAGGGATGGACAGCAACTTGGTGGACCTGCTTAGCAAGACCCATCAGCAAGTCCATGAATGGGGACTCCACCCACAGTTCCTACTGCTGTACTCCCATCACTGGATGTTCCCACATATAGACCTGTTTGCAACTGCCAAAATCACAAAATGGCCAGGCTTCGCCTGAAGACTCCCACACACGCAGTCCATGGGCAATGCACTATGGATGAATTGGTCAGGGATGTTTGCTTACACTTTTCTACGTGTCCCACTCCTCCCATTCATGGTTCGGAAGTTGAGGCAGGCATCCCTTGCTGTCATCCTAGTAGCTCCAATCAGGGTACTTAAGCCCTGGTTAACCACTCTGCTCAAACTATCACTAGTCTCCCACGAGAAGCTCCCCAACCGACTGGACCTTTTTTCTCAACACCAAGGCACTGTCAGACATCCCAACCTGCAGCAACCTGATCTTGTAATTTGTCTCCTTAGGTCTTAGAATTTGATTACCATAATCTCCCTGCACAGTGTAGGACCAATCTAAAAGACGATCTCCAGCCCACAACTAGGAGGTCTGCTAAGCTGCTAAGTAGAAACGGTTCCTCCATTACTGTCCCTAGGCATGTTGTCCCTCTCGCAGCCTCTCCACAGGACCTAGTCTGTTACCTTCTTCACTTACAGAAGTTGGAACTCACGTATACATCTATCAGACTTCATTTAGGCACTGTAGCTGCTTTCCTTCAAAATAGACAACACACTTCACTTTTTAGAATCCCAGTCATATAGGCTTTCATGGAAGGACTCAAGTTGGTTATCCTACCTCGGATGCACCCCCATTCCGGTGTGGAACCTTAACATAGTATTCACTAGACTAATAGGTCCTCCTTTCAAACTACTTCACACATGTCCATTGCAGTTTCGTTACTGGGAGGTGGCTTTCCTTGTAGCCATTACTTCTCTCAGGAGTGTCAGTGAGATACACGCTTTCACCTTGGAAGAGTCTTCCTTCTATAATCATCACAGTAGAGTGGTTCTTGTCACCAACCCTAAATTCCTACCCAAGATAGTCTCCAGTTTTCATCTGAAACAAACTATAGAACTCCTGACGTAGTTTTCTTCTGAAACAAACTATAGAACTCCCATCATTCTTCTCACATCCAGAGTCTGTAGCGTAACACGCTCTTCATACCTTGGATGTCATATACTACTTTGATAGAACAAAACTCATAAGACAGCTCTTTGTGTCTTTTTCCAAGCGGCAAAAGGGCATGCTATTTCTAAAGCAGGGGTTGCACGCTGACTTGTTACTTTCATACATCTTTTTACTCCAAAGAAAAAAGATCTCTACCTGTCCTTCCCAGGCCAGATTTCACTTGCAAGAGCGTCCATGGCGTTCCTGGGTAACATACTTCTAGCTGACATCTGCAAAGCAGGTACATGCTCAATCCCTCACACGTTCACAAAACATTACTGTGGACGTCTTGGCCCGTGAGCAAGCTAATGTTGGCTAGGCTGTATCACGTACATTTTTTTCAATCTTCTGCAACATCCTCAGGCTAAGCTACTGCTTTTGAGAGGAAAACTTTACAGTCTATGCACAACATGTATATCTACATTTACAATGCCACAAACAGAAAATGTTACTTACCCTGCAGGCGTATGTTTGTGGTATGAAGTGCTGTAGATTCACATGTGCCCGCCCTCCTCTAGGGTGCCCCTGTGGTTGTTGCAGGTGGTATTCTCTTCCTCCGCCTTTATTTTTGCATGGTCATCTTTCCTGTATTCTCAATGCTCCAGGTATATCTTTGCCCTCCATGAGGAAAACCAATCTAACAATAGCGCTGATGGCCATGCACATTACCAGAGATAGGTGGAGTCACTGCATCTCATGAATGGAAAATACTTTTTCAAATAAAAACAGGTTTTACACGTCTGAGGCCAACACTAGATGGCTGGAGAATCTACAGTACTTCATGCCATGAACATGCCATGAACAGATGCTTACAGTTAACTAATATATATATATATATATATATATATATATATATATATATATATATATATATATCTCCCCTTTCAATCACCATTTCCCCAACCCCGTCGTGGCAGGCTATGGCGGGGTTGCAGTCCCCTTTAATCCTGTCAACAGTTGGCTTCCACAGTGACCCTTCTTTGTATCTCAAGTCCTGTATGAAAGAAAGGCCACATACATCTCGCGAAGTGAAGTTTATTTGCAAAAGGCAGCAAAACACCCAACTCGTTTCAGAATTCTCCGGAAATGGAGATTTCCCAAAAAGCGTCGGGTGTTTTGCTGCATTTTGCAAATAAACTTCACTTCGCACTACATATGTGGCCGTTCTTTCATACAGGACTCGAGATGCAAAGAAGGAATGGTCGCCATGAAAGCGAACTGTTGTCAAGATGTATATATGTATATATATATATATATATATAATGCAGTATAAGAGTGCTGCGATGATCCTAGATAAAGATCAAAGTGATAACATGTCGGAACAGCTGGTTCATAATCTAGCCACTCTGGGTGGAATACAAGCACACAGACAATCCATATCCAAATCACACTGGAATACATAAATGACTGTAATGAAACTAAGGGTTTCACTTCTGACTGAGGGAGTCAGCCAAATAAAAGTGAAAATGATCCCAAGATTTCATTGGGTAAAAAAAGCAAAAAAAAGGATCTACTAATATGTGGTCAATAGGACAATTAACTGTAAGAGATCCACAGTGTTTCACAAGAGGAAACTCAAGTTATGTGATTTTAACAATTACATCTCCCAGTCGTCCGCTTTGTGGGCACTGTGGTAGGAACAGGAAATATGAAAACAATAAAAGAAAGCCAGTTTCAGGGTCATGTACAAGACAGTAAGTAGTGTAGATGCATTGGCGTATTATGCTTGATTTGATGTACTAATGGAATTCATAAATGTGCACACTACCTTTTTGAGAGGTGCTGTTTCTCTCTTAACTAATCCATATAGCTCTCCTCCAAAACTTGGGGCACCAAAACTTAGGATCTACCCAGTGTTCCCTGTTTCCTTTTTTGCATCTATGCAGCAATCTACCTCTGAAAGGGTATTGTTTTGACTTATTCTGAATACTCTTGTGTGTCTGGACAAAGCTATACCTCTCTGAAGAGCTCGAATAAGAATAAAACACGTATTAGGAGTTGCTTTTATTCATTCCCGATTGGTTTGGATGGTAGTTTACCATTCCAAAGCTGTCATTCGGTGCCTTTAGTGGGAAACAGCTTTTGTCATTTTTAAGCTCAGCAAGGATAGCACTAGCTAATCCTATGCTTTAAAACTTTTCAAGAAAAGCAGACATTTGAGGTGAGCCGTTCAGAGTGTTGGTGGCTTTGTAGGGAGCTCTATACAGGGCCTGCTGTCCACCAAAACCTGGGAATTACCCAGAGAACCCTTCTTCCTTTTGCACATATGCTTGTTTGCTGAAAAAAACAAGGTCAAAGTGATGTTATAGCTAGGTGCTGAAATGAGATAAAAACTAACATTATTTTTTTCTTTAAACTACTGATATTCACCAGTTATAATTTATAGAACTAAGTATAACCAGGACTTCTTGAATTGTGTGATGCAGCTGCATTTTTTCATAACTATACCACATAATCTATCACCTGTTACATAGTCTGCATATTTTAACAGACAAATTTGTTTCATGTGCAAATGTATCAAAAGTTTCTAAAAATGTAGCTGCATGTTTGGCTCTGCAGCAGAAGGCACTTTGCAAAGGTTGACTGTTCACCTCTGAGTTACATATTACTGTATTTGGGTGCTAAAGGGGTACTAATAAAGTGAAACATTTACCTAGACACTGTTTACTTGTGTAAAAATGACAAAATAATGAACTGACACTTTCACAAAACGTGTCACTTTATTACGTATAATTTGCATTTTCTTGCCGCATAAGTTTGTAAACCGTGCCACAATTTGGTTGTTTCTTGCCGCATATTTGCAGTGGCCCTCACCAGAACTTGACCATACACTAATTATGATATTACATCGCTCATGACATGTTTACTGATGTAATTGATGACCATTGATGACTCTAATTACATCTTTTTAGAGCTAAGAGTCCCTGAGTCCAGTAATAGAGACCACAACATTTTCTCCTATGTTGCAGCCTGCCATTCAGATCGTTATGCTACTGCAGCTCCTTCTCCAAATCCACAGAACCAAAATGGCTGATTGGAAAAAACTCTCCAGCGGCCAATCAGAGTCAAGAGCTTATTTAATTTTAGGTTTGTAGTAGTACTGTAGTACCAGTTAAAAGTCCAGTTAACTTAAACCTTTTCTGAGGGTTAACTCCTTCTTTCCCAACTCAAGCCCCTCTTTGAGCACACATTTCTTAAGCTACTGAACGGATTTACACCAAATCACAAAAAAATATGTTTTTTAGTAAAATTCTAATTCTATGCTAATTTTGGTATAATTCAGTTCAGATTTTCTTTCTCTATCAGAGATCAAACTTTCCTATTGGAATTTAAATGGGAAATCACTTTTTTAGTACCTCCCCTTTTTTTACATCCCTACAAAACTTTCCATTGGGTTTAACCTTTTTTGGAAAGTATCATGCAGGTTCATCAAATGTGCCAGAGTTATTAAGAAAACAATGAATGCCTTTCCTATGAAAAGTCTGATGTAACTATAACTACACTGTTGCTATTGCCACCAGTGTAAAATATCAATTTACGTATATTAAAGTCCCTTACCTCTGAATTAAAGATAATAAAACATGCCTGCGATGCAATGACTCACAATGTTACTCCTGCAACGTAATGACTTTTGATGTAAGGCATGTGAAGTAACAGTAGCAGACCACAAATGCAGTTTGCGTTGCATACAAACATGCTGTTTGTCGCATTTAAACCCACTGAATTGCTTTCAACATTGCTGGAGAAACAAGTAGCAAAAATGTCTGCTTTCTGAATGGGATGCATATAAATGAAAAAGAATTAAATGTGATAGATAATGTGAAAATTGAGTATTCTTTCCCGATGTAAAATGGTCCGTCCAGCATTCCAGTGGAATCACATCCTGGAATGTGGTGGTAAAATAAAACAAAGCATGTTTGGAGGCCTAGAAGCATAATATGTGTTTAATGCAAATAAAGCAAGCAGCATAGCAAAATATCAATGGCAATTGCCATTTCAACCCACCCGGAGACTTCAAAAAACAGTTGGAGTCTGTAAAGCTAAAATATATGCAATTTTGGAGGGCACATATACATTTATCTCTCAATACAAGTAAGTGGAACATGAACATCTGATAGAAACTGTTGCTTCAGCAAAACCTTCTTGTGAACAGCATCTTCTCACTTAGAGAATGCAAGAAGTCTTTGAGACACAGATAATGATGCATAAGTGTACTGCGAAACTCATTACTTTTCTGAAAATCATGCCTCTAATTGAAAGCATTATAAATCAGGCTACATTGCACTAAGGGATGCAGAAAATGCAAAAGCATTACCTGAATTAAATGGCCTCTGGGCCCGACAGAATTATGATACGTAGTATGCAAGTTAAGGCTAGTGAACACTTCAGATAAATACAGAAACAACTTTCTGACTCAGTCATGTTATGTATCAGTGCATGTTGGAATATTCGTGTGGAGAGAAGCATTGGTGTTTATGAATCTCAAGATCATAGTTACGTTTTATCAGTGGAATTATACATCACTTAGCCAGTAGCATGGAATGAGAGATTAATAACCCTATGGGTGGAGCTAAAGCCCACTCATGCATGATTTTAGAGAATTGATAACAATACTTCTTCGCAGACAGTTGTGCTGTCAAGCCAGAACTAAAAAGCACTGTGCATCAGGCCCTATTATTTAAACCAAAAGTTTTTGTATTCCACCGGATGGTGCAGCAGGGGTGGGGTTTCCCATTCACCTAAAACTAAACCTTAAAAATAGTTGTAGCTTCCATTTGCAGCATTTTCAAAGCAAAATGCAGTGGGTTGGAGGTGAAGTTTCTGCCTATGTCCCACATCCCTACCAACATATCAATAACATAAGGCAGTGCATGTGGAATGGAGTATACATCCTAGCTTCATCATGTGGCTTTTTCACCTTCCTGCCATTGCAAAGCGATTCTCACCTTAGCAGCAAACATGTAGCCGTTGTTGAATTTATAATTTAAAATTTGTATGCTGAGCCCTTTAACTAAATATCATAATTTTCATACTTGATGTATAGAAGCTCATGTGCTGATTTAATTACTGTTAAGTTTGGAATAAAGAATAGCCCCTGACTGCACACTAAACAAATGGATTTGTGGTAAGCAAATTGTGGAAAACTGTTGTACTACACCAGAAAGCAGGGTGTATTGGACCATTTTATTAAAGAATGTATGAATAAGTAAGAGTACACGATTTCTCTTTTATGTACTCACAAATGCTTTTGTGAATCAGCCCTGAAATGTCCAGATACCTATTAGTAAAACTGTAAAAAGGGAGCAGGCTATTTTATTTGTACTAACTGCACATAAATCTCAGAATTTCCTCATTTTAGATGTTTTGGGGCAGATTCACAAAAGATTGTAGGAGTATGTGAAGTAGTATTCCTGTAGCATTACTTCATACTGACTTATAAATGCCTTTGTGAATCAGTCCCTCTGTCTTCCCAGCATTAAGACATAGGGGGTCATTCCAACTTGCCCGCCAAAGTTCCCCCGTCGAAAGACCGCTCCGCGGTCAAAAGACCGCGGGGGTCATTTCGACTTTCCCGCTGGGCCGGCGGGCGACCGCCAAAAGGGCGCCCGCCGGCCCAGCGGGAAAGACCCTGCAACAATGAAGCCGGCTCCGAATGGAGCCGGCGGAGTTGCAGGGGTGCGACGGGTGCAGTAGCACCCGTCGCGATTTTCACTGTCTGCAAAGCAGACAGTGAAAATCCTAATGGGGCCCTGTTAGGGGGCCCCTGCACTGCCCATGCCAGTGGCATGGGCAGTGCAGGGGCCCCCAGGGGCCCCACGACACCTGTTCCCGCCATCCTGGTTCTGGCGGTGAAAACCGCCAGAAACAGGGTGGCGGGAAGGGGGTCGGAATCCCCATGGTGGCGCTGCAAGCTGCGCCGCCATGGAGGATTCCCTGGGCCAGGGGAAAACCGGTGGTAAACCGCCGGTTCCCCTTTTCTGACCGCGGCTTTACCGCCGCGGTCAGAATAGCCCAGGAAGCACCGCCAGCCTGTTGGCGGTGCTTCCGCTGCCCTCCACCCTGGCGGTCGGAGACCGCCAGGGTTGGAATGAGGGCCATAGACTGCTTGGTGACATCCAAGATTTTATTTGTAACAAACAACCATGGCCATTTCTATATTGTGAGAATGTGTCTCTCGTATAACAGTTTCAGTTGCATATATGTGTTCGATTGCATGTGTAGCTGCAGATACACATGCTGTGCACAGTCCGCCGTCTGGTGTTGGGCTCGGAGTGTTACAAGTTGTTTTTCTTCGAAGAAGTCTTTTCGAGTCACGAGACCGAGGGACTCCTCCCCTTTCGGTTCCATTGCGCATGGGCGTCGACTCCATCTTAGATTGTTTTTTTTCCGCCATCGGGTTCGGACGTGTTCCTTTTCGCTCCGTGTTTCGGGTCAGAAAGTTAGTTAGAATCTCGGGAAAAAATCGTCGGTATTGTTTCGTTCGGTATCGGGTTAGTTAGCACACATCGACACCGAATCTTGAAGAGCTCCGGTGGCCCTTCGGGGTAATTTCGATCCCCGTCGGGGTCTGGTCGGCCCGACCGCGTGCGACTTCAAGACTGATGGAACGGACCCCGTTCCGATTCTGTCCTAAATGCCATAATAAATATCCTTATACGGATCAACATTTGGTCTGTAACTTGTGCCTGTCCCCCGAGCACAAGGAAACTACGTGTGTAGCCTGTCGCGCGTTTCGGTCGAGGAAAACGCTCAGAGACCGAAGAGCCAGGAGATTGCAGATGGCGTCCACGCCGACAAGACAACAACGGTTCGAGGAGGAAGAAGAAGAAACTTTCTCCATCCAAGAGTCGGATTCCGAAGAACTCGACGCCGAAAAAACGTCAACCGTGAGTAAGACGTCGAAACAAAAAGCTCACAAAAAGACTGACAAAGCCCAGGGGACGCCACCGCCAACAGGCCATGGCTTAACCCGGAAAGTAGGTGACCGTCCATCGGCACCGAAAAAGGGCGGGCTGGTGCCGAAGTCATCCGACTCCGGTCGAGATACAGGCACGCAGCACTCTCGGGCCCGAGAGAGTGGCGCAGACAACATTCGGCACCGAGACAGCGGCACCGAGATTGGTCGGCACCGAGAGGGCACGACGCAGAAAAGAAAAAAGATTTTGTTGGAGCCGAAAAAATCAGTAGAAAAGGTTTCGGTGCCGAAACAACCGGCATCCGAACCGAGAAGCAGTTCCTACTCAAAGGAACAAGGACTGTCCTCTCAAATGAAAAAACACAGATTTGAAGAGGAATTACAAACAATAGAGCCAGATCACACGCAAAAGCGGCTCTTTATTCAAAAAGATACTGGGAGGATCAGCACTCTTCCCCCAATCACACTCAAAAGGAAACTTGCCTTCCAACAAGGAGACAAGCAACCACAAGCAAAGGTGGTGAAGAAAGTAACTCCACCACCTTCTCCACCACCATCAACTCATGCATCACCGGCGCAAACTCCACCATTAACACACTCGCCAGCTCATACCACAATGAGCCAGGATGATCCAGATGCATGGGACCTCTACGACGCCCCAGTATCAGACAATAGCCCAGAGTCGTACCCAACTAAACCGTCACCACCTGAGGACAGTACCTCATATGCACAGGTGGTCGCTAGGGCAGCCGAATTCCATAATGTATCACTACATTCGGAGCCTATTGAGCATGACTTCCTCTTTAACACCCTGTCCTCCACCCATAGCCATTATCAAAGCCTTCCCATGCTCCCGGGAATGCTAAGGCACTCAAAACAAATATTTCAGGAGCCAGTTAAAAGCAGACCTATAACTCCAAGGGTGGAGAAAAAATATAAGGCGCCACCCACAGACCCTATATTTATTACGACACAACTGACACCGGACTCATTAGTTGTGGGGGCAGCTCATAAGAGAGCCAACTCGCATACATCAGGCGACGCACCACCTCCAGACAAGGAGAGCCGCAAATTTGATGCAGTGGGGAAAAGGGTTGCAGCACAAGCAGCAAATCAGTGGCGTATCGCCAACTCGCAAGCACTCTTGGCGAGATACGACAGGGCTCATTGGGATGAAATGCAACATCTCATCGAACACCTACCCAAAGAGCTCCAAAAAAGAGCGCAACAGGTGGTGGAAGAGGGACAAACTATCTCGAACAATCAGATACGGTCTTCCATGGACGCAGCGGATACAGCTGCACGGACAATAAACACTGCAGTCACAATAAGGAGACACGCATGGCTGCGCACATCTGGGTTCAAACCTGAAATACAACAGGCTGTGCTCAATATGCCGTTTAATGAACAGCAATTGTTTGGGCCAGAGGTGGACACTGCCATTGAAAAACTAAAAAAGGACACTGATACAGCCAAAGCCATGGGCGCACTGTACTCCCCGCAGAGCAGAGGCACATTTCGGAAAACACCTTTTAGGGGAGGGTTTCGAGGTCAACCCACAGAAACCAACACCTCACAAACAAGACCACCTACCTACCAGGGACAATATCAAAGGGGAGGTTTTCGGGGACAATACAGGAGGCCAATTCCCAAGAAATCGGGGAAAATTTCAAGGTCCCAAAACCCCTCAAAATAAACAGTGACTCACAAGTCACACAACCCCTTCACACAACACCAGTGGGGGGAAGACTAAGCCAGTTCTACAAATCTTGGGAGGAAATAACAACAGACACTTGGGTCTTAGCAATTATCCAGCATGGTTATTGCATAGAATTTCTCCAATTCCCTCCAAACGTCCCACCGAAAACACACAATATGTCAAAACAGCATATAGATCTTCTAGGACTAGAAGTTCAAGCATTACTGCAAAAGGACGCAATAGAATTAGTACCAAGTCCACAGAAAAACACAGGAGTTTACTCACTGTACTTTCTAATACCAAAAAAGGACAAAACTCTGAGACCAATACTAGATCTCAGAACACTAAATACCTACATCAAATCAGACCACTTTCACATGGTCACATTACAAGACGTGATCCCACTGCTCAAACAACAAGACTACATGACAACATTAGACCTAAAAGATGCGTATTTCCATATACCGATACATCCTTCACACAGGAAATACCTAAGGTTCGTATTCAAAGGAATACATTACCAATTCAAAGTGTTGCCATTCGGAATAACAACCGCGCCAAGAGTCTTTACAAAATGCCTAGCAGTAGTAGCTGCACATATCAGAAGGCAGCAAATACACGTTTTCCCTTACTTAGATGACTGGTTAATCAAAACCAACACGCTAACAAAGTGTTCAGATCACACAAAGTATGTCATACAGACCCTTCACAAGCTAGGTTTCTCCATCAACTATGCAAAGTCACACATTTTGCCGTGCCAAACACAGCAATACTTAGGAGCGACAATCAACACAACAGAAGGGATAGCCACTCCAAGTCCACAAAGGGTTCAAACATTTCACAAGGTAATACAGGCCATGTATCCAACACAAAAGATACAAGCAAAAATGGTATTAAAACTCCTAGGCATGATGTCTTCATGCATAGCCATTGTCCCAAACGCAAGGTTACACATGCGGCCCTTACAACAGTGCCTAGCATCACAATGGTCACATGCACAGGGTCAACTTCTAGATCTGGTGTTGATAGACCGCCAAACATACATCTCGCTTCTATGGTGGAACAGTACAAATTTAAACCAAGGGCGGCCTTTCCAAGACCCAGTGCCACAATACGTCATAACAACTGATGCTTCCATGACAGGGTGGGGAGCACACCTCAATCAACACAGCATCCAAGGACAATGGGACATACATCAAAGACAGTTTCACATAAATCACCTAGAACTGTTAGCAGTATTTCTAGCGCTGAAAGCATTTCAGCCCATGATAACCCACAAATACATTCTTGTCAAAACAGACAACATGACAACAATATATTACTTAAACAAACAGGGGGGGACACACTCAACACAGTTGTGTCTCCTAACACAAAAAATATGGCATTGGGCGATTCACAACCACATTCACCTAATAGCACAATTTATTGCAGGGATCCATAACCAGCTAGCAGACAATCTCTCTCGAGATCACCAACAAATCCACGAATGGGAAATTTACCCCCAAATACTGAACACTTACTTTCAAATTTGGGGAACACCCCAAATAGACCTATTTGCAACAGAAGAAAACTCAAAATGCCAAAACTTTGCATCCAGGTACCCACACCAGCGATCCCAAGGCAATGCTCTATGGATGAACTGGTCAGGGATATTTGCGTACGCTTTTCCCCCTCTCCCTCTCCTTCCATATCTAGTAAACAGATTGAGTCAAAACAAACTCAAACTCATACTAATAGCACCAACATGGGCAAGACAACCTTGGTACACAACACTACTAGACCTGTCAGTAGTACCTCATGTCAAGCTACCCAACAGACCAGATCTGTTAACACAACACAAACAACAGATCAGGCATCCAAACCCAGCATCGCTGAATCTAGCAATTTGGCTCCTGAAATCCTAGAATTCGGACACTTAGACCTCACACAAGAGTGTATGGAGGTCATAAAACAAGCTAGAAAACCTTCCACTAGACACTGCTATGCAAATAAATGGAAAAGATTTGTTTGTTACTGCCATGATAATCAAATTCAACCATTGCACGCATCTCCAAAAAATGTAGTAGGATATTTACTACATTTGCAAAAATCAAATCTAGCTTTCTCTCCCATAAAGATACATCTCACCGCAATATCTGCTTACCTGCAGACTACTCATTCAACTTCCCTATTTAGAATACCTGTCATTAAAGCGTTTATGGAAGGCCTAAAGAGAATTATACCACCAAGGACACCACCTGTTCCTTCATGGAACCTCAATATTGTCTTAACAAGGCTCATGGGTCCGCCTTTCGAACCCATGCATTCCTGTGAAATGCAATACTTAACGTGGAAAGTTGCATTTCTCATTGCCATCACATCTCTAAGAAGAGTGAGTGAGATTCAGGCATTTACCATACAAGAACCATTTATTCAAATACACAAGAATAAGGTAGTTCTAAGAACAAATCCAAAATTCTTACCAAAGGTTATCTCACCGTTCCACTTGAATCAAACAGTAGAATTACCAGTGTTCTTCACACAGCCAGATTCGGTAGCTGAAAGAGCACTACATACATTAGACATCAAGAGAGCACTAATGTACTACATTGACAGAACAAAACAAATTAGGAAGACAAAACAACTATTTATTGCCTTTCAAAAACCTCATACAGGGAATACAATTTCAAAACAAGGCATTGCTAGGTGGATAGTTAAGTGTATTCAAACCTGCTATCTTAAGGCAAAAAGAGAGCTGCCTATTACACCAAAGGCACACTCAACCAGAAAGAAAGGAGCTACCATGGCCTTTCTAGGGAATATTCCAATGAATGAAATATGTAAGGCAGCAACCTGGTCTATGCCTCATACATTTACCAAGCACTACTGTGTAGATGTGTTCACTGCACAACAAGCCACAGTAGGACAGGCTGTAATAAGAACATTATTTCAAACTACTTCAACTCCTACAGGCTGAACCACCGCTTTTGGGGAGATAACTGCTTACTAGTCTATGCACAGCATGTGTATCTGCAGCTACACATGCCATCGAACGGAAAATGTCACTTACCCAGTGTACATCTGTTCGTGGCATGAGTCGCTGCAGATTCACATGCGCCCACCCGCCTCCCCGGGAGCCTGTAGCCGTTTAGAAGTAGATCTTGAACAATTGTACATTTGTAAATATATTACTTTAAACCTTTATTATGTACATAAGTATTCATTCCATTGCATGGGTGCACTATTACTAATATACACAACTCCTACCTCACCCTCTGCGGGGAAAACAATCTAAGATGGAGTCGACGCCCATGCGCAATGGAACCGAAAGGGGAGGAGTCCCTCGGTCTCGTGACTCGAAAAAACTTCTTCGAGGAAAAACAACTTGTAACACTCCGAGCCCAACACCAGACGGCGGACTGTGCACAGCATGTGAATCTGCAGCGACTCATGCCACGAACAGATGTACACTGGGTAAGTGACATTTTCCGTGTGTGTGTGTGTGTGTGTATATATATATATATATATATATACACACACACACACATACAGTAGGTAGCTATAGTTAGGACCTGGATTCCATAGAAAAGCATTTTTTATTTTGCCAATAACTTTGGAACCGTTTGACGAATCCTCACAAACTTTCCAAAGCGAGTTTACCACTCACTTCAGCCGCAGTGTTGAAAGTTTTGGGATGCTTTGACAAACTGGGGCCAAGAAAAAGGGGAGGCCCCAAAATATGCATGCAAACATGCAGTTTCCCATAGGGAATGTAGGAACAGCTATAGCCCAACCCGCTTTACGGAATTACCCCAAATTTGGCAGAAAGCTAGCTCTTGGCCCAGAAAGAGTCCATTTTGTGATTTGGTGTAAACCTGTTCAGTAGTTTTTGAGTAATTCAAGAAAAAACAAAATTGTATTTCTAGGGGGGCAGACCCTCTACAGAGCTGATAGATCTCATGCTGAGATCTGATTTGTTGCCACCACTTCAACCATCTCTTTTTATTTTCAGCCTTGAGAAAGCCCCGGTCTATATATAGCCAGAGGGGGCGAAACACGTGTTGGCTGATCTTCTATTCATCCTATGTTTATCATATTTGGATTTTGGACTTTGTTCGCTGTCCTACTAACCAGTGACTGACTGTGAAACTGGGACTTTAATGTTTGCACAACAATAAAATCAAGAACTCTCTGAGTGGGACTTCACCTCTTTTTGTTTACTGTCTTGCCTTAGAGGACGTGGGTCCCTGTCCTCTGGTCAAGTCCCCCAACCTATAAAATAGGCATTTATACAGGAGTCTAGTGGTTCTTGGGCCCTTCCGCTTTTGGATCTGTTTGTTTTCAATTTCATGTTCCACTACCCAATCCTGTAATAAGCCTTAAATCTTTTGAAAAGATGTCCTCTCACATCAACAGACGCGAACAACGCGACCACAAGTTGCAACAAGTCTTCAATTCTACAGGGGTGGGTATCCCCCACCTCTCTTCTCCTAATCTATTGTCGGCCAAAAGTACATTTCTGGCCTTGGAAAAATCGTTGAAGAAGGAAACAGCTAAGTGGTGGGAAATAGCCTCATTGAAAAAATACTTAGAGAATGATCGAATACCACGAGGCCTTCGCATACTGATCTTTCCACCAATGGACACTACTTCTCAGGAACATTTACAGAAATGGGAAACCAACCTGAAAATGGCCTCAATCAATATGATTAACCAACTAATTGAAATTTCCGAGGAGGAGTATAATAAACATCGTAAAGAAGTTGACAACTTAACCCAGCGTATCGAAGAAGCCAATTGGGGAGAAATCACCACCAAAAATTATGCTATTCTTAACAGTGTTATAGACAGATATGAGGAAGATATAATACAGAGAAAGAATCGAAAATTCAGAAGAGATCTATTTGATTACCAACATGGGAGAGTATATACTTTCAGTAGGAAATATGATAATATTAAGGATTCAAACCTTTCTTTAGACACACCAACCAATCATGACACTCCCCCCTCATCTGAGGTCGAATCAGTAGACGACTCTACAGCTTGTACTCTAACTAGACCACAAGTCAATTTTTTAGAAGAGGCAAGACGCCATCGACTGGGAACTCTAAAAGACACAAGAGTCAAACCACAAGATATCATTCCAGTTACTCCAAATACCTCAGGCATACAAACCAGAGCTCGGAGCAAAACGGTCCAACCCTAAACTCAGAAAACCTAATTGTAAATCTCTCTAACCACGAATTATCCCCCACAGATCAATCAATCCTTAATCGGGGTCTGTCCTTTTGCCCTACTAATACCTGGGATATCACTCAAACCAAAATTGACCTCTTCAAATTCATTCGTCACTTGAAACTTAAGTCCTTCTTTGCCTCTACACCCACACCCCTTACCCCATCTTTTTCTACTTGTTACACACAGGATATTACGATTCAAGATCTATCTGACATTTCCGTTTTATGTAACCTCTCTAACACCACTGAACCAGATATCACTCTACACTCTATTGCTGAGGAACTTAACCTTCAGACTAACCAATACTTTTCTTCTGATCTCCGCCCTCATTCTACATTTACCCCCACGCTTCCAGCGGGCAACTCCATTGATCTGTTTTCCACAGCGGTTCTCCATGATCTTGATCATGAATATAAACGATATTGTGACCAACGTAGATACTTACCTACTAACATTCAAGCCTATCGCCAGCTTCAAGACAAGACATGCTACAGGAAACTCTCACATAACCCGACAGCTGAAATACAAAAGAAACTGTCAGAAAGATTGGAATACTGGCACTCCCGCCACACTCTCTCCAGCTCCGAAAAGACTGCCCTTTTTCTCCAACATCCTACTATCCCGACCCTGTACCTTTTACCCAAAATCCATAAAGCAGGTCATCCTCCAAAGGGCAGACCTATTATTTCTGGAGTTAATTCCATATGTTCCAAATTGGGATCCCTTATTGATCAAGAGCTCCAACCTTTCATGACAAACCTGTCATCATATGTGAGAGATACCAAAGATATCTTACAAAAGCTACAAGATATTGAGTGGCAATCTGATTTCTTCATTGCAACGATTGATGTAGTCTGTCTTTATACTTCCATCAAACACACTGATGGATTAACAGCAGTGAGCAAATGTCTGTCTACTAGATCAGTTCAATATTTGACACGAAATGCTATGATCCTGGACTTTCTCAAATTCAGTTTGCAAAATAACTACTTTCTCTTTGACGGCAACTTTTATCTACAGCTGCAAGGAACTGCGATGGGAGCAAAATTTGCTCCATCCTATGCTTGCATCCTGATGGGAGCTGTTGAAAACCATTGGCTCTGGTCAGACCGTTCCGACCAATTTATCAAAAACATCATCTTTTGGGGACGGTATATTGACGATATCTTGCTTATCTGGCAAGGCTCAGAGGCTCACCTTCACAAATTTATTCAGTCATTAACACCTAACCCTTGGGAGATTGAAGTAACTTACCAAATTTCTAATTCCTCCATTGAATATCTAGATCTTTTGATTTATGTTGAGGATAACAAACTCCTGACAAAGTTCTTTCGCAAAATGACATCTGCCAATTCGATTCTCCATGCCACCAGTTGTCACTCGGCTAGTACCATTCGGAATATACCCAAAGGAGAATTCCAACGTGCTAGACTCAATTGCTCTAATATAAATGACTATGATAGAACGTCTTCTGAAATGACTATGAGATTATTTTCCAGGGGGTATAATCAGGCCTCTCTCAACACTACCAGAAATTAAGTGAGAAGTATGGATCGAAATTCTCTGCTGAATAAACCTAAACAAATCAACGCAAGTCTCCCACTACTTTCCTACCATCTAAACCTGAAGGCTTCTACACTTGCAGCAAATGTTCTATATGCAAATTAGGCCTGCCTAAATCTACAGCAGTAAGCATTAACAACTGCACATATCGGATCACCGACTTTATAAACTGTTCTAGTACTTCTGTTATCTATGCCATTTGGTGTCCCTGTAACTTGACTTATATTGGCAGTACGATCCGGCCTTTAAAAATTCGAATACAGGAACACTTTCGGAATATACAAAAGTCTGATACTCAAGCACCCATGGTGGAACATTTTATTAAGTATCACCAATACCAACGTACCTTTACTTTTTGTGGTTTAAGACGTATCACACCCTCCCCTAAAGGAGGCAACACACCATTGCGACTACGCCAGGAAGAGAGCCGTTTAATAATAAAATATGATACTGTAAACAATGGGCTCAACAAAGACCATGAATGGCATTTTTGGCTAATGTAAAGAACCTGTAACCTAATGTCTTTTTCCACTTTTTTCCTTTCCTTTTCCTTTTAGCTTTCTTTTCTTTTCTTTCTTTCTTTCTATCTTTTTTCTTTTTTTCTCTCTCTTTCTTCTTTAGTCAAAACTTTTGCCTTTTTTCTCCTTTCTTTTCTTTTTTTCTTTCTCTTTCTCTACCCTCCATTATTTGCTCTCACATTGCCCTTCAGGTTTCATTACAAATATACTTTGTGACCACAATTTAACTCTAACTAGAGTTCGCCTGGAGAAAATGCAATCGGCTGATTTATTACTTCTATTTTCCTTTTGTTAGGCAATTATACAGTCTTTCTTTTTGTACTAGATTATTGGAAGAAATACCTATATAGCATAAATAGATTCTATCGTCTCAGCACTCATGTATTTATTTGACTCTTCAGGACAACTATTTGTGTACATTCTTTAACAAAATGGCGCTACTTAGCGCGTTACGGGAGAGTCCTTTCTCCCTTTTGATTATATTCATTTCGACACGGGTTATTTAAACGCGACTTTAGACGCGGGCGTGTCCGTCCCGTTTCCCGTGTTCTTTCTTTTTTTCTGGCCGTATTTGCACGGCACTTTGATTCCGCAGCGCTTGAGGTAAGGGAAAAGACTATTAATGTTCTTAAAGCGAACGTTCGGGCTCTCTGAATGCCGTAACTTCGTTTTCTATGAAGATGGACTTAAGTTCTACACACTGTGCCTGCCATACAGCTGTAGTTAAACTACGTTTTCTATACAATGTGATTGTGCTCTGAAACTAACGGATCTATTGATCGATACTAGCCGCCTTGTTTCATTGTTTTTTGTCCAGTACGTCATATTCAATATATTACCATGTAGCATTTTTCCCTTTCTTTTTCTTCTTTTCTTTCTGATTTAAGTTTCCCAGTCGTTTTTCCTATCTTGAACACTGCAATGTAATTTCTGAATTTTAAGCCATATGATGGTTCCTGTTCACATTCTTAAGTATAAGTACTACTTTCAAAAATGTTAAATGTTGTAATGTATTTTTAAATCTGGTCTTTCAGTTGCTTGACTTATTGTAAGATACTCTCTTATATACTTACTGTTAAACCCTGAATGTTTTAACTGATAGACTATTATTATCTTACAGAAAAGGATTATTACAATTTGTTACTAATACATGTCTGCCTCATTTCGCGAGGTATGTTTGTCAGTACCTTAGCATTTCCACCCTTCAGTCTCGAGCACTAGCTAACCTAGGTGGTACTTTAGCCTTATCTGACACTTGGGATTTTGGAATTAATTGCGGATTATTATTTTTTCTACAATCTCACCATTTCTCTTATCATTACTTTATCTTGGAAAATACCACAGGTTGTTTCTCTTTTTTCTTGGTCTTTCAAATACGTCGGGGTCTGACTGTAGTCACTAATTGCACTTACGCATCAACGTTTCTTCCTTTTATCTAGCATTGGGCTCCAATTATCTCACATCCTGACTTACCACACTCCCTTCGATCCTTGCATGGGATTCCCCTTTTCGTTCACTTTCTTGATGGTGCCTCTCAATGACATTTCATCTACTCACATGAATATTTCTGAATTGCAATTTGTCATCTCTTTTTATTTTCAGCCTTGAGAAAGCCCCGGTCTATATATAGCCAGAGGGGGCGAAACACGTGTTGGCTGATCTTCTATTCATCCTATGTTTATCATTTTTGGACTTTGTTCTCTGTCCTACTAACCAGTGACTGACTGTGAAACTGGGACTTTAATGTTTGCACAACAATAAAATCAAGAACTCTCTGAGTGGGACTTCACCTCTTTTTGTTTACCACTTCAACCAGGAAGTGTTGGCAGCCATTTTGTGACTCAGACGCAGCCGAGTTCCAAAAAAACATTAAAAAGAAGAGTGGGGGGCAGGGTAGGAATACCCTGACTTCCTAGGCCTGGTGGTGGGGTCCCCCAGGGATTCCGCCAGGACCAAAAGCATTTGAAGTTTTTCCTGCGAAACCACAGAGGATCCACGGATCCAGGAAAAAAAAAATGCGGTCTCTCGTGCTTGTTTGTATTTGAACCCTCGGGTGGGCCAGGTTCCGGGGGGTATATTATTTTATATATTATGGGGAGGGAGTGCATGGGACCCCCCTCCCCATCACTAATATGGGCCTTGGGCATCCCAAGCTCCCCGGGGCCAAGCCACTGTGTAATTGTCAGAAGGGGGCCATGTGGTCCCCCTCTGTAGGTCTTTTAGGGCCCCAGGGACCACCACCTTACTGGAGCTTGGCCTTAATGAAAAGAGGGCGGCTGCCCAAACTCCTCTGTAGTGGCCATATGTGGCCCTAGGGACCACGACCTCCTTGGGTCCACCGTAATTTTAAAAGCGGTGTGGGTATTCTGGGCCATATTTGGCCCTGGAAGCCACCACCTCCCTAGGACATGGTCATAATATAACTGGGAAGGTGGCTGATCGGCCCCCATCCTGAGCCATTTTCGGCCCTTAGGACTGCCCACTCTCTGGACATAGTAGTTTTTGCTGTCACTTGGCAGGATCTATGACAGCTCCCACCAGGTGAGAGCAAACTGCTCCCGCCCACTGGGAGCAGACTTTTAATCTGTTTTTGGCAGCAAAACACCTAAAACAAATGCTCCCGCACACAGGTAGCAGCATTTCTTGATGCTCCATGTGTTTGGAAGCAGTGGGACTGCGGAGGATTTGAGGCTCCCCCGTTGTCCACAAAGGGTGCCTAGGATGGGGCCAGGGCACCCAGTAATAAGTGGCCTGACTCCGGGGGATGGGGTCAAGCACCTCCCTCCTCATACAATAATTCATAATTGGCTGGGCCCTGGGGGATGGGGTCATCGGAGCCAAACTCAGCCTGGAAAGGGGGGCACTCCTCTATGATCTTTAAATTGGCCAGGCCCCGGGGGATGAGGTCCCTTGGGCCAAAATCAGCCCAGAAAGGTGGGGGCACCCACACAACCTCCGTCCCCTTCCATTAATTGACCAGGCCCTGGGGGATGGGGTTCCTGTGGCACATTTCATGAATTGGCAGGGCCCCGGTGTTTGGAATCAGCCCAGGGAGGGGGGCACCCACACAACCTCCATCCCCTTCCAATAATTGACCTTACCCTGGGGGATGGGTTCCCCGTGGCACATTTAATGAATTGTCAGGGCCCCAATGGACGAGGACCCCGGGGCCAGAATCAGCCCAGGGAGGGGGACCATGCGGCACCCCTCCAATTTCCGTAATTTGCCAGGCCCCGGGTAATGAGCTCCCCAGTGCCAAAATTGGCCAAGAGAGGGGGTCCTAGAAATTCACAAATAGTAGTTAGAGGATCTGACAAAGGGGGCAATATTGTGATTTGGCTGATTGAGGAATATATGGAGGAAGCTTATAGACAGTTAAATTATACAATTTGTTATGAGAGAATAGACATGAAATACATGGAACGTGTAAAACGCAAATTTAATATGGAATTACAGCAATGGAAAGACAAATGTTTAATTACTGAGGATGAATATAGAATTCTAAGGGTTGATCATCCTAAATTACCTGTATTTTATTTGATACCTAAAATACATAAGGATGCAGTTAAACCCCCTGGGAGACCTATAGTTTCAAGTAGAGGTAGTCTCTTTGAACCCTTATCTCAATATATAGACAAGTTTCTATTCCCACTTGTTTGCAATTTGTCATCTTATTTGAAGGACAGTACAGATTTCCTGAAAAGGATTTTTGATGTCAGTTGGGAGGCAGACTTTCTTCTGATGACGTTAGACGTAACAGGGCTGTACACTAGTATACCCCATGATTTGGGCATTAGAGCCATTGAACATTTTTTGAGAGCTAGACCTCTTAGGTTTCTTCAACACAGTAAAATGTTAATGAATATGATTCACTGGTGTCTTCGATACAATATGTTTTTCTTCAATAACGAAATATTTGAACAAAAGTGCGGAACAGCGATGGGAACCTGTTCCGCACCAAGCTATGCCAACTTGTATATGGGGTGGTGGGAAGAACAGGTATTAAACAACCCACCCCAGATCAGTGGAACCAACACATTATTATGTGGCTAAGATACATAGACGATATTTTTGTTATTTGGAAAGGAGACATTACGACTGCATTACAATTCCTGCATGATGTTAATATCAATAATTGCAATTTTAAATTCATAGGTAAAGTGCATTCCACTGAAATAGAATTTCTGGATTTGAAAGTGGTGATAGAGAACAACAAAGTAGAGACAACAGTGTTCAGAAAGCCAACTGCCGGGAATAGTATCCAACACGGTACTAGTTTTCATCCGCAACCACTGAAAGACAGCATTCCTTTTGGTGAAATATTGAGGGCTAAAAGAATATGTAGCACTGAGAATAAGTTTAAAGAAGTGCAGGGAGAAATGATGAAGAGGTTGCAGGACAGGGGTTACTCTGATATGACACTAGAAAGAGCAAGTAGAAAAGTGAAACTCCGGACTAGAGATGCTTTGTTGTTCTCTACACATGACAATACAAGGGAGAAGAACAAAGGGAAGAGAGGTGATAATACAGTGAGGTTTATCACCACATTTAATGTTGCCTATGAGCAGGTGCGTAATTTACTGCAAAAACATTGGCATATGTTAAGGAGTGACCCAGTGATAAGGGAAGATCTAACAAGGAGACTTCATGTAACTTTCAGAATAGGGAAATCGATGAAAGACATTCTGGTTAAGAGCGACATAAGACAGCAAAGTAGGCAGACAACATGGCTTAATATGCAGGATGGCTTCTATAAATGTACGAGATGTAAAGCATGTAGAAATGGTGAAATTACCAAAAGTTTATCCATCGGCAACAGGACGGTGCATACCATCAAAGGAAGATACACGTGTAAAAGTGATTACGTAATTTACATCCTTAAATGTAGCTGTCCCAAACTATATGTAGGAAGTACGAAGCTCCAGGTACATAAAATAATTCTACAGCATTTAAGAGCTATTTCAAACAGGGACGATACGTACCCGGTGGACAGACATATCCATGATGTTCATGGAGGGAGAGCAGAAGAGTTAAGTTACAGTGTAATTGATGGAATTCCCAAAGAAGCAGAGGTGGAGACCGAGAGAAGAGTTTACGGAAGTTAGAGTCAAGGTACATATTATCCTTAGATACCAAGGAACCGAATGGATTAAATAGTAGTGAAGAGTTATATATTCATCTTCACTAATGTATGAAATAAGCGTAAACATCACTGACTTCGATGTTCAACAGTGATCAATAGACATTATAGATGGAACACAGCTCCAAATAATTAGCAGGTTTGTAACATTAATTAGTTATGTCGAATGAGTTTCCACCGAAGTTTTTATGATACTCAGAAGTGTGGAAATAGTGCAGTTTTATTTATCTCTATTGAGTAAAAATGCAATTAAGTGAGTTATAATCATGGTAACAAAAACAGGAGTAACAATGGTTAAAACATAGGCTCGTGTCCGTAGGACAAGCAGAAATACCATCATGTTGAAATCCAAATTATATCTCTATTGGCATTGTTGTATGAAGTTCAGGTCGTTTTTTCAAGTACAAACGAAAGATAAATATAAATGCAAGATTTACGAAATATCTTTTCAATTACATGAATTGTGCCAAATATATATAGCCTAAGCAGGACTTTGTGAGTAATTTAATGATGTATTTTGTTGTAATGGTGTTTGGGTAATTAGTAACGGGATCACATGAGTTAAAAACAAAAGCAAAATGGCGAGCAACAAGCTGACCAAGGCGGTAACGCCGAAACGCGTCCTTGTGCAAATAAATCTTGCTAAATTATTATGCCCATGGAATGCCATCTTTCCTTATGGTAGGAAGTAAGCGTGGAGATTTAGGCGAGGTGGCGCGCGCCATTCGACAAGCACCGCTGACGGTCAGGAGCAGGTCCGGCACTCCGACACGGAGTGTTTGATATATATATCAGTTCTGTATTTCAGACAGTTGCATAATGCATGCTGGAAGTAGTGAGACACAAGCACCTGGATGGAAGGCATCTTCATATAATGTTACCATATGTCTCCATCCCACCTAGGACGCAGCACTCCGGTTACAGGCTTTCCATTGGGCACCAAGTGCATTCTAGGAGTTGTAGTCTTGGCTCACTTCAGTTGATCCCGTTGAAATCACACTTAAACACAATGATTTGTAAAAGAAAAGACCAGAACTAAAGAGCCACTTCCTTGATGATGTCGAGTCATCTGATAACCTTACCCTTGTAGCGCAGAGACAGTTGACAGCTGTGGTATGGAAAGACCTTGGTTGTAGAATGCTTTTCTGCTTTCTTGCCTGCTCCAGCTTGTAGAGGAACATAGATGCTGAGAATTGTACTCCAGAGGCCCTGGGAAAATTTGCCTACATTCTTTGATGATAAATGATAAAGAGATTATTGCACATATGAGGAAACACAAGTAACCTGAGACTGGAAGTAGTGTTTGGTAAGCTTGAACTGCCGATGGGCAGGTCTTACTCAAACATCTCAAAGCGCCAGTCTGCCTTGCCCTAATTAGTACAGCACTCATCTATCTTGAAAATGTTGTACATTATAGTTGTTGAACAAGCATTGGCAAAGCCAATAGGTTTTGCTTATGAGAAATCTGTTGACTTTGTCCATGTTTTTTTACATGTTGTACAGCAGTTGAACAGCTGTGTAAAATGGCTTAGATTACAAAAAAAACGGGACAGAAAAACGCAATAATTTGGAAGGAAATATTGGAAAGTCTGAAAAACAACACATTCTGGCATGCCCCTTAATTGAGAATCTACATATCAAGGTCAATGTTGTCATCAAGGAGACCTAGATACCTGCCCAGCAGGGCAGAGAACTTAATCGCAATTAGAAGACTAAAGGCCAGTATTCATTGTAAATTAGCTTAGGTAATGGCAAATTTTTTGACTAAGTTCCCCGTGTTGAAAGTTTTCAATCCATTTTCGTGTAAAATGCACAGACTACAGCTCCCAGAATGCATTATGTTGGAGAGCACGTTACTGGCATGAAAAGACTGGCATGCAGTGTCAAACAAAACACAGTACATATATTATTTACAGATTACACTTTTAGTGTTTTTGTATTGCCGTCTGTGGGCAGTGCTGTTCTGATGTAATGGAGCCAGGTGAAACCTAACTCTGCAAAGTACACGACTTCACTGCCACGAAGGGATAAGTGATGTTCACTGCTGTGACTGTTTTCTGTGGCTACCTAGATGGGGGGGAGGTTATCCGTCTTTTAGTTTTCTTTAGTTGAATCCGTTAGCGCGTGGAAACCCAGTGGGGTAACTATGCACTTTATACATATCGAGTTAGAGCAATACAATGAATACTGTCAATAAGCATTTCTAGGAAAAAACGGTTGCTGCATTTCTCCCCAAGGTGGAAATGCTAAGAGTTGTGCATAGTTTAAAAGAGCATCCTGTGGAACCCCGAACAATCTGAGGAGTTAATGAAAGCTATAAAGACTAAAAGGGGAAGGCAGGGCCTGCTGACAAATAAAAGAAGAAAATGAAGAACTTGCATCGATAGAATGAAAGTGGTTTAGGAGACCAGATCTTCGGCAAGGTGATCTGGTCAGGGTTGAGCAGACTTGCAGCTGACAACATACACGAACTCTGTTAATACTTATGTATATGTAAGCATTGATTCAGAGCCATTCACAAAACAAAGCGGTCAAGAATAGCGACGCGCTCAGTAGCTGGTGCGAAGCACGAGGTAGACCGGTCCCTCAATTGGATTGTGAAACAAAATAATTTATGGCAACGCACTCTGTTAAGGCTTGTTCCCTTATTCGATTGTAATCAGTGCAACAAGTGACGCGGCGTTTGGTGCATTGATTAAAATCGAATGAAGGAACAAGCCTTAACATAGTGCGTTGCCATAAATTATTTTGTTTCACATATATATATATATATATTATAGAATCGAGGTGCATATGCATGGAGCCAAGTATAGTAAACCTATACTTACATTTTATATCTACCTTCACTATATTCTGGTAGTCGAAATTCTGGTCACAGTCATTTTTCATGTGATATTTAAAACTCAGTATTCTGGTTCCATGCCTAGTCACCCTCATCAGGAAAACGCACGGATACAGACGTCTTCCAGTTCCATACCTAAGTAGGTCAACCATCCCAGGATTATTTCATTGTATTCTGGGACTTGTAGTATGAATTAGTCCATTATAAAACTGAGGCTACAGGTTCCAGAATGCAAAAAAAAGATGAATTGACTTAGCTACTTAGGCATGTACCAAGGGAACATTAGTGCTTTGACTGGCTCTTCGCCTGTATTTTTTTGTTCTTTTCCTAAACCTTTATTGCAAAGATGACAACAGGGAAAGAGGTCAGAGGAAAGATAAAGATGGACTAGGTTAGCACTGTGTTCCTGTGGGGTCAAGGTGGAAGGGTGGTATGTGAGTTCGAACCACTGTGCTAACATCAGTGTGTACATGGTACCTGCTTTGGAATTAGAGGGAGCAGCTGCCTCTATGTCATCACAGTCTTTCCAGTCCAGAATGTTTCATTGACAAATCACTGTTAACATGTGTTAGTCTGATAGGTTTAATGGAACCAAACCAAGATGACAATGCTTACAATGTGTGAGTCTGACACACAAAAGTCCCAGACTGAAATCTCTTTCTGTGTAACGTGGTGGTTGTAGTGTTCTACCAGTGATATAACGATATCTCTATGGATGGAGGAGCTATGCAGTTTCCCCAGGAAAACAACAGTGTAGTGGTGCGCCCCTGCATCACATGATGACCTCCAATAAATGACTTGGGCAGTTGGGCGGAGCCAGCAGACTGTGGCCCATGACTACTGCACCCAAGAGTGACCCGTAACTCATTTAGTGCCACGTGTTTATTTACAGGCCCATAATTTACTTTATGTCGGCGCTCTGCATGCTCTGTGCGCGACAGAGATTGCAGTGATTACACTATTTGGGTTCGCCCTGATGGATCTTGGTATTGGGTCTTTGAATGTTGTGGAGAGGTATAGAGCATATCAGTGTTGGGAAAAGATATGAAGAGACTAATGTCCCATTAGGAGCTCCTCACACCTATATCCGGGGATTACAAGTTATTTTCGCTGGAACAGAGAATAGCATGCCGACTTGCGAATACCTGGTCCCATGCCATGTGTTTTTCCTCTTCCAGCAAAAATAACACTCCCAAATCCACACACAGTTATAGCAGCAGGTTGTAAATATGTGGGGGTCCTTTTCTTTTGGCCATGCTGCGCAGTGCTGGTGGAGTAGCAGGTGGGCAGTGAGGGTTGTACTTCAGCTGGGTGACGCCTTTTCTGCTCCCCCTTGCTGTGTATGCAGACAGGCAGACAGGGACTGGACACAGCAGCTTCCAGCAGTACTGCCTATAAGTCCACTTCTGGTGCCTCCAGGCTGGTCCCCGGTTTGCAGACCGATAAATCCAGGCCTGGAGCTGGATCACCTGGGCATATCACTCAGGGCAACTTGTAATATGGCCCTCAGAAATTAGCGGACAGCAGTGTAAAAAAACCATTATATTACTGTAAAGGAAAGGAATACATAACATATGAAGATGTGTAGGAGTGTAGAAAAAAGTTTCAAAGGAAAGAGTAAATTCACAAACCGTGAATGTAAAGCAAAATTTTTTGTAAAATTACTCTTAACTTGTGACTCAAATAAATAAATATCATGATAATGGGCTATGCCCAGCAATCTATAGAAAAATAGATTTGCATGTGTACGACTAACTGTGGACAGAGTATCTGCTGGTTTACAATTAGGGTAAAGGTACCTTACTATTTACAAAAAAACATTTTCTACTCAGAATGTATGTTTCTCAGTTGTATTTGATTGTTACACTTTAGTAGCTTGCTACACCCTGTTGTGGGGGCGCTGAAGTGCATTATTTGTTTGGGTAGCAAGCTACACTTTTGCGGAGTGCATGGCTGTAGGAGTGTTGTGTTTGTTAATGTTAGACAAAATATGAAGGTCCTTGGCCTACAACAGCTACTAGGGCACAACCGTGGGGGTTATGGGCGATTATCATTGCTTTCACTGGGTCAGATCCATTATATCCTCCCAAATCAAGCACCAAGTATGCATTTTCGAATTGACTCTATAGTATACCTGGGCGAGCAGCCCAAGACCTACTCAAAAAGATGGTGTGGGGTTAGAGACTCAGAACTCAATAGGGCCAAAAACCCAGCAATAATTACAATCTTTAGGAAATAGTGCATCTTGGTAAAATATAGGTAGTTTATTTTTGCAATAACTTAACACTGCAAAGGGTCTTAATCAGCTACAGGCACAACATAGTACAAAAGGCTTATAGGCAGCATTATCACTTCACTAAAGCCTTAAAATCCTTCAGGAGCTCATAGTGCACAATTGGGGAATAACCAGTTCAAACCTCAAATGAATATGGCAGGTGCTCAGGCTAGCTCCTTGGCTTTCAAGGAATTCCAGAGTTTTGATGCTTATAGTGATAAACAGGATCCTTCAATTGACTTTTTCTTATGAGCAGTAATGACAAGTCAAGGTGCTAATCTAGAGTACAGTGTCCTCTTTTGGGAATATCATTGGAACCATAATTGGATGTGCTGCGGGACTTTTCATGGATTTGCTTTGTGGCTGATGCAGAGTGTATTCGGTTTTTGGTATTGGTACGTTGTGTAGGACTTAAAACTCTGGGGTCATAAGCTCCACATGGTTTAGGTGAAGTAGTGAGATTGCTGCATGTTTTGGATTCTCTATAACTTCCTTAGTGTGAAGCATGTATTTTCAGGATATATGCCTTTGGAGGACACAGCCCTTTGCATTAGAAGGGTGAGATTTGCCTCTATTTTCTGATGGTCCAGATAAGAAAGTGTGCCCTTTACGTTAACATTGTTTATAAGGTGCTTTTTGTAACTTTATTCGCCTGTGCAATTAAGGATAGTTTTTCATCCATGATGACGCCAAGGTCTTTTGATGAGGCTGGTACATCTTCCAAAACTTTGGGCCATATCGAGGTAAGTTGTTTGTCGTTCCTGTGTCCCAGATGGTTGATGACCTTTGTTTTTGTGGAGCTGAGCTTACAAGGGTTGGACATCATCCAATCGTCAATTGCAAGCAGGCACTTGTTGAGTATAGATGTACTTATACCCCGTGGGTTCTCTGGTTTTAGAATGATCCGTATGTCATCATCATAATTGTAACATGTGAGATTGAATGATCTCTTCAAGCTCAGAAATAGAGTGAGGTAAAGGTTAAACAGGAGTGGAAAAAAGATCAAGCTCTGTGGGCACCGCACTGCGAGGTGTGAGGAATTATTTGTCTTTGAGTTAGCAAATGATCCATCTTTTAAGTATTCCTTGTATGCCGCGCTCTTATAGTCTCTCTACCAGTGTCTTTTGATGAATGGTGTTGCAGCACACCTCAGTTAAAGTAGTTTGCACAACAAATATACAAATCAGGTTAATGAAGATAAAGAACTTCAAGAAGGGGAAGCTAGGTAATGTGAATGCTTATGTTCTTAAGTTTTAGTAAACAGCTTGAGCAAATGTGCGTTCCTTAGCCTTCGGGAGTCAAAGTTTGGAGTGATCCATTTGCACAAAAACTCACTGCTTGGGAGGATGGCTCCATGATTAGAACCCTCACTGCTGAAAAATGTTATGATTCGAAAGCAAACTCATCTCTGTATTTCCAGGGCTGTTTAATCAAGTCTGATCCATTGCATAACTGTAACATCTGTTATTTACAGCCCATAGAAATAGTAGAAGTGCAGTACAAGCGATATATCAAAACAAGTTATTGTCATTGTGAACACCTCACATTGATCCATTTCCAACTGTACCTGGAAGCTAAGTTGAAAAAAACATTTTGTTAGAGTTGCTATACTGCAAAAACTGTAACAAATCTTCGCGGTGCCTCAAGGTGCATTGAAACTGTCAGATCTGACACGAGAAATGTATTTTTAGAGAAGGTTTCAGATTCCTACACTGACACTAATCTGGCAAGTGATTACAGAGTTTTCATTTGTCTCACAAAAGGTGTAATTAATAGTTGAAAAAACAACCTGCAAAATAATGCAAATCAGAAGTAAATGTACTGGAACAGCTTGCAGTTTCCGAATCATAAATCCATGAGGAAGAGTGCAACCTACGAAAGAGATGGGGTGTGGTTCGGTTGCATGATGCAGCCCCTGTGATGTGTTCAGCGACTGCTAACCATGCTCCTATCATTTCTCAGGGCTCTCTGCTCTTGTTCACAAACAAAGAAGGGAACGAGGGACGTTGAAGGTCCAGCATACATGACCCCACCTAACTAATGACTCAAGATAGGTATGCCGTTCCTACAGAAATCAGGGAAAACGTGTGTAGATCCGAACCCCAAAAGGGGGTAGCCCCTTTAAGAAGCAAGAGCCCTCACACACTCCAAAAGGTGTCATGCTCCATCATCGGGGAGCTCCACGTTGGGCCTGCACAGTAATGTCCAACGGGCCCCGCAAAGGGGCTCTTTGCCAGAGATCTTTTCAAATTGCTGATGTAAATATTGAGGTGCATAGAAAGTGTAGTGTTTGGAATGTGAGTAGATTGGTGCAGTGAAAGTCAAAATTAAAAATGACTAGGGGTAATCTCCATTTATTATACAGGGACCCTTGTCATGATTAAAAACAACGTAGAGTTTCAGTCATGGGCACAATTATGCTTCTGACTCAGGTGTATGAATGGAATAAAGTCAACATGTTTCTTGCCTATTTTAATGTCCTACATGGATCCTGGCAATTCTTCAGCTCCAGAAACCTAACCTACTCCCGGAAGAGTTGTCCTTAAATACTAATCCCTATCCAATCCACCCCTTACAAAAAGAATGTTGTGTAATGTCTACCTCTTTGGTAGGAGGCTGACCAGTTTGGTAGCTAAACAATTACTCAATTGAGTAACAGCGGAGATGCCCTTGGTGCGTTTTGCAGAGTCTTGTATAGCCTGAGACCTACCCCGTCCTCTGCCCCCACTGATCTCTGGCAAAGAGCTGCTTTGCAGGGACTGCTGGGCATTGCTGCGCTGGCCCAACGTGGAGCTCCCTAATGATGAAGCATGACACCCTTTGGGGTGTGTGAGGCCTCCTGCTCCTAAAAGGGGCTACCTCACTTAGGGGTTCTGGCCTTCACATGTTTTCCACAATCTCACTGCTGCTGTGCCTGTGACAAAAGATTCTCTAACAAATATTAAACTTGGGGTCTGATGTACTAAAAGACAGGTTGCAAAAAGTGTTGGAAATTGCATACAGACTTTTGTGAGCCGTCTTTGTTGTAGTGATACAACATGTGTGTTAATACGTTGGGTCATGAAATCTCCAGTTGCAGAATGATCTGGTAATGAATATTGTTTAGACAGTGTGCTGTGTGCAACCCCATGTGGTTGGTGAAAACAGTGGAATGGTGGTCTTTATGGAAAAGCTGACCACCATCCCTTTGTTTGCATTCTTAAACATAAAACTATTTATTAAGTTGTGTGTGTTCCTTAAAAAGAAATGAGAAGCTTTCAGTTTGCGAAAACATAGGGAGGAGCAGGCAGTGGTCTCTAGGATCAATGTCTTCTCCTCTTCCTCTGTTTCCGTGAGGTCCACAAAGGGGAAGTTGTCACAAGAGAACACCTTTGCAAATCGGGCACCTTCTCATTTGAGGTGTCAGTAACTGATCAGTGGTTTGTGACCACAATTGCAGGGGAAAATCATTGGTAACATAGCATTGGGGCTTCAAATGATGAGAAAGCCCTTTTACCCCTCCCCCCGACCCACTTGTAATGTGCAATGGATTACAAAATCCATTTTGTGAGTCTGAAACTCTTTTCTGACTGCCAAAATGGTTTTAGTAAATTGAAAAAAAGCTTTTTCATGGTTGCAAACCCTGCGATTTTGCAATGCAATGGTCTTATGAATGCTTAATGGCATTATACATCAGGCCCTTAATTTGAGATAGTGACCCTTGCAGTTGATGATCTTTGGCCAGTGATGTAACTTAGAGGTGGCAATGGTTCACATAGAAGGAGGCTGAACCAAAGTATGCATAGAAAACAAGAGGTTTGTTGGTAATAGAGCAAGTGCTATTTAATATCAAACCCTACAAAAATAGGCCGTTGGTTATTCAGTTTCGACTCACCTAGTAAGATGTTCTGGACTTCCATCACCATTCTGCTGTTTCCTAGATACACAGCCACATCATCACCATGGACTCGGCATGACATGAAGACCATCACTGATTTTTTGTTGGGCATCCAAATACGCCACTGCCAATCTAATGAGAAAAGATCTCTGAAGTAAATGTTGCAAAAGCATGGCTATCAGCCATGTCTCTTTTATACCATGTTCGAAAGAGAGCCCAGTCTGTCTGCTAAACATCTGTAAGAATGAAAAACAATCATGTTTCTCAGTAGAGCACCTGCTGACTGTAGGCTGTTGCATGCAGGTAACATACATAGTTGTAACCATATACTTTACTCTCTCTATGAGTATCGTAAAGAACTGAGCATACCTTTCAAGTTGTACAATATTGCCTTTACAAGACACAAGAAACTATGGGGCATATTTATACTCTGTTTGCACCAAATTAGCGTCATATTTTTTTAACTCTAATTCAGTGCAAAACTAACTCCGTCTAGCACTAAATTTATGGATTTAAAATCATTTTTTAGACGTGGAAACCTACCTTGGCTTAATGAGATGCAAGGTAGACGTTCCTGTGCAAAAAATGACTCTATGGCCTTAACACCATATTTATACTCCCGTGCAAAAATGGTGCACAGGAGGGAGGAGGGGGTCCCAAAATGGTGCAAAGCTTGCTTTGCCCCATTTTTTTAATGCCTGGGTCAGGGCAGGCATTAGGGGACCTGTGGGCCTATTTCCATGGTAGGACACCATGGAATAAGACCACAGGTGCCCTCCCCAGGCACATCCCCACTGAAGTACAGGTAAGTATTTTATTTTATTTTTTCAAGTGCCATAGGGGGCCCTGAAATGGGCCCCCATACATGGCACGGGGTGCAATGGCCATGCCCAGAAGACCCTGGTCCCCTATGCTGGCCATTGGGCTGGTGGGCATGACTCCTGTCTTTTCTAAGAAAGGAGTCATGTGGTATGGATGGTTTTGCATCAGAAAATGACTCTAGGCAGGTTAGAGTCATTTTCTTTTACTCTAACCTGCCTAACGTAATTTTTTGGTGCAAAACCCCGTTCTTCCATACCGCCAGCCCCACCTGACTAATGTAATTTGTTTTTTACACTAGCCTACACTTTGCACCGGCTTGCACCGTTCCATAAATATGGTGCCCGGCTGGTGCACAGAAATGGTGCAAGCTGGTGCTAAACTTCTTGGTGCAAAACTGCGTTAGTGCAGTTTTGCACCAAAAAGTATAAATCAGGGCCTCTATTCCTTTTTTTAATGCAAGAAGTGTCTAGTGCTTGTGAAAAACGACAGCTAGAAGATGGCCAACAATATTTTTCATTTCTAGACACACTACACTGCAGTGTACCTCAGAACAGCTCTCACGCACCCCTAGTGTGGATGAGGGTTAAGCTACCTTTTAGGACTCTGGCCCCGTGGCGGGCAGCAGTTTTAGGAGGGAGGGGGCGGACGGGAAGCACACTCACACTCATTCTTTCACGCAAGCACATCCATTAACAATGCTCATCAACATTCAAACATGCACGTACGCATCAAACATTCATTTAAAAAGATCTCACACACACGCACTTACCTTCAGCCTCGGAGGTCCCAGGAGGGTGGGACTGCTGCCTTCCTTCACTGGCTGACCTTAGGTCAGCCTATGAGGGAAGGCAGCAGTCCCAACTTCGTCACAGAGTGGGATGGGGTTAGTGAGACCGCTAACTCCACCCCGCTCTGTGACAAGGGGTCACTGATTTACACTCGCCCTGGGCGCTTCAGTGCTTAAACCGGAAGCGCCCACGCTGAAGTCAATGGATGACGCTTTCCTCACCACCTGGGGGAGGGCCTCGAAGCACCTTTGCTGAGCCAAGGAAGTCACGCCCACAGGAGCTGTGACCACTTCAGCCGAGCAAAGTTCAGCTCAGGCAGCCAGGAGTCTGCGCAAATCGTGCATGTCTGCTCCTGGCTGCCTGACCTGAACACGAAGAGTGTCTGTCAGGCTGACCTTTGTTCAGCCTGACTGGCACTCCTCATGAGGAGCAAAAGGTGGGTGGGGGGCCCCTTCGCCCTAAAGGACGGGCTGCGCCTGCTCTGGCCACAAGATTGCCGTTTGTGAGGTAATATTCAGTGTACCCAGTGCTCTGACAAAGGGTCCTGGGTTGAGACCACACATCCATAGCAAGCGGTCAATGAACAGCAAGATTTCAGCCAAAGCCACCTACGAAAGACTGTCTGTGCTTGGCTTGAAACAGAGCCCTGAGGCCAGGCAGGACTTCAATTCCGCAGGCATTTCTCCGGTGGGCTGTAGTCCTCGGAAACCAGTTTTGAAACCAAAGGGCTGGTCCTGGTTCCTCTGCAACTTTCCAGCTACCCAGCAGCTAACCCAAGAGGCTTCAAGAGAGAGACAGAATGAGGGAGGGAGGGAGGTGGAAGGGAAAGAGGAAGTTATCAGAGAGAGAGAAGAGATAGAGAGGAGAGAGAGAGAATTGATAGATTGAAAGGGCACGATAGCAGGGGAAAACAAAGGGAGCGATGAGCTGTCTTGAAAGAGATACTTTTGGTTCCCCGGTCCGGTTGTGTGAGTCGTCAAGGCGACAGTAGAGCTCCGCGTGAATTTACGGAGTCCTCTATCACGGGGCAGAGTCACTGACAGGAAATAGTCCCTTCCTGCACTCCACAGTTTGTGCGAATAATGATTCATGCTTCAAGTAACATCACGAAAACTATTATAAATCGCTCTTGCAATTACTGTAAGCGCTTTCATCATTAGCCGTCAAGCACATAAAAGGAACACCTCTCCACATGCTATTGCATTTCAAATGCTTCCAGCAAATATGCCTGTGCTGCGCGTGCATGACTGCCAGGCTTAGATAGCTCCTGCTATCTGCGCTCTTCTCAGAGAGCAATTTTGGCTCAACCATCTTGTGCAATCCTTCTGCAGATCTGCCGCTGTGCGAAAACATAAGATTCCCAGGGCTGCTAGTAGGATTTTCAAATGATTTTTTATGTCCTGCTTGAATATGCCGCAGGATTAATCATGTCCCTGGGATTGGTAGGGTTTCTGATTGCCACAGTACTCGCCACCTGCATCCTCCTGAGTGTCACTAGCGAGGGAGAGATTGGAGAGCTGGAAATAGGAGCAGTAACACAACGAGGGGCCGGACTGGCCATTGACCATACCAGATTAAAGCCAGGCTGCTTTAAGGCTACCTTGGAGGCTTCTTGGCCTGCCTACCGCTGGTGAGGAAAGCAGCACTACATATTATAATATTCCACATCATTAGCTTTACTAAAGATAAATTCTTTCTAAAGCTTCAGCTGTTAACCTCTGTGCTGAAGGGCCTAGCTATTTGTGCAGCAGGTGGAGTAGCACCAGGACCTAGAGCCTCAGGACTCCAGTTAACGTTGATAAATCCTGTATTTTACTACCCCCAAGAGCTGTCAAGGGGGCCAGGGCCATTTTCCTCACTTGCACAAGGGACGCTTGAGGCCTCTTAGTCCGCGCCTAATCATACGGGATATATGTCAGAATTTTGTTATTTAGGATCACATTGTATGGCAGGTATGGAACTGTGACTCCAACTGCAATGAAGGATTCTCATTTTTAATAATAAACTAGGCACATCATGAGTGTTATGCAAAAAAAACTGTGTCAAAGTTATTAGCAAATCCAAAAAATAATTTCCTACAGAAAGTGTGAATGTTAACCTTGACTGAAGAGGAGTTAATCACAGGGGTGCAGGAATTTCAATGCAGTAATCCTGCACATAAATTACCAATATCAGAGCTATCAGCATTCTTGCGATATAGGAATACTGCAAATTGCAGGTATTCCCCACAAGTTTCTCCTGAGAATGTATTAGTTACAGTGGGAATATTGGAACACCCCACCTTTTCCTGCAATAATGCCCTATTCATCAGCCCATTTGCACTCTGGTCTTTAAATATCTGGGTAAAATACCGAAATTGTGGTATTCCAGCAGAAACACCGTTTCATGCTGAATCTGCAATTACATGGAACCCCCAAGAGGGGCAAAAGGCACAATCGCCAAATCTTTAATTTATATACAAATAGATTTGATAAAAAAAAACCTTGTTAAAGACAAACTATGGTCCTTTAGTAAGAATAGAAAATACCATATGTTATTAAAAAAAAACTAAACTTTCTGTAAGAAACTTCAAGCCAGATGTATGAAACTTTTTTGTGTGTTTACAATAGGTCTGAGCTGCATAATCAGGCCGTTTACGACCGTAAAAAGGTTTTTTTTATGTATGACACCCAAATTGCGATTCTGTAACATGTTACTGAATCGCAATTTTTGAAACCAAAAGGCGAATTGATATTTGGAATGGTAGTGTTTAAGAAATCTCTTCCAAATACTGATTTGGAATAGAATACATTCATATTTTACAGACTATCCAAATAGAGTGGTAACACGTTCGTGAAGGGGATGCAAATATTGACAAAATCATTTTTAAGAGTAGGCAGTTGTCCTACAGACCTCTTTCATATCTTAAAACAAATGTTACTTAAATGTTTAATTTTTTATTATACACATTGCGTTTTCAAGAGACCGGAGTTGTATTAAAAAAAAAAAAATGTTTTATTTAAAAGCAATCACAGACATGGTGTGATGGCTGTGATTCATAGTGGATCACAACTGGCGACCTACCTCATTAATATTCAAGGGAGAGGTTGATTTGGGACCACTAAGAATTGAGATTTTGGGAACCAACCTATTAGTAGATAAAGCAGTTTTACAGATTCTGTAAAAGTTGGTGCACACTTCGCAACCATTTTTATTGAATCCATTCTTGGTATCTCTGGCCCTTTATTTAAAAGGACTTTTTGGTTATAATACAAAAACCTAATAAAAAGAACTCTAATACACCAATTATATTTAGGCACCTCAACACTGCCAGTATGCTGCCCATGACCTCACACATCATATCAAGGTTACATAGCACATCACATCATTGATTAAATTAAGGATGATATTGCATTAGACATTATCAATGACTTTGTTGATGACTAAGTTATATCAACATACCTAGAACCACTCCATCCACCAGTTAAACTCAGAAGGTTCAGGAAGCAGTGACTGGCTTGGCAAATGCCGTGGAATTTGTGTTAAAAGCTGTTGAGCACAGTACCCATGTTGGTAGTGGCCAGTGGACTTTGGGAACATTAAATGACTCATTCACCAAACAAATTCCAAAGGCATCCATTGAACAACATCACTTGTTTACAATAACATTTTAACTGTTGCATCAAGCAGTTTGTTATGAAGATAGACAAAATATATAAAGAAATCATACAACATGACATTAAGATCTTATCCACCATGTACACAGTTGTCCAGCCATTGTGTCAGAGAATTTACGTAGCAGATACATGATAAATATTGTACCATTTCACCACTTCTTTTCAAGAGTTCAGGAAGAGTAATTTCTCAGATGATAGTTAATTTACCAGCTCATCCCGGGATACAAACTTACTAAATTCTTTATAGAATTGACAGTATTGACATCTGCCTCTAAACACTGTAATGGCCTGACCACTATCTAAAGAAGCAGTTGGTGCCAAGATACTGTACTAACATATTCTTCTCACCCTTTCTGAAGAAACCTTTACAGATCCCTGATTATATAGCAAACTGTTGTCTAATTTCTCATTTGACTTATCCTGCTATACTCGTAGAATGGGCTATAAATTACAAATGTAGCCTTTGCTCGGATTTAACAATTTACTTCATCACTGTCAAGTAGAATTGAAACTGGTCAATGATGTCAAACCTATAACCGGTAATTTTAGACGACCTAGGAACAGAAACCGGTGATCCATACTGATCAGTCTTTTCTCAGTGAGTGCATGTCAAATGATTAATTGGCTCTTTCAGATCACCGATGATACAGCTTCACTGTAGGGTCTCTTGTTCCCTCAGATTGCATACTTTGGCTGATCAGCCAGTAGCCATGCAGATGATATTTACTGTCTGATAAATCCATCCGCATTTGAATGTAGGGGTGCATGAAGCATAACAAGCTTACGATGAACCATCTGAAAGTCGAGATGCTAGAGGCAGCCATCATACCAGCAGCAATGACCAAACCTGTGGTTCTTGTCCTGTCCAGGCTCGACTGTGTCATCTTTATACATTTGGACCTTCCTCAATGCCCAGTAGGATGCACATATTAATTACTTACCTATTCATTAACCTTAACTGAAGGGACCACAGAAATCTAGCCCTTTTTTTGTTCTTAACTGGTTGTCAGGTGACAACCGCATTGAATTCAGTCAAATCTATTAAATATGTGTATTCAGATTGGACAATCCAGCTAGCTATAAAATAATCTTCACAGTGTTATACATAAAATATTTAATTTACAAAACGCCTATGATTTCAGCAATAATACTTTTAAAATCATTTGCACCTTCCTTAACAATAATGTGAATTAATAAAAAAAATACATTCAGCTATCATCATCCCTTAGCGTACAGGGTATCTAACCCTACGTATTAAGAAGCACAGCTTTAATCTTACATCGCAATTCTATTTTGTACTGTTGAAAACAAGATTTTTCTTACATGTTGACAAATCAAAATAAAAGGCAATACGAGGTGTAGAATAAATGGTGTACTTTTCATGAAATCTACATTCTTCAATACAGGTACAGATTATCTGCTCACCACAGGATGATATGTTGTTTTCAGTTTTCTTACCATGGTGTACAAAAATACCAGGATAATTACAACAAACATTTCTAGAGAAAGGATAATGGGAGGAGTATTATGAATAAACCTGGTTAAGAGATACTGAAAATAAACAGGGATAAGGGTAATGGTGAAAGTAAGAGAGTGCTATGTAAGTAGGTAATGGGGACCTGGGGTTATCTAAATTAATAGATTAAGGTAAATAAGGGGGTGGAATTCCAAACTGTATAAAAATAAATAAGAAAGTGCTGCAAGGCAAAAAAGGGCTAAATGTTAAAAAGAAAGAGAATGTGAAAAATGTAGTGGGGTCTGACGTCTCTCCCTTAGATAATAGAGGGACTATATAATGGTATCTGCTATTTACATCATGTTTCCCAAAAAAGGATAGAAAGTTACTGGAAAATAAAAAAAAAACAAGCTTTGGCAAAGCCAATATGCCTGGCTTTAGAGTGCCAACACATGCAAACACAGTCACTCACAAATGCTGTTTGCATGGTTTGCATTCACAAATGCTGTTTGCATGTGTTGCATTCACAAATGCTATTTGCATGTGTTATGTTTACAAATGCTGTTGAGCATGTTAAAGCCAGGCGTATATGCTTTGCCAATGCTTGTCTAAAGCCAACTCATCATGAAAATGGAATGATGGTATGCAATGAGAGAGATTGAGCAGGTGCATACCGACTCAATTTTCCTCTATCTTGTTTACAACTCATCAAGACCAGCCCCACAGATGGCCAATGACAAGTCTTGTGGCAAAACTAAATGCTGCGTCCTATGACTGCATAAATATTTAGGAGTGTAGCTGACTGCGAAGGAAAACTCTAAACTTCATCTGTGCTATCTCAAAGCTAAGGTGGAATGTATAATAACAAGAGCTTGCCAGTTAAACAATCGTATAAAAAGTCCTATTCCAGTTCCGATCAAGTAGACAGGGCATCTCTTTTACCAGCGCTAAACTATGGCCACAAAGCTTTTCCAGGGCAACTTACTCAATTAGTGGAAAAGCTTCAAGTTAAACTTATAGGAGAGTGTTTAAGCTACCACAATATATAAGGGGGTGCAAGATAAGGCTAGAACTCGGCCTGGAAGGACAGAAGTGGTCCTATATGGGCTCCTATTTGAAATATTATCATAGGATTGTTATGGCTCCACCCAACACACTGAAATCAGCCCTTTGCCTTATCTTTGACTCAAAAACGAATCCTTGGTCGCAGTATTTAACCACAGCATTTGACTCGCTTAAAATAGATCAAACAGAACTAATTAAGCTGGTGCATTCTCACATTGCCATCAAGACTGTGTTGAAAAGGCAGATAAAAATGCTCTCTAGGTGAACTGACCTGGCAAAATTGAGCAGTACACCTGTATTAATGGCTGTGGCAGCATCTTATACCAACAGCTTGCACCACTTGTGAGCACAACCGTATCTGATGTGTACGATGGGGAAAGCCTGCGGTACACAAATCATGGTTGCAAGGTTGTTTGCCCTCACGATCAAGGAGATGAACCCAAAATGGCACTCCATTTCCATGATTGTAAATTGCAGGCTCTTCGGATACAAAACTAACACATTCAGTCACCTGTTATGCTGCTGCTCCGCACTGATGAATGCACGTCGCACTTTACTAAAACCTCTCTTTCTATGTTGTGGCGTAAGAACCTGCAATGAGGCTGGGTCACTTCTGTTTACTTTAAAGAAGCCATCTGATCCGGCTAAATTTGGGACGTTTTTTTTTCAGTTACAAAAGCTGTTGAACGAGGGTACCAGAACTGCCCAGACTTCTACTCTTTAAAGCAGAAGGGAGTGGTAATGTTCCTCTTGTAATTCTCGCAAAGTCTTAAAGGATTAATTACCAACTTACTGCTTTTCTAATGTTGTATTGACATTACCTGGTCCTTCTGGGTGTGTACTTTGCATATTTTAGCTGGAAATAATGATATTTTATCACCATGATTTGCACTGCTGATTAGCTCTTTTTAGGCCGTTGTTCAATGATATTCGTGATATATTGTACATATTTTTTTTATCCTTTTGGAGTAATTAATCTATTTGTAAAGAACTGTTTTGCTGAGCTCTTACTTATTTGAATATTCGTTTTATGATTTTAAGTTATAGTCTCTATAGGTCTATTATTGTTTGATATGGGCCTAGTCAGGGAAATGTATGCCCCCCTTCGTTGAGATGGATTTCACTTGATTGTAAAGATGTTAAATAATCATACAATAAATTTACTTTATTAGACTGCATACATTGCTGACTTTGGGATGTTCCCAAATGCCCCCAATTCACCTAATCAAATATGATATCCAAATCAGATTATGTTTTAATGCTTTGAAGTGGCGAGTTCTCTTTATACAGTGGTCGATTTCTACCCAAAACTATGCTAGTAAGAACTAATCCAGCCAAGAAAACCACTCAAAAAATGTTGTATAGCATACCAAGCTTTGCATGCATGAGGGCCTTCTTTTTTGTATATAAAATTCTGGATGCTCCACATCAATTGCTAAGACCAGCTTCTTCCCTCCTTTTGAAATTTCCATTTTGGGCAGTAGATCTTTTTAGTGGTTGGTAGTGGTTGGTACAGAAGTGCTTTACAAGAGCTCTAGGACTGTCCCAGGACTGCGATATCACACACAATTCCAGCTTACTCCAGAGGTGCATAATGAGACCCTTGTAAATATCTCAATGTTGGCATCTAACTGTATGATGCTAACCTTATCCGAGGAGTTCTGAAAGAGCACAGCAAAGGTCTCAGATAACCGATACTGGGTTTTTCACTACTGGGTTGCCTTTGCATGGCATGTCCCATTGAAGTGCATATTCAAACCTGTGAGAATGCTTCTGGGCTGGGATATTGGTGCAGCATGCACATTTAAATAGATATGCATTGTGTGAACTATACTAGTGACTCATTCGTGGGCTAGTGTGCATGTAGTGGGTTAGAATATATGAGCTCTGTGAAGGGCTCAATACTTTGATATTAATGCATAGTACAAGCCAACATAGAAGGACATTGTGAATCAATTTAATGAAAATTAATTTCTAAAGCAATAACTGCTTGTATAACCGGACTAAGGATGTACTGTAACATGATTAAATCCAGTATTCTTCATTTTTAAGATAAAGAGTAAAAATAAAACGTTTAGTTCTGGTTATACTGTACTTTATAAAAGCAGTTTTGTTTTTACATTTAGTGTATGTAGTTTATACGTATTAACGCTAATGCTGTTTACTTTTTAGAATACTGTCCGATTACATCTTGATCCCCTATGCCACATAATCCATTTTAGTCATTTAACAGTATTGGTTCAACGCCCCGTCCCCCAAGTCTCTCCTCATATATGCCCCTCCTCACAAGTATTCTACATGACATGTGCTGGATGGTCTGGCTGTGAAAAAATGTCCATGAAATATTGCATGCTCTATCATCAGGGTTGGGGGGGGGGCAACCTTTTTGACTTTTCATTAATTCATTTTTAGGTTTGACCTGTACTGCGCTTGCTGCTTGCATGGTGAACTTATTGCATTCTATGCTTACTTTAAGGGGCTTTGAATAAATACCTTCTTCAGTCATTGGCCTTTGTTGCTCAGGAACCTGCAGCCATTTGCCCAAGCTCTTGTCAATAACATCTTAAATTAGTCCACAGGAATATTTCAATTGTACTCCTTTTTATAGTTCTGTACCCAGAGGCAGCTTTAGCTGTCTCGCTAAACTATTGTGATCCAAAAAACATTAGACATAATATACACACATAGTGTGGCTTTTGGTAAGCAGGATTCATTAACTAGTTTGTTAAATTGTCATTGACATGTTTCTTCAGATCCACTTTAGCATGCAGCATGAGGCAAACGTTACCCATTAGATTCCTTCATTTTGTGACGTCACACAGCTTGTGCACACTGTTCACATCTGCTTAAAAAAGTTTGTTTCTTTCCAGCGGCAAAGCTCTTTCAAAATGGGCTTGCTAGCGCGCCTGGTTCTTAGTAAGTAAACTTACAAGGGGACGCGTATAGGTCAATGACCTTTTGAATCGCATGGAGTATCCTAGTCATGCAGTGACTACTGAAACGGTAGCTAAAATCAATAATCAAGAAACATTCTATGAAAAACAGCTTTAAACCATAATACTCAAGAATAACCACTACTCAGGAAGGAGTTAACAATTTCTATTTCCCTATTGCTTACAATTCTAAATCATCTACTAGTTCAAGCTTTAATCAAAGCATTAATTCATTAATAAAACACCATCACCTAAGAAGACATATGCGAAAAGGTAATTCTATAAGCTACAACATTAGCATTGATAATGAAGTTCAGCAATTAAGTTCGTCAGTCAGTTGTCACTGTCAAAGTCACCCCTAACAGCCTATCTAACCAAGATTAGCCTTAGCATGGTGGTCTTCATGCTTAAAACAATTTAGAGAAAACATCAATTTGGAAAATTCTATCCAAGTAAGCACAAAATCGTCAGTCACATTTTCATAGCTACCTCTCCAAGATGGATCAGCAACAAGTCAGTCTTCGTCTTCAGGTCATCAACTAGTGAGCTACGGATCAGGCTCACAGACCATGAGCCCAATATCAGCACCTTGGACAGCGTCTCCTAACTTCATCAACTTTTCTCCTGCAACTCTGATTTCTTGCCCCTTGTCATGACTTTTTATTAGGGTCTCCCAGTCCATCCCCCTAATTGCTAATTGGTCAGTCAGACGGCAGATATGACTTTAACTTATAGTTTTTGTTTACAAAATCTACAAATTTTCATATATTCCAAGTCACAAGAAGCGGATTGGTTCTTCATGCGATGCCCTCACCATCCGGCTCGTCAGGTATCAAAATTATTACATATGGCTCTCATGTCAGTGCTTCTATTGTTCAAGCCCTGGGAAAGTACATTTAGCCTGTTCTACACATAATTGTATCAAATTGTCTTCATCATCTCCTGTCCGCCGGTACATTGCAGAATGTTCTAGCTAAGTAACTTGAACTTCAAGCGGGTCAAGGTTGTTGTCTGCAGTTTCCAGTCCTTTGCAAGGCGTCCAGTTTCTCCATGTTCAGAGTGTGGAAGGCCCAGTGGGACTAGGCCTTTACATCAGCTAACTTAGTAATGCAAAACAGAGGTTATGCGTCTCATTATGACATATTACTACATTTTTCCCATATATTTTCATTATTTTGCACATTTTCAGTCGTTTTAGTACATATGGTGATCACTCCCCGAGGGAACATTTTCAAACGTGCACATTATTTTTCTGCGATTAATTTCTCTACACATTTGTTCTCATTAGTAAACACACATATGTCATCAATAATATTCTTAATTAGCATATCTGCTTCAACAGGCTCTTTACATTTTTTATATTACTTTTAAAACGGCTGTGTATTTTGCCTGCAGTCCGTGTGTCATGTTAGGTGGCAATTTATTTTCAGCCTCCTTTATAAAGCTGCTCTTATAAAGTTTTTTTATGACATTGTAGCTGCCTTAAATTTGAGTGCTTGGTTGTGCAGTAATTTTTCTGTTTCACAGAAAATAATCAGTAAAATGCATGGCACAATTGAAAGGCTTGTTTTTAAACAGTGTCAGTAAAACAGCCATATCAGTGATTGTTTTTTTAATGTAAAGTTTTTATTGCAAGCACAATGTGGCCACATTTAGGTGGCAGCGTTTTTTTTGTTTCTTTTCATGTTTTGTGGCATATGCTTGCGATAGAAAATGTAAAAAGTTAAAAATAAATGTATTCTTTGCACCATCATGTTGAGGCCAGACCTACTGGCTGTGCTGATACTGGTTCTGTTGGGTGTCTGTGTGTCTTTTTGCCTTCATATGAATGGTTGAGAGGCTATTTTACATCTGAAATCAGTCAGTGAGCATCCCAGTAGCACCGGGGGAGTGAGAGCTGGCAAAAGCATCATAAAAATTAACACTTCAGAAAACAAGCATTGGCAAAGCCACTAGGTCTTGTCTTTGTGACCTGTTGGCTCTGCCAGTGCCTTTTGTTCATGCTGTATAGCATGAAGAAAAGAAAACAGAGACACAATAACACAGCCATGGCTGCTGCATCATTTTGAATGACGTGTGATGGCGCCATTTTTTATTTTTTTTAATCCAAAATGGATTTATACGAAAACAAAAAGCACAAAAGCAATGTACTGTTTGATCCTTCAGAAAAAAAAATCAATTATAATAATAGGACTGAGGTAGGGGGCGATGGAGGAGCAGGCTGTGTAGCGGGTGAGGGGGAGTAAAGAAAAAGAACAAGTAAGGGAGCAACACAGATCTTGGGGGAGACGCATAAGGTAGAGAACAACATGGGCCAAAGGTAGAAAGAAGTATAGGCATAAGGGCAATACAGACAGGAGGAGAGATGCATGTGGGCGAGAAACAGCAACACAAATCGGGGTGGAAGGAGAATCAAATGAGGAAGACAGCTGGAAAAAGAAAAAAATAGTTTCCTAAACGTGAGTAGTGGAAGGACACAAGTAAGAAGCTATGGTTCGGGGGCATGGCAAACAGAAGATAGTCAAGGCAAGCCACTGACTAAGAAGCAAATGAGTGGCAATAAGACTAACCAGGGGTAAGCAACGTGTGTGATTTATGCCCACTGTACATGGTAAGCTGACAATCGGTCTTTTTCAGCCTAAAAAACCCTCTACTTAAATGGATTGCTTTATTTTCTAGAGCACCTGTTTTTAGAGTTAGGGCCTGCTTTAGATCTAGGTGTAGGGGAATACTCTTGTCACAAACGTGACAGATAACCTATCTGCAGTATTACGATCCCATGATATCCTATGGCATCGTAATACGGCGGACAGGTAATCAGTCACATTCGTGACAGAGTATTCCTTCCACCCAGATCTAAATCAGGCCTTTCGTCAGTCTCCACTCTCTGGTGCTGCTAGGTATACAAGCCTGCAGGCTTGACGTGTATATGGCATACGTATGGCAGACCAGCACACTGTCCCAATGTCAAACCTGTGTTCCTTGTCTATGATTTTATTTGTATAACATATTATGAAACACATTTAAGAGATCATTTTGAATACTTACATTTTAAAGACAAACCTTGTACTGTAAATATTAAGAGACTGATCTATAGCAACGTAAGGTGAGCTGCTTTCCAGACAGCTTGAGGGCATTAGTTGTTGTTTGATATTTTTTGGATCTGAGCCATATTGCCATTAGAAACATAAAAACAAAGTATTTGACACCTGATAGGGAGCGCCATTCCTATCCATTCTAGACATTCAGCTTATACTGAACACACTGCATCCCTTTCACCACAGCCCACAGCTTCACCATTGCGTTATCAATACACCAATATCTGCAAGGCAAAAAAACATAATTATTTTAGGCCTTACTATGATTAAATTTACATTTCATTCGTCAGAAGACAGCTGTTGGCTTCTAATTTCAAAGTACCAGCTCTGCTCAGAGGTTAGGCAAAAACAAAGCATGATCTCAACTTGCAAAGGCAAGAATATAGCAAGAAAGGAAAGTATAATGTTTCATCTCTCCCAGCCATTACTTTTGTACTGAACCTGTGTAGGCTAGGGTACCACCACGCCTTTCATTTATGTTCACCTTGGGGGTAATCTGGCACATTATCAAGCCTTTCCCAAGTCTCACTTACATCCATCAGCCTGGTCCCTTACCTTTGCCTACCTTTTGTGAAATTCCATGCTCATGTTTATTATTACCTGCTGTTCACAACAGCCCACCTGATCCTTCTTCCTCCACAAAGACACAGCTGCTTGTGCCCAGTCATGTCTTTTCTTAAAGGCTATAGGGCCTGTGTGCAATGCTGAGCGTTATTTTCATTACCACAGCTGGTACTTTGCGCATAAGAATAATAGCATTTTGTATAGGGTGTCTTACCTCACTTCTGTCGGTTCTAATTGCTGTAAATAACACATGATATTGCTACATTTTTTAGCTGAGTTTACTGAATTGTGAAGGATGGAGGGTTTTGCTGAGAACTCAGACTCGTAACCAGCAGACCTCTGCATATCTCAGCGATGACTGTTAAACTCGGTGAACCATTCTGGTGGCATCATTACTTTCATGGCTGAAAATATGTTTCAAGTGGGTGGTGAGGGCACAGTGCTCTCTTCAAAGCCCAGAGTAGAAGGTCCATTAGAAGAAACAGAGGAAATGAGGCTGAAGACACCTTAGGAGAAACGGGTGAACTGAGGTGGATGCGGACCTCTGTGGAATCACAGACCAGAAGATACATTATGAGAAACTGTCTAATTGAGGCAGATCTGGGTGGCTGGGAAAGCCTAAGGCACAAGATACATTATCAGAAACTGAGGAAGTGAGATAGATGTGGACCTCTGGGCATTCCTGGAGCAGAAAAAAAACGAACAAAAGCACATTTTCTGTTTAAAGTTTTAATTGCATGCCAAGATTTGCCTAGTTCTTTACAGCTGTTTTTTTGTATCGGACAGTAGAACTTCCTGTTGGATTAAATAGAAAGTTGCACTTTTGGGGACCACCGCTCCGCTAAGTGTTAACCCCTGGTTGGTGGATCGGTACAAAGCTTTCCACTCAGGAGCAAAATTAGAATAACTTTTCCAGTGGTGCAAAAGTTATTAATAAAACAAAAAATGCCTTTCCTGTTGAAAATCTTTCCAGATCATAACTACTCAAGTGCTATTCCCGTCTCAACATACGCAGGCTCCTGCCTTATTACAAAGAAATCCTGAAGGGAAAAAAAAAAAAAATATATATATATATATATATATATATATATATCACTATATCCAAAAGTTAACAAAATCACACTCCAGGAAAGAATTGAGTTTCTTTTCCTTTATTTTCACCACACAAGAATACGCCGTATTTCGGCATTTTTAGTCCTTTTTTTCTTTATTTAATATCCTTCTTCCCATTTATCAATAATGAGGATTTATGGCAGTTGAAGTTCCATTTTGTCTTCGTTTTTATTTTATTTTACTCTCATTATGTTATATTATTTTGTTGCAAGCTCTTTGTCACTTTCTTTTATTCTGGTTTTCATATATATGTTCTTTTATTATTCATGTTATCTCAAGCTTTTAGTGGCTGTTCGTTTTTACAATCAGTGTAAGTCATAAAGTTACATATATTAAATTATGCGCTCTGATGGCTATTTGGGCAATTTTCCCCATTATAATGTAGCATAATATTTTATTTTATTTTATTGAACACGTTTCATTCTGGACTCAATTATTTCTGCTTCTCCTTTCGTATGTTTTATTAATTTCAGTCTCAGCTTCAAACATATATTTCTATATGTATTTGACCTTGTCTCATTCTCAATTTTTCCTTTTCTTATATTTATGTTGCAAATGTACGTGGAGTTCTTAGTCCACATTGAGCCCAAATGGTGCCCTTTTTCGGGGTCTTGTAATGTACCTTGATTCCTATCTCTGATGTATTTGTTCTCTTTTCCCCCCTTTCACTCTTTTTCGCAATGCCATAGTATTTCATACTTGTCCAATTTTTATCTGGATGTTGCAGATAGTGTTTTGCTAGTGCGTAACTAATGTCCTTGTTTTGTACCGCTCTTATGTGTTGTAGAATTAGTTTTTTTAGTTGCCATATTGTCCTTCAAACATACTTTTTCTTCCACATGTACACTCTATGACATGTATCACATATTCAGTTTCACAAGTGATCCTTTGATTTATTTTTATTTATTTTCCGGTATATTCTTCAAAGTGTACTTTATTAACTCCATTTTCAGTGAGGGTGCTTTCTTATAGGTTATTGAGGGATTCATTCCAACTTCGTCTCTGATGATCTTTATATAGCAAGTTCCAATACTTTTTCAAAACATTTTGAATAGCAAAGTTTTCCTTACTATATTCCAATATTATTTGTATTTGTTCATTCTTCTTTTCACTTTTCTTTTCCTTCTGTATTAAGAGTATGTTTCTCTCAATTTGACTCACTCTTTGCATTCCTTGATTTATATCACTCTTCTTGTATCCTCTTTGTAAGAATTTGTGTTTTAATTATCCATATTGAAGTAACATTTCTTCGTCATTTGAGCAGTTCCTCCATAGTCTTAGAAATTCTCCATATGTTATGTTCTTTATTAAATGTTTTAGATGAAAACTCTTTCCATGAAGTATGCTATTTGTCATGGAAAGAGTTTTCTTCCAAAACAAAATGGAAAAATGAAACAACATTTTTTACAAAGAGGATACAAGAATAGAAGATAAGATATTATTTTGGATGAAAACTCTTTCCCACTCCAATTCGCCCCACTCAAATCCAAAAGAATCAGCACCACTCCCAAACAATCTGCCCCACTCCAGCCCAAAACAATCTGCCCCACTCAAATCAGCCCCACTCCAATCTGCCCCAGTCCAAATCAATCTGCCCCACTCCAGTCTGCCCCACTCCAATCCGCACTATTCCAACCCAAAACATTATGCCCCACTTCAATCCAAACTCCAGTCCACCTCACCTCAATCCAATCCACCCCACTCAAGTCCACCCCACTCCCATCCAGTCCACCCCATACCAACCCAATCCACCCCACTCCACCCTAATACAGTCTGTCCCACTCAATTCAAAACAATCAGCCCCACTCCAGTCTGTTCACTTCAATCCAAAACAATCTTTCCCACTTCAATCTACCCCATGCTGCCCTACTCCAACCTGCTCCACTCCACCCTGCCACACAGCAATCCCAAACAACCAACTCCAATCCAAAACAATCTGTCCCACTCCAATTCACCCCACTCCTATCCAATCCACTTCACCTCAGTCTAATCCACCCAGCACCATCCCAATTCACCATTCTCCAATCCACAACAATCCATCCCCCTACAATCCAGTCCACCCAACACCATTCCAGTCCATCCCACACCAATCCTCTCCACCCCAGTCCGGTTCTATCTACCCCACTCCAATCCAGTAGACCTCACCCCAGTCCACTTCAGTCCAATCCATCCCAATCCATGCCACTTCAGTCCAACCCACCCCACTCCAGTCCATCCAACCCCACTCAAATTAAACCCAGACCACTCCAGTCCAACCCAATTCACCCACTTCAACCCACCTGACTCCAATGAAGTCCACCTCTACCCAATCCACCTCACTCCAGTCCAGTCCACCCACAATACTCCAATCTGTCTCACTCAGAAAACAATCCACTTCACTCCATCCCAGTCCACTTTAATCCACCCTACTCCAGTCCAACCCCCCACTCGAAACCACCTTAATCTACCCCACTCCAATCCAGTCCACCCCTCTCCAATCAATCCAACCAAGACCAGCCTAATGCACCCCACACCAGTCCAATCCACCCCATTCCAAACCAGCCTAACGCACTCCAATCTCCCCACTCCAGTCCAATCCACTACAGTCTACTCCACTCAAATTCATCCCACCCATCCAATCCACCCCAATCCAAACCAACCCACCCAACATAATCCACCCCACTCAATCCAGTCCACCCCACCCCACCCAACCCAATCCACCTCACTCCACTTTACTCCAGTCCACCCTACCCCAAACAGATCCACCCCACTCCCATCCACCCCTTTCCAGTCCACCCCACTCAGCCCACCTCCCTCCAATCTGCCCCACTCCAATCCACCCTACTCCAATTCAATTCACTCCACGCCAATCCAGTCCACCTCACCTCAGTGCAATCGAACCCACTCCAACCCACCCCATCCCTATATAAACTACCCAATGCCAATCCACCCACCCCACTCCAGTCCACCCCACTCATTTCAATCCACTCCACTCCAGTCCAACCCACTCCACACCAATCCAATCCACTTCAATCCACCCCACTGCAACCCACCGACCCCAGGTCAGACCACCCGCTCTAATCCAGTTCTTCCACCCCACCCCAGTCCAGCCCACCTCAATATAATCCACCCCAATCCAATCTACTTGAGTCCAATCTAACACACCCAACTCCAATCCAGTCCACCCCACCCCACTCCAATCCAGTCTGTCCCACTGTATCCCACCACACCCCAATCCAATCCACCTACGTCACTCCAGTCCACCCCACTCATATCCACCCCACTCACTCCAGTCCATCACACTCTACTCCAGTCGTCACCACTCTGCCCCAATTCATTCCACCCCACCTCATCCCAGTTGATTCCAACCCACTCCAGTCTATTCCAACCACCCCATCCCACTCTAATCCTCCCCAATCCAATCCACCACACCCCATCCCAGGTCAGTCCACCCACTGTAATCCACTTCATTCACACAAACTCCAGTCCATCCCACCTCACTGCAATCCACCCCAATCCAATCCAGTCCACTCCAGTCCAAACACACCCAACTCCAATCCAATCCATCCCATCCTCCTCCAATCCAGTCTATCCTACTGTAGCCCACTACAACCCAACCCAATCCAATCCACCTACCCCACTCCAATACACTCCACCTCACTCCAATCCACCCTACTCACTCCAATCCTTCACACTCTATTCCATTCCACCCCACTCTGCCCCAACTCAATACACCCCACCTCATCCCAGTTGTTTCCACCCCAGTCCAGTCCATTCCAACCACCCATCCCACTCTAATCCACCCCAATCCACCCTACTCCAGTCCAATCTGATTTACACAGCTCCAATCCAGTCCAATCCACCCTGTTCCAATCCAATCCACCCTAGTCCAATCCACTCCAAATCAGTGAATGCAGTCCACCCCACCACACTTCAATCCAATCCACCCACTCCTGCCCGCCAGTCCAAAGCACCCACCCCAATCCAATCTAATACACTCCAATCCACCCCACTTCAATCCAATCCACTGCACCCTTCCAGCCCTCCACCCCACTCTACCCCAATTCAATCCACCCCACTCCACTCCAATCCAATCCACTCCCTTAATCCACTTCAACCCACTCCACTCTATTCCACTCCACTCCACAAACTCTCTGCCACTGAACTCTGCTCCCCTCTAATGAATTCTAACACTTTACTCCTCCTACTTCACTCTACGACACGCCAACAAATCCACTCTATAACACTCCACTTCTGCACTCCACTCTGACACTTCACACCTCTAACTTTTAGCTGTGCTGATCAGCAGCCACACTGGTGTACAACATGTCAAAACACATTGCCAAAGCCTCTTGTATAGGCGAGAGCTATTGGCTTTGCCAATGCTTGGTTGTTTTACTAATAACTTTGACACAGTTTGACAAATCTTGGCAAAATGTTCAAAACTAGTGTGCCAGTCACTTCAGCAGCTGTTTGGAAAGTTCAGGGTAATTTGTCAAGTGGGATTAGAATTAAAGGTGTGAGTCCGAAAAGGCATTTTCCTCATGCAGTTTCCCATAGGGATTTTGGACACGACTACAACACGAACCACTGAACAGATTTACACCAAATTTGGCAGAAAGCTAGATCTTGATCCAGAAATAGCTCTTTTTGTAATTTGGTATAAATCTATACAGTAGTTTTGGAGGTATTAAAGAAAATAAATGTATGTATATCTAGAGACGCAAATCCTCAGTGGAACCAGATGGATTTGTGGATCCACATGCCAACAACAATGCTGTGATTAGCTGGCTGCAACAGTAGAGGAAAGTTGTGGCCGCATTTTGTTCATCATGACTTGGTTCCCAGTGGGGAAACTAAAATTTATAATTGATAGACTGGGTCAGGGTAGAGGTACCCTAACCCCATGGAACTGAGGGAGGGTTCTGTGAGGGGCCCCTCATGAGCACGAAAGTGTCCAAAAACATTTTTTTTGTGTACCAGGATCGGGGGATCCACCTGGATCCTCCCACATCTGGGTGGATCTCTGGATCCAGATCCCAATATTGAAATAAACACACCCACCCACAGCGCACACCCTACTCACACAGGCACTCACACACCCACTCACAGACCCCTAGAGCCACTCACACAGCTACACAACCACTCACATGCTCATACAGCTAATCACACCCACCCACTCACAGACCCCTAAAATCACTCACGCACCTACTCACAGACCTACACAGCCACTCACACACCCACCTAAACACTTACACACCCAGGTTACAGGGACATTATTGTTAGGAAATAGCATTACAGAATGTAGAAAATCAATGGAAAATACATAGGATATAGGGAAATTATAGTTAGGAAATAAAATTTTCAAAAACGTAGAAATTCATTGAAAAAAACAAAGGTTACAGGGACGTTATTGTTGGGTTCAGTTTTACACACATAAAACTATTGAAATTCAGCAGTTATAGTTACCACAAGTAGCTTTAACTTGTGCTCTAAGGTAACTATAACTCACACCCTCTCCATACACTGCTAATAACCCCACATATTACATCACTCATGACATCTTCTATGACATTATTGATAATATCACTGCAACATTTGCAATGAAATTATTGTTGAGAAAACTGTGCATAGTGATTTTTTTCTTTCCTTGGTTATTTTTTTACAAGTTGCACTTCAGCAACATTTGTTTTTATTCAACATTGCAAACAACCTTCATATTTCAGTCCCCACTGTCTCATCTTTTACACTTTCTTCCCCCCCACTCCCCATTCTGATAAGATGTCAGCAAAAAGCTGTTTTCTCAGTATTTCTTTGTCTATGTTATCATAGTGAAGAAAACGTATTCACATTTAAGGTTTTGTTTACACAACAGGCATTACAAACATTACTTCTGAGTGTTATGTAAAGAAGGTTTTAACATCTTATAGTCCATCAGCCGGGCAGTTTGTTTCCATGAGTCCAGAGCATTTTCAATTCTTTGCGACCAAGACAACAAGTTATAGTTTTTTTCTGTAGATTTTAATTTGTGAGTCCAATAAGACAACAAAAAGAAAAAAAGAAAATTGGTGCAACTAATCAATAGTTCCCATTGAAGTATAAACAAACCATATGGGGATTAAGTGACATCCACTGCATTATCCTTACTAATATGTCTCAGCATCAGTTCCATCCAATAGATGTTGGAAACATTAGGTGGAAATCCAGTGACTGGGAAAAGTGACCATATATACATCTAAAGCATTGTGACAATTCAGGTGAATTATATAGGTCCTCAATGTGGTTTATCAACCAATTTTGTCTCCAATTTTTCTAGCATAATTCCCTGCATTTCCCCATTTCCTGCTTCTCCTGTCAACCTCGCCCAGCTACTGTGCTCCAGACAACGTTTCTGCATACGCCTATATCTTTAGATCTGAGGCCCATCCCCTATTTGACAGTGACGCAATGGATTTCCAAGACATGATGTGCCTTTGGGCCAGGTCTAATGCCAGATCAATAAATTAACAGGTTTGTCTTTCTTCTGTATACGTACCATAAACTCCAGGATGCATTTTAAGGCCTCATTTGGTATGAATATCCCAGTCAGGCTAGACACACATTCCAGCAACTCTTTCCAGTATTTACGTATCAATGGACATTGCAATATCATATGATAAAAGTCTGCTTTGTCTGTTGCGCAACTAGGGCAAGTATTTGCGGCCTCAGGGTAGATCCAACCAATCCTTTGAGGATTCAGTTTAGTGTGTTGAAGATAATTTAACTGGCTGTATTTTAATCTAGCGTCCATTGGAACCTCTTTTACACCATGTAAGCACTTTGCCCAGTTATCATCAGAGAATGTCAACAAAAGGCTTAGCCTACTTTGGGCCCTAGGCTTTTTTGGGTATTGATGTCCTATGCCACTGAGCACAGATTTCGTTTAGTTACAGTAAGGAGGGTGGGAGAACAGACGGCCAATCTAATGGCAAACACCAGGAACAATCCACTAGATCCCCACTGAGTCTGCACAGCCACTGCTCTTTGGTACCTCCCCCATCTTCATCTTTCCTGGCTGCAGTTCACAAAAGGCAACACAGGAGCAGTCGTTCTTTTTCCCTCTATTTCCAAGAAATCTTTTATTTCTGGTACAAGTAGGGTAGAGGGTGAATAGATAACCAATCTGACAGCAGAAGACCAGGGACTACCCACCAAATATCAACGATGGAGGCACCTGTCTCCTGTATATTCCTCCTCTCTTCTCTGATTCAGTATTCAAGTGTTTCCACACGGCAGCACGGTGGGTTTAATTTTATCTCTTATTTATTTTAACCAGAGCACTTGAAATTGAATGTTTTATAGGTGCTTGACTAAGGAAAACTACACATTGAACTGTTTGCCTCGTAGGGTTTGCCTAATCAGATTGTTCTGTATGGGCCAGGGCTGGATTGTATTGCAGCCAAACACAGCACACAGTGTCTATAGGAACTGTTTGTGTCTATATATGGGGTTTCCTTTAAAGGGATTCTGTTAATGCTATGCTGATAGTGAAATGAAGCCAATAGTCACACACTATTTCACGATTACATCTGGTGTTCCCACAAACAGTCTGCCATCTTAGGAGGCCTTTACACAATATGTTTGTCTCTTGGTTTCCATACTTTGAACACATCTTAATTCTGCCTACCTTCTCCCCCAAATATGTTTTATATCTAATTACAATCGCCAGCAGATTCTCACTCAGATTTGTGCCATGTTCTCTTGGGAACAGACCTACCCTGAACAATATAAATTTCAAATTAGAGGGATCACTGCATATATCCCCTCTATGCATACAGTGTTCTGCAGTTCACTACTCTTGCATCAAGCCTCGATGCCTATAGTTTCCTGATTGTTGTCAGACATTCCTAAAACATTACAGTGTTGCACAGATCAGAAGCCATGTGGGGAGACTACTAACCGGAACTGTTTAGTGACAGTTTTAAAGGCAGGCACACAATGGCCTGGCGTGGTTCAGGGCTCAGTGTTTACCTTATTCATATTGTTGTGTAGGCCCTCTTGTTCTGCTATGGGCTTTCCATCACAGCTTGTAGTTGAATACATGAAGTGTCGGCACACCATATTTACCTGTAGCAAACAATACAGCTTAATTGCAAGAAGCCAGTAGAGATGTAGTTACAACATACAAATTGAAGCAAGAGCCCCCTAGAAGAAGCAGCAAGTCATCGTAGAGACCCTTAGTCCTCTTCAAAACACAGGTAGAGGTGGGAGTGGGCAATGCTAACCAGAGCCTTAATGGCTTGTAATGCTGCATCTTTGTCCTGACCTTTGGTTTCCAAGGCCTGGTCCTTCACCACACATTCTACTGTGAGTCTTCTAGTATCACCTTTAGAATTACTATCATATTGAAGCCTTCGAGAACAGTCATTTTGGTCTGTCTCTGCAACAGTAACATGATTTGAAGCAATCGGTGATCGAGATGTTTTGTGTTATTTTGTATTATTTTAATTTCTACAAATGTAATTATGCCTCGATTTAAGAAATGGCATGTTTTGCTGCACCCAAATCAATTTACACAGAGGTGAGTTGACAGAATTCCCAGTCTTCTCAGGCACAGCACATAATTACCCTCACATAGTCATTAGACCTCTCAGATTAGACTGATGAAGCTTCTAAGGGTAGTAAAATGAAATAACTTTATTTCACCTCATAGTAAGTTTGTACACATTAATTCTGCGGGAGAATTTTACTGGCGGCTTCAAACATCTGGAGGTGTATGTCTGGTCTCTGAAGAGATGAAAACCGCCACAGCTGAGCAGCAGTGGGGCATTAGAAGGACAGCCTTCTAGCTCACATGAGAGAAGGAGCTGGCCACAGGAGGAAGGTGTGCTTTGTGGGGGAACCCGCATAACAACAGTTGTTAGGTCTGTCAGCTGCTTGAACTCTATTCTCGCTCCTCGTGGCAAGGCACTACTGGTTCCTCTTCTGTCTCCCTGGCAGACATGGAGAGAGCTACACACATTGCACTCTTGGCAAGGACAATGTTGTGTTAGGGCCTGGCTGCAAGGATAGGCCTCCAATCTGAGCCCACTCCTTCCTCAGTTCTGAATGAAGCCAGGAGCTCTCAAAGCAGCTGGGTCTGTAGTTGTCAAGCTGGGCGAATGACTTTGTCCACTTGCGTGGCAAGACGACTTCTTTTCCTTGGAATCACTACAACAAGTGTCAGAACTCAACCCTTGAAGTCAGGTCTTCGTTGGAGGGCTTCTGAACCAGTCCTTCCTCTGCGATGGTGCACAGAGCTTCTGCTTGAAGTCAATGGTGAACATGAAATTCTTTTTTACATGGTCAGTTTATATTAGCAAGCAGTGGCAGGTGTCGACAGAACAATTAAAACTAGTTCAGCACTTGAAATTTGGGGAGAACCAATTGGGTTCAATGCATCTTTATAGAGGCTGAGGGTAGTCTCTAGACAATGAAAATGTAACAGTGTCTCTGATTCCATAGTGATGGCAAATTTATCATAATTAAGGCTCCCTGTTTTCTGTTTTTACTGATTTTACAGACCGAAGCCATTCATTGTCCTATCTGTATTTATTTTTAAAAGTGGAAAAAAAACAGAAAATTGCTTATGTTTTCAGTGATTCTAAATACCAACAGTTAAGACTGCCAGGTCCATAGCTGAGCAGATTGACAGGTAAGGGAGTTCAAAAAAACAAAGGAATTTTAGTAAAGAGCCTTGAACAGCAGTAGATATGCACAATTTTGATCCTAAAATTTGAATGTTTTCTTATAAGTTAATATTTTATCATCTGAGTGTGTTTATATCACTGAAACCTGTCAGGCGGCCAGGCATAAGTGCATATTTTTTTGGTTAAATAAATGTAGGAATATACTCGCTCCATCTTCTTTTTTTCACAACACCCAAAATAATTATAGATAAATACAGATGAAATTAGAAAAAATAAATATATATATGTATAAATTGCAACGGAAATGTCAAAAAAATAAATACCAAAAAATCGGGAGCCCTGATCATAATCTTATCAGTGTAAGTCTACTTTTCCTAGTCCTCTAGCAATCAGATTGAAGATGGGCTTTCGTTCTCTTCTTCTGGGCTTTAGCTCTCTTCTACCACAGTTTATCACAGTAGGCGTATCTTTCTTGATCAGAAGGTAGCAGTGATCATACCATTGCCATAATATTTGTCAATGTGCTGCGTCTGTGCAGATTAAAGACTGACCTGTCCAGGCTGCTTTGAAGTATTCATGTCGTCACAAAAGTGTCTTCCCTCTTCTGTTGAAGACTTTGTTGATCCATACCGGACCAGCCTTGCTGCAATGGTCTTTGTATGGAAGGGGGTCAAACAGGGCAGTAATTACAGAGGGGACAAGGAGACCACCGTCCGAAGCCCTCTATAGACTTCTTGAGACTACAGCTACACTGGGGAACTCTGGCATGGGGAGATTCCATTCCACGTGGAGTGATCAACATGCTGCACACACTCGCGCAAATACATGTATTGCACTCTGGTGGAAGTGAGTGATGCCCGTCGTGAAATACTACACATATTAATCTGGGAGACACAAGCAGCAGCTTCCCCAACTTTTTCTACCCCAAGATTATTAATCGGCTGTCACCAATCATTAGTCAAGGCATGGGCTGAACATAATCAGCTATGTTGAAAGGGGGACCAGCAAGAGCAAACCCTATTTCCCGTAAATTTGAATCCTCTTGTTGTGAGCAACCTATTCCAGAAAGAATTAGAACACCTGCAGGGGACTTGGGACAGGAGCCTTTTATGCTAGTAGAACACAATTGTAAAAAGTGTTGAAATGAAGAGCGGGCATGGGTGTTTCATCATACTCAAACTAAACAAGCGTTTACAAAGCCACTTTGTCTGGTGTTGGCTTCCAGTCTTTTAACTTTTCCAGTATTTATCTTGTTTTTTCTTCTTTTTGCTAAAACTTATGGTTATGGAGTTGCTGGAATCACGCTAATATATATAAAAAAATCTCTAAGAGAAAAATTATGTTTTTAGCCTCAAAAACACACATTGCCATAGTAGTCCCAGACACTGAAGGGAGGTACTGTGTGTGTGCTGCTTGTGAAAGAGCGTAATGCGGTCATTCACAGTACAATTAGCCAATGGCTGAAGTGAGCTAACCCATGCCGCTTGCTGTATGTTGCATTTGGCAGAAGACAAATGTGAATGACAGCAGGCCAATGGATATGGGGGAGCTGACAGAAAGCTCACTTTTAGGTATAATTTTAGTAAAATTAAGAGGTCCTGGCTTAGGCCACACCTCAACATAACCAAGTATTTTTGTATATAGTTTGGTTGTATGGTATCTTCTGGTAACTAAAAGATGGAAAACAGAGACTTGTGAGACTCTACCCATTATTAGTTAACAGAATCTTAAAGGGCCAGGCCTCCCCCTTCCTACCTTTCCGGAGGCTCTTGCCTTGTTGTTGTTGTCATTACAAAATGCCAATAAAACATTAAAAAAAATTGCCTGGCCTGGTGATGAATTTTGCTCATGTCTAGCTCTGAATTGGGAGGTGTTAAAAACATCGGGCAATTGTTGTCATGTTTTCCCATCCAAGGTCGGATCCTACATACGGTTGAGTTGGGATGGGGAGCCCGTTTATTTTGCAGCATCAGAAATACGCCCAAATATCTATGCTGGTCTATTCAACAGTCAAGATGAGCTGCATTTTTTGTAATTATGTATCAATTACTGCGCCTGCCCTGCATCCTTCCCTGCTACTGCGTGAACAAAATAACGTATAATAACCATAAAATATGGTTCCCATGTAAATACAGCTCAGCTGTAAGTTTGAATGCATATTACAAATGAGGCACCACCTGTAACGTATTCAAGGCATACACATTAGCAGGCAGCCTGCTACATCGTATCTGTATTCATCGATCAAGCTCTTAGGAAAAAAAAAACCTTTCCAGCAGCGCCATTCTATCCTGGAAAACACCGTTTCTGCTTCCTGTAACATGACCCCCAACATCCGGCTCATGGGGGGGGGGGCAAGCTCAGCCCAGTCATTCTCGTCATTAGCTATATGTTTAAATTCTTTGACGCTCAGTGCGTCTTTGAAGAATAGCAGTTTGCAGAATAATAGCGAACTTCTCTCAGTATCATAATGTCAGTTGTTTGGCTGGACGCCCTGCTATCTCTGGATGCCTTTGGAAGTTATATGTGTCATTAGGGAATCTCTTCATGGACAATCCCATGTTACTTTGCATATGTCTTCACCCATATTGTTGAAATACAGCCATCCAAAATAGAATGCAATGGGTGATATTAGAAACTGGTTTTACTAGCACAGGAGCCAATTAACAGACTAATTTTACAAAGTCATCATAGGTCGATTCATACAGTCTCAGTAGATTCCTGACTGTTTAGGATCTCACACATTTCACAGTACCACTCATGAAAATCTATTCAACTCATGGATTTCCAAGACTATCTACCTGCTCTTGAATGTAATGTATTCCAGCAGAATTTCTGCCTGGCAGGCAATCTGCAACAGTAGACTTTGGGGAAGTATGTATTTGAATATTTTACCTTTTTTTTCAGCTGTGAAAAAATGTTCTCCGGGTGTGGAATTCCTTACACGCAGACTAGTTTTAAATATATGTGTTTGTGGAGAGGGTGGTGAATTTTTCCATCTCGATTGTACACTACCTTCAGCCTTTTTTAGAGTAGGTTTAAGTGCATAAATGTGGTGGTGGAAACCATTGAAAAGGTATATGGATATCCGACGGTTGTCCCTCGTCTGGGAACACCCATGTGTCTGCTCTTAGACATAAACTTATTGTTGAGGAACATCTTCCATATTGTCTTCAGTTTAAAGTTCTGTCTATGGACGTCAGTATTTATAGACCCTGATGTTATGAATCAAAATCTGTCCTTTGTGCCCGCTGGTGTCTTTTGTACACCTAACTTGCATTTAGGTGTGCAAAAAAATGTGAATTGTGCCCTTGTGTTCACAAGAGAACACATATTATTAATGCTGTCAACTGCATGTCGACGTCTTTGAGAATGGGTTTTACTTTATAAAAAAAAAGTAAATGACAAAAACAGGCATGTGGACTTTCTAAGAATGTTCAGGCAGGGTTATTTCCTGATAAAGGAGAATTGAGGTTGATTTCTACAACAAGACGAGGAGATTATCTTCTCAGCAGATTCTTCAGCAGGACAACTGGATCTTTAGATAGTTCTGTCCTGGCTGCTGACGTTGTAGAGATCTCCAAATCCATGGCTAAAATCTAAAGACAGCTGCAACAAAGTGATGGAAGGAATGCTTGAACTGCTGATTGTTCTGAGCCGCATTGCAGTCCATCACTTTTCACCCACGCTGCCTAGACAGAGCCTAGACTAGCCAGAGACCTGAATATGTAAAACAGCCTTGGTCCTGCTTCAATGGGAAAAGTGGAGCTTGAACTGCAAGACCAGGTCTCCTGATGAGAACACAGGCGGCCCTGTCAGAATTTGACCCATTTAGGACTCATCACTGAGGTACTGCTTGATTTCTATGACATACTGAGCACAGCTCCTATGGCAAACACCTAGTGATTTAGGAGAAAGTGCCTATTGTTTTATTGGAACGCCTTCTGTTTCACTGGACACGGAACTGCAAAATATGCAGTGGTGCTGGATGGCATAAGCCGGCAGTGGTGTGTAGCTACGAGAGAGGGATCATCAAAAAAAGACTTTCTGAACTAAACCCAATATCATCATTGGTGCTCTAAATACAAAATGTGCTGAATGCAGAAATCCATTATCCTTCAACAGTGGTGAAGGCAGTAATAGAACTCGAGTCGTTCTTGGACAGACAGAGGGCAATATTAATCATATATGAGATATTACATAGCTGCTGGAGACCAGAGCAGGCCATGTTGAACTGGTAGACTAAAGAGATCAGACTGCCCTTCTCTCTCGTCAGGGTCTGTGTAACCCTCAATGTACCATTAATTTTAACTTTCTACAATGTTGCTATGAAGCATTTGTCTACCTATGTTTTAAATAGTAAACCAACAGTTAACTTTACCTAAAAGTCTGCATTGTGGCTTCAGTTTTTACAATAAATGTGTTTCTTCAGCACTGATGAGGCCTGAAGTGGACAGTGGAGCACTGTTACATAGGGACAGGCGAGCAGTTATAGTTTACTTCGTGAGGCAACAGCATACAGTTTATGAGGGAAAAAACACAAGCCAGTGGTGGCTATAGTATGGGCAAACATAGATTTTGGATGAGAGCATGGAAAGCCTTCTTCGCAGGTTGGCAAAGCGAAGCTCTGAAATATTAATCCTGAGTTTGTGTCGGAATGGTTGGTAACAAGGGCTGGGGCAGCTTTAGATGCGTTGGGGTTTCAGCCCACGAAGGTTGTTTCTGGAGATGGATTGTACCGGAGTCTTCAAGCTTTCAGATGCTGAGGTCATTCGGTGAAGGGGAACTTTGTTTTGACGTACCCACGTTCATCCATATCTAGCTGTCTACTGACCTTAATCTTAGTGTATGCTGGAATTGATTTGAATAAGAAGGTTTTGGCCTCGAGTTTGGGGAGTATAAAGTAATTAAATGTAAGTCAGCTGAATTTCTCAATATGATGAGCTAGATGGTTTTCAGAAGTACAGTTGTTTACTTCAGAATTATTAACGAAAGGCATAAAGGAGTTGAAAAGTGTTTGGTTTGTCAATTACCCGTACAGAACAAGCCAATGGTTTCACCCAGGGCCTGACCTTTGCTCCATGATTATCCCTTGATATATTTAATTAATGAAGTACCCTCCATTGTCACGTCATCGAGAAAGCCGCCAAGGCATACAAAACCTGCGTGACAGTTTAGGATAAGTGAGGTGGAACAATCACGTTGCAGAAAGTCTTTTGAATACTAGCAAGTACCTGCTTGCTGTGGGTGCCCAGAAGGCGGAGAATCTCAACTGCTCTAAGTCATGGTAAATGAGGTATGGAATACAACCCTTGGAGTGAACATTTGTACTTAAGTAACATTTACTGGACAACTGGAGTGAGTAAGAGGTCATGCAAAGAAGTTCTCTTTACAGAAAACTTCGCAGAATGTGGTCTGCACTATTGTCACGGCCAGTACCAGCCTGTGTGACTGCCAATTTTAGGACCTCATTGTGTAGCTCTGTTATTACAGAAGGCCTCTGCTGGGTTTGAAAATGGAAACGTGATGCTTACACCAGGAACTGAAAATGTTAGTCAAAACAAGCACTGGCTAAGCAAATAGGTTCAACAAAATTGAATTTTTTTTGCTTGTTTATAAAATGCTTTAATGAGATAATGAATTAAATTCGTGACAGCAGAGAGTACTTTTAAGTGTGTAATGATCCCAAATACAATGTAATGAAGGCAGCAGGATACACTTCAACAACCAATATAAGCAACGTGAGACTAAAACACTCTTCTGGGTTGATCCAAGATGTGACTCACAAGCTCCTAAGCAGAAGGTAAAGTTTCCTGAGCCAGACAGTCATGGGATCGAGTGACTCCTCCTCTTGGTGATATGACGCATGGGCATCGACTCCATTGTTAGATTGTTTTCTCTCCGCCATCGAGTTCGGACGTGGGTCTCTTCACTCCATCTTCCAACTCATTTTGGTTTGATTTTTTCTCAACCCTTACCTATTTCAACGGTATTTTCCTCATTCACGCTTTCCTCATCTTACTGCTGTCCTCGGTTCGTCAGGTCGGGCACCAACCTCTTACCCTTCTGGGCGCCAAAAGTCACCTCAGGCCTTCCTTCCACACAGCACCAAAGGAAATGCTTCCCTGATGGAACAGATCCTATTCCGCATCTGTCCTCGGTGCCACGCCAAATTTCTGCACACTGACCAGCATCTCATGTGTAAAGTCTGCCTTTCCTCAGATCATTGAGAGTCTGACTGTGATGCCTGTAAATCCTTCCTCACCATGAAAACTCTTTGGGACCGAAAATCTTGTCGGTTAGAAATGGCCCTCAAGACACCGGATGAGAACCCAGATATCTTTGGAGAGGAGCACGCTCAAGAAGAGCATGCACAGGAGGAAGAGGCCCTCTCCATTCAGGACAGCTCAGATGCCTAGTCAGACATCGAAAGTCACAAAATCAATTAGGATCAGCGTGTGAGTACCATGGCCCCTCCCACCCACCATAAGACTGTAAAAAAATCTCTTCAACCCTTCTTGAGGTCACTGGGCTGCCACTGCCACCAGGCTATGGTTGGCATGAAAGGCAGCTTCGGATGCCCCACTCTCTGGCTCAGCACCAAAAACATCTGCGAAGTCCAAGGCTCCGTCCTAAACATCGACCTCTTTCTCCTCTGACCGAGAGATTGTCTCTGTTTCGATTCAAGCCTCGGCACCAAGCAGACAACCTTAAGCCTCCACTTTGATGTGAACCAAACCTGCACTGACTGAAATCCTCAGTGTCAAAATCATCAGAGCCCAAATCTTCGGAACATAGAGACTTGGGCCAGTCTTCTACTACCACTTCTCCAGAGAAGTCCATTTTGGAAACCATGGGCGCTCTACAGCGTCGCCTCCAAATACAGGTGGGTACAGGTAGGTTTTTGCCACGCCTTCCTCTCCTGTTCCCCTCAAATAGAAACTCTCTCTCCAGGAGGCTTCAGATGTTCCTCTACCAGCCAAAAAGTGGACCAAGGACAACACTACCAGTCCTCCATGTAGACCTTCTCAGCCACCTGTTCCTTCCCCTACTCCGCTTCCTCCTCCACCTCCTTCTTCACCTCCACCTCCATTTCCCCCCATTTTCCCACTTCACCACCACCAGGAGATTACACACCCCAGGGTTCTCCTTTGCTTTCCACTGGGGGTTTAGGAGGGACTCAAGACGACACAAACTTTGGGATGCTTATTATTCTGACCCAATTGCCTCTAATGACCCCGACTATACCCTCACACCCTTCACTACCTGAAGACACTACCTCAGACAATGGGACATACAATGACTTTAGAGACCTGCTCAGCAGGATGCAGCAAGAAGTCCATGAGTGGGAACTCCACCCGCTAGTCCCCTGTCTTACTTCAAAATGTGGGGACTCCTCACATAGACCTTTTCACCACAGCAGAAATTGCAAAATGCCCAAGCTTCAACTCCAGGTATCCACACCCACTATCCAAGCGCAACGCTGTATGGATGAGTTGGTCATGGATATCTTCCTATGCATTCCCACCTCTGCCTCTCATTTCATTTCTGGTTCGGAAGATCAGGCAAACATCTCTCACCATGATCCTTGTGGCTCCCACGTGGGCACGACCACCTTAGTTCACCCCATTACTTTATCTTTCAGTAGTCCCACATGAGAAGCTCCCCTACAGGCTGGACCTTCTCACCCCAAATCACGGACAGATCAAGCATCCAGACCCCAAGTCAGTCAACCTTGCGATATGGCTCCTGAAGTCATAGAGTTTGGCTACTTGCCCGCAGAATGGATGGACATTCTCAAAGAGGCGCTTAAACCTGCCACTAGAGCCTGTTATGCTGCAAAGTGGAAACACTGTGTGTGCTACTGCCAATCTAAACAAATGAATCCAATGAAAGCCACAGTACATTGTTTGCTATCTGCTCCACTGGCAGAAAGCAAATCTCGCCTACACTTCCATTTGCCAGCATCTTGCAGCTGTAGCTGCATATCTGCAAAACTGACAGCATATTTCTTTATTCAGAATTCCTGTCATAAAGGCTTTTATGGAAGAACTCAAATGTGTAATTCTACCCAGGGTACCCCCAGTCCCATTCTGCAACCTTAACATTGTCCTCACAAGACTTGTGGGTCCACTGTTTGAACCACTTTGCTCATGTCCACTTCATTTTCTTTCATGGAAAGTCGTTTTCGTAGTTGCCATCGCTTCACTCAAGGATGTTAGTGAGCTTCAAGCACTAATCTTGGAAGAACGTTTCTTCCAAATTCATAGGGATAAAGCAGTTTTTCACACTAATCCCAAATTCCTCCCCAAAGTGGTTTCCCAGTTTCACATTAACTAGTCCTTGAATTACCAGTCTTCTTTCCGCAACCAGACTCTGTTGCAGAAAGGGCCCTCCACACTCTAGATGTCAAAAGAGCACTCATGTACAATATTGATAGAACCAAAGACTTTAGGGAAAAAACAACTTTTTATAGCTTTTTCACCACTTCGTGAAGGTAATCCAGTATCCAAATCAGGCATAGCCAGATGGATAGTCAAATATATACAGACTTGTTATGCTAAGGCTAAGAGGCATTGTCCACACTCCACTAGGAAAAGGGGTGCTACTGTGGCATTTCTATGTAACATCCCTTTAGCTGACATTTGTAAGGCAGCTACATGGTCTACACCACATACATTCACAAAATATTACTGTGGGGATTTACTGGCATGCCAACAGGCTAATGTAGGTCAGGCTGTGCTACAAACACTTCTCCAATCTACTGCAATTCCTACAGGCTAGCCACCGCTTCTAAAAAGGAACTGCTTTACAGTCTATGCAGAGCATGTGTGTCTACAGCCACACATACTATTGAACGAAAAATGTTACTTACCCAGTAAGAATCTGTTTGTGGCATGTAGTGCAGTAGATTCACACGTGCTCTCCCCAGACGCCTGTGACCGTTGCAGTTATGCTATGTTAGTATTTATTTGTGCATATGTATTTACATTTTGCATGGACATCTCTTTTTCTGTACTTTCTTTTCTTACACTTCTTTCCCACCTGTCTGCTGGAAAACAATCTAACATGAGAGTCGATGCCCACGTTATAGAAAGCTGGCCTGGTGTGCGGTGGGTACCTGAGGTACTTACACCTTATACCAGGTCCAGGTATCTCCTATTAGTGTAGTGTAGGTAGTGTCTAGAAGCCAGGCTCTCTGGAGGTAGCTATGGATGAGCAGCCAAAGCGTATCTATGAGACATGCAACGCTCATGCAATACCACTGTAGTCACACAGCACTTACACACATGAAAGAAAACACTCAGTTTTACAAAAATAAAGGTACTTTATTTTAGTGACACAATTACCAAAAAATACAGGCAAGGCAACCCTCCAATAGGAGGTAAGTAACACATTAGATATGTACACTAGCAATCAGAAATAGGCAAAAAATAGCAATAGAAAACAGTGCAATAGAAAATAGGCAATAGTGACCCTAGGGGGAACCCAAAGCATATACTAAAAAAAATTGAATGTGAATGTAGGACCCCAACCTAGGTAAGTGGAATGAGTAGAGGGGAGCTGGAGGTACTAAGAAACCCCAAAGGGAAGTACCACAAAGCCCCTAGCAACCAGGACGAAAGGAGTAAGTGCCTGGATTTTCCGCAAACCACTCAAAAGGAAAGAAAAGAAGAAAATGCAACACCCAGACAAGACTGCAATAAACCAGTACTGGATTCCTGAAGAGGATGACCTGTGGAAGAAGGGGACCAAGTCCAGAAGTCCCAGAAGAGTCCAGGGGGAGCAGGAGCAACTACCCACCTATCTGTGGTTGCAGGAGTTGGTCGACGGTAGGAATGCAGCCCTGGAACAGGTGAAGAATCTTGGAGAATGCAGTCGACGTCCCACGTCGGAATGAGGATTGCAGTTGGTCAGTGGCAGGGAAAAGCCACCAACAAGCATTGGCAAAGGCAGAAGTCGCTGTGAAGCAAAAGTGGAGCTGCCAGGGACCAGCAAGGTCCAGGAGGATTCAACCCACGGGGGACTCCTAGGGGTGGCTCTCAGCAAGGCAGAGAGACCAAAAAAGAAGAGGCAGCCTAGGAACCAGGATTCGCAGAGGAGCCAATGCAGCACAACTGGAGAAGGGTCCCACACCGCAGGAGAAGCACACAGAGGGCTGTGTGTCACAGGAAGAAGTGCTAGGGGCTGGGGCTATAAGGAGCCTGGAGATCGCCTAGAAGACACACCAACAAGCCTTGATAGCTGCATGAGACACAGTGTATAGGGTAATGTCCTGCGTGGGAAGGCAAAGGGTTACCTCCACCAAAGTTGGACAGCTGTCAGAGAGGACTAAGAGGACTACTCCGCACCACCACCCATGATGCAGGATCCACGCTGCTCAGGATGAGAGGAGGTCCATGCAGCCGGTCATCATTGCAGTTGGTGCCTGCAGATGCAGGGGAGTGACTCCTTCACTCCAAGAGAGATTTCTTCTTCCTTCTCATGCAGACTGAAGACTTGCTGCCCTCAGAGGATGCATAGCTGGGGAAATGTTGCAGAAGCTGGAAGGAGCCGTGGAAACAGTTTTGCAAGCAGAGTCTTCGTCGCCGATGCAGATTGTCGGTTCCTGGAGGGTCCACTTGTGGTTCCAGTGGCTAGAAGTCGAAGTAGAGGTTGCAGAGGAGTCCTGCTGGAATCTTGCAAGCCGAATCTGAGGACCCACCCAAGAGAAAGACCCTAAATAGCCCTGAAAGGGGGATTGTCACCTAGCCAGGTGACCACCCATCAGGAGGGGGCTCTGATGTCACCTGCCTGACCTTGCCACTCAGATGCTCCCAGAGGTCCCTGCTAACCCTGGATTCAAGATGGCAGACGCCAGGGACCCTTTGGAGGAGCTCTTGGCTCCACCCCTGGGGTGGTGATGGACAGGGGAGTGGTCACTCCCCTTTCCATTGTATAGTTCTCACCAGAGCAAGGACCGGAGGTCCCTGAACCGGTGTAGAGTGGCTTATGCATGGAGGGTACCAAATGTGCCTTTCAAAGCATACCTGTGGCTGGGGGAGGCTACCCCTCCCTAGCCATGTGGTGCCTATTTCCAAATGGAGAGCGTGTTACCGCCCCCTTCCAAAGTAAATCCTTTGTTCGGCCTTCCTGGGCTTCAGCTGTTCAAGGAGCAGGAGGGCAGACACCTGTCTGAGGGGTAACAGCAGCTTGGGCTGCCCAGAAAACCCCAGAAGGCTGGTAGGAGCAATGCTGGGGGTCCTCTGAGGAGACCCCAGAGTGCATGGAATCATACTGTCGTTACTGGCAACAGTATTGGGGTATGATTCCAACATATTTGATATCAAACATGCCTAGATTCGGAGTTACCAGTATGCAGCTGGACATTGGTAGTGACCTATGTCTAGTACACGCAGAAAATGGCATCCTCGCACTCATGAAGTCCAGGAAAATGGAACTGGAGTTCGTGGTCGCACCTCTGAGAGTGGAGGGGTGTTCTCACACACAGGTACTTGAACCCTGCCCTCTGGGCTAGAAGGGCCTGCCATAGGGGTGACTTACTGTGACCTGGTACAGTGACCTGCAGTGAAAAGGGTGCATGCACACTTTCACACAGGTTGCAATGGCAGGCCTGCAGAAACACTTTGCATGGGCTCCCAATTGGTGGCATAATACATGCTGCAACCCACGCTGATCCCCTGGCACCGCAATGCCCTCGATACCTGGGTACCATATACTAGAGACTTACATGGGAGCACCAGTATGCCAAATGTGGGGTGCAAGTAACGAATTTACCACGTTTGAAGGGAGTGAGCATAATCACGGGTGTCCTGGTTAGCAGGATCCCAGTGAACACAGTCAAACACACTGACAACAGGCAGAAAATGGGGGTCGCCATGCCAAGAAAGAGGGTACTTTCCTACACAGGTGCAATTTCACTCAGAGGAGAACTCACTCGATCCTGTGACTCGAAATGCTTCTTCAAAGAAAAGCATGTGAATCTACAGCCCTATATGCCACGAACAGATGCTTACGGGGTAACTTCTAGGGCAAAGCAGCAATAGGTGGCCGCCTAGAAAACCAGAAGCTGTTGGTTTCCAAATTCACTCTACAAGTAGCAGAGGTGCTCCCAAAAATAGATAACAGAATGGAAAAGTGGCACTTTGCCTGTGGCTGCAAAACCCTAACATGAACTATGCTTCGCAATAGGGTGATGGCTGATTGTCTACTTGTGTTACTTTGTAGAACACAAAATGCGATACAAGAAAAGACAAACATAGCAATAAAGCAACAGTTGGTGTCCTATTAAATTATCCAGGAAAGAATGCTGTGTAATCCTTTTACATATTTTTATATCTTGATTGATTTAGAAGATGACCTGTATTTTTTATTTATTTTATTGATAAGTGGAAACCTTGCCCCAAAAGGCAGAGGAGCCCTGTGCTGTGGAAAAGAATGATTAGCCACTATATGAGGATACAGAAATATGTAGGTGCGTTTACAATGTGAATTGAGAATCAGGGAATACTAATATATCAGGGCATACTAATATATTAAAACAAGATTTGGCATAGCCAATAGGTCTCGCCTTTGGGACCTTATAAATTTATAGCCATGCAGCACATTATCCCGGCCATGGCGGAAGGCGTACACCTGAGCAAAAAGTAATGTGGCAGGAGGGGTGAAGGACAGGGACGGGAGCACAAGGGAGTGTGGGAGTGAACAAACAACGCAGGACCAGTTTAGAGAAAAAAGAAACAAAGCGTGCACCGACCAAACCATAAATAAACAAACGAATAGGGGGATTTGTAACAAGGTCAGTAGCCAGGAAAGTGAAAAACACACTTAAAGGAGGGACAAATAGCAGCATTTCACCATTGAAAAGAAAGGAACTTAAAAAGGCACACAAAGGAGTGAATAAAAAGCTATGGATGTGATGAACGCCCACAGAGTAGATACAGCATGTCTCAAAGAGACTGCACATGCACTACATAGATGAGACCTAACAAGGCGTTTCCAGGAAGTAAGATGGAGGAGTAGAGGGAGAGTCATTGGTGTGGGAAGATTGTGAAGAGGTGGATTGCAATGCAGGAGTTCAGGTAATGAATGAGCAATAAAAATGCATTTAAATGTTATTTTGATATTGTCACATTTTCTGTGCATTTCAAAGACAAAGATCAAATGTTAGGCTTTGTCTAATGACAATGTGCTGCTATTTCTTTTTTTTTTACAGGGGGATTGGCATTTACTTTTTCCTCTCTTACTGCAAACAGAGGATCTTGTAAAGCGACCCATCGGGCATTCATTTAAAAAAAAAATCTTATTGCATATAAACCAAAAAGAATAATGGAGAGAGCAAGCATCAAATTTCTCAATAAGAAAGACATTGGTTCACAGTAATTAATTCCCATCCAGACCCCATAACCCAGAAACCACCCATCTACCCCCAGCATTTCACGGGCCGGTATCAAAGTTTTGGCATCTTTGTCCCCAGGCATCTTGGTAGGTATTTGGAATTGGAGCACAGAACTCTCCTCAATACACATTCCATGTTCCCCATATTTTTGTCCATTTGTTAGGACAACCCCTCCCTTCATAGACCACCCTCTCTGCCTGCATTCGCCAGTCCATATCTCTCTTCCAATTGCAGAGGTGATGTTTCAGCTCCCCATAAGTGTGCTATGTTGGGTTTAGCCACCATCAACCCTAGTGTAAACCATAGATGTGTTGTGCGAGTGAGATCAGTTTCATCCCAGATGTTTGGGAAGCACTATTTCGCCACTGGTACCATGCCACTCCCACTCACTCTGTTGAGACCATTACTTTTGAAGTGTCAGGCAGCTCCATATTATATGGAAAATGCCCCCTCCTGACCACATTGCGTGGGGCAGAGTGCCATAACTATTTTATCTATTTTATTCAGTGTTGTACGCACAAAGTAACTCCTGTGGAGAATTTTGAGCTGTATCACTCAAAATATTGACCTAATGGCCACCTCTCTGGGGAAAGACAGGGCCTCTGGTCATTTATCATCCTCCATCCCTCCCAGATCACTCTCCCAACTCTCTCGTAGCTGGGTGAAACTGTAGGGGAATTAGTCAGCTGTTTTTGGTAGGTAAGTGAGATCTCCTTTCTGGGCATGTATTCGTCCAAATACCGATCTTCTACTGGGGGGGATTCAGGCAGGATCTCGCCTTTGAGAGTACTTTGCATAAGGCATGATGAATTTGCAAATATTGTAAGTCTCCGTGTGCGCCACCATTTGACAATCTTGATGAGGTACAAAGAGTGTGCATATCAAAGTCTGTAGGATGTCAATTTTTTCTCTAACCTGTAAAATACCCGTCCTAATATTTCAAAACATATCAGCCAATACTTCAAAATAGTTAGCAGGAAAGAAAGCAGAAATTAAGCACATTTATATGCATTTCTTACTGTTATTGATTGTTGAAAGATGATATATTTATGGTCATTTCAAAGTCATTTCCTCGTTGCCCATGCCAGTAACGTCGAACTGTTGACAGATTGTAATCTCTAATAATTCCCTTATAACTCGTTTGCAGTGCAACTGCCTCTCTCATAATGTCAGTGTCTGTCCTAACATGACCACGTGTTGTGAGATTAAAGGTACTTTAACCGCTAAAGCAAAAAAAAAAAAATGTTTCTTCCGCCTGGCCCAACAATAAAAATTGTAGAATAGCACTTTAACATATGTTTGGGTTTTGAGCTGCATGGTGGCATCATTAAGCGTGCTGACCCTTCTAAAAGGTCACTCAGAGGTGCTAGAGGGCAGAAAACGTTGTGTTGATTCATGTGTGTATGTGGCGACAGGTTCTGCTACAAGCAAACACAGCTTCCTCCCAGTGCCAGATTACCAAATAGGCAAAGTATGCACCGACCTATGAGCCCCACCAACAACGGATCAAAATAATATTGATTTGATCTTGAAAGAAAATTACAATCAAGCTTTCTTGAATTATTCGACAAGATAGGAAAAATGAATCAACTCAAAGAAACGAAAACTTTATATTAAAGACTCTATAGAGAAAATACTGGATTAATGTAATGTACCCATTAACAATTTAAAGTACATAAACCATAGACATCAGATTCACATAACGATTTGCGTCTTAAAAGTTCTTCTGTCAACTGTAAGTTTGTAAAACAAAAAAACGGTGCAAACTACGAACGTGTAATGTTAAGTTTCGTGCAACAGAATTGGTTTATTGAAAGTGTTGGCTGGTAAAATAAAAAACGTATTAGAAGATAATTAGGGGGGAGGGGGGTGTTATTTCGACTGCCTAGGGGCCTCCACTGTGTTTAATCCTGTGCTGCTTCCTCCTGTAGTCCAGGCGTGGTACGGGTGCGTTGAGAGATAGAAACACCAACTTGTTGCATTCCGTGGAGGTTTGCATGTCACCGCGTCCTTGTTTTCCCATTTCGCCCTTGATCTTACCCTTGCTGGGAAGCCCCTCTCCCGTGTGCATGCGAATTGTGCTGCAGTGGCGTGTGTACCAGCAGCCGCAAAGTGTGCGGAAAGTGTGTCTCCCGGCCTCTCGGCGCGCCTCCTCCCGGTGACGTGCAGTCTGGAGCGTGATGGAAGTCATACTTGTGCAGCCCGCCGATCCCCGCAGCTGAGCCGAGGGGGCACTGTATCCCCTTCATAGGCAGTACGGGGCGCCCGGGTCCAGGAGAGAGACCCCCAGGATGCCATTTCCCTCCCACCAGAGGCGCACCATGGTGAGTACACATGGCTGGGCGGAGGGGCGTCGGGCTCAAACGCACGGCTACGCGAATCTCGCCTGCTTCCTACTCAAGGGGTGCACTGTTTCCGTCTGGTAGTGACCGAGCCGCAGAAAGCGAGGGAAGGCGCTGCCACAGGTGATCAGCCGAGCTTTTCTGACTGAAATCTGTGAGGCGGACGGTGGCAATGTTTCCGCTCCCCCCCCCCCCCCCCCGGGCAGCGCACTTCTTCAGTGCGGACCTTTCGGCATGTTCAACATCCCCACGGGTTCTGAAAGTGCCTGGACGCGAAGAGCAGGCATTGAGTTTCTGTGCGGAAACAGGTGGCTTGCAGACTTGCTGACCTGGGCGGCGCGGGCTGTGTTGACAGGAACCATAACGGCGAAGTGCACTGCAATTTTCTGGTACTGACGCTTCTCGGTTGGCCAGCGCACCTCGAAAATACTTATGTTTTAGCGTGCTTGAAACAGGGCAATCTCATGAGTGAGAGTGTCTTCTAATCAGGGTTCCATCCCCAACGAGGGACAGATAATTCCCTCATCAGCATTTGACAGAATGTGTTCAAGCAGCAGTGCCAGGGATCGGCTCTTCGGTGGATTTCCAGCGCACAGGCTGTTTTCCCCGCGAGCGCCAACGAGAAGCATGTAACATCCCCGGCTGCGCTGAGTGGATAGGGCACCTGTGACATCTCAGCAGGCTTCAAAAGTGCCCATTATTGTTCAGTACTTGCAATGCCTAACAAGCGCCACGGGTCCAGGTTCCTTGCGCAGCGCACAATAAACGAGAGCGGAAAAGTAAACCAAGCAGAGGCACACAGTAGACAAGCATGAGGGTAAATTGGGAAGTAATCACAGTGAATCGGGGCGAGGGGGAAGCTAGAGCCCACAATAAAGGAGAAAAGAGTCTTGGCAAATGCCTAGGTGAAACGGGGGGATCTGGACAAATAGAACTGATGAAAGGCAGGGGTAGCAGAAAATGTGGGCATACGGTCTCTTCTACCACACACAATGAAACGTTACTGGACATATGATTTTTATATTTTTCAAAACCCACATTACCTCCCAGCCCAACCCATTCCATTCCAGACTGTCACTGTCTGCAGTCAAAGCGATTTGCTCTGTCCGTCCTCCTGGACAAGGCACCGAAAAACACTCGTGATTCAAGATCATCGAAAAACACGCGTCATTTTCCGTCTCGGCGGGGTATTCCTGTTGCATGTTTGTACTATGCTACTAAGCGATACTAACTGGTGTCTAATTATGTCTCCTAGTTTAAAAAATATATATTTTTATTTAGCTAATTACATTTCCTTGTTTTTGCTGGTCACGTTACTTCAATGTCCAAAACGACCCAATACACCACAGCTTTATAATGGGTAAACTGCAATTTGTGTCAGGGATTTTAAAGTTAGCACTGAGTGTGATTCTATTCCTCTACTTGTTTCTATATCCTGCTGTAGTTAGTAATTTACTAATGTGTTGCAGCTTGTTGGCATCTGCAGTAATCTTATCAAGTTGGGGCAGGCTGCTCTAAAACAAGCAACGCAGACTTTCTGTTCTAGCTGATCACCGTGAAGTTTTCCACGCAGTTATTGAGATGTCAGTGTCTCCTTGCTGTCTCCCTATACTTGTGTTTTTATGTCTTTATATTGAGCGCTCAATCACTGGTGTGTGGGGGTAAGTGAAAGAAAAGGAAGGAAACCGTGGGAGAAATGCACAAGAGGCTCAGACTATTTAGGATCCGTAGGCAAATGAGAAATGCCTGTGCCTCTAAGGTTATGGAATTCATTTATCACAAAATATTAGAATTACAGCCCCTGCTAATCAGAGCAAGCAAAATATGCTGTCACCCAGTAATTCAAGCCTTCTCCCATCACTTTTTTGTTTTCCTCAGTGTGATCCCTGGAGTGCGACGTGTATGCTCATGCGTAAATCTCATGCTCACGCTGCTGTTTGGCACGCATTGCACCTCACTGAAGAGGCCGAAGTTGCCCGATACCGTTCTGGGGTGTCTTGTGTTCTCTTTCAGAGGGAATCTGACTAAGGGTCAAACTGCACTTTTCCTATTGGAGCAGGAGCAAGACTGATCTGCATATGACTGGATTCTGTTTGAGATGGCATGATGGGCGAAATAACAATAGACTGGAATGCAGCCCGCGTAATTACCAGTTGCTGAGGTTAATTCAGTCATTCCACCTGCTTCCCCGCTCCCCCCTCCCCCTGTGACGCATAATGACACTCATAAATTCTCTTAATTGGCTTCAATGTATGCATTTGAAACAGATAGAATTAGTTAGGAAAATATATTTTGGGTAAGGGAATGGAATTAGATTGATGACATTTTATTATTTCTAAAGCATAGTGATTACAGAGTACTCTTACTTGCACAGGCTGCTATAGTGCACCTTTCATGCCATAAGTACTGCTTATAGTTTTAGACACCATACCTTGGACCATTGGGAATTTGACACAATGAAAATTTCACATTCGGTTTGGTTCTTTTGGGATTCTCACTTGCAAGCAGGGTTGCAACTCTCACTAGACTCTCAGGCAGTCAGGGTAAGAGCCTTGGGCTAGGACGGGGCAGGGATTTCACTTCTTTATTTCTTGATCTGGAAAAAGTGTAGAAAAGGGTAATTCTTGTTCTCAGCCAGTTCAAATAATGCTGAAGTAAATTATTTTACTTGGTAACTAATAGTTTCCTAATCTGAGTGATGGAAAGTAAATGTTTGCTCTGGAAATTGTCTACCTCCGCATTCCAGGAAGAACTTGAGGTTTGTAGTGGCGAAAGTTCACACCCAGTTCACGGAAGCCTCTTCCAGTTTAACCATGGCCATTCACCGTACACACGCCAGTTGTACAGTGTAGACCACATATTCGGTTTCTCCATGCACTAGTGCTAGGTGTATGTGGTCTACAAGTGACCAGATAAATAGTTAGATAGTGGCCAGACTGTTTAGATGAATTTGGGATCGGTTCACAAAGTTATCCAACAAAAGCTGCAACAACTCAATTGGTAATTTCGTTTTAATCACAGAATTTCTGACGTTTTAAAGTAAATTCTGACTTTCTGTCAATTCACAAATATTAACATTGAATGAACCTGGGAAATAAGAAAAAGGGTTATTTTTCATTTCATTCTTATTTTCTGCAGTGCAGGCAATGTCGATACTACCCAAACGTTTTACTTCAGTCACTGCAAGTCTACTTAAGTGCATGTTAGACGTTCCACAAGCTGAACTAGCAACACGATCAGATCCTCACTTTTGTGGGAAACAGGAAAGACAATATGGGTGTGCAGCAAGTTGCAACCCTTGCCTGAGGTTAATATTTGTCTGCATCACATGCTTCGAAACTACTTTCATGTCTCTGCATTACCCTTCCAAAATTTAGAAACCTGGCCGTAATAATATTGGAAAAGTTGTACTCGCCAGTCAGATTATGACAGCCCACGTTTTCTATTTATGACACAGTTATCATTTTCTACCCAGAGGAGCTGAAGAAAGTGAAGTAAAAAGTATAGGGAAGACCAAAACAAAACCTGTTGATGCTACTGGTGTGGTGACTTAACGTGCTGTGTGGGCCAAAGGATTGCAGGACTAAGCTTGTATGTGTTATTGGAAGGTCTGTAGGTATAGTTTGTTTTGATGTGAATAATTAGTTGTGCATAAAAGGCAGATGGGTTCCTCAATGTATACATGGCATGGCGAAGAGTTACTTGAGCATGAGGACCAAAGGGCAAACATGACGCAGTATCTTTGTGAACCAATTTCACATAAAGATGTTACCTGGAGAGGTGTTGCCTGCATTTACACATGTTGTTTGTCAGAAGAGTTGCAGACCGAGGCATGCATGCATCCCTGGATTGAAGGTGAATGGCTGATATGTTTTAGAAGTGTGATGAGTTGAATGACATGCATGAGGTTAAGGAAGCTGTATCCGTCTGACCCAGCGTTGTAGAAAAGTGTGCTAGGTTGTGGAGATGTCACAAATATATATGCACATATTTGTGGGACTATATTCCCTATAAAGTCTAGTGCAGATGTGAGGTTCACCCAGATGCAGTTTACAAATATGTACAGACATAGCTGAGATTTATGCAGCACAGAGAACCCTTATTAGGTTAACATAAATGAGGTTGACAGAGATAGTGGTAGCTGAGAATTACTCTGTCCAAACACCCCCTGTACTTTAACCCAGTCAAAGAATACACAGATATACACTGGTAACTAAGAAGTAGTCGGATTAGTCGCTTCATATTTGATGTACACAGTTAACACAATGGCACTGTATAATGCCCCACAACACACACTTGTGTGGTCCACCCTGAAAGGGAATGTGAAGTTATTAGTAGCAGCTGAAAATTACTCGGAACACAACCCTTGTGAGGACCACCCACAGGACGAGTGCTCAAAACAAACACTCCTTGCAGGGGCCACCTAGATAGGAAGATATGCGTTAGTAACTAAAAGTTACTCAGATCACCCTACCAGTCATACAGAGATATACAGTGGCAGCCAAGAAGTACTCTGAACAGACTCCCTTTGAACGACCCACCACCACGAGGCATGCAGCGAGATACATAAGTGACTGAAAATTGCTCTTTGTGCATGGTCCAGAGATATGTGTTAGCTAAGATTCTCTCCAGACATGCTTCGTTTGTGTGCTCCATACAGATAATATGTACATGGAACTGCTCCCTTCGTGGTGTTCTCTTGGAGCAGGAATGTCCCATGCATGGTAAACGGGTGTGTACCCTTTCCCGGTATCCTGATTTTTCTAAGACTCTGTAACCACTCATGTACAGTGCGTGCACAGAGGCCTTGTATCTGGCATAAGGCTGCAGTTCACTCTCTGGCTTTGTTACATAAGGCAGTGTCGCACGTTTTGGAAGTCACTAATTATGACAAGACCTTTTGTTCTATGTCAGATTATAGCGTGATCAACGGACCCCATTCATGTAAAATCCTCCTGAGTGTGAACCCAGTATCCCTGTGCTGATATTCTGTCAAGTGCATGTATAGGTAGTGTAACACGTGCATTGCAGTACATCTGTATGTGTGGAGAGAGTCCGAGTATTGGGACCAGTGGTATTGCTTTGGATGGCCCAGTGATTAGCATGGCCCCTTTTTTAATATCCCCTCATCTCCTTTTACCTGTACCCACCCGTTTTAAAAAAATGTCTTTATTAAGTTTCGATACAGAACAACACTTAACAACACAAGCTAGTGGCCATTAACAAACTGCACTGGTGAAGTCATTCTGTGACAGTAATGCAGATGGGGGTCTTATATTGAGATAGACACGTATACCAGGAACGTGAATAATACACAGTTAACTCACACTGCTCGGGTACATAACTGTGAGAGGTAGGGGTGATGCCGTTCGGTCCCATGGAGCATAACTCAGTAGCCCGTTTTGTCGGTACCTACATTGTGTAAAAAACTAGTTTTGATGAGACATGTCTGTTCCAGTGATAGTTACTCCGTAGTTTCAAGCTAATACGGGAGGTATGCTGGGGTTCATGGCGGCCGTTCGTCGTTCTTGGCCTCCTTGTTTACAATATAAACATCCTAAATAGTGGCCATCGGGCCCCCACCTCCTCTCAGTTGGGACTTCGTGATTACATTTGCTTTGGCCTATTTCGGGAGGTCCCCAAACCAGAGTTTTGTGTCAGGAGCTGCACAAGCCTGCCATGACATCTCTATTTGACTTCTAAAGAGTAGGAGAGCTAGGCCCATGAATCTGTGTATATATTTGTCCCCTTTATTTTTTGGTCTGAACCCTAGCAAGCATGATTCTGGTGTGGATGGCACTGTTCTACCCACCACATCAGAGATGGCCTCTGCCACCCTGCCCACGCACAGAGACTCACTGGACAGTCCCTCCCGTGCCATGTGGTAGAATCCCAGCTCTTGCTTCTGGGATCTGGGGCAGTCTGATGACGCGCCCGGGAACGTGGGGTAGCTGTGTCGCAGTGTTAGGTAGGCCGGATGCAGGTAACTGAATTGTGTATCAGAACCTAGGGTTTCTGGAGCCCCCTTTGAGTGCTGGGTGACCCGCACCCATTGCTTGTCTGTAAATTCTGTCTTTTTGGGAGACCCCCGTTGGGGTGTAAAATCTGTAGGGTTAATGTTTTAGGCGTTTTGAACCTCCACGTCTCCACTGTGTAGCTACCTCTACCCACACCTTAACATTGAACTTACTGTTACCTCCTTTTACCTAAACCCTAAATTCTCCCTACTCCCTTTACTTCTGCCCACCCAATAAGCCTACAATTACTCTTATCTCCATTTACCTCTACCCAACTAGTAACCCAAAATTCACCCATACCCCTTTCCCTCCACCTACCCCTTAACCCTAATATCACCCATATCCCATTTACCTGTACCCAAGCCTTATCTCTTTTGTTAACATAACATTAAAATATTGTTATTACAAAAAATAAACTGCGGAGTAAAGTTCTACGTGGTAAAAGTAAAAATCCATTAAAGTCACTTACCTGTGTATTAAAGACTGCGGTAAAGGCCATGCGAGGTAGACTGCAGTATAGACATTACATACTGTTTGCTGAAAAACATTCTGAAGACACACCGTTTCAGAGACCAGCCCAGGACAGATAAATATATATATATATATATATATATATATATATATATATATATATATATATATATAAAACAATGATAGCTGCGAACTACTCTGAGTATTCCTCTTTGGCGTGTATACGGAGATGAACGTTACTTAGAACACACATGCCCTACGAGTTTCATGCAGTTGAAAGATGCAGAAGTATACAGTGCAACTGAGAAAAGAGGGAGGATAGGGAGGAATGGAGAGAGTGGACGGGAGAAAGCAGTAACAGATCAGAAAAGAGGAGCGGGGACGAGAAGAAGGTGGACAGAGACATGAGGGTGAGCGGAGGAAGGATAACGGAGGGAAGAGACAAGTGGAGTGTGAGGGAGAATGCACAGGCCTCGTTTCGTCTAGGTGTGAGATTCAGAGGCAGCAGGTGATTTCTCATACTCATGGACTATTGCATGGTCCACAGTTTGTGTCATTTGTCCTCTCTTACATAACCCAAAATATATGCTGTACGCTTATATTTTGTTAGCTGTGTAGTTAGTGGCAAGAGGCTTGCGAGATGTCCCACAGTTTATTAGCAGCAGTAATATGGATGAACAGTGCTAAAAATGGAAAATACTGACTACCGAAACCCATTAGTGTTGGGTGGTGGCAAAAGGGGTGAGAGGCGCAGACACGAGGGGCACCACAAAGAGCAACAACGTGAATGACGTTCAACCTATGCATTTCTTATAAACTTGCCCAAAGAAATTTGTGATACGTTAATGAAGCTGTTCTGGTTAAATTATTTGGGCACAATGATCAAACCGCAGTATAAGCTAACATATGGGGTTAAGACACCTGCCGCTGAAGCCATGCGTATACCTCAAGTTTCAGGGTGTAATCAGTGCTTAATTTGTGTTTGTGTTTCCGGTGCGCAGCACCAGCACTTATTTTTGAGGGGCAGAGCTCAAGCATTTATTGCCTCAATCATTTATTGCGAGCAAAAGCCACATTTGGGAAAGACGGAGGAAGAGAAAAATGAAAAAGCGTCCCAAAGGGGAGAAAGCAGAAATCTGCTTGAGTGAGCTGAATGGGCAGGGAATGCCTTTAATTGGATTGAAGAGGCCAGATTACGCTGCCCCAGTATTCACATTTAATTGCAGCAGCCGGGTGTTTAAGAGGAGGGCTTTGGGCACCGGCGCGTTTACAAATTAAGCACTGGGTGTAATACTTGCAAGGTAAAGGTGGCAGATACTGCATTTGCCGGGGAGATCTTTAAAAGCTATCTGGCCACAGGTTTGAATCATCATAAAGTAGTCCAGGAGATTATTGTGCCTGCTGTAGACCATAGTATGTAAGTATAGGTAACAGGTTATTATTTCATGTTTGGTAGCTCAGTAGGTTAATGCTTTTATTGCTGAGATCAAGGGGTTACTTTCATAGTACAAATTAAAATCCTGAGAAAATAGCTCAGTTAGTTGTGCGCTGTCTTCAAATAGCTTCATGTAATCTGTAAGGCATACGTTTTAAAACTTGCTTGCTGTAATTTCAATATTTCTTTATTCTACGGTTGCTAAAATGGTTCCACTGAATAGTAATAAGTATGTAATTATTTGTCAAAAGCCGTTTGTATTGTTTATTACATAAACTATTAGATTTCATGTATTTACACACCTAGGTAGACATACCTAGGCTTCCTACAAAGCATACTTAGTTTTACACATAGTGAAGAGACCCGGCGCCAAAACAAAAGTCAAAAATACTTTAAAATCTCCTTTTATCTCTTATATTCTTTAAAAAGTATACTGCAGCAAATGTCTTTTTTGCCGTTGAGGAATTGCTGGGTATGGCCCCCTGATCAAACGTCCTAGCTGTGCAGTTTTTGATCTCTAGCTGGTTCCATCTAGGACGGTATGTTACTTTTACCACAGTACCTTTAAAAAAACGCACAATTTTTTTATGTCCTTTGCAATATAGGACCTTTACAATGCAGATATATATATATTTTTTAGTTTAAACGTAACATTTTAAACTAAAGAAACTGAAATTCAAAAGTTATAGTAATTTCAAGTAACTACAGCTTACTCCATGCCATGCACTACTTAAGACCTCACATATTACAAACAAATGAATTTCCATGCTAATTTTCATAGGAACCTTTGTCTTCTGATACTGAAAAAAATGCTGAATAACACCTAATCTTGCCAAAACTTTACTCAGAAATTATTCTTTTTGTGATTTGAAGTAAATCTATTCAGCGATTGTCGAGAAATTAATGTTTAAAAAGGTGCTCAGGATAGGCATGAAACAGTTAACACTGATAAAATGTTAAAAGATATATGGAGCGTCCAGTGTCCAGATATGCCCTGATTGTCCCATTCTAAGTGGATGGGTAGATCCTGAATGCCTGGCCACAACATGGAGGCTATGTTGTGGTAGCAATTACAGGTCTCCTGAAAAATGTGAAAGGCCACACAAGGGGGCAGTATGGGCACATCCTGAACCCCAGTGCCTTGTTGGGGTGCAGGGGCAGGTGGCCTGAAGAGACCCCTACTGGTGGCTGGAAGGGGCCACTAGTAACAAAAGGGCATACAAAGTATGCAAAATGGCCTAGTGGGGGCTGAGAAAACAAAGAAAGAAACCCAGTCCACTAAGGGGACTGGTCACAAATAGACTTCTGCTCCTGGAGCTTTCTAAGCCCCTGAGGATGACCAAGGCCAGAGGGAACGCCATAAGAAATTGAAAAGTGATAAGGAGGGTGGGAATGGGGGTACGTGGAAACCCCTCCCACTACTATATTTGCACTTGCCCCGTATACCCTTTGGAGCCATCGCAAACAAAATGAATGCTGCAACACTCGTTGTTAACCTGTCCCTGCAGGCCCCCATCAGGGACTGCACAGATTGGAGCAGAGGGCTGGGAACTTCTACTGATCCAAATCTCCGTATCAAGGTAGTGCGCAGGGGAGCTGTCAAGCTGGAACCCGCCCACAGCTGCGGGCAGGAAGAAGTAAAGGTACTGTCGCTCTGGCTGCACACAGCTAAGGCCGGCCTGGGGAGCGTCTGGGACCACAAGGGCTTTGGAGTATCTGGCTGCCCTGATTGAGTGTGTAAAAGCAACAGCGTGATGGAAGGAATGCTTGAATTAATCCCAGCTTCTGGCTATTAATTGGGCCATATTTAAGACCATTAGTGTTCAGCCACTGTACGATTCTAGCAAAGACACGTCTTAAGCAAATCAGTCTTGGTCATGCTCCAATAGGAACAAACCAGGTCCCCTGCAGATGGGAACTCAGGTCTCCTCGGACTTGCTTCAACCTAGTTAGGTCTTATCAGGGAAGTATAGCTTGAGTCCTATGGCACAATTAGCATGGGACCTGCTTCTGGGCACACACTTCACACTAAGGTGCTAAAACTACAAAGTGATGGAAGGAATACTTGAATTAATCGAAGCCACTGGCAATCGCTCGGGGCTGCATTAAAGACCATCATTTTTGCCCACAGTGCCATTTTAGACAAAGACCCATGGTATGCAAATAATCGTTTTTTCCAAATCTTTTATTTTGACATTTTCAGTAAAAATAACACTACAAAATAGAGCACTGTTAAAAAGGTAAGCATCACACACATGAACACTAAACCCAGCCTAACCCTGTACCACCTCCTCCTCCATGAGATTCTCAACATTGCTTGATGGTTCTGCCAGGGCCATCCGTTTGCAGACATCAGCAGTGTCTGGTGTACCACAAATATTACCTCTGTCATGATTCCAGTGCCCCAAAACAGAATCCATTTATTTTGTCAAATAAACGTTGTGTTTCGTTTTCTAACAGCCTTTGTCAATCTGAGGTTGCTGTGCTGTGACCAACCAACCAATCAGGTCATGGAAACAGACAAGTTACTGCTTAAAAATGTGCATTGAGTTTTAATAGGCAACAACAAACATGCTTTTCAGCATTGTGACAGGACAGGCAGAAAGAATAATGTGGGGAGGAAAAGCAAATGTTACCTCAAGTTAGAAATGACCCCCAACTCTGCAATGGCAGGGAGCAGGAGTGTTCACATGGGGCTATCTCTTCTGAGAGAAAATTCTCAGCAAGTTTCTGGAGGGGAACAGGCCACAAACAAGTGACTGTCAGGACGACAATGGTCTTGTGTGTTGAACCGGAAGGAAATAATCAAGGGCAGAGCCTGCGACCTAGAAGAAGTTGGTGTAGAGCTGACTAGGTCAACTGGCAAAAAAGTGTGGAGATGTTCACCCAGGATATCAATGTATTCTTGGGCTGGAAGCTGACGCTTGCCCTGAATTAAATATTTAGTGACACAAGAAGTGAATGGTCACCCGGTGGGCTGGAAGCAGACGCTTACCCGAAAGAAGGTGTGGTTGCGCCTGGGTTGGAAGCAGACGCTTACCCGGAAGGAATTGAGTGGTTGCACTGAAAGTGAAAGGTCCTCTGGTTGGGGCTGGAAGCAGACGCTTGCCTGGAATGCGAATGAATGTTTACACCCAAGGTGATAAGGCACCTGGGGCAGACTGGCTGGTACTGAATGTAGGGCACAGTGCCTGGGAGGCCCATGAAAAGAAGGGCACTAGCTCTTTGAATACAATTGAAAAGGGTGGTTGAAAGATTGTAAGTTGAAAAAATTGCCTAATAAACTGTGGCTTCAATTCTTCCATAAAAACGAAATTGGTGTGGTCCGTGTTTTTGGTATCCGGGAGGGTGACCAGGTGGGGGTTGCTGCCACTATGCAGTGGCAGAGAGCAGCAGAGTTACGATTCGGTTACCTGGGGCTATCCCTCCTGAGGGAGCATTCTCAATTCCAGTGCCATTGCATTGTGATTCAGGAAGCGTGTCTGTTCATCTTTACAACGGGTTCCCCGGTACATGATGCAAGGAAAGTAAGAGTGTGGGAGGCGGTGTTGTTGCAGTGAAGTAGGTGGTGTGACTAGCGGAGGCGTAAAGAAAGCAAATGCATATTGTGCTAGGGCTGAAGTGAGAACAATCCCAAACTGATTTACATGAAGTACTTTTTAGTTACCTGCCATTGCTGAACCAGAGCAGTTCCCAGTCCAGCTCATCCTTTCCACCACTGGTTCAGAAGCAGTTGTACACATCTCTGAAGAAACTAACTCACGAATGCACCATCAAAGGAAGGAAGCAGCTACTTACGCAATAGGCTTGCGTGTGGCATATAAAGATGCAGCTCCTTTAATGTAGGTGCTTTTTGTATTTAAAACTTTATTTATTAAATAATGTGGGTGCTGTAAGCCGTGGCACAGAAACACAGTTGTGGAAAACGTATAAAAAGGGGTGCAAGTTCATACGGGGAAGGAACAGAGAAGTTAACAGGGCTCACAGGTGTGAATAAGCTGGTAGCATTAATACTTTCATTCTTAAACAATGGTTCTAACACCTCCATAATGTAGTTGCCATTCAGCTGGGCACTAAATATCCAGTGTACGGTGTCTGTTGTCCATCATCTGCCTTTTTCGCATTTCTGCGTTAGCTCGAATCAGTAGCAGTTTTAACTGAGTAACCAACAGTGTCTGCTCAGTGCCGAATAATACTGGATTCTTATAAATGGGATACATTATATCAGAATTTGCAGATTTAATGAATTCGAACGTCTGTCTGGTTCATCTTGTACATAACTCCTCTTTAGGTATGTATGTTACACCGTGCACAAAGGAAGGTGCACACTGGCAGGGGATCAGTGCCTCAGCAAAGTAAATGATGGTGAAAGAAATGCCACAGTGCCTTTCAGAAAAATGACCCAACAGGTACATTTGAAATCTACGTTGTGGGATGGCTCAAAACACAACAATACAGGGCAGGATGGTGGAAAGTGGAACCAACAAGGCGGGGTAGGATGAGGTAGCAAAACTGCGGGCAAGCAACAGAGCCGGACAGGAGGCTGGGAGGGGGCAAACACCAATCCGGGAGGGTGTTGGGGGCAAGCAACAACACGCAGCAGAACGGGAAGGGAGATGGCCCGAAAGCACATACACTCTTAAGGAGTGCTGTAACTAAAAGAGAAAAAAGTAGCTCAGAAAGTGCAAGCAGTGGAAGGGCATTGGGATAGGAAACAGTACTTGGACCGGGAAACAGTACTTGGCCCATTCTTCAGGGGAGGGACAAACACACCAAGAACAAGTCAAGCCTCAGGTGCTGACCAAAGAGAAGCAAGGAAATGAGACTGACGATCAAGCCAACCAGTGGTTAGCAATTGGCAGGCTGTAAGTCCACTTCCAGTAAACAAAAATGTCTTGCAAGCAACAGCACAATCTCTGTCTCAGGCTCGACCTGGAAAGGGAGTTGCTTGTAACTCCTGCACTGTTATGGAAAACAGTAGTTGTGAAGGTATCACAAATTAGACTTAAAAATGAACAAAGGGACTTCTTGAATGAAGCCAAAGGCTTCAGGGCCTCTGTGGAGCGACAACTTGTCTCTTTCTGAGATGAATGAAACGAGCAGACGAGGCGTAATGGGGTTTACCCAAAGTAAGCCAGACGTTTCCTTCTTTGACTGTTCGTTGGAGTGCAGTGGCTGTTATATAATCTGTAAAGTGCTATTTGGTAACAAACACCACGTGTTTGTTTAAATTAGGATTTCACTGTAGCACCAGCCACTTTGCTCTGCGGCCCCTTGAGAGAGCTTTGTTACAGTTACTCACAAACCCTAAAATGACTGTATCAGCCAGTTTTAAGCTGGAGCAATGTGTATTTTTGTTATGATATAAAATTTGGAAGGCGCCAGCAAAATCCATAATATTTTCTCAAGCTGTTTACTTCGCGGATGCGCCTAGAAATCAAGGCCCTGTGCGAGTGTTGCAACAGGGCAAGGATGAATGTGCATGCTGGGAAAACTGGTATACCATGCGAGAGGATGCACACATAAACACTGCATGGATGGGATCCATGAGTTGCCAATCTGGCCTTGGTAATTGACCTTGTACATTTGTGGCATTGTTTGACCGACATCGAAACAAATTAGACTCTCCGATTTATAGATAGAAATGATCTATGTGTAATGTTGTGGCTTACATTTCAGTTTGCTTTATTAAAAAATACAAACTCAGTAAAAAGAGTTCAAACAAACCAAGACACTGAGAAAATATTGGCATTTGGCAGGGGATCAGGGGTCAGATGCACACACCGGCAAAGGCAATCATCTGGCCAAGGCAAGACTGCAACTTAAAAAAAAACTTTTTGCAAACCTGCAGTGAGCATTAAAAGTGATAAAAATAAAGCATTCGCAGTCTAATAGTGGACTGCATATGTGTGCAAAAAAGTTGAAAATGCCCATCACAAAATTACTCTACGAAGTGAGCCAGTGGATAAAGTGGGCTGACAAAACTGCCCAATGGTTTGTGCTGTGGGAGCCGAGCAAAATGTCTCTCACACTTGAACTGACGTACAGATGAAGTGGGCCCACTGAAAGCCCTTTATGTTTATTTGTGTATGTATGTTTTTTTCTGCATTATTATTAATTTTTTTGAACAAGAAGCTTGGGAGATGGCTACAGCTATCTATAAGCCAGACCTAAACACAAGCCTGGCCATTCAGCATATTTACTCGTTTTTTGTAATGCCGCATACACTCAACATGCTCATTATATAGTAACCCTTGTTCACTGCAATGGAATGCCATGTTCTGCTGGCTCGTCAACTCACTTAGAAAGAATAAACAAATGTATTTGACAACTTAGAGGCCTATGTAATATTGCCATACCATCCGATCAGATGTATCCCAAACAGCTTTTTCTGTTGCTGGTCGGCTCCTCTCATGCTGCTCGTTATGAGTCACACCACAGTACTGAGATGTCTTGCAAGCATATTAGGCAAAGGCATACAGTTCATGTTACCTTTATTTTAGTATAAGCCTCAGAAGGGGTATTCTTAGCCTTTTCTAGCCTTGGAGAGAATGTACTGTTATTGTCATTAAGATAACTGCCCTTCAGCCTTTATATGCACCCTCACCTTTAGAGCGCCCTCGAGAAAGTTAATTAATGCATAGTATTGCGCCCATTGGATTTTCTCTATTTTTGCCTGTTTTTTTTTAAATCCATTTGAGCTTTTGCTTTCTCCTATTTTGATCTTAACTTCATATTCTTAGGATTCTCTTCGTAGGACTTTTAGTTTAATTTCCTAATTGTTAGTGGCATAACTTATTTCTCTTGCTAGCATTCATTCCTTAATGCTTAGCATGGCAAAATACTGTGCCTACTGGGGTTGTGGGGAGCCTTGGGACTTTGCCCATGGCTGTCTAAGATTCAGTGTTGGCTAATAATCTTTGAAAGTGGTGGGTTGTAATACTGAATTTCAACAAGTAAGCGTGATGTCTTCTAAGAGGGCTCTGGACAGTGCTTAATTTGAGCCAAAGGTTGCCGGTGGGGTCCACTGGCACTTACAGTTGGGGAGTGGCCCCCTTATTTTTCTGCATCAGATATTTACAAAGAGCAAGAAAGGGAAAAACACGTACATTGGAAAGATGGGGAAAAGAAAGACAGAAGCTTGTCATAAAGGGCAGGGAGTGTCTGGTAATGGATTTAAAAACACATGAGATGGATTTACTACGGCACAGCCTCGGTATTTGGTGCGCTGGGCTTTAGATTAGAGTTTCGGGCACCAGTGCTCTTTCTTTTTCAAACTAACCACTAGCTCTGGAGGTATCCCTTGCGGAAAAGTTTGAAAGAAATGAGGTCAAATAATGCACTTTAAAGCACAATTTGAACATGTATTTGCTCTAAAGTCATGGCCTGCGAAAAGGAATTAATTAAATATTCAAGTACTTTCATGTTTCGCCAGGCTCTGTGCTTAATTTGAACTGGAGCTCAGCACCTGCACCTAATTCTCAACACCGACAAGACACCACAACACACACGCTCACACTCTCTGTCTTTCTCTCTCTTTCTTTAATAAGTATGTATGCATTTAAAATTAGAAATACCTGCCACCCAGCCCATTCTTATCTGACCTGGATTTGTCCAGATTGTCACACCTGTAGGAGTGATGGTTAGTAATTGTGTTGGTCCTGCCATTGGCAGCCTTTGCAGTGGTCATGGTTGGTGAAAGTTGCAGTGGCCCCCTCAGATGGGCCCTGGCCCTTACTTTTTTTTGTTTTTACACAAATTGAGTACTGGTCAAGTCAGTGAAGCCAGGCAGTCCACAGAAGTTGACCTCATGTTTTCAAAATGTTCAGGAGGTGACCACCCCTTATGTCAATAATTACCACCATTGCGCTAGGACCAGCATTTTGTCATGTGTATTCCAAATATGAAATGGAAGCATCTTTATTCCAAGAATTACATACAATATACCAATGTCAGAATTTTGTCATCTATGCCATGGTTGCGTGCATTTTCCGGTGGTTTTCTGATCATAAGCCAGTGTTGTCCTCCTTAATGCAGAGAATTATGACTGGTATGCCAGCACCATCATTTTGCCACGGGTGCCCCTTTTTACAAGAGTTACCTCCAGTATATCAGCTTCAGCATTTTTTCAAGTGTACCCTATTAGCCAAGAAAAGCATAATACACTCTCTCTCATACACACATGCTTACAGTCACTCACTCAAACTCATTCTCACACTTTCTAACACTCTTATACTCATTCTCACTCATTCGCAGTTTCGCTAACTTCCCGTTACTCAATCTCACTTACTCACTTTTATGCCCCCCCACACACACACATATATATTTTATATACGTTTCTCTATATTTTACCTTCAGCTGCCTCCTCTGGCCGTCTTCATCCCTTATCTGATGCATGGACCCTCAGACACTGTAGCAGGAAACTGAAGCTGACACCTGCGCGGTGCCTGCTGATTTCAGCTTTCAGCCTCTTGCTTTTTCATCTCACCCTCTCTCATCTCATTATACGGTGGGAGCAGGCAGTGACACTCCTGACCCCATTTCACCCTGTGAGATATGGAGGAGGGTACGGTGACAGCCCAATAGATGGATAGCCCATGTCACTCAGGGCCTACACCTAAAGTGCCAAGGTCTAAATTTGTGTGGCAACACTGGATAGTATCACAGATGGGGAGGCCTCTCAGCATGTGAGGTCCCTGAGGCCAGGCAATGACTTTGCCAGCCATAGACAATCTTTCTAATGGCTGGCACAGGCACCTCTGTGCACCAGCTATCAGATTCACTGCTCTATGCTGCTGTGCAGACCGTGAGAGGCAGCATTGTTTATTATACCAATGGCAAATAATCCAATATTATTCTCTGTTGGTATATGTAGGAAATTTACTTTTTGATTGAGTTGGTAAAGACCCTTTTCAAGCAACAACCACAATTCCTGCCAGTGTGACCCACAAAAGTCACCAAATTAACCTGTGCTTAACCCTCTGGTACAACCCTTGGTACAAAAGCAGTCAGGCTTAACTTAAAGGCAACAAGTAAAGTATTTATGCAGCACGCAACCAGTAATAAAGTGAAAACACAACAAAAGAAAAATCCCACACAAATTTATAAAAATAGAGACAATGTTTATAAATAAAATGATACCAGAACAGTAAAAATCCAATCAGAAGATATGCAATTTCAGAGTTTTAGGTAAGCATGGGGCCTCAAAGCACAAAATGCCACTCATGGTCATCTGGCCATGCTACACCATGGCAAAGTCATAAATTCAGCTGACCATGAAGGAGCACAGGCCCGATACAGAGACCAGGTTAGTCCTGCTGAAAAAGTTATCTTCTCAATGTCCGGCTTGAAAAGTGCAATTCATGATAGAGGAGGCAGCGAGGAGCAGGGCATACTTCGAATGGTTGTCACTGTAGCTCGAAGAATAAACTTTGAGTCACAGACAGTCATCGCTGTAGCAGGAAAATCTGGTTGGGCGTCTCAGACAGTCTTTGCTGGAGCTTTGCGTTGGCTGTCTGCAGGGGTTGTCGCTGCTGTACCTCAAAGTGCAGCTCTCACATTGCTAGCCATCTCTGGCGGTCTCCATAGCATGAAGATTCGGGTTCACCAGAGCTTTGCAATAGTGGTCATTGGGGGTGGCAGAAACTCAGCATGAACTGGCCAATTTGCGGTTTACGAAGAGCCCAACAATTCAGAACGTATCCCTTTCTTCAAGAAGAGTGCACTTTGATGCCATCCAGAGTACAGGACCTAGGAAGGCCCTCTTGGGTATCAGGGATTCAACCTGGCAGAAGCCAGTGTGGCTCTGGCAGGTCCAGTTGAAGCAGATCAGCTGGGTAGTTGCGGGTAGGTCTCTGGAGCTTGTTGTGTCCCTTTAGCTCAGAACAGAAGGTCAACCGACTGACCCTTGGAATCACTCATGTCTTCCTGGGAACAAGGAGATGGTCTTCTCTCCTTCAAGCAGCAAGGCAGGCCTCAAGCAGCAGGGCAGTCCTCTGAAGAACAAGGCGATCCTCTGGTAGCAGCAGGGCAGTTCTCTGCGAAACAAGGCAGACATCCTTTGAAGTGGGAGAAACTTCTAAACATTCATTTATCTGGGTATGGAAATTGTCTTTGTTCCACCTGCCCAGGCTGCAAGAGGTCTAGGGTGACAATAGGCTGATGTCAAGTTTCTTTGTTAGTGTGCTGCAGGCAGTCCTTTGAAATGTTAGTGGGAAAGGGAACACTACGCTATTCCTGTCCTGGCAGGATGGCCCATCCTGTCAACTCTAGTCTCCCTTTGTCTCAGCGTCTGAGAGGAATATACAAAGACCAACTACCACTCTAATCACAATCATGTGATCCAGGACACAGTCTGCAGACACCAAATGGCTAGGACAAGAAATTGGCAACTTTCTACAAGTGGCATCTACAGAATTATGATTTAAAATCCGACTTTACCATTACACAGGAATATAAATTACAATTATTTTGAGACCGAACAAAACTTTTCTACTTGTTCCTAATCAAAAGTTAGCACTTTAAATGAAATAAGGTACTCCTGTGTTATCTTATGGGAGCGGTAAACCTCCCAGTAGTGAAAAACGAAATTGGGAGTTTTTCAGTACCAGAACGTATAAAACTTAAAAGTACAAGTCCAACCTTTTAAATACATTGCACCTTGCCCTATGGGCTATTTAGGGCTTACCATAGGAGTGATGTATGCATATTTAAAAGGGGGGTGTAGACCTGGCAAAAAGTTTATTTTGGTACGTCAAATTGGCATTTTAAAAGTATAAATTAAATGTACCAATTAGGTCTATGCCATTTTTAACATTTTTAAAGGAGTGAGCACAAGCTCTTTAGCACTAGTTAGCAGTGGTAAAGTGCAGAGAGCCCTAAAGCCAGCAAAAATTCATTTCAGCAAACCAGAGGTGAGTTGGGAAAATGTTTGGGGGAAGCCCACACAAAAGGTTGTAGGGGCTAACAGTATAATAAAACAAACATTAGCATAGCCAATAGGTCTCGCCTTCGGGACCTTATAAGTGTTTAACCATGCAGCACATGGGCGCATGGTTAAACACGTGTACGGTCCCAAATGCGAGACCTATTTGCTATTCTAATGCTTGTTCCGTTTTAATATCTTAAATTTAGTGCTGCATTTTCAGTATTTCTATAGAAGCCACAAGCTAAGCTATAGAAGAGATGTGGTATACATTAAACACGCCAACAGCCACCACAGTAAATCTGACATGGAAGAAATTCTGTGGCCAACGCAGCATACATGATGAACTGCCCTTAGGCATGGCACAACTGATCTCCGTTTTTTCCGCTTACAAATACATTGTTTGATTTTTGTAATGTGAACCCTGAGCATGTGGCCCTTTTTTGTATTTTGTTTCTTTATTGCACAATTAATAGCAAGACATTTTTTTCAATATCCATTCTTATTTTCAGATATTAGCTTTTCATGAAGCATGGCACCCAGCTGTGAGGATAAAAGGGTTGCAGCTGGGATGAAAGACAAAACCGAAACCAGACAGGAGAAGGGAGGCAGGGCCATCATACGCTGTAACAGGAGGAATGTGACGTAGTGTGATGGCCAACAAAAATGTTCTCCTAGTGAAAGCTCCCTGGGTGGGAACTTAGCACGCAATGGAGGGACATTTAGCACAATGCACCAATAAAAGTGAAGCATTTAAGACAAGCACAACAAAGAACAAATGGCAAGAGTGGGCGTGGTTAAAGCCTATATACTGAACTTAGCATGTCTTGCAGAGACAGCGCATGTGCTGCCTAGGCTTAACCTAAAAAGGGGGCAGAAAACAAGGTGAGCTTGAGCGCCGATACTTGTATAGGTGAGCCACCACTCTTAAGATGACGGTCTAATCCTGGGCTGAGTTCATTATCAACCATAATTGACTTCTTGTGGTTTGACAACATCCCCAGTAAAGTAATGACATCACAAAGATCTAGCATCACCAAAGCTGGATGCATCCCATCCAAGACCAGCACAGAAAGGGAGCAGAACGCTTCCCTGCAGAGGAAGGGCCATCTGTGAAGTATACCCAGTCCAATTACTATTTAAGGTTTCATAAGGCTCAAGATCTCTGGCTCAAAACTGCTGGCCATAAAGCAGGTGTGCTGGCAGCAAGGTGGACTTCTCCAAAGGCCTAAGGGTTCCTTCTGGGACTGGGATACTCTTTTGACGAGCTCTCCAGGTGATATAGTACTTGTGGGCTAGAGAAGCCGTAATAAAGGAGGACATGTTTTTGTCACAAATACAAAAAACTGACATTATTTCTGGTAATGAAAGTGGTATCTGTTAATGGATCATATTATGGACATGATGTTGCGGGTGAACCTTCTTCATAAGACCCGTATAGTCAGTGCATGTGCATTTATGAGCACCAGCAGAAACTGGGCTTAATGCACTTGCTAAATAATCCTCCACACTCCTCCATACACCTATCTTAAGAAAGGTAATAGTGCAATTCATCAACACATTCAACCTAAAGAAAACAGGTTGTGCTTTAAGTCCACGTGACCATCCAGTGAGAGAGCACACTGTACAGTGTTAGTGCCAGCATGCATTGGGCTTACAGGTATTCTACAAAGTGTGGATTTATGAAATGAGTCGACCTACATTTTATGTTGTGTCCTGGTGTTTTTCCCAAGATGTAGAAGTGCGTGCACTTTGACTCTCTAGGCCTCCACCTTTGCCTCTATCTTTGCTTCCCTGTCTCTGTCCCTCAGCTTCCAGTTTCTTTATCTTTCCTTCTCCTTGGTGTTTCCCTGTTCTAGAAGTGTGTGTACTGTCTCTCTTTGTCTTCCTCTTTGTCCCCTCTCTATCTCTGTACCCCTCTAACTTTGCTTCCCTCTCTCCCAGTGCCCCTCCTCTCTCTATCCAGCTGTCTGCCTCTAACTCTCCCTCTTTCTCAGTGTCTTTCTCTCGTTTAAAGAGTGCGTGCACCTTGATTCTCTCTGCCTCTCTCTATCTTTGTCTCTATCTATACTTCCTTCTCTGTGCCCCTCTTTCTTTCCCTGTCTTTCTCCTTCTTGGTGTTCCCTGTTTCTCCACACTCCTCCATATCCTGTGTTAACAAAGGTAACAGTGTAACGCATCCACACGCTCGGCCTAAGGAAGAAGGGGCGTGTTACACTCCGCCCAAGAGAGAACACACAGAATTACAGACCGGCTTCATTTGTGCTGTCCTGACCGCTGATATATTTTAAAATGTTTGTGCAGGTCATGTACAGGTATTTAACTTGTGTTGTGTGTTGTAAAAGAGTTGACACACTGCGGCCTTTCCCCTCACACCCTCCGCAGCCAAGCAAGATTGTCACATACGTCACCTTACAAAGCCTTCTGAAATGTAAAGACATCAGTTTTTCTCATTCACATTTGGGACTCTAGCCTGACTAGTTGTGGGTGCTGCGGCACCCCGCACCCCTGCTTCCGGCGCCCGCGGGGAGAAGTTCAGGAGTGGTGCAGCAGGCTGCAAGTATTTATTAAGGCACGATGCCGTCACTGCTTACTTTAATATGAAGAGATCTATCTTGGCCATAATGTTTTAAAGTGTAACTTCGAATTCCCCCTTCTGGGCCTCCTTTCTGGCACTCAGTACGTTTCCCGTCAGTGCAGGCTGAGCAGGAGTAAGACTTCCTCGAGATGTAGGCGCCTTTTCGGTGCCTGTGGTGATTTATTGCCTTTAACACGGGGCTTTATTCCTCGTCCTCAGAGGAATGCCCCTGGTTTCGTGTTACTGCAGCCACAGTACGCCCTCTGCACTTGATTAACACACGGCATTCTTTTCCTGAACGCACCGGGTGCGGAGTGGTGCAATAGTTTCATCGGGTGCCAGCCAGTGTCCTACAAATATGCCTTGTGCATCATGCACTCGGATATGCTAATGTGCGCTCCATGCCGGCTGCTGATTGGTGACTGCAAATCCCCCTTTTGGCAAACGTTTGGCAGATTGTCCGCCCCTGTTCAGATCTGAAGAACACGTTTTGAACAGTGGATTTCGGCTCACAGTCGAACAAAAAGAAAACCGATCCTGTTTTAATTCTACACCGAGAAGCCACTGAAGTGGCTTTTACTGTGGCGAAGATAGAGGAGGGGATATTTTCATTTGTTTTACTTGCGCTGTAGATTTCTGAAACTGGCCGGAGGGCAAAAGTGTCTTTCTTTGTGAGAAGCAAATACGTTTTGGAATTTGACCCAGGAAGAATGGAAATTTGTAAATGTTCCCCCATTCATGGCCGTCACTGAAAGGGGAAGACAGAAGCGTAGGTACAACGATAGAAAAGAAGATCTTGTGAGTTTTAACATCCAAATTCCTGAAATGATCTTATCAGTTTTTCAATTCTGACTACATATGTAACTCTGAGCAGACTCGTGTTTTGCAGGTGTGATCCCTCTTTTTCAAGGTTAGTCTGTAAGAACGACTTTAAATACAATATAATCCACGCAGTTCTAAAGTCTCAAGATTCTCCAAATGTTGAAAGCTATCTCCCCGTGGACTCCCTCCCCGCGTCCATAGCTCCTAAACACCTCGGTTTTTCTGCTCCTCTAACACACTTTCTGCAGTAGACTTCACTAATCAGTTTTTTTTCTGATCATAGATGATGCATCCATACATTGTAAACTTTATATAGCGCTATAGAAAGGTTGTTTAATGCAAATCCTATAGACTTACGATGCTCCCCTTCTAACGTCTCTTTGACGATTTAAGAACACAATCCTGTTTTTAAATGTTTGTTTGAAATCAAGTTATGGTATTCCTAGCTCGCCTGTCGTCTGAAATCGTATGAGTGTTTTGAACCTTTGAATACTTTTGTGTTTAAACTGCAATCTAAAGTCTGTAATTTCACCCCACCTTTACCCTACTGTAATGTTGTGTATGACCTTCCTTTACTTGGAGACTGCAAGATAAGTTGCCAGAATGATGATGTTTGCCCCAAGCCATTGTTTCAGCGGTAGAACTATAGTGTCAGCCCTTCTGATATGCACAGGGACCGCCAATAGAAAACTACGTACATGAATTATTTTTCTGTGTTACCTTTTCCTTCCCACCTGTCTTCAACTTTCAGTCTCCCTCTCATCTTTTCACCTATTGTTCTCTTTTCTGACTGTCTCTTCTTCTGCAACTCTCCCGGCTATCTGTTAGTGCAACCCTCCTCTTTAATCCCTCACATTTGAACTCACATTTCACCTACCCCTCTCGCAGCCAACACCTATGACTTTTCCCCTTCCTCCTCACTCTGCTTCCTCTGCTGCCCCTCTCCTCCTACATTTCCACCCATGTTTCACTCCCCATTTCACCTTCACCATCGGCAGCTCTCCCTTCTTCCTGTCTATAACCCTCTACTGCCTTCTTTATCCCTCGGTCCACTCTTGCAGGATCCCTTTTACCCCCTTACTTCCCTGGCAGCTTTCACTTTTTCTTTTCATGATCCCTCCTGCAGCTCAACCTCTTCTAGGTCACCTCCCCTTCTGCGATTCCCCTCTCCCTTTAGCTTCACACTTACCACTTCATCTGTTATCTGCCACTAACTTTCTCCCGCTCTAGGCTTCAACTGAAGTCTCTCTCTTCACTTTCCTTTATGTTCCTGCAACTCTTACTCCCCTCTCCCACCTGTCCTCCTGCAGGTCTGCTTTTTTTGTTATTTCTTGCCCTCACCTCACACCTACCGAGGACTCCCTCCGACCCAGGGGCGTAACACATACCCCTGCAGCCTCTGTGGCACAGGGAGGGCTCCCAACCCTTCAGGAAGATGGACAAACTGTACTCCAGCCCCTGCAGTAGCCCTAAACATGACCTGGGAGCCTGTGGCTTGGCCATCCTCAACCTCAAGCACCCTTGTTCCCTTCCTTGCACTACTCACTGTCCAGTTTCCTTGTTATGATTAAAGCGTGCTGTCGTAAGCTGGCTCTCTATATGGTGCACTTAAATGAATTACACTGTGCTGAGAGTCCAGTGGATCCCCAAAGGTTTGCAGAGGCAGAATTAGATCGGTCTAGTGCTTTTTTTATGGTAGTGTGGGCAGCAGTTAAGCCTATCAATGAGCTGTGTTAAGCATTTGTTGTAGTCAAAGGAACAATAAATGAGACACACACTCAAAGAATAAATCTGAGACCAATTTTGAAGAATAACTGTTGCTTTTATATATGCTTTGAACCAAATAACTTCGTTATAGGGTAAGAAGTTTTTAAATGAAAAATACTTTGCTGTTTCAAAAATCAACAGTTCAATTTTCAGAGTCTTCAATGTTAACCTATGGGAGGAAAACAAAGATGCAGTTTCACAGGTAAGTACACATCCTACAACCCCAGTCTTCAGCGATTTAGGCTCGCACTGGGCAGGGTTCAGGTTGGTACCAAGAATGCACCCACAGCGACACAGGGGCGACTGGGCGCAGAGGTCAAAGTCTGAGTCCGTGCCCAATGTTAATCAATGGAGACTGGGGGGGATGTTGACGTGCTGCTGCCAGGTAAGTACAAAGGTGTCAGAGGTTGGTCTGTAGGGGTTGAGGCGAGCACCAGGTGGCTACAAGCCAACACCAAACATACACCCTCAGTGGCACAGGGGCGACCTGGTGCAGAGTGCCAATATAGCTTCAGGTGCCCAATGCTATCTTATGGAGATAGGGGGTATCTGCTGAAGCGCTGCTTACAGATGAATAAAGTGGGATCAAGGGTCGATCTCCTGGAGTTGAGGTAAGTACGGGGGGCCACAAAGCAGCACTAAACTTACACCTTCAGCGGCACAGGGCAGCCAGGTGCGAGTGGCAACACAGTGTCGGCCAGCCATTGTTATTCAGTGGAGGAGATTACTTTCAGAAACGGACTGCAGGCTCTGGCCAAGAGGCTGGAGAGGTTAACACACAGCTGCCCAGGTAAGTTGAGATGCAAGGGGTCATAGGGGCACCGTTGGTTCAGCTCCCCAAGGCCCAGGGGAATCTGGTTGCAGGGGTGTCTTTTGGCTTTGGCAACAGCTTACTAGGTAGTTTGCGGTCAGGGAGAGCTCTTAGATGTAGGTTGCAGGCGTTGCTGTGGAGTCCGGCAGGGTCAGCCCTCGGTGGACTCTTGGTCAAAAGCACCAGGGAACCTTCACTGGAATGGTGGGTCACTTAGACTCGGGCCGGAGGCGTTGGGTGCAGAGGTGGTTCCAGGTGGTGGGACTGGCATGAAGTGGGAACTCCTCCTAATTTACCAAAATTTCCCGCCAGCCCTGTCACCAAAAGTGGGGTCAGGAACTGGGGTTCAGCCTCCTCCACCATTTGGAGAGGCCTGGGTCACATTTCAAAGGCGGCAAGGCCTTTGAAGCTCCCCACCCTGAAATGTCCATCCTGACTGGGAGAGGAGGTCACACCTTTGCCCAGAGCAGGCCTTTGTTCTGAGCCCTCAAGAGCATTGGCTCTCACCTCAGAGGGCCAGAACTCAGTCTTAAGGTGGCAGTACTGATTTTGACCAGTCAGTGCCCACACTAGGAGTTGGTAGGTTTTTCAGGGGGCAACTTTAAGGTGCCTTCTGAATGCTTGTAATAATAAATCCATCAGTGGATTCAGTGAGAGTTTATGAATAAAAGATGTTTGATACCAAACATCCCCATTGTCCGTGAATCCATCATGTAACTGGGGAACTCGTAATGACGAGTGTCCAGCAAGTGCACTTAAAAGGGCTTCACTGTTGACTTACTATGTCTGATAATCGACAAAGACATTACAGGGGCATATCTGCTCATGCAGGTATGCCCTTACATGTAATATCATGCACCTTGCCTTTAGGGCTGAAAGACCTGCTAGAGGGGTGACTTACATATGTTGTATGCAGTGCAAAGGGGACAGGGCACAGAGGCTATGTGCCATGTCGTGCTTTCATTTTAGTTCTGCACCAAGACACACAGGGCCTGATTACAACTTTGGCGGAGGGGGTTAAGCTGTCCCAAATGTGGCGGATATCCCGCCTGCCGTATTACGGGTCCATTATATCCTATGGAACTCGTAATACGGTGGGCGGGATATCTGTCACATTTGGGAGAGATTAACCCCCTCTGCCAAAGTCTGCAAAAGCAGCAGTGTGTGCACATAGTGAGGGAGTTCCTGAGGGTGGCATAACTTGTGCTGCAGCCCTCAGGGCCCTTCCTTTAGTACCCCATGCTCTAGGTACCAGGGGAACCATTTCCTAGGGACTTATAGTGGTAGCTCAAGGTTTGCCAATTGTAAAAACCAACTGTGCAGTTTTAGGGAAAGAGATCTGGCACCTGTTTAGCAGGGACCCAGTGCACTTTCATTCGAAATTGCCCCAGAAACCATGCAAGAATTGTGGGGGGTGGGAGATTGGGGTTGAAAATGTCAAAAGAAGCACTTTCCTACAAGTGACCAGTACCCTTGGACTTCTTTTTCATCAGATTTACTGGATTTCTAGGTTAATATATTGTGATAGAGCGTTTCAGTGATTATTCGAACATTTTTTAATTCTTGAAATCAAGAGGTGTCCCAACTCTAGAACAGTGAAGAAAGGCAACTATGACAAATTTCTGCGATTAGTATCCCTGTGGTCACCATAAACCATATTGGGCTCTAATTGACTGTCCAGCAATCCAGACTAGTGTGCTTTGTTGTGCACATAGTACAAATTTGTCAAGCTGTCTCTCAGAAGGGAGCTTTTAAATGGTCTAATAATCACTATTAAAAAAATCTCTGTCCCAAGTATGTACTGATGGCTAAAGCTTCATTGACAGCCAGGAATCTTCTGAAGAAGTCTGTGCTCAAAGACAGCAGATTACACCCGTAGAATTATGCAAACAAACAAGTTGACTGTAAATAAAACCCTTTGAAGCTTCACATAAGATCCAGGATTAGCTCTGTAAACACCTTTTCATTTCACTGTTAGCAACCTGACATTTTTTGAAGGCCTATTGTGCGCTGGTCATGGATGACATGTCTTGAAGAAATTATCACGCTATGCCACTGGTTGAATTTAGGGGGGTCGCATTACAAGCCTGTCACATATGTTAAGTTTGATTTTGCACCAGTTGGCACAATGACAAGTCAGATCACGGATGGCTGAAGCAAGGATTGTGCCGAAGGGTGTTAGCAAAGTGACACGTATTACCTTACTGCATGCACAACAGCTGCCTGTACTGCAGATTCCCTTCGAGCCTTTTCTATTTCATGTATCTGAACATTGTCTGCTGTTTGAAATGGAAAATGTGATCCGTTATTTTTATTGCTTTTCATGTGATTTGTGAATTGCTCCTATAAGTGTGATGAACCTTAGATCATTAGAGACATGGGGCCTCCGTAGTAGTTTGGAGAGAACAGACAATCCTCTAATTCGTGGAGGAAAATCTAAAAATGGAGTACAATCTTCATTCTGGATTTCGTCTTGGGGATATTATTGTGGAGGAACTTCTGTCAATGGGTTGCACTTCGAACTTAAACTTTCCTCCACAAACTCTAGTAGGTAGCATGTGATAGCATATTTTTCCAAAACCTGTTTGGCAAAAATTACTTCCAAAATCATTCTTTTCAATAAAATTGTTTTCCCATAACATCTTAGATCACATTATTTATTGCATTCTATGGCAGTGGAGTATTTTGCAATTCCCTCCAAAGTCTAAACGAGTCCCTTTCCTTGGTAAAATGTGCAAATCCTCTTTCCAGTGCTCATTAAAAGCTCCCAAAGGTCATGTAGCCTTTGTAGGTTGCAAGAATAGTTGCCAGCAGAGGCTCCTTCCACAGCCTCCCGCCAAATGTCATATCATCTATAGACCATATGCTTCAAACGTATTCTTCTTAGGATGCTGACACAGTGAGACAGCAGGAATTGAGTGGTATAAATGAAAGCATCATTTAGAGAGTCAACACGTGAAATTTCCAGTTTCCTGCAGCCTCATTGTTCAGGAGAATGCATGCTATACTGGCACGCTGAACCTGCCATTACTGCCCCTGCTTGCTGAGAGCGTGGCAGTGCTTCGGCAAAAATACAATTTCTCCAGGCAACAAATAGTACATTATTCTTACTTATCTCAAATATTTGGACATATTTATTTGCCTCTCTCCAGATTTTTAGGAGAAGGATAGAAACATGACTACTTCCAGACAGGCGGAGGAGCTTTCAGAGTTAGAACGCCACCACAGACTGCAGATATTGAGAGTTTGTGTTAAGATTTCAGTAAAAGTTCTGTAGATAAGATCACGAAGGGCACACAGAGGGAGTGTCGGGTTGATGCTATTCATCATTGGGTTTGCAGTACAGAAGAATCTATATGACCTTCTTAGCTGTCATTTAGGTAAGGCTAATTTCACTTGAGTGGGGATTTCAGTCTGTGGTGGCTTGCTCCAAGACGCCTATGTCTCCCCTCCCACTGTAGTTGGATTCGATGTAATGCTGAGCTTCTGGTCCGCAAAGTGTTCTGCTTTGATGTGCATGCGAGAATCTTGTCGAAGTACAGCAGCGTCACCTTGTCACCATTTGCTTGTGAACCACAAAGTTTTATAATGGAGAGTAGCAACATTTTTTTGTGCGTGTAGGGGATTGATGGAAATAAGCTATAGAGAGGGAAGATCCACTTCACCATGCAGTGATAAAGAGTGCAGTACAGCACGCGACACGGATACATATATTTTAGGTCTCTCAGTTCAGGCCATCCGTCTGTCATTCTTTCGCCTCGCTCTGTATTTACTGTTGCTGCCTGTTTCTCTATTTCTCTCCATTTCAAGTAATCCTTCACTCTCAGTGTCTTCTTTCTCATTGCTCTGTCTCCTCAATATTAGTACTCTTTCACCTTCCCTCCCTCCATGATGTCTTGGTCATGGTACATGAGGAACCTAAATATTTCGTCCTCCACTAGCACATTCACATCTGGAAACCGCACATTTGCTTGTTCTTGCCTAGTGTGGTCTGGGCCGTAGCTTCGTCAGTGAGATTTGGGGGATGTGAATATCAAATTTCCCAACTTTAAATTCTATGGGCTCCAGAATGCGAGGGTGAGCTGAGCAAAGTTCGGGATAGTCTGCTTCCATGAGGAAATGGGCCAGCACTGATTTGCATTAGGTGGGCCACTCTCTTGAGTGGCACAGTGGTAAAAAATACAATGGGTTGGAACGCTACCAAGAGCGATTGACACTGGCTAGACTATTTGCAAGCATTAATCCCATCACCTTATGGATGTTCTATTGCCAGTTGTGTGCCTGGAAACTTTAGACTGGTACAGCTTCCCAAGCCTACCACTGCTAATGTTTTTGAATTTCAAAAGTTAGTAAATTTGCACCCATTCAAGGAGTACGTCTATTGGCACACATTTACTGGTCAGTAAGTATATATAAATTCCTGATCCAAAAAATTAACAAGTGGAACCCTCTTAGTAAAATGAGAAAAATCGACACAGACTTAGTAGACCTGACTCAAGGCCCCAAGCCCCCGCTACAAAACCAAGATCCATTTGACCCCCACTAAAGAGCTACATCCCTGCTAATCCCACATGGGTCTAATTGTTCTCTCTGAGAACTCATGACTATGGTCATGTACATCACAACGGCCTAAAGTCCTTGACCTGGAAGCATTAATGGTTGAGTTGTCAAATCAGTGCATGTGGACAGGGCACCATGTTTCTAGCCCTTGCCTTGTTCAGATCATTTTATAAAGTGACTTGCGGCCCCATGTACTAAGCCAGAGTAGCAAATAAAGGAGGGCATACAGGCAAATTAATAGGGCGAGCCAAGCCATGAGTCTAGGTTGTACTCTAAGAATCTGACCCGTGCACGAGGAGAGGCGAGCCATGAAATGTTGGGCATGTATAATGTGCAGCAAACATAATATAAAATATGGTACAGTCTCTTCAATTAAAAAAAAAAGTGTATTTCTATGACATGGGTGATGCAGCAGTTCAGAAGGTGAATGAGCAATTACGATGCATTTTAATTTTGTTTTCATCTTGTCACATTTGCTGTGCTGTCCAAAGACAGGTTTTAAATGTCAGACTAAGTCTTCTGACAAATTCTTTTAACATGGAGATTAGTATTTACTTTTCTTTCTCAGACTGCAAAGTTACAGGATTTTGTAAAACCATCTGACAATCTTGCTAGGGTACAGGAAGTGTGAAAGGAAAGGCTGTAGGATGTCAGGATTTTTCTAACACATGTAGCAAAGATTTTAATAGCATAAAAACAAATAAATTCACTTCACTTTGAGATTCTCAAATGATATGTTTTTGCTGAAACACAGTTTCCACACAAAGGGCCTCAATACAACCCTGGCGGTCATGAGATCGCCAGGGTCGCAGTGGAGGTTGGACCACCGCCAAAGCAGCAGTCCCGCCTCCACATTACAACCGTGGCAGAGCCGCCACGGGCAGACCGCCAGCACTGCCAGATTGCCACCGGCCAACAGCCTGGGGGTGCTGGCTATCTCAATCTGCCAGGGCAGTGCTGCTTGCAGCTCTGCCTTGGGGATTGCGAGTCCCCTTTCCACCAGCCTTTACATGGTGGTAGCCCCACCATGCAAATGCTGGCAGCAAAGGTGGTGCGGTGGCCCTATGGGGGCCCATGCACTGCCCATTCACCTGGCATAGGCAGTGCAGGGGGCCCCATGGACAGCCCCGTCGCGCTTTTCACTGCCTGAATTATGGGCAGTGAAAAGCGCAATGGGTGCTATTGCACTCGAGGCAGCGCCACATTGCCCCCGACTCAATTATGAGCCGGCGTCAATGTTAAGGCCCTGCTCCCCGCTGGGCTGGCGGGTGGAAACGCTGTTCACGGTCACACACCAATCCTACATTGCACTGCAACTCGCAATTAGGAAGTGAACACCCATTCCTAATTGCGACTCGCAAACCCGTTTTGCGATTTGGTAACCAGGTTACCGAATCGCAAAACGGGGTTTGTGCATTACGATGTGCTTTTTGCACGTCGCAAACAGCGAAATTCGCTGGTTGCGACGTGCAAAAAGCTTGCTACATCTGGCCCTTAGTAACTTTTGAAACCTTTGTTATTCAAAGCCACCAGTTAACCTAAGACTCTGGCAGTTCCTTCATTACTGTGGCACGAGCAAACTTCCTCTACCTCTGGCCATTCAGTCCAGAACCTGGAAGCTGTGCCCTGACCACAGGTCCACAACGGTGCAGCTTTATGGGTACTTGGATAGCTCTACCCCTCTGCAGTGTAGTACAGAAAGTAGAATTTTACAATGATGTCAAACTCACAAATAAATATTTTACAAATTTCAATCAATCTGTTATTTTTTGATATCTTGTTATTTAACTGATTAAAAAATATGGGAGGAAAAACATGCAAGATTGTTGCTGTAATGAAAAAATAGGTGTGCAGGTGAGGGTGTTTCTACTAATTAAAATAAATATGTTTAAGTTAACATAACTAGGCCCCGAGTTGACATAACTGAGCCTCAAACTGCCTGTACACACACATGCACTTTAGGAATTACAAACAACAATAAACGCTGTTTTATTCTTCACATTTAAAAAGCCTGCTGGAGTTTTTACCCATTAGCATAAAACAGTTAACCTGGAATTAATTTTGTGGTGCAGCTTCTTGTGCTTAATCTAACGTGTTCTTCGAAGGAAGCCATGCCAGAGATGTTCTGTAATGTTGCAATAATCAAGACTGTTGCTACCTGCAGCCACAGCTGTTTGTTTACTGATTTTAAATGGTTTATTGTTCAGTCGTGCAATGTCGTTTCTTTTTTATGTGTTAATAATTTGGGTAGTCCCTAGAGTGACCTGCTTTACATAACACCATTTCTGCAATGTTGATTGGTTTATGTCATGTAACTGTATTAGTTCAGCCCTATGGTGCCACTAGATACCATGCTGAAAGTGTGGTTTTCTACCCCTGTGAACCTATACATTGTGCCTTTTTTGGGATGTGTGCCAGATCTTTTGCCAGTATCTTTGTAGACAGACTCCGTAATAATCTGTTTATTTGATTGAGACTTGGACTTTTCCTTGCTTTTATACTGGACAGTCCCTATATCGTATTGTCATTTGACCCCATTCTGTACCTGCCTCATGAAGGCAGACTCTGACAGTCTGTCTTTTGGATTTAAACTTAGATTTGAATTTTTCTCTTAACTTCTGAATTTTATTCATGCTGATTTAAACTATCTTTTAGATTTCTGTATTGGCTCTTATTTTGAATAAACCAGTATGGTTTTGAGTTTGAATACTGTCTTGTGAAGGTTTTCTTTATTTGCCTTACCCCACCCCCCTCTTTGGAACTCTCACTGCCCGATCTAGCATATCAGCCTTTATGAAATTAATTAGTGCAAAGCGCCGACACAGGACAACCTATTACAAAAGGCAGTAATATGTGGAGTACAATGAACTAAAAGTCGTTTAATTAAAGGAAACGTGAATTAATGAATTAATGAATGACGGGCCTAGGTAGCCTTGAATTGATGGAGAAGCAGTCGCCCCCTTCTCTGGTGCTGATGTGACACTAGAGGTGATTTAGAATAGCCATTATTTGTTCTCCTATTCTGGATGTTGAGTAAGAATTGGTCCCTAAATTTTAGGGCAATCCGACATGGATGAGGCAAGATACCTGAATTGAAGAGTTCAATCAGAAAAAATGTGGTACAGGTTGTGCGGTAGCGCAATGTTTGTGCATTTTTTGCACTCAGTTACCACCATCAGTTTTTTGGTGGTCAGTGGGAAGGGTAGAAATATATATCTGTGTTATCCCAGCACGTCTGCTATTTCTGATCAGTTCTGAATGAACATGCTGCTAACACACGAGTTGCCTCCCTCTTAGATATAAAATAAGATAATGTTTTTGAATTAACAAATGGAGATTGTCCGTGTTCGTTCCTGTGATGCTTACTCTCATTTCCTTGTGATTTACAGGTGCAGTAGATGAGATGGTGATAATTTTGTTCCTGGAGAGCCCCTTCGCCTGGTGTGCCACTTACCACCCGTTCAGGAGGCCTTGGCTTGGCCTTTGAGTTACCAGCCTGCTGCTTGCCCTAAGAAACTGTTCCTCTGATTCATGAGCCAGCAGGATGCAGTCGCCGTCCTCTCGGAGCGCCTGCTTGTAGCTGCCTACAAAGGCCATTCAGAAAATGTGGTGCAGCTTATCAATAAGGGAGCCAAGGTAGCAGTGACCAAGGTAACGTGAGAAACATCTTTTACCAGAGCCCTGGGAACTAGTCTAACTTTTAATTATTGTGTAAGACAGTCTTTTATGTACCAAAATCCATGTATTCAAAACTTCCATTGTGCAAAATTGTGAAGAAGAGACATGGTGGTAGATAAGCTTAGGTGTTTGTAATATTTAAAGTGTCACAGGCAGAGGCAGACTGTTGTAGTTTTCACATTCAGGTGTGAGGGAATGGGAGGGTTTTTTTCTTAGCACATAGTCAACTACTTCGTAAAATTCCAAACGTGTCAAAAGTCTCCACCCCGCGGTTGAATAGCTTACCTAATCATAGTGTTGCAATCGAATGTACTCTCTCAGAAGGCAGACGTCAGGTAGTCATTTCACATAAGTTAACAAGTTTCAGGTTTTTTGAGAATGGTAACTGACATGACACTCAAAATCGCCCCCACCAGGAGCAGCATCCTCTTTGGTCAGCCCACTCCCTCTAATTGCTAAGTCATTCTTATAGTCACTCACCATGATATCACAAAAGTGGCCGGGTAGAGAGTGGGAGGAGAGCATTGCAGACATTACAAAAACAGTAAATTACCAAACGTAGTTTTATTCTTATAGTTCTGTTTGACACTTTTATGTACGTGGGGCCATATGTCGTAGAATATATAGATGGCAATCTGGGCCAGCCACTCGCACCTGAAAAGGAGCAACTTAAGATATCAAAAAAGCATTAGCTCCTCCTTATATGAAGAGAATGGAACCTGAATGAAGCCATTGTTTAAGGATTCACGTTGTGAACCAACATGGAAGTCAAAATAAACATTGGCGGCTGTAAAAAGCTGCTGAGTGGGAAATAAATACAGTGGCAAAGTGTACATCACAGGCGAGGCAGACAAGCATCTGCCAGTGAAATATGGACTGAGACAAAAATATAGAGTACCTACAACACCTGCTTTATTTTCCCACTAAGTGCACATTCCTAGCCTTCTTGTGAGCCTTCCTTGCCATTTCCCACCCTCTTTCCCACTAGCATGGTGCCAGTTTCATTGTCCCTCTCAGACTACATTATTCGAGGAATGTTACACCTTTATTTTTAACAAGTCAAAGTGACATCTGTTGAAGGGGCATCAAGGGGTGTAATGGTCATCCCCAATTTCGCACCCTTATAAAATGGCGATGTAACATGGAAGACACATTCATATTTTTATAGAAGGGTTTTTTCTGAATTTTTAATATTTTTATATAAAAAAACTAGGGAAAGGTAGTTAAAGAAAAACAGCACAGCCCTGCCACCCTTCACATCGGAGACCAAGAATCTGATCTCCGTTGTACCCGAGGGATCGTCTCCCATCCTGACCCTATTCAACGTCTACAGGACACCGCTTACCAACATCATCCAATCATAAGGAATCACCATCATCTTCTATGCTGACAACACCAAATTTATCCTCTCCCTGACACAAGAGACAACCACCACCAGAACCAACTTCCCCAACTGCATGACTGCATGTTGAAAGTTTTACTGTTGGTCTTTAGCCTTGTATTGACGCGTAGAGTTTGGCACCCCAGGACCAACTTTGGCTCTGTTTTCAGCACCGGCACAGCATGAAGTTGGTACACCCCCATTCTCAGTTAGACAATGTTTTCTACTTTTAACAGTGTGCCTTTTCAACCTCTTTTGTGTTTTATTTTCATTTATTTAGCAATTTAGACCCCTGTACTGACTGCCAAGGATCATTTTTAGACAGTAAGCATGCTACACCGTGATTGAGGGCTTGGTTGGTAAAGTGTTGTTTTTGTTGTGAGCCTATAGGGGAGGCATTTTGGTGTCATGTGTGAGTGACCAGAGAGGTACAATTTTCTGGAATGCAGCACCTAATAGTGTAACGAAGGAAGAAGTATGAGAGATAGATGCCCTAATTATGATTGTGTTTAGCTGCAGGTCCCTTATCATAAAGAAGGTGTACTTGTATTTTTAGTCTTCTTAGATTAGACTACAACAGATAGGGAAGCCACTCCTCTGAGGCCTTGTGGGCTGGTGGAAATGACCTGGCAAAGAAAATGGGGGTAACAACGGTTTGTAATACAGACTTCCTTAAACAGATTGTGACTTTAAGGTGTCTGTCTAGAGTTTGATCACAATATAGGAATGTCTGGACATGCAGTAGTGGACTATATGGGGTACTCCTAGGCAAAACATTGAGTGGCAGATCTCTTTATTCATTGATGGTCTGTCTGTTTGGAATTGAGTGGTTGACTGAGTTGAATGGATATATGGTTTTGTATGAAATCAATAAGCTATAAGGAGGCCTTTTGACTGTTCTTTACTGGAGAATGCTGTACTGATTGTGGCGAATGTTATCACCTTAGCGTGGTGTGCATTGTAGTGATAAGGACATAATTCAGTACTTACAACAGAGGGCCAATGGGCTAGGTTTTATCTTCAGAATAGCCAGGTTTTTGCTTTCTTCCTGAATGTTAGACGTTCTTACACATTTTAAATCTTAGCTGGCAACGAATTCTGTTGTTTTGCCACTTATGCAGAGAAATGGGATACCCATTGGGCATTTTTCTGTAGAAGAATATGCAGATCAGAGGTGCTAAATTTGATTGTAGTGTACTGTTTTGAGAGTATTGTTTAAATTTCATTTGGAGGTGTCACAAGCCTTTTCCTTGGGTGATTTTGTGATCTGATGCAGTGTGCCTTGAATGCGAGCATCTTGCTGTGAGGATCCAGTGTAGCACTTGGAGGAATAGTATCATGCACTCCCTTGGGTATAGGTGAATTGGTAATCTTACTCTTGTATTCTAAATCATTTGTAATTTGCATTTTGGGGCGCAAGAGGCACTATGGTACAGACCATTAGCATAATCAACTTTTGACATTACAATATTGAGAATGACATGTACGTTATGTAGATCCACTAAATAATGACAAGGCAGCTCAGCGTTCTCGTATGGAAGGTGCTTATTGTGATTTTATTAACATGTGAGATCAGTGAGCTGGCCGACTCCAGGTCACGCCAAAGTTTCTTATGTCTCTTGATGGTGGGATGTCAAGTTCTTTCAGCCATGTTTTCATGTTTTTGTGGGCTGGTGTTTGTGTCATTGACAAAGATCATGATTTCTAATTTTTTTATCAACTTTATTTAAAGCCACCGCACTGCCCCAGGAGAGGAATTCACTGTAAGGAACAAGCTGTAGATTATAAATAGCTTGACAACAGGTCACACCCAGTATCATTGCATAAATGTGCATTAACATTATGTCAGCTAATCACCTCAGCAAGAAGAACCAATGCAGTGTCTTTCGCTCCCTCAATATCTATTGTGAATTTTCTTCGATCCACCCCCACTATAGCTTGCTCCTCAGTGAGGTATACCAGTTCGGGAGGTCAGGCACCCACTATCTCATTTGACATAGGTGTCCATGTTTTGTTGTGTCTGGACATCATGTCTTGCAAAAGTGCAGTTATTCGTTCCATTGCATAGATATTCCACTACATACCCAGTGTCTTTGGGGTGGGGTTTCTCTAGTGTTATGCCTCTAGCAGCATTGAGGTCGTGGAAGGAGAGAGGCCTGATATCCCCTCATCTTCTACCATGCCCAGCAGGGCTGTATGGGTAGGGTGATATCCATGATGTCCTGTATGACATGAACACTTCGACCCAGAACTGTTGTGGGCACTCCCACCACATATGTGAGTATGTTCTGCTCGACCAACAGCCCCTCCAGCATGTAACCGGTGTGTTAATCATTGCTTTGAGGCAAACAGATGTCATGTATCAACACAGCTTGATTTTGAAGGCATTTGCCCTATGCTGCAGACAGATCAAAGAGTGTGTGGCCTGCCTCCATATTAGTATCCAATCAGATTCTGTCAAATCCAGGCCCATGTCTCTGTCCCACTTTGTTGTGTATGGGAGTTGTCACTGGGGTGCTCGGTTCTAGTGCTTGTGCTTGTTGAAGTGAGGCAGCATTTTTGTTGTATCGTCCTCTGAAAACATGTCTTCCACCTCCATGGTGTGTGCGCACACTTCTGGTCTTCTGGCCAAGTGCAGTAGTTGTGTGATGCAATATAAATCTTTAGGCCCCAACAAAAAGTCATCAGCACACTGTACTCTTGTTTTGGAACACCTCCCCACATATAACTTTCCTAGGCACAGTGCATCTTCATCGCCCCAGAATCAATAGTGTTTATCTGTCAACCCTGGAGGAAAGCCCAGATTCCCAGTCACTGGGGTTATCACACCAAAGTTAAAGAAATCTTAGGATGGGCCTCTGGTCAAGAGGTATCAGGCCACTCGCGGTGGTGTACCACCCACATATATGTCCACATCTTCCGGTGAAGTGCTTCACTGTGTCTGGGGTTGACCCGCATAGGGAGGGAGCAAAAAAGATAAAGCAACTGGGGCAAAAAGTTCATCTTCACATAATTTATTCCACCCACCCAGGATACATCAAGCCTGCCCCATCTATACAGGTCTTTGAACAGCACGTCTAAGAAAGGAGAAACCACTTGAGCCACTAGAGGTGGTATTATGAACCCATGGTACCAGATCCCACCCGGCGACAAAGGAAGGCCATGTTTTGCTGTCTCCATCTTAGAAGCCCTGCTATATCTTGCCACTCCGTAGATTTCTGACAGTTAACTTGGAATATGTCCACCTTCTGAAAATGTTTCAGTTCTGCCAGGAGTGCTGGAAGCAAACTGGAAGGGTTAGTAAGAAAGGAGAGGAAATCGTCAGAGAAGAACACTAGCTTTACGTGTCCTCTTTTGGTTGTAAAGCCTGTGATTAATGGGTTACTGTAAAGAAATGGCTCCCTGTTGCAGTTACCCCCCACTTTTTGCCTGATACTGATGCTGACTTGACTGAGAAGTGTGCTGGGACCCTGCTAACCAGGCCCCAGCACCAGTGTTCTTTCACCTAAAATGTACCATTGTCTCCACAATTGGCACAACCCTGGCACCCAGGTAAGTCCCTTGTAACTGGTACCCCTGGTACCAAGGGCCCTGATGCCAGGGAAGGTCTCTAAGGGCTGCAGCATGTCTTATGCCACCCTGGGGACCCCTCACTCAACACAGACACACTGCTTGCCAGCTTGTGTGTGCTGGTGGGGAGAAAATGACTAAGTTGACATGGCACTCCCCTCAGGGTGCCATGCCAACCTCACACTGCCTATGGCATAGGTAAGTCACCCCTCTAACAGGCCTTACAGCCCTAAGGCAGGGTGCACTATACCACAGGTGAGGGCATAGGTGCATGAGCACTATGCCCCTACAGTGTCTAAGCAAAACCTTAGACATTGTAAGTGCAGGGTAGCCATAAGAGTATATGGTCTGTGAGTCTGTCAAAAACGAACTCCACAGCTCCATAATGGCTACACTGAATACTGGGAAGTTTAATATCAAACTCCTCAGAATAATAAACCCACACTGATGCCAGTGTTGGATTTATTAAAAAATGCACACAGAGGGCATCTTAGAGATGCCCCCTGTATTTTACCCAATTGTTCAGTGCAGGACTGACTGGTCTCTGCCAGCCTGCTGCTGAGAGACGAGTTTCTGACCCCATGCGGTGAGAGCCTTTATGCTCTCTGAGGACAGTAACAAAGCCTGCTCTGGGTGGAGGTGCTTCACACCTCCCCCCTGCAGGAACTATAACACCTAGCAGTGAGCTTCAAAGGCTCAAGCTTCGTGTTACAGTGCCCCAGGGCACTCCAGCTAGTGGAGATGCCCGCCCCTGGACACAGCCCCCACTTTTGGCAGCAAGTCCAGGAGAGATAATGAGAAAAACAAGGAGGAGTCACTGGCCAGTCAGGACAGCCCCTAAGGTGCCCTGAGCTGAAGTGACTCTGACTTTTAGAAATCCTCCATCTTGCAGATGGAGGATTCCCCCAATAGGGATAGGAATGTGCCCCCCTTCCCTCAGGGAGGAGGCACAAAGATGGTGTACCCACCCTCAGGGCTAGTAGCCATTGGCTACTAACCCCCCAGACCTAAACACGCCCTTAAATTTAGTATTTAAGGGCTTCCCTGAACCTAAGAATTTAGATTCCTGTAACTTACCGAAGATGAAGACTGCTGAGCTGAAAACCCCTGCAGAAGAAGGAAGAAGACACCAACTGCTTTGGCCCCAGTCCTACCGGCCATTCTCCTGCCTTCTAAAGAACCCTGATCCAGCGACGCTTTCTCCAGGACCAGCGACCTCTGAATCCTCAGAGGACTGCCCTGCTTCAAGAGGAACAAGAAACTCCCGAGGACAGCGGACCTGCTCCAAAAAGACTGCAACTTTGTTACAGAGGAGCAGATTTAAAGACCCCTGCAATCCCCGCAAGAAGCGTGAGACTTGCAACACTGCACCCGGCGACCCCGACTCGACTGGTGGAGAAACAACACCTCAGGGAGGACCCTCCGGCGACTCCGAGACTGTGAGTAACCAAAGTTGTCCCCCCTGAGCCCCCACAGCGACGCCTGCAGAGGGAATCCCGAGGCTCCCCCTGACCGCGACTGCCTGACTCTAAAATCCCGACGGCTGGAAAAGACCCTGCACCCGCAGCCCCCAGCACCTGAAGGAATGGAACTTCAGTGCAGGAGTGACCCCCAGGAGGCCCTCTCCCTTGCCCAGGTGGTGGCTACCCCGAGGAGCCCCCCCCTTGCCTGCCTGCACTGCTGAAGAGACCCCTTGGTCTCCCATTGAAACCTATTACAAACCTGACGCTTGTTTGCACACTGCACCTGGCCGCCCCCGCGCTGCTGAGGGTGTACTTTCTGTGTGGACTTATGTCCCCCCCGGTGCCCTACAAAACCACCCTGGTCTGCCCTCCGAAGACGCGGGTACTTACCTGCTGGCAGACTGGAACCGGGGCACCCCCTTCTCTCCATTGAAGCCTATGTGTTTTGGGCACCACTTTGAACTCTGCACCTGACCGGCCCTGAGCTGCTGGTGTGGTGACTTTGGGGTTGCTCTGAACCCCCAACGGTGGGCTACCTTGGACCCCAATCTTAACCCCGTAGGTGGTTTACTTACCTGCAAGAACTAACAATACTTTACCTCCCCCAGGAACTGTGAAAATTGCACTGTGTCCACTTTTAAAACAGCTTATTGTGTTTTATGTAAAAAGTATATATGCTACTGTGATTATTCAAAGTTCCTAAAGTACTTACCTGCAATACCTTTCAAATGAGATATTACATGTAGAATTTGAACCTGTGGTTCTTAAAATAAACTAAGAAAAGATATTTTTCTATAACAAAACCTATTGGCCTGGATTTGTCTCTGAGTATGTGTTCCTCATTTATTGCCTGTGTGTATGTACAACAAATGCTTAACACTACTCCTTTGATAAGCCTATTGCTCGACCACACTACCACAAAATAGAGCATTAGTATTATCTCTTTTTGCCACTATCTTACCTCTAAGGGGAACCCTTGGACTCTGTGCATACTATTCCTTACTTTGAAATAGTGCATACAGAGCCAACTTCCTACATTGATGGATCAGCGATGGGGTACAAGACTTTGCATTTGCTGGACTACTCAGCCAATACCTGATCACACGACAAATTCCAAAAATTGTCATTAGAAACGGATTTTTGCAATTTGAGGTATTTTTCTAAATTCTTAAAAGTCCTGCTAGGGCCTTGTGTTAGTCCCTGTTAGCATTTCTTTTAGAGTTTAAAAGTTTTGTGAAAGTTTGAATTAGATTCTAGAACTAGTTTTAGATTCTTAAAAAGTATTCCAACTTTTAGAAACATAATGTCTAGTACAGAGATGAATGTGGTGGAACTCGACACTACCCCTTACCTCCATCTTAAGATGAGGGAGCTAAGGTCACTCTGTAAAATAAAGAAAATAACAATGGGACCCAGACCTTCCAAACTACAGCTCCAGGAGCTTTTGGCAGAGTTTGAAAGAGCCAACCCCTCTGAGGATGGCAACACAGAGGATGAAGATAGTGACTTGGAGGGCAATTCCCCCCCTCCAGTCCTACTTAGGGAGAACAGGGCTGCTCAAACCCTGACTCCAAACATAATAGTCAGAGATGCTGTTTCCCTCACAGGAGAGACCAACATCTCTGAAATCACTGAGGATAGCCCCAGTGAAGAGGACATCCAATTAGCCAGGATGGCCAAGAGATTGGCTCTGGAAAGACAGATCCTAACCATAGAAAGGGAAAGAAAAGAGATGGGCCTAGGACCCATCAATGGTGGCAGCAACATAAATAGGGTCAGAGATTCTCCTGACATGTTGAAAATCCCTAAAGGGATTGTACCTAAATATGAAGATGGTGATGACATCACCAAATGGTTCACAGCTTTTGAGAGGGCTTGTGTAACCAGAAAAGTAAGCAAATCTCACTGGGGTGCTCTCCTTTTGGAAATGTTCACTGGAAAGTGTAGGGATAGACTCCTCACACTCTCTGGAAAAGATGCAGAATCTTATGACCTCATGAAGGGTACCCTGATTGAGGGCCTTGGATTCTCCACTGAGGAGTTTAGGATTAGATTCAGGGGGGCTCAAAAATCCTCGAGCCAGACCTGGGTTGATTTTGTAGACTACTCAGTGAAAACACTGGATGGTTGGGTAACTGGAAATGAAGTGCATGACTATGTTGGGCTTTATAATTTGTTTATGAAAGAACACATTTTAAGTAACTGCTTCAATGAAAAGTTGCATCAGTATCTGGTAGACCTAGGACCAATTTCCCCCCAAGAATTGGGAAAGATGGCGGACCATTGGGTCAAGACTAGGGTAACCAAAACTTCCACTGGGGGTGACCAAAAGAAAGGGGTTACAAAGCCTCCCCAGGAGAAAGTGGGGGACACTAGAAACAAAGAAAAAGAGTCCTCTGTAGGCCCCCAAAAATCAGACCAGGTGGGTGGGCCCCGAGACACAACCCAAAACAAAGGTGGGTACCAGGGTAAGAACTGGGATGCCACTAAGGCATGGTGCCATAACTAAACAGACAGGGCACCACACCAAGGACACTTCTTGTCCCAAAAACAAACCCCCTAGCAAAATCCCAGGGGTGACCAGTGTAGCCATTGGGGATGACTCCTCAGATGAGGAGGTCTTCATAGCCTTCAACTGGAAAAAGGGCCCAACAGGTGAGTTGGAGATTCCAGAGGGAAGTAGACACTTCCACCACCTACTGGTGAATGGAATCCCAGCCACTGCCCTGAGAGACACTTGTGCCAGTCACACTATTGTGCATGACAGGCTGGTGTTCTCCAACCAGTACATCCCAGGTGAGATGGCCAGAGTAAGAGTTAGCCCAGACAGGGTCACTGATAGGCCTGTGGCTTTTGTGCCCATAGAAGTGGGTGGGACTTTTAGCTGGAGAAGGGTGGTAGTCAGTACAGACCTCCCCCTTGATTGTCTCCTTGGAAATGACTACCCAGAGGTTAGTCAGAGCCCAAGAGAGGAACTGGTCCAGTGCCAGTCCTCTCCCAAGGATTCTGGAGTTCCTGCCTCTGCAGTAAATGCAAGTAGGCCCCAGAAGAAAAAGAAAAGGAAACAGTGTAGGAAGGGTGGACAACCTTTAGCCAAGGTTCCAGCAAGCCAAGGAGATTATGCTCCAGTAGGGGAGAACTCCAAAAGTGGCACTGATAAAGTCCAACCTGACCCACAAGAAGTCCTGGCTAGTCAGGCAACTGTTAAGCCTGAGTGGGTGGCTCCTCAGCTAACTGAAGAAAGAGTGGAAGAAGGGTGTTTACTACAAGATGTGGTAACCCCCCACTCTAATACAGCAGACAGGCACCCTGAACCCAAAGAAGCCTGTAACTTAGCCCCTTCCCTTGTAGGTGAAGAGCTAAAGGTGTGGTTCTGGGCACTGACAGCTGTCAGTGGCCTCTGCTGGGTGTTAGCCTTTATGGCTGCACTATCCTTGGCATGGTTGTCAGACCCCATGCCAAATAGCAAGTTAGGCCCCCTGACCCTCTTGGTCATGGTGGGGTTACTCCAGCTCTGGGTAACCTCCTTGGGTAAGATAGGGGTGACCCTAGCTAAGATAAGATTAGCAGAGGTGGATACCTCTAACCCCAAAATAGAGAGAATGGGTGGAGACATTAAAGACACAGATAAGAGGCAATTCAGACTAGGTCATATCACTGTGGAAGTGGGTCAGTTCCCCAGAGGGAATGACCTGGACAGAAGGATGTAAGGCAGAGTAGGCCCTGCAACAAACCAGCCTATTTCCTCTACTCTTCCTCGCCTGACAGACTAGGAAGACTCTCCCAGCTTTGGCTGAGTCTCCTGGCCTGTGGGCTGGGGGGGGCTTGTGTAAAGAAATGGCTCCCTGTTGCAGTTACCCCCCACTTTTTGCCTGATACTGATGCTGACTTGACTGAGAAGTGTGCTGGGACCCTGCTAACCAGGCCCCAGCACCAGTGTTCTTTCACCTAAAATGTACCATTGTCTCCACAATTGGCACAACCCTGGCACCCAGGTAAGTCCCTTGTAACTGGTACCCCTGGTACCAAGGGCCCTGATGCCAGGGAAGGTCTCTAAGGGCTGCAGCATGTCTTATGCCACCCTGGGGACCCCTCACTCAGCACAGACACACTGCTTGCCAGCTTGTGTGTGCTGGTGGGGAGAAAATGACTAAGTTGACATGGCACTCTCCTCAGGGTGCCATGCCAACCTCACACTGCCTATGGCATAGGTAAGTCACCCCTCTAACAGGCCTTACAGCCCTAAGGCAGGGTGCACTATACCACAGGTGAGGGCATAGGTGCATGAGCACTATGCCCCTACAGTGTCTAAGCAAAACCTTAGACATTGTAAGTGCAGGGTAGCCATAAGAGTATATGGTCTGTGAGTCTGTCAAAAACGAACTCCACAGCTCCATAATGGCTACACTGAATACTGGGAAGTTTAATATCAAACTCCTCAGAATAATAAACCCACACTGATGCCAGTGTTGGATTTATTAAAAAATGCACACAGAGGGCATCTTAGAGATGCCCCCTGTATTTTACCCAATTGTTCAGTGCAGGACTGACTGGTCTCTGCCAGCCTGCTGCTGAGAGATGAGTTTCTGACCCCATGCGGTGAGAGCCTTTATGCTCTCTGAGGACAGTAACAAAGCCTGCTCTGGGTGGAGGTGCTTCACACCTCCCCCCTGCAGGAACTATAACACCTAGCAGTGAGCTTCAAAGGCTCAAGCTTCGTGTTACAGTGCCCCAGGGCACTCCAGCTAGTGGAGATGCCCGCCCCCTGGACACAGCCCCCACTTTTGGCGGCAAGTCCAGGAGAGATAATGAGAAAAACAAGGAGGAGTCACTGGCCAGTCAGGACAGCCCCTAAGGTGCCCTGAGCTGAAGTGACTCTGACTTTTAGAAATCCTCCATCTTGCAGATGGAGGATTCCCACAATAGGGATAGGAATGTGCCCCCCTCCCCTCAGGGAGGAGGCACAAAGAGGGTGTACCCACCCTCAGGGCTAGTAGCCATTGGCTATTAACCCCCCAGACCTAAACACGCCCTTAAATTTAGTATTTAAGGGCTTCCCTGAACCTAAGAATTTAGATTCCTGCAACTTACCGAAGAAGAAGACTGCTGAGCTGAAAACCCCTGCAGAAGAAGGAAGAAGACACCAACTGCTTTGGCCCCAGTCCTACCGGCCTGTCTCCTGCCTTCTAAAGAACCCTGATCCAGCGACGCTTTCTCCAGGACCAGCGACCTCTGAATCCTCAGAGGACTGCCCTGCTTCAAGAGGAACAAGAAACTCCAGAGGACAGCGGACCTGCTCCAAAAAGACTGCAACTTTGTTACAGAGGAGCAGATTTAAAGACCCCTGCAATCCCCGCAAGAAGCGTGAGACTTGCAACACTGCACCCGGCGACCCCGACTCGACTGGTGGAGAAACAACACCTCAGGGAGGACCCTCCGGCGACTCCGAGACTGTGAGTAACCAAAGTTGTCCCCCGTGAGCCCCCACAGTGACGCCTGCAGAGGGAATACCGAGGCTCCCCCTGACCGCGACTGCCTGACTCTAAAATCCCGACGGCTGGAAAAGACCCTGCACCCGCAGCCCCCAGCACCTGAAGGAACGGAACTTCAGTGCAGGAGTGACCCCCAGGAGGCCCTCTCCCTTGCCCAGGTGGTGGCTACCCCGAGGAGCCCCCCCCTTGCCTGCCTGCACCGCTGAAGAGACCCCTTGGTCTCCCATTGAAACCTATTACAAACCTGACGCTTGTTTGCACACTGCACCCGGCCGCCCCCGCGCTGCTGAGGGTGTACTTTCTGTGTGGACTTGTGTCCCCCCCGGTGCCCTACAAAACCCCCCTGGTCTGCCCTCCGAAGACGCGGGTACTTACCTGCTGGCAGACTGGAACCGGGGCACCCCCTTCTCTCCATTGAAGCCTATGTGTTTTGGGCACCACTTTGAACTCTGCACCTGACCGATCCTGAGCTGCTGGTGTGGTGACTTTGGGGTTGCTCTGAACCCCCAACGGTGGGCTACCTTGGACCCCAATCTTAACCCCGTAGGTGGTTTACTTACCTGCAAGAACTAACAATACTTTACCTCCCCCAGGAACTGTGAAAATTGCACTGTGTCCACTTTTAAAACAGCTTATTGTGTTTTATATAAAAAGTATATATGCTACTGTGATTATTCAAAGTTCCTAAAGTACTTACCTGCAATACCTTTCAAATGAGATATTACATGTAGAATTTGAACCTGTGGTTCTTAAAATAAACTAAGAAAATATATTTTTCTATAACAAAACCTATTAGCCTGGATTTGTCTCTGAGTGTGTGTTCCTCATTTATTGCCTGTGTGTATGTACAACAAATGCTTAACACTACTCCTTTGATAAGCCTACTGCTCGACCACACTACCACAAAATAGAGCATTAGTATTATCTCTTTTTGCCACTATCTTACCTCTAAGGGGAACCCTTGGACTCTGTGCATACTATTCCTTACTTTGAAATAGTGCATACAGAGCCAACTTCCTACAGTTACCCATCACCTCATGGTATAAGGGTTCCACGGTGAGGGAAAAATCAAAGTGCTTGTTGCGTACCCTGCATTATAGTCCAGAGACACAGGTATGTATCTGGATTTTAGTTGATCTCCTGGTGTAACTAGCTAATATGAATGTTTTCATTTCTGGACCCAAGGATGTCTTGTCAAGTGATTTTGTTAGGAAAGACCAATCCACGCAGTCAGAAGCCTTCTCCACGTCCAGCGAGAGAAGGAGGACCTGCGTATCCCTTGTTTTCACCTTGTCAACAACGTTGAGGGCTGGTCGGAAATTGTCCCTGGTCTGTCTGTTTCTGACAAAGACTATCTGGTACCAGGGATACCAGTTCTGGCCACAACTAGGCAACACACTTAGATTTTTGCAAACGTTTTTACATTGCTGTTGTGAAAAGGCAGTATGAGCCACACAGCTGGGGTTCTCTATCTTTCAGGCACATCAGTATGGACACCGGTGCATGATCAGACAGTACACAGCTGCCTATCACTGAGGAGTTAATCCAAGAGTATTGGCGGGGAGACAAAGATATAATCGATCCTAGATTATGTGTTCAAGGAACATGCGAGTAGAATGTGTAATCCCTTTCAACTATATGTTGTTTACCCCATGTATCAGCCAGCTTCAGGTCATCTAGGCCTTGAAAAAGGCAGGGTCAGTGGTTGCCATGTGGAGTGTGATCTATCTATATTGGGCTCCAACGCTACATGGAAATCGCCTCTGACCATTAGCTTGTCCACAGAGTGTTAAGTCAGAGAGGGAAACAGCCAGGTAAAGAATTGTTGTTTTTGTTCATTGCGGCCGTAAACTGAGTCGGTCATCACCGTATTTTCCTCTATTTTTTCAGTTATCATTATAAACCTTCCATTGCGGTCATTATGAACATTTAGAATCGCTATTGTCAGCATGTGTAGAGTACTTTGCATCATTGTGACTGGTGGGTGCATCTATGTTGTCATCAAATTTCTCACTACCATGGGAGTGGTGCCCATGCAGTCATTTCATAATGTCTTGTTTTGAGCTGCTAGATGTTAAAGAAAGACAGCAGGCCGTGAGGTACATGGCCCGATGGGCCCAATCCCATATTATGAACAAAGCTGGGGTTGGCCACCAGCATATGGTTTCCCACAACCTATGATTCATCCAATGGGACCATGGCTGCCACCATGCTGACAACCTTTTTTAGGGAGAAGACCAGAAAGAGGGAAAGGGAGGTGGAAAGAACAAGGAGTGACATGGAGAGACGTAGAAGAGGCCCCGAGCAACAGCAGAGAGTAACACCACAGGACAACATTGTACTTAAAACGGAAGGCAGTTGTAATTACTTTTTCCTAAAACCCTGGTTCTCAGTTTACCAGAATATACTTTATTCAGATCTCCCTGTCCCAACAGGAGTTGGTTCTCCTTTGGGGCTACAGTTGAAACCTCTGAATCAGTATCACCTTGACTCAGCAGGTTGGACAGGCCAGTGATGAAGCTTGCCACTATTAGGTGGGTGAGGCCTTTCCATTCATAAAAAATAGATTGACTTTTGTGAGAACAAAAAAAACCTGGAGTAAATATCAGAGTTACAGCAAATCTTAAAATTTTGGGGCACCTCCTACCCCTTGGTAGTGTTAGCACAGTGTCTTTACCTTGTCCTCCTGAGAGTGAACTAATAAGCGAAACGTTTTTTAGATATAGTGGACAAACCCTTGGTCCTGAACGGTATCCATGATGCCCCTAATGCGCACATTATTTTGCCTAGATCCATTTTCTCTGTGTTCCAACTTATCTCTCTACCCCTGGCATCCCTGTTCAATTTCAGACATGTGGACCACTAGTTTGTCTCTCTCATGGCCCCCCTCAGTCACTACCACCTCTGTCCTTGTGTCCAATTTTTGGATCGGGTGGTCGAGGTCCGTGAGAGCTTTCACAAAGTCATGGCATATTAGCCCCATCTCAGCCTTGAATGTATCCCTCATCTGTGAGATATCTCTCCGTGTGGAAGGAGCATTTGCACCGCTGACCTCTTCCTGACATTGCAGTGAGTAGGGGCCCCTCAGCCACTGGGGGGAATTTGGGCATGGGTGCTTGGCTCTCCAAAAGATCTTTAATTGAGGAGGCTGCTCTGCCCCCCATCCCCACAATATGGGAGGTTCCTCATGGAGCCTATGATGGTTCAAGAGGTCGGAGGGGGAGATCTCCCTATACTGCCTCCTCACTGTGTCAGGGTCCTTTGTAGGTCATGGGCAGCCTTTGCCAGGGCATCTGCCTGCCCCGCTCCGCCATGTGGAAATGCTTGCCTTCTCTCCAAATCCCGAGCAGGCCCGTCTGCAGCCTCCACTGCGCTGCCAATATGGCTGTCTCTTCCTCTTGCAGGGCCCCTTTCTATAGTCTCCACACTGGCAGCATGACTGTCGCTCTGTAGGGCAGCGATGAAGGTCATTGCTGCCTGCTCTCCTCTGTGGGCTTTGCTCCACACTGCCTCTTGGCTAGATCGGACTCCCCCTTTGGGGTCTGCAGATGTCTTCTGCTGCAACAGTTGCCATGTTGAAGCACAGCTTTTAAGTTGGGAGAGGGAGGACTCCTTTAGGACTCTTCTGCGCCTGTCCGGGACGCCGAGTCTAGTTAACTGATGTCAGCTCGCTCCATTTTGGTTACGGCAGCTGGCCCAGTGATTTTGAGGGTTTAGCAATTGGACGTCACAGGGTTCTGGGAGTACAGGGTTACTCGGCCTGCAGAGCTTAACGAGGACCGGTGTACATGGGTCCTCATCATGGCCACATTCCTATGATTTTTTAATTTACTGTGTTGAGTTTAAAGTGTTAAAGGTGTTTCAGATCTTCCAGACATCAATGACTCTGCGATATTTAAGTCTGGATATGTTAAGGTCTTTGGGTTTTCCAGGTTTTTTGATGATCTTGATCTGAGTGTCGTCTGCCTCATTATAGCATCTAAAGTTGATCTGATCAGGTACCCCAGTGGTGTAAGGTAGAGATTAAAGAGAATATGGAAAATAATTGAACCTGGTGGGATGCAGCAGTGACAGCTGTGTGAAAGGGGGCAGAGTTAGTAAGTGTGTTGTTGGTGCACTCATGTCACCATACAAGTGACAGGAGAGCCATAGATACCATACTGTCTGAAAAGAAATAATAGTCCCAGAGGACACTGAGATCCTCAGTCTGAGTGGCCTGAGATGACTAGTACGGTATTCCAGCACCCACAGTTATAGACACATCATGGATCAGTAATCCAGGTGCAGGAATAGCATGTTAATCAAATGTGTAAACTGAGAAATGGGTAATTATTGTGGGAATTGATGTTTCTGCACAAGAGTACACATTAATTCATCATTTGCAGGCCATTCTTTTCACCTTTTGCCAGGTATTTGCTGATAAAGCATCTGTGGGTAAACATCGAGAGTTCTGGTTTACTGTGTTACTTGCAGCTCCAATTCAGAAAGTAATTCTCATTACCATCTGAATCTGCATTTATTCTGAAATCAGAATTGCATCCCAAGTATCATTAATCCGAAGCAGCTTTAAAGGATACAAGGCTGCTTTGAAAGTTGGGATACAGTATCCCTCACCTCATGGTGGTATTATATAGTGCAATTAGTATGCAGCACCTTTGCTAGGGCGAGGTGAGCGATTGTGAGAATCCTGTCACACTGATGCCAACGGGTAATCTGTGGCAGTATCTCCCCTCAATAAAGAGGTGTCAACAGGAACTGGATTATTCGGATGATCTAGTCGTGTCAGGACCAATTTAAATAAAGAAGGGAAATTGTGACTGAGCTTGGTGCAAACCTATAGCACAGAAAAGATCACGCTTAAAAGCCCTCGTGCAGAATGTGTAACTGGATATTGCAATTAGTGTAGTCTCTGTGTCCGAGTTAGCAGTAAACCACATGAAGACAGAGTCCCTGGGATAGATACATAAACGTTTGGAGGACACTGACACCACTTAAAGCCTCTACCCTCTTGAACTTCGCCCCTTAAAACATAAGTCTCGAGGAAAATGAATTTCCAAAGATTCCTCAGAGGTTCAATCCCTCTCAAAATGATCAGTCATTCATCTATCAATGACATATCTGCCTGCGCGAGAAGGACTAGAGTGAAACTTTGTTCTTACCATCTATTACAACTTTATTAACACAATCCTACAGAAGGCATTTAGGGCCAGATGTACAAAATACTTATTTGGCATTTCCTAAATAGCGACTCCTTAGAAATCGCTATTTAGGAAATGCAAAATTGCATGTACAAAAATAGAGATTCCCTAATAGCGATTCCTACAGTGTAGGAATCTCTAATAGGAAATCGCTATTTAGGTAAGAAACCAAACTATTCGTCAAATGGTTTAGCATTTCCTAATTTTGCAAATTAGGAAATGCTAAAGCAAGGGTGATGTTCAGGCTAAACACCCTGCCCCCTTGCTACACCCCAAAAAAAAGTGGTGCACATGTAAAGCGCATACATGTCCTAGGGGCATGTGTGCGTGCACTTTATTGCACTTTAAAAAAACATTTTGGTGTGTGTGTGTTTTTTTTTTTTTTATTACACATGATTACCATCGACTTTGATGGTAATAGCATTTCCCAAATGCCAAATTTGCATTTGCTTTGTGCATGTGCATAGGAAATCGCAAATAGGAAATCCTTATTTGCGATCTCCTATTCGGGTGTCCCAAAAAGCGATTTCTGCTGGGTAGAAATTGCATTTTGCGTTTCCCTAATGGCCTTTTTACGTGTCAAAAGTCTATTTAGCATTTCTTAACGGCCCGAAACAGCGATTCGGCTCATCAAGAAATACTAAATAGCTTCATACATCTGGCCCTTAGACTTCTCACGCCGAGGCAAGGAGGCCTGCTGACTATCTGGTAGATACCTGCATGGCAGTGCAGGGCTTTGTGGGCTAGCTATATTGTATGTGCAACAACCCCTGCCTTCCCCTACAAAAAGTGCATTGATAACCGTGAAAAGACAAAAAATACTTGACTAAAACGATAAATGATTGTAAATATGCATACAACCCATAATATAATTAAAGTCAGACCAACCCTGTTTTGGGGAAGGTCGGTGTTCTTTCCCGCATAAACAAGGTAGCAGCAACATTAATTTAGTCGACCACACCTTGAATGCTTGTTGTCCAAGGTCACACAGGTGCCTAGAAGGTTATAGTCACACACAAACGATCCCACTCAGTCCGTGGGTCTGTCGCACAAAAATTAACGTTGGTTGCCCTTTATAATCGTGTCTACTCTTTCGAAAGTGTTGCTAGATACCAGTTCGGCACTATCTTTTCTGTCCTATATCTCCCTTTGGTAGCTTTCGGCTCTTCATTTCCTAGTCTTAAAGAACTGGCTTCTTTTCAAATCCTTATAATTGCTATATGGATGCTATACTTTTCACACTAGCACTACGTGGTTTTGTAAGTAATTTGTGCTGCTAACCGTACTCCAGTACTGCGAAGTGGCTAAAAGGCGACATAGTGCCTTAAAACATAAAACCCAATTTATATGTACGATACCGACAATCTCCTTAGTTTTATTTCTATTTTGATGAACACCATGCATCCGTATTACATACTAGTTACTGTGATATGACTGTGAGTGAGGGTGGCAGCTGTAGCTATCAGTGCCGTGATTTAGGGCCAGATGTAACAAAAAACGCATTTGCGATTCGGAAATAGCCATTTTTAAGAAATCACTATTTCTGATTCGCAAAATGCAATGTATCATATTTGCAATTCGGTAATAGCGATTTCATAAAAATCGCAAATGCTGTTACCGAATCGCAAATTGCAATACCGGCCCCATTCGCACCTATGGGCCTGTAGGCCCATATTTGTGAATATTTTGCATTTCCCAAATTGCGAATTCCTAACTGGAATTCGCAAGTTTGGGAAATGCAAACCCCAGGGTGCTGGGGGCCTAAGGCCCCCTCTGCTGCACCCAAGAAGTTTTTTAAGGACATGTAAGGCGCACACATGCCTAAGGGGCATGTGTGCGTTACATGTCAATTTTAAAAATGCATGGTAACAAATGCATGGTTACAAGTTCAACTTGGTTGTAATAGCGATTCCTTAATGCCCAATTCGCATTAAGGAATTGCTTGTTACATGTGGTTTAGAAATCGCAAATAAGGGTTCCTTATTTGCGATTTCTTATTTAGATTCTCTAAACAGGCTCGCAAATTTAAGGAATCGCTATTTTAGCAATTCCTTAAATTTGCATTGCGAATGCCTTTCATAAATACTGAAAGGCATTTTTGCATTCGCAAATGAGCATTCGCACCGTTTGCGAATGCAAAAAGGCTTGATACATCTGGCCCTTAAAGTGCAGCAGAACAGCTTCCCCCGTGAAAGGCACTATGAGTCGGTGGTGGGCACATGGTTATACCAAGCTCCATCTTTCACAGTGTAAGCCAGACATGATGCAATACCACAACACATTCATTGCAGGATTCCCCCTGCTTTGGGTAAAACGTCTCAGGGCACAGAACTAAAAGCAGGCGGTGAAAAACATGCACAGATCAAAGCGGTTTCGGTTGTAATCCGAAAGCTGGCATGGTTTGTACATGACTAAAACAAAATCAACATTTGTTGGCATTTTCCCAGTGTCTTAAATTATAATCTTTCAGCGGTTTCCAAAAGGGATGTAAGACATAAATTACTGTCTTGTATTTATCACCATTAGTCTGTTCAGTGAGTAGGCCCATCAGTATGAACTTGCCTAAACACATTCTTATGAGCCAGACTGCTCATGCTCAAAACAAGTGATCAAACCTGGCCTTTTTGCGCTGCACATAAACAGTTTAATCCGCATTGTTGCTGTTTTTTTAGGCTGACTCGGAGTCATCAAGCGCCTCCCAGGCTGCTCATTGTGCCTCTGCCAACCAGTAACCTAGACATCCCCACCAAGGCTCGCTGTTGTTAGAGACTGAAAAGTTGGCCAATTAGTTGAGTGTTCAGATCAAAAATCTTTATTGCTGTATTAAGTCAGTGACTCATTATAGCAAACATTTTAAACACAAAATAATCTATAACATGAAAAGGCAAAATTATTACTGTCCTCCATTACTGCAGACTGTTTGAAGGTTATTATCCAGTCATTGTGCGCCAATCGTCATTCAAAATACGATCTAATCTAATTCATACCCGTGTTAACAAGGTACTTAAACAGAAGAAAAAAATACATCTTTGACATTCATTATCAAATTAGTTTTAAATGTTTCCCTGATAATGATGAACCAACAGTTCATTTTAGGTCTGGATTTTGAGGACGCACCTGCTACAATGACATGGTGCTAGGAATATACTTAGGCCCAGATGTACTAAGCATTTTCCAAGTCGCAAACGGCGAATCGGGCTGTGTGCGATATGAAAAATGCTATTTGGGATGTACAGACCCATTTTTGCGATTCGGAAATCTATTTACCGAATCGCAAAAAAGGTTTGCAAGTCGCAATTAGGAAGGGTACCTAGGGTTCTTGATGAATCTACAAGCCCTATATATCCCCACAACCGGAAGAGTCCAGCAGACGTAATGGTATATTACTTTAAAAAATCTGCCATAGATGGAAAAAGTTACAGAAGAAAACGTGGACAGAAATGGCTCTTTTTTTCACCTCAATTTCAATATTTTTTTATTTTAGCTGTTGACCCCTTGCTAAATTCTGAGTTTTGTCTACTTATCACAAAAGTTTAGCTGTCTGGGATCCAGCATTGGTTTCATACCCATTTCTGTCACTGACTGGAAGGAGCCTGAAAGCACAAAAAATAGTAAAAATGGGGTATGTCCCAGTAAACTGCCAAAATTGTGTTGAAAAATTTGGTTTTCAGATTCAAGTCTGCCTGTTCCTGAAAGCTGGGAAGACGGTGATTTTAGAACTGTAAACCCTTTGTTGATGCCATTTTCTGGGCAAAAAAAACACAAGCTTTCTTCTGCAGCCCTTTTCCCCATTTAGAAAAAAAACAACAACATTTTTGCTGTATTTTGACTAATTTCTTAGTCTCCCCTAGGGGAACCCACAAACTTTGGGTACCTCTAGAATCCCAAGGATTTTGGAAAAAAAGGATGCAAATTTGGCATGGGTAGCTTATGTGGACAAAAAATTATGAGGACCTAAGCGCAAACTGTTCCAAATAGCCAAAACAGGCTCGGCACCTGAGGGGAGAAAGGCCTGGCCGCGGAGGGTTTAAAACTATAGTTGGTTGTTTGTTAGCAACAAGCCATCCGTTAGTAAATGTATTTCGTTGTTGATTGTTTATTTTTTCGGTTGGGCGTTTCACTGGGGTCACAGTGCACTGATTGATGTATTTATTTGTGTAATTTCAGTATGTCACTGGCCTTGATTTGACAGCTGAGGGTATTAAAAATGGCCTTGTTATTTCATGGTTGTTTACTTATTGTCACACAGGTATTGATTACATGAGGTAATTTAACCTCAAAACATATAATTGAGCATAAATTATACCTATTAGAACAGTTGTTGCATAACAATTATTTGATACCCGGGATCTCATTGGTCTAAGGGTTGTACTTTTAGGTACACTCATGCAAGGGCACGCAAAGCATAGTTCTTATGTTTGAGCCTTTTGTAAACCAGTGTCTTCAAACTGGGTAATGACAACACCTTTTATTTACAATAGTCAGAAACGATACAATTTCGATGTGAAACCCAATATCAATTAACAAGAGCACATCTTTATTGTGCAGGTAGATTTAAAGCGGTACTGGGCTCCACAGCCCTTTGAAAGCTGCTGTAACGTGCCTCACCTCCGCACTGTGTTAAAGATTCCTGCAAAATTCAGCCAGACTAAAGTGGCTCTGAAGAAAGTGAGTTCAGGTCTACCAGTACCTGTCCCCACTAAAGGCAATTAATGTCATTAAACGACCCTGACTGCATCATGTTGGTTCCCAAAGAGTTAAAGAATGGGCTTTAGAATTTGTAGTAACCATAAGGCTGAGCACCCAGCATGTTATGGTGCCATTTTTATTTCAGATAGAAAGGTCCTCTCACATAATCAACTTTCTTTTAAGAACTTTACAGTAGCATTACAGGTACTTATTTTTGTTTGATAATTTTTTGATTTTTTTCTTTGCTCGTCAATTAAAGCAACAAACAGCGGATCAAAATTAACTTTTTATGTTTAAACCATCATGCTCCTTTGTCGAGATAGGAGATAGAGAGCAGCTGCCTTTAGATTTAGGTTTTTTTTTGTTTCTTCTGTCCATTTCCAATCTTGATTACACTTTCTTACATTTCTGTCTTCTTACTAAGCATGTTTTTAAGTTTACACATTACCGAATGGTTTTACTCTGTAATACATGCCTCCTTAGAGTTAAGCATCTCACATGACTTGTATTCATCGGGTATGCTAGTCATCACTAGAATGGCAATCACGGTAGTACTCATGCGTTTACCTTTTACTTTGCTTGTCTATAAAATTGGCCTTTCTTTGTTTTCAGTATCTCAAGTACAGTTTTCTTGAGCTATGCACTTTACACATAACACGAATTCCTAAGTTGGCTCATTCTTATTTGAAGAGTTAAGTGCTACGTTAGAGATTCTCACTCCTACATTCCTCCTTAAACCTCCGAAACTGGCGTTCAGAATTTAAAATAAGACAGTTGAATATGGCACATTTAAATGTAAAGAGCTGACTGTTGTGTGCAGGGTCGGCTTTAGGGCGGGGCGACCGGTGCAGCTGCACCTGGCTTAGTGGGGGACGCTGTGTTTAAAAATAACTTATGGTTTAAAATCACGTGAACGTCCTTGTGCGTCCAGTAGTTTTCAGGCAAAAATAAAAATGCCAAGATAGTTCTGGTGATTAATGTTCTTAAAGGTGAAAGATCGGAATTTTGTCTAGTGGCACTTTTGACTTATCGCAGAGTAGAGCAGAGGGTTAATGTGCCTGCTGCAAAGAACGTGTACCCTGCAGATCACAAAACGGAGAGTGAGTGAACTATGACTGGATCTATAAAAAATGAAACGGGGACCAGAGAGAGACCGTCGAGAGACGAGGTGCCCTTTTAGAGAGTGGTATAGAGGGAGTTTGTGAAGGTCAATGGCGGGCAAAAAAGACTGTGTTAAGGCCGGCCCTGTTGTGTGGGGTGACCGACAGCCAGTTGAGTGAAACCTGCATCACACTTGCTCCTCCGTCAGCTGCCCAGTATTGACAGTAGTCCTGTGTATTTCTATCTATTGCGATGAGCTCAGACCCATGCCATCACAGATTGTACAGCCCGCAACCAGTGTTTTGATGTCTCACATATAAAATGGCGCCCGAGCTGTGTGCCTGGAGGGTCACTTGACTGATGTGGCCTGCAAGCGGAGACAGATTGTGGAAGGCTTCATCCTTTCCGCCTGTGCAGCGGGTAAAACTGTTAGGGATCCTGGCAGGACCACCGATGGGAGATAACAGCCTGCGTGCGAGAAGAGCTGCCTGTGTTTCCTTAATGCACTAGAGGCGACAAGCACGCAAAACCTCAGGACAACTGATAAGCCATTGAAAGACATATGTCCGAAGAACAGAGGAAGACGTTGACTGCAGTTTCTGGCTTTGGCTGTGACTACCAGAACCAACGCAAACACTACCAGGCTGAGGTCGAACTCAAGTGTGAACACCACTGACGCTGATGGCGGTGACTTACCACATCCTGAATAGTAGACCTTATTATTATTATTTAATGGTTATATGGCCATTAAGCATTGAATTCAGTGTAATTTTTTCTCTGGACCTGGCGTACACTTTCGTCAAATTTATAATGTGTGAATAGACTTGAGTATTGTCAGACTTAGGCCTTATTGTAGTATAAGGTAGGAATGGTGTAAGGGCCACAAAGTTGGTTTCTCCAAAGGATGGGTCACACTCACAACTACAAGGAGCCACCTGCAAGGACGCTCGTGGGAAAATAGGAATCAAGGGTTTGAGTGTGGAGCTTGACTCAAGTGTCAAGAGCTGCATACCCTCTTCATGCTCATATTATTCCCCCATATAACATCTCTACGTGTGTTCTTCTGCGTGCCACGGTGAGTTGCATGGTGAGTGAGTTGAAATGCCAGTGAAAGTGCCTGAGCTGAAGTCCTTAGAGATAGTGACTGCCGATTTACCTCCTATTCATATGACATAATTACAAAGAGAGAACAGTACGCTCACTCGCATGAACAGAAAGAGATGCAGGACTGCTTATCAACGTTGACTGAATTTGGCGGTATCACAGCTGGCCCCAAAGAAGACGTCCTTTAGAAGTGGCCTGCTGAGTAAATTCGACAACACTTTTCAGGAGCAGTTGTCACAACATCTACACGATTTTTATTTAGCTACAAAGGTATCCGCCGTGCCTCTGAAAGCCATCATTAGTGTTGCCAAGGGCTAACTGTGACACATCAGATAGCTCATTGTACCGGCATAATTAATGGAGGTGCTGCATAGATTGGTGATCTGAGAGTAGAGTGGGTTTGTATTAAGCAGGAGCACCTCTCTGTTCATACAGAGTGACTGCACCTGCCTGCAAGGGGCTGTCCGGTACAGGAGGGAATCTCTCCGTAGGGGCACCATTGGAGAGCATACTATGTCCTCATTCGCGTAGGACCATGTACAAGTGCCTGCAGTCCCTTCTGTAATGCTGTAGTGCCCTGCGGCCACTGGTGTATACCTCTTATACGCCTTCAGGGTACTCTGAGTAATGCTGCCCCTGGAATGTTGGAGAGAAATATCAGGAACATAGGATATGACCTAGAATTTGATGACTTTGGCTGAAGTTCTTGTATGTTCTGAAAATGATTATAAATGTTTATTAAAAAATAACAACTATACAGGCAGATTGACAATGTCACTGCTGGAAGGCTTGATAAGTCTCTTGCAGCATCTAGTTCCCTAGTTACTTTCTGTAAAGGCTTCCCATGATCCGCGTGTGACACATAGCTTTGTTCAAAATGGTGTTTTTACCTAGATTGTTGTACAGTTTTATCAACATCCCTGTGACACCTTTTTCAGAAGCTCAACACACTGTTGGCTGAGCAATCCTGGGGCGCAAGCAGAAGTAGAGTGGTGCTGCACAGACTAAGTTTACCTATATAGAAGTAAAAGAGGGTGGCGAAAGGGCACTTGATTTTGAATCTTAAACCTGGCAGTGCAGCCCTTATGGGTAGGATACTTATACTCAGAAAGGCTGGGAGAGTAGTAGATATATCTGTAAAATATTGTGTGCAAGGACATTTGCTGTGGACCCATTTGCCCACTGTGCACTGGACCCTTCATATCCTATTTTACTATGTGCAGTTAGTCTAATAATAGTGCTTGATTAGTTATTTGAATACGTCTGCCTCAGTGTATATGCATGAATTATCTTTGTGGTGTCTCCCCAGGATCCAAAAGGTTACCGACATGACATATTTGAACCCTCTGACCAATAAAAACTTGGTAAACATAGGGAATATACACTACTCGGTGGAAATCAGAACTTTCTCAAAGTGTAGCAAGGACTGTGGCGTTACAGTAAGCAATTCTTAATCCTAATGTTGCTGGTCAGAGCAGCCAAACCAACATAGGGATGCAAGACAAATGAACCAATTGCCAATAAAGTTCAACATGTGTTGTTGACCTGGGGGGTTCTTAAAATCTGGTAACACTCTTATATCAGTCCACAAGAAACACCATCAGATGTTACCTAAAAGTACTGAAGGAGGCATGAGATAGCAATCTTGGAAAGAGTGAGGGGAACAAGTGTGGTCAAGGGCCATTGGCCACCGTCCTAAACGCATCAGTCAAATATATTTGTTTAATACATCCAGACACACGCATCGAACACTGAAATGATTATATAACATATACCTTGGTGCCCATCATAATTGTCCCAAATGTTGGGATAATATAGTGTGGTCATGCCCTTTATTTCAGTACCGTTGGAGAGAGGTGACTGAACAGGTAGCCAACATGATAAGGTGTAATCTGTGGATCCCTGAATTTTGCCTGTTGAGATTAAAGTCCGAGCCCAAAAGCTGAGAAATCCATTTGCAAACTCATTGGTTTGGTAATGTTGTTAGGTAAGAGATCAATTCCAATGAATTTGTTGTACCCATTACCATGAAGTGTAAGCATGTGGAGGTCTGTCCACTTCAAATGGGAAAATGAGAACAGAGGAAGGTAAATTAGATATACTAGAGCATCAAAGAGCTAGCAGCGGAACGATAGCCCTGACCTGAGATATCCTTTTGTTCGAACTTCCCCCTAAATCAGACAATAGATCACCATGAACACATTGGTATTATCCTCATTGACTAGGGATGGATATTAAGGTAGCCTCGCTCTACGAAATATATGAACGAAAATAGTAATTGACTATTTGCACAGCATAAGCCAAACCTGGTGACTTATTTAGTTTTAGAGAATTTTATGTTACATTTTCGTTGGCTTTTTTTGTTAAGTCCCAGAATTGTATGCTTTAGGATTGACATTCTTACTTGTAATTTTATATGAAAAATCAATAAAAATATGTTTAAGAAAAAGCTGACTATTTTCCACAGGCATGAAAAGCGTGCCTCTTTAGCCCGAAACCAGCAAATCCCTATTGGCAATTATTGGAGAATACAGCCCTAATAGTTACATTGCTTTTAAAATAAAATAACTTCCACATAGGTGTGCAACTTATGATATTCTGAGAAGTGTAGTTCTTAATCAGCTATTTTTGCCCTCAGTCGCTTTTGAACAGTTCCAGTCTGAGCATTCTTTCATTGCCTCATATATACATGGGAAACATCCAGAACAATGACACCGGAACCACAACAACGCTTGCGTTAACGACGACTCCCTTTTTCTCTGCCTTAACCACGCATGAGCTGAACAACACACATGCGTGGTTAAGGCAGAGAAAAAGAGAGTCAACATCGGGAGAGTAAGTGGTCAGGTAAGTGGGGCTGTTGATAGTTTTGTTTTTGGGGCGGGGTGGGGGGTCAAGGTAATTTTGTTTTTCGGGGCAGGGGGGCGGGCTGGGGTAATTTTGTGTTTAGGGCAGTTGGGGGGCGGGTTTTTAGGGGTGAGGTAGTGGTAATTTTGTTTTAAGGGGCAGGGTGTGGGGTCGGAGTAATTTTGTATTTAGGGCGGGTGGGGCGGCTTTGAGGGGCAGGGGTGGGGATAATTTGTATTCAGAGCGAGTGGGGGTTGGCTTTTAAGGGGCAGGGTGGGGGTAATTTTGTATCTAGGGCAGGGGTGGGGGTTCAGGGTAGGACGTGGTGAGGTAAGTGGGGCTGGGAGAGTGTTGGGGTCGTTTTTAGGGTGGAGGTGGTTGGGTCGGGGTAATTTTGCTTTTAGGGGTGGGGGTAACTTTGTATTCAGGGCAGGGTTTTAGGGGCAGGGTGGGGGGGTCGGGCAATTTTGTTTTTAGGGGCGGGTAGTTTTATTTTTGGAGGTGGGGTCAGTTGTTTTTAGGGCAGGTGAGGGGTTAGGGTAGATTTTAGGGCTCAGGGTGGGTGGGGGTATTGGTGTAGTTTTTAGGGGTGGGAGGGTTGGGTAGTTTTATTTTTGGGGCGGGTGAGGGGGATCGGGTAGTTTTATTTTGTGGGTGGGGGTTGGGGTAGTTTTATTTTTAGTGCAGGGGTGGGGGTCGGGGTAACTTTGTTTTTGGGGAGGGGTAGTTTTTTTTTGGGGTGGGGTCAGTTGTTTTTAGGGTGGATGGGCTTTGGGGTAGGTTTTAGGGCTCAGGGTGGGTGGTGGGTATCGGGGTAGTGTTTAGGGGTGGGTGGGGGTGTTGGGGTAGTTTTATTTTTAGGGTGGGTGGGGGGTTTGGGTTAGTTGTACTTTGAGGGCGGGTGGGGGGATGGCTTGCGAAAACCGCTCATGGCGTTCCACACATGCCTTTACTAGGAATGCCTTTACAACGAAAAATCATTGTAAAGGCATGCATGTTGAAGGTATTCGTGGACAAAAATGCGGTCGTTGTTCCGACCGCGTTGTTCAGGCATTCGTGGTTGGCACATGCATTGTTCCATCATACATCCCATATACATCAGTGTCAATTCAATAAATCTTTATTTGGCATAAGCCATAACAGTCAATAAAAGACAGCTATGATACAGCAGGTGTCTCCAATGAGTAGCTTGTGACCTACCAGCAGCTCTCCATCTAGCTGTGAGTAGCTTTCCTGTGTGTAGCACAAGCTACTACTATTGAAGCTTTTGCTTGGTTGAATTCTTATATGTATACCAAAATTAAAAAGCTTGTATTCAAGAAAAAAAATGTGTGTATTTTCAGATCTCATAAACTAATGTTTGGAGTAAAATAGCTATATTTTCAAAATGTGTTCAAAGAGATTTATTACTCATAGTTATGGAGCCAGGGGGATTGCAGTACACAGGCAATATTTCAATTCAAAATGTCAAAGGCTTTTTTACATTACTGCTGGAAACACTGCCTAATGCACCAGTGTGATCACTGCTGACAATCGTGGATAGGGTGTTCACTTTTACATCACTAGTATTAGTAGCTCAGGATGATTTTCATGGAACATGAGTAGCTCTTGTCACAGGAAAGGTTGGAGACCTCTGTGATACAGAAAATTAGTAAAACAATTCCAGCTCGGAAATAAGATTGTTAAAATGTCATTATTGTGAATAGAAAAAGTACATAAAAAGAAAATACTAAAAAATACAAAATACATTTTCTGCAGGGGCATAAATAATTATTAAAATATCATCACCTCCCCGAGAAGTCACTGTTGGTGGAAGTGCGAGGAGCCGCGGGGGAGAGGAGTGGTACATAGATATCCCGGTAAAGCAAAATGCCTTTAAATACATGGGTGTTCATCTCTCCCCATTCCCAGATCTGGTATGACAATTGAATTTCCAGCCCTTATCTCGTGCTTTGATGGGGGACCTGACCTGCTGGAGTTGATTGCCCCTGAACCTGTTGGGTTGCAATGCCCTCTTCAAAATGATTTGCCTCCTCCCTATTTAGTGCCCCTCGCCTGATTCTGGTCCCTCACCTCCAAGCTTACCTCCCTAATATGGGGGGGAGGGCGCCACAGTGTGGCCTGCTCTGCACACCTATGAGGGTGGATTAGAAGTGCCGGACCTCTACGTCTATTAGTTGGTGGCCCACTGGCTTCCGGTCAATGAGTGGTTTATTGGGGTATAGGGTGACCTGGCCTATCGCTTGGAGCTCTGCCACCTCGGAATTAAGGGCCTGTTGGGATTGCTGTATGGTGGTCCGGTCCCCCAGGCAGCCCCTGATTGCACGCGAATGACAGTGTGGTGTTGGCAGGCAGCCCTGCAGCTGACGGGCTGGGACCGGCGCCTTACCAAGCTGACACCCTTGTGTCAGGGTTTGTGGTTGCAGCAGGTGTCCCGGTTAGAGGGTTTTAGGCAATGGGGTACCATTGGGATTACCTACCTGGGGGATGTAGGCATTGGTGACCGTCTGATGTCCTTCTAGCAGCTGAGGGAGTATTACGCCCTATCCAGTGCGCCATGCCCTGCGGGCCCATCTGCCGTCAAATTTATCCCTCCCTGATCATAGCCCGCTCAAGGCAAAACTGTTGATGGGGCCCATACTAATGCTCCGGATGGCTTTGCCAGGCTGTGGCACAGGTGGACAACCTGGGTCGGGGAGCTGGATGAGGACAATTGGAGGGAGGCCTACCTCGCACCCAGGGAACTGGCAATATCCGCCATTTGATAGCTTGTCTGGTTCATCTTGTGTCTTTCCCTCCACTGAAGCATTACCAAGTTACTAGTGTCCTTCCATTGCTCACTTTTATGGACAGTCACTTCTTCGTCCATGTGCTTCAAGCTTCACGTGGTTCTTACTCACATGGTTGCTTATGCACCCTGGCCCTCCATGTTGCCCTCTCACTCCCATTTATTTTTCTGTGCCTGCAACCCACGCTCTCCATTTTGCTACCTCCACACACACCCCTGTGTTTCTTATGCCCCCCCCCCCCATCCAACACTGTATTCTACACCCTGTGTTGGATGTGGGCGGCCAAGCCATAGGCTTTTTTTAATTCTTACTTAGCCATACTGCACAAAATTGAGGATGCTTTACAGAATCGCTAAAAACCATTGGCAAAATCAAAAGGTCCCAAAGGAGCGAACTAGTTACTTTACCAATGCTTATTTTACATTGTCACCACTAGATTGATATGAAAAGTACATTCACATGTTGCTTTCTTATCTTTAAAAAAAACTATTCTATAAGTGGGCTATTTTCCCAACTCTCTGCTCATAAAAAGCTGCTCATAAAATGAGGGTATTATGTCCATTTCTGTCCTTTAATTCGGAATTTGCAAAAGGTTAAAGCGAGAATCACAGGCTGTAGCAATCAGGTCCTGACCTAATGTAAGTAGAAGCTTAGATGGCTGCATCACCGGAAGTGAAGGTAAAACACACAGGCTGAAAAATGTTTTTTAATAATTAGCTAAAAAATTATTGTGTAAGCCACCACACTGGAAAGTGCTTCATTTTGATGCTGGTTTTATCTTTATGCAAAAAGAGATAACAATGTTTCCTAAAATAATTGATTAATAAGACAAAAAAAGAATACATATTCCTTGTGTGTTAACTTTTGAACACAATAAGAGTATTATCAGGAATTTCAAATACTTTTGAAGGGTGGTAATAACAAGACAATTGTAATTGACATTACGTTGCCAATATATGCTTTTCTTTGTTTGTGAATTAGAAATATCTTCAACACAAAGTCCTCTAAAATGACCTGGCACGTGGTAGTGGGTGTGATCCAGTGCCAGCTAATGTGAATGCAACATTAATAACTCCACCTAATCTTTCCTAGTGGATTGAATCCAAGAATGCTTGCCCCACCACAAGCTGGGAAGCTGCTTTCGGGCTCCATGACTATTAGGAAAGGTGCCAAAACTTGCATTATACATAACTGTACTGCAGACCCTTTCTATGATACAGTGTTTGAGGTTAGAGTGGATCTTTAGTGTAAAAGGCCAGGAAATGTTACTTGACTGCAGGCAAAAATGATCAACCCCCCCAAAGGCTAGAATTGTCAAGGGAGTTGAATGTTTGTGAATCATAATACCCATTTATTTTCAAATCGACGTTGATTAAGGTTTTATTTTTGTGTGGCATTTGCATGGATTTTCTGTGTTGATCGGGACTCTTGGGTTCATAAGTGTGTAATAACAGGCATACGTAATTGCGAAATAAATCATGAATAATTTAAAATAAAACTAAATGTTTTCAACGTGATTTGAAAGGACAACTGCTGTTGAATGTTTGTGAATCATAAGACACATTTATTTTCAAATCGACTTTCATTAAGCTATTATGGTTGTGTGACATTTGCATGTTTTTTTTTTGTCTTCAACTGCTGTTAGTTTTTGTGTTAATTTCGACCGTTGTTGATCTTCGGACTACGATGTAAAGCAATTTCTTATTTACTCATGATCATTTAAAGGTGTATGTATGCTCAGTTTTCCCTGAATATAAAATAAATCTTGGCATTTTAAATGTCTTTCCACACTGTAAAGATACTTTAGTGTTATCCATGGTCTATTCACCGGGGCAATTCCCAAAAGCATTTATGACCACAGGCAGTAGTTATGTACTCTTACATGCCTTTGCGAATCGGTTCCTTGTTAGTAAACGTGCAAAGGGGGAGCAGGCCTCTTTATTTATACTAATTGTATATCAACTTTCATTCATTCAGTATTCCTTTTTTTATTCCCATTTTACATGTTTTGTGGTCAATTAACAAAGGAAAGCCAGAGTACCACAGGAATACTTTTTTATTTTTTTATTTATTTTTTACATATTCTTACATGACTTTGTGAATTGGCTCCATCGTCGAATCACACAGTTCTTAAAAGTTATTTCATATTTGGTGATGAGTTTTCACAACTCATACAAAGTATGTTAAATAAAAAATAGTTGTACCTTTTCTGTAATCCATGATTCTGTTTATGAAAAAGATGGTGATAAAAATATGGAGATATCAACACCTGACGTATTGTTTTACTTGAGCTATGAAAACATTGTCCCGCCCTTAAACTACCGTCCCTGAGTTAATTTCCAACAAAAATAGGGAACATACAGTGGGGGAGGGACCAACTTGAATAACATAATGATAACCAACATATATTCTATCTCCACAATGCTAACTACTAGGAACAAATGGCAAACAAACTTGCAACTGATTACATAACTGAATATTGGGCACGTACTCATTTAGATAGGGTAGGTGTGGGGCAGGATCATAACTATTGGAGATCCAGTCAGGGAGAAGGCACATTGTTCTATATTGTGGTCATGTACCTCTATTAGTACACACTGGACCACTATCTAGAGTAAAGTATCCAACTATAGCTACCTCCTCTTTAGCCCATCTTTGAAATTAGTTTTGTTTCATTATCTATCTGACTTAACAGATATCTCCCCATTATGGCAAAAGTGATTACTAACGTCATTGACAGGGGCTAAGGTTTGTATGCTGTGGCACTGGAGGTCGCAAACCTTTCTAACCCACAAGGATTGGATGACGGAACTCTTTCATCTTGCTTCTTATGAAAGGGTGATTGACACAAGGTGCAAAACTCCCTAAATGCCTCATAAAACTTGAACAATTGTACTTGACTATAATACAAACAACTGATCGTCACTCACTACAAGGTTTAATATCCAGTTCCCCCAGACCACACCAAGGAATATGTGGGAATTCACCACCTGCATGGATTAAGAATGTAATTGATATGCTAGAAATATATCTCACTGTAAAAGATGATATACTTATGGTGAAAAATGTGAGTTGATTTTGTTGTGTCTGAACTGCTGCACCTTTCTCCAGCCGAATATTAATGTATGTAGATTGTTGTAATGCGAAAAGACATGGTTTGACAACAGGTGTGTATTTACCATGGTAATGATCATTGTCTATGGCAGTGAGACTTTAACCCCATGATTATCGTTGAACACTGAGGGCCTGATTACGACCTTGGCAGAGGGGATTACTCTGTCACAAACGTGACGGATATCCCGCCCGCCTTATATCCTATGGAACATGTAATATGGACGGACGGGATACCTGTCACATTTGTGATGGACTAACCCCCTCCGCCAAGGTCATAATCAGGCCCTTAGAGTTTTGGTTGTCTTACTTACTATACTTTCTCATATATACCACACTCAAAGGCTGCTATTTGCTATTGAAAAACATTCAATAAAGAATTGTTATGTAAAATAAAAGGAATCAGGATTTCCTATTCTTGACTACTGTTCTCTGGGTACTCGGCAAGTGGAGTTTTGGGAGTCTAATGTTAGAAAAGACAATAGTACTCAAGAAATGCATATATCCCTATTATATTTTCAGCTAAATATACTTTCCTACCAGCGGATTTGGACAAGAAAAATACCACATCCTGTTTCCAATTAAACAGAATTATTTTCTTGTATGCAGATAATCAAAATACTAATGTAATGTGAAAAGCAAAGCAATTTCCCAGCAAGTAGTGTTTGGCTAAATGAAAATACAATTTAAAATATGTTCCTAACTTAATTGCTCAATGAATTGAGTAATTGGATGGTGCATTACGGATGTAATGCACCATCCAATTTGGTGATATATATATGTATATATATATATATGTGTGTGTGTATATATTTAAATACAGCCTTTCATTTTGACGGTGAATTTCATTGTGAAAAAAGAGAACAGCCTTAAAAATGCATCTCTTGTTTCAAAATATGTGACTTAAACCAACGTTTCTAAGATAAACTTTATGTTTTAAAATACTAGAGCTTCTTGCTGCAGGTTACAAGACTAGAGGCCCTTCTCGGTAATGTATTGACTAAAGCGTTATGTAGGAAAGTGTTATGCAATGAGGCTGGTTAGGCTTCACTACGTAATGCTCTAACAATACCCCAAAGGTGGTCCCTCAGATTCACAATAATAATTCCTTAGCTCAGTCCTGGTAGTTTGGCAAAGAACAGACAGGCTTTACTAGAGGAACATGTGTTAAGAACTTCAGAGTAGCAACATGGACGCTAAGTAATTGGCACGGCTTCAAAAAAATTAAACACTCATTTATGAAAATAGTTGAGCTTTTTATATTATTTTAGACACTAAAACCAAGCAAATCAGTTGCATATAACCGCAGTTATGGATTTTAAAACGAAAATAAAATTGGTGCATATACAAGCTGTTAAATCTCACCATTGCGGTTAATGAAAAAAGTCACTGGTGACGCTCGGTCAGGGTGAATACTAGATTTAGGGGCGTTAGGGGTGCGGGTGCAATTAGCCAATGGGCTATGGGCCCAAGGGGCTAATCCGCCCCTGAAGTGACCACATCCGGCAGGTTGTGGCACCTTTTCTACTTGGAACCCTCTATTCTGCTTCTTTCCAAGATGGAAGAAGTCTTCCTCAGGTGTACAGACCAGGCTGTCTACTCTAGAGGTATGGCTAACCTTCTGGGGAGTGAATGCCTCCCAACTAATTAATTTTCCTCCTGCTTTGGGTGCAAATGTGCCTGGGGGCAGGGGGACGGCGTGGCTTCCACTGGAATACAGCCTGCTTGCATATCAGAGTTAGTGTGCCCTGTGAAGCTCACTGCCTTGATGTACCACTTCACTAGCCTCCCTACGAGGAAGGGAGGTTTGACCTCCTTCCCATCCAGGCTATTGTCCTGACTCTTGGGAGTGTTGGCCCCATGGCCCAGGGGGGTCAAAATCCTGTCTTGGCTGTAGCAGATGTAGGCAGGCACCCAGAGCACAGGAAAACAGGGGTAACTATGTGAGCAACGTCTATGGTTGCTTTCTCAGTCCATGCCACATAGCCCTCAACACGAGATTCATGTCAGGGGTGAAAAGGCACATTGATTGATACAAACGTCCCATTTCGGCAGTACCGTATTGGAGCTGGCAACTTCGGGTTTGCCCAGGTGCCAGCCCAACTTATCCGATGGACTGTCGTTCACTTATAGTACCCTTTAATGGAAAAGGCCACAGTAATGACATATACGCTTGCACTTATGAAATGCACCCTTCCTGCAGGGCTTAGGAGACCAACCTTAGGGGTGACTGACACATTTTAAAGACAGTGCTGTGGCTGTGCCACACGTTGTGTAGGCACAATCGAGTTCAAGCAGTATGCACTGCTCCTGAAGTCTTTAGTGGCCGGCCTGCTGTCAGTAGTTTACTTGGGTCACTCAGAGTGGCACAAATAGTGGTTCAGGCCCTTGTGACCCCTTTAATACCAATTTCAGAGTCATAACCAACAGCATTTAGAGCAAAAAGTGTGGGGCTGACCATCCAAAAAGGGTACTTTCCTACATTTTTAAAAAAAGTAAGACTTTCAGAATTTGTCATGCAGAGGTTTTGCATAGACAGCACTCCATCAAGTCCGTCAGTTTTAAAAACACATATTGCAAGTGCTACATTTTCTATCTGTAATCCCTATCAAACCCCTTCATAACTAGATGGAATCTGACTTGCATTAATATTTGATTATATGGTTTTATGGAAGTTGCTTTGATTTGTTTCCGTGGCATTGAACCTATTGAAGCTAACAAATTGAATCCATTTGCTCCTGAAGTCTTGCTTTCATTTCTCAATTCGAACTAATTAGTTTGACTACTCAAATTCACAATTTATCATTTCTGAAATTAGTAGTGAACACCTTATAACATCATCATGCATTGTCTTAGAAATTGATTATTTGTTTCAGTATTTATCTATGCTTGTTGTAGACACTTGGTATGAGCATACTCTTCTCAAGATATCTGCTCTTACTGGGTTACACCGATTGGCGTACAAGCAGGTCACACAGTTTACATTATACAGATGACCAAAGAATCCTCTAGTGTCCTGGTTTGGCAGTGGCTGCCTGACAGAATCTACTGGAGAATAACAAAGCACAAGTTCACTTATCATAGGAAATACATTGGGGAAGAAGGCAAGAGTGAGGTTTGGGTCCTGTTGTGCAGGGGAAGATTGTTCCAGAATTTCAGACTGCATAGTGAAATGTCTATTCCCCTGCCATAGGTGGTGAGCGAGTAACCGAAAGAGATTTGCTGAGATGAGGTTTGAGTTGGGCATTTCTTTGGTGATCTTGTTCCTGAAGAAGTAGTACCAGTCTGATGAAAGTGCAGCACAAGATCTTTAATTTGATATCTTCACTGTCGGGGATCCAATGAAGTTTATGTAAGATATAACTTGAGTGGTCATTCTATGATGGTCCTTTAGCTTGTTTATCTGATACGTTTTTATTTGATCAAACCTGTTCAATATTCAGAAAACCAGCTTAGAAAGTGATTGTGTTGTCCATCGTTGAATTGTAGTTGCTGCTACCTAAGGGAGGGTAAATACCAAGGTGATGAAAGTTAGGGTTTTTTGTAAACTGTCGTAGTTTGAAGTTGGTAGTTTTTGTTACTCTTTTGATCTTGGATGCTTTATAGAGAATGCTGCTAAAGTAAACCATTAAGATGTGCAGTGGGGACCTGGAACTTTAATAGGGTAGGGAACGTGAAAGCTGCAAATGGAGATTGTCGTCTCAGGAGCCATTTACAAGGGTGTTGGTTTGGAAATGCTGAATTTAAGGTTTCTTTGGTTCTTTCTTTCTTTTAGGCTTGAATAAATTTTTATTAACCTTGTGGCAACATGTTCAAGCTTCAGTAAAGTATTGTAAATATACATAGTCATAGCTGTTAACAACAGGAAATCCCTGAATAACTCCCCCCTCCCACCCACAAGCTGTCTACTCTGCTGCTCCCACTCCCTCAGTCCCTTTATGGAGTAGTGTTACTGTATCAACCTTAAATTGGGCCTCTTATGGTCCATTGTCCAACACATCGAGGCCCAGCAAGTCTCCATGATGCCGGCAGACCGTGGAGTAGTATTTCTCGAGCGTGGAAGGACTAAGAAACTTCAGAGCTTGAAGGGATTATGGGCACAACTGCTCCTTTTAATCTCTGCTATAGAACTCTAGGAGACGTTTCCATTGTTTAACGAACATTTTTTCCTCCACTTGTGCAAGCTAACTTCTCCATGCTGAGAATCCACCACAATAGTTTGATCCTTTTGTGCTCAGGTGGTAGGGCTGATTGTCTCCAGAGGCTTAAGATGGTTTGTCAACCATCGTGGGCCAGCAAGAGGTGAGACAGCAGTCTACCTGGTGAACCAAACAATGGGCAAACATCCGGCATTGGGTGACCCAACAGAATCACCTCAGCAGACCTTGCTAGGTTAGATTTGGTGATGTGTTTTATTATGGACAGTATCTAAGTAAATGTGTTATGGATCCCTCCTCCCCAAAGCCTTTTCTGCAGAGAGAACTGTGACCTCTCTTTATTATTATCAGGCAGATTGGAATGTACTGACAACAATATAGTTTCTTAATTATGGTTTCCCTCACTCCCGATTGTGATGCATAGTTGGTTGCCCGAGTCAGGATTTTGGCCCACTGATCATGGTCTAGTGTGATACCGAATTCCTTCTCCCAGGCGCACTGGTAGGTGTGTTTAGCAGGGTTTTGTGTAGTGTGTAGCATGTTGTATATGATGAAAATTGCATGTTTGTCGTCCCTGCAATGTAGTAGGTGTAGGAAGCTGGTCCAGTGTATGGTGGACACCTATGGTGGTAATCCTTATACTGGGTCCAAGCAAACCCCTATGAGTGAGTGTTACAGTGTCTAGACAGCCAGGGCTCTCTGTGGTAGCTGTGGTGTGCAGCCAATACTTATCTAGAAGGCATGTGAAGCTCTTGTAATACCACAGTAGTCACACAGGTACTTATCACACATGAAAGAAACCACACAGTGTTGCAAAAATAAGGTACTTATTATAGGCACACCAAAATAGACTACCATTGGTATACTCCCTTCTGGGAGTATGAAGACAACAAATATACACAGGTAAGTAATTAGGAACAGCATAAATTAGCAAGGGCCCCATAGAGCGGCCAAACAATATATTAGAAAAGTGGAGTGCAAACGGGTGTCTCCCACCAGAGTGTATGTTGTAGTTAGTCAAGAGCTTCGTGAGAAATGAACCCCAAAAGGTAAGTACCTAGAAGATTCCCAGCGGCCGGGTGCAGAGAGGTAAGTTACCCTGTTTTCCCATAGACTAACATGGGGGCGTCATGGTTGGAAATGTAGAAGCAGGATCGAATCAGTGAAACCCAAGGGCAGATTCTGGATGAAGAGGACCTGCAAAAGAAGGGGACAGGTTCCAGTCGATGCAGAAGTGTCCAGGTGAGGCAAGAGCCAATGCCCACCCTTCTGTAGCTGAAGATCTGGATTGATGGTGATGAATGAAGTCCAGCTACAGAGTCCAGGATCTGCAGAGGAGTCCCTGAAGTCACCTACGAGCTGTCCCTTGATTGTCGCCGGATTGCAGATGGGTCAGTGGTCAGGATGGCCACCAACAAGCACAAGCAAATGCAAGAGGAGCTGTTGGAAGCTGGGCACTCAACCCATGGAAGAGAGTCCAGGCTGACCTCCAAAGACAGTAAAGCCAGCAGAAGTAGTCAAAGTGTCCACAAGCAACCCACTGGCAATAGGTGCAGTAAGTCGCGGTGATGCCCAGTTAGCATACACGAAGAGGAGTCCCACATTGCTGGACCAGCAGAGAGGAGACTGTGTCTTTGCAGAGATTGAGTGTTGGGGGCCGGGGCTACTTTGAGTCTGAAGATCCCTTGGAGCAGGAGTCAACAAGCCTTGGTTGCTGCAACAGGGTTTGGTCCTGATGGAAGAGGCAAGGGCTCAGCATCTCCCATGTTGGACAGAAGGCAGAGAGGACCCAGGGGATCTCTAGCAACTGCCATCTGTGTTGGGGATTCTTCGCAGGTCTGTTGGACAAAAGCTCCCACCAGCCGGATGTTGTTGCCTTAGGTGCATGCAGATGCAGGAGAGTGACTTGTTCACTCTAAGGGAGATTCCTTTCTGCTTCTTGGTGCAGCTGAAGTCTTGCTGACACCAGAGGATGCACAGCCATGGAAATGTTGCAGGTTGCTGACAGGAGCCTCAGAAACAATTTTGCATGGAGAAGTCTTCTCAGGCCTTTCAGTCTTGTTCGGTTCCTGTGTTGCCCTGCAGCAGTTTTGGAGGCCAGGAGAAGAAGAAGACTTTGCATAGGAGTCCTGGTGGAGTCTTGCATTACAAATCTGGGGACCCTCTGTCAAGGGAGTCCCTATATAGTACAAAAAGGGGGATTGGTCACTCTCTGGAGTGACCAACTACCAGTAGGGGTCTGTGATGTCAGGTACCTGGCCGGCCTAGTCAGATGCTCCCAGAAGCCTCTGCACATCTTGTTCCCAAGAAGGCAGAACCAAGTGGCCACCTGGAAGACCTCTGGGTACCACCCCCAGGCTAGTGCTAGATAGGGGAGTGGACACTTCCCTTTCTTTTGTGCGTATCGTGCCAGAGCAGGGACTAGTGTAAAGCGGGTTATGCAAGGAGGGCATAAAATGTGCTCTTCAAAGCAATCTGATGACATGGGGAGGCTACCCCTCCCAGCCCAGTAACACCTATTACCAAGGGAGATGAGGTTGCACTACTCTCCTACAGGAAATCCTTTGTTTTGCTGTCCCCTGCTTGAGCTAGTCAAGCAGCAGGACGGCAGAATCGTATCTGAGGGGCTGCAGCAGCGTGGGCTGCCCGCAGACCCTGGAAGACTGATAAGAGCAGAACTGAGGATCCTCTTAGGAACCCCCAGAGTGCATGGAATCATGCAAACAATACTGGAATCAGTATTGGGTATGATTCCAACATGCTTGATACCAAACATGCCCAAGTACGGAGTTACCATTATGTCCTGACCAGTACACAGCTAAAATGGCTTCCCTGCACTTACAAAGTCCAGGTAATTGGGACTGGAGTTCGTAGGGCACCTCTACTCATGCAGGGGTGCCCACACACAGGGACCTGCACCCTGCCCTTTTGGATCAAAGGGCCTACCATGGGGTGACTTATATTGACCTGATGTAGCGACCTGTAGTGAAAGGGTGCATGAACATTTTCACACAGACTGCAAATGGCAAGCCTGAAGACACAGTTTGCATGAGCTCCCATGTGTGACATAATACATGTGCAGCGCATGGGGAACCCCTGGTGTACCAATGCCTTGGGTACCTAGGCACCATATACTAGGGACTTATAAGGGGTACACCATAATGCCAATTGTGAGGTGTAAGAAGTACCAAAGCAACTAAATTTGGAGGAGACAGCACAATCACTGGGATCCTGGTTAGCAGGATCCTCGTGAAAACAGTCTAAGCACACTGACATCAGGCAAAAAGTTGGGTTAACCATGCCAGAAAGAGGGGACTTTCCTACAGGAGTTACTTCTCAAAAGGTCTGAGGGCTCTCATCTCCCCCCTGCTTGATTGTAGGGTCTAATAGCCAATGGAGTAGTTCTAGATATTGATACCTTTCAGTCCCCAGGAGGTGGAACTCCTCCTTTAAATGTTTGAGGGATTTGAGTAATCCTTGCAGGAACATGTGTCTTAATGTTTTGCATCCTCCCTCCAACCACTTGTCTCAGGGGGTTCTAGTCAGACCCACAGTGAATTTGCGGTTACCTTATAGGGACGTAAAGTGGGGAGGGGAATGTGGTGAGGGCCCACCTGACCCCCCACTCCATCCCAGACTTCCAAGGTCACCCTCCTGATGGGAGACATATCAAGCATTTTGTTGATTTGGATGTGGGTCACCAGGGGACCTCCCTTATGGGTCCCACGGTCATTATATGGTCAGTCATGCACCAACCCTTTTCCGTTTCTTGTTGCGTCCAGTGGATGAGGTAGCGTAGGTGGGTCGCCATGTAATAGCCAAGTTGGTGGTTCTCAAACCTCCCTCCTGAGGACGCAATGAACCTTGTTCTCGACTGATCCTCTCCACCTTTCCCCGCCCACCCCCCAATATAAAGTTGGCACAGGTTGATTGGAGGTCTACTGTGTATTCGGAGGGTTAGAGTCTGGAACAGGTAGAGCACCTTGGGCAAGATCCTCATTTTGTATGCTGCTATCCTACCGAGGAGTGAAAGGGATCTATGCTTCCAACTATTAAATTCACATCAGATACTGAGTTTTATGTGCTGGAGGTTTATGTCTCTAGTTTTTTCAGTGTGTAAGCCAACACCAAGCCCAAGTAATCAGTGTGTGTTGTCGCCCATCGGAGGAAGGTAATCGCTTGTGCCTGTTCGAGGGGTCAATACATTCAAGATTTTGAATTTGGTGATATTAATCTTGAACCCTGAGATCCCGGGGGATGTAGGCCATAGGATCGGTCAGAGACAAAAGGATATTGTTGGGAAAAATTTTCATTTTAAGGTCTGGCAGAACAAACCGGATTCCTTCAATCCAGATGTTTTTCCAGATATGTTATGGCAGCAGTTCCAATGTGAGGGCAAAAAGGAGAGAGGAGAGGGGTCAGTCCTGCCGTGTATTTCGCTTTATATTCACCTATTTGGGAAAATACTGTTAACTCGGATTCTACTCCATGGGGCTTGATATCCTGCAAGAAGCCATGGCATGCAGGTTGTTCTCATCCACACAGCCCCTCAGCATGTCAGCCAGGGAATCCCAGTCAGCCCTGTTGAATGCTTCTTTCAGCATCTAAAATGACCATGACCACTTGTTTGGTGCCCATGGTTCCAGTGTCAAGAAGAGGAAGAGCCTTTTTTTTTATTGTTTGGTGTGTGGAAATGACGTCCGATTGGCCAAGGTGTTTCACATTTTCTAGCAGGGGTTGAAACCTCAAGGTAGCATCTTGGTGAGAGTTTTGGCATCAATGTTAAGTAGAGAGATTAGTCACAATTGCCCACAATCAGTGGGGTTGTTATTAGGTTTAAGAATCAGGGCAATAATGGATTTATTAATGGTGGGCATTCGCAAGAATCTCTCCATACACTTTGTCGAGGATCTGCAGAAGTGTGGATGCAAAACCTTTATAGATGGCTGCTGTAAAGCCATCCGGGCTTGGTGGCCTAGAGGGTCACAATTTGGATATGGCTGCTAGAATTGTTTCCTCATAGAGCAGCGTGTCAAGTGTCGCCATTTCCCAAAGGCATAGTTTAGGTAATTGGGCCTCTGCAATATATCTCAACAGCTCCTGGGGGTCAATGTATTGGTTGGAATATAGTTGGGTGTAATAAGTGTGGAAGCATGCCATCTTTCCCCTGTCATCAGTGCACATTGTGAGTGATGAGCGTCTGATATGTTGGTTTAGCCCAGTGAGCCCGTAGGAGTTTTGCCATCATTTGGCCATGCCTATTGCAGTGGTTGTAATATTTATTGTCAAGTTGTGCAAATAGGTATGCGTCGATTTCTAGGGTTCTCAGTTCTCAAATTATATTTTTTGACTGTGAGACGTAATGCTATTTTGGGTGGGTGGTTTTTCTAATTAATTTTAGTTGATTTTATTTCTTTTTTTAAAGTTGTTTAGTTAAGCTTTAACTTTTTTTATAAAATGATTTTTTGTTGTGGGTTTATTGAGACACTGAATTGTTAGAGTTTAAATCAAATATTTTCAAATTGATAATTGATTTATTAATCAAAAACATTTTATTTTTAATGCTGTTCTCCACATATGTTTATCGAAATGTGTGTTATTATAATTTTATGTACGTTCATGAGCATTGTTTTGTATTTGCATTTGATTGGGCATTATTGATAAAGTGTCAATTTATTATAGTTACTGGTTTAATATATATTTTTAAAATATATTTATTTTCGGTACGTTGGATAATTTGGAGGTAATGAGGGAGTAGCATTTTTGTTTAAACAGTGCAATTATAACTAAATAAAACTACAATATTTTTAAAATAACAGATTTAATTACTTTTCTTTCATGTTTGTGTATTGTGTTGTGGTGGTCATTGGATATTGTTACTTTAAGTTGTGATATATTTGTTATATTTTAAGATTTATTTTTTCTCTTTCTATACCTAAAATGCTTAAATTATGCACATTTATGAAATAAATGTCTTTTAATTTGCTTGTGTTTGGTGAATATGAACCCCTTACCTCCCAATATAATAGCTTTTCTCAAAGTTCTGTAAATAATATATGCCAGTGCCCAAAGCTCTTCTCTGAAACACGCAGCTGCTGTAGTTAAATGGGTGAGCTCGGAATACTGAGGCAGCATAATACTGAAGCCATCTTGAGCCTCTTTAATCCATTTACAGGCACTCCCTGGCCCTTCAGCTCACTCTTGCAGCTTTCTGCTTTCTCCCTTTGTGACACTTCTTGGTTTTTCTCTTCCTCCATCTTTTCCATGTGTCTTTTGCTCGCAGTAAATGCTTTAGGCAGAAAAATAAATGCCGGACCTCAAATATAAGTGCTGGTGCCCTGCACCGGCTCAAATTAATCACTGGTCTAGAGATAGCATACTAAATATGCCACCCCTTCTGGTTCACTGGAACCAAGCTATGCCTGGCTGATGAGCCCAAACGTAGGGTGAAACTGGTCGAGGGTTGCTTGTGTTTTGGTTCAGGGTGGACCTGGCTTCACAGTTTAGGCTGGACTGTTCAGATTGGAGCTGGGTCAAGACTGATTTTCAAATAGCTGGGTCCAAACTGAGGTGGCATGATGTGCAAAATAACGATGGACTGTGGTGCGTCTGAGTGATTACCAGTGGTTGATATTAATTCAAGTATTCCATCATTGTTTTGTATACTTATTGTGTCGCCCTAAGTAGGACAGATATGCCCAGACATGTGTCACTGGAACCAAGCTGTAATCGGCTGGTGAGCCTATAACCAGGGCAAAAACGTTCCTGGGTTGCTTGTGTTCCGGTTCAGGGAGGACTTGGCTTGGCAGTTCGGGCTGGACTGTTTGTATTGGAGCAGGGTGAAAACTAATTTGCATATAGCTGGGTCCAAACTGAGGTGGCATGGTGTGCCAAATACTGATCGATTGGGGAGAATAATTCAAGCATTCCATCCATCACTGTTTTATATGCTTAACTTTTTAAAAGATGCATTTTCAAAATTGTAACTTAAAATTCGACTTTACTATTAAAGAGAATTTTAAATTACTATTTAAATTCTTAGATACCAAATATGAATTTCCTACCTGTTCCTAATCAAAAGTTAGCACTTATTAAATGTAATGAGGCAACCTAATGTTATCCTAAGGGAGAGGTTGGCCTCGCAGTAGTGAAAAACAAATTTGTGACTTTTTCACTACCAGGGCATGTAAAACTTAAAAGTACATGTCCAACCTTTTAATTGCAGTGCACCCTGCCCGTTTTTTGTATGATTTCAGTCAGAACAACATATTTCATTATTTTTGATTTGTTTATTTTTTTCACAAACTCTGGATTGGAGTTGGGTTACTATATAGTGCTGTAACCTCTATTTTTAAATATGTCCTCAGCATATTTAATTTCAAATTATACATATTATTTAAAATAACTTATTTTAAATGAATTACTGCTCTTTTTTAAATTATGTTTTATTTTTATATAAATATTAATGTTTTTAAATTAATTTGTATTTGCTTTCATGTTATACAGAACATAGAAACAATAAACTAAGAGCCAACAAGAGGCATGCAGGACAACATTCCCCTCAAGGATCACAAACAGTGCAATATGTAAATAGAAAGCAGTATACCATTTGCTGATGGAAGTTCCCACTGGAGTTGATTGGCTCCCATGATGGCGCCATGTGATGAGACTCAGGCAGATTCCTCCTCCCTGTCCATTCCCAGGCAACTGTCTCAGGCAAAATCCCCTCTCTGACTTGGTGAGCGCTCCTGGAGCACCAGGGGCCCACACCTTAGCAAATTTCCTGGGGACATCTGTTGGCCTTATACACCATCTCCTGTGCACTCATACACCACTCCATTTTAGTCTCGCAGAGGACGAGGGTAAGGCCACGCCACACTCCCCTAAAGCTGGATGACACCACACCTCACAATGGCTAGTGCCATGTTGCACAGGAGTGTGTATTTGTCCAAGGTCTGTTTGCCCCATATTCCCAGCACTACCAAAAGTGGGGTAAGGGGCAATTTGTTCTGAATCATCAAGAACAATGTGCGAGCGACCACACTCTGTAGTCGGGGACAATGCCAGAGACTGTGTAACAATGTCCCAACTTGGTTGCAGGCCTGAAGGTAGAGCTTGCTGTCTGTCCACCCCACACAATAAAGTTTCGATTGTGTTTACTAGGCCCTGTCAAAGAGCTTTAATTGCACCAAACGGAAGCCCAGCTAGGATGGTGTCTGGTGTCCCTCATGCATCGCGCTCTAGTGTCCCAAGGTCCCGCTTCCATCTATCTATCTATCCTTCAGAGTGGTCAGTGGAGGGAGAGTCTGCAATAACAGGATTCTGTAAATCTGAAATATTTGACCTCCACATCCTGTAGCAAAATCCACCTATCCCTGTAGAAAATGGTGAACCTGGAGATATTTTAAGTATTGACTCCCTGTAAACTCGTATTGCCTCTGTAGGTCACAGAAGGATATCAATCAGCCCAGAATCTGCCCATATTTCACAAAGCTTGGTGATACCTATAAGGTCCCATTTACAATTCTCTTCATTAGTTGAAGATTTTTTAGATATTCAGTGTCCTATAGAGGAGGCCTCCAGGGTAACCCTGTAGCTCCAGCCCAGCTGTCTGGCCGCCAACTTCCACACCCATATCACCATGGCAGTCGGGCTTCAGCGAGCCGTCAGGCAGTTCCTTCTATAAAGCAAATGTACATATCCCCCACTGATCCATTGCCTTCTTGTCTGCCAAGAGTGAGGGTTCTCACTGCATTGCAAAGGTCCAGTCATTAATAACCAGCAGCTGGGTCACCCAACAATAAAGACGGAGTTTGGCAACACCATCCCTACGTCCTCTGGTTTCCTTACAGCCCCTTCTGTCCTATAGCAGCAATCTTGCTTTCTCGTCAACCAGCTAGAAAAAGCAGTCAGGAATCTCGTATGGGTAAATCAGGTTTATCATTTTAGAAAGGGCCGTCTTGCCCACTAAGGACAGGGGCAGTCGTCACCAGTGGCCCACACCCCTCTGATATTCTTCTGGTATCCTATCTAGGTTAGTGCTATAGAACAGCCCTTTGGTTGGCTGTCACATATATATAAGTATTCTAGTCTGTTCCCACACCAGGGGGTTTGCACAGTCAGGTGCGGGTCTCCAGTCAGTCAAAGGATATAAATTCAATTTGCAGCAATTGATATGCATCCCAGAGTATTCTATGAAAATCCCCAGGATTTTGAGGACCCTTGGAATAGAGTGGTCCAAATTAACCAGGTACAAGAGAATGTTATCCGCATATAAAGATAAAAGGCTTCCCTGTCTGGGTCCGATCTCAGACCTCGGAGCAGGGAGTCCAGTCTTACCTAGGCAGCCAGATGCACCACTGCAAAGAGCATGGGGGACATAGAGTATCTCTGACTCGTCCTCTTTCCCAGCTTGAGTGCCGTACAGAGGGTCTCATTGATTCTGACTCTGGCCATTGGCTGGTTTTACAGCAGCTTCACCCATTTCAGGGACGAGGGACCAAAGCCCATGTTCTCCAACAGTGCCCAAAAATATGACCACTCAGGGGAATCAAATGTCATTTTGGCATCCAGGGCCATCAATGCTGCCGGTTCCTGGAGAAGGTTTTTACGGGCCAAGCAGCCAAAGAGCTGGCAGAGGTTGTGCCTGGTTACCCTGTAGCACATACTGACCGTTTGGTCTGGTGCTCTGAGGTTCCCCACTTTCTGACGCAGGTGGTTGGCCAGGACATTTGATTTCACATTAAGGAGCAAGATCGGCCTGTATGAGGCATGGTCTCTAGGCGGTTTCCCTTTCTTGTGTATAAGTATTATGGTAGTCTGCCGGGGGGTCCCTCAGAAGGATCCCTCCCATCCTGGTGCTATAAAAGAGCTTTTCTGAGGGTCCCAGTAGGCAGCTCCTTGGCATTTAAAGAAATTGTGTTGGGGGGGGGGGAGTGACCCGTATGGTCCCAAGGTTCTCCAACAATTTAGCTGTATCAGAGCCTCTGAAATTTGTGTCTCTGTCAGTTCTCCATCCGGTAGGATCCTGACGTCTTCCCCCAATGTGCAAGTTTAAAGGTCCATCATAGCACTAATAAGAAAATGAGTGAGCCGCAAGTCAGGATGACCAGAAAGAATGGGGCTCTCTGGTTACAGGAAGCAGCTTGAACAAGCAAGTGAGCTTCCATTCCTGGTCTCATTATGGGACCAGTGCTCGCACACTCCTAAGTGTGTCTCAGTGACCATTGTTGACTATTTGTTGACGTGAGCTTAGCAGCAATTCCACCAATGTTGACCGGTGTGCATAAACTCATCAACCAGCGTAGGGGCAGCCTTCCCCTATGGCAGAACCAGTCACCTGCATCATAGTAGGCACAAATATCTTGTTCCCGAGATCATGCTGTCAACTGCCCTTGGCTGGTTAGCGTTGATAAATCAACATGCGTGTGTTAATGTGGATGTTTGGCCATTATTCTTTAGAATAACCCCTGATGTGTGACACTTGGCACAGCTGTACTCAGTACCATGTTGGTGACGCCAGGGACATGCTTCCGTTAGGTAGGGCACTATATCCTCCCTCTTCCTGAAGCTGATCCTTTCTGTATGATTGTGTTATCTTTATATGTCGAAGTTTACTTATGTACTTAAATATTACACTTTTGTTATATTGCACTTTTGTTACCTAAAGGTTCCCATTGCTGTTTGAAAGGATGTGTTGAATATGTGTTAAATGAAGAAAGAATGATGTTTTACGAATTTCTCAATAGCCTCTAAACCAATGTTTCGAAAACTGAGCATTGAAATAAATTCACAAAAATGCCAAGGTTAGCAGAAGTTACATGACATGCCCTTTGACATCCACTTTCACTCACATAGACATACTTACACATTCACACAAAATCACATTTGCATACACTCTCACATAAACACAGTCTCACCCGCAAGCACACACACAACATGCACTTAAATGCATTTTTACTTACCTCAGCTGCCATGGAAGGGCACATTCCAGCTAGTTGCGCTCCATTTTTCTTACATTAATAGTGAATAATATATTATTATATAGTGAATAATATATTATTACTCACTATTAGTTTACTAATAATTAACAGAAAGCAAAAAGAGTGGAGGTCCAACTGACGTCCATAAGGACAAGCTATCACTGTGTTCCTGGCACTGAATATGCCACCTCTGAGGCCAGGGGTCGCAAGGGCAGTGCTAGGGGTCGCAAAAAGCAAGCACAGGGTCGCAGCTGCAAACCCTGGCGACCCTTAAATGACATCCATGACACAGCCAATTTTTGGTGGATTGCAAAGTTGGAACAATAGAGAAATATGCCCTTAAATTTTGTGTTTAAGTTGTCACATTTGCCAGTGATTCAAATACAGAGGTCAGATGTCAGTTTGCTTTATTCTTTTAACAGGAGGATTGGTGTTCACTTTTCTTTCTCCGACCGACCGCAAAGTGATGGGAGTTTTTAAAGTGAATTATGTGACAATGTTGTTTTTTGCAATACACAACAAAAAGTAAATAACTGTAAGTGAACTTTATGCGGCCAGCAGTTAGGAAAGCAAAAATGAAGCACCTTTGTGTAATTCTGAAATGTACTGTAAACAGAGATTTTAATAGTATTAAAACAACTAAAGACTCTTAGTGATGCACAAATAATAAACATTCACAGAAACCATATTTCCACACATTATCATTTGCTTTCTGTATACTTTTATCAGTAAAACTGTATGCCTGTGCAAATTTAGCAGCCATTTCAATGAAGATGTGCGGTCTGTAAATGGCAGTGCGCCACCACATGATGCTTAAGTTCGATTAAAAAATCGTCCTTCCTCATGTTCATTAAAGGTAGGTAGGTCACAAATATTTATTGTTCTACAAAGTGGGTTGTGGTTCTAAAAGGTTTGGGAACTACTGCTATAAACACTTCTGGTCAGTGGTATTTTGTATCAGATTCATTCTTCCTTTAAATTATGACATCATTTATTGAGTTGGCTATTTAGTCTACACTGTACATGGGAATCAGTCATCCACCAGTCATTGATCGAACTGTAATATTTTTATTGCTGAAAGTTTTTGTCACCCAGGAATTCACTTCTTTCAAGACATCTCCATAATGCTAGGGTCTGGTGCATGAAATTAGATTGTTTATTTTAATACCAATGTGAATACCACTGCTTAATAAACAAAATGACAGATAGATGGAAAATGCAATCAGGTTTGTGACAGACTTAATATTGGCAAACTGTATTGAAGTGTAAAAACAGAATTAATTGCCATCTACACACCCCTCCAGGAATCATGCTGTGGATTGAAATGTTTGTCCAGGAGCGGCTTGCGGCATGTTGAATGGGCGAAGAGGTGTCTGGGAGTGAGGGGGTGGAGGGAGTTGGGGGCTGGGGGGTAGACAAATTAACCGTGCCACTTCTCTGCCTCCATTGCAGCTGCAGGCACAGGCTCCCAGACTGCCCTGCAGCCAGTCCGAACACTGCTGTCATGCTGCTGGCAGCATGACATCAGTGTTCGGATCGGCCGGAGCGCCAAGCCAGGGTGCTCTGAGGCAGAGTGGGAGTCTCTGCCTGCTGTCTCCAACTCGGCAATAAAGTGCTGGGTTGGAGAGAGCACAGTGTGCATGTGCATTTGGCCGACCCGAGACGGCCAGCCAAGCATACATGTGCACTGAGCGGAGTGCTGTGCGCTCCCCCTCCATGTTCGTCATAACCTGTGGCACCTTCTCTTTTACAATAACACTATAATAAACATAGTTTATTATTGCTTTATTGTAAAAGTTTTGCAGCTGCTGCTGCTGGCGGGGAGGGGGCTACGCTCCTCAGCCATAGCAGGGGAGCTGCGCCTGTGTGTGCCCACTTCGTGCTCTGTGCTAGCAAAGGTACTTCCAGGTTAGGTTCTGCCTGTGTGGTGTTGAACATTTATTACTATTTTTTTTAGACGTTTCACAGCCGCTTTATGTAATTTGTTCTTGATGAGTTCTGGTTTTTCCATTTGCATTCTTTCCTTGCCGACTTTCGCTGACAAGTCTATTAAATGGATGCTGTACTTATTGCTTCCTTTGGATGGGATCATTAACTCAGAATGATTTAAATAACTATCCGTAAGGGAAAAAAGTATACTTTGGGGATGAAATTTATAGTATATTAGGGGAAATATTTTCTAAATTATTCAAGCAGAGGCACTTCTTTGATCTGCATTCTGTATGTTTATGCTCCACAACCCTGTTTCATATTCTTCTTAGGTCTGGCTTGACAGTGCTTGACAAAATGCGATCGTCCTTTGAGCTTTCAAAAGTACCACAGAGAATGGCTTGGTAGGGTGACCAAGCATCCCGGATTTGCTGGGTCAGGCCCGGTTTTTCACCAACTGTCCCGGCCGATTTAGGGAAATTTAGCTCATGTCCCGGTTTTTAAAGAGGATTGACTGAAAATGGTGGGAGGTGCATTTTTATATTTTCCAAATTCAGAGACAGTGAGTAGCAGTAATAAGAAAGCAATTTAGGCTCGATGCTGAGTTTGAAAATTGTATTTTATTTATGTTCTTAGTGCATGTACTGTAATTTTATGCTGACGAGCGCTGTCATCGTGCGCGCCTGGTTGAAGTAAAGTTGTAGTCCTTTTCCTACTTTTATGAAATGGCCAGGTTTTTCACTTTAAAATTCTGGTCACCCTACCTTTGGCCACGTCCATATGTTAGTATTTAGGTGTACATATTTTGATTGGGCAGATGTGTGCTTCCACAAAGAAAAGTGCTTTTCCCTACAAGCAGTTGCGATTGTTTTGTTTTCCAGCAGCCTGAGGAGCCACAAGCAGTATGGCTGCCTGAGCTTGAGGTTTTAGAAGCACACACATGCCATTGTAATGCTTTTAAAGTTTTAAAATATCAGGTAATTAACGATGTTTAGTTTTCTCTGTCAGAATATAGTTTTGTGTTTGAAAGCAATGCCCAGGAGCTACTCTGATCTACATGGATTTTTCTGTCAGGCTTAGCAGTGCATCTGTCACCTCATCTTGTGTGGTCAACAGAAAATGGCTTTCAGAGGACAACTGAGAGAGAGGCTTGGGTTCCACCCACCTATTGGTTCCCTGCATACAAGTTTTGATTGGGCTGAATTTGTGTGCTTCCACTAAAAAGACTGCTTGTATTGCACTTTTTTGGCTTGTGGTAAAGGTTATACTTGATACAGCAGGATTGAGTTGTTTATAGTGGCAAGCCAACGATCATGGCTCTAGGCTTTATCTGTTTATTATGAAATGTTATAATAAAGGCACTAGGCCTGTCAAATGTATTGTGAAAATAATATGTTAAAGTAAATACATATTTAAGTGTGGATTGTTGTTACTCTGTATTAAAGCCTACAGATAGGAATTTTGTTACACAGAATCCCTAATTACTGTAGTAGGAAAATATTTTGGTGTTGGCTATCCTGTGTGACACACCGTGGATATAGGTTTGCTTTGTGAGACTCCTTGTTAGCTCCTCTTAGGAGAGAGAGTAATTTGCTTAGCAACCTGTACTTTTGTAGACCTTTCTAATTTTATGTTTGTTTGTCTGATGTTTGCTTCATGGAAAACCTTAAAACTGTAGGCCTGAGGTGGTCATGATGACAAGATGCATGCTTGACTGGGACACATTATGTATGACCGATACCACAGGTCTGGTCTACATATTATGCAACTTTATGGCAAAGGCAGTTGGTTGAGCTTATTAATTTAGAAAAGCACTTGCTAAAGCCAGTAAACCTTTACCATATGGTTATTATCACATTGTGATACAGGTAGGTATTTTTTTAAACTTGTAATCTCACAGGTTAAAGTAGGGGACAGGGGTTTTGCTGTTGAATACCCTTGGGGTTTCCACTGTTACTATTCTTGTTAGGCCCATTTGGGAGGGGTTCTGTGTTGTTTTGAAAGCTGTATTATTCTACATATCTGTGCTTCTGTAACTTTATGCATGATGGTTGCCAGTTTATGAGCACTTGAATAGGCGGTGTTGGGTAAGGTAGAAAACTAATGGTAAAAAGTATAGGCCTTTTTAGTTCATTTGAAAAAGTGTGTTTTATTGTGCGTGTGTCAAAAGGCGAATACAGGAATGAGTCATTGGATCAATGCATAAGTGCAAAGATGAGTGGCAGAGTTCATGTATGTAGGTGTTCAGTGCCTAAACCCATCAGTGACACAAAAAGTACTTTGATAAGAATGAGATATTGGCTTTACCAATGCTTGTTTCATACATGAGCTCTTTTTAGATCGAGTCTGGAGGCATGGTGCATGAGCTGCTGACCCGTCAGCGATCTTTTGTATCTGAAAAAAATAAACTCAACAAAAAGGGGCTTTTGGTCCACCCATCACTTACCATTTATTAGCACCATTTACCACTCTTGTTTGATGCCTTCTAATTCGGCAGCCCATGTGATGTGATGTCACTTCCTTGTCTCCATGTGGAGATTAATTTAACTTGATTAGTCTTCCTCTGTCGCTCTCTCTTCGATTATGGTACTATTTACATTTTAACATTTTTCCTTTTTGTTTGTGCAATTTACATCTCAAATATTTTGAAGATTCTATATATACTTGACACTTAAGAATAACCCAGATCACTAGTTTGGCTTTTGCTCAATTTCAAAACCATTTAAAGACATGGACAAAACGGGCAATTCCCTTGCACAACCTTGCAAGGGATCTGCCCCCTGCTTACCCTTCACAAGCACGAACAGCGGACCATTGCACCAGAAGAGTTAGCCAAGGTGGATGGGTGTTGCTTGTTCAACCACTTGACAATGCCTCTTCTGTTTCTCTCCTGTGTGCAGTGGCAACTCCCCAGGAACCCAATACCTTCCAATAGTCTTGGTGGACCCATCTTGTCTGATTTTAGGAATTGTCCCACCTTGTTCTTATCTTCCTTATTTATACAGTTCTTAGCAACAGTCCTTTGAATCACTTGCTGTGAATCTCCCATTTGATCTCTATTTCATCCTCCTCTTTTATTATCTTTGATTGGTAGTCCGGGCTCCCATTTCGGAGATAAATGTAAAGTCCCAGACATACACTCTAGTGCTATGAGACTACAGACAAGTTGTGGGTACCTCACATCCTGACATTAGGTGTGAGACTGTCCCACACCATCTGCCCTGCCTCATTAAATTTATTTTTAGTTGAAAGTCCAGGGTCGGTTGGGATGAGCCAGATAATTTTGTTCAATTTTCTTAAACTCGCATATGCTTAATTACCTTAATGTTTCCCAAACTGTTTGCCAGGGGTTTTAAAATGTTCAGAAACATAATCAAATTTTTGCTGTTTCTTTCTCTTCAAGAAAGATTGGGTAGATTTGGGTAGGGGTGATGGCCTTGACACAGTGCTGAAGGGCATTAATTTACTACTGAACAAGAACGTAATGTGACACCTGAATGTAGCATACCAGGCGGCAATCACAAAAAGACCACAGTGAATAAATAGTGCTATGTTAAAAAGAGTAAATAAATACACTGACAACATAGTGAGGCATGGCCTCTCTTGGCATGTCTGTAAAATTGATGTTTGTTCTTGAATTCTTGTCCTGAATTTTGATCCTTTGTCCTGAATTTTTGTCCTGAATGTTGACCCTTTGCCCTGAATTTTTTACAGTCCTGTCCAGAATTTGCCTCAATGCCAGGTGGTCACCCTTTGTGTAGTACACCAATAACCAAGAAGTGATGGTCTAAATTCTGTGTTTAATCCCTTCTTTCAAATTAATTCACTTATGTCCCATGGCCTGAAGTTCTCTAAAATGGACACTTTCTTACAGCCTGTGTGTTTGCCAGCTTTCGTTTGTTCACAGTTCACAATTGGGTGGTCTTGTGAAATACCCGAAGCGCAGATAATAGAGGAAGTTCCGATTTTCTCCTCCCATCCACTGCCATTCCAGTTTATCCCCCATCTGCCGTGTACCTCTTTCTTCTAGCCCCCACGCACTGTCTCTGTTTCTCCTAACCTCCAGCCGCCCTGTCACAGTTTCTTCTCCTCCCATACCCATCTTGTCCGTTTATTCTCTCCTCTTCCAAGAGACAAAAGAAAAAGGCACCATGATGCACCTAGCGCTGGTTGCTTTGTATCACTTTTTTAACCATACTGTTCTCCATCAATTTATCCGCCTTCCCATTCACCACTTCCACTGGACTGACAAAGCTAATATCTTGCCCATAGGCAAGACCTATTGGCCTTGCCAATGCTTGTTAGTTGTGGCAATATCAAAGACCCTTTGATTTTACTAAAATATAGGTATGTATTATACTTTCAGCCAGCCCTCTTCATCCACTGCTTGTAATTGTGTCACTCACGTTCTTCTTCCATCACCTGGAGCATGCAGAATGGGGGAGTGCTGCAGCCCACTTCAGCCATCGGCTTACTTCATGGTGAATAACGGTATTGCGATCTTGCAGAAAAGAGTGCATCCACACACAATACCTTCAGTTCCAGGAACTGCTAAGGCAAAGTGTGCTTTGCGAGGCCACACAATATTTTTGCTTTCAGCCAATATTTATTTTTTATATTGGTGAAGGCCCCGCAGCCCCTCAAAAATAAAGTTTTACCAAAACCATAACAAACTTAACCGAGCAGTGACAAAGTCAAAAGGCTGGTAAGCAATGCAATACTTTCTGGCTGTGGCAATTCTTGCTTGCATTGTTTTAGTGTCCAATAAATTCTTGCTGAAGTGTTTTTCAAGGTGCTAACATAGCTTTATTGGGACACGATATTACATTTGGCATAATCCAATTACAGAACAATATCCCCTGTAGCCTTTATATTAAGAAACATTTTCAGGGATCAGCCTATATATCTTAAGAGTCCTACTGGGTAGACATAAAATTCTAGTGTAGGGCTAACTAAAGAAAGAGACGAACTAGTGACCTTACAGTGTACACATGCAACATATAAAATGTTTAACGAGCCACGTTGTAAATAAAACATACGGAAGGCAGTATTAACTCTTATCTGTTGAGTTAGTTTGTTCAGGGCCATTCAAATTGATTTTTGTAACAAGCATATTTCTCGACCAATCCGATTGCTATTTGTGAAGAAAATATGTCACTCTCACTTTTTGCTCTCAAAGAATTTGACAGCTTCGTTGCCATGTTTATCTGCAAAGTGAGTAATATTTCAGGCATGTGAGCAAGAAAAGGTTTACAATACTGTGCTCCCTGCTGAAGTGTCATAGTGTGCTGCGATAATGTAGACGTTTTAGTATTGACCTGAACATATATTGATTCCAAAATATCGACTTGTGGCATATACCATAAAGATAAGTAAATGTGGAGTTAAAATAGTAACTGTACTTCCTAATATAAGCATAGTTTGACAATATGTTATTAGTTGATATTGTCGAGTCCATATATGTGTAGGTTCATATTACTGGCCTCAATATTTACCTTTTCAGAAAATTGTAGGCTTTTAAAAAGTGCCCTGTTTTCTCTTTGTCCACAGCATGGTCGAACCCCTCTACATCTTGCTGCCAACAAAGGTCACCTTGGTGTAGTCCAGATTCTGCTGAAGGCAGGATGCGAGCTCGACATTCAGGATGATGTAAGTAAATTGATATTATATGTAACCACTGCTTCTTATTCTGCATGAGTCTGATCTTGCAGCTCTTGGCCAGGACTAATCTGGCAGGATCTGTAGGCTGGCATCAGCTACATTATAGATATAAGGTAGGGCAAGCGAGCGCAGGCACTGACAAACTGAAACACATACATAAATGTAAGACATTTATTGCAATGACTGTTAGAGACAAGCTGGAAAGACCTAGAATAACTAAGTCCTCGAGTAACTGAAGTTTCTGATCTGCTGGTGAAATTTCTTAAACCTGATTCATAGGATGCTCTAATTGGCAGATCATCCATGATAGTAATTTTGTTTCTAGGCATGGCATGGGGTGCTTTTGGGCAGAGAGGAGTGACTTTGAAGACATTTGTGAACACCTAAAAAAGTGTTAAGTATGCTGGTATTTGCAGACCTTGTCTTGTTTGCAGTTGTTTGTATCCCATTGGAATCGACGAGCGCATGAAGACCCAATACACGCCTGTGCTGGGTGGCTCATGGTGAGAACGCAAGGACGCGATCCCCGACAGCCGTGACAGGATGCCCGGTGGCACGCCATCGGCAGCGGCATGAGCTGGTGGCAGGAAAGTAGTTGGTGAAGGACCTGGTGAAGCGCCGGTAAGCGCCGGCAAGCACTGCGATAAAGAACGAGGGGGGGCAAGGGGAAGCACTGCCACCACTCTCCTTGCCGCTTCATCCCCTCCTGCTGTGAACTCTTCGCTGAGCACTCGGCTCTGGGTCCAGCTGAGTTACCTTGCCCCTGCCCCCCCGCTCTGCTGCAACTGCATACAGTTGCCGGATAAGGGCACCGGTGGCCAGGGAAGTGAGGGATAGAGCCCAGGGAGTGCCCCCGGACATCACAGTCATACGTTATAAGAGGGGCTCACAGAGGCGTGCAAGGCATATCCAGTTCCCAGGCCTCCAAGCACCTTTAGATCGCACAGCGCAAAGAATTAAGAACATAGAACAAACAGAGGGAAATTCAGAGTCTATGTGGTAAACTGGCAAACTAGTGGCAAGCCAGGGAACGCCAATCACTCAGAGCAGTTGGTTGTAGGCTGCCTTTGCAGCACAGAAGCAGCCAGCAAATATCTGAGTGACTTGTACACACACACAAGAATGTAATTGACCATCAGCCAAAATACTCAGATATAGCCTGTCAACTCAGGGGTGGCAGCAAGGATGACACTAACACGTGGAAGGAAAAGAGCAGTAAAGATGCAAAGGCAAGGCTCCCAGGGGAAGGTTGGCACGAGACAAAAAGTGAATCAACAGAAAGGAAAATACCCCCAAATCAGACGCAAACAACGAAATCGCCCTATAAATCTCCAAGCCAGGACTTCTTGCTCACTAAGAAGGAGTTGAGCTCCACCAGTGCTTTAGAAGGTATAGCTCTTGCCAATGACCCTGCCAATGACCCTGAGATAACAGGCGCGGTTGAAGTGAAGACTGCGTAGGATGTTGAAAGGACTTGACTTGTGTTGACCTGGGAACAACAAACACACTTATCCCTCAGCCCAATAAAACCGGCATAACGATCAACACAGAAATTCATAGATGTTACCAAAATTATACTTTTTTCAGTTTAAATCTCAGTGACTGGAACAACTGGGGGGAGAGTCCGTGCTGCACCTCATTTTCCAAACAACCCCCCAAGAAGAGAACGACACTGACTGTATTATAACAGAGGAATTTCCGCTAATAGATCTTTCAGATACTTGCTCAGACACACCTCACGTCAATCAGATCTCAAATAAAACAAAATTGAGATCCATCTGCAGTACAAGCTCACCAAGAAAAGATCGCTGATTTTGCAAAATAATAACCACAACAACATCTGACACGCCTGTAACTTCAGCTGCTACGGCAACGGAGCGACTAGAGCAACAAGAGGCACCTAATGACCCATTGGACCACACAGCGGGGGCCAATTCAAATGTAAAACCATAAACATCTGGAGACTCGTGGAAGGCCTTGCTAGCAACAATGGACGCAATGTCAGCAGCCATCCAATTTCAAGCAGATAAGCAAGACACCCAGGTAGACTTACTTAACATCTTGGCCATCCACATTGTGAGCATTGACAACAAGCTACAATCTTTGAAAGATCTGATAAAGAGGGCTCAAACCCACTCATACACCCAGCAGGTGACATGTCAGTGCGCCACTATTGGCGAAAACTCACAAAGAACCCTGGAGATCCTAAACGACATCTTGAAAGAGGTAAAAGTCTAGACCGTTAGAACTCAAGAGCACTTTAGTCGTAGTGACAAGAAGACCCCCAAAAACCCAGCGAATAAGGAAAGCACACAAAACGTGGAGGAACCCCATCAGGAAAGCAATAATTTCATGGAAAATTACTTATCTGGACAGGGAAGTTCTCAGAGCAACATAGAGGGCAGATCATGCCTTAGCACAGAAGAAACATTCTCGTCCACGGGCGGATCGAAGGAATCAGTTCCTAACAATTCAGTAGTGGAGGAATCCACCCTCACGAAATGTAAAAGAAAGACAAAGGAAAGCACGGAAAAAATCTAAGGGGGTCCAGCAACACAGTATATGGAAATCATTTGCTAAATTGAATGGCTTGCAGTGTAAGGAACCAGGAAGAACAGACAACAGTAGAAAGACAGCAAGCAGGGTTAAATCTAGCCAGATGAGGGAAGAACAGCCAGCCAGCGAGGACAATTCCACGTGTGAACCAAGTGCTTTAGGTAATCAATTCACATCACAGCAACAGTCTCCTAAAACCCCTCTTTCCAGTAACAAGGGGGGTGGCAGCCTCTTGCATGGTGAGATGGCCTTAAGAGAATGACAGGGAAAAAGAACAATCATCAGGCAGTGCCCAGAACAGGGAACTCAGCAGGTTAATAACAGGCTGGAACCCGCCAAACTCAGGGAACATAACCCTCAATGTGTAAGCTCCATACACAACACAATCGCAACAAATCACCCTGTAGGTAAAATCAAACAGATTTTAGATCACGGTTACTATCTTTGGTCAGACGACTGCACAAACAGCGAGGCACAAAAAAAGTATTCCAGGCCATCAGATATCGCAGGATAAGGTGGCTACAGAGGATAATAAATTATTTGTAATCCCTTGCTATGATTTGAAGGGGGCTTTTGAAATACTAAACAGAGGCACCATACTGAAGTTAATAAATGTGATTCAGCCCTTGGCTCACATCTCAACAATAGAGCTGATGACTAGACTGTTGAGTTCATTCCACGTGTGAACCAAGTGCTTTAGGTAATCAATTCACATCACAGCAACAGTCTCCTAAAACCCCTCTTTCCAGTAACAAGGGGGGTGGCAGCCTCTTGCATGGTGAGATGGCCTTAAGAGAATGACAGGGAAAAAGAACAATCATCAGGCAGTGCCCAGAACAGGGAACTCAGCAGGCTAATAACAGGCTGGAACCCGCCAAACTCAGGGAACATAACCCTCAATGTGTAAGCTCCATACACAACACAATCGCAACAAATCACCCTGTAGGTAAAATCAAACAGATTTTAGATCACGGTTACTATCTTTGGTCAGACGACTGCACAAACAGCGAGGCACAAAAAAAGTATTCCAGGCCATCAGATATCGCAGGATAAGGTGGCTACAGAGGATAATAAATTATTTGTAATCCCTTGCTATGATTTGAAGGGGGCTTTTGAAATACTAAACAGAGGCACCATACTGAAGTTAATAAATGTGATTCAGCCCTTGGCTCACATATCAACAATAGAGCTGATGACTAGACTGTTGAGTTCATTCCACATCCAAATAATAAAGACGAAGAGGCAACGCTGACATCCTGGGCCACGTCTGCCATAATTGACCAAATATTAGTATATCAAGACACGTCTAGCGCATAGGGCATCGTCCTGCAAACATTAGAACTGCCCAGATACCCTAATCTTCTGATACCGCAACAAAAGAAGGGCAGCTCAATTTTAAAAGGGGTCGTGGGAGTAGAAACCTCCCCAAGTAGTCGGGAACACTTAACAATAGTAAAGCATCAAAGCTTGCTTCATCACAGCATGCACCAACAGATCTTCATCGGCACGCCCTCGACAGTCAAACAGGTTGGAAGGCAAATTTTAAACGACAACAATCATAATTGGTCCTGCCGAAAACCCAGAAAACATCCATATATACTCCTTGACCACACATGGTCTAAAAAATCTGGTTACCGACAAGGCGGACCTGAGTTTCCTACAGCAGTTTGAAATCATCATGTTGCAGGAAATATGGTGCATGGAGCCAATACAAATTTCTGGATATTCTGGGACAAAACAACCTCAAAGACACGGACACCCCAAAGGGGGCCTCACAACATACTGCTCCACGAAAATCAACTGGGTGATCAAACAGATCGACCTGGGAATTGAATGGCTGCTACCAATAAAGTTGGAACATCGGGCTCCATCAGGCAACAACAGAACCTTACTACTGAGCAATGTATATTTTCACCCTAATAAAACGCAAAACAGTGAAAATATGGAAACATTGATCAGCATTGTAAAAATGCTGCAGAAGCAAAACAAGGACGCAATCCTCATTCTGTCTGGCGATTTCAACCTTGATTTGAGAAAGGGCAGCACAAAACCCCTTAACAGAACATACACGAACATAAAGCTTGAAATCCTGGGTTTGTGCTGCCTGACGCCTCTCCCCGAGGATGCTTCATCCGCACAAGTAACCATCTGCAGTGGCACAAAAAAATCCAATATCGACTTTACATTAATGAATGAAACCGCACTGCCGTTGGTCTTAGCATCTAGGATCCAACAACGCATAGAGAGCGACCACTTCCCACAACTCATTAAGATCCAGAATGAATAGAATAAGTTCTCCTCCGCTAATATCATAATTTCAGCCCCAGTGACTTATGATACAAAAAATTGAAATGGAAAGGGCCAGGCCTCGGAATAGTAATGGAAGAAGTGTACCGCAGTGCTGGCACAATTAATGAGATTAAAGAAACACTAAGAATGCAGGAACAAGAAGTTCATCCTCCAGGAGAATGAGTGACCGCTTGAATGCACTTGTGTGATTCCTTAATGAATACATTTTCCATCAAAAAACATTTCCCAATTTCGGTCATAGAGACAAAAAATCAAAGTCAAGAATGGCAGAGCAGAAAAGCCATGATTTAACAAAACACTGCATAATCAGAAAAATCAAGTCTCTAAAGAATTAAAAAAAAGTCCTAAAGGACACACACTGGGGAAGGAAATCTGATAACACAAGGCTTTCTGAACTAAGAGCCAAATAGAAATAAAATTGCTGGATGGCAAAACGGAGGTATCATGAGGATTTGTGGACCAATCTGCTCATGCCAACAAACAGAAAAATAACAAAAAGTTCTGGGAACTGATAAACGGACTAAATCAGGGAAAAGAATCGACATACGAACGCCGGTATTGACGCGGCCACATGGGAAGCCCACGTACAAACAATGTTCTCACTCCCAGAACACCATGTGAAGGAGAGGCCACTCAGGCAGCTAATGACTTAAGTAAGATTAACTTTGGTTTCAGAGTGACAACGCAAACTGATTTACCTCTAAACGAAAATGAACAAAAGCACACACTAATGAACATCGACATAAAAAAGCTGACAAGCCTTATCAAGAAATTCAAACTGGAAGGGGCAGCTGGCCAGAACGGAATTCCGAATGCCTTGTTCAGAGGAGACCCTTCATTCTGGGCGCATTATATGGTGCTGCTTTTTAATGACTTCCATGGCACTACGGGTCTACCAGACGCATGGAAAGGTAGTATCATTCATCCAATATACAAAGCAGGCAACCCTGCAAGCCCTTCAAACTACAGGCTAATAGCATTGATAGACATGGAATCAAAACTCTACGCAGCCTGTCTACTGCAACAACTAGCAGGATGGATTCATGACAGACATCTAATTCTACAATGCCAGACAGGCTTTAGAGCTGGTATGGGAGCCTCCACTAACCTGACAACCCTGGCCCTGCTGGGAAACAAAGCCAGGCTTAAGAACAAAAGGCTATTTGGATGCTTTATTGATCTGAAGGCAGCTTTTCATTGTGTACCAAGAGCCGGCCTCTGGGAGAAACTGAAAGGTTGGGGCTTACCTTGAAGCCTACTCAATGCAATGATGGACTTGTACACAGGTGCTTGGGCGCAAGTAAAAATCCGAGAAGGTGTCCACCTCACCAACAGAATATTAATGGCAAAAGGACTAAAGCAAGGGTGTGTACTAGCTCCTACGCTGTTCATTTTATATCTAGCAGAGGCTCTTGCACCTGTAAACAGCCATCCGCCAGTATTGGCCAAGAAAGGAATAGCATGGCTACAGTACGCAGATGACATAGTTTTACTCAGTCAAACACCAGTCGGACTACAGCATAGCATTGACTCATTTTATACATACATAACAATGATAGGGCTGGAATTGAATTTGAGTAAAACTAAGGTTGTCCGCATAGTAAATAAAAAGTATAAATCTGCTTCATGGTTCATAAATGGAACCCGGGTGCAGATTGCCTCACATACAAATATTTGGGATTCACCATGGATCGCCTCTTGACTTTCAAGCCACAGCTTGCTGTTTCTCAAGCTAAAGCCCTTTCATTGACCTATGGCTTCAAAGTACTAAAACAAAAACTGAGCTGCCCGTCATATACTCACCTGCTTTCTGTCATGGCAGCACGGCTAATGCTCACCGTCACTTATGGCACCAAAATCATGCTTGGGAAGGAGGCAGTTTTTTTCAATCAAGTCCAGACGAAGGCCTACAAAATGGTTTTTCGAATACCACGTCCAGCATCTCCAGCCAAGGTCCGCCTAGAATTGGGTCTGAAAAACTAAAAATTTCTGAGTAAATGTGCTTTCACCAAATTATCTGGAGGATGCGTGCAGCAGGGATTGGTACCCTAAATAACCTATGTTGGATGGAAATCGAGTAGCAACAGCGTAACAACGATAAAGACACACGGGGTCATCATTTAAACAACTGTATTAAAGTGCTAGGTCTGCCAGAAGCCGGGGAGCGGAATCTGGGCAAAAGGGAGTTTTATTGGAATGTAAATGCTGTCACTAAGATGAAGTCTTTAAATTCTGACAAACAATAATTGGCAAGAAGACAGCATGCCTGGATTGTATTAACATCATACAAAACTTTATGGGCACAGGAATGTCTAGCAGCATCCTTCAACCAGTCGCTGAAACACCAGTTCCAGTTTTTTCGATTTGGATTGATGGAAACGAAAGATATGGTCCCTTCATGGAGACAACAAGTTCCGACACATTTCTGTTGACTGTGGGTACAGACAGGAGTCATTAGAACACATTTTTGTGTGTGCCCGGCGTTGCTAGGTCACAGGACATTGTTTCTGAAAAATAATTTTAGAACATTGAATATACGCTCATGCAAGCCGGCCGTCATTACTTGACTCAGCGGACTCTCGATTCTGTTTTCTTGCCGAGGGACCAAATTTATGGTACAGGCCCAGAAAGAACTAGAGAATAGAGTCTAATCTGAGTGCGCATGGGTTATCATTTTATGTTAGGTAAGCTCCCAATAGGTCAGCTGGAGCCAGAAATCAAGCTCAGGTATAACGTAGTATTAATTACTTTAGGATATTCCCTGAGCCTCACTTCCCTACAATCACAGTTTTTGTACTGGAGCAAGAAAGTCCTAAATTTGAGATTGAGTAAGGTTGGAATCAGTGGAGAACATTTTAGCCACGCACAATTTATTACCATGATAAGTTTTAGTTTAAATAGGCATTATATGTTTTTATGAGTCTCTATTTAATACAGTGTGTATGCTAAGTATTTATACAAGTATGTATGTCTGAATTGCGATGGTTTTAATAAACCATGTCAATAAACTTAAACTTGGCACTTCGCAGACCTTTTGCTCCAGTTGAACTAATCCTGCAAAGTGCAGGAATTAGTGTCTTTCCAGGGTAGGAGAGCAAAAGGCACCCTGTGGGCTTTTGGGAAAGGGTGTTTTCCAAGGAGAAAAAAATGTTGTCCATGGAGATAACAAAATATGTGCATAGGCACATTGCTACAATGGAGTGTGCATTATACAGAAAGAGAATGCTAGGAGTGTGCATTATACAGAAAGAGAATGCTTAGAAGTCTAAGAATTGCATAGATTTCCAGGCTTACTCCGACGGGTTGTGTGAAAATGTAAGTAAAACGTAATCATAAGCCTAAACATGGGTAAATACATACATTTCTTTTTTAATCAGGTACAATCCCTTTTCTAAGCCTTTTAGTGCATGAGGTAAGCTCTTAGGAATTTGAAGTACATGGTATTTGTGAAATATCAAGTTTGCCCAAGAGCAGCAGGAGAAAGATGAAAAACCTCTCAAAACACAGTAATTTTTTCGTGTTTGTTCCAATAATAGCTTTGAAATACTGGTTAGGAACTCTATGTTAAGATTTTATGACAGCATTGCAGCTAAAGGCTGCTGATAAACCCAGCTATGAGGAGCATAATAAACCTTCGATAACCTCGTTACCTGTAGTTATTTCTCATTTCACAAACAAATACAGCAGCAATCACTCTTCAAAGCTGCAAAAGGCACAAAACGACTCAAGTGTTGTGCGTGGAAATAGGATGCCACAAAATGGTTTATAACTAGTGACAAAACATCATCATTAAAGCAAGACTTCCAAGAAATTGATTGATCGGTTAAAAGTGTTACAGTTATATTGCTATTATAATTACATTGCCCCAAGAATGAGGCCTAGGAGGCACTTCACAAAATTACAAAGTGGGCCATTTGCTTCCTAATTGATAAATATGGGTTCTTGACATTCTAAAGTAGGCCACCATCTCCAGAGTCATGATAGTAATCAGAATTTAAAGGAAAATACCTTTAAAAAGTGATATCGTTTTATAGCTGTCAGCGGTCCAATTATCTAACAACAGAATTAATGTTAGGTGGTCTTCTAAAAAATTCTACATATTATTACCTTGACCACCTTCATTATAACAGTCCTTATTGTATGAGGGTGACTTCCACTCTGTCAACTCCACAAACTACCCTTTCCATTTTACAAGAGGACCTATTGCAGCCCCTCCATGGGCAGTCTGTGTTTTTCTTAACTGCAGTATCGGTAGATGTAATCATTGCCAACCTATCTTCAATGATCAGATCTTGTTTGCTCATTTTAAACTTGCTTGCATTAGAACAGTGTCAGCTAGGTTGGACACTGGTCACCACTGCCCTTCCTGGGGTTTCACTGCAGCTGCTGCTGCTGCCAACCCCTCAGACAGGCAGCTGCCCTCCTGGGGTCCAGCCAGGCCTGGCCCAGGATGGCAGAACAAAGAACTTCCTCTGAGAGAGGGTGTGACACCCTCTCCCTTTGGAAAATGGTGTGAAGGCAGGGGACAGAGTCCTTGCAAAAGTAAAAACCCATTTAAGGTTTTTCACTACCTGGACATGTTAAACTTCGAAAGTACAAGTCCAACTATTTAAATACACTGCACCCTGCCACTGAGGCTAACCAGGGACTACATTACAGCATTACAGATGACATACATGTAATAAAAAGGAAAGTGTAGGCTCTGCCACAGTCTGCATGAGGAGGGCAAGCCACATTGCACATGTTTAGAAGGGGCAGAGCCTGCTTGAGTAGGCCACAGCCGCTGGGTCCCCAACTCCTTGCATTGTAAGCCTCATCTTCCAGAGTCAGGGTGATGTGCCCATCACCTGTCCCTTTCCTAAACCCTTGGGAACACACATAAAGCTGCAGAGAGACAAGGGGAGGAATGAGGATCATATTGTCCCAGCCCCAGTCCAGCAACATAGCCCTTCACCAGCCTCCAGTTCACTGCTAAGCGACTAGATATAATCAAGGGTTGTGAACTGCAGAAAATAAACATGCAGTAATTCTCAGAACATTGAGTGCTGCCCCCTAGTCTTTCACTAAAGGACATGCGGGTGGTCAACCTGATACTTTAAGGTGATGCAGGGACTGAAGTTGGGATCCCCTTTAACCAATAAATCATGTCCTCCATTTATAGTTTAGGTTATGATTAAAAACTAAGAAAGTAATACTCATCTCTCAGTAAGCTGCTGTTCATAAAAGTACTATACCTATAAAACCTGTCTTCCTCTCGCTACCATAATAAATAATAAACAAAGGGTAATATTGACCTTTTGTTTTTACTTTGCATAGAGATGGCATAATCTGCTATTAAAATCAGTCATGCCAGTAGATAGCATCCAGGACTTTTTCATTAGGTTCACATTCATTTTGAGATACTCCAGACATATTTTTAGATGTCCAGTTAGCAATATCTCTGCATGTTCTACTTAGTAAGTACTGTTTGTCCTCTCATGTTTGCATGTGAAATGTCAGAAACATTCTTGAAATTATTGAAATGTCTCTGTAACAGCTCAATCTTTAGGGTCCAGTAAAAACGAATAAGGTTTCACATAGCATATATCTCTTTTCTTAAGTAGGAGTACAATGTATGTTCTGATCTGAAAAATTCAGTCAGTATGGGCTTTTGGCCATAATCGTAGCTTTTCATCAGTCCTCCTCAGGCATATTTTACTCATCCCCTCACTCCAATAATCTATTGTGAACTAACCACCTACCTCCACTTAACAACACAGTAGCTCCAATATTTGTGACTGATGTAGATACTGCACCTTTATTGATTTTCACCGTGATGCTCTGGCCAGTTCCTCTGGACCAAACACCTGTTAGTTAATAGAGGCTCCATTTTCACATGGATTGAATCCTCACTGCAGACACCTTGAATATACATTCAGAATGGTTGGGAAAACGATGCCTTCGATGGGTGGACATGCATCAATCTGGGTTATCACTTTAGGTTCCATGTCAGCCTGAGTCATGTTTTTTCTCTTCTCTTCTATTCCCACTATAGAAATGCGACTTCGTTTCTGGGTTTTGCCATTTGGTAATTTACCTTGATAGTTAAAGAGGCCTTGATATGTTGATTTGTGGATATAGGAACTGGTTGAACAATTGATTTTATCTTGTAGTTTTTATTTGCACGACGTCAGCTTATATGGTGTAGTCACCTTCCACAGCACGTTTAGTTTGATTGGTAGCTTTGGACCTACAGTGAGAGGAGTCAAGACACATGGTTTCATTATGTTAATTGTGAACTTGTGTGTATCTTTCACTTTATCTGTAGTCTCCACATAGGTGGCCTGGTTCTTTTCCGTCTTCTTCCTCCTCAGTATTTGCTCTATGTAGCGTGGTGCCATTGTTTTGGTGAATTAGGAGTTCTCATTTTTGTCACGATCTGGCCCCTCCCTGCAGAGCTGCTGGGGTGGGATTTCTAACTCCAGGCAGAAAGATTTAGTTCAAACTAGAAATGCAGTTGGCCTGCGACCTGTACACAACACACTGCCCATTACTTTGGAGGAAGTGTTTTCTGCTACCGATTAGTTCCACAAGATGAGTTCAGGGACACAGTGGAACTCCAAACCCTCTTTCATAAATGATTTACACACTCAAAATAACACTAAGAAAAAGAGGCTCTAATTTAGAACGTTTTTTTTTAAATCCCAAGTCCAGCACATATGAAGAGTAACCACACAGAACACGAAAATAAATGCATCAATGCATGATATGGCCAGTCGAAGCAATATGAACATTCGTAACAACGTTAGCAAATTCTTGATACCCTAACAAAGTGATACTGTGCGGGCCGGGGGCTGCATGCGGCCCTTCTGTCCTTTACATGCTGCCTTCTGGTCAACAGCCGCACTGGGCTGCTCTTTATTCAACTCAGCACCAAAATAAAAAATATGTTACATAGTAAGCAAGTAGTTATTTTAAGTTAATTGAAGTTAAAAAGGGAAGTAGCCAGGGTGTCCTACACTGCTTATGTTTTAGGAACACCTTCATTTTTAACGGCATCTTTCAGCAAAAGTGTAAAATGTGGCAAAGTCTCTTCAAAATTCAAAAAGCGTATTTCATTAACATGCAGCAGTGCTTCACCTTAGCACATCAGATCATATCAGTGCTTTAAAAAGTATTTTTTGAAAGTGATAGTTTTTCAGCATGAATTTAGAATCATTATGTAATCCTCCCACCCTGACAGCAATGGCAATAGTGAACTAAGAGGCAAGTAAGTTGTTATGCGCACTGTTAGGGTGGCCTGGGTTTCTATTATACCTGAACAATATTCTAGTTTATTAAATCAAAAACAGGAGGCTTTACACAGTGCACATCCTACAGCCATGTATTTCGAGGTCCTCTTATATGTGATATTGAAGAAAAAGGAAGGAAAGGGAAAAATAATGGCCACGATCACACAATTTAGTAAAGTAGGAAGCTGGGATTAATCCCAGGTTTTCTCGTTTCATATTGTGCAGTTCAGCCACCAGATGTGTATATGCTTTGCTCCGCCTGGACCCACTTTACCGATTTCCCCACCACCCCATGCCACTCCTGGACCATCACCCTGCTACCATCAATGTGGCCCCCGGTCACATCACAGACCAAAGTTTTTGGCCCCCAGGAAACTGTTTGTGAGTACCCATGCCTTAACACAGCTATGTCTAAGCGCTATGCCAAAAGATTAACAGAAGCAATAAATGACAAGTCTATAGATTAAGTTTCTCAAGGTGGATTGCACAGATTACTTTCTCTTAGTAAAAAAACACCTGTTTAGATATTACGTAACACAGGTTTTACCTGGAAATGATAGGCAGTGCATGGCTGAAGGCCACTTCTTTGCACCACTCCCAGTGCCACCTACTACTGAGGCTGGTTGTTGCTGCAGACCGGCATGGCTTCCTGGGTGATAGTCCTAGACTGAAGCTCTTTCAACATACGGTCAGATACTTGGATTGTTATGGTATCAGATCACATCTCGATTCACATGTAGATTATCTGCTCCTATAACTAAAAACATGTCAGCTTCTACAGTAACTAATGATTTTATGACCGCGTCCATGATAAAAACAACAAAATAAGTCTGCCTAGATAGGAAGCAGACATGGTGCTAGCACTTCTGCGCCTATCGAAAACTTAATTATGGCTACTAAAAGAGATACAAGAATCTACGAGCAGGCACATAATGAAAATAGAAGAAGCCTAAACGGTGTTCACACCATCCCCGGATTGTTAATTGAGATAACTCCATTTTAAAAACATTTATGATATCTTAACATACTAAATTCATACCACTTACACATAAACTAATATATAAAATATTGCATGAAATAAAACACCCAATATTAAATGCGCTTTGATAAATTGAAAATGCACACTAGACAAAGCATCTTGCCTATCTCTCGTGCGGCTATGTACAAAAGAAGGGTACAAGCTGACCTTTGAACACTCTTGGTCATTATGTTAAGGAAAAGCAGAAGCAGGTTTTTTCCTCTTAACACTGGAGAAATTATTTGAACTTTGTTCATTTTTTTACTGTCGGTGATGGCGTCATGTAGTATCCGTGATATATACGGGTCTTTACAGTAGAATGTGCAGCACTTTAAACAGCTCTCTACTTAGCTCTGTGAAGTTTTCCAAAGTTTTAAAGGTTTCTGTTACTTACCCAAATCATGGTTGTGCCATTTTCATGCATGTTTATCACATATTTCTTATTGGAAGGGCATATTGCCTGATATATTGAGTCAGTGTCCATCTTACATCTGCTGTCGCTCTCGCTGCAAGAGACTGTATAAATGTTTCTACAGTAGCTGTTCTCTTCATTTCTAAATGTGTTGTAGTCATGGCAGTCCCATTTCAGCATTGAGAGTCCAGATTTTGTGCAACTCATAACATTTGGTTCACTCATGTTTGAGCTCATCAGAGGAGCATAGCCAGTGAAAAATAATTTGAATGCAGTTTATTATGTTATATGACTAGTGCCAAGAACATGTTGTAGAATGGATCATCTTTCTCTGCTTGACCAGTAGACCACACAAGCCTGTCACCTCAAAGAACAACAACATTGTGTGGCTATAGTTAAACAAACAGCCATGCTTGGGGGTTCTTTCCTGTGTATGCCTTTGCTAGGAGTGCATTAGTAGTCCTACATCTCTTTTAATTTCCCATTGTTTTGTGGTCATGATAGTCCCACTTCAACGTTGACAGTCTTTCAACGACAAATATTAACTCATCTACAGATTGGAACTGATATACCTGCTTTATACTTTGGTGAGCTTAATGAAAAGAGAATCCTGCCTGGAGTTGTCAGCCTCTTCCGTCCCTGCCATCTGTGTCCAAGAGAACAGGCTGTTAAGCTCTCCAGTCACCGGGAGTGGTGTCCACTGCAGGTTACCCTTCTGCTGTTGATCATCAGATGCACTCCCTTTTGCTTCCTCAACGATCTTTTGTTTTAAAAACGTAGTTTATTAAATTTGTAATAAAAGAGGGAAAATATATGTAAAGTAGTACAGTTCAGTTCTGTATATTGATAGCATTGTGCACTGGTCACATTAAGTAAGTAGGTAACCTCTCCCTGTCGTGTCTGTCACATAATAGAACGGGTATGTAGTTCAGGCAATTGCTATCTTAGACAATGTAGAGGATAACACATATTGAAATAGTGCATGTCCATACCAAAGAACTAACCTCCTGCCTCTCCAAACAAGTCTGCCGTACCATGCAGTATAATACAGGTGCACAATTGGTTGCATAGAGGTTACCACTGATAAAACCGTTCGATGAACGCGTAACCGATGTTGACATTGCTTAAACTACGGAGGGAGCAAGGGAAATATCTGGAGTGGGAGCCTCTACACACTCAGTCACTCTCCTCATGCACTGATTTAATCACCGTCTTCTCCCTGTGCCTTAAAGAGTTCTAGCATAGTATTTCACGCAATAGCAATAGGTCACTTACGTAAGCCTCTGTTTTCTTTTCTGCGCAGTGTGGAGCTCTCAGCAGAACCCCATTTTCAGACTTCTTCATGCCAGCTAAACATGAGAGACGGGGCAAGCGGTGTGTGATCTGCTGTTTGGCTAGCAGAAGTGCTAAATCCACAAAACGTGTTTCTGTTTTTAACGCTTTGGAACTAGGGTGGTGTCCCAGTATGCCATGTTCCACCATGTCCATTGTCGTCATCCTGTTAGGGATACTAGAGTTTCCCCACTGACCCCCCAATAGGTGTGTAGTGTGGGACATGACCGTAACCAATGCAGTAAAACCGCGTTGTCTGTGCAGCAACGCTGACAGGCAAAACGGAGTGCTGGGAAGATCCTGTGCAGTTTTGAGGGCATGAGGTAAGTTCTATGGAATAATGAAACCTGAATGAATTTGTACAACGCATTGCGGGGTTTTAAACTGGGATACTCCAGTAGAAAGCTCAATTTTTGTCATGGACTACATGACCAAGATCTATCTCCCATTGGGCCCTCAATTATGAGAGTGGGATATGTAAGTGGGAGCGTAGTCCTTTATAAACCCATTTGACTAAGTGTCTGCCAGTTCCCATTACGCGAACTGCTTGAACATAGGCATGTGTGCTAGGTTCAGAACCCGTTGAAAACCAATGTGTACGGATATGGTGTAAAATGTGGGTATGTGTAATAAACAAAGTTCCAGGCAAGCCATGTGTGAAGTCTTGGTGGGACAATATCGAGCCATTCTCAAACAGATCACCAACTGTGGTTTCTCCCACCTCCTCCCAGGGTTCCAGTCTCGTTAGTGTGAGCCTGCCCAGTGGGGTAGACAGACCGCACAGAGGGACATTCGGGGCATAGGGTAAGATGTTGTGTGTGGTATGGAGTGCAGCTCTCCAATATAATAGAGAATTGTGGAGGAATAGAGGAAGTGTAGGAGGATGTGACACTCCCGTCAGCAGAAGATTATGTAACTGACCAGCATTCAATGTAGGTTGCGAGTAGCCTATTTCTTGCAAGTGTATCCCAGCAAGCCAGTGGGAAAGCCGCTGTAGCTAAGCCGCAAAGCAATAAGAACCGAAGTCAGTGGCTCCCTGTCCGTCACCGTCCGACAGTAGTTGCAATTTGTGGAGACTGACCCGGCATCTACCAGTTCCCCATACTAGATCAACTAGTAGGGAGTCAGGGTTTTTAAAAACCATCCACAGGTGAGTACTGGTAGATTGACAAAAAAGTGAAGTAGTTTGGGTAACATTACCATCTTGGAAAGGGACAATCGAGCCATTACCGATAGGGGTAATGGGACATGAAATTTCTCTTGGGCCCTCAGTGCTGAAATGGCCTTAATTAGGTTCCCGTATAATTGTTCTCTAGGGGACCTATAGACTTGGATACCCAAGTAGCGGAATGTGTGTGGTGCGACAGGTATAGTCTGTGTATCCATGTGGACTGTGTCCTGCTGGATGCTGTCCCAGAAGTAGAGGGCATAGGACTTTGCATGGTTGATCCTGAGGGCGGATAAGGCCTCAGATGATTGCAGGAGAGTGGCAATCGGCATAGGATCCATACTGAGATTACAATAATAGACCAGCATGTCATCTGCAAATAAGGAGATTGCGTGGGCCTGTGGGCCACGCAGTATACACCAGTACATTGCTTCTTTCTGAAAGTTTTATGCCAGCCCCTCCGTGGCCAGTACGAACAGCAACTGGAACAGGGGGCATCCCTTTCTCGTACCTCTCCCTACAGTATACTCCCTATGTGCCTATTTTAGCTCTTGCTATAGGTGTTCAATGTAATAATTTAACCCACTTTATAAAGGTGGGTCGTATTTAAAAAAAAAGCTGCAGAACCATGAACATATAGTCCCAGTCTAGGGAATCTGAGGCCTGCTGAAGTTCCAGTGATATGCAGCCGGCTTCTGAGAAGGCATCATGTGCATTTTCCATCACCTGATATAGGCATATAATGTTAAGTGATGTGCTCCATCGTGGGACAAATCCACATTGATCTATGTGGATCAGGACCGGTAACAGGGGGAGCAGTCTGTGCCAAAAGTTTGTTGAAAATTTTGTATTCAATAGTCAGGAGATTGGCCTATATGAGGACAGCTCTATTGGGGCCTGGTCAGGCTTAAACAGTGAAGTAACCAAGGCTTGTCTAGTTGTCGGAGGTAGTGTACCTGCTTCCAGGGATGCATTGTAGAATTTCTCAAGCCTCAAGACCAATTGGGAGGCAAATGTAGAGTAAAATTCAGCAGATAAGCTGTCTATGCCAGGCACTTTATTGTGCGCCATCTCCTTTATGCCAGTATGTATTCCCCCTGCAAAAAGGGGGGAGGGTTCCTAATGATTCCTGTGCCGTTGGTGTAATCTGTGGAATTCTCAGGTTATGAAGAAAATTGTCTCTTTCTGTGTCTGATTGGGTGGGCTGGGCTTTATTGAACTCAGTGTAGTATGAGCAGAATGCCTCATTTATATCTACTTGAGTGATGCATGAAGTCTGAGAAGGTGATGTAATGTTCAGTGGCAGGGTGGAGGACATTAGTGGACATATCATGTTAGTTAGTAATGTGCCTGTACTGTCACCGTCAGAGTGCATCTTCTGTAAATACGATTTATGGACAATGGTTCTCAGCCTTTCTAATAACTCTACATGGTCTACTCTAGTATTCTAAAGGTCTTCTGGTCATGTAGGGTCATGTGCCGTCTCATGTTCTAGGTGCCCTAACTATGTATAAGTACTTGCAATTGTTTGAGGACAGAATGTCGGGCATCTGTTACATAGCTATGGATACTCCCCTTATTACTACTTAAAAAGCTTCCCACTCAATAAGCGGTGAGGAAGTTGTCCATTCATTGTCTGCAAAGTGGGTATCACTGGCGGTACCAAGTGCGTCACGGAATACTGCATCTTCCAGTAGAGTGGGCTGCATACGCCATGTTGGAAAAAGCTTTGGGATCCTAACCTACGTCAATACAACCTCTAGGGGATTATGGTCTGAAAAGGTCTATCCAAGATAGATTGACCCAGTAAATTTCTCAAACCATGTGTGATGTACATAAGATGTGGTCTAATCGTGTATGTAGGCCGGGCGGGGGAAAGAAGGATTATTCATGTGTGCCCTCATTGTGCTCTCTCCAAACATCAAGCAAGGACCAACTAGCCACCCAATTACCCAGGGCTTTAGCTTGTTTAATGACTCCCATGTGGAGTAAAGGGGGATGAAAGAGGGTGGACATCTAAGACTGCATGAAAGTCTCCTCTTATTAACCATGGAAGATGTGACCATTCCACAAGAATGGAGGATATACTTTAGAGACAAAGGTCTTGATCAGCATTCTGTGCTTAAACGCTAACATTTCGCTATCCAAGGACCCCTGGATAAAGACATATCACCCCTGCACATCAGTCTTAGTGTCCAGAGCCTCACAGGGAATCCCTGCACGCAACCACACAGCTGCCCCGCTGGCGAACCCAGAATATGTAGTGGCAAATATCTGACCCCTCCATTTGGTACGTAGTTTTGTGACTTCAGGGGCAGTGAGGTGAGTTTTTTGTAAGCAGACTATATTCAACTTTCGGCGATGTAGTTGTGCCAGAATCCTATTCCTTTTGTGTATTGATCCCAGCCCCCTTACATTCCAAGTGATTATTTTATAGTGTGGTTGACATGGAAGTACATTATTACAGTCAGATCGGCATGAATCCCCTCGATGAGCTTAAATGCATGGCAGTCAGAATAACAAGAACAACTCTGAAGATAAAATACCGGGTCTGAGGGAACCTCAAGTCCGACCAAGAAACAATGGAGAAAACATTCTCTAACACAAAAATAAGACATTTGGCAATTACTCAAAAGGGAGCGGGGGACAATCCACTGTTAGGAGTGGGGTGTATCTCAAAACTCCCTTCTGTACGTGCCCCCGAGAATCTCAGTGGGAAAGCTAGTGATAGAATTTGCAAACTGTTAATTCCGGTCAAACACCCCCAACCTTTAGACATGGTAAATCCAGTATATTCATCAGTATCAGCAGTACAGCCCGTACCCATGGTATATTTCAAATTAATAAATTAGCAACTTGAAGTGTTACAGTGGGAAACAGCACTATGCTTGTGTTGGAGGCGGAGCTGGTACCCACCGAGGATTTGGAAGATGGACCATGGTGCTGTGAACTCAGCGAGAACATTGTCACTAGGATGGCTCTTCTGCCCTTTAGGGCCTGCAGGGGAGACGGCATCGCTGCTGAGGCTGACCCACACAGAAGTCCATGTCCAGGCCGGCAAGAAGACATTTGTTGCTTCCTTGGGGGACGGTCAGGAGAAGGTTGTTTCATGTTGGGACAATTTTGTTCTAGCCAGTCCCATGCAGCACTTGGGGCACCTTCAATCGCGCCAGGTACATTGGGGAGTAGTTGAAGCCTTCTGCACGCAACTGTTTTTTGACTGCCTTAAATGAGGCTTGTTTTCTCTGTACCACCTGGGTATAATCCGGGAACATAGATACTGTTGCATTGTCCATTGTTATGGGGACATTTTCTCTGGCATTCTGAAGGAGAGTATCTCGGTCTCTGAAATTGAGAATATGCTCAATCATGGGGCGCAGCAGTGTGCCGGGGAAGGCGTCAAGTCAGTGCACGATGTGTGTGTTCCACAGCGAGCAGCGTGGAGAGTCTCTGTGGGGCTACTGATGTCTGAAGCCGGTGTCCAATTAATTGTGTTGGGTTGGAGCCTTCTACTTTCTCCGGCACAACTAAAATGCACACACTATTGCGATGTGCGCATCTCTCTGCATCCTTATCCCTGTCAGGGAGAAGGGTAAGCTGCTTTTAGAGTTCAGAGATGGAGGTGGAATGGGAGGTCTGCACCGCGGCAACACAGACAGTGTGGTCTCTGCTGCTGACAATTTCTCTGAAAGTTTGCAGTGGTCGTCACGCAAGATCACATAATCAGCAGACAGAGCGTCAATGCGATGTTCAGTTGCAGCGCTAGAGTCTCTAATTTCTTAGAGAATTACATCTAATTTATCTGGTGAGGGCGCCGGGGTGTGCATGTGAGACACAGTCCACAAAAGTATGAGTGGAGCACTCATCCGAGTGGCTATGCTGGGAGTGACCCCAGTCATGTTGAGGTGTTGGTTTAATAGATTTAGTGTGCCCCATGACAGTGGTTTCAGGGATGATGTGGCGCTACCAGAGGTGTCTGTAAAAATGTGATCTACTCACTAGTCTAAGAACTCAATTGTTAGGGCAATCCACCCTAATCACAGGAGTGTGCAGGTGAGCAGTCCAGTGTCACTTATAGCAGCTCAAGAATGCCGTGTGTAGGACAGGCAAGACACTTTCCCACAGTCCCAATCACAACGGACAGGTTCGGGCACAGATGGAGCATTGTTGAGTAAGGGAGAGGGGGTATCGTCCAGCCACAGTTCTTAGTGAAGCAGTATCTAGTCGTATATGTGTTTCTGTAGTAGCCAGTCCATGTATGATTCAGTGGAAGTATGCTGTTGATAGCTCCAGTTGACCACAGCGTTCACAGTTTACCCATTAGTGGCTACAGTTGACAGCCTGTCCCCACAACTCCACTACAGGCTGTAGGGTCGCTCTTGTGCTGCACTTGCAATGTAGTTTACGATCTGTTCAGGGAGGACTTTGGGCACTGAAAGCTTCCCTTTCCACATCAGGCCTTTATTGTGAGCAGGGAGTGGGGGTAGGGATCGTCACACCTCCCCCCAGCGCATTGACGCTGTAAATTGGGCCTCCCGTCCTGGTCACCCACTCGTCCCCACAGCTAGTGCACCTCACCTGGAATATTGCTTCCAGTGGGCCGGTGTCGCAGCATGCTTCAGACGCCATAGCCGCACTTGCCAAGGCCGGCAGCGACCACAGGCCCTCGAATGAGGCCCCCACCTCTCACCACCAAAGCAGGCCCATGAGTCACTGTGCGGGCAGCTACCAGCGTAGGGAGGCTCCTCTCCACACCTTTAGGCCCCAGCACACACTTCCGGCTGGGCGCAGGGACTCCCAGGTCGCTCACGCCATCTTCAGTATGTAGGCCGCTGTGAGCCTCTCCAACAAGTTCAGGTTATGTCTGCAGCGTGGGCCAGGCCTTTGACGGATTAATCAAGGGGGTGAGCTGCAGCACTTCATTATGAAGTATTGGGGGCGGGGGTATATGTCCAGCAATTGTTGTGCAGATCAATGCGGATTCTCGGGTGCCCCTCAGGAACTCAGAAAAGAATGACTGCCATTTCTGGCGGGTGGCCACGTCCTGCCCCTTGTTCTCTCAAAGATTCACTGTGATCCTAACCATCTCCCCCAGTTTCAAATCATTTTACTGTTATTCATTTTCCCACTCAATTGTAGATGCCTAGAGTTTCAGGTTGCTTACACTGATTAAATGTTTTGTTTGTTTTCTTGTTAAAAAATAAAATCCTTGTAAAAATAATAATCTATGTTGGCAGCGCCATATCAAAGAAAATGCACTACCACATAACAGAGCTGCTTGCCCAATTTCCAATTATCTTTCAGTTTAAAGATATCATATTCAGGATTCTAAACTGCTGCATTTTGAGGATTTTAAAGAATTACCAAATCTATCAGAAGGGATAAATGTGAAATCTTGCTGCAGAGTACCGAATGCAAACAGAGTCTGCATTTGATTTTTTAAATATGCCTTGCCATAAATCTTGATGCATAATTATGTACTTTTAGGAAGAAAATTTTATAAAATACTGCTGGTTTTTCCAGGTATTTTTTAATTGAATTAATAAATATTAGCATTTTTTAGCATGATTCATGAAACATGTAGGTACTAACAACACTTCAACGTTAGACGAATTTGATTTCTTGCAATACATGTGTGAATACTTGGTATAAAAAATAATGGTGTTTTGCAATCCTGAATTGTGATTGGCTGTGAACATTACTTTGTTGAAATTTTCTATAAACTTTCAGTGTCACTCTTTTAATTATGTGCCCTCTGATATAAGTAAAGACTTGAAGAACTAAGTATGCTGCCTAACTGGATTGCTTAAGCGATGACAAACTGAATGATAAAACATTTTTAATTTATAGTGCAATGAAAGTGAGAATTCGAGGGCCTTGTAAATGCACAACACTGTGAAACGCCCGCCGGTCTGTTTAATGTTTGTTTAGGATTTAGAGAACCTTCGCAGCGCTATACTTTTGTTAACGGTCTAATAATTCAAAAGTTTCCTCTAGTCTGTGCTCTGCCTGTACCACAGCAGAACAGCTGTTATATTCAACTGGAAGGAACTGTGTAAATAAAATGTAGAAAAAATAGGATCTCGTGATCCCATGTTGTAGAGCCGTATCCTGGCTGCAGGTGTGGGGGTGATGATGGTGGTGACCAATGCACGTATGGGGGTGTGCTAGCTATGATACAGCCCCATAATAATTAAGGGTGTCTTCCTCCATCTTGGGGTACACTGTTAAATAAAGAAAATAAACTGAGTCGAGGTAAACATACAACTAACTTCATGTTCTGCAGATTGTGTTAATTAAAGCGTGTAAGAGGCTAAATTGAAGAATGACCTCCAGTGGCCTAGAGTGGGATTATTATGAATTTCAACATGGCGCAACACCTTCACTAGAGCTTTCCACTACTGGATCTAACCCGTGCCTTCTGCCAGCCAAACCTGCAACCTTTTACCGGAACTCAGGTGCGATCTCGGATTGGTCAATGAGCATTCACACCGCACACACCTCGGCAGCAGTCAAGGAGACAGTCACCGCAGAGAAAACAGTCAAGGAAGCAAAGGATAAGAGAAACTTTTGGCGAAGGGATAGGACAGACCATAGAAGATCAGAGAGAGTGAAGGAGGTTAGAAAATCTCTCTTGTGCATCCCTGTCAACAGTCTGCATGATGAGTGTCTGATCAATTCTTTTGAACATGGCATGAGGGGCTTTGAAATCTGCATGTGCGCATGGCTGGGACATCTTCGCTCTACACTGTTACCACATTTTCACTGTAACTGAACAGGGTCTTTTCAAATACTTTAATAAGCTCAATCTATGCTTTGAAACACCATCCCCCAAAAAGGTCTATTTCCCACGCCAGTTAAAAAACTTTGTAACTCATTAAGGTGGCCTGTATTTGTTCTGTATCTCTGCTACAATCTTCATTTTAGGAATTAGATAGACCTATTTGACACTATTATTATGCACGATGCATTTCGATCATGTTATGGCTTTCCTTTAAACCCCAATATGTTGCTCATTTAAACACTAAGTTGTCAGAAGGCACACACCCTCTTGGCTAGCACCGACCATGCTTATGCTGACACATTTTATAACTATGTATTGCCTTTTAGCGGAACATTAACAATCTTGCACCTCATTTGTTGCATTCTAGCATGCCAAGGCTGACACCTGCCTCATCGAAAAACCAGTCACATCATACACTGGTCTCATCCAAGTGAATGTGCCGCTTGGCTGCGTTTGCAATTTGGCGTATGGTGCTTTCTCTTGCATTTGCACTTTCCTGCTTCCAGGCCTTCATTCTGGTGTTTTTTTTCATTTTGATTTACCTATGGTGGTGGTTGCTGTAATTAGGGGACATTTTTAACTCAGATCGAAAAAACCTGGGGCCCTGCAACGTTTACCTTCGTCATGATCGAAAAGTTAACATACCAAACAGACATGTACAAAATGACATAATTGTCTCCTGCCTGCGTCTTACCCTAATAATAACTTAAGATTTCTGAAAGACTTTATGTTGAGTGAAATGTATTTCTTTGTTACCTCGTTTATGCAAACGTGTTTTATTAGAGTTGGTTCTTGTGACCTTGATCCACGTGAATTATTGTTTGTATGATTTTCGATGTCTGACATAAACTGCTGGAATATGTAATTTTAGGCCTTCCTTAATGTAGAAAGATAATTTGATCTCATTTTTGCCTTGGCAGCTGCTCTGAGGCTCAATTTGGGAGTACATTTGCAATGGTCTACTCATGGCCCGAATCATGCATTCATGCTAGGCTTCATACATGTAAGCATCCACATGCTACAGAGGATTCAGAAAATAATTAACCCGTTCCTCCCCCTTCCCCCCCAGCCCCTTCACCGTGCAGCGAGCCACGACTGGTCAAAACCCTATTTATTTAGGGACATAGAGGTAGGTTAAAAATCTGTTAAAAATTAGTGATCAAATACATTCATCAAATTAATGCAGAATAAACGTTAGGGTAGGAAGGTAACAGTGACCAGGCAGGGAGTTTAGGTGAAGGGGGAAACTGACATTTAAAAAAAAATAATGACATCCCAATTGTGTCTTAGTGTGTTAGTATACTCTCTCTTGAAATTGGCCTTAACTTTTTTCCTGAAGAATGTTGTTCTCAGTGTTGCATGGTAAAACCAAAACATAGACATTCATGAAATAGACAGTATTTGTCACTACAGGCTTCTGTGCTGATACGCTTCCATGCAAGTTTTATATAAAAATGGCCTCTTTGCCACCTCTTTTTGTACCTCTCTATTTTTTAAAAATAGTAGTTTCTCTCTTGCTCAAGACACAACTGGGACTTTGTTTATTGTCCATTAATACCAGCCACTTGCCATTAAGTATTTATGGGTTTCATTCATTTATCTAAAAATGTGATTGACTTGGTTCCTTTTTGCACATGTCCGCGCATATACCAGTTTATGTGTGGTTTTAAGTGTTTACTTACAACATTTTATTCACTTCAGCAATATTTAACTTCATATCTGGTACGGGTACTGTTTCCACTTTGCATATATTTTTAAAACTAATTACATTTGCCGTATCAAATATGGGTTCTGGTATTCCAGATGAGTGTGACAATAAATTAATATCCTGCATGTCTATTTGAATTATTTCATTTAAGGAACAGTTAGTCAAAACAGTCTCAAACCCATTTACTTTGACTGTGGAACCCTACACGTTTTCTTTTCAAATAGCATTTTACATTCAGTACTTCATTGTAGGCAGATGACAGCAAGAACTGTTCAAGCCTCTCACAAGAAATTACTCTGACTTAAATAGACCTTGTTCAGAATGGAGGGTATCATGAGAGACATCCGAGAACATGCAAGTTATTAACACAATTCATCGATGCCCTGAACTTAATGCAATAAAACAATGCGACCTGCTGAGACTTTGAACAAAGATCCTTAGCAAGACTTGTAAAATGACTTGAATATTTATCATTCTGCATCTGGGCATTCTGTATTGTTTATGAGATTAGACCAGGAAGATTTAACACAACACAGCACTTTGACAAAATGCTGTGGGAAGTGTTTACCGGTCTTTCAGAAAATGATGAGATTTGCACCCACAGCATGCTGGGTATCACCCCCATGCATGTTAAGGCCACAAAATGTGTGTTACTGTTTTCTTGGGATACCATGGCCCTGTGGGACATTAGGCCACTGTTGGTCACATTGCACCTGTAACACTCTCAGAAGAGGTTCACCACTTCCAGATCTCTCAGTGGGATTGGCGTGAAATGCGTGAGTCCCCTGCGCCACCAGTCAGCACTCGACATGGCAGCCACTGAATCCTGCAACAGAAGGAGTTGGTATCTTTATTGTTACCATCTTTTGTATTCTTTCTGTGTTGTTAACTTCATGTGCCTCCAACAAACCCTGTGCTTGTGCATCATGGGCCAGAATGGTGACCCATTATACCATTAAAACCCTTGAGCCAGAATAAGCCATACACAGTGAGGTAACAGAGAAAACAAACCCTGACTGTATACACATTAAAACTGGCCTAAACACTAAGAACAGTGAACAGTCGGTATCCAAGGAAAAGGCCTGCAAAAGATATTGAGGGAGAAATACTTGGGTTCACCAATTGTGAAACAATTGCAGAGTAGACAACTAATATACATTCAAAACATCATAAATTGTGTACTGTTAATTTCGAATAACTCTGGTAACAAGGCACATACGACAAATTGAGAAGTGGTTCGGTATATAAAAAGAAAAAATGGACAAAAGCTTTTTTCGATTTTTTATTTAGTAAAGCAGGTGGATGGAAAGCTTCTTGAGGGGTGGAAGCAACACGGGGGATTGGGGCAAGAACTATAGGGGCATGTATAGGGGAAGCAACTCAAAGGGAGTAGATGTGAGGAGGCAACATGGAGGGCCTGGATGGGGTGGTGAAAAGCAAACAGGTGAGAGAGAGCAACATGGAGCACAGGGAGAGAAATGCAGACGGGTGGGAGACAGCAACATGGAGCTAGGGGAGAAGCACACATGGGTGAGGGCATCATGGACGGGTTGGAGGGGGGGGGAAGAGAAGACTTTAGGGGGACAGCTGAAAAACACATGCATTCTTGTGGATTATTTAAAACAAAACAGAAGTAGTTCCCTAATAGAGAGCAGTGGAATGACACAAGTAAATTAACAATGCTCCATGGAGGGACAGACCTAGCCGGACAAGGCATAAGAATCAGGCAAATGAGAGTGCCATAGGGCCAACCAGTTGTAAGTAGTGGGTGTGCTGCAGGCCCCTGTATGCTCCTGGTAAGCCCACAATATATATTTGGCAACCACACACTCTTTGAGAGAAAGCATTCTCTGGATTGCTTTTTCTTAAACCAGATTGCTCAGTTTGGAAAAAAATATGCTTTCTCGGTGAATTAAAAAAAACACATTTTAGTGCTGGTGTCCGCATCACTGCACTAAATTGGTCGCTCATGCATAATTGGTAGCTCTTAGCAGCGCGACGAGGCACTGCAGGCAGCTCTGGGACATAATACCTTATTCAGCCAGCAGTGCTTGCTGTGCTCTGCAGCCCCAGGCAAGAATAGCTGGCCCAGATCTTGAGAAGGACTATGGTTACGGCCTGGGCCTGGCGAAGTTTCTGTTACACAATTATTCCTCGAGCCTGCCCCTCCTCCCACGGCAGTTGTCCAACCCATGTGAATTTCATCAACGCTGTGCACCATAAACATGGCTATCATCTCATGGTTTGCAGGCCGCTGGACGTAATTTGATGGGATGTTGTTCAGTTGCTGAACAATACAGCATCATCACCTGCCCCCCTCCGGCCACCGTGACACACATGACTGTGCAGGGATGCCAGCAGGGTCCTTTAAAGTCCAGGCTGGCCGTGTGACGACAAAACTGAGAGCTCAGAGCGTGTAACAGCAGCAGCAGCAATGGATCGCCGTACGGCCTGAAGCAAGGCAAGCAGCCTCAGTCCTGGCCTCTCGCTACTAGATTTACAACCGCAGAGCACGGCCTGGGTACCCTCAGCCCCGCCCACTTTCCCGATGAAGACCCTTGGGCTCAGTATGGCCGTGAGTCACTGAAGCAGCACTTGTGACTCTTGGCACAGGTGAGTTCGACGGAGATGTGAATGGGGTTAAGGTAGACTCGGATAGGCTAATAGCGTCAGACCTTTTACAGAGGATTCGTTCATGTTTTAAGTTTCAGCAAAGACCCAGACCTGATAAACGGGACCTCATATAAAAACCACTGAATATATTTGTAATGCTGCTTTTCTGTCTTTATTTATTTTTAAGAATCAGCCACGAATCATTTAGCCAGCTCTAGAATACATTCTTAAAGACGTTTCTTTATATGTTTCGTGTTTTTAAGTCTGCACTGATAGGAACAATATGAGCTATAGGCGATTTTCTGGATTTTTATGCCAGCCAGGAGATTAAAATGCCGGTCAGAGCCATATGGCACCCCGTGTTTCTGGTCAATCTACATTGGGCTAGAATGGTTTGAGCTGGTGTTTTAACACACTGGGCAGGGCTTGCGGATTCAGTATGGGGGCGTTGCTTCTGGAGGGAACTAAGCACAACCAGGCTGATTCTGATGGGTGCTAATGTGGCTCGAATGGACTGGGCAGGGCTACAGTGGTTCTGGTGGATGTGAATGGGGCTAGAATAACTTTGATCTGGCTGGGCTGGCTCTGATGGATATAAACAGGGGTAGAGTGCTTTGAGCAGGGGTAGAGCCCCTGGATTTGAACACACTGGGTCGGGTTGGCTGTTTCTGGCAATGTCAATGGAGTTAGGATGGACTGGGTTGGGCTAATGGGTGTTATTGGCATTAGAATGGGCCACATTGTCAGGACAGTGCTTCATTGCACAAAATGTGGTAATATCTGATAAATAGCTCTTTATAGGGACTTCATTGCTTGGTTTTACTGGTAAGAAAGTGTCACTCAAAATGTCACACTTTAGGCAGTAAAATGTCACAGATAAGTACACTGAAACCATGACCAAGTCACACCTAAGCAGCCTGAAAATAATTTTTTCACTGTCCCTCCCGAGTTGGAAGGTAGACTCTGATGATGGCTCTTTGATCGGGTCAGTCCTCTTTTTGATGACTGCAGACAGCTGACTGATGTTCAAGTTCCCAGGCAGATCAATCTACTCGCTACAACAAAACTGATACTCCACCAGTCCCTCGGCTTCTGTTCTTGGCCGGGCAGAATCTGCAAATCACCTCTTGCTTTACGAGCTAAACTGCCCCTAGCACTCTTCCTCATTGGAGAGCCTCCTGTTTGAAAATGTTTGATTCTTCTCAGTAGTAGCCACTAGGTTAAAATAGAAATAAAAAGTAGCCCATACCCACCCTCCCCCTAGTTAGGACTAAGGACACAGTTTTTAGCACATCCTACCCTCTGGACCGCACAATACACCCAAAGTGGACATCAGGGTGCACACCAAAAATCATATTTACTATATCAGAGACGCCTTCCACAAAAGCCCAGAATGGCAGTTTATAAGATACATGATTCTAAAACACTTATAGCTCAAGCCTTTTTAAAAAAAATGTTGCTCGTGCAAAAGCAACATATGAAAACTCCATGTTCGTCAGTAATGCAAGTGGCTTATTATGATGAGTAATACTGTATTTTAAGAAAAGCGGTTTAAAAACCTTAAATCTAATTGTATAAAAATGTGATCAAGTAAAAAGTGTATACTATCATTTGCAGACCGCATGCCACAGGAACAAATAGTATCCAGATCGTAAAGTGCATTAAACTCTTCGTACTTTAAGAATCTAAGGTTCAGGGCTACCTGAAATTTTAGTAACAACATCCACAGTTGTGGATTTGGAAATGGGAATAAATAGGGGTACATCCGGGGGTTATCCCACCACTACAGCAAATAGGTGGCTGAGGGTAGCCTAGGTACTCCACCCTGTATTCTTTCCTACAAGCCGCTTTCAACTCCCCTTTCGACAAGTGGGAAGCCCCCATGACATTGAATTTCCCCACCTTCAGTATTGCAGCGATTTTTACTAATCTATTTCTGACCTGCGCCGCCCATCTTAATTCACTCATTGCAAGTTCACTAGCAATGAGGACTGAAACCTTTTGGGTTTCTGAGGTCCAAAGTTGATCCCAAAAGTGCAAGGTTGCTTTATAAGTTCCAAGACTTCACGTCCCCTTCCAGTCTTATCATCCGGCATATTGTACGTTTGGGTAACCCTAGCAGCTTTTTGAGGCATTTACCTTCACACTTTTTAAAATTTTCCTCTGTACTTAGGGTCAACAGTGCATCCCTATATAAACATTGAGCAGTCACCATAGTATTATAACCAGATAAAACTAGAGACAGAGAAGGACCTCCAAACATATTTTTAAATCTTACTAATCCTCCAATAGGGGATGCTGCACAGGTCTTCACAGTTTCTTTGTGTATGGCCCTTTTTAATGTTTTTATTAACCATATTCCTAGATATATATAAGAGGTTACCACCTCCACCATCTTATCACCCAATAGCCACTTATACGGTTTTATGTTTTTCCCAAAGGTCATTATTTTTGTTTTCTCTAGTTTAAACTTTAGTTCATTACCTATGCAGTACCTTTCTAGTGTCCTCTGGGGGCCTACCTGAGTCAAATCTAAGATGGCTAGGTCATCTGCATAAAGGAAACACAATATATGTGTACCCCCCATTTTCTGCGAGAATTAGTTGGTATTAACGATGACTCTGGGAAGATCTGACAGGTATACTGAAAATAACATCGGGCCAAAACACAACCATGCCTTAGTCCGTTCCTCAGTGGAATTCTTTTCGACAGTGCCCCAGATAGGTCGAATTCTACTTGCCCCCAGTTCTGACAGTGCAATCTCTGGAGTACTGAGAGTAAGCTACTGGGAATTGACAATTGTCGGAAGTTATCCCACAGAATACTACATTCCACTAGGTCCAACGTGGAGCTAAAATCTACAAAGCAACAAAAGAGATTCACTGTAGTTTCCACTGCCTTCTGCCCAAGAGCCTACAGAGAGAAGTATTTGTAAAGTGAAGAGTGCCCTTGTTTAAAACCTCCTTGTTCCATTGGTGTGATATGGTTGCACTCAATCCAAATCTTTAGTGACATTGATGTTACCTTGGAGTACAGTTTAGCTCCTACAGCCAGAAAATTTATTAATTGAAAATTGCTTGAAACATCCGGCTCCTTTTTTATGTATAGGCTTGATTATTGCACCCTTCCAACTGGGCGGAAAGATTCCTGTCTTTGTAATAGAAACAAAGGCTTTGGAGAAAAAAGTAGCCCACAATTTAGGGTTAGATTTTACAGTGATAGCGGGTAGGTTCTCCGGTTCAGCTTCCTTGGCTAAGTTAAGAGAAGATATAATTTTAGCTGAAGATTGCTTAGGAAATAATAAAAATAGCTCCTCTCCCAGATTAGGCCACCTTCCTCTCACTGTGGCCTCTCTGGCCTGGTATACTTTCTTAGATGGACCACCCAAGCATTTTACGGGACAGTACACCTTAGGGGTTCATCGGATTTATTGCACCCCATCTGGACTAGCTTCCAAAAGTTCATAATCATATATTTAGCCTGGATGGTATGAATCATAAGATCCAAATTTGCATGATAAAAATCCGGTTTAATTATTCTAATCCTAGCAGCATACTCCTTCTTTATAAGATTATACCTTTCACTTTCCTTTGAGGTCTCTGGGAGACACCTCTTTGGTCTAGCTGTCCTCAGCCTCTTTCCTAACTCTAAGCGTTCCATATCAAACCACGGCTTTGTAGCTGACCAACAAGTTTTAACTTCCTTAGCCTCTAAATTACACTTTCTAATTATTTGTGTCAGGCATTCAACTGCATCCGTTATAGCCTCAGAGTACCAGCCCAAACCATTATTGTCCAGCTCCCCACCAAGCACTTGGTTCTTGGTCACGTGATACTGCATCAGTTGCACAATATATCTATCCTCTATTCTAGTAGTCAAGCTTTTAGGGAAGGACGCCTCCCATCGGGATGACCAAATTCTTTTGCTGTGGGACAAATGAAAGAGTCATTTTTAGACCTCATTTGTCGCTGCCCATGATTCTTACCACCTTAAAACTTTTACATGCCATAAAGTACCAGGGATGGGCAGCTCTGATTGCCGTGCACAAATGTTTGGGCAGCAGGTATATCCTCACTGAACTGGCAATTTAGGCAGACAAACCCTAACTCGGAGAGGGACTTGCTTAATTTTAGAACATACTTTGATTGGTCACATTTTGGGAAGATTACAATAGGTATTCAATAACTTTCCAACATTTCACCTCAGCTAAGTTCCTCCAGGACTGGTGACAAGCAGTGATTAAAATCCCCCATTAAAAAGATGGGAGGGGCACTGGGATCGCTGTCGGGGATACCATGTCTCTAAGGACCTCTTGCCAAAACTCCTCCTGAATCCCTCCATGATTTACTTAGAAATTAGCTATGATTAGACTGTTGAGAGGATGGCACACATCATACAGGAAAAAATGGCAGACCAGTAGCCAGTCACTGCTTGTCTGTGTAATGCTTGCTTCTTTAATATGTTTTTTTTTAGATCAGCATCATCAGCTTTAATTTTGAACCCCTTATCCCCCCCTTTTATTGTTTGTTTGACAGACTGCTTAAATCCACTTAGATGTAATTGCTCTCCCGCCAGCCAAGTCTCAGGAAACATATAATCATATTTTCCTCCTATATATTAGTAAGGACATCTGTTCCAACTATATTTTCCAAACCATGTAAACTGTAAACTTCGTACTTGTATAGCGCACTACTCACCCGTTAGGGTCTCAAGGCGCTGTACGCATACCGCTGTGGAACCCCTCCTGGCTTTTCCCTGTGAGGTGCCCACTCCTGGGCAACCTCCAAGGGGAAGCCAGGCATCCCAGCGCTGTTGGGGCCGTTGTGGAGATTAAGCAAGCTATTGCCCAGAGTTCCAGAGTGGGACCCATGAATTAGATTAGGCACAGATGCGAGAATTATCAGGTCTGAGGAAATTGAGCCCCAGACCTGCCGAGGCGGGAATTGAACCGTGGTCCCGGGCCAGATTTCTGCATCAGGGTCTGCTGCTCTAACCATTGAGCCACACTTCTCCACGAGAAAACATTCAGGCTGGCAGGAGAGACATCCACCTAATATACCCCCTCCCCATTTTTAAAGATGTTGCCAGTCCACAAGCAACATCTAAAAACTTTGCGTCCATCAATAATTTTCTTTGCTTGAATCTTTTTATTGTTTTACCGTATTCGGAGTTGCAGTTCAAGCATATGAAACATGCATATTGTGTCAACTAACATTGTTGTGAGGGAAAGTTAATAACACATAGATGTCTGCTGGAAGCAGTTGACATATCTGGTTTACAGTTGTCTTGAGATGCCTTCACGATGAACAACTTCGTTACATAGAAGGGTTTAAAGGTAAAAATTCAGCATTAATAGTATGTGAAATAACACAACTGCAAGAACAGGTAACAACTTGGAGTCCATTTCAAGCACCCCTTCACCCCCAAACCCTGCAGTCCCGCACGCCCCACCCATTGAGTTCTCTCCGACATGGCCCCGGGGGTTGTGTCCCCTCCAATCCACCATTAGCCATCCCCCATAGGTAGGGACGTAGACAGCATATGTGTGACAGGAGAGGTACAGCAGCCAATTCCCTCGCCCACGTAGCTCATCTACCTGTCAACGATGCGTCATTAACCACGGTAGTTCCTGTGTCATGTTCATCAGTAATGCAGGCGCCTTGTTACGATGAGTAATATTGTATTTTAAGAAAAGTGGTATCAAAATCCCTTGGTCTACCCTTTGCTGGACACACCTTCCAGATCAAACTTAGCGGCCATCTCTCTTCCAGAGGACTCAAATCCTACCCATTCCCTAGACCTTCCACACCTCCTACCACTCTCAGTGCTCCAGGACCCTCCTCTGAGCCAGCTAAACTTAGTTCAGATGGCCAGAACAAACAAGGCAAGGAGGATAGAGGAGGGTGAGTCATTCTGGAATTTTTAAATATATCCAAGACCTCCTTCTCCTGGCTATCCAGCATCTCCAAGGGATGTCCTGCCAGGGAGGCCGCTGGGCCTGCACTTGCAGAGTCTTGTAACGTTCTAGTTTTGAACTGTTTCCCCACAAATTCTTTAATATAAAGTGCTAGAGACTTTGCTTAGGATTGAATTTTTCCAGTGCCCAGGGTCCATTCTGGTTCAAGGAGACTTGCATGACCCCCTTTTGAGAATGAAGCAACCTCCACCCCAATGGAATCTCTTGTATCAACTGTATTAGACATCACCCCCCAGCTTTCATTCCCTTAACAGAAGTCTGGGGCTTAGCACCTCTTTTCTTTTGGGGCGGCATTTCTTTACAGACCCCACAACTGTGCTCTGGCTACATGTAACAGTCGACAAAATATGGAGCAGATAAAACCTTCTTTACAACAAGTCCATTTACCACCTCCTCCTCCAAAGCGCTGTGACGGACGCCACAACCTTATGAGGCTGCTTGACTGTAGGCAGCAGAGGCCGGGATCATACCCAGGAGCCAGAAGGCTTGCCTCAAATCACTATGCCTGTTATGTGCAAACTGCTAGCACAGTCTCACATTTCTCACGAATACTTGTCTGCCATACGCAGGAACTCCGCAAGATCTGTGGGGATGTTTTGATCCACAACAGCCTGCTCCCATAGCCCAAGGGCTGCATGGGTCAAAACGAGACCCCAAGCAGGATCAACAGGCAGACGGTGAGTGGGCAGTGAGAGGCAGACGAGCGAGCACAGTGGGCTGCGTGAGCGCAGTCAATGCGTCACTTCACAATGCTGACAGCGTTAAGAGGAGGAGTCAATCTAGCTTCTCAGTAGCCACTTATTTGAAGTACCAGGAAAAATGATGATGTTTCCTCTGCAACGCTCCTTTGCGGACTACTAACCTTTCACAGGAAGTGCTAAGCACAGTCAGATTGGGATATATAATGCCTACAAAGGGCATTTGAAATGTTAAAATCGTACATTTAAAAATGTGTTTCTGTGATGATATGAAAGCAACCGCATATTCATGTAAACACACATCAGGTAAACCCCAGGGATCTCATATGGTCCATGACAATGGACCCCCCACTCCAGTGCACTGGCATTCTAGAATTTTCACCAGGGGGTTTTGCCACGCAAGTAGGACCTATCACAGTAGAAAGAGCTACCTTGGGGAGGAAACCTCAGCCATGGTGATGGAGACCTCTGAACTGTGCTTGATTTCCCACTGTCAATTCGGTAGGGAATCTAGATTTGCTCCATATGGGGACACCCCAAACACTCTCAATCGGCTTGCAAGTGTAGAAAGAACTGGGTTTCAGTCTCCATCACTCAGTTAGTTTTGTTAGTTTCAGTGTTGCAGTTGGAGGGGCAGGCCTTCAGCCATCTGACTCTGAAGCTCCTTAGGTAGATGGTCACATCTTTATAGCTTTATTGTCTGTTGGGCTCATAGCTGCACCACAGTTCAGTTCTACTTACAGCTTTAATAATTTACTGTCATGCTAACCTTAGTGTGTGCACAAGCGCACACAGATGGACACACACACACACACATACACATCTTCTTACACGCAGGACAAATGTCAAACCGATGCAAATATAATTTAGGAATAACAAGATAAACTCTCATATCTCTCCCCATAACAAGACGGCATCACATCCACTCAAGGGCATCACTCTCCAAAAAGCATGAGCATGTAGATGCAGCCCAGCACTTCATAGTGCCCAATACCTAGTCATACCAGCTGCCTGAATCAACATGATTAAATGCTAGATGGCAGTTAAATCTGCTCCCAGCACAATTCCTTCTGGATGTTGCACAAACACCAGACAGAATGGCTTCTAGCACACATTGGTGACACCACCAGTATATGCTGCTTGGACATAGGACATCATTTTCTTTGCACGTTTTTTCTGTGCGGTATATCTAGAGTTATTCACTTAAAAAATAACATGAAAGTGCGCAGGAGAAAAACAGAAGTCTTTATGTAGAAACGTTTTTGAGTTACAATCCCTCTTACTTAAGGTAACGCCAAAGACTTTGGCAGTACATGTTAAGTGTCATTACTCAAAAACTGTTGTAGATATGGACTTTTGTGGCTGAATTACATACACTGCTCCTGGGGTTCAAGGAGCAAATACCCCTGTTTTCTGTGCTCCAATGGCAGTATCCTACTACAGAAGGATGCTTGTGCAGCCCAATCTGTAATACAAATAGTGCTGGCACACACATAGCTCTGGCGATCCCTTAAAATTGCATTCTCTTATTTGTATGGAGGCATGGTTCAATGCAAATGAGAAAAACGCTTTGCCTCTGTGCCCATTTATTATTATCGATGGAGGCATAGAGACGGATAGGCTGTCAGAAAGCTCATTGACTGTGCACCACGAAGAGGTGGTGCATAGTCAGGACTACTGTTCCAAAGAGTCGCTGTTAGTAGCAGCCACCTGTGTTCTCAGGCCCTCGTATCTTTTTGATTGCCCCCTGAGTCTACCTCTCAAGGAAGGTGGGTTCCTCTGCAGCCATGTCAGACTCATTTGAATCATTGATCACAAGCAGATAGAAGGGGAATACCCCAGCACCTTATAGCTACCCTCGGACCCGAAGTGGGAGAGTTGCCTCCCTGTTGTCTATCATTCTTAGGTCAGATTACTTTTTGAAATTTGGGCATGTGAATCTAACAGCCAGAGAGATACCTTCAGCGCTTCCTAAGCTTCCAGTATCTTTGGTTTTATTTCACCAAAGATTGTGTAGCTCCTGTTACCTACATCGAACTTCCAGGCTAAAACCCCACTGTCAATGCAGAGTTTCCGGTCTTGTATTTTCTTCTTGAAGCTCCAGCAGAGCTTTCAAAGATGGGCACTACCGACTAGTCCAGTACTACAAAAGGCTCGGGCGGGTTGGGGCGGGGTGGGGGGGTGCGTGGGGACTTAAAGCACTAAAATGAATGCTGGTTTTGAAGACCATGAACACCTACACCCAGCCAGTTGCCACCATTCACCATTTTGGGGTACCATCTCTAAAAGCCCTGTACCCCTGCTGGTGCATGAGGGCATATGTGCCCTGATGGCAACTTTGGCTCCTGCGCCTATGGAGTATGTGTAACTGGGTCACAAAACGTATTTATTCCACTCAAACGTTTTATCTCTTTCCCATTTTTATTGTACAAGTGCATTCCACGGCAAGTGAAAAGAAAGGGCGGAGGAAATGGTTGCACTGATGAGCTTAGGCCAAGGAAAACAATTTGTGAAGACATTTCTGACCAAATGTATCGCTCTGGGTGCAGTCTTGCTTTCATGCTCATATATGTGTTTACATATAATCAGGGGATAATCAGGGAGCATTATAAATAACCTTAAGTTGTATATGTTTTTATACTGGAACCAATGTCAGTAATCAATGCTGAGCTCACATGCCAATGCATTTCCTGAAAGCACTCACCCGAACAGTAATAAAGGCTTTGCATCAATGAATCATATCTAAAAGTTTGAACAACTTATACATATGGATACGAACCTTGCCTTAGCGGTAAACCCTGTTCTATAACAGATGCATCCATCACAATTCTCAAATGAAATTCACAAAAAAGACAGGCTTTTTAGGCAGTTCTGAAGGAGTGCATATAAAATATTACGGTACTTCATGGTCTTCAAGGTGAACTTGGCTCTCTTCAGTTCTGAAGTATTTTGATACCCTTCTTTTAAAAACATCTACACAAGTATCATACATCTTTTTAAATGCTCAGTTAACCAGTAGCACAGGAAAATTGTTAGTTAGGTGCCAAATAAGAAGAAAAAAACACAGGATCAAGCTTTAGGAGCAAATGTCAGGCCACAGCAAACAGTAAATTGGAGCACTAATGAAGGCTTAGGGTCACGGGAAATGTCATCTACAATTGTGTAGACTAAACATTTATTGACGTCAGCACCACTAAGTCTCCACATATATAATACGACAAGTTGGAACCTTTGCCCTGATGTAGACCTCATAAAACCATGTGCACGGGGACCAGTTGAAGTCAGAGGAAATTGGAGCCGAGGCCAGAGCTTGACTAGTGCAGAACAGTTGAAAAGATGGTGTTGGGGGCAGCAGACAGGGATTGACAGTCTTTGGAGGAGATAGCATTCTGAACTCATCAATCGATTGAGACCACAACACCCTGCAAGTCATGTGATGCTCCTGACTCCCGCCGGGCTCCGTGAAGGCGAGTGACTGATTGAGAATATTATGCACACTGAATGGCATATGCTCACTGATTCTAGGCCCTGTTTTGAACCCTTATAACTGTGGTTCAGCTGTAGTGCTTCAGGGCAATATGGCACCCAGGAAGTTTTGTGAAGAGGACTTCCCTCAGTCAAGAGGTACATTGGGGAAGAGCAAGGGAGAAATTGTTGCAGACCACATGTTTCACAGCTCGGACGTGAGCTCTCTTGAAAAGTATCAGAGTGTTAAGAAGCTATCTGGCTGAAAAGGAAGGCATATTGAGAAGATGTTGACAGCTGTGAAGGGCTGACAAAGTGGCAATTATATTGAGAAGGAACCAAAGAAATCAGCGAATAGACTTCAAGTGGTAACACATCCAATCAAGTACTCAATTGCTGAAGTACAGGACTTGGTGTCCTTTAAATAAATCTAAGTTGAGCTGATGGAGACCAAACTGGATTGTCTAGAAAATGTGTGTTGCGGAATGCATCTAGAGTACTTGGGGCTCCCGTGATATTGTCTGTATCTTTGCTGGTTGAGCTGCAAGGACTTACAAGTAATTTTTTGGCTCTGAATGCTGATTAGGTAAGCCAGGTGGTATGCGGTCCATTTCGGATGCTGCAAAGGCCACTTGGTTTGCTGTCCAAACTTGCAGCACTGTGATGGTCACATTGATAGAGAAGAGAAAACAAGTACTAAATGCTACAGAAAAGAAAGCCACAGTTTGATGGCACGGTAGCAGACTTCTGTAAATTAGGACCTTTTATAGATGGTAAACATCTTGTATTATTCTCTTTTTAACAAACAATGTTAAACTTAAAACAGAAAAAAAAAATTAAGTATCATATGCAACTACTTTAACGTATTTCTTGAGGAAAAGTTTTATTAATGCGTTTTTTTACATCATTACATTTTGACGTGATCTCTTGAGTTGAAATTTGGGATGTTAACAGAATTAAAAATGATAGCGGTCTGGAAGTGGATGGCATCTGGGAAAAACAAATAGGCTTTTGCTTGCAGGATTTCGGTTCACAAAGTTTAAATTCTTGTTTATGACCCATGTCAACTAGGTTTTAAAGTGCTAAAGTAGTTGTGTGAAAAGTAAATTAAATTCTGAATAGTGCACCTTATCAGATCATTTTTACGATGCAATTCACTATGCATGCTTTGAATTTTATCGTAATAATTTGCATGGCAATTGCACTGGCGACACATTTTAATAAACGTATACCTTGTTATACTTTGCCATTGAAAGTGTGTTTGTTATTATTTTAATATCTAACTAAGGACCCAAAGAGGATGACCGAGAATGCAGGGATATCAATGACTTCCATACCGAGCCTCAACATAAGGCGGGACACCGCCTTGAAGGGGGAACAGGTGATTTTAGAGAGGCTCTCCAACAGAATTAGCAGTCAATGCTGGAAATAGCAGTAGAATAAAAACGCGCCTGTGAAAGCCTCTTTAAGTGTATGCAGAAGAAATCATCGGAAATATCACAAGTGGAATGTCCCACCCCCACTTACACCTAAGATTACAATGACAACTTTGTGTTTTACAAATAGCAGCACAAGTAGCGTGGGAAAATGAATTCTCAATTGTACGTTTTGCCCTTTCGTTTCATACTTTTTAATGCTTTGATTACATTTTGCTTGCTTTAACCTTCCTATTTTTAAGACTCATCATATTTTCCTCTGGGTTCTGTACTGAACACCAATAAGAAATAGCAGACAGACTGTGCTACACATGACATTTTGCAAGTTAGTTAGGTTGGAAAGAAAGGAAAAAATGAGGAAAAAGTTGCCTTTTTAGTGACACTGATACTCTCAGTGCTCCTTTACAAGTATGTCAGGAATGCCACATCGATATGCTTGCACACACAATTACAGATAGCCTAGATTTTGGTAATTTGAAGTAGATGCAAAAATTCCATGGTATTCCAAGTTGCCCTGCATAAACTCAGCTGAGAAATCGGGATGTAGTGCATGAGTAGGAGCTACCTGACAGTTCCCATTGTAATTCCCAAATACTCGATCCGTTCGCACCAGCTATTCGCTGATGAAATGTCCAAGGGTGAGGGGAACAACAGGGATGTGGAATTCCCACATTGCGTGAAATTCCAAATTTGATAGGAAACATCATGTCAAGCCGAATCGGGAATTACTCGTCATAGGAAATAGCCTTTAGATTGTTTCCCATTATTAATGTGTGGGGTTAACAACCTCCTAGAGGTTAGATTGAAAACCGCTTCAACAGCTGTTATTTTCGAGCTTTATATGCCAAGACTCAACACAGATCCTGACACTTACATTCACGTTGGTTTACGCTTGCCTTCTTAAAAAAGAGCAGATATCTAAAAGCTCTGTCGGATAATGTGGCCAATGGGAAACATCCTGATGAGTGTCAGTGTCCGAAGTCAACAAAAGTGAATGCATGCAGCACTTATGTCTCAGCTCTTTCCCAGTTTCAGTTTACAGGTTCATGTCACAGCAAGTGAGAAACTAAAGGGAGGAGGAAACGGTTGCATTGAAGAGCTTAGTCAAATGCAAACTATCTGTGAAGATGTTTCTGACAAATGTATTGCTCAGGGCGGAATCTTCAAGGGCGTAATGTTTGCTTTCTAATCAAAGGGTACACAAAACCTGGAAACACGTTTTCGTTTTTCTAAACTATTTTGCAACTTTAACATTTCTCTAAGGCGTCAATTAGCAGACTTGTCTGACGTGTGCATATATATACAAAATAGATTAGCAATGAAGAATCAGTGTAAACCCATGACTGGCAACATTATAAGCAATATGAAAATAACAAAAGGATCCCGATTCTTAAAGAAAGTCAAAAAGTGCACTCTGTGGTTTGTGTCCTTGCATTGGTGTTCAGTTAACACCTGTGGCCTGGAAAAACTGTACTTCCAACAAACTTTTGGGAATTTCATTTTAGCACGAACAAATGTGCACACATGTAAAATTGCTCATGCAAAAACCTGTTGAGCAGCTGCTTATTTGCTCTCCTTTTTCCCACCCTAGGAAGGGTTTTTAGTTCTGTCCGCGTTACTGGTAAATTTCCAACCCTTTCCAGTAACGGAAGACTTTGAAAGTAGTTGGTGAATGCCCTTAAACTTGTAAGTTTGTGTTTCTCTACAGAGTCAAAGGCATTCCAACCATGGCGTTACCGGATCCTGGCTACTTTGAGTCTCTGTACGTAGATTTGAGAAAAGGTGACAAAATCAAAGACTTACTAGAATCCACACCCTGATATAATACGCACCCTTACTGAGAAACTTAATATGAACGTTAGCATAATTTGTGTCACCATTGCACAGCACCAAAATGGGCAGGTAGATTTATTTTAGAGGAAAAGTAGGTCTATGAAGCATCTAATCCCTTCAATTTTTTATAGAATTCCGCACCGCTTGATAAAGCCTTCACCAATGCTTCTGCTAAGCCTCCTCTGTTTGCGTGACACAAAGGATGATTTAGCTTTGGACAGAAAAGAGGCAATCTATTTGAAGAGCTGTTCCCTGGCACTGCTGTTTGAACACATTCTGTCAAATGTTGATGAGGGAATTCTCTGTCCCCCTTTGGGGATGGAACCCTGACTAGAAGACACTCTCACCCATGAGATTGTCCTGTTTCAAGCACGCTAAATCATGAGTATTCACCAAGAGCTTTGTTCAGTCACGGAAGGTCGGCTGTTGGTTAGTATTTGTCAGCAAAGTATGTGCCAATATTAAGCCATTTAGTAGAGGAGGTATCAGTTAATGCTTGAATGGCTAAGAAATAAGAGAACTAGCTGAAGAGAATCTTTAACAAAGTGGGCTGAGCAAGAGAAGTGAGGGAGCTCAGCCCAACCACCTTTAGGAGTATTTGTTAACCTCTGCAAACATTTGTTTTAAATAGGACCCAATTGTTCATTTCACAGAACAGATTCTGCATACATTTGTTAAAAACCCAGCGACTCTCAGTGGAGTCTAATTATATAGTCCAATGTCTGTGTGGTGTGCAAGGGTTTTGGGACTTTCCTTCGTCACGAGAATCTTTAAAATGGTGGCAAAGTGTGGGTTCTTCACTGTAATGTCTTATAACCGTAAGGTAAAAAGGAACAAATATCTAGGCAGTTTAGAAAATCTGTTTGTCAGGCCACATGGCCTATTGTTCCAACATGTATACAGCACTTTTCTTAACTTCATTTTTTCTGTCCAACACCTTCTATCTGCTTGTTCGTTTTACGTTATGGCCCAGAAGATGTAATGTGAACAAATCAAAAGTTATACAAATTTTACAGCCAGCAGAGCCAGAAAAATCTTGCAGACTAACACACCAGACAGCTCCAGTCTTGTATGCTTGGGGCACATGCAGCAGTGGTGGTAATATGAATAAAGCTTTGTCATTGTAGATGATATGATACCGCCACACATGTTGTGAAATAACAGCCAATACAGAAAGTGCCCTCTGAAATCAACAAACTAAAATCATCAGTACTTCTCTCAAATTCAGCATAAAATATCACTGAAATGTTGGTTTTAGATATATTATAGGAATGCAGTCATTCTGTCTGAAATATCTGCTTGACAGTTTTTGAAATATAGTTATTTCACAACAAAATGCAGCATTTTTTCCAACAATGCCATATTAAAGCAAAGACAGGCCACTGATGTGCAGCAGTATTCAAAATGTAATCAGGAATGTCCACAATAAGGCAAAGTTAGGTCATTATATTCCAGTGGCTAGCTAGAATATCAGCAGGAACAAATTTGTCATCTAAATGCCGGCGTAAGTCCCATTACACTAAAGGTACCCCAAATATGTTGTTGATGGTCCCTCATCATGTCAGGGAGAGTCAGTATGTCCCCAAGAATGCCTATGAATGTGTCTTTAATTGGCCATCATGTCAGGATAGTTAGCATGCCATCACAAATGACCATGAATATATCATTGATGAGCCATGATTGTGTAAGAAGTCAGCATGACAAACTTGATAGCTTGAAAGTGATAGACAAACTTGTTATGGGCTGTCAAATAAATGGCAGTGTGGAACCCTTACGCCTGGGTAGATGAACCACCATTTGCCATCAGTCAGGTTGAAGATTATGATCCGAGTGACAAAGTGTTTTGGCAATGAAGCCCTCTTAGTGATGGAGTAACCTATGAGAGTGTTATCCATCAAAGAAAGGGAAAGATAATCCAATGTGATGAGTTCCAGGAGTTTTTTTTTGGGGGGGGGGGGGCATTTACAAAAGGTTGACCTTATCCATGCTGCCAATTACTGCTTGGGCATGAACAGTGGAGTGATCATCTTTTCTTGAAGGTAACAGTGAGAGGGACAACAGGTAGTGAGCAGTATCTTCCGTGATCTAAGGCTCTTGGAAAATAGAGCAGAGTCAGTAATCCTAGATGCACCCGCACTAGAATAATTCCCCACGGGTTGTACACTTTACGTTTGTTTCAGACCAACCAGGTGCCAAGAAATAAGTTGGTCATGTCTATCTGGATACAATGCTTTCTCTATTTTGCAGGAAACCTGTGTAGGTTTCCCAGGTTGCATTAAGATGATTATTGTTAGACAGTCATGGAGCTACCTGGAGTCGAGAGACCCACATAGTACTGATTTTGGGTATTGGTGTCTGAGTTGCAGCCTTGAATGTTTCAAGCAATGGCTCTCAGGTGGCTGAAGAATCTGTTGAAAGCCCTTTGGTTGGGCTTGGATCCCTGTTGCATGGTATTACCAGTATCTCAATATATATTTAATGTAAACTTGAAGCAATGATCATCCTAAGTAGAGATGGTTAAGGCTTTGGCCTGAAGAATTTCTGTGGGAAGGGAAGTACATGTTTTTTAGATCCTATGCCCAAAGATGTGGGATGAAGACAATGAAGTCTGTTTTTGTATAGCAATTGTGCAAGCAAGTGTAGAAGTTTGTTTTCAAGATGTCAATTGGGAACTTTATTTTGAATTCTTTTAAGTTCTCAGTGCTTGCTGTTTTGATGGGTAAAATCAGGATTTAAAAAAATATTTTAGTGCTGTTTTCTAAGGGGTAGACATTGTCATAGCAGGATGTGCCATAGGTTATGAAGTGGCTAGAATCGGGACTGGAACCATTAATGTATGGACAAGGGTGTGGTGACTAAAGAATTAGTAAATGATTTCCAAGCTAATACAGTGGGAATTCACGAGTGAATGAACTGTCTCCAGAATCAATTTTTTTTCAATCTTGAGAGCTAAATGGAAGGCATAGCAGTCTTTTAAATTTGTGTGGTGATGGGGAGGCTCAGATAGATTCACAGTAGGTGGAGAGATGAGCTGAGGAAGACAATGTAGGGAGAAACTGGAGACCTGCAAGTTAAGAATGCTTCCAAAAGTTGTCAATGTGCAATCTGTGGAAGTCTTTGATTTCCTGATTTACTCTTTTTGTACTAAGACATAGATGCCATTCTATAATAGATATGTTTTCTATATGTGGTGTCCATTCTCAGAGATATAGTGATATCTCATCTGGTTTGGAGTCAGTTTGGGTAGCTTAAGCAGAATCTGTCACTAAAGAGTTGTTTGGCTGTCATGAAGTGGATATTACACCAATACTGTGTAGAAAAATAAAAATAGCGTTCCCCATAAATTCCTCTAAGGTAGTATTGATTATTTTGTGTTTCCTGTCACTGTGGTTGTATGCAACTCCTCTTCAGTTGCTTTTGCTAATGCTGAGGTCCTGTATACTAGATGGATAGCCCCAAAATAGTAAGGCATCACTCTCTACTGGTGGAGGTCAGGGCCTTGGCATTTCATCAGAATACAGCTCTTATCTCTCATGGACTCCACCTAGTATCTGGTATAGAGAGCTGCCCTTTGCTTGTGGGCCTTCCTGATGTAACTGTATGTTTCTGCTAATGTAACCCCCATTGCATTTTATTATTCATTTCCTTGATTGCATATTTTTCAATTACAAATGCACATTGCATTTAGTATTGTTAGTGTTGTTAACTTGCATATATTGTTTAATGCTTATTTCAATATGTATGATCTGATAGTTTAGCTATTACTATGTATAATTTAGACACGCAATAAGGATTATTAATCAGTAAGGTTTAATAATCAATTGGAAGCAATGTAATGGTTGTTACTTTTGATAACATGCTCTGATATTTTTGAGAACATTCAACAAGAGACTCATTCTTTTCAAAACAATCTGAAAAGAGTATTTAAGATAAATGCAAAGAAATGTTAGAGAGAGAGGAATCTTCAAACTACCAAGGGGCTGAGAGATTGAGTGCGTGCAGACAGAATTTGTAAACACCTCTTCTAAAGCCACTGGCAGGCACCTGAGGACTGACAGACAGGTCGTATTGACATACTGGGACACCATATCTGTTGCACAAAGAGAGAAGAAGACAACAGCTCACTTCGTATGGAACAGTGTGCTAAGATAGCATAGTTAGATGCAAGAAGGGAGAGAATAGAGAACAAATTCAGGGAAATTTAAAAATACCTTTATAATGTTGCAGTTATTTCTAATTTTCTGTTTACTAGGTGCTATTATTGCCACCATTATGTTTGTTTGTTATAGTCACAACTAGACACATAAGTCAGTGGTACAGGATTTTGATTTTAATAAAGCATAACAAATATTCATTGTGTATATTCTTGCGTGTGTCTATTCATTTCAGTCTACCAGGTTCTCTGTTTCAAGATGGTATATTGACAAGGTCTCAGTTGCCAGAAGGTCTATAGATCCGATATTCTGCTAACCCTTCAGCAAATGTGACACTCCTGCTGATGTGTTGGATTGCTGTACCTCTGTGCCCCCATCACAAGGGAGTGCTCTCAAGGTTATACTGTATTTCTTGTCAGGATACACCCCCAGAACGGAAAGCATCTGTGCACTGATAGAAGCCTGGGGCAAGGCACTTCATTAAAGGTCAATTCATAGCTCTCATGTACTCTGCTTATTAGTTGACAGAGTCAATCCCATTTTGCTGATAGCCTTCCTGATGTGTTGCAGTACTGTCCCTTTGTGCCCCCACCACAACTGAGTGCACACTAGATTTAAACATTCCCACAGCTAATGGCGACTGGATGCTAATGCTGATCTCTGGATAACACTCCTATCTACCATTATCTATTTTCCTCAATAGACGCTAAGGCAGCTCAGTTATGCTTGACATAAATGTTGGGATACGTTCTTGGAGTCACTGGCAAGAGCCTAAGTACTCTTATGGCCTCATCTTTAGCATCTACTTAAACTTGCATCTCACCTTAGCATCAAAAATCCCCATCAGATAGCCGCAATTGAAAGAAATTTGAATGTTTGGAATTTTGACTCTGCTGAGCCCTTCATTCATACTTTTTACGTTACTGCAAGCTTGGTAACACATAGGCAAAAGGGAAGTCATTGTTATGTGCCCTAAAAATTTTAAGTGAGTATTCTTTGTCAAAATATGATGTGCTTTTTCTCCCCCAATCAGACCTAAAAGGGAACTATGCGGTTCCCAGGTTTGCAGCATTCAGGCAAACAAAATCAGCAGTCACATCACACTGCACAGATGGAAAAACTCAAAGCACCAAAAACCAAGCGTGTTTCGCCGATTGTGCAAAATTCTCTTATACTGTCTTTCTTCATAAACCTCCATGCAATGCCTAAAAATAAAAAAAATCACAATACTTACACCTCATTGTGCTGAAATGGGGACTGTTGGAAATTTACCCTTTCTTCAGGGTAACTCTATTCTGAACCCTATTTTGCTGGTTATAGAACTCTGTGCAGTTTACCCATGATAACAAGTGGTAACATACTTATGCTCCTTCCTTCAACATGGTAAAATTGGTATATTCCTGATTGACATATTGAACTTGCATATAATTCCCTAGTTATGGTACCAAGGTGTACCCCGGGCCTGTAAATTAAAAGTCACAAGTAGACTGCAGCACCCATTGTGCCATCGACTATAGTGACAATGTAAACATGACTGCAGGCCTGCCACCAGTAGCCTAGCTGTGCTGGTTGTAACTTCAGATTCGACTTGCCAAATCAACTTGTTTTGACAGGCTTATACCTTCCTTTTAAATGATAAACAGTCACCCCCCAGTATGCCTTTTTGCCCATAAGGGAAGGTGCATGGTTTTTAAAAGCAGGACATGTAAACATTTAAAGTTAAACATGTCTTAACAGTGAAAAAGTCCTAAAAGCTATTTTCACTGTAGCAGGCATAGCTGTTCCACATGGAAGCATTGGGATACAATTGTCACAGTCTGCACGTCCCTTACCACCATAGGCTGAAGAACTTGAAGGAACACCTGGTCTTTTACTGGTTCTGGACTGGCCAAGATAGGGGTGACCCTTTCCAGTAGACCCTTTCTAGTAGACTGGAAAAGACGCCAAGGCAGACCGTGCCTTCCAGAAGGAATCTCAAAGGAAAAAAAAAACAAAAATTGTGAAAAAAACTCTACCACAGGAACTCCTGAAAAAGTGGAAAAAACATTGGAAAAATAGAATATAATCTTGCAGTAAGAAGCAGGAACACAGAAAAAATGGAAAACAGGAGCGAGGATCACCACCAAAGCAGAAGTGTTTGCAACGCAAGGAAGAAAGGAACTGCAGTGCTTATATACCAGAAAACAGGAAGTGACACAAAACGAAGAAAGTACGACACCATCTTGGATTGGGAAAGACCATATAGAAATGAACAGGAAAAAAGACCAAGTAGGACAGGAAAAGAAAAAAGGCATGCTTGGAAGAAGAACACCAAGGAAGAAAACAATATGGACACCAAGAAAAAAAAAGAAACGAAGACAGAAGAAAAACAAAAAAGGAGGAAAGAAGAGGAAAAACCCAAGGAGGTGAGAAGGGGGGAAACGGAAGCTGGCAGTGGCTGCGGCGCAACCCAGAGCACGAAATGCGCCTCCTAGGCCGCATTGCAGCAAAATGAAGACAGAAAAGTGGGCCGCGGCGGTGCCCGCGTCCCGAAACGCGGACTGCCGGCCCGTCCGTGGTCCAATGGAGAGTTGCCACAGTAGTGCACGGCGTCACAACAATATTAAGTTTGATAAATGTTATCTCCACCTAGGAAACAGCTACAAATTTAATTTTTGGATTTTTGAAATATGTATCACCAGCCAACTTCACTATTGAAGTCGGTTTTGTAATAAATACTTTAGAAAGATTACTTTTATTTTTTACCTTTACCCTCCCTGCAGACTAGATCTACATTTTGTTTTTCTACTGTTGCAGCTAGTAATTTGCATTTCAATGTGTGTGAATCAGGTGTGAAGTTGCTCCCAGGACAGGCACAAAAGGCCTTGGGTGTGGACTGCTGTTGTTGTGCTGTGACAGAATATCCTGTGTGCTGGTCCTAAAAACTTGAATAACTTCAGAGGCAAATGCCCAAAGAGGGTAAGGTTAGCCCCAGGAACCTTTAACCCATTGGTTATAGCTTTACATTCCCAACAACTATCTGGTGCCAGGCTTAAATGTGTCATCCCAGACACGCACTTGAGAACACTCCTGGACCAGTGGAAGATCAGAAGAGGACACCTGAGAAGAGTCTTTTAAACTGGACCTTCTCTCCCTTTCTCTCACAAATAAATGGACTCCCTGGATCATAAGGCTCAGTTCCTGTTGAAGTTACAGGATTCATCCTGTTTAAGAGGCACTTTCTCTAACTGCCCAGCTGATAAGTGGCAATTGGACCAGGTGGGACTCTACTGGACACCTTATAAGTATGTATATACGTATTTCCCCTTCGGTCCTTAAAAGTGCACTTTGTAGTGGATTGGGACTCAAAGAACTAAAGTCAGAAGTTAAAATCTTTTCCCCAGGACATACCTGTTCAGAATATCTGACCCACATTCCATTGCGGTCAGTGGCAAATTGCACCTATGGTTCTTCCGCGACCATTGACTACCATTGGCACTTTATGCCTCTTGGCACTATTCCTACTTAAAACCTTAAATATTAATATCCCCAATTCCACATTGTAGATTTCTGTCATTTTGGTTTCATTTTGTTTATTAAATGTTACTGTTTTTTAAATTTGTTTTGATATTTTTATTGTTTTTCATTTCAACTTTATTATTGTTTTTAATACTGCCGAAATACTTTACACATTGCCTGTAAGTAAAGCCTGTGCCATAGCTATTGAGGAGTTGAGCTCAGGATAATTAAGTGACTGTAAGAGTTCATGTTCAAAAGGGCTGTTGTTATCACTTGAGATGGGTACTTACCCCCCTTAACTAATAACACAATTTTATACAGATACAGTGACCAAACAATCCAAGATCTGGTAGGCGGATTTACAGTTTTACTGATGGAACTTCTTACTCCTAGTTTTGGAAACATAATACCCAGCAATACTACCAGTGATAAATCTGTTGTATTTTGAGTTTTCGGCCATGGTGGCAGAGGTTTCTCCCTCAAATTGGCTGTTTCTGTTTTGGGAACAGACATTTTGTGGAAGAAATATCTTTGATGGAATTTTCACCATTGCCAATGTAAGATGTAGGTCTTTCTGCCTCCTAATGTCGACACTGGTAATGTACCCTTGAAGTGGGTGCATTATTAGTACTTGCATAACTACCCTTACTAGGGGCACATAAAATAAATACATCAGATTAATTTGGAAGATACTTGATAAATACCAAATATGTATAGAATTCATGCATTAAAATAAATTTCAGAAAAACCGTAAGACAGAATTAGACAAGGATTGTGAAAGCTAATAGGTGTGGCCTTTCTTTGAATGAAAGTAGTTCTTCATTGATTGATTTGTATGTGCGATTGTACAGATTAGTGAGAGGGTGAATGCAAGAAGGAGCCAAAGGGCGTATGGGTAGATGAGCAAGTGCTTCAACAGATAAGTGAATCTGTAACTAAGGCCCAGATTGATACTTTTTGACGCAAAACCAGCGCTGGCGCTGGTTTGCATCAAAGAATTTACCGCCGGCTAACGCCATTCCTACGTGCCATACGGGCGCCATATTTAAGGATTGACCTTAGCCGGCGCTGCAGGCTGGTCAGAGTAAAAAGACTCAAACCAGGCAGCGCCGGCGAAGGGGAAAATGGGGGTTGTGGTCAAAAAATGGTGCAAGCCAGGTTTGAGTCAAAAATCATGGCTCAAACCTGACTTGCGCCATTTTTTGGCACACAACCCCTTTGAAATGACTCCTGTCTTAGCAAAGACAGGAGTCATGCCCCCTTGCCCAATGGCCATGCCTGGGCATGGCCATTGGGCACAGTGGCATGTAGGGGGGCCCAAATTAGGCCCCCCATGCCACTTAAAAAAAAATAAAAAAATCTACTTACCTGAACTTACCTGTTCTTACCTGGGATGGGTCCCCCCCATCCATGGGTGTCCTCCAAGGGTGGGCGAGGGTGGCAGGGGGTGTCCCTGGGGGCAGGGAAGGGCACCTGTGGGCCAGAGACCTGTGGGTCAGAGGCCATGGAAGTAGCCCACAGGTCCCTTAACGCCTGCCCTGACCCAGGCGTTGACAAATTACTCTAAACGGGTTTAGAGTCCATTTTTAAGGCCCTCCCCCTCCTGTGCGCCATTTTCACCCAGATGGATAAATATGGCGCATGGGTGTTAGAGTCATTTTTTGGACGGGAATGCCTACCTTGCATCTCATTGGCGCAACGTAGTTTCCCGCATCCAAAAAATGACTCGTAACTCCATATTTTTGGCACTAGACTGGTCTAGCGCCAAAGTATAAATATGGAGTTTAGTTTCCACCAAACAAAAAGGCGCAAATCCTGCACACACAGAGTATAAATATGCCCCTATGTGCTTTGGTGGATAAATGAATGGGTGAGCGCATGAAAAAATGAATGGGCAGCGAGTGAGTACAAAGACAGGTGTGTGCACGGATGGATGGATGAATAAGTGCATGAATTTAAGGACGGATGGCTAGCAGATGAGTAAGTGCATGAACAGGAGAAAAGTGATAAGAGCGTGTGTTCATAGATGGAGATATTTCAAGTAATGGCACAAACCCATTGAATGTTGGCCAACACTTCTTTGGAGGTTATTTTTGCAACACAGTTGTTGGTATTGAATTGAAAGACGGAACAAATAATTTTTAATCAGCTATGATATGCAAACATTTTTATAACATATTGGCTGCTCAAAAGCGCTCAGTGTACAAAGAATGCACAGCCGAGATAGAAGAAGTGGGAACAGCGAAGGTGGAAGCATATTATGTTGGTGCTTATGTAGTGCTTTTAGCTGTTATCGTTCACAAGCAAACCATTTGTAGATCCAAACACAAAGCATACAATACAATATATTATAAACTGTTGTAATCATGTAACCCATGTACAAAATATACTGTTTCAGCATAAAATAGTTTCAGGAATGACCATCCACATTCTTGTCTCTATTGTGGTTTTAGACACATACGATTACATACATACATACCTTTATGTATTAACTCATTGGTTCTATACTGGACGAATAAGAAACATCAGGTAAAGAAATTGGAACTACCAAGAACTGTCCCTACCCGAATGAACAGGTACATAGCCAAACTGATTAATATACAAAACATGCAGAAAATTATATGGCATTTTCTTCTGGTTAAAAAAAAGTTTTACACTTGTAAATATGGGTCCTTCCATAGTGCAGCATTTGAAGAATCTGCCATGGATGCCCTTTCTAATGACCTCAGTTTCTCAATCCTCCACTCACACATCCCTCTCTGCACTCTGGGGTACATTTATTAAAGTGTCGAGCAGGTGCTTGAATCACACAATATGCCTGCTATATACTGTACTTTATGAAAGCTCACGAGGTAGGCACTAAATTAAGTTGTGCCACATGAGCACCTACACAAACCATAGCAAATGTACCAATGTGAGACTCCGTCTTACTGTACACCTGCTACTGATTCATCCATTTCTTGTCCCTGTTGCATCCCTTTTCCCTATAAGAGGCTCATCACAGTCCAGGATTGAATATCATAGCCAAGATGTAGTGTTCCTATCCTAGCATGTCTGTGCAGACACTAGAGGCCAGATCTCCGAAAAAGTGGTGCAGCGCAGCAACTCACCTTGCTGTGCTGCACAGTGTCACTTGGAAAAGGCAGGAATGCACCGTATTTAAGGAATATGGCACATTCCTGTCACAGCGTCCGCTGGCACACAATGAGCTGCCCAGTGCCAACCAAAGCACCCTTGCACCATGGTGCAAGGGTGTCTGCATTGCATGCAAGATTGTTTTTGTGCAGATAGGAGGACCTTCCTGCACACAAACAATTCTGGGAGGCTCTTTCCTCTTTCACTGTGTACTGCAGAATGCAGCACACATAGAGTCAAAAACGAGGAGAAATAAAGCTATTTCTCCTCATTGCGCCTGACCTGGGGAGGCATAGGATTTTGGTGCATCCTCAGGTTTACCAGGGTTGGTAAATCTGGGGATGCATCAAAATCCATGTGTGTTGTGTGGAAACACCCACTGAAATGCCCATGGAATGCCTCCCGTCTGCAGAGCAAGGCAATGCAGTAATTGCGCTGCCCTGCCTTGTGCCATATCTATGAGACCATTCAAAGCCATGCAAAGTGGCATTGTGTGGCCTCATAGATATGGTTGTAAGGAATGCACCACTGTTGTGTTACAAAAAGCGACACCAATTGCTGCACAAGGGGCTCATAAATATGGCCCCACGTTGTTGACTTTTTCTGTGCACTCTGCCCAGAGCAGACATGCATCCCTTAAGATCCTTCTGATTCTCATGTTTAAGCAAGCATCACAGGCAAACAGGCATCATAGATGCCTCTGTAAGTAAGTTGAATAAAGTTTTGTTCCTGCAGCCAGGCATCTTTGAGGATCGTATATGCTGGTATCGAATAGTGTGGTGTGGCACTGTGTTGATGTTGGGTGGAAGTGCAATGTTGGGGGTGGCAGTCCAGGCTTTGGTCTGTTACAGGAAGTGTAGAATATGAATGTGAAAATATAAAGCAACAACAGACATTGGCAGAAAGCACTACACAGATGTATGTAGTAAAAGAACATTGCAGGCCCAAAACCAATACTAACCGGAATAAGATGAAGAGTTCACTTGAGGACATACTGAAATAAGTAACTTGTAAAGATTGCAGTTAAAAGTTAACTCTTGTTTAGCAAGCATGTGGGTATTTACAACTCTTAGGACACAGCCTCACTGGCACGTACTTCATGTTTCTAAATAGATTGTAACCTGATTAGACAATGAGTGCAGGAAATCTAATCAGTTCAGACTACACTGAGGTTTTAGGGTTACAATGATAAGGCACACATGGTATTAAAGTTGTATTTACCACAAATATGTATGTATTCTAGAGTAAAGAATGGTTAGTTTGCAGAGCATTGTTAAAACCACAAGTGAAGAACATGCAGAAGATTAGTTTAGAGTTAAGTTGTTATGGGGTCACAGGTGTTCAAATGTTTTTCTGTTTCAATCTATGACTGGCAAGTCAATCATCATTTACTGTTTTGTAATAAAGCATTGTGTGGTTCTCTATAAGAAGCTGTCTGTGCTACAGTAAATTGAGTCCCTGTGTGAGTAGGGTCAATCACCCTGTTGCAACAGTAAAGGGATGCCTTTACATTGCCAAAGAAGAGTTCGTTTTTCTTTCCATTTTTTAAGTTTTGAATTGCCCTGCAACAGTTGGTGAGTCAGAATAAGGAGGTCCCATTTTTGTTTCCACCTAACTGCTGACACCGGAGGACCTTCTGCCCCAGCTGCATAGATTATTGCGCACCTTTGATGGGGTAAGCAGATGCCATGGTTTCTGAAATTCTACCTGTGCACAGGGGCTGCTAGAGATTCTGGGGACTGCTGACTTTTAAGGTGAGAGCAAATGCAGACTAACGTTCCATGTTTTTGTGTCTACTTTGTTACTTATTTCCTTTGGCAATGGTAAACACAGATGTAGATGTATAAGGTTATGAGAAACATAATGGTATTGCAAGCAAGATTGTGTAAATGTGTTCCATAATAGCAAGAAAGGCGCTACCTAATCGGTGCACTTGTTTTTCCCAGCGACGAGCTGGAAGTGGTCGGTGTAGGTAATTGGAATTCAGTGTGAGCCAACATGTGTTTTTGTTGACATAGAGGTACTGCTGAAAAGCTGATGTTGCTAAACTTTACCTCCAGAAAAGATCTAAACACTCAATTTAATGTCCTGGACATGATGTCTAGAAATCATTCTGTTGTCTAAAAGACACATGGTTTGAAACGGTTATCTTCTCCGAGCACAGAAAAAAGTGACCAGGGTTGACCAATTGCATTTACGGTTTAGAGTAGAATACCATTGATTAATTGAAAGCTGCATAACCTGCTAACTTGTTATTCCCAATGACAAGTTGGATGTATTCAATTTGGGTAATTTGAAAATGGGGATTGCCAATGTGTCTCTAATGTTTTGACAAAGAGGGATAGATGGAAGGCTGATGTTGTTAAAATTTACCTCTAGGTACAATCTGGACACTCAAATTACTGCCCTGGATCTAATATCCAGAAGTCATTTTAAGGTCTGAGAGAGGCAACTTTTGAAAAGGTTATCCTCTCTAAGCGGGGAGGGAAGTAACTAGGGGTTGCCGGTTGTATTTAGCGTTAGAAAAAATGGTAATTCGGAATTAGGAAATAGTTGATGTGTTTATATTGTTCATACTAATGGTGCGTGTGTGCATGAATAAAGCGGCCACTGTGTAATGTTGCATAATGTTAATTTAATGTGCATTGTATAATTGACAAATACAAACAATTGATAAATGCCCCTGCTTTAAAAAAATATTTGTGTAAGTTTTAAAAGAAGAGTAGTATTTGACCAGATAGATAAAAAGGGTAAATTTAGACATATTGAGAAGACAATTAATTTTGTAGACTCCCTTAGAACATACGCAGACCGTTTTTCCCAATAATAAAATAAAATGACAACTATATTGTTTAGAATGGATTAAAGCCACCCAAAAATATATGTATCCCTGGCCAAAAGAAGGGACATTCGATGATAAAATAAGTGTGCATATTGTTACATACCTTAGGAGTAAATATGAAGGGACCAAATAACAAAAAAGAGAAACTATTCTAGCTTGATGGCAGGTTTTTGTGACAAATCTAAGGACCCCTTAAACATTAATACCCCCTAGTACTCCATCTGTTTCCCCACCCCCATACAATTCTATAAGTACCTCTCCCAAGGTACCCAATATTTATCCACTGGTGTAGCTACCAGAAGCTGTAGTTGAATTTGAGGACCCTGAAATTGAGACCCCCTTCACAATCCCCAAAAGCTACCCCTAATATTGCTTCACAAATGCCAGATCCAAAATGTGTGAGCACACCAAGGCAGCAAGCAAAGATAAGTGAATCCCGGTTTCCAGGACAATTAAAAGCACTGTTCACGCTACGTTTAGACCCAGCCTGTCCCCAGGAGGACAAAAGCAGAGAACAGTGTCCAGGGGATAGTGATGACCAGTCGTGCTTTATCAGCAACATCGCATTTGTTGCAGAGGAGACACACACCAGGAAGGGTAGTTAGGGAACAAATGTCTTCCTCACAGCGAAGAAATGAAGATGATTTTTTAGACGGAGTGACTATGTGCACAGAACTGCTATTATGGCACAGTGGCCAGCATCCCAGGAAAAAGATAGGACTAATGGTAGTCTACCACCTCGGCAGAAGGAGAAGGGGAACCTAATAGTTTCACCAGAAAGTGTTCAAGAACAGTTATTGCGCAGTGAAAGTAGGGGAAAAGCAAGGGAAGTGAGGAAAGAAGGATATCATGATGCCTTTTCAGAACAGATTCAGAAAGATTCTGGGAAAGTAATAAATATGATAGCATCTATAAATAAGCATGTGAATAGCATGGGTGAGCTGCTTTGACCCCCAAAAGTTAACCACTTTATCTATGATATTGGTATTCAAGAAAGACCCCTTGTTGATCTGGATCATACATAAAGTGCTGTCTGATCGTGTTGCTATTGGAGATGGAGCACAGGAGATGTTTTGCAGAGTTAGGAAAGCTTGAATGACAGAGCTTGAAAGATTCCGATTTCAGGGAACATATTGCCAACCAGACACAGTGATGGGATCTTGTGAGGCTATTGACACTACAGGATAGACCAGTGCAGGAAATGAGTGTTCAATCAGCTTTGCGCAGCACAGATCTGACCCCTAGTGAGATAGTTGCAAAAGGAGAGACTAGCTGGCACAGTGTTGTGCCATGGGTAGAGAATTTAGTGGCTTGGATTGAACGACTAGCATCACAGATGAGTCTGTTGCCAAAAGAAAGATATTTTGATCCACATTATATGGAGAATGCAGAAGATTGCATTCTTTATTGGGTGTGAGAACCATACTGGATTATCCCTACATGCAGAAGTGTTTGCGTGCATGGCAGAATTATGCTAGACGGCATAGTCCCTAGCGTTCTACCACTCCCTTACATCAGATGTCCTGATACTCAAGGGACCTGGAACACCTCATTACGTTCCATGGAAAATCTTAGAAAATGGTTGCAGCTACTTACAGAGGGAGCAGGGAAATGGATCAGAGCTTATGAAAAACACTGTGATTGCTTTTGAAAAACATTGTGATTGCTGCCCATCAGAACTTAGTTATTGCTCATCCTGTCTGGGATGGGACTTCATCCTCCAAAATCCTGTGAGGCAAGGTGGGGCCGGAGGACAAGCGCTCTTAAGCTCCGGAGGAGTCCTGCAGCGTGGGGTGTGATTGCTGCTTGTCAGAACTTTGTTATTGCTCGTCCTGTCCGGGGTGGGTCTACGTCCCTCAGAATCCTGTGAGACAAGGTGGGGCCAGAGGACAAGCCCTCTTATGCGCTGGCGGAGTTTAGCAGGATGGGACATGTGCGGGTTGCACCTAGGCCAAGACTGGGTCCGTCTCCGCACGTCATCAGCTGGAAGAGGCTGGTCTGAGCCAGGTCCCTTGGCTTGACATATTTGAAAGTACAGCTTTAGGGCAGGTTGCCCACTTTTCATTAGCCAGTGGTGTTTGCACCTATACCATTTTGACCCCCGTTTGTGTGTTTGGTACTGGTATTTGTTGTTTTGTAAACTTGCACAGTAATTCTTAGTTTTTACGTACTATGGAGAAAAAGAAGGCTACTGGCATCGGCAGCACACTCGCTACCAACCCACACGCCAAATGTACCTCCATTGACCACATCGAGCTATGAGTGTCATTAGTATGGAAATTGTAATCACGGAGAGGAGGTTGTCCATAGGCGGCAGCAGTGGTCAATTGTGGCATGGGACATCGTTTGTTAAACTCTTCCCCTGTGGACTGCATACTTGCCCCTACAGTGGATATGCCAGTTAATTCACCTTGTCCTCCTTCGACGTCTTCTATGTTGCTGAGTTGTTTTTACCCAGGAAGTGTAGCTCCAACTCTAGCATCCCAAAGCAAATCCAAATGAGGCGTTCGCCACAAGCAGCCTAGTAACAACACTGCTGTCAGTTAGGAGACCCCACAGACTGCTGACCTGGGGGTTTATCATTCTCCCCATTGTGTGTCCCCTTCGAGGGAAGAGGCCTCCACATAATTGCCCGTGATAGTTTGACTCACTTAATGAGGGATACTTTGAGCGGTTTAGTGCATGGCTGAAATCAGAACTTTCTCCCTTGATTTCACGTTTGGAAGCTCTGGAAGCCAAACTGGTGTCATCTACACTGTGCCCCTGTTCACCCTCTCCGCTTGCAATGGAAATACTTATCATCCTGCCACCCTAACGTGCCTGAGCTCGCCCCTCCAATGAGGTACATGTTTCAGCATCCTGTTCAGTGGCACCTGTGGGTTTAGGTCCCACAAAGGCACTCTTGCATGATTGGGGGGGGCTGTAGAAATCGATCATTGAACCGGTCAAACGGGGCTGCACAGCAAGATGCTTGCGTCAGAGTTACGATGGCTACAGGAGCGCGGTCCTCATGTACGGCCCCACTTGAATTCAAATTGCCTGAAGGATTCTTAGGGCCATATTTATACTTTTCGACGCACAACTGCGCCAACGCAGTTGTGCGTCAAAAAAGTTAACGCCGGCTAACGCCATTCTGAAGCGCCATGCGGGCGCCGTATTTATTCAATGACGTAGGGGAAAATGGAGTTTGGGCGTCAAAAAATGGGGCAAGTCAGGCTGAGGCAAAATTATCGCCTCAACCCGATATGCGCCATTTTTTTTTGGCGCCCAGATGCCATTAACATGACTCCTGTCTTAGCAAAGACAGGAGTCATGCCCCCTTGCTCAATGACCATGCCCAGGGGACTTATGTCCCCTGGGCATGGTCATTGGGCATAGTGGCATGTAGGGGGGCACAAATCAGGCCCCCCTATTCCACAAAAAAAAAAAAAAAAAAAACTTACCTGAACTTACCTTAATGTCCCTGGGGTGGGTCCCTCCATCCTTGGGCGGCGTCCTGGGGTGGGCAAGGGTGGCAGGGGGTGTCCCTGGGGGCATGGGAGGGCACCTCTGGGCTCCTTCCGAGCCCACAGGACCCTTAACGCCTGCCCTGAGCAGGCGTTAAAAAATTACGCTAACGCGGCTAGACGTCATTTTTTAAGGCCCACCCACTCCTGTGCGCCATTTTTGCACGGGAGTCTAAATACGGCGCACGGGCCTGGGAGTCATTTTTTAGACTGGAACGCCTACCTTGCATATCATTAACGCAAGGTAGGTGTCCACGCAAAAAAATTACGCAAACTCCATGAACTTTGGCGCTAGACGCGTCTAACGCCAAAGTATAAATATGGAGTTAGTGTTGCGTCGAAATTTGCGTAAAAAAAAAACAACGCAAATTCGGCGCAAAAGGAGTATAAATATGCCCCTTAGTGTCTGGGTCAGGCCAGACAAAGTTGTAGTTAACCTCCCGCCCACTGTATGCTCATAGGTGGTAGTAATTATTGGGGTTACCCCTCGCATAAGGGTCAGAACAAAAGTTACTAGGAACTTTTTAACAAGTAGTTGGATTGGTTAATGCAGCACAAAGGATTTCTAATATGCCTGCTAACGACATTTCAATAGTCCGCAGATGTGCCTGGCTCGGCCCAGATCCTGGACACCCCCCAAAGTGACTGCATTATTATCAGTGTCAGATTTCCGTTTTTAGCTCGTTATTTATTGTTTGGCGCTTCTTTGTTCTGTGCTCTGAGAAGTGCGATCACCCTGGTTCCCTTGGGTTATTTTTATAAACCGCAGAGGCGTCATTTTTAGAGTAGTGCCAGCTCCATGTGAGTTTCACTAAATCAATCAAATGTTAGCCGTGTGTCTCAGCATTTGTCTTATCCCAGCTCCCTCGATTTCCAGTCACTCGGATTGTTACCTAGGGCTCCTTTTCAAGGCTCAACAGTTATATCACAGTGGCCTACTGCTCTCTTTGGTGTCCCCACAGCCAACAGATTTGACGCTCGTGCAGATGATAGATGCCAACTGTGGCAAATCCATCCATTGTCATTGGGTCTGAGCAAACCCCTGTTCTCCTTGTGGGTGAATCTGTTAGTTTTTGTACTGTTCTCACGTACGCCTTACTAAGTTGGAATGTTGCAAATAGATAATCTCGACTGGGGGCTTTTATCAATAAATATGATATTATTACCATGCAGGAGACATGGGCCACCTCTCCTATCTCGTTTGATGTTTATGCATGCTATTCCTGTCGGGCAGTTCCCTCTCCTCGTGGAAGGGCTATTGGAGGTCTGGCAATTTGGGTTCATGTTAATTTATTTGTGGAAGTGACATCTATTGATATATCATGGATTCAGGACAGATTGTCGCCATTTGCTTTTTATTTACTTTATTTCTATAACAAGGAGTTTGTTAATTCCTTGTGTGTTTATTTTGTGCAGTTTAATTTCCCTTCCACCCTGCAGCCTCCTAAGGGCTGTGAAAAGACGCAGCTCTCTTACATGCTGTGTGGAGATTTCAATGCGAAAATGGTAGGCCCAACAGGGAAGGAGGGGACCCTGGTGGAGGAACTGCATGGGGATCTTAGTGAAGCATTGTGGATTGAATTGTCTAAATACTTGACTGCTCATGACTTGATTTAGTCAACACTTTAAGTGAGGCGGAGCACCCCCTATCAACTTTTAGATGACATGGTCGTCCATCAATTATTAAATTTTTGTGACTAGGGATCTTATACAGTGATTTATTAAAAGGGAGGTTGTGCAGACAGAGTGGGGGAATCATAACGCCCTGCCCGTTTTAGGGCAGTCACCTTTAAGTAGGTCTAAGCCCACTACTATTATTCCCACTTAGCATTCCAGAGATGGGCTCAGGCTCGTTGGTGCCTCAAAGGCCCAACAGTTGTTTTGGGTTCACTAGTGAAGCAACACCTGGGGTTATTTCTTAGCTGTTTGATAGAAGCCTGTGGAAACATTATAACAGTTCACTATGACTGCCTGTCTGCGAGTACCAGCTGAGGTCCAGTCTGCTCGCCAAGCATATAATCTTGCCTTAAAACTAGGAAGGAGGCCCTGCATAAGATGGACTGGGAAACATTGGAATCAGAGGCAGTGGGCAATGACTGTAAGTTCTTTTGGGACACTGTCAATAGAATTAGGTCAAGAAGCACCGTTGATATTCTCTGTTGCAATGTAACATGCTAGACTCTGGCTGGGTGGTACACTTCTCGGCCATTTATCACCTAGAGAAAAACTCTGAGGAGTCTAACTCTTAACACATTAGGTTAAATGACTTGCCTCCCGTAATAGTATCTTTGTCAGAAGTCGAACTGGCCATATGCCAGAGCACAGGCGACAAGGCGCCTGTCCCAGAAGGGATGCAAATTGACCTTTTAAGATGTAATGTCACCCTCGTAGGTCCTTTGATAACTAATGTTTTTATTAGTTCTTTAAACATCCACATCACATGCTCCTGGAAACTTTCAATAATTGTGCCTATTTAAAAAAAAGGAGATTGCATGTCTCCAAAATGTTATAGGCCATATCTTTATTAGACAGTACAGTCAAAGTCATTGGCAGTATGATCTACAATTGTCTGTCTTGTTGCATGGGCCCAAGAGCGAGCTATTCTATATCCCTTCCAATATGAGTTTCATCCAGAGTGGGGTACGGTAGAGCAGTGCCTAAATTTGACCTTAATAGTCAGTAAGTATAATTTTGTTAGGCACTGCCCTTTGTACCTGCCCTTTATGGACCTCTCAATAGCAATGGATTCTGTTAATAGGTCAAAGTTGTGGCTGAGGTTGCTGGACATGGGTGTAGCGGTATCTTTGGTGAACTTTCTGTGAAATCTGCACATCGGTTTGGCAGCTAAGGTGCGTTTGAGCCCAAATGGTGAAATGTCCCTGGAATTATGCCCAAAGTGTGGTGTGCACCAAGGCTGCATCTTGGCCCCTCTTCTTTTTATCTTATACATTAATGGCCTTTGTTCTCTTTTGACTTACGTCCTGGTAAATACTCCCAGAGTTGCTGGCAGACAGGTGCCAGGACTGCTCTATGAGGACGATGTGGTCCTATTAGCCCGGACACCTAAAGGTTTGTGGGTGCTGGTGGACCATTTCTTCCAGTTTATGGATAGTCTTGGTCTGGCCACAAACTGGTAAAATGCCAGATTATGGCTTGTGGGCCCAGCAGAATCGACATCCGTAGGCTTGTCATTAAAGACCAGTCTTTGCGTAGTGTAAAAGACTTTAGTTATCAGACACTTGGCAGCCACAGTTGACCAGTTCGTGCCTTTAGTTCAGCAGGCCAGCTGGAGCAATTTTTAATCTCTCTAGTACAAAGGGGAGAGATACTACCTTACCCCTTTTAAAAGTGTACAATGTGCAATGCATTCTGGCTGCTGCGTATGGAGCAGGGATATGGGGCTTTTTTTAAGAGCTCCCTCCTCCAGCTAGGAAAAAACAGCATATGTTGAAGTCTTTTACAGCTCCCCCGACTGCATCCAGATATATTATCCACATGAAGTTAAATCAGTGCTAAATCCAGGACAAGGTTCAGCTGGCCACATTATTACTTTGGGTAAGCATAAAGGGCCAACACGCAAGCACAGCTTTGCAGAAATGTCATCTTGGACTATCTCAGTCTGGATAGAGGCTATGCTTCCTTTCTTGAGTTACATGTCCAAAACTTCCAGGCACTGGGGTTGACTTCTGTGTTAACGTCTCCTGAGAGCATAAAGAAAGAAGATGAACTGTGGGCAAATAGTCTTTTTTGGGAATTCTGTGGGGAAAGGAGGTTGCAAATTGAGCTGCCCAAAAATGCAATATTGGTATTTTACATGTTTTTACTAGTGCAGAGCCTGCTTTGTATCTTTCTTTAGAACGTACATAATGGGAGAGGCCTCCTCTTCCGTTTTAGAGTTGGTAAGGTCTGATGGCTTTGGAGTTTTAGATATTAATTTGACGCCTTAGAGGGAACAGCTTTGCCTTACCCTTGCGACAGGGCTTCAGTGCAGTCGCTGTTACTTTATATATTTTTTGTAATTATTTCAGTCACCTTCTTAGACTTTTTCTTAAACCTCTTTTAAAATCATTGGGTAACTGTAGATGCAAAGAAGCCTTGTACCATATACAGCTATTAAATACACCAGCTATCTGCTTTCGAGTATGCTCCTTTCTCAAAGCTGCAGTTTGAGCTAGGAAAACTATGGAGGGGTAATCACCTGTATCTGTTTTGTATCGGTGGTAAACTGAAAGGCATTTTATTTTTAGGCATTTTATTGTATTTTGATTTTTAGTGCTTTATTTATAATTTTATATAGAGCCCACCTTATTTGACTTCCCACTACAAGTCCTCGGGACGTTCGGGTAAGGACAAGAAGAAGTTGAAGAAGAGTAAGCATTCTTTGACTTCACCCCGTAAGTCTAATGATGCGACACGGGAAAAGGAGTATCAACGCTCAGAGCCTACTTCTGGGTCGGCTCCACACCTCCCCGAGTTTCTGGGAGCCAGAGCTACCCCTGCCCAATTGCGTGAGTATTATGAGGCCATGTGCCTCATTTTTGGGCAGTTCGACCCTGCTGGGGTGCTTTTGAGCTCCGCAGGGTCAACAGGAGCCCCCTCAGCCTCAGCTCCAAAGGGCACCCAGGGATCCTTTCCCGAATCCGAATCAGCATCGGTCCTGCCATCGCGCCCTTCCCCTACAACGTTTCAGACGTTGACACTCCCGATGCCGCTGGGGCCGGCGGTTGGCATTGATCCAATACTCGTTCCCGACAAGACATGAAGCTAAAATGGCGTTGCTCAATGCTGATTCTGACTTTGAAGGTGACCATGCTCCCTAGGTCGGATCCTGACCCATATTCTTATGGGTACGGGTACGGTGAGAGTATGAAGTGGTCGCTGGACCCTCAGGAATACCACCTTGATAAACCCATGGACTGGGCACAGGACCTGCGTGAAGTCAGTGGTCTGGACACTGACATGCTCTCTCCCACTACCGTGGCCACGGAGGAGGTAGTGTTTTATTCCATGGTGGTGAGGAGAGTGGCCGAGGTCCTGGGCCCCAAGCTGCCTTCGATGGCCATCAGGACTAACCTCCTGACTGAGGTGCTTCAGCCTGGGGCTTCCTTTTCAGAACCCCTTGTGTACTTTAATGAAGCCCTCACTGATATCCTGCTGGGCACTTGGTTCAAACCCAGCAGGGGGGCTCCTATCAATAGGATAATCACCCCCCCGCCATAGACCAGCACCTAATGACCCAGTGTTCCTGAAGCAACACCCCACACCTGAGAGCTAGGTTATACAGGTCTCTACATCCCCAAGTGCATTCCCTTCCACACCCCCGAATAGGGAATCCAAAAGACTGGATCAGCTTGGGAAGATGTTTGTTTTCTTCCTCCAGTCTGGCATTGAGGTCTGTGAACACTGCATGCCTTTTGGGATGTTACTTGCATACTTTATGGGACACGGTTGCGGAAGTGTTGCCACAGGGCTCGGAGGAGTCTTGGGCCACATTCTCCCAAGCTGTTGCTGATGGGAGAGACGCCGCAAAGTTTATGATACAATGTGGACTGGATACAATAGACTCACTAGGTTGATTGTTTGCATCGACAGCGGCCTTGAGGCGCTACGCCTGGTTGAGGACGTCTGGCTTTTCTGGGGATGTCCATGCTTATAGACATGCCCTTCAGTGGTACCCATCTCTTTGGAGACAAAGCAGACATGGTGCTTGAGCTCTTTAAACAGTCCCTGGCTATAGCCTGGTATCTGGGCCTTGCAGTTGTCCTTCACCCACCTCAGTCTGCTTTTCTCCGCTTTCGTGGCTATGGAAGGGGCGCCCAACCATGTCCCTTTCCCTCCAGCCACCATGCCTTGCATGCTGCCCAGCCTCTGCGTGGCTGGGGACATGGGATCTAACATCCTCATGGATCAAGGGGGCCAGCAGTCTACCCAGCCCACCACCCCTCCCACTGCAGCCTCTAAACCTTCCTAGTCTGACTCTTCCCCTTCAGGGGCCAGTTGGAGGCAGTATTTGCCATCACCTGCCCCACTGGCAATCGATCACGTCCGACAGGTGGGTTTTGCAAATAGTCAGAAGGGGCTACTCCCTCCCCTTCAGCACTACCTCTCCAATCATGCAACCATCCTATGATCAGATGAGGGAGGATCATCTGGCACTTCTACGCAAGGTTACAGCTCTCTTGGCCAAGGGAGCCATAGAGAAAGTCCCTGTGCCAGAAATAGGTCATGATTGTTATTCCTGCTACTTTCTGGTGCCCAAAAATGACACCCTATCCTGGACCTCCGATCCCTCAATCACTTTCTCAGGAAGGAGAAGTTTCAAATGCTCTGGCTCAGGTCCTTTCTGCCCTGGAGACTGGATGGTAGCGTTGGACATGCAGGACGCATATTTCCATATTCCAGTCCTGCCTGCCCACAGACGTTATTTGTGTTCCACAGAAGCCCCTGAGCATTTTCACTTTACTGTGCTTCCTTTTAGCCTTACCAGCGCCCCCTCTAGTGTTCACCAAAGTAATGGTGATGGCTACAGCTCATCTGCGCCGGCTGGAATATATCTCTACTAGATAATTTGTTACCAAAGGTAAGTAACTTGTTCACCAATGACAAAAGGTATGCATTCCTCATAGATACAGGAGCAACTAGATCCTGTATTAGATGGGGGGCTTCCAATTTCTAACAGTTCAATGGACACACAGGGATTCTCTCTGGAAGTAATGAGGGTTCCCTTTACTAAACCTGTGGATATGGAAGTAGGAGGGGGGTACATTGATGGCTGTTAATTATTTTCTCCAGCTGCCCCAGCTAACTTATTAGGAAGAGATTTTATGGCCAAATTAAATATGACTATTCATTTTGAATCTGATGGTATCATGATTTGTTCTATCTCTGGAGTTTCACCTTCCAGGGGGATGGCAGTAACATTAGATTCTTTTACTGGAGATCAGATCAGAGCATGACTTGCAGATATGGAGGCATTTACAACAGCAGTGTATACAATTTTAGAAGGGACTCCAGAGTTATTGGAGAAGGAGGTTTATTTACCTAAGGAATTCCTTTTTCAGTGGCATGAGGAAGACTCTTGGATGCCTGATACTGAACTAATATGGTAAATAGAGGCTTTAGCGGGCGCACCATTCTATGACGCTCCGATAGCCAGTGACTATAATCATGTGTTAAGGGCATGCATTATTTACATTGAGCTAGGAAAAATGGTTAGAGAAATATTGGATGACCAACTGTTTTGTGATGACAATTCTAAGAAAACAGTTGTAGTTTTTCAAAATAATGTACCATTGAGGACAGTGTGGGAAGTAAGGACATCCACACCTGGTAGAATGATGTAGTGGTACCGGAATTTCCAATTGTTCTTCACCCATCTGCTATTTTGAGGACATTGACAGGAAAGTTATTGACTATTACAGTACTGACATGGCTACTCTTCAATAATTGTGTATGGTGACCAATTGTTGAAAGGGTGGATATCATTGGATTTAAGGCACACAAAAACAATTTATTATTGCCCCAAATTTCTCTTATTAATAAAAGTATTGCTGACTCTTACCTGCAAGGACACACCTGAGCTACTGTCAAGGACATCAGATCATGTAACTAGCTTTCTTACATTTCGTCAAGCTTTATTCTAATCTCCCACTTGGGGTCTATCTAACCATACTAACAATTTTCACCTCTTTGTTCATGAATTGAAAAGGTGTGCTCTTGTAGTCCTTACCCAGCTGGAGGGCAGGCACAAAAAAGACAAGTGTTAGAAATGCCTTTGTAAGATGAAGTACCACAGACACATACAGTACAGCATATGTTTAAGCTAAACAAGGCTGCTAAGTCTTTCCCTAAATAGGTGTTTCGGAGGAAGGTACCCAACAGTGACCACGAGGTCCATCCTGTGACAACTAGCCAACAAGTTCATAATTGTAACTGTGTCCGGAAAGGATCCTAAGTACAACTGACTTTTCTTTGTGAACAATGACTGTTTCCACAAGCAGTCAGAATCAATGGCAGAAAACTCATGATTCACCACACCCACGTTCGCCTGAGTCCAGTATCTTGTCAAGGCTTATGAACAATGTAATGGAGCAAGAGGGTAGAAGAAGATTGTCATTGTAAAAATACCCCCTCTACATCTGCTTTTGGACAATTCTTTTTTGTAAGGAAAGCACAAAAGATATGTATTTTGTTTTCTTGTATGTCTTTTGACTCTCTATTATATCTTTTGTACTTTTCCAAAACATTGAGGGGCATATTTATACTGTGTTTGCGCCGAATATGCGTCAAAACTTTTGACGCACATTCGGCGCAAACCGTGCGCCATATTTAAACTTTGACCCCCGAGCCCGCAGACATTGAAATTCCTCTGTGTGCGTAATTTTTGGGATGCGGGAAACTGCCTTGCGTTAATGACATGCAAGGTAGCCGTTCCCGCCCAAAAAATGACTTTAAGGCCTGTGCGCCTTATTTATACTCCAGCGTAATTTTGATGCACAGGAGGGGGCAGGCCTTAGAAAAACGACGCACAGCTTGATGTGCGCCGTGTTTTAACGCCTGGGTGAGGGCAGGCGTTAAGGGATCTGTGGGCTCACTTCCATGGTCTCTGACCATGGAAGGAGTCCAGAGGTGCCCTTCCCTGCCCCCAGGGACACCCCTGCCACCCTCGCCCACCCCTGGAGGACACCCATGGATGGGGGGACCCATCCCAGGTAAGTACTGGTAAGTTGAGGTAAGTATTTTTTGTTATTTTTTTAAAGTGGCATAGGAGGGCCTAATTTGGGCCCCCCTACATGCCACTGTGCAAGGGGGCATGACGTCTGTCTTTGCTAAGACTGGAGTCATTTCATTGGGGGTCGTGTGTAAAAAAATGGCGCTAGTCCGGTTTGAGGCATGATTTTTGTCTCAAACCTGACTTGCACCATTTTTGTAAGTACAACCCCCATTTTCCCCTACGCCGGCGCTGCCTGATTTGAGTCCTTTTTTTTACTTAGACCAGTCGACAACGCCGGCTAACGTAATTCCTTAAATAAGGCACCCGCATGGCGCGTAGAAATGGCGTTAGCCGGCGGTAACATTTTTGACGCAAACCAGCGCCGGTTTGCGTCAAAAAGTATAAATATGGGCCTGAGTTCTTTTGTGCAGTAGGAACTTTTTTATCATAATAATGTGACCCGTAATGCCCATACTCAATTGTTAGATACTATGTGGTATTCACATCTGATAGACGTGGGTTCGAAAACACTAATGAGTCTTGTTTTGTATGCTCCCTAATCCCTCATGCTACTGGATCAGATAGGCTATATTCAACAAGAGAAGTGTCCCCAAGTACAGCCTTATGTTCATTACATGTTTATTTGTGTCGGATTAAGGCCCAAATGCAGTTGACACATGTTAAAGTAGCATGTTTCTTAGTTAACACCACAAAATATGATTCTTTAGCAGAAGTGTTATACATTCTCACAGACTGACAGGACATCAAACGAGATATCATGCATGAAGAAGTCAAGTCATCTTACTACTGTAGATTGAATTCAGATGGTCCTAGATGTATGTTTCCTCAGAGTACCACACCTGCCCACTGAGTGTAACAGTTACTTAGGGCCATATGTACCAAAGCTTTTTCCCATAGACACAGAATGGGTCAAATCCTTTGATACATCTGGCCCTTAGTAAATCCTTTACCCCCAGATTGTGTCCGTAGTCCAGGATTTAGAGTCACCAGATCAGTCTTTGCCCATGATCAGTGGCATTCTGATTTTGAGTTTTCTGAGTTTTCTCATAGGGTTATATCATTATGGAAAGGTATTGATGTTAGTCAGAATGTGATAGGGAAGTGTACATGTATCTGGAATGAAAACATTTCACATTACACTTGGATAGATAACACAGTGAGTCCATAGGCTGTCATAATACAAACTTGTGTTTCTTTATGTTTCAGAGGAAATGGCACTGTTGATGTGGGCCAAAATGTTGGTTGTAAGACTACAATAGATAACACTGGCATGCAGGGGACACCTCCAGCTTCATGGACTATTATTGGCAGTGTGGAGAACTACTGTATGCCCGTTTGCCACCAAACTGGGGTGGAATGTGCTCCGTTGTGACTTTGCATGCTCTATTTTCGATCATTCCTGGAATTAATCTGACAGCTTTGCATGAATATACCATGAGCCGCCCAACACCCTTACTACATTATAATTGAAGGAAGAGAACTGCAGAATATTATGGTACAAGTACTTAGAGTGACATTCCTCTGAAGTACCGTTTGTTCAGTGATGCACAGTTATTTTTTGGGAGTATTCTGCTGTTTGTCCAGTCTAAAGCAACAGCTCAATGGTTGCAGATAAGCCAAAGGGGACTTCTTAGGGACTGGGAGGGGTGTGTAAGAAAATTAGAACAGCTTGTTGTACTTTAATTTCAGCAAATGATGCTGATAATGGAACTTAATCAGAAGCCACACAGACACTACATAATCTACAAAACAAACTGGTAGATGAAGGAGGTGCCCCAGATAACTGGTTTAGTGGGTGGCTGACATTACTGCCATCCTGGATGTCAGGACTGTTGGGAGCTTTGATTCCATCTATTGTAGGCTTATTATTAATATTTTGTGTCATATTCTTTGATTCTAGCATGTTGTAGAAGATTAGGTGCCAAGGCGGGAGGGATGTTTCCAGTTAGGATGCCAACACGTGAAGTAGATTCCCAGGGTAATGTGTATCATTTAGTGCCAAATGAAGACCAAGGTTTAGGTCCAGTAGTTGAAATATCAACTAGGGGGGGGGGGGGGGGGTTGGGGGGAGGGGGTGTTACAGGAAATGTAGAATATGAATATGAAAAAGTAACACAGCAACAGACATTGGCAGAAAGCACTATGCTGATGTATGTAGTAAAAGACATTGCAGGCCCAAAACCAATACTGACCTGAATAAGGTGAAGAGTTCACGTGAGGACATACTGAAATAAGGCCCGGGTTTATACTTTTTGGAGCAAAACTGCAGTAACGCAGTTTTGCACTAAAACGTTTAGCACCGGCTTACACCATTTCTGAGCACCAGCCGGGCACCATATTTATGGAATGGTGCAAGCCGGTGCAAAGGGTAGGCTAGCGTAAAAAAACGTTAGCCGGGTGGGGCTGGTGGGATGAAAGAAGGGGGTTTTGCTAAAAAAAAATGACGTTAGGCAGGTTAGAGTAAAAAAAATTACTCTAACCAGCCTAGCGTCATTTTCTGACACAAAACCATCCATACCACATGACTCCTGTCTTAGAAAACACAGGAGTAATGCCCACCACCCCAATGGCCAGCACAGGGGACCAGGGTCCCTTGGGCATGGCCATTGCACCCAGTGCCATGTAGAGGGTCCCATTTCAGGGCCCCCAATGGCACTTTAAAAAAAAAAAAAACCTTACCTGTACTTACCTATACTTACCTGGGACGGGGTCCCCCGTCCTCCGCTGTCCCTCTGATGTGGGTTAGTGTGTCCCTGGGGCCTGGGGAGGGCATCTGTGGACTTATTCCATGGTGTTCCACCATGGAAATAGGACCACAGGTCCCCTAACGCCTGCCCTGACCCAGGCGTCAAATTATTTGACTCCTCCTCCCTCCAGTGTGTGATTTTAGCACAGGGGATAAATATGGCGCTAAGGCCATAGAGTCATTTTTTGCACGGGAACGCCTACTTTGCATCTTCTTGATGCAAAGTAGGTTTCCATGTCCAAAAAATGACTTTAACCCCATAAATTTGGCGCTAGACAGGTCTAGCGCCAAAGTATAAATATGGAGTTCGTTTTGCACCAAATTTGCGTTAAAAAATGATGCAAATTTGGTGCAAAACAAGTATAAATATGGCCCTAAGTAACTTCAGAGGGTTGTTATTAAAAGCTAACTCGCATTTAGCAAGCATGTACGTATTTACGACTCGTAGCACACAGACTCACTGGCACGTACTTCATGTTTCAAAATAGATTTTAATTTGATTAGACAATAAGTGCAGAAATCTCATCAGTTCAGACTACATGGAGGTCTTAGGGTTACAATGATAAGGCACACATGGTATTAACGTTGTATTTACCACATGTATTCTAGAGTGAAGGGTGGTTAGTTTGCAGAGCATTGTTAAAGCCATGAGTGAAGAATGTGTAGAAGATTAGTTTAGAGTTTAGGGGTTTCGGGATCACAGGCGGTCAAATATTTTTCTGTTACAATCTATGACTGGCCAGTGAATCGTTATTTACTGTTTTGTAATAAAGCATTGTGGGATTCTAAAAATAAGAAGCTGTCTATGTTACAGCAAATTGAGACCAGCTGGCTACCTGTGTGAGGAGGGTAAATCTCCCTGTCGCAACAGTAAAGGGCTGTCTTTACATTTCCAAGGAGGTGTTCGTCTCTCTTTACATTTTTTAAGTTTTTTATTACCCTGCAACATTTCGGAGAAACACAGTGCTGTGGCCTACTAGTGTAGTGCTGGGGGATGGCACTGTAGTACTGAAAATTATTTGGGCAGAGGTGTGGGAGTGTAATGGCACTACAGTGGTAGCTGGTGGTAGTTGACTGCTGTGAGATGTTAATGTTGTTATTGATGACCGTGTTATTGTAGTGGTGGGCGTGTGGTATGTGGGTTTTTGGGACTGAAGGTGGTGTTTATTCAGTGTGGATGCTGATGTTTGGCAGATGGATGAGCCGTAAACTTGTCTTTATATTGCTGTTAATCCCTTTACTAACCATAACATAAACCATAACATAACTGACGCACTGGACAGATAATTTTTGGTGAGGGCACACATGCTGAATCATTTAATCCCACTAGTCGGAAAGCAACAAAGAAGTGCCAATCACAAGCCAGTTAGGTTTGGCTAAGTAGCAGACCTCCATCTGTGGACACATAAGCATTGCAGAAAACTAACCCTCCCACTGCATTCCTATCTCCAGGAGATGGAATAAGCGGACAAAAAGGCCTTTCATTCTTAAATTTAGCCTGATGAATTTCTAACGTATTTATTTTAAACAGCAGCAAAATTAAGGCCCATATTTATACTTTTTTAGCGCCGCATTTGCGTTGTTTTTTTACGCAAAATCGGCACAAACTTACAAAATACAATTGTATTTTGTAAGACTGCGCCGATTTGCGTCAAAAAACGGCGCAAACGCGGCGCTAAAAAAGTATAAATATGGGTCTAAGTCAGAGGTTCCCAAACTGTGCGCCGCGGCTTCCAGGTGCGCCATTAAAGCCAGCCAGGGGCGCCGTGAAAAGATGCACTTTATGATACAATTATGTGCTGATGGTGCCAATTAATCTTATGACCTAATAGGAAATCAAATTTTAAAACTGTAAATTTATATAAGAATCGTTTTTTTGTTCATTCCTTTGTTACTGGAGTTCGTTAAATCGCACAAAAGTCACATAATTCAAATATACAAACAGATACCAACGCCCTAATTTGGCATTTTCATCGAGGACTATGCTAGTTCCATAGACAGCATTTCACAGGCTCAGACGCCACCTACTGGAGAGGGATTGAATATTTCATGTTAAACTACTTCATTTATTTCTGTATGATATACATAGCATGGTTATTTATTACCTAATGAACTTGGTTATTCCAATGCTCAGCATGTGGGCAACCTGCCGGTTGAGGGGGAAACTGCTTACATATATTTTGTTTTTTATTGAGCAAACACATTCCTGCGCATGGGTAACAATCCGCGTTTCTCAACTGAGAAAATTCCTCTGTGATGTTAGCCCAGTTTGGGTCTATTGTTTTAAAAAAATCCAAATGTACACCCAAGTGTTGAAGAGTATTGTTTCTGACTTTACAAATTAAAGTTTTTTTTTTTAAATTAAACAATTGTTACATTTTAATTTTGTTATATGTATGAATATGGTACCTTCATCGGCTCCATCCCAATTAAGTTTTAGAGTGAAAAAAGGAACTACTCCAGAGGCCGGGCTTACATCCCCCCGCCCACCAAAAAAAAGTAACATAATGGGGAGCCATGGCCAGTGGCCAATAGGTCAGGGGAGCCGCGGGTCAAAAAACTTTGGGAACCACTGGTCTAAGTGCATAAAGGTCTTGTGCAATACCTTGTATTAAAGGGACGATGTTATGTAATTTGAGGATGCCTAGCCCAGGGGAAATCTTAAAGACTATTTGACAAGCCCAGACATAAAATGAATTTTTGATGAACTTTTTTTACCCAAACAGCATCGTTTTCATTATTTAGGCAAGAATGCAGTACATTAGGGATACAGCATTTTCCCTTTTGTGAAACTGTGCTACCTTGTCCGTGAGAAGTGCTTGCTAATCAAAACCTGATGAGAGATCTGGTCGTGTATAGGGGACTAGGAAATCGTTATCATCTTTGGAAGAATTAGCACCGTGATGGGTGATTTCTGAAAGATAGGAGTCTACCCGGATCTCCGCCATGAATGGAGCTATCATCAGTCCGATGACTAGGCCTCTGGACCGGGGCTAGAGGAGCGCCATGTTTTACCGACTCAGTTTTACCGCCCTCCTCTAAATCGGCCCATATCTGTTCTTAGTAAGGTGATGACTCTTTCCAGCCTAGTCCTTCCAGAAATTAGTTCTTAAACATGAATTATCAGATGTGGGCAGTAACAAGCCCAAGGGAAACAGGAGACGGACATGCCTCACTGACGTAGACGACTCTTGCAGTACAAGAGTCTTCACTTAGTAAACATTAAGCCTTCCGTTTCCTCTCCAGGCTGCAGATGACATCTATGCAGCTGAAGCGTGAAATGACTCAATGGAATGTGAAAAATGTAAATATAGGGCAGTAGGTGAAAAGTTAGAATGTAAGTCGTTCAAGCAGTTTGATTTCTTAGAACCTAAACTGAGAATCTTTCTATTAGAGTGCCACTAACGTATTTCCCCGATACAACCGTTATTTCTGATAATACCCCAGTTCAGAATTAAGACCTTAACGTAATAACAAATAAACTATGACAAATGAATTGCTTTAGGTAAAGAATGTTTGCCTGAAGTAAAGTGGGAAGCTAAGAATATGTTTGTAACATGTTGTTAATTATAAAATGTCTGTTTTATATTACTTGCCAATAAAAAAAAAGATTTAACGAAAAAGATTACATATTTAACCCCTTTACAAGACTATGTGAATATTTCGAATTTCTCTTATTGATAGAGATAACTCCATAGGGCTAATACGCACCTCTCTTTTCGTTTTTGAATACCTCTGTCACATTACAGAAAAAAGCGATTTTTAACACAACTCAAATCGTACAGCCAACTCGCTACACTAAATTTCCTGTATTTTTTTTTCTCATTTGCCGGCAGCAAAAATGTACATTCGTATGTCATCTATTTAATTTAGTGTCTTCATAAAAAAACTAAATATTCCCTCCAGCCTTCATTAAATCGCTATAGTTTATCATAGTCCCTCACGTGTATTGCTAGTTTTGGCAGTGTGGCTCTTTGGGAGAAACTGGTGGTTTGGTGGTACAAGAAAATGGTCCGTAAGGCAGTAAGCTTTATCTATTTTTGCTCAGTCAAACAGTACTTCCATTGCGTTGCTTGCATGATGCTGTGCTCACCAATGATGTTCTTTTTATACAAAGCAGCGCTTACAGTGTCTTGGAATGGAACCCCTCATTTATGGCATCTTGTGTTTGAGAAGTTGTCTGTCTGATGTCCTTCGTTCTTTTCTGTCAAGGACTAACTGTCCAGGAAGAAGTGGAGCTTTGTGTGGCAACATGTAGAGATGGTCACAAGTAGATCCTGCACATCAGAAAGATGGGGTAAGGTGGGTGGAAATCTTACAGTGTGATCTGTAGGTGATGCCAGATGACAAGAACAGGACTAAAATGGCTTTCCATTAGATGGCAGGGGGATGCACCATTGGAGAATTGCCATTTTACTTGGAGCACCAACAATTCTTGCACTGTTCCTGACTGCAATGCTCCGAGGTCAGTAGTCATTGCTTGTAAATCCACCTGCACCTCTAGCTCACAGTATATAGCCATCATACACAGCTCTGAAGTGACCCTCATCTAGGGTGTAATCTCATTTTACCAATTGTTCTTGTTATTTGTCACTTATATAGCGCATTGGAGGGCATTCAGTAGTTCGCGGATGGTTTTCCAAACAGTCCAAAGGATTCCAAGGCAGGTCATAGTCTGAATATCTGAGTAGGTTTGTGGCTGTGCAGTGTTAGCAGAGAAAGGAATATACTTTTGGGCAGTGAGTGTATTGGGCGCGTAGTGGGTTGTGGTTGTACAGGATGATACTGTAGGTTTTATCAAGGCAGGTTGAGTATCTTTGTCAGTACACATGCTCTCTGCTGTGCAGCTGTTAGCCAGAGGAGGCATATTTTTTTGGTTGTCCTAATAATTATTCACCCACTTTTTGAGAAAAATTCATCTTTCCTTACAAATTGTTTATGTAACTAGACTAATGTTTTTAGTAGAAAGGTACTGTTGGGCGAGAATTTCATGATCATGTAACTTTCACAACTTTAATAGGTTGAGAAGTAATGCCCCAAGCAACTCTAGGTCTGGATATAAAGAATCTAGTTCACTGTTCCGCTGGAAGGACACCTTGACACCAGCTCCTCTTGGTATATTGCATGCCTGTGTGGGCCCTCCTATTACACACCCGCCCTTCTTCTTCTCTACTTACTTTGTTCTTTAGGTCTTCCATTAGCCAAGACATTTTTAAATTTACTAAAATTGTATGTATATATAATAATATACCTACTTATGAGGCTATCAGCCAGCCCTTTTTATTTATTGGTCTGCAGTTGTGTGTCTACAGCATGCAGCATAGGGCAGCAAGTCAGCCCATTTCCGCCATTGGCTAGCGTTCCTCTGAGTGATTGGATTCTAATCTTTTACTAAAGCACAACTGCACGTTCCCTTGAGGGGGAAGGGGCTACTAGAACAAAATGTGTTTTTTCATTTGGAAATCAATAAATATGTTTGCTTATTTATCGTTTAATACTCCAGGTCCCCAACAATACAGCAAAAAAAAAAAAAAAAAAAAATACATAAAATAGGCAATGACAAAGCCAAAAAACTGGACGCCATTGTCAGACCTATTGGCTTTGCCAGTGCTTGTTCTTATCTTCCTGCGTTTTTCCGGTCTTCTCCTGCTGGACAGAGAGGAGTGGCAATCTCCATTTGGAGTGATATAGCTGGGCTGTGCAGGCATGGAGGTCGCCTGCCATTTGGAAATGAAGGCTCTGTTGCCCAACTTAATGGTGCTGCCTACCCCTTGCTCTGCCTCTTCCCAGCTTTTTGCCCATTTTAACAATGGATCCTTCCAGTATTCTCTTGTTTTGTGCATGTTAATTTTTTTTAAACAGTGTCTCCCCCATGCCCACACTTTGTGCCTGTTACCTCAGTATTCCCACTTCACTTGGGGCCGGGGATACAAAAGCAGTGAGGGAACTGTAGACAGTGTAATGATGGTAGTGGAATTACAGAAGCGAAAACTATTGGTTTTGTCACTGTTTGCATTATTTGCAGATGGGCCTGTGGCAGGTATTGCATATTCATACAAATCTTAAACTAGAATCCTATTTTGTATTTATCTAAATGTTGTAAGCTTTGTGTAAAGACATTGTGAGGCATGCAGTACGATTAACCTCTGGCTGCAGACATGGAGTAAATGAGGTAAACGTCAACATGAAATACCACTGTGACCTGTTTCAACAGCATTTTGTTGCAAACAAATTTAACTCACCTGACTTTAACTAACTCTTAAAAGTTACCTGGAATGGAACAGAAAGAGTAATCACCCGTATTAAACTTCCCCACCAGCTCCATGCACAAAGACCCCCTGTGGTGTGAAGCAGGGCCGGCTTTAGCGCTGATTGGGCCCGTGCAACATTCTTTTTTGGCAACCCCACCCCATAATCACCTCCTCGGATTCACTCACTACCACCTGGCAAATGTGGTCCTCATCTCTCCATAACCCCCCTTTCACATACATTTATTTGTTTTAAAGCACTTATAAAGGCTGTCTTTACTAATCCACTCAGCTATCCACATAAAATATAGTTCTGTTCTTTGCAGCAGGCATATTAACTCTCTATGCTAATTTATGGCGAGTCAAAGCTAGCTACCGCTTAAGAAAACTCCCATTTCTGTCCCTAGCAGGAACATTAATCACAAGAGGTATCTTGACATTTTAATTGTTTCCTGAAGGCTGGACGTACAAGGAACTTTTCAGCTGGTACTTTTAAATCCCATACGTCATTGCTAAACACAGCGCTCCCCCCGCCCCCAGAGGTCAGCGCCCCCACCCTAATCCAGGTCAGCACCCGAGTGCGGCTGCACTGCTCGCACCACCGAAAGCCGGCCCCGGTAAGAAGGTAGGCATGTCTTTTATTTAAAATTGTATGGTCTGAGAAATTCGGATTAAGGATCAACCAGCTGAGAGATTTGACAAATATTTAAGCGTGATATTTGTGTTTCCATGAGGACTCACTCCTAGAAATACAATTTATAAGCAGTCTTTTGGGATTGTGGGAATTGGCAGCTTTCTGTAATGAACTAGACCATGTTCACTTCTTTAAGTCTGGCCAAGAGACATTGCCTCACCAACCACCTACTTTCAGAAACTTCATAAAAAAGGTTCATAAATATATGCTTACATATAGGGGAATTTTAGTCAGCCTTCTTCAGCCGTTGGTCTTTTCGAGTATTATTATCATGTTGCTTCTGCCTACCAGAGCATTGGTCAGCACCCTTTCAGCCATCAACTGTGTTCACTGGAACAATGGCACTTTGCCTGATCACATGTGCTAAGCAGCATGAAAAGGAGTACACTTGAGTGCTAGTGTTGGTGCGTCTAAGCTTCTGGGCCTCTCAATAATTTGTATATACTTTTAATATTTCTGTCATGTCTTTGCATATGTTTGTAAAAATAAATGAATACTGTTGGACCTGGCCCTTTTTGTAGGGTTATCCCCAATCTTTTTGCCTTCCTCTCCCTGTTTTTCTGTCCCTCTTGTGTTGGCTTCAGGACTTTGGGCACTTTACCCCTGCTGACCAGTGCTAAAGTGCAGGTGCTCTCGCCTTTAAACTTGGTATGATTGGCTTAAACCTGTTTGGCACATTTAATTTACCTGTAAGTCCCTTGTACAGTGGTATCCCCCATAGCCAGGGCCTGTAAATGAAATGCTAGCAGTGGGCCTGCGGCGCAGCTTGTGCCACCAACAGATGTGGCCTTTCAAACCTGTCTCAGGCCTGCATGTGTAGTTTACCGCCACATTGACTTGGCTTTTAAAGTTACTTATGAAGCCTGAAACTCCCCTTTTTCTAAACATAGTTCCCCCCTAAGGTAGGCCCTAGGGAGCCTTTGGGAAGGGTGCTGTGTAGGCAGAAAGGTAGGACATGTGCCTTCATTGTGTGGCATGTCCTGGGAATGACAAATAGCCTATTTGGTTTCTCACTGCTGGTAGGCCTGCTCCTCTCATAGGCTAGCATTGGGAATTCCCTTAAAGGTAATTAAATGGTAACGTCTGATCTGTGAGGAGTAGCTTGGGCATGTTTTGAATGGTAATGAGAAATCCTGCTTATTGGTGTTGGTGGATTTGTCATTACTATTGTAGAAATGGCACTTTTAGAAAGTGGGCATTTCACTGTGTTTACGACTCTTGTGCTTTGCAGCCTGGTTCCAATCCATGTCTAGGGTAGAGTGACAGTTGGCCTTTGTGCATACTTTCCAGACAGGCATCACACAGGGAGGACTGGGGTGTACAGGATTACATCTGCATACTGAATGGTCTTCCTGGGCTGGGAGAGGGAGGCAAGGCACACTTACATCTGTATAGGCTGTGCCCTGCCCTCACACAAAGGGTTCATTTACCCCCTACTGATGTCTGGAGCCAGAGCTGGTATTGAAATGGGGGTGTTGTGCACTTCAAAGGTTACTTTGAAGCTCCCTCTAGATCAGACATTTTGAGTATAAGTACAGGGACTTTGACCCCATGATTTTAGACACTGTGTGGATTTGTAACCAGATGCTGCTGGCTTTACAGACTGCACAGTGCCATAAATAACTGCTAGACTGCCAAGAGGAACCATCATTGGACTGACTTATTTGTTGTGCTGACCTGTTGCCTGTGGGGCTACAAGAAGGACTGCCACTTTGCTTTAAGGACCCTGATGTGCTGGCCTGCTGCTGGTTCCCTGCTTTCGTGCTCCCCGGTTGTTCTCTAGGGACTGGGTTGTATGTTTCCCTCCTTGTTTGGCCATAAGTTCTACTTCCAGCGGGTGGAAAGCTGGGCTGAAGTGCTCCTTAACTTAATCCCCTGGTCAGTGCATGGAGAGCGCTTTGGGAGAGAAAGAGAGCGTGTGGAGCCATGATCAGCGCACAGTGAGCTCTGTATGTTACCAATTCCCTTTAATCCAACGTTCTATGAACACCACATTTTTCCCCCACTTGTGGCCTGCGCATGATATATGCTTCAACTTCTTTCTCTGCAGAGCCAGTGCGGGGGAGCGCTGTCGTTCTACCCTGTAGTCAGTATGTAGCTGACCAATGTAGAGCCCCCCGTGGCCAGCACCCTTGGGAAAAGGTCGCATGGAGAGCAGCATAGCAGTCTTTTGTGGCACATTGGCTTGGAAACCAGTGGGTCCTGGGGGCCAGCGTGCTCGCTTCACCCGTGCTGAAGGAAGCACGTGTCAAAAGGGAGCTTGGGTGGCTTAGGTGCTAGGAAGAGCTCTGTTCGGCTTGCCCCAGGTCAACAGTGAGCGCAGGAACTAGTTGCTCCAGTCCCCTGGCCAGGCGAGGTCCTAGAGCTGGAGTGCTCATCTGAAGTACTGCAACTCCCCTAGTGGGAGAGCCGCAGCACCCACAGCCACCTGTGGTTATTTCACACGCTGGGAACCTAGCAAGGTCTCCCCGCCGAAATGGGCAGTGTCTGAGCCCCCCTTCCCCCCATTGCAAGCTTTCCGAAACCAGACCTGTTGGCTTTGCAAATATTTGTTTCCCAAGGGTCCAGGTAAGGATTTGCCAAGCTTTCTTTCAGAGAGGGCAATGTGCCCAAGCAAGCCATTTTTCAGACCATCTTAAACCTGTCACCAGTGTTGGTGGGAGACTTGGGGGCTTCGGCACTCAAGAAGGTGGCTCCAGTTGCTACTGTAGTAACGGTTTGAACATTCTCCCGAAATTACATTTCTTAAATTTGCTCTTTTAGATGCAGTTCGGGAAATGGTCAACCTTTTTATTACTTTTGTTTATTGTCATTTAATTCTGCAACCGGGTCTGATGCCTCAATTTTCTATTGTACTGCTCATGTGTCTTATAGTTTTAGATTAATAGCTTGCGTTTTGTCCCCTCTAGAATTTTATCCTGGCCTTAGTGTGTTTTTAACAATGAGAATGGAGGTGATAAAACTCTTTACTCCTTAAAAAAGCCACACAACTAGGAAGGAAACACAACCTAAAAATAGTTTATCTCTTAAAAAGAATAAACCGATTCAAAGAGGGCATACTTGAGGCACCAACGTGGTGTACCTTGGGACAAATATGTTGCTTGTAATCACAAAATTATTGGTGGGCACTCAGTAACCTTAATTTTACATCTTCTTTGAAATGAAATAGCAAGAAGTTCATAAGCGCTCCAGGGAGTCAAAACCTAATGGTTTCAAATTGTTTATTACTCTTCTATTCAAAGTGTCCATCAGTTCTTCAACAGCTTATGTGTTTCATCCCAAACTAGACTTTCTGAAGGCAATTTGATTAGTCAAGTCCCAATTAAAAGTCATCTAAGCAATGGGAAGGCAAGATTTCCTTATCTACAAACTAGTGGCCGAGGGGTTGCGAGCTGTGTTTGCAAGGAACGGCTCCTGGTGAATTTATATGTGGTTACCATGCCAACCAAGAACATTCCTACTATATTGCACTACCACATATTTTTGTATTAGGTGTATCACTGATATTTATTGACTGTTACAAGGAGAATATGCGATGGCCAGACTTAGTTACCATTGTGATTGCATTCTTTCTGTCATACATTGGCAAGGAAAGGGATCTGTAGTAGTTGTTCCCACAAAATGTTTGTAGCAGTATCACAAAATAAGTACGGATTGAGTGTAGGCAACAGGGCTGTTAAGGACTAAATGTATATCATTCGATGTCACTATAGCTTGTAATGTCAGCTGCTGCCGTTTCAAGCATTACACTGATAGACCCTGGGAACTTAGGGGCCAGATGTATGAAGCCTTTTGCATGTCGCAAACTGCGAAAAACGCAGTTTGCGGCATGCAAAAGGCCGAACGCGATGCTCATCCCCAAATTGCGAGTCAGTACCGACTCGCAATTTGGGGATGCGACTCGCAAATAGGAAGGTTTTTCCCTTCCTATTTGCGACCGCATCGCCATTCAGAGTTGCTTTGTGACCGCGAATGCGGTCGCAAACCAACTCACATTTACCACCAGTGCCACACTGGTGGTAACTCATTCGCAAAAGGGAAGGGGTCCCCAGGAGACCCCTTCCCCTTTGTGAATGCCGAAAAAAATATTTTTTTAGAGCAGGCAGTGGTCCTATGGACCACTGCCTACTCTGAAAAAAACGAAACCAAATGGTTTCGGTTTAGTTTTCATTTTGCAGCTCATTTTCCTTTAAGAAAAACGGGCTGCAAAATGAAAACAAAAAAACTGCTTTATTGACAAAGCAGTCACAGACATGGAGGTCTGCTGACTACAGCAGGCCACTATCCCTGTGAGTGCAGGGACTCGCTATGGGGTCGCAAACTGCGACCCAACTCATGAATATTGATGAGGTGGGTCTTTGCGACCCCATAGCGAGTCGCAGAAGGTGTCTGAGACACCTTTCTGCATCCAATTTTGCGAGTTGCAAATTTCGAGTCGGTCAGACTCGCAATTTGCAAGTCGCAAAATTGAAGTTTCCTACATCTGGCCCCTAGTCACTGTCACAGATCTGTAGTTTATTCCATAGTGCTGCATACACCTGACCACCTACTGCTCATTGGTGTATTTCTCAGGACTTCAAAGAAACTCTGAAATTGAAGCAAATGTGTTCCACACACAAGACTAAATCAAACTATTTCCAACTTTCCCAAACTGATTATTCAACATGTTTTGACCTCAAGTATGGACTTTGTGAAGGCGTAATATTGGTATCCCAGTTTCTTAGCTGTAGTTGTCAGTCACTCTATTCTGTCCATCCGTATGACAATGTTGTTGAACAAAAGTTTAGATGAATTGTAAGAATGTTTCAAAGGAGTCATATGTCATCGAGCAGAGTTCCTCTTACAGGCATAGGTGTCCCAGAAAGCCATCTAAATGGATGGATATGTAATCTAATACCCTTGTATATTTCTAAGGCTGCGTATGAGTAGATCAATGTTTGTAAGTCATTAAGTGCCGGAAGTCCCACCTTCAAAAGAAGGGTGGTGTTACACACCCTTTTTTGTTGTATCAAAGTTTCTATACAACTCAGCAATTTCCCATTCCTGAAAGGTAGGTGGAGTTGAGGGAGAGTTGGGGGAAATGATCTTACCAACCTAGAAAGGTAAGCCATGCTGTGCCCAAAAGACCATCCTCATCAACAGCACACACATACATACCCTTCTCTCAATTGTTTTGGTACATTGTTATGTCTCACCTACAGCTGAAGACCTAACATACATACATAAAAGTACAATACACAGACTGGGCTTCAGATGAGCCCCTCACCTGTCATTGGATGGCGTTCATGTCTATCTTGCTTCCCTGCTCCTGATTCCATTGCTTTCCCCCCTATTCTTGTGAATGTCTTGCCCAAAAAGCATTTAGGTCCCACTGAGTTTTGATTGAATGGCATGCATCTTTCCACTGCTACTTCTGCATTTTTTTGCGTTGCAGTGCATAACAGGGACTGTTTTCTTGATTTTGCTATCGCTCTTGCGCCTGGTTAGCTCTTACCCCTATCCTTATTAAAAACCAGTCCTCCAGCAGTAGCCTGCTCCTCACCATATTAGTGGTAGCCTTCTTAAAATAATGTATGACCATTCAAACATGGCACCCCCTTGTGTGTGCATCCACTCTGACTGCCTTTTAATGGATTTTCTGAAAGCATAAAAAAATATTTTAAAGTTGACAGCTGCACGCACACACACGAACAGCAGTCATCCAGCGAAAACCCCACGGATTGACAAAGCCACAAGATTTCACAGGGCGCACCTACAAGTTTGGCCAGTGTATCTTGTTTCTTAGTTTCACTTTTAAATACAACATACTGAACAGTTGTACTGTTGTCGGCGGAGGTGCAAGTGAAAGATGCATCACATGGAGTGAAAACTGCAACTATAGAGCAACTGGGGAAGTCTGTCCTCTCCCTCTATTATTAAAATAAAAAAAGACTTCTAATCCGAGAAATAAAACTTGCTGTTCATCAAATGCAAATAACTGCGATAGCGGCGCTTTAACTTCAACTCAGAAACACCTAAACTGTGGAATTATAGAGTTGCACTATCTTACTTCGATGAGAAATGGCTCTCACTACGTATGACATATCCCGTACTATAAGTGACAACTTTGCACAACACATTATCGGTGTCAAGCCTGAGCATATCATTGGTGACCCTACAGTTAGACACCTTTCCTCTCAGCAGAGAGAGATGCTGAGTGACTTACTCCCTGTGAACTTTGACACAATGGCACCATGAGAAAATTCATGTCACGTCCTTTGCATGCATTATAATCAGTGGAGGGAAACTATATGCTAAGAATGCCACCTCTGCCACACAATGTATGTACAGCGATCAGGGAGAGCCAAGACCACTGCATTGCCTCTTCTCTTAGCCACTGTATTACCTCTTCTCTTAGCCACTGCATTACCTCTTCTCTTAGCCACTGCATTGCCTCTTCTCTTAGCCACTGCATTGCCTCTTCTCTTAGCCACTGCATTGCCTCTTCTCTTAGCCACTGCATTGCCTCTTCTCTTAGCCACCGCATTGCCTCTTCTCTTAGCCACTGCATTACCTCTTCTCTTAGCCACCGCATTGCCTCTTCTCTTAGCCACCGCATTGCCTCTTCTCTTAGCCACTGTATTACCTCTTCTCTTAGCCACTGCATTGCCTCTTCTCTTAGCCACTGCATTGCCTCTTCTCTTAGCCACTGCATTGCCTCTTCTCTTAGCCACTGCATTACCTCTTCTCTTAGCCACTGCATTGCCTCTTCTCTTAGCCACTGCATTACCTCTTCTCTTAGCCACTGCATTGCCTCTTCTCTTAGCCACTGCATTACCTCTTCTCTTAGCCACTGTATGACCTCTTCTCTTAGCCACCGCATTGCCTCTTCTCTTAGCCACCGCATTGCCTCTTCTCTTAGCCACCGCATTGCCTCTTCTCTTAGCCACTGCATTACCTCTTCTCTTAGCCACCGCATTGCCTCTTCTCTTAGCCACTGCATTATCTCTTCTCTTAGCCACCGCATTGCCTCTTCTCTTAGCCACCGCATTGCCTCTTCTCTTAGCCACCGCATTGCCTCTTCTCTTAGCCACTGCATTACCTCTTCTCTTAGCCACCGCATTGCCTCTTCTCTTAGCCACTGCATTGCCTCTTCTCTTAGCCACCGCATTGCCTCTTCTCTTAGCCACCGCATTGCCTCTTCTCTTAGCCACTGCATTGCCTCTTCTCTTAGCCACTGCATTACCTCTTCTCTTAGCCACCGCATTGCCTCTTCTCTTAGCCACTGCATTACCTCTTCTCTTAGCCACCGCATTGCCTCTTCTCTTAGCCACTGCATTACCTCTTCTCTTAGCCACTGCATTGCCTCTTCTCTTAGTCACTGCATTGCCTCTTCTCTTAGCCACTGCATTGCCTCTTCTCTTAGCCACTGTATTACCTCTTCTCTTAGCCACTGCATTACCTCTTCTCTTAGCCACTGCATTGCCTCTTCTCTTAGCCACTGTATTACCTCTTCTCTTAGCCACTGCATTACCTCTTCTCTTAGCCACTGCATTGCCTCTTCTCTTAGCCACTGCATTGCCTCTTCTCTTAGCCACTGCATTGCCTCTTCTCTTAGCCACTGTATTACCTCTTCTCTTAGCCACTGCATTACC